>NC_136468.1:122567575-123937233 GCF_902686455.1 Sciurus vulgaris | reverse complement strand
AAAGAGCTGGGAGCTGCTTCTGTCCAGGGCAATTTGGGTTTGTAGTTCTGCCCAGTCTGATGGTTCTCAGGACTTTAGGACCCTAACCCAGTTACTACATTTCTCTGGTCTTCAGATAATGAGTCTTGGCCAGTGTTGGTACAGTGGACTCTTTGCCCAACACCTTCCTGTTTCTGATCAATTCCAGCCATCTGGGTGGTGGGTAGGGTGGGCAGGGAAGAGGTTGCAGTCCCAGGAATTAATAATAACTGTTCAGCCAGCTTTATAGTCAGTCACCATGTCCATTGTGGAATTCTCTGTGCTACTGAGTCCTCACTTGCCTTTGAGAATCAGGCAATTGTCAAAATCCATAGCAAAGACTAAAATTTCTACAAAAGTCACCCTGGGACTACCCTGA
Source organism: Sciurus vulgaris (assembly GCF_902686455.1). NCBI lineage: Eukaryota > Metazoa > Chordata > Mammalia > Rodentia > Sciuridae > Sciurus > Sciurus vulgaris. The sequence goes on along the minus strand of NC_136468.1, from coordinate 123,936,836 downwards.
ATCAGGGACACAGCCAGGCCTGGGTTCAGGGATTCTCCCTCAGGCCAGTACTCTCTACTTGGCTTAGAGAGAAGCCCCACACACCAGGCAAATAGGGGATCAAGGAGCAGAGCCTGGCCCTCAAAGAGGTTGCCTAGAGAAGGCAGTGGGGTTCTAGAGTTCTCTTGGTTTTTCAGGGCTCCCATAGAGCATAGCATATTCCTGAGGCCTACCTAGGAACATCAAAGCACACCTGCACAAGGCATATACCCCTTTGGGACAAACACACCCTCAGGCATATGCCTGCATGGCTCACATGGATATCCTGCACGCCCATGTGCAGACTGAAGCAACAGCTGTTTCCAAACTCAGGCCCAGCCCACAGCTCACTTGTCTCTCCCTGCACACTCTGCCAGGGTTTTGAAATGAAGACTTGAGATGGTGCACATATGATTAGTTCACATGGATGTTCACAGATGCATAAGAACCTGGGCCTGCCCTCACTACCTTCCAGTCCACTTGGTGGATTATGGGAGCCCTAGCCTGGGAAGGACAGAGTTCCAAGAAAGGCCCTAGATCCACACTATACCCTCCACTGGGGCTCCCTGACTGTCCTATGCCTACTGTAGTTGCATCCCCCTTCCCATTTTTACTTGTAAGGACCACATAGGAAGCTTCTGGCTTTTGCAAGCTTTACTCCAACAGTGACGTCAGCTTTCTCTGGACCTTGAGAACAATCAGGAACATGTGATTCACCTCTGATAATCAGGCTTCATGAGCCATGCCTTCCCAGTCTACCCCTTCGAAGCCCACCTGCCCATGGAACTACTGCCCTGAGGATTGAGAGGCAACAGGGACCCCCAAGGACTGAGGCCAGATGACTCCAGGTGCTAGTCCAACTTCAGCCTTAGCCTTGACCTTCTCATGATAAAGGCATCCATTATAAAGCAACCCTTAACCTCCCTTAGGTGAGTATTCCCAAATCCCTGCCATACCCAGGACCAAGAGAGGTCTTGGTTCCTGCAGCCCTAATCCTCCCATCCTGACCTTGGGCCCTAGGGAAAATCTCCATCAGGCAGAATTTAGGCCCCCCAGGAAGATTCCACAACCAGAACCTGGTCAGCCTTCAGGGGACCTCAGTGTCCTCTATTAGGGACATTCCTTACAGCCACTGTTCTCTGCCTGGGGTCAGGTTTAGGGCCTCCTGCATACATATGCCTCAGGCTAGGGTGGGCAGGTACCCAGACAGGTTACTAGGTATGACTTAGATGGCAGTAAATTCCAGATATACAACCTCCCCACCTCCAGGACTCCTGGGAAACCTGTTGATCAGATTCCAGGGGGTTAGGCTGGGTGATCTCCAAAGGAATATTTAGAAGAACCAAAAGACTCAGGGACCACCAATTTAGTTCCATTGTCCTCTTCTCCCTGTTTCGGCCCTTCAAAGCCCAAAGACTGTCACAGGGAACTGACAGGTGGGTGTAAGCTGAGCATATGTGGGACCTCTTTCTATGATGTAATGAAGATGTCCCAAACTCACCCCACCTCCATGGCTTGTGTTCTACATATGTCTCTAAACAAAACTGGCTTCCATGGCTCCCCTACTAAGGCTGGATTCAGGAGGGAAAAATCTTCCTGGGACTTTAAGAGTTAAATTATCCTTCCATTCCCTACTCCAGTTCTGTTAGACTTCTCATCCTTAAGGTCCCCAAGTCAGGACCTCCATCCTTCCCAGCCTCCAACCCCCAACCAACAGGCTCTAGGCCTCAGGAATAATCAGAGTGGGTCCCAGAGCCCAGACAGAACCACTCCAGCAACCATGTCTGGCTCCCAGCAGCAGCAACCATGAGGGCAGGTGCTGGCACTGTCTAAGGCACCTGGGCAGTGGGGCTTGATGGTGTGAAAGCCGATGTGGTCCACTCAGGATTGGCAGCCTCCTTTGGTGCTTTTGCCTAAAGACAAAGACAGCAGGTCAGGGATCTGGCCAACATCACCTAAAGCAGAACCCAGTGTCGAGACAGAGTGGCCTCAACTCTGGAACCCAGGCGGGCCCTCACTCACCTCCTCATACTTTGTACTCCAGTAGAAATGGGCTTCTCTATCCACATACAGTAGCAACAGGTCACAGAGGAAGGTGATCTGGGAGAGTCAGTGCCCACCATGTCCTGGTTCCCCAACTTCTCCTGCCACCACCCAAACCCCACACTGAGACACAATGTGCAGGCTCAGAGGGCTCTGGCAGACCCAGGCAGGTGCTCACTATAGCCGGAGGGAGCCCGTCTGTGGTAATTGTACTTACCACACCTAGCCAAGCAGCTCCAGTGCCCACTGTGATGGCTGTGGGGATGAGTCCAAACTTCCCTGCCTGAGAAAGACCTGGGCTGAGCTTCTCAGGCCATGACTGTTACCTCAAGCTTCTTCCAGGCCCATCTGCCTGCCTTCCCCATCCCCTGGATCCATCCCTACCTGCCCAGTGACAAGAATGTCAAAGCGGATCCCGTAGAGCTTGAGCAGGCTCCGAGCTTCCACACCTGGGGCTTTCCACCAGTGACTGGCTGTCCTGGGGTCAGGAGAGAGGGCTCTGGTGGTCTGTGCTGCCCATTCCCAGTTTGGGCTGGTTTTCCCAGACTTCCACTTTACTTATCTGTTGGATCCATAAACCCCATGACCAAGCCTGAATCCTGGGTCTTGGCCCAGCATAGTTACTAAGGACATAGGGAAAAAGCAAACCAGGACTGGACCCAAGGAAGCTCCCTGCCTGATCGGGTGTGGGGGTCTCAAAATAGACATCAGGAATGGGAGGAGTAAGGGTGGGCAGTGGGATGAGAGGAGGAAGGAAGGGTGGAAAAGGAGGAATGAAGAGTGAATTTGGAGGCAGGCCCAGTACTATGAAAACCCTGAGGCGGGAATTCACTTTCCCCTGGGAACTGGAAAAGAATGTACCTGCAAATAGTTTCCCAGTGCTCAAGGAGTTCTAGAAAGAGAAAGTAGGGCCAGCGAGAACCCATGGGTGGGAGGAACAGGACAGGAGGGGAGCCAGCCCCATAAAATTCCCAGCCCTCTGGGAAAGTCAGAGAAGCCAGACAAGGGTACAGTGAACTGTGACAAGAGACATAATTCCCAGTCCTGATGGCTATGTGCACACATAGGTGTTTCTGTGTGCACATCAAGGTGACACTAGGTGAGACAGAAGGATCCAGGGCAGGGGGAGGTCTGTGTAGGAAGACAAAAACATGACAGTAAGTGCAATTTAAGACCCTTGAGTGATTCCTGAATTGGAAAATATAAAGTTTTTTTGGGGGGGGGTACTGGAGATTTTAACCCAGGGGTGCTTTACCACTGAGCGACATCCCCAGATTTTTATTGTTGTTGTTGTTGTTTTATTCTGAGACAGGGTCTCATTAAGTTGCTTAGGGCCTTGCTAAATTGCTGAGGCTGGCCTTGAACTTGGGATCCTCCTGCCTCAATCTTCCAAGTCTCTGGGATCACAGTGTACTCTGCCACAACTGACTTGGAAAATATAAATATTTAGCACATTTTTGGCACATCTGGGGAAATATAAATATTAGATTTAATCTGTTAGTGTTCAATTTCTTGGGTATGACAATAGAATTGTGGTCACATGGAAAAGGTCCTCGTGCTCAGGATTGTGTTAAGAAGGGTGAGTATCTATCTTCCATTTTCAAACAGGTTTTTCATTTTTTTTGGTGGTGGCAATGGTGCTGCTGGGAGTCAAACCCAGGACCTTGAGTGTGCTAGGTAAGAGTTTTGCCACTGAGTCACACTCACAACCCAAAATAGTTATGTCTGAAATCTATCTAAATATATCCAGCTCACTCTAGCACACACATAAACTGGTAAGGCCCGGAGAAAGGTATACAGGTGTTCACAGTACTGTTTTTTTCTTTGAACGTTTCTTTAATTTTTTTTGACAAATTTTAGGTAAAACCATAAGTGGAAAGAAAACATCCGCCCCCCGCCCATGCCATGGAAGGAAAATGCTGGAGGCCAGGTGGGTGGAGAAGGAACCAGAGTCTATAAGTAGAGAGTCCACACTAAGCAGAGGGTTGGGGACATGGGATGGAGGATTCAGGAAAAAGGCTGAATGAAACCTGTGCTGGAGGATGAGGAATTGAGAATACCCTCTCTTGCCCATGGGACCCCCACTCACAAACAGAGTGGAGTATCCAGAGGGCTGAATAGGTGGTAGTCTGTCCTCACATTGGCCTGTGAACAGCAAGTAGGCACTAGGGACTGTGGGGGTCATACCTGAAGTTGTAACTCCTCTCCTGCAGCTGGAAGGAGTAATGGGGCCAGCAGTCAGAGCCCCCAGTATCCAGGTCACAATCCCAGTGGACGCTGATGCCCACAGCACCACCCTGCACACAGCACATCTCTGTTGACACAGAACTAGGGAGTGGGCCCAAGACCCTCTCCATTAACCCTTAAGGAACCCTGTCTCCAAGAACCCACCAGCAATGCCAGGTCCTCAAAGTCCCCACCAGCTGCGGTTATAAGGTCTCCTATGCCAAATACTGGGCAGTAGGGGCTGGAGAGTGCATCATAGCGACAGTGCTTGAAATAGGCGGTGTCCCAGGTATCTAAGGCATTGGTCCTGCAAGGAGTAGGGATAGGGATCCAATGATCTAGGGGGTCATGGAGGACCTGGTGTTAGCCAGCACCTGCCCACACTCACTTGGAAAAGTTGAATTTGCTGAAGGTGACAGTGTTTTTGATGAACAGTGTGAAGTTCTTGGCCTGGATCAGCAGGGGCCTCCTGTAAGTAGAAGGTACAATGCTAGAATTTTGCCTGTGCTATTGCCTTGCTTTGGGAGTCAGAGGAGACTTACCTGGGCACAGTACCACTCTCCACTGGACACCAGCTCTGGATCTCACAAGTCCTGTGGGTCCCGTTGAACACCACACACTGACCTGTTTTTATGCCTTGAAAACAAAAGATGTACTCTAGGCCCTCAAATCTCCATAGGGCCCGGGGAGGACGTGGAACAGAGGGTTGTTAATAGAACCACACCAGAGTCCCCTCCCACCCTCTGCCCTGGTGGAGGTACTGAAAGACAGAGCCTACAGTTACCATGGCTGTGTGTCCCTGTCTCCCCTTCAGGACAGTCTTCATTGACCCAGCAATTAGCCAGTGGAATAGAGGGGTGCTAAAGTAGACAAGAGACTCCAGTTACCCAGAGCCCAGCAGGGGTGCCTTCCCTCAACCCTTCTCCCCATGTTAGCTTCCCATGATACCCTGGGTTTGGAAGCACACGGCAGAAATGTGACCAAGGACTGGCAGAGGAAGTAGGAACCCATTTGAAGGCTCTGGCAACCTTACCTCTGGGCATTTGCCCTGAACTTGAGCTGGCGTCACAAGGAAATTGGTGACCAAGAAGAACACGTTCTCTCCCTAGGAGGCAAATCTCAAGGTTGATCCCTACTTGGTTCCCTCACCTGTGGAGGCCAGAAGCTGATAGCCTGGTTTTGTTTGTTTAGGTGGTGCTGGGAATGGAACCCAGGGCTGTGCACATGCTAGACAAGCACTCTACTGCTGAGCTATATCCTTAGGTTTGGAAGTCTAGTTTTTGAGGGGAGAGTTCTTGGTCCAATCTAGTAACCAACACTGCCCCTCAGGAAAATGCCTCCTCTAGTGAGGCAAGTACAAACAGAAAGCTGGCTGGGTTTCTGACCATTTCTGAACCCAAGGATCCTCATGCCCATGTTCATCTTTTAATTACCATTTTATTTCTCACATTCATTCTCATTCACTCAACTGAAATTTTCCAAGAGCTTCCTGCTTCTAGGCACTAAAGACAAAGAGGTAAGTTGAAGAGAGGTGGACCCCTTATCACATGCACATCAGAGCTGGCATGGCAGGGGATTGGGGAAAGCATATGGTAAACTTGGCCTGGGGTCAGAGTGACCAAGGACACTCAGAGGTGCTGCTCCTGAGAGCATGGTGCACTTATGGAAAGGAAGAGAAAGGCTAGGCAGAGGGAAGTGGGGCATGGCAACAGGATATGGAGGGACTTGATGGTCACCATCATGGGAGAGGAGCGTTCCCTCGGCAGGGAGCAATGGTTGAGGCTCTGATGATGTTAAGTGTAAAAGTTCAGCCTGGCTGCTTCGTGTGTACACCTGGGGGCAGGGAATAGGGGAGAGAAACAAAGGGCCCACTAGGAGACCAGGCATGGTAGAAGCTGTGGTGAAAAATATTGGGACAGGAAGGTATGTGGCTTTAGCCCTGGTGGATATCACTGCTCTCATTAGATGAATAGAAGCCAGAATGCCAGGAGAGGTAAATGATTTATCTTGGGACATGGTGGGTGAATCTGGAATCAGCTTCTATTAAGGCAGGTGGTCACTAGGGCTATAATTTGACCATCAGTGGAACAGAGGTGTAAATTGGGAATATAGGCCAGATGGGTGGAGGGATAAGGGAAATAAGAAGGCAGAGGAGGAACACCTGACAGTGGTGCTTCAGGTGAGGAAGCTTAGGCTTTGGACCCAAAAGACCCTCCCATCTCATCCTCAAGCTCAAGCCTTGAGTCCCAAACACCACAATCCTTTCCAGATATGACCTTTATCAAGGAAGTTCTTTGGCTTGGCCTCCCTTCTTGTTCACCAGGAAACCTCCTACACAATTCCCAAAAGCCCCATATAGGCAGATCTACATGACCCTTCCAAAACCAGATGCCCTCTGGCATTACATGCCTCTCTTGTGCATAATTTGTATTACAGCTGTCAGTAGGGGAAGGACTCCTGCTACCCACAGCAGCGCTAGGAACTCACCTGTGGTGGTTTCACAAAGTCAGCCACATCCCATAGCCGGTTCCCAAGCTCCTTGATCTGAGTCACAGAAACCCCTTTGAGTTTGGTGATGACGGAAATCTGGGGGTCCAGGTCCCGTTCTTGGTAGCCTTTTTTGGCAAGGAGGGCCCATCTGGGGAGTAAGTGATGAACAGTATGGTATAACTCTAGCAAAAATGAGCAGTGGAGGAACTGGATCCTATAGGCTCCCCATACTCCATAGGCTCCCAGCTCAGCATCAAAGGCTTCTGACTTCTCTCCACCTTCCCCTGTCATCCCAGATATCCTGAACAGACCAGAAGCTCTGGACAATGAGTGGAGAGTCAGCATCTACCACAGTGACTTTTACCAGACAATATCCCTACCCCTACCCCAGCTAGACACAGCTCCCTTCTTAAAGACTCCTCTGACCCCCAGCTAGAACTGGTGGTTTCTCTAGGGGGCCTCAGTGCTCTAGCTCTCATAAAATGTCAAGGACAACTACCTCCTGCCTCACCAGGGTGCCTCCTAGGCAGGGATGGGACTAGGAATAAGGCCCTGGAAAGGAAGCATGACCAATATGGGACTAGGAATAAGGCCCTAGAAAGGAAGCATGAGGGCAGGCAGGAACACAAACCCAGATATTGTTCTGAAAGTCTCTGAATGGACAAAGATTCCCTCCTTCTGCTTACTCCCAACCCTGTCCCAACCTGCCACCCCACCACCAGCAGCCTAGCCCCTGAAGTGCCAAATTCAATACCCTCAGCCCAACAGGACCAGCCATAATCCCTTCAGCCAATATGGCCAAAAACTATTCTCTTACCCCACCACGTAGGCCACAATCCCGAGCTGTAGCAGCCTCTGCAAGGCACCCACCCGCCAGTTCCTGGTCATCACATACTTCTCTGTCTTGTAATCCAGAAGCCCCCAGCTTGATGAGGTCCCTGAGGAGCCCATGCCCCCAGTTTCTGCTGGCTATTGGGGCAATGAGTCAGCACAGAAGCTGCAGCAACAACTGAACCGGAGGCAAAGAGTGCGTCCAAATGGGCCAGGCCAGCTGTTGTTAAAGGGACACCTCCACTTAGGGCAGGAACTAGCCTCCACCCCTGAGTCCTGGACTCAGTCCCAGGCCCCAGCTGTCCTGGGTCTCTCATAGGCTCCAAAGGCCCTTTGCTGGTCCCTAGGCACTCCAAAAGGAGCAGCTCTGCCCCTGCCCTCTGGCTTCATTTCCTTATAGGAATTGTTACAAGGATTGGGAGAGGGTGGCATGGGTTCAGAAAGAGCCCAGAAGAGGGGCCAAGGAAAGTTTCAGAAAGAAATCCTTTCCAGGTCTGGGTATGTGGCTTAATGGTAGATTGCTTGCCTAGCACATCACTGAGGCACTGGGTTTGACACTCAGCACCGCATAAAAAATAAACAAATAAATAAATGTATTGTGTCCATCTATAACTTAAAAAAAATTAAAAAGAAGAAATCCCTGTGAGCTGATATTTGCAAATTCTGAAATGCTGCAAGAGAAATTGGGTAGAGATATAGGGTGGAGGGAGCAGCATAGCAAAGGCCAGAGCATGAGAGAGAACTGAGAGCCTCAGAGTGAGAGTGTGGTTCTGACTCCAGAGAGGAGGGTAACTGAGCTCTGAAGGTTCCCCATGCCATCCCATAGAGATGTCCCCCAACCCCCAAGTATAGTGACTAAAGCATAAGCTCTGGGAACTGGTGCGTTTCCCTTTCGGTGAAAGGGGGAGATGATGGAACCTCATAGGGCAGCAAGAATGAAGAATACCTTCAAGGTTCCTACCCCTATGCATGGCCAATGGAGAGTGCTTTTGTCGCTTCTGGCTAGGGGCCCACTCAAGGTCTCCTCAGGCCAGTAGCTGTTTCTGCGGCAACCAAAACACAGGGTTGCCCGGCAACCGCCTTTGGGGAGTGCGCCTGTATTAGCCGAGGGGAGAGTCTGTTGTCTGTATACAATATTCCATTGGTCAACTAGGCCGTAAGATCCGCCCACATTCCCGGTTCGACGCTGAGTTGGAGCAGAGGATTCGTTCACTTTCTAGGTGCGGCGCTGAGCTGTCCTGGCCTCAGAGCTCGCCTCTGCAAAATGGTCGTCCCCCTGAGAGGTCCTTGTGAGAGGACTGGGGAGAATAAAGATCTGAAGGAAGAGGCGATAGCAGCCGCAGGGTGTTTTGCAGGGATCCCGGAGGCCGACAGGGGTTCAGACGCAGATTTGGACTCTGACTCGGAGACAGAAGGTGCTCTGAAGCAGGGGGCTTGACTCCTCACCTCGGGGACTTCTTGGCAGATGTGGAGGGTGGTGGGCTGAAACTGAGTGGGAACTCACCCTTCTGTAGGGTGATTTCAGGGCAGCGGGTGGCCCTTCAGGTCCATGCCCACCGCTCCTGGCGACATTCAGGAGGTCCATCATGAAGAACATGCTTCCAACAGCTGGGGATGTGACAGTGGTAGAGTACTTGCCTCGCATTCATAAGACCCTGGCTTTAATTCCCAACACTGCAGAAACAAAACAAAACAAGAACATGCTTCCAGAAGGAAGAAATGCAAAATCCCACCAACGGTGTAGGAAGAGGCAAATACTAAAATAAGTTCAGGCTCCCAACCCTAGGAAAAACTAAGCTGATGGATGTTTAGAATTGTTTCATAAACTGTACATAAAACCTTGGGGCAGGGGGTGGGAGATAGCATGCATTTTGGCATCAGACAGGCTGTTCTAATGCTATATGTTCCTAATTCTGTCTCTGACTAGTTGTATGATTTTAGGGGAAAAAAATTGCTTTCTCTGAGCTTTGATGTTCTCATCTTTAATAAGAGGAAAATAGTCCCACCAGTATGGGAAGAAATGCCTCTAGAAGGGAAATAGACAGGATAGTAATGGAGGGTAGGAAGGAGGCAGGTGGCTGTGCTAATGAAGGAATACACATTTACCCCCCTTGTCTCCTTCTAGGCACCCACAGACTTAGAGAACCAGTCAGGGATGTCTTCTACTTGGGGTCTTGCCAGACCCATAGCATTGTGCCCACCATCTGTTTTCTCCACCAAGGGTGTGCAGAATTGAAGCTGAGGCACCGTGGTCTGGGACCCCAGGTACCTGTGGAGGGACATTGGAGTCAGGTTTGAGGGGGAGCAGGAGATAGTAGCCATGGGAGTGCCTCTCACTGAAACCATCCCACACACTCACTCCCCAGCTGTCCTTTCTGCCAGGCATGTCCCATCCCCCACATCTGGATGACAGATAAGATGGAGGCTGGGACACATTAGCATGAAGGTTGGGGAGCCTACAGGCTCCTAACCTGCTGGAGAGTCAGAGAAGACTCTAGGATGTGAGATCTGGGTAGAGCCTAGAGGGAGAAGAAGGTGTCCCCTCAGAATGTGGGAAAGAGAAGGCTTTTGGGTTGGAGGGCACTGAATAGGCTGAGCCCTGGGAACATGAGCCAGAAGATGGCTAGATGTGTTTGGTGCCTTCAGCCATGAGAAGAACCAGACCTCTCAGGCCCTTCTGCTCTGTTCCAGGGGGCACGGGCTCTGACTTCCACGTTGACCTCCAATCCCTACATTAAGCGGCTGGATCTTCGGGACAATGGGCTCTGTGGGGCTGGTGCAGAGGCCTTGGCAGATGTCCTGAGCAAAAACAGAAGCATCTGTGGTAGGTGCTGAGCCTGGGGCAGGTGGGCAGGCATGAGTTCTCCCTTTTCTCAGTGATGTGCCCCGCCACAAGTCAGACCTTTTGGGGCCTACTGGTATTGCTGGTTGAAGGGGGTGGTTATCACAGGGTGGGGCACATGAGGGTGGAGTTAGACCCTCTAAAGGTTCAGCCTGTGGAGCACTCAATGCTGGATGCCATTCCTTTCCTGACCACGTCTACCCTATTTACTCCCCTCCTCCACTGACCAGCAACCCCCCCTCCAGTATAGGGTAGACTCCCAGTGCCTGAATGTAGAGAGAGAGGCAGGGACTAGACTGTGCAAGAAGCAAGAGGGCAAGGTAGGAATTCATTGAGGCTGGATCCATATACCACTCTGAGGGAAGACCTGGGCAAGCAACTCAATCTTGCTGAGCCTGTTTCCAGTCTGTGAAATGACCCCAACAATACCACTTAGCTGTCAGGTTTTGGTGAGTATTAAATAAAACTGGGTATGTGAAGTGGTCAGCAGACTATCTAGTCCATGAAAGAGCTCCCTTTCTGGCCACCTGGGCTAGTATCATCAGTCCCTGGCAATAGAAGAGAGACCAGGACAGAGATCAGTTAGCAATGTGGTGGCTATTCCTCCAACAACATTATCCACAGCACCACAAGGTAGGTGAATTTAACCCCTTGGCAGAGAAGTTTATAGACATGCAAGGCAGGAGAGGTCAGGGGCCCAAGGGGACCTAGCCAATGGGTGGCAGAGCTGAAACCCTAGGATAGTCCAACCACAAAGTTCCTTCCTCTGCCTTAGGCATGGAGGTTTGAGAGATGTAGGAAGGTGGATAAGGGTAATCTTGACTTTGGATCCCACTGACTGAGGAATGATGCTGGCCCCCAGATGTGGATCTGTCGGAGAATCAGCTTGGAGTGGCAGGAGCACAGGTCCTCTGTGCTGCCTTCAAAGTGAACCAGGCTGTGCAGAAGATACAGCTGGCAGGGAATGGCCTGGAGGAGAAGGCAGCCCAGTACCTTGCTGAACTTCTGCTGGTCCACACGGGCCTGAAATCCCTGGATGTCAGCTATAACCAGTTGAATGACCAAGCAGGTAACCCCTGGTCTGGGCCACCATGGGACATGATGGCTCATCTTCCTCTGGTGATAGGGGAAGGAGGTGGCAGGACCACATTGAGCATTCATGTCTGCCTTCTGCTCCCTATATATACCTTGGTTCACTCCTTGTCCACTCTAGGCACACAGAGCCCTTAACTCATTCCACAAATATCTCATTACCCACTGTTGTGTGTACTTGGTATTGATTTAGCCACTAAGGATCTAGAAGTTAAAAAAACAAAGCCCCTGTCGTCAAGAAACACATATTAACATAAGATAATTCTTAGTCATTATTGGTGCTCCAAAAGAAACAATGTATGCTTTAGAGAGATGGCCAGGGAGTTCTCTTCGAATAGGTGATATTTAGGCTGAAATGTGCAAGGTGGGAAGAAGACATTGCAAAACTAGAGGGAGAGAATTTCAAACAGAGAAACAGTGAGTATGTAGGCCTGGATATGTTGGTAGATACCAACATGATTTAGTCTAGTGATCTAGGGGAGAGTGACTAGGTTATGGTATAGACAAGAGAGGGCTGCATGGCTGAAGGTCATGGCAAAAGGTGTGAAATTTTTATTCCAGGTACTGTGAAAAACATAAGTGGGATTGCTTGACCTTTTCTCTTTCTTTCATGCCCCAGGGCCTTTACATGGGCAGTCTGCTTTGCCAGGAATATACACTTCCACTTATGCCTGTTCCCAAAGGTTCCAAACAATTGGAAGAATCATCTATAAGCAGGTTGGGGATGTAGCTCAGTGGTGGAAAGTTTGCCAGCATGCTCAAGGACCTGGGTCTGATCCCCAGCAGCAAAAAACAAACAAACAAACAAAAACCAAACAGAGAATCTCCTAGAAGCAGGCACAGTGGCACATGCTTGTAATCCTGGCTAATCATGAGGCTGAGGCATGAGGATTGCTTGAGCCCAAGAGTTTTGAGACATCTTGGGCAACATAATAATACCCCCATCTCAAAAGAAAAGAAATGATAAAGAATAACCTGGGATCCTGGACCTGTTGAATCAAATTTTGCAGGAATGCATATGTATTTCCACTTTAATAAATGCCCCAGGAGAATTGTCTCATTTGGAAAGTTTTGGAATTAATTGATAATCTGTCTTAAGCTGTTAAATGGGGTGGCACTAGCCTTGGCCTGTGAGAATCAGCCCTGGAGTTTAACTGCCACTCAGTTTGCCTTCTAAGAAAATCTTATTGTGGGAAGTCAGTGAAATTAAAGGATAGGCTGGTTTCTGATTTTGACAAAGTATAGGTGTCTTTCTAGACCTTCACAATTAGGTGGTATATTAGTCAGTTTTTTATTACTATAACAAAAATCTGAGATAATTAACTTATAAAGAGAAAAGATGTATTTTGGCTCAGTTTTAGATATTTCAATTCATGATGAATTGTCCCATTAGTTTGGGTCTCTGATGAGGCAGCACATCGTGGCAGGGGCAGAACTACTCAACTTATGGTCACAAAGCAAAAAGGCTAAGAGGAAGAGGCCAGGGTCTCAAAATCCCTTTCAGGGCATACACTCCAATGATCTAAAGACTTCCCACTAGGCCCCACCTCTTAAAATCTCTATCACTTCCCAGTAGTGCCACTGTGGATATCAAGCCTTTAAAACATGGACCTTTGGGGGCCACTTAAGATAGAAACTATACCAGAGGTCGAGCAGCAGAGAGGTAGTTGGAATGGAGGGACTGTAAGCTGAGGCCCTACCAAAGTGATACAAACATATGTACACAAGGAAGGCAGAATGGGGCCTGGGAAAAGAAAGGTCATTTTGTTTCTCCAACTGGGGACTTAAGGGTATGGCTGACTCCCTTGAGTGGTGAAGGAACTTCAGTCTCAGTCTCCACCTCAGGTGATGGAGACCAAGCATTAGCTATTACAGATGTATAAAAGAAAGAACCCTCTCACCCTCCAGCTATTCAGCAAAGAAGTGACTGCCATAAAGTGAATGACTACCACCCTCCCCTCCCAGCTCTGGAAATTTCTGAGGAAGGAAGAAGTACCCATATCTAAGAACCTGGTGTGTCAACACTGGAGTTGGATGCTGAGTCTGGCTCTTGGAGGGGCAGTGTTTTAGCGCTCACACCTTGGAGCTCTCCAAGGTGCTAAAAGTGTCTGCCACTGTGTGTGCACATACGGAAAGCTGACTGAGTGCTCTGATTAATCCATTTTTTCCCTCTCTACACCTCTTTAAACCAGCCTTACAAGACATGTACCAGGTGCTGGGATCATGGAGAGGGGTCAAATTCTTATCCTCAAGGAATTCCTAGGCTGGTGGCAGAGATTGGTCAGACAGAAAGAGATCTAGTGGCTAGAGCTTGGAAGGATCAAAGGATTTTTAGGGTTCCTGGGTTCCAGGGAGGCCCAGACCAGCCTGACCAGGCAGGAAAGTCTTCTTGAGTCTATGAAACAAGATTAGAAGGATTAGAGCTATTAGAAAAGTAAGGAAGGGGATTCTAAAATGGGGGATGACCAGGAGACATGTCAGGGCTGGTACTCTGGAGAACTAGGAGCAGATAAGACTGGTCAAGTACTGACAGATGGAGAGCAGTTTGTGGGGTGGGGTTCTTTCCATTCTACATGCTAAATATCCCTCAGGATTTTCTCCCTACACAGCCACTTCCTTTCAATATCTCCCTGGCCTCCTCTCCATCACAGCTGTGTCTGCCTTTTCAACTCTTACCTTCAGTAGGTCACCTGACCTCTGTCTTTGCTGGTATCTATCATCAGACACTAGGAATCTTGCTGAAATGCTATTCTAGCCTTCTCAAACTCCCTGACTCCTTGGCTTATTATAGGGCAGAGTCTGAGTCCTGTCTTTGGCTTAGAATTAAAGACTTCTGAGCCTTTCTCAAGTACCATCTACTCCCTAACTCATTGCACCTGCTTCCTCAATCACCTGCAGACATAAGTGTGTTTCTCAGGTGTCTCTGCACATCTGCTCTTTCCTGTGTCTACTGTATATTATGCTTTCATGCATGAGTGGTGGATGTTCAGTTCAGGGTTATAATCACTTTCATGACCCCATCAAGGCCACCACTCTGTTCTCACTCCTCCCTGTTTTAGTTTATACTAGTTTATACTAGCTTGCATCCCATTAATTTGTATTTCTATCTCCTGTTAAATGTGAATTCTGTGAGGGCAGGGAAGGCCTATGTTGACCTCATATCTCTTCAATTCTGCTGCCCAATAGAGAGTCAGGCATCAGTATCTTTTTTTTTTTAAGGAATGAACAGAGTGAATAACAAAGTCTATTTTGGTGTTCTAAAGGAGAGACACTTGGACCAGCCTTGGCAGAAAACCCAGGACTAACAGAACTTAACATAAGCTGGAATCACCTCCGAGGTCCAGGAGCCATAGCGTTTGCCAGGGGACTAGAGGTATGAGACCGCCACCCAGTCAGTTCTTGGGGTGTCTCCTTTGGAGGAGGTCACTCAGGTGACAACTCCTTGTCTTTGTAACTTTTCAGATATGAATCTTAGATATTTTTTCTTTTTCTTTATTTTTAGGGGGTGCTGGGGGTAGAACCCAGGGCTTTGCACATGCGAGGCAAGTGCTCTACCACTGAGCTAAATCCTCAGTACAAAATTAGAATTTTTAAGTAGAACTTTAAAGTGAGTTTGTTTTAGGTAACTTTATTTTCCTGGCCCCATCTGCTGATTACAATACACTGGGCCCACTATCATGTCATTTACTGCAGTGTCCAGATCTGAATGTCTTGTACCTTCTCCAGATATAACAAACTCTTGGCTAGTAGGGAACATCTGTCAAGTCTAGAGACATGTTTACTATTTTATTTTTTTAAACTGATTTGTAGATGAATACATTACATTTACATAATTTATTTTTATATAGTGCTGAGAATAAAATCCAATGTCTCACATGTGCTAGGCAAGTGCTCTACTACTGAGCTAAAAACCCAGACTCACATATTTACTATTGACAAAAACAGATGCTTTCCTGAGAAGACATCTTTGCAACCTTGGATGCCTGCACACTGACTCAAACATCTCACTTGCTCCCCTACATTTTGAGGTTTATGACAATTGAGAATAGAGCCTCAAGTCATGCTGGGATGGCACAAGGCATATTCAATGTTCCCGTAACAACTACTCTCATAGAGGACATTCAAGACAAGGTTGTAGGTCAGGATTTTTCTTCTCAGAGCACCGAAACATCTCTTCCCATCAGACACTTGGAGGAAGATTTTATCCAACCAAGCTTTGCTGGACTCCAAGGTCCCTGGGACTGCTTTATGTCTCAGGGTCCCTGATATTAAGAAAATCCTACATGACCAGGTGGGGTGGTGCACACCTGCAATCCCAGTGGCTCAGGAGGCTGAGGCAACAGGATCCTATTCAAAACCAGTCTCAGCATGTTAGTGAGGCCCTAAGCAACTTAGCAAGACCCTGTCTCAAAACAACAACAACAACAAAAAAAAAAAGAGCTGGGGATGAGGTTCAGTGATAAAGTGCCAATGGGAAAGTCCCCAACACACACACAAAAAAACCCTTCCCACGTGTACTGGGATCTGATCATTGTGTCTTGGGACCCACTACTGCCTGGTCTCTGAGGGTCCAAACACCAGGGTCTAGAGTTCCAGCCTCCTCTGTTGTGCTTGGGACTGTTCAGCTCCATTAGTCATCATCCTCTAAGCCAGAGCTAATGAGGGTCAGTACACCACTTTTCCTCATCTCTGCCCTTTTTCCTTTTGTCCCTAATCTGCACCTCAGGCCTCCTGGGTTCTGAGAATGTGGCCCCCAGGCTTCCTGCACCATCAGATGTGGTCCCCAGCTTCATTCTTTATGTTCTAGGCAAACATCTTCCTGAAAGTCCTAGACATCTCTTTTAATGGTTTTGGAGATTCTGGAGCCTCTGCAGTGGGTGAGGCCCTCAAGGCCAACAACGTGTTGGAGGAACTCAACATGAGGTGAGAAGTACAGGGGTGTCATGCAGGGACCAGGGCACTGTGATTTCACTGCTGTTCATTTCTGATCCTATGGCAGTCTACTCAGGAAGGGGTTTGGCTACAATCCTAAGACATCCAGCTCCATCCGTCTCACTCAAGATCATACTTATACTTTGGGACTTATAATTCCCGCACTGAAGGCAGGTAGTTAGGGATCCCAAATGTAAATGTGAACAACATTCAGAAGGCATGGCACAGGATGGTGCCCTGAGAGAACTTCCCTCCCTACAGTGGAGCCTATTCTGGATGGAGCAAGGCCAGGCTCTGACAAGTGGCCCCATGGGCATGCTTTGGTCAGCACACAGCTGCTATGGGCCAGCTTATGAGGTTCTTCTCCAGGCCAGGCAGCATCCCAGCCTTCTACAGGTATATGCAACAGAAGCTCCAGAAGAGTCACTGGGGCAATCAGCCCTGCACAGCTGTTTGGAAGGCTGCAAGATGAATGGTCTTTTTGGTGGGGGTGCTATCATGCCTTAATTGTATAAAGCAATGGGGTTCTGTGTGATACTTCCATACTCACACTGACCAATTCCAATCTTTTTGTTCCACCTTCCCCCTTCCATACTCTTCCCAAACTCTAGTAATCACTAACCTATTTTCAGGTCAATATTTCTTACCTTCCACACATGAGAGAGAACATGTGATATTTGTGTTTCTGTGTCTGGCTTATTTCACTTAACCAGTGTCCTCCAGTTTTATCCATTTGCTACAAAGGACAAGATGCTGTTCTTCTTTATGACTGAATAATACTCCATGGTGTATATATACCACGTTTTCCTTTTCCATTCACCTGTTGATGGACACCTAGGCTAATACTATATCTTAGCTATGACTCATATTTTTTATTTCAGCAACAACCGAATCTCTACCATGGGAGCCCAGAGCCTGGGATTGGGCCTCCGGGTCAACCAGACACTGAAGATTCTTGTTGTGAGTGCTACCCTCAAGAGGGAGGCCCCAGCACAGACCTGCCCTACCACATGCCCTACCATGTCCCCCACACCATGAACACTGGATGGGCAGGAGTACACACAGGCTCAGGGCCCGGATGGGGTCTCTGGGAGGATTACTTTTGTTTTGTTTTTTTGTGGTGCTGGGGATCGAACCCAGGGCCTTGTGCATGCAAGGCAAGCACTCTACCGACTGAGCTATCTCTTGTAACCACTTCTTCCTTTTGCCATCCACTCTCCCACCTCTGGCCTGACCCATGCTGAGTTTCATACTCCTCTTTTCTCCACCTATCCCTCCCAGTACCACCTCCCTCACAACATCTTGCTGACTTTCCTCCTTTTCCTTTTGGGGTGCTTCTCTGTGGATAGTTGTCCAAGAACCCCTAGCTTGGCATGCATCTCCCCTGCTCTTCCTCTCCCTTACTGGAACCCAGGGTCAACAAAGGTGTACTGATTTGTCACTGCTCAGACCTATCTGAAGTCTTTGTGTCCAAAAGGAATTTCCTTCCTCCAGGGTTGCAGATGGGGAGAAAGCCACTGAGCAGGGCTGATAGTGGAAGATGAAGGGAGGGAGCCAGGCAAATGTGGAGAAAATTTCTGAGGACTGTTGTGCCAACAGAATGTGCTAGGGGACAGTATCACCAGCTCTGGGCATGGGGTCGGCATCTGACTGTCAGGCCCTCAGCTCCCCATCTTCAACCTTCCCAGTGCTTCTCTCATTCACTCCTTGTCCCTCAGAAACTATGATCTCTCTCCCAAGCTTACATCTACCTTTCCAGTACTGATAGTCCCCAAATCACAATGAACTCTTGAGAGTTTATCGTGAATGCTTCTAAGGATTACCCCTCAGTGGGAGAAACCGAGTCAGAAGATGGAGGCAAGAGCCTGACCATTCCTCCCTTCCCCACATTTCCCCTCCAGTATCACCTCCAGTAGAGTGCTCAGACTGTTGGTTCTCCCTTTTCTCAATTTCCCAGGTTCTGTTATGCTGTTTTCCCAGTTCTGTCCTTCCTTCTCATCTGCTGCCTGATCATCTTTCTAAACCAACACATGTCCCTGTCAGTTCTTTCACTTCTGATAAATCCAAGCTTTATAGCACATCATTCATAGTACATCATAGAGAATCTGGGCTCTGCTAAACCCTGCTTCCAAGTTCACTGCTGTCCCCCAGTCTCTTCAGAATTTGCATTCACACACACACACACACACACACACACACACACACACACACACACGCAGAGGATGCTCTTTCCCGCCTTGGCTTTGGCTCCAGTTTTTCTTGTTGATATGCCCAGATCCATATCTACAACTGTAAAGCTTGGTTCTGGGGTTTTACTCTCCAGTGACTACCTCCCAGGTGGGATTGGCATGCACCTTTGCTTGAATTTTTTGAACTGAATTTTATATTTCTTTTGCCTCACCTTCCCTGAGCAACTGAACTATTTAAAAGTCCAATGTGTTTTGTGTCTGTTTCTTTGGCTCCCAGCACAGAGCCAAACACTGAATAGGTGCCTGAACAGCATTCACTCCATTCCTCTCTTGCCCAGACCAGTATTCTTACCCAGGGCAATATGGCACACAGAGACACCAGTCGAGACAGTCGGGCCTTCCTACCACACTGTCAGAGAAAAGTTTCCCCCATTCCCTTGCAGGTCCCTCTCAGCCTCCCTGGACTCAGCTTCTCTTAGTTCTTTGGTGTCTTTCATAGGTATCCAGGAATCCTATGCAAACTGAAGGCTGCTCTCATCTCCTCAAGTCTGTCCGGGACAATCCAGCATCTGCACTAAATCTGCTAGATTTCTCTGTAAGAGCTTTTCTTAAGCCATTTTCTAATCCTCCCAACAGCCCTGTTTTCACCTCCATTTTAGAGGAAAGCAATGGGAATTACAGAAATAAAATGCCCTACCCAGATACACCAGTGGCAGGTGAGTTCCAATCCAGGTCTGAATGTAGGTCATGACACCACTCCAGCTCTGCTCCCACTCTCGGCTGGCATCTTTAGCCTGTTCAGACCTTGGGCTCCTGACTGTGTTCTTCCTTGGATGAAAGAGAAGAGGTGGAGTTTGGGGGCACCATGCTTAATATGCATGGATGTTTATATCTACAGGTTCAGCATTTGGCAAGGCTTCTTCCCTCCCCTAACTCAGCCAGTACTGATGCCGGTGGACTGTAGTGCTAGAAAATTCATTTGTGTGTCAGTGAGGGAACTAGGACCCACTTTTTCATTCTATTTTTTTTTTTTTTTGGTAGATGGACAGCTTGCCTTTATTTTATTTGTTTATTTTTAAGTGGTGCTCAGGATGGAAATTAGGACCTCACATGTTTTAGGCAAGCACTCTGCCACTGAGCCACAACCCTAGCCCCATTTTGCTTTTTTGATTTGGGAAAGAAAAGTCAATCTTTTCTATTCTATGTCAACTCATCCTTAAGGAAAGACTACAAAATCAATGTGTGGTGTGTGTGTGTGTGTGTGTGTGTGTGTGTGTGTGTGTGTGTGTTGTGTGTGTGTGTTGCAGGGGATGGAACTCAGGGCCTCACACATGTTAGGCAAGCACTCTACTACTAAGCTACATATCCAGCCTGGCAGAATATGAAGTTTTAAAAGTCTGGTTACCGGGGCTGGGATCATGGCTCAGTGGTAGAGCACTTGCCTCTCATGTGTGAGGCACAGGGTTTGATCCTCAGCACCACATAAAATGAGTAAAATAAAATAAATGTATTGTGTCCATCTACAACTAAAAAAATCTTAAGCATAAAAGTAAATAAAAGTCTGGTCACCAATCAGTGCTTATTCTAACCTAGATTATTTTTATTGAGTCAAAGTCATACCAGAAACACATTTTGTGTTCTAGTCTTTCTAGATTGTCCCTACAACTCTAAAGCCAGAAATTAACATGACTTAACCATATTCCTTCAGTTCTGAAAATGCTTTTCAACACTGTAGCCAATCATTCTAAAATAAGGGGGGAGGATAATAAGTACATTCTCCTGCCAAATTACACATTTATTCCATACAATACATGGTCATTAGCAGAGGCCTCTAATATAACAGAAATAGCACAGGTTTTGGAATCAGTTCATGCCTGGGGCCAAATCCTGGGTTCATCAGTGTGGGATCTTGCATGAGGTTCTGAACCAAAGAATCATCTCATGAGCCTATTTTCTAATTTTTAACTGTTACCTTATCCTGTTTTGAGGGGTATGCTTATGACTCTTTGTAGTTGAAGTAAACCCCTTCCCAGAGCTCAGCCTTTTCTTTATGTGAAATGGGGCTAATACCTGCTTCTCTGAGGCATTGTGGACATGGGATGAGAACCAAGTGTAGTCGTGTGCATCTGTAGTTCCAGTTACTCAGGAGACTGAGGCAGGAGGATCTTTTGAGCCCAGGAGTTCAAGGCCAGGATTGGCAACACAGTAAGACTCCATCTCAAAAAAATGATAGTAAATTTTAAAAAATTTAAAGTGAAAAAGATAGGATGATATGACAGACCCTGTAGATAGGACTTGCACAGAGAAAGGCTTAATTAATGTGCTGGTTCTCTTCTCCTCAGCCCTTTCCCCAAAAGAGTTCACAAAGATTAAGGGTGGATCTTAGGCAGCATACACCCATGCAACTCTCCCCCTACATCGAGAAATAGAGCATTCCCCTAAAAGCTCTCCTTGAGTCCCTTCCCTTTTCTCTTTTCATACTTTGGGGAGTGTGAAATTGTCATCCAGGGAGCGAAACTGCCCAGAGGAACTTCTTGGAGACCTTGTATGCAAGTAGACACAACCAAGTTCTCAGAAAGTAAGAATGCACTGTCTTGTCATGGGTTTTTCCTTAGGATATGCAGGTGAACAGAGAGTTTGATGACCTTGCTAGCTCAGTGAAGGTGATTCTTCCAGGCCTTTACATAAAGACTGGCACTTGCAGAGTGGACTATAAGAAAGAGTTGCTACCAGTCTTCAGACCATCCCCACCAGCATCTGCTCCTAAATAACTTTGGAGTATGGCTTCCTCATCTCCAGTAAGCCACTTCAGTTTCTGCACTGTGGACTATTCGACTCTTGACACTTGTACCTTCCTCTCTGCTCCATGGACCTATAATCTGGGCCTTTGTCTGCCATGTTCATTCATGTAACACACCGATGTGGACACGGTGAAAGCTGTCCCTGTTTATCCTCCATATGTTCCTATTTTGGTGACCTTGGGAGACAATATATAAGGAGGTGTACTTATCTCACTCCCAAACTGTACTTGCAAAAATGCAACCTGTCACAGTCTTTTGGGAAGGCAATTTGTTATTATGCACTGAGAGTCATCAAATTGTCTGTCCTTTTTGATCCAAATGTTTGCATAATCTGGTCTACAGAACTAATCACAGATGCACAAAAAATTGTTGCCTGAAAATGTTCGCTGAAATGCTGTTCATAGTAATGAAAGCTGGAAGTAAGTTAAATGCCCACTAAGATTTGGAGCTCTGCAAACGTTAAAAGTCCCATCTCAAAGAACATTAAAGAATTCATGAAAATACACATGATTAATCTTAAATGAAAACATCAGGATCAAAATCTCCTATGGTTTTTGTTTTCCTTAAGAGTTTAATCACAGAATTACCATTAATTCCATCTCTAGCTATATACTCAAGCAAAAGGGAAGCATATCATGCAAAACCTTTTTCAGGCATTGTTCATTGCAACTTTAATCATAATAAAGTGGAAATGTACATACAATATGGCATATCCACACAATGGAATGTTATTCAGTAATAAGAAGGAATTATGCATGGAACTGTGGCTCTCACCTATAATCCTAGCTACTTTGGGAGACTGGGACAGGAGGACTGCAAGTTGGAGGCCAGCCTATGCAAGGTAGCAGAAACCCTGTCTCAAAATAATTTTTTAATGTATTTTTTTATTGTAAACAAATGGGATACATGTTGTTTCTCTGTTTGTACATGGAGTCAAGGCATACCATTTGTGTAATCATACATTTACATAGGGTAATGTTTGATTCACAATTTTTTTATATTTATATTTTAGTTGTAGTTGGACACAATCTGTTTATCTTTATGTGGTGCTGTGGGTCGAACCCAGTGCCTTGCACATGCTAGTCGAGCGCTCTACTGCTGAGCCACATCCTCAGCCCCAAATAATTTTTTAATATATATATATATATATATATTTTAGTTGTCAATTGCTGTTCATCTTATATATTTATTTATTTATTTGTTTGTTTATATATGGTGCTGAGAATCAAACCCAGTGCCTTATATATGCTAGGCAAGTGCTCTACCACTAAGCTACAACACCAACCCTCAAAATGTTTTTTTTTTTTTTTAAAGCTGGGGATGTACCTCAGTGGCAGAGCACTTGCCTAGTATGTGTGAGGCCCTGGGTTAAATCCTCAGCACAACACACACCCATACACAAAAAGTCCTGGGTATGTAGTTCAGTGGTAAAATGCTTACATAGCATGTATGATACTCTGGGTTCAATCCCTAGTACTAAAAAAAAATGAAATTTGTGTGACAAAAATTTTCTTAAATTGATTTTGGTGATGGGTATACAACTTGTGAATAAACTAAAAGCAACTGAATTGTATACAGTACTTTGAGAGAATTTTATAGTATGTGAATATTATCTCAATAAAACTGCTTTTTAAAAAGGAAAAATATTGATACATGCTACATGGATGGAACTTGAAAACACTTAATTAGAGAAGATAGTCACATATATTGTGTAGAATATACATGTGATTCTGTTTTTTTTTTTTTTTTTTTTTGTACAGAGGATTGAACCAGAAGTACTTTTCCACTCAGGTATATCCCCAATCCTTGTATTTTTTATTTGAGACAGAGTCTCCCTAAGTTACCAAGGATCTCATTAAGTTGCTGATGCTGACTTTGAATTGACAATCCTCCTGCCTCAGCCTCCCAAGTCACTGGGATTACAGGCATGCACTAGTACACTAGGCTATACAATTCTATTTGTATAAAATGTCTAAAATAAGCAAATCTTCAGAGAAACAAAGTAGATTATAGGTTGCCTAGGATTAGGGTAATGAGGAAATTAGGAATTGAAAGTTACTGCATATGGGTTTCTTTTGGGAATGATAAAAAAAAAATTCTAAATCTGATCATGATAATGTTGTGCAACTCAACAATGTTGTGGAATCAAGCCTAGTCCAGTGGTCTCAGGGAAGCTGATAAAGGAAGATCACTTGAGCCCAGAAGTTTGAGACCAGTCTGGTCAACATAGTGAGACCTCATCTCAAAAAGAGACAACAACATGGATATGGATTGTGGCAGCGTTCAGTGGTAGAGCATTTGCTTAGCACATGTGAGGTACTGAGATCTATCGTTAGCACCACATAAAAATAAATTAATTAAATAATGGAACTATGGACTGGGGTTGTAGTTCAGTGGTAGAGTGCTTGCCTAGCATGTGTGTGGCATTGGGTTCGATCCTTAGCACCGCATTAATTAAAAAAAAAAAAGCAAAGGTATGCAGTCCATCTACAACTACAAATAAAAAATTTAAAAATAAATATATTGTGTCCATCTACAACTAAAAAATTTTTTAAATCAAATTATACAATTTAAATGAGGGAATTGCACAGTATGTCAATTATATCTCAAGAAAACACTTAGAAAAATATTGTTTGATTTCAATCTTATGCAAAAATGTATGAATGAATATACACAGGAAAAAAGATAAAAACAGACCCACAGAAATATGAGTAATGTGTATCTCTAGATTGCGGGTTTATGGATGGTTTTTATTTTCTTTATAGTTTTTGGTCATTTACACACTATATACTCTGAATGTGTTAATTTAATAACCAGAATAATAAATATTATTTAAAAACACAAAGTGATACAGACCACAATTAAGTTACGAGCATAATAGCATTGCATCTTTGAGAAAGGTGGGTGCTGTAGAGTGGATTGAATTTTGTCCCCCCTGTATGTTGAAGATCTATCTTCCTACGTGACTGTATATGGAGATGGGTCTTATAAGGAGAGAATTAAGGTTAAACAAGGTTTCAGGGTGAGGACATGGTACAATAGAGTTGGTATCAAGAGTTCACAGAATTTGTATGCTTCTCCTTATAGATAAAATGACAAGGTGGCTGTTCGTTATAATATAAGGATATGGTAAGAAGGCGGCTATCCAATATGATGCGAGGACATAGAGGGTAGCTCTCTAAAAGACAGGAAGGGAAGCCTCTGGACTTTCTAGGCTTCATAAATGTGAGAAAAGAAATTTATTTTGTTTCAGTCACCTAGTCTATTATAGTAGCTAGGAGATACCAAAATGATCTTTCTAAGGACACAACTGAGCCCACAGTTCAGAGGCTCCCCGTACATTGAGAGAAGTCTGAACTCATTCAGTTTGGTCTGTCCCATTGGTATCAGAATCTCCTATAAAGAGGGAAAGTCTGGTTCCATTACTTTCTAAGGAGATGCCAGAGCAGTAGTTTCTATTCTGGTAATAAGCTGAGAGTACACCTGGACTCCTCCTCACATGCTTTTTCCTAAAGTTAATACATATTGGGTTCTAAAGGAAGTTGAGATAATCTTTAAGAGAAGAATCTGATGATGGTTCCAAAGTCCTCCAAAATGAGGAATGGGTCCCAACCCAGCTCTTCCAGGTTCAGAGTGTACCCACCTCCATCCCCAGAAACACACTTGTCAGGAAAGAAGTGTTCAGTTGGGATGATGGCTCAATTCTGCAATTCCAGCTACTCCCAGCTACTCCAAAAATGAGGCAAGACAATCTCAAGAACTAGGCCAGAAAAAAATAAGGGCTGTGGATGTAAATCAGTGGTTAAGGGTTTACCTAGCATACACTAGATTCAATCCTCACCACTACAATAAAAAAAAAAGAATAAACAAATCCATAAATGAGGGGGATGTCTAAATTCTGGCCCATTATGGTTCAGGGGTGCTCAATGGGAATGGACTTTCTGCACCAGGAAGGGGTAAAAGAGGGCACGAAGGGAGTTTGGTGATTGTGGGTAATGGCAGGGGACGCCTCTAGGTATAGACCCAGTTTTCGAATCCTGAATAAAGAGCAGGGTGGCCAGAAGGCATAGAGCAACCAAGAAAAGGTCTGAAGCACTAGGTAATCCTCTCCTCATTTAAGATTCACAAGCCAGGGTTTTACTTGCTCAATGATGTCCTGTATCCCAATGTGGAAAAGCCCAGGCTGTCCCAACCTCAGGATCTGAAGATGATCCAGAAAGCCACAGACCCACAGCAGCTGTCAGTGATTCTGCAGCATTCCCGCCAAAGCCCCATCCAATTGGAAAGTGCCAATAGTTAGAGTCGAGTAACTGCCAATCAGAAACGGGATCTGGGGCCCAGGCCCGCCCTTAGGAGTTCTGAACCAATGACTACGTTGGCAGAGGCGGTTTAATAATCACAGCTCGCGCACTGCTGGGGTGGTTGGGCACGCTGCGACAGTTGAAGTCAGCTAGAGTATTGCGGCAGCATCTGCGGAGCTCACCATGGTGAGGTCGGGGACCTGTGGGGGTTGCTGAGACCAGGTGGGAGGGCATACAAAGCCAGTGGCCAGGCAGAGGGATCTGTCCCAACACCGAGTGTTTGGGTCTGGGCAGGGACAGGAAATGGAATCAGGAGATCTATGGAGGACACATGAACACGTTGGCCAGTCCTCTGTTTTCATGCCACGAGTGCAGGGATGTAACCCTCATGGAGGCATATACAGAGTTTCCAGAGCATGAAAGCCCACTTACAAGTATCATCAGCTCCCCAGAGTTGCGATGTAAAGAGCCAGGATAGCAGCCGGGTTGTTTGAGGGAGGGTTTTTGTTTTAGAAGATGTCCGTGGCTTAATTTTTCACAACAGAGATGGGAAGGCGATCTCTAATAGAACAAACATACTGCTGGGGAACTACAGACAGAAGGGCAGTTCCACAGCTTTCTGATCTAGGATCTTTGCTACAATACTAAAAATTATTGAGGAATTCAGAGACCTTCTGTGTGACTAATAGGTACAGATGGTTGTCATATTAGAAATTTAAAAAGAGAATCTTTTGAAATATATATTTGGGGCTGGGGATATAGCTCAGTTGGTAGAGTGCTTGCCTCACTTGCACAAGGCTCTGGGTTCAATCCCTAGCACCACACAAATACACACACACACGCACACTATATATATATATATATATATATATATATATATTTGCATAAAAGGAATGCATGATAAAATAAAAAAGCAAGTAACCAACATTTGTCAGTTATTATTATTTTGTTTTCAAGTGAAAGTAGTGTTGTAGGTTGGGTGTCAATAGTCCAGTCTAATCTGGAAGCTGAGGCAGGAGAAACACTTGACCCCAGAGGTTTGAGACCAGCCTGAGCAACATAGCCAGCCCCCTCCTCAAATTTAACACACACACACACACACAAAACAATGCTATACTATTTACTATTTAAAAAAATGGCACTTCAGCTTGCGATTAACTCAAGTGCCTTTTCTCAAGGAAACTATATAACGAGAACATGGTTTTATATAACAGTTCATTATGCTACTTAAGAACAGAAATGTAATAGAATTAGTAGTTTTAAAATCGCTTCCTCATGCACACTCTTCACTGAAACTGATTTTTTCCTTTTTATTCTCAAAGTGTACAGGATAGGGCCACTGCCCTGACAACTGCTAAGGTGTCAGCAGTTTTACCCACCTTTGTGCACCCACTAGAGACTGGGGAGTTCCACTGGGGACTGTTTTGGAAAAGGAGGTCAGTAAAAACAAAAAAGTATTGATTCGAGGAGGCACAGCTTTTATTGTAAGTCAAAGGAAGGGCGGTTTGCAGATTTGGTGGCAGGAAGGGATACACTTGCATAAGTAGGAAACAAGGTCAACTCCCAAGAATATAAAGTCAGAAGATTGGTCTGGGTTTGAAAACCTTAGATGAAATTTCAAATAATATTTTCCTGCAGTGCCTGGGATTGAACCCAGGACCTCATACATGCTAGGCAAGCACTGTACCACTGAGCTACATTCCCAACACTCAAATAATTTATTTTCAGAGGAGGCAGAGCTGACCAAAGAAATGTAAAGTTTAAAGGTGAGTGCGAGGGTGGCAATGATGAATTTACATGGATTTCTCTTGAAAGCAAGGGTGGATTTTCCTGACTGCTTGGATTAGTTTCATTGGTTAATGGAAGATGGAAGTGACCTCTCAGACCACTGAGTGGCTGTTTTCATTTTCTAAATGAGGAAATTAAGAGGGCTGGGAATATAGCTCAGTGGTAGAGGACCTGCCTAGCATGTGGGAAGCACTGGGGTTCATCCCTGCATAACAACAAAAAGGAGAGGAGATGAGACCGGAGGGGAGGGGAGGGGAGGGGAGGGAAGAAAAAAGAAAGGAAGGAAGGAAAAGAAAAGGAAAGAAAAGGAAGAAAAGAAAAGAAAAACAAAAGTAACTGGGAGATTTGCCAAATCTGATCTTGTTGGTACAGGGTGAGCGGAGTGCCAGTGAAGTCATTCTGTGAAATACAGAGTGTCCGGATTTCAGTAAGGGCAAATACTGCATCGTTGGGTGGCTTTGAAAGGATTTTTCCAAGAGTGCTAAGGAGTTTCCTCAGAAGAGCAAGTTCTTATGTTCAAGGGAAATTTCTTGGGGGCTGGAGTTGTGGCTCAGTGGTAGAGCACTTGCCTGGCATGTGTGAGGCCCTGGGTTCGATTTTCAGTACCACATATAAATAAATAAAAGATCCATTAGCAACTAAAAAATATATTTAAAAAGGGAAATTTCTTGATGCGGTTAAATTATGTAGAGTTTATTTGAGCTAAGGAAACATCACCTGTATAGTTCCCAAAACCAGAGCAGGTTCTGAGAACTCTGACAACATGATCTGAGAGCATGCATTGAAAAACTGAAGTGAAACACACACACCAACTTAATTGACAATAGCCTAGTCAATCCAACAGCGAAGTGGTTGCAGTTTAACCACTTACTTGTTTATAGGCGAGTCAGTCAACTGACTCCAGGGACTTCTGCAACCAGCCAAGGATTAATTACTGAGATTGAATCCTGAATTGGGTCGGTCTGTTGAGCCGACTGCAGGTGCCCGGTTCAGATGTGTGGCCTCCTACAAAATATCCTTTAACACTTGGCATTGGAGAAGTTCTTCCTGGAACTGAATGCTCCCTTCAAGGATGATGGGGGATTGTTTTACCATGTTGATTTTTCATGCCCCCGCCAACTCTGAGATTTGGTGCTCCAATAATAGGAAATAACATATAGAGTGGATATAGTTCCTCAATTTTATTTGATCTCCTCTATGTATTTGTAAGGGTGACTTGTTTAGAGTTGAACAAGTAGCTAGTGAGTGTGCAGGTAGCCTCCCTCAGGAAATAGGTGCTTCATTTAAAATAGGTGTTTTTCATAATGCGGGGTGGGAGGGGGGCAAGAATGAAGGAAGGAGGGACTGTACAGAGGGAAAAGAAGGGTGGGAGGGGTGGGGGGGAAGGAAAAAATAACAGAACGAATCAAACATCATTACCCTATGTAAATGTATGATTATGCAAATGATATGCTGTTACTCCATGTATAAACAGAAACAACATGTATCCCATTTGTTCACAATAAAAGTAAATTTAAATAAATAAAATAGGTGTTTTTGTTTTTTGAGAAGATTCTAAAAGGGTACAGTTGATATAGTTATGGTGAGGCTTTTTATTTTTTTGATGGTAAAGAAACCATCAAACGACTGTAGTGTAACAGCACTTGTGATATCTGGGAACCATTTGACTCCTAGACTTGAAGGAGAGGGGAGGGAATGATTACTAGAAGTGAGAAGGTACCTTTTTGAAGAATATTGACTGTTGAAAGTAAGTTGTGGCCTAGATAAAGGGACTCAGGCAGTCCATTGTATCTGGCAGGGAGGGAGCATCCTGACCACACTTGCTGTAATCTGAGGTTCCTGCCACTACTTGCTACTGGACAAACCAACCAGAAGCCATAGGGCAAGAGGTGAAGATGTCTCAGTATCCAAGCACAGTGGCACATACCTATTATTCCAGTCACTGAGGAGGCTGAAGCAGGAGGGAGGCAAGTTTGAGTTCAGTCAGGGCAACTTATTGAGAGCCTGTCTGAAACAAAAAAAGAAAAGTGTGGGGTTGTAGTTCAGTGAGAGAGCATCACAGGGTTTAGTTTCCAGTACCCCACCCCCACACACACAGAGTCTTAACCTCTGTCTTCTAAAGTATCAGACAGGTAATGCTACCTACCCATGAACCAGAGTAGTAGGTGGGGTGGTGATTGACAGAGGGTCAATCTGTGTAGGCAGATGGAAGACACACAGTGACTACCTGGGCTTAGGCCATGGTAATGTGGAACCTAGTCAATCTTTGCCTTGCTTAACTCATTACATTATACATTGCCCAGTGCACAGACGAACTGCTATATATTCCACAGACATACTGTAATAGGCCACAATCAGAAGTTCAATATTGGCATTACTTGGTTTGCAGGATTCTTTTTTGGCAGTGCTATGGATTGAACCCAGGGTCTTGTGCTTGCTAGGCAAGCACTGTGCCAACTGAGCTATCCCCCCAGCCCCCGAACTGCTATATATTCCTCAGAGATACTATAATAAGCCACAATGAAGAGGTCAATATTGGCATTACTTGGTTTACAGGATTTTTTTTTTTTTTTTTTTTTTTGCGGTGCTACAGATCGAACCCAGGGCCTTGTGCTTGCTAGGCAAGCACTCTACCAACTGAGCTATACCCCCAGCCCGGTTTGCAGGCTTTAAAAAGAATCTGGTTTTGCATAAAGGCTTTAGGTTCTGTGGCTGACTCTGCCACTTAGCCCCTAGAGTGGTGTAGAGCAATTCAGGTGGCACAGGGATAAAGGGGTAGAAATTGAAGTTTATGAAAGTGCTAGTCACTGAGGTATTTGAACAGTACCTCAGTAAATTTTAATGTTTTGCATCCTATGTGGTTTCTTTGGTTTCATGTTTTATGTTCTGGTTCCCAGCGCGAGTGTATCTCCATCCACGTGGGGCAGGCGGGTGTCCAGATCGGCAATGCCTGCTGGGAGCTGTACTGCCTTGAACATGGAATTCAGCCCGATGGTCAGATGCCAAGTGACAAAACCATCGGTGGCGGGGATGACTCGTTCAACACGTTCTTCAGCGAAACCGGGGCTGGCAAGCACGTGCCCAGAGCAGTGTTTGTGGACCTGGAACCCACTGTGGTTGGTAGGTGCTCAAGCCCACAGGGAGGCCTTCCTGGGAGGGTGGGAGAGCCTTGGCAAAGCCCCACATGGACTTCTTGAATCCCTCTGCAGAAAGGAGGGATGTTCAAGCATATGCTCCCAACATTGCTGGGTGTGAGAAACTAACTGGTGTGGGACCGCAGGTTCTTGGCTGTGGGACTCAGGCACCTACATCAGGAAACCTGCCCTGCAGAGAAAAGCTGCTTAGCCAGCAGTAAGCTGGGCTGTGGAGAGAGTCCCTCCTGGCTGGCTGTCCTGATCAGGTGGCTCCCGTGCACACCCAGTGCAGGATTTACAGCCTTGGTTCCCTCCTTCATGCCACACACTCTGATATGCTGGCATACTACAGTCCTGCCCTGCGTGTAGATGTGGAAAAGTAAGTGTAGAAGACTTATCAGGTTCCTCTAGATTGGAAGTCTGAGGTGGTTTCCAATAGGAGGCGGAAAAAAGAGCACCTTTCATTGCCCCCCCCCCCCAGGACATAAAAGAATACCCGTTTTCCATCCTGTGTAACCTGGGCCACATACAGTGTCCTGATGGCCCCATCCCGCTGAAGTCACGGTGACCTGGTGACTGCCAGGGTTTTAATCATTCCCTTGATGTAGCTAGGGGTAGGAAAGAAAGATGTACCTGCAGAATCCCCCACATGGGTATGTGAGAGCATTTTGCCTTCGGTGGGAACTGGTCCTGCTGGCATTTGTACAACCTTGACTCTCCCTTGCTAGAGCCATAAATGACATTTGTGGTTTGTGTATCACACAGAGATTTTCCAGCATGTGCTTTGTAGATTCAGCCCTTCCCTGGCCCTGTCGATCTTTAGTGAGTACTGTAGGCCTGAGAGACTGTCACTCAGAACACAGGTTTTTTTTGGTAGATGAAGTGCGCACCGGGACCTACAGGCAGCTCTTCCACCCAGAGCAGCTGATCACCGGGAAGGAAGATGCAGCCAATAATTATGCCAGAGGCCATTACACCATTGGCAAGGAGATCGTGGACCTGGTCCTGGACCGGATCCGCAAACTGGTAAGAAGAGCGCCGAGAAGCTTCTTGAAAAGGTTCCCAGGTCGGAGGGTAGGTCTCGGATTGTGAAGGGGAGGTCATTTGGGCAGGTCTTAAGTCAGATTCGGGCACCAGAGCCAGTTTGCAAAGTTATTGCATGGTGTCTGCTGTGATGCCTTTACAGATCTCTCTTGTCTGCTTTGGCTTCTGAGTTAATGCCTGCTGCTTAGGGACTTTATCTGAGTCCACGTGAACTTGAGGGAAGTACAGAGAAGTGAACCTGGCCTGCTGTAGGTTGGTGGGGTGTCTTCTGCAGACATTGGCTCACATTGTATCCTTTCTTTTTTTCTCTCTCTTCTTTCTTTATTTTGCAGTGTTTATGGGCTGTTTTTATTTGTTTCTGTTAAGTCTTGGGCTGTTTAGTGAAACGTACATTGTATGGTTTGTTGCAGGCGGATCTGTGCACGGGACTGCAGGGCTTCCTCATCTTCCACAGCTTCGGGGGCGGCACCGGCTCTGGGTTTGCTTCCCTGCTCATGGAGCGGCTGTCCGTGGACTATGGCAAGAAGTCCAAGCTGGAATTTGCCATCTACCCAGCCCCGCAGGTGTCCACGGCCGTGGTAGAGCCCTACAACTCCATCCTGACGACCCACACGACCCTCGAACACTCTGACTGTGCCTTCATGGTGGACAACGAAGCCATCTATGACATCTGTCGGCGCAACCTGGACATCGAGCGTCCCACGTACACCAACCTCAATCGTCTGATCGGGCAGATCGTGTCCTCCATCACGGCCTCCCTGCGGTTCGACGGGGCCCTGAACGTGGACCTGACGGAATTCCAGACCAACCTGGTGCCATACCCCCGCATCCACTTCCCCCTGGCCACCTATGCCCCGGTCATCTCGGCGGAGAAAGCCTACCACGAGCAGCTCTCGGTGGCTGAGATCACCAATGCCTGCTTTGAGCCGGCCAACCAGATGGTGAAGTGTGACCCTCGCCACGGCAAGTACATGGCCTGCTGCATGTTGTACAGGGGGGACGTGGTCCCCAAAGACGTCAATGCGGCCATCGCCACCATCAAGACCAAGCGCACCATCCAGTTTGTGGATTGGTGCCCCACTGGCTTTAAGGTATGACTGGGTGCTCTCTAGTCATCAGGCTACTCATGGAGCAGCAGGTGCAGACTTGTGCTGACCCTCAAGACACACCTCCTTAAGGGAGCTTGCCTCTTTTCACGTTAATGAGGCTGCAAGGAGAGCAAGTTTAGTGCTTAATTTGCTATCAGCCTCATACTTTGTCAAATACATTCTGTGCACTCCTTTCTTTAAACCACCCTTTAAAGTTGATGGTGGGATTGGTGTTACCAGTTTCTCAATAGTTTAGAAGACTGAGGCTGAGACCCTTTTAAGTGTCCAAAGCCTCAGGGACCCAAAAGTGGTGGGAAAGAGAATTAAGAGATGGTCTGACTACAGACCCTCACCCTGCTGGCTTTAGAGATTTTTCAAGGCCTATGATTCCATTTGGGGTGGTCAAATGGTAGGGTTTTGGTTTTTGTGGTTTTTTTTACTTTACTTGGCATTGCTCACTTATTGTCACTGAATTTTAGGCATTACTTATGTTTTTGTAAATGGATTGTTAAATGTGTATCACAGGGTTTAAATGTGGGGTAGGTTGCTGTTGCCTCTCCAAACCAGTGTGGGATCTTTGCCTCACACACAAAATCACACTGAAATTTTCATGGCCCCTTAGGCATGTTTTTAAAATATATATATGCACACACATACATAGGCAAACACAATACTTTTATTTTTATGTGACGCTGAGGATGAAACCCAGGGCCTCACGCATGCTAGGCGAGGACTCCACCACTGAGCCACAACACCACCCCGCCTTTTATGTCATAAGGAAATGTCTACTACGGGGAAAGCACCCTGTATGTGGAAGCCAGATCACAGACTATCAGGCTGTAACACCTGTTGGATTACCAGACTAAATGCTTCCCCATTCCTGTGTTCCTCAACTCTTTGCCCTCTGCTTTGTGGATATCAGTCCTTATCCACAGTAGTCTGTAGTCCTCCATTGAGACAAAGCTCTGGGCCCACGTTTTTTTTTTTTTTTTTTTTTTTTTTTTTTTTAAACCGGTAATTGAACCCAGGGGCTTTTAACCACTTAGCCACAACCCCAACACTTTTTATGTCGTATTTTGAGACAGGGTCTGGCTAAGTTGCTTAGATACTCGGTGAATTGCTGAGGCTAACTCTGAACTCAGTCCTCCTGCCTCAACCTCGCAAGTTACTGGGATTACAGGCATGTCACCACCAAGCCCAGCTGGGCCCTACATTTGTAAGCCCTGATGCATTCCTGAGGTGTTGGGGGAGGTAAAGTTCCAGAGTCATTCCAGATTGAAAACATCACAGGAATCTGTGCTAATCTTCTTCTTCTGATATGGAATGGCCATGGCTTGCCTGTTACAGGAAACTTTTTGAAACCTCTCATCCCCGGTTCTCAAAGTCACCTGCACACAGATTATCGGTAAGAGGGTATTTTTAATTTGACATGTTTAAAGTAACTCATGGAAGCAGGTAAAATCTGCTACAGACTTTACTGACCTTGCAGTAGTCATCAAATCTTATATAGAGGTTTGCAGACCCTAATCCTGTTTCTAATTGTTAAGCCTTTGGTTTGAGCAGAGAAAACATTTTTCAGTAAGTGAGACATTTGGGAGTTGAGGACATATAAAGCAGCCTCAGTTGGGAGGGGATGTGCAAGATGCTTGCCCAGGTTTCCCATCCTGATGGTTCAGTGAGCCAGCAGGGAGGCAGCTCTGCGGGAAAGTGTATGTCACAGCTTCTGTTGTCCCCCTCCAGAAGACCACACGGGCCTCTTCCTTGCTCTAAGTTCCTTTTTTAAAAAAAAAAAAACAACTTTTTAGTTGTTAATGGACCTTTATTTTTCATATTTATATGTGGTGCTGGGAATTGCACCCAGTGCCTCACCCATGCTAGGCAAGTGCTCTACAGTTGAGCTACAACCCCAGCCCTGTAAGTTCCTTTTTGTCAGTCACAGTGTGACCTGCACCCATTCTCTTGAAACATTTCCTGAGGGATACACTATTTTTAAGGAGTCTCTTCCCTGCTTAAAACCATTTGGCCTTTTTATTATAAAAAATTGGTGACAAAAATATTAAAACAACGTGGAAGGCTGAAAAGTCAAAATCCTCGTTCTCTTCTCCTGAGCTTTGTTGTCCTTTGAGAGATGTCTGTGCCTCTACAAGGCATGCTATGCCTCTTGTAATACTGCTGGCTGACAGAGAGGTCACAGACATGGGCAACAGAAGCATGTTTCTTTCCTGTAGATGGTAGACCCAAGTGCCTGCATATAGGTGGCCACACCAAAGGGGAATCTGGAGCACTGCCACTTACAAGCGCTAGTTGGCTGGGCTTTAAAGTTGTGGGAGGGCACCCCTTGATCAGGGTTTGAGCTCCTGTGCCCTTCCCTCTACCCCTTCTAATTCCTCTGGAGCCTGGCTATGTGTCTAGCTACTGCTAACTACCTGATCACCAGGGTAGTGTAGGGTCACCGACTCAACACACTCCCAGGTATTTATGCTCTTTAGTTTCAGTGTGAGTTCCCCTAGCCTCTGAGGCTCTACTCCAAGTTTATTGCTAACCGCATAGGTTTCCCTTCCCCACACACATAACTACATAGATTCAACTGACTCTTTTCTTTAGTGAGTGTACATCGAACCTTGAACAAATTGATATACCTGAACCTGGTTCTCATTCATTTTCATGTTATACTTTAGAGGTGGAATTCAATTTTGCTGGTTCCCTATGATGGGGGTTCATTTCTAGTTTTGCTATTAAGAAATAAGATTCAACTCTGTACATAAACACCTCCAACATCTTTTTTGTGCTCTCCTGTGGGTGAAATCTAAAAGGAGTATTGTAGGGTCAAAGTATATTAAATGTTGACAGTTTATGCCCAAAATGCTAGTACCAGTTTTTACAGGGCATTTTGGTTGTTTTTAATTTTTTTCCCTAAGAATTTAAT
Organism: Sciurus vulgaris; assembly: GCF_902686455.1. NCBI lineage: Eukaryota > Metazoa > Chordata > Mammalia > Rodentia > Sciuridae > Sciurus > Sciurus vulgaris. The sequence goes on along the minus strand of NC_136468.1, from coordinate 123,901,091 downwards.
CTTTATTTATTTGTTTTTAAGTGGTGCTGAGGATAAGTGCTCTACCACTGAGCTACAATCCCAACCCCAGGGCATTTTTTAAACTGGGACCTCTGCTCCAGTTTTCAGTAAACTATCATTTGTGAGACCAGTGTCGGTTTCACTCAGTGTTCCTCTTCTCTGGCAGGTGGGCATCAACTACCAGCCCCCCACAGTGGTGCCCGGAGGAGACCTGGCCAAGGTTCAGCGGGCTGTGTGCATGCTGAGCAACACCACTGCCATCGCAGAGGCCTGGGCCCGCCTGGACCATAAGTTCGATCTCATGTATGCCAAGCGGGCCTTTGTGCACTGGTACGTAGGAGAAGGCATGGAGGAAGGGGAATTCTCAGAGGCCCGAGAGGACCTGGCAGCACTGGAGAAGGATTATGAAGAGGTGGGTGTGGATTCTGTGGAAGCAGAAGCTGAAGAAGGGGAAGAATACTGATTGGGAGAGTGTGAGTGGCAACTCTCCCTTTCTCTCGCTCTCTCTCCCGGGCGCACACACTGTAACATTTACAGGATATATTTACCTATTAAAAATTTGTATATTGAGTCATTATTTGTCCTGTGTGCTGTACTTTGATCAAACTCCCTGTCTAGATGCCTGCCTTTTCCAGTGGATTCCTCGGGGGAAAACATACCCATTTGTTTCTTCTAAGAAATTGGTAGGCATGTCTATGCTTAGTTACTGCATTTCTCCCAGAAAGGCTTCTGAAGGGTCGCCCAAGGGAATTAGAAATGTCTTAAAGCATTCTTTAGTCCCTGGCATTCTTCACTGGCAGACACAAACATTGGTTTGTTTCCTGGATCTTCGGGACCGTTAGTCATTTGGGGGTGAAGTGGACTCGGCCTAGACCGTGTGCCCAAGGGCTGTGTAAACGCATTTCCTATCTTCCATTTCCACAAACGTCCTTAGCCTTCCTCCACTACTCGCATGCTGCTGTGGGAGGTGCGACAGAACCTCCAGACCTACCCAAAGTGTATTCAGAAGCCACAGCCCGCGTGAACCCTCTCAAACCCTCGCCCCTGGCAAGATGATTCAAGTTTCGAGCACGGGCTTTCTGTTGGGTGGTTTTTCCTCACAAGAGTCCTAGAACCGTGTGTGTGTTGTGTGCGTGCGCGTTCTTGGATTAGAGAGTTTTTCCTTCGGGTGATGGCGTTGCGAAGATCCCGGGGCACCGTGGGCGCGCCATACCGACCATCGCCGGGAACCGCTTCAAACGAATGCGGCACTTTACGAAGGGTTAACCTTGGACAGAGGAACGACCCAAGACAGCGACGAGTATCCCAGGGAGTTAGGGTGACGCAGGCGCGACAGAGGACACGCCCGCAGCTTCCGGCGCCAACCCGCCCCAGCTCGCGAGCGCCGTTCGTTCCCGACGCTCTATGGTACGGACTTCCGCTGAGCTGCACCACTCGCGAGAGTTCCGCGACGCAGCAATGGCGGGACCGTGAGTGCCGCTGACGGGACTCAAAGGAAACGGGCTGGACGGGTTTGGGACGAGATCGGGCTACTAGGGTCCCTACGGGCCATTTTTCCCTGGAGGGTGTGGCGGCTGGGGTCGTGAAGCCACTGTGGGGCCCGACGGCCGCCGGCGACCTAGCTCCCGCCTCTTCCCCAGATGCCTCGCCACTGCTCTGCCGCCGGCTGCTGCACACGGGATACGCGCGAGACGCGCAACCGCGGCATCTCTTTCCACAGGTCGGCGCGCGTGCGTGTTAGTGCGCGAGGGCTGGCTAGCGCATGCGTTTTGTTTTCCGCCGCTTGGAGCCGCGACGGCGCCTTCGTCCCTCCTTCCTCAAGGCCTGTGAGGCTTGAACCTGTGGGTGGGAGGGTGAAGGGGTCGGACCGTTTGCGCCTGAGTCCGGTCCCGAAAGAAAGACGGGCCGCCTACCAGGCTTCGACTTGGTCCTCTCTCTTACCAGCCAGCTGACGCTCAGCACGCTGCCTGCTTTCTCCAGGGCCCAGTGTTATCGTCTGTGCCAGGGGTAGCGGGGATGCTTCTCCGCCAGGGTCAAGGGAGGTCTCCTGGCGGCATGTGCAGGGCCTACTCTTCCTCCCTGGGGAACTTGAACAGCATGAGCCCAGGGGCTCCGGCAGCCTGGTTCTCACAGGTTTGTGGTTCTGCAGACTTCCCAAGAAGGACAATCCGAGGCGTAGCCTGTGGCTGGCCAACTGTCAGCGCCTGGACCCCAGCGGCCAGGGCCTGTGGGACCCTGCCTCTGAGTACATCTACTTCTGCTCCAAACATTTCGAGGAGAACTGCTTTGAGCTGGTGGGAATCAGGTGGGCTTCCTTGCCAGCCAGCCTTGGGGCAGGGTGTGGGGTGTCAGAGTAGTAGACAGCAGGACAGCAGTGTCCTGAAGAGGCAGTCGCTGAGCAGCAGCCATGAGGACAGCTTGCCAGGTGGACAGGCAGACATGATTCCAAGAGTGTTTCCTCTTTCCCTTTTGTGTACAATAAAGCCTACTTCCAGGATCACTTTGCCAGTGACACCAGAGAAAAATAGCTGTTTCAGGGAGTGTCGTCACCGAGGCCTCCCAGCAAGCCCACAAATAAAAATTCTTTTTGGCTTGTCCACTCATCCCTGTTGGTGGAGCTTCTTCGCCCATCTCAGCTTTTAAGAGATTGGCGGGAGTCTGCCTAACTTGGCATTTTTTTTCAAACTTGTTAGTTGTGTGCCTTCCATCCTGCCACCATCCCAGTACTGGGGAACCCATGTTGGGTACCAGGGGGAGATGGCCCATGTGGCGGCACTTGTTCTTCAGCTCACTGGGGCTGCTTTTCCCCACAGTGGCTATCACAGGCTGAAGGAAGGGGCGGTTCCCACCATATTTGAGTCTTTCTCCAAATTGCGCCGAACAACCAAGACCAAGGGACACAGTTACCCACCTGGGCCCCCTGACGTCAGCCCGCTCCGGAGATGCAGGAAGCGGTATGTGCTATGGGTGTTAGATGTTCCCCACTTTCTCCCACCATGAGACTGAGGGAGTGGGCTTTAGGGTGTTCGCCAGCATTTAGGGTTCTTACTGCACTAACTCTCTATTGGGTTTCATATGTTAGGGCATTTCTTTGAAATGAGGTCTGTCTGTCAGTCCCTTTTTCTCTCTCCTCTGCAGTTGCCCTGAAAACCGAGGACCCACAACTCCATTTTCTCCACCTCCTCCTGCCGATGTCACCTGCTTTCCTGTGGAAGAGGCCTCTGCACCTGCCACTTTGCCTGCCTCCCCATCTGGGAGGCTGGAGCCTGGCCTTAGCAGCCCCTTCTCAGACCTTTTGGGCCCTCTAGGTGCCCAGGCCGACGAAGCAGGCTGTAGTGCCCAACCCTCGCCAGAACAGCAACCCTCCCCTCTTGAACCTCGGCCTATCTCTCCCTCAGCCTACATGCTGCGCTTGCCCCCACCTGCTGGAGCCTACATCCAGAATGAGCACAGCTACCAGGTAGGCAGTGCTCTCCTCTGGAAGCGGAGGGCTGAAGCAGCCCTAGATGCACTGGACAAGGCCCAGCGCCAGTTGCAGGCTTGCAAGCGGAGGGAGCAGAGGCTGAGACTGCGATTGACCAAGCTGCAGCAGGAACGGGCTCGGGAGAAGCGGGCACAGGCAGATGCTCGTCAGACTCTCAAAGAGCATGTCCAAGACTTTGCTATGCAGCTAAGCAGCAGTATGGCCTGAGGTAATGGCCACCATCAAGACTTCGTCCTATTTCTGCCTCAAAATCTGCTTGGAGATCACCTGATCTGAAGTGAATCTACCAGACCACTAGATACCATAATAAAGTGGATTCTAGAAGGTGACCCTGCTGTCTGACTCAGCTTTGGGTACCAGGCTAATTCCTCCAGTGTCTTCAGGCTCCAGAGGGCTCAGACTTGGGTTCAGACTCTGGATGTGGAGAGCTGAAAGTCTGGTTACTAACCACCCCTCCTTGCCACAGAGGCAAACAGGAGGCAGGTATCCCTGCCTGTGCAGCTCTTTGCCCTACAGGGTTCTCTGAAAGACAGAATAGTATTAGCATAGGTGCCAGTATTAGTAGTGCAATGCTAGGCACCCTTCCTTGGATCCCGAAACAGATTTGACTTAAGAAGCCAGTCCCTTTGAGAACATTCATAAAACCCTGCCCAGACTTGATCCTTATTCAGGGGCATAGCAGGCTTCTGTACACATCCAATCTACCTGGGAGTTTAGAAAGTTGTTCCAGCCACCATTGGATCTATCTACATCAGAAAAAAATAGGATGATGATGATTATCACTGACCTCTTGGGGCTCCTCGGTTCAGCTAGTAGTGAAGCCTATCAAAGAATTTTATATCATTGAAATGTAGAAAAAAGTGGGTAGGTCTTGGGGACAAACATGCAAATCATGACTTCATTGTTCTGTTTTTTCAACTCATGGAAACCTAGAAGGCTTCATACTGAATTTGACTGTTATGTATAGCTGAGAGTACACAGGCTAATTCTCATTGACAGTTTGACCTTCTCCTTGCTAGTCATTGGCCATACAGTGCAAGGAGCACACCTGACTTTATTCCCATATCTGGCACACAGTTCTCAAATTCATTTTTTCTACAGTCCATGGTGTTTAAATAAGTTTATTCACATCATGTTTAGAGGAGATAGTCAAGGGGCCATTTGTGGGTATACATAGAGCAGGGTTTGCAAATTATTGTTCATAAAGTTTGAAGTCCCACCACTCCAAGACGGGGTTTGGATGAGGCTACCTTGGGGACATGACAAGACCACGTCTGATGTAAACTGCGAGGATGACTGGCGTACTGATTCACACCCAGCCTTTCTTGCTGCCCAACCCAGGCTGCCTAGTGTCTTCTGGCTGCTGATGTGTATCCCTTCCATGCTCCCCACCCCCAAAAAATTCTAGCCTATGGCCCCTCAGCTCCTGCTCCACGCGCCCCTCACCTCTCAGCTCATCTTGTACTAGGTCCCTTCCTGGCTGGCTGGTTTTATGGATCTGCTACACCTGGCTAAGGAGTAGTCAACCTGCCACCAACAACCCCCACCATCACCTACTTGTAGCCATCTGGGTCCCCATGGCAGGGTGGAGCCAACCAGAGGAAGGAAATGTCCCCTAAGACCAGAAAGAGAACAGATGTTTCTCAAGGTGAGTTCTGGCTTCCTGACAGGACAATGCAGATCCTGTAGTCTGGTTCCTGCAAAAGCACAACTCTGCCTCCTCCCTCAGAATGGATTGATACAGGTTGTAATCTTGGGTAATAGGAGAAAATTCCCTGAACTTTCCTTCACTTCTTGCCCAGGCAAGAGGGGAGAGTCTTCCTTGGGACCCAACAGAGATATGCAGGAGACAGAGAAACCCCACTGCTAGGCTCTCAGAGAGGGGCCGGTCTGAATGCCTCCTATACTTTTTTCCACCTTATGAATGGGTGACACCAGGTAGTGTCAGGGAGTTGTGGATAGAGAGGCAAGACTGACTGAACCTGTGTTGGGGGGTCAGCCAAGCCATCAGGCTGCCACACAGCCTATGCTGCACTGTGGGAGGGCACAGAGGCTGAGAACCACAGGCTAGTGTTGGAGACTATGCCAGCTTGGCACGTGTAGGTAGCACTGCTTTGGCTTTACTGGAGGCATGTCCATGACAGAATAAATACTTGGGGACATCTCTGCTGACTTCTCCTTTGCCCAGATGTACACAGAGATGAGCTGGGAATCTGCAACCCCTCTGGAAGCCAGGCCCAGCCCAGCATGACTGTGCTGTGCTGGGAACTGACCTCTGGGCTCATCACTCCAAAATAAATCTGCGGAGTCAGAGCAGACCTCCTGTCATTGGTCTGTATTCACAAGCTCCTGGGGGGTGGAGGGTTTCCTTACACAGACTACTTGAGTGTTGTGGGGCTGTATGTAGAAGGACTCCCTTATACCATAGTAATTCTACCAAGCCCCCTTCACCATATCAGAGGGGCCTGTACAACAGGAAATCCATGACACCAAAGGGGCAAGGCTAAGCCTCCCAAACCCTATGCCCAACCAGGAAGTCATACTCCCAACCTAGGAGATGACCATGTCCCTTGCTTCCTATAGTTTCCTGTAAATGCTGCCTTCCAATCAATGAGGGTTATAACTGAAAAGGGTGATATGCTTCAATAGTATACCCCATTGCTCTCTTGTCAGAATGCCCACCCCTTTCAACATTTACAGACCTTTATTTGGACTTCATCCAGCTGATGTGTTTAGAACCCTAGGTCTCCTCTTTGTTTTAGGAGCACTGTCATTGAGAAACTCCCACATGCATGGGAATCTGATGACTGTCTCTGGGTTCTGATTTCTGAATGGTCTCTGAGGGTCCAGAGCCCAGGGTCCAGAGTTCTGGCCTCCTCTGTTGTGTTTGGGAATGTTCAGCTCCGTTAGTCATCATTCTCTAAGCCAGAGCTAATGAGGGTCAGTACACCACTTTTCCTCATCTCTGCCCTTTTTCCTTTTGTCCCTAATCATGCACCTCAGGCCTCCTGGGTTCTGAGAATGTGGCCCCCAGGCTTCCTGCACCATCAGATGTGGTCCCCAGCTTCATTCTTTATGTTCTAGGCAAACATCTTCCTGAAAGTCCTAGACATCTCTTTTAATGGTTTTGGAGATTCTGGAGCCTCTGCAGTGGGTGAGGCCCTCAAGGCCAACAACGTGTTGGAGGAACTCAACATGAGGTGAGAAGTACAGGGGTGTCATGCAGGGACCAGGGGCACTGTGATTTCACTGCTGTTCATTTCTGATCCTATGGCAGTCTACTCAGGATGGGGTTTGGCCACAATCTCAAGACATCCAACTCCATCCGTCTCACTCAAGATCATTACTTATATACTGGGACTTAAAATTCCCACACTGAAGGCAGGTAGCTAGGGATCCCAAATGTAAATGTGAACATTCAGAAGGCATGGCACAGGATGGTGCCCCTCCCTTACAGTGGAGCCTATTCTGGATGGAGCAAGGCCAGGCTCTGCTCGGCACATAACTGCTTGGGGCCAGCTTTGCATGAGGTTCTTCTCCAGGCCAGGCAGCATCCCAGCTTCCACAGGTAATGAATGGGGTGGGGGCAAACCCACTGGTTAAAAGAAAAACAGAGGTCAGTCAAGTCATAGGCTGTTGCAACAGAACCCCTCCCCAGAGGCTGCACCCTGCAGGCAAGAGGTCCCACTCAGTCTAGCATACCTTTCCTCCCCATGGGAAGGGTCAGGGTTGGAGGCAGCCACAAGAGATGCTGAAATTCATGGCACAGCCAGAGCCAAAGTGTGAGAAGTCAGAAGTGGCCCAGAGTTGAAGCCTAAAGGTGGGTTTAGCAGGAGGAGAAGAGAGGATGGGTGATTTCCCATAGCAGATGCATGGTGATGGGCATGTACTATGGAGCAGAACACATGGGGGCACTGGCTAAGCTAAAGGGCCAGGGAGTGACAGCTGGTCTCTACCACAGAGAGGGACACTCTGACCTGCTTTCTGGGTGATCTTCCTGGAAATGGAGGTACCCATGAGGCAGCATTATACTCATCTTTTACATCTTGACTTGCTTGGAAAGCTTAGGCATGAATGGAGGGTTGGAATGAGAAGCTAAACCTGGTGGATGCATCCGAGCTCCAGAAGAGACACTGGGGCAATCAGCCCGGCACAGCTGTTTGGAAGGCTGCAAGATGAATGGTCTTTTTGGTGGGGGTGCTATCATGCCTTAATTGTATAAAGCAATGGGGTTCTGTGTGATAGTTCCATACTCACACTGACCAATTCCAATCTTTCTTTTCCACCTTCCCCCTTCCATACTCTTCCCAAACTCTAGTACACTAACCTATTTTTAGGTCAATATTTCTTACCTTCCACACATGAGAGAGAACATGTGATATTTGTGTTTCTGTGTCTGGCTTATTTCACTTAACCAGTGTCCTCCAGTTTTATCCATTTGTTGCAAAGGACAAGATGCTGTTCTTCTTTATGACTGAATAATACTCCATGGTGTATATATACCACGTTTTCCTTTTCCATTCACCTGTTGATGGACACCTAGGCTAATACTATATCTTAGCTATGACTCATATTTTTTAATTTCAGCAACAAATAAATCTCTACCATGGGAGCCCAGAGCCTGGGATTGGGCCTCTGGGTCAACCAGACACTGAAGATTCTTGTTGTGTGTGCTACCCTCAAGAGGGAGGCCCCAGCACAGACCTGCCCTGTGCCTGCCACACAGATCACTCCTCTACCACATGCCCTACCATGTCCCCCACACCGTGAACACTGGATGGGCAGGAGTACACACAGGCTCAGAGCCCGGATGGGGTCTCTGGGAGGATTACTTTTGTAACCACTTCTTCCTTTTGCCATTCACTCTCCCACCTCTGGCCTGGCCCATGCTGAGTTTCATACTCCTCTTTTCTCCACCTATTCCTCCCAGTACCACCTCCCTCACAACAACATCTTGCTGACTTTCCTCCTCTTCCTTTTGGGGTGCTTCTCTGTGGAAAGTTGTCCAAGAACCCCTAGCTTGGCATGCATCTCCCCTGCTCTTCCTCTCCCTTGCTGGAACCCAGGGTCAACACAGGTGTATTGGTTTGTCTTTTGTTACTTCTCAGACCTATCTGAAGTCTTTGTGTCCAAAAGGAATTTCCTTCCTCCAGGGTTGCCGATGGGGAGAAAGCCACTGAGCAGGGCCCAGAACCACACACACACACACACACACACACACACACACACACACAAAATTGCGAACAGAGGTGGAAGATGGAAAAGGGAGGGAGCCAGGCAAATGTGGAGAAAATTCCTAAGGACTCTTGTGCCAATAGAATGTGGTAGGGCACCATTCCACCAGGCCATGAATCCCATGTAAACTGAGGCTGCTCATTTCCTCATGCCTGTCCAGGACAATCCAGCATCTCCACTAGATCTGCTGGTTTCTTCTGAAAATCTTTTCCTAAGCCATTTTCTGATCCTCCCAACAGCCCTGTTTTCACCTCCATTTTAGAGGAAAGCAATGGGAATTACAGAAATAAAATGCCCTACCCAGATACACCAGTGGCAGGTGAGTTCCAATCCAGGTCTGAATGTAGGTCATGACACCACTCCAGCTCTGCTCCCACTCTCGGCTGGCATCTTTAGCCTGTTCAGACCTTGGGCTCCTGACTGTGTTCTTCCTTGGATGAAAGAGAAGAGGTGGAGTTTGGGGGCACCATGCTTAATATGCATGGATGTTTATATCTACAGGTTCAGCATTTGGCAAGGCTTCTTCCCTCCCCCAACTCAGCCAGTACTGATGCCGGTGGACTGTAGTGCTAGAAAATTCATTTGTGTGTCAGTGAGGGAACTAGGACCCACTTTTTCATTCTATTTTTTTTTTTTTTGGTAGATGGACAGCTTGCCTTTATTTTATTTGTTTATTTTTAAGTGGTGCTCAGGATGGAAACTAGGACCTCACATGTTTTAGGCAAGCACTCTGCCACTGAGCCACAACCCTAGCCCCATTTTGCTTTTTTGATTTGGGAAAGAAAAGTCAATCTTTTCTATTCTATGTCAACTCATCCTTAAGGAAAGACTACAAAATCAATGTGTGGTGTGTGTGTGTGTGTGTGTGTGTGTGTGTGTGTGTGTGTGTGTGTGTTGTGTGTGTGTGTTGCAGGGGATGGAACTCAGGGCCTCACACATGTTAGGCAAGCACTCTACCACTAAGCTACATATCCAGCCTGGCAGAATATGAAGTTTTAAAAGTCTGGTTACCGGGGCTGGGATCATGGCTCAGTGGTAGAGCACTTGCCTCTCATGTGTGAGGCACAGGGTTTGATCCTCAGCACCACATAAAATGAGTAAAATAAAATAAATGTATTGTGTCCATCTACAACTAAAAAAATCTTAAGCATAAAAGTAAATAAAAGTCTGGTCACCAATCAGTGCTTATTCTAACCTAGATTATTTTTATTGAGTCAAAGTCATACCAGAAACACATTTTGTGTTCTAGTCTTTCTAGATTGTCCCTACAACTCTAAAGCCAGAAATTAACATGACTTAACCATATTCCTTCAGTTCTGAAAATGCTTTTCAACACTGTAGCCAATCATTCTAAAATAAGGGGGGAGGATAATAAGTACATTCTCCTGCCAAATTACACATTTATTCCATACAATACATGGTCATTAGCAGAGGCCTCTAATATAACAGAAATAGCACAGGTTTTGGAATCAGTTCATGCCTGGGGCCAAATCCTGGGTTCATCAGTGTGGGATCTTGCATGAGGTTCTGAACCAAAGAATCATCTCATGAGCCTATTTTCTAATTTTTAACTGTTACCTTATCCTGTTTTGAGGGGTATGCTTATGACTCTTTGTAGTTGAAGTAAACCCCTTCCCAGAGCTCAGCCTTTTCTTTATGTGAAATGGGGCTAATACCTGCTTCTCTGAGGCATTGTGGACATGGGATGAGAACCAAGTGTAGTCGTGTGCATCTGTAGTTCCAGTTACTCAGGAGACTGAGGCAGGAGGATCTTTTGAGCCCAGGAGTTCAAGGCCAGGATTGGCAACACAGTAAGACTCCATCTCAAAAAAATGATAGTAAATTTTAAAAAATTTAAAGTGAAAAAGATAGGATGATATGACAGACCCTGTAGATAGGACTTGCACAGAGAAAGGCTTAATTAATGTGCTGGTTCTCTTCTCCTCAGCCCTTTCCCCAAAAGAGTTCACAAAGATTAAGGGTGGATCTTAGGCAGCATACACCCATGCAACTCTCCCCCTACATCGAGAAATAGAGCATTCCCCTAAAAGCTCTCCTTGAGTCCCTTCCCTTTTCTCTTTTCATACTTTGGGGAGTGTGAAATTGTCATCCAGGGAGCGAAACTGCCCAGAGGAACTTCTTGGAGACCTTGTATGCAAGTAGACACAACCAAGTTCTCAGAAAGTAAGAATGCACTGTCTTGTCATGGGTTTTTCCTTAGGATATGCAGGTGAACAGAGAGTTTGATGACCTTGCTAGCTCAGTGAAGGTGATTCTTCCAGGCCTTTACATAAAGACTGGCACTTGCAGAGTGGACTATAAGAAAGAGTTGCTACCAGTCTTCAGACCATCCCCACCAGCATCTGCTCCTAAATAACTTTGGAGTATGGCTTCCTCATCTCCAGTAAGCCACTTCAGTTTCTGCACTGTGGACTATTCGACTCTTGACACTTGTACCTTCCTCTCTGCTCCATGGACCTATAATCTGGGCCTTTGTCTGCCATGTTCATTCATGTAACACACCGATGTGGACACGGTGAAAGCTGTCCCTGTTTATCCTCCATATGTTCCTATTTTGGTGACCTTGGGAGACAATATATAAGGAGGTGTACTTATCTCTCTCCCAAACTGTACTTGCAAAAATGCAACCTGTCACAGTCTTTTGGGAAGGCAATTTGTTATTATGCACTGAGAGTCATCAAATTGTCTGTCCTTTTTGATCCAAATGTTTGCATAATCTGGTCTACAGAACTAATCACAGATGCACAAAAAATTGTTGCCTGAAAATGTTCGCTGAAATGCTGTTCATAGTAATGAAAGCTGGAAGTAAGTTAAATGCCCACTAAGATTTGGAGCTCTGCAAACGTTAAAAGTCCCATCTCAAAGAACATTAAAGAATTCATGAAAATACACAAATACACAGGATAACCTATTTTTTCCTGTTTTGGATATTAAAACCAGCGGTGTTTTACCACTGAGCTTCATCCTCAGTCCTTTATTAAAATATTAACTAACTTTTATTTATTGACAAGCTCTAGCTTCGTTGCTAGGGCCTTGCTAACTTGATGAGGCTGACCTTGAACTGTGATTCCCTGCCTCAGATTTCTGAGTTGCTGGGATTGCAGGTGTGTGCCAACATACCTCGTTTATAAAATTAATTTTAAGTAAGAAAATCAAGATTGCAATCTCATAGGCTGGACTTGTGGCTTGGTGGTAAAGCACTTGCATAGCATGTGTGAGGCACTGGGTTTTATCCTCAGCGCCACATAATAATAAGTAAAATAAAGGTATTGTGCTCATCTACAACTAAAAATATTTTTAAAAACTCGTGTTTTTTGATAGTTCCTCAAATGGTTAATCATAGAATTGACATGTGAAGCAGTAATTTTATCTCCCAGGTATATACGCAAAAGAAACAAAAACATATGGTTCATGCAACAACTTGTACATGAATGTTCTAGCTGAGTGGTATGGCACAGGCCTGTAAACCTAGTGATTCAGGAGGTTGAGGCAGAAAGATCACAAGTTGAAGACCAGTTTCAGCAATTTAGCTAGAACCTCGGCAACTTTGCAAGACATACATCTGCTTAGTGAGACCTTGTCTCAAAAAAAATTTAAAATAAGGACTGGGGAATGTAGCTCTATCATAAGTCATCCCTGGCTTCAGTACCCATTATAAAAAAATAATGTTTATAGCAGCATTACAGAAAGTGGAAATATTCACCCATGGATAAATATAATGTGGCATAATCATCCAATTGAATATTATTTTGTAATCAAAATAAAATTTTTAGTGAGCAAAATAAAATTTTTAGTGAGCAGAATGTTAATTGATTTTGGTTATGAGTACAATTCTGTGAATATACTAAAAGCAATTAAATTGTATACAGTGTCTTGAGAGGATTTTATGATATTTGATTTATATCTCAATAAATCTGTTTTTTAATAAATGTGAAGTCTTAACACGTGCTATATGGATGAAACTTGAAATCAGTATCCTAAATCAAAAAAGTCAATCACAAGACCACAAATCATGTGGTTCTATTTATATGTAAAATCAAGGACAGGCAAATCTTTAGAGAGAGCACATTATGGGCGATTTAGGGGTTGGCAGATATAGGATATGGGTTTCTTTGGGAGATGATAAAAATATTCTGAAACTGATTGTGTTCAGGTTGCACTTGACTAATAAAAACCAAGTCCAGTATGGTGGTGAGTGTCTTTAGCCTCAGCTACTCAGGAGACTGTGGCAGGAGGATGACTTGACTCAAGGAGTTTGAGACTAGCCTGGGCAACATAGTGAAACCCCCCATCTCAAAAACAAACAAACAAAAATTATTGAGTTCGACACTTTAAATGAGCAAATTGTACAGCCTGTGAATTAAAATTCCAAGAAAGTGGTTAAAATGACAAAAACAGCTCCACTGAAATGTTAAACTAATCTCTACAATATGGATGATTTTTTTTCTGTTATTCTGCTGTTTCCACACTTTCTATTCTGAATGTTTTAATTTTATAATCAGAAAAATAATTATTACTTTAAAACATAACATGATACAGACTACAATTGAGGTACGTACATGATGCAGGTGGACCCTTGAAGAAGGAGTGTGCAGTAAACTGAACTGAATGTGTTCCCCCAAAATAATATGTTGAAAATCTAATCCCCTATGTGCCTGAATTTAGTGACAGGGCTTATAAGTAGAGAATCAAGGGAAAATGAGGTTAAAAGTATGAGGGGCTTATAACCTCATTTACCCTTAAATAATACAAAGGATTAGTGTCAAGAGACCAGATATTTTGCATGCTACTATTTGAGAACACGATGTCAAGTGACCATGTGCTACCATATGAGTACACAATGAGAGAGTGCCTTTCTACCAGAGAAGTCTCTTTTCCTTCTACCGTCAGGACCTGTGGGAACATAAATTGCTCTTGTTTCAACCAGTCTATGGGTATTCTGTTATTGCGAGCTGGGGCTGACTAATAAAGAATTTTCTCTCCTTAATAGAAGAGGAGGGGAGTACCATAACTTTTTGCTTTCCCTCCCAATCATCAGACCTCCCTCCATCCTCCTCCTTGTACCAAGGGGATATTTCTAAAGGTACACCTGATGGTATTGTTCAGAGGCTCCTCTTCAGGAAAGTCCCTAGTTCTTGATCTGATATACTTCATTGCAATGGATGAGTTCCAAATGCTTTTTTAAACAGAGAGTTAAAGGTTTACCCCATCACCCTATCAGGAGACACCAGGAGGCTCCCTTACAGTGATGAGTAGGGGATACACCTGAATTCCTCCTCTCATGCTTTTCCCAAAAGTGAACGCATACTGGATCTTAAAGGAATCTGAAATGATCTTTAAGAATCGAAGTATTGATGATTACTCCAAAGTTCCCAAAAAAGGCACTGGGTTGCAACCTAGATCTTCAGCGTGGAGGGTGTACCCTCCCTTCCCTAGTGCCTGGAAATCCATCTCTTCTTTCACTAAAGAAGTGTTCAGAGGATCCAAGATGGCAGACTACAGGGAGGCTGCGTTCCTTGTCGCTCCGTAACTCTGGTTTCAAGCAGAGGATATCTGTTTCTTGGGGAGGCAGTTTTTTCTGCTTATCGATCCCCTGCTGTTTACCCCATTTGTCTTCTGTGATGACCTGCAGTCTGCCAGCATATTGACACCTTTTTTGAGTGCAGATTATTCACTGTCAGGAGCCTATCATCCCCCATTTGCCTGCCTCTCACCTGTCCATCGCCTGCCTTACACCTGTCCATCACCCAACACATGAGGTTCACCTCCTGATCATCCAACAACAGTCAGCAAAACGATCGCCAACCACCAGTGGAGCACCAGCTGCCTGCTGTTGCCTGGAAGTTCTCTGTCACAGTACCTACAGGTTTGATTACACGTGGCTGCCGCCATTTTGAGACAACAGCCAGGCCCCATAGGACCCCTGGCCAGACTGACTGAGCCCCGTCTCCAGGATCCCTCAGCCCACCCAATCACTCCCTGCCTCTGGGGCCCTTACATCGACTGACTGCTCCCTTCTGCCAGGAACCCCAGACCAACTGACTGAGCCCTATCACCAGGACCCCAGACCCACTGATTGCACCCAGGCTCCAGGATCCCACAACCACACCAAACACACCTGACCTCCAGGACCCCTGCCTGACCAACCGCACCCCGCCTCCAGGACCTCCAGCTGACCAAATCCACACCCTGAGCTGCAGCTCCCCATTTGCCAACACATTTTGAAGCCAGAGCAGCTATCTTGGATAATCCTGGAAGCCGTAGCTCTGATTTTTAGGTGGGGCAAATCCCATCCTGAGATGCCTGCTGGAGACTTGAAGCTCATTGTCAGGTATCTCTCTCTCTCTCATGCATCAGGCTACTGAACACTGCGAGGTTTCATTACTATATGACTGTTATACTGTAGATTTTTTTTCTTCTTATTGAAAAATTTTAAGTTCTTATTTCTTTACTTTTCTTGCTCTCTTTTCCTTTTGTTTACCTGTTCCCTCAGAGTCTCTTTCTCCCTTTTTTGCTAACATCCAATTTCTTTTGCTTACACTTTCACCCTTTCTATTATCTAGAACTTCTGTATATTCTTTTCTTATCCCATTAACAGCTACATTCTACATCCCTCTGCATCCTCCTTGTCCTCCATTAGAAACTGCAGACCTTATTGCAAATCTGTTTGTTTTACTGAAGATAATATTGGAACTCATTCTGTTTACTATGACAATATTGTCATTGTCATCATAGGGGCTATTAGGTCTAGGATTGCATAGTATCTGAATTGGTTACTGCTAATATTGATCTCCCCTTAAAGAAAGAGTTTTGGAAACCTATAGGGCCACTATAAGCCTATAGGGGTGAAACTGTAATTCCCCAGATCTGCACTGCTAGAGGGGAAGATACATGAACAACATGAAAAAGCAAGGGAAGAAAATGATCCAAACAAATCTAGAGTCTATATTAATAGAATCCAATGACAGTATGATAGAAGAAATGTCAGAAAAGGACTTCAGATTATACATAATTAAGATGATTCACGAAGCAAAGGATGAGATAAGAGAGCAAATGCAGGCAATGAATGATAATACCAATAAGCTGAAAGAGCAAGTGCAGGAAGCAAAAGATCATTTCAACAAAGAGGTAGAGATTCTCACAAAAAAACAAACGGAAATCCTTGAAATGAAGGAAACAATAAACCAAATAAAAAACTCAATGGAAAGCATCACCAAAAGACTAGACCACTGGGAAGACAGAACCTCAGACAATGAAGACAAAATATTTACTCTTGAACATAAAGTTTCCCAAACAGAGAAGATGGTAAGAAATCATGAACAGAATCTCCAAGAACTATGGGACATCATGAAAAGACCAAATTTAAGAATTATTGGGATTGAGGAAGGCACAGAGATACAAACCAAAGGAATGAATAACCTATTCAATGAAATAGTATCAGAAAATTTCCCAAACCTGAAGAATGAAATGGAAAAAATACAAAAGGCTTACAGAACACCAAATGCACAAAATCACAACAGATCCACACCAAGGAATATTGTAATGAAAATGCCTAACGTTCAAAATAAAGATCGGATTTTGAAGGCTGCGAGAGAAAAGCATCAGATTACATATAGGGGAAGACCAATACGGATAGCAGCTGACTTCTCAACCCAGACTCTAAAAGCTAGAAGGGCCTGGAACAACACATTTCAAGCTCTGAAAGAACATGGTTGCCAACCAAGAATCCTATACCCAGCAAAACTAACCTTCAGATTTGAAGATGAAATAAATCCTTCCATGACAAACAAAAGTTAAAAGAATTTACAAATAGAAAGCCTGCACTACAGAATGTTCTCAACAAAATATTCCATGAGGAGGAAATGAAAAATAAAAATGGAGGTCAGCAAAGGGAGGAACTACCTTAGAGAAAAACCACTCAAAGGAGAAACCAAGCCAAATTAAAAACCAAAAATAAGCCCAAATGACTGGGAATACAAATCATATCTCAATAATAACCCTGAACATTAATGGCCTAAACTCATCAATCAAAAGACATAGACTGGGGCTGGGGAGATAGCTCAGTCAGTAGAGTGCTTTCCTTGTAAGCATAAGGCCCTGGGTTCGATCCCCAGTACCCAAAAAAAAAAAAAAAAAAAAAAAAAAAGACATAGACTGCAGAATGGATTAAAAAGAAAGACCCAACAATATGCTGCCTGCAAGAGACTCATCTCATAGAAAAAGACATCCACAGACTAAAGGTAAAAGGATGGGAAAAAACCTACCATGCACATGGATTCAGTAAAAAAGCAGGGGTTTCCATCCTTATATCAGATAAAGTGGACTTCAAGCCAAAGTTGTCAGAAGGGATAAAGAAGGACATTTAGTACTGCTTAAGGGAGACATAAATCAGGAAGACATAACGATAGTAAATATTTATGCCCCAAACAATGGTGCATCCCTGTATGTCAAACAAATCCTTCTCAATTTCAGGAATCAAATAGACCACAACACAGTAATTCTGGGTGACTTTAATGCACCGCTGTCACCATTAGATAGATCTTCCAAAAAAAACCAACCAAAGAAACCATAGAACTCAATAACACAATCAATAACCTAGACTTAATGGACATATATAGAATATTCCATCCATCAATGAGCGGATTCACTTTCTTCTCAGCGGCACATGGAACCTTCTTGAAAATAGACCATATGTTATGCCACAAAGCAGCCCTTAGGAAATGCAAAAAAATAGAGATACTGCTTTGTGTTCTATCAGATCATAATGGACTGAGAGTAGAAATCAATGACAAAATAAAAAACAGAAATTACTGCAACACCTGGAGACTAAATAATATGCTCTTGAATGAAACATGGATAACAGAAAACATCAGGGAGGAGATAAAATAATTCTTAGAGATCAATGAAAATGACGATACAATGTATCAGAATCTCTGGGACACTATGAAAGTGGTACTAAGAGGAAAATTCATTGCATGGAGCGCATTCCAGAAAAGACTGAAAAGTCAACAACTAAATGACCTAACATTATAGCTCAAAGCCCTAGAAAAAGAACAGAATAACAGCAAAAGTAGTAGATACAGCCACATCAATGTGCATAGCTGCTCAATTCACAATAGCCAGACTGTGGAACCAACCTAGATGTCCTTCAATTGATGAATGGATAAAGAAACTGTGGTATATATATATACAATGGAATATTACTCTGCCATAAAGAATGATAAGATTATGGCATTTGCAGGCAAATAGATGAAATTGGAGAATATCATGCTAAGTGAGATAAGCCAATCTCAAAAAACCAAAAGACGAATGACCTCGCTAATAAGCGGATGATGACATATAATGGGGGGTAGGAGGGGTTAGTGTTAGGGTTAGGGTTAGGTTCAGGGTTAGGGTTAGGGAGGGTGGCAAGAATGGAGGAAGGAAGGACTGTATAGAGGGAAAAGAGGGGTGGGAGGGGTGGGGGGAAAGGAAAAAATAACAGAATGAATCAAACATTACCCTATGTAAATTTATGATTACACAAATGGTACGCCTTTACTCCATGTACAGAGGAAAAAACATGTATCCCATTTGTTTACAATAAAAATAAATAAATGAAAAAGGAAAAACACCTAGCTCATACAAAAGAGCCATTGGTAATATAAAACAAAATGGGTTATTACAAAAATTTCATAGGAAATGTATTTGCCTCCATTTTATTGAAATTTTATTCAGGAGGAGGGAGGAAGAGGTTATTTAAAAGTTATATGCATTACACCCAAATGAACCTTAAGTATTTTACAGGGCTTTCCCAAATCCTGTGTCATGTACCTAAACTGTTACCTGAAGTTTCATGGCTCAGGCTGCAGCCAGTGAACCATTATCTGTGTTCTTAAGGAACACCTGCTTGGTTTCCATCTTCCCTGCAAATGCATAACTGGTTAAATGTACACTGAGATTTAGGAGAAAAGAACAGGGAATCAAGAGAGCTATACATTAATTATTTTATTTATCTCCATTTTTCATTAAGTATAACTATGTATTTTATACACACACACACACACACATACCCTGGCAGGAGGATCATAAGTTCAAAGCCAGCCTCAGCAACTTAGCAAGTTAACTTATCTCTAAGCAACGTAGTGAGACCCTGTCTCAAAAAAATAAAAATAAAAAGGACTGGGGATGTAGCTTAGGAGTAGAGTACCCCTGGTTAAATTCCCAGTACCTAAAAAAAAAATTATACAAAATATGTAGGTAAACATGCACTAGTGAAATTCAAACACATTATCACTTTCTGACTAAAATGTCTGAAATAAACTTAAGAAACTTCAGATTAAAAAAAAGTAGTAGAAGACAGGACATAATTAAAATCAGAGCTGAAATCAATGAAATTGAAACAAAAGAAAAAATTCAAAAAATTGACAAAACAAAAAGTTGGTTGTTTGAAAAAGTAAACAAAATAGACAAAGCCTTAGCCACACTAACAAAGAGAAAGAGAGAGAAAACTCAAATTACTAAAATTCGTGATGAAAAAAGAAATATCACGACAGACACCACTGAGATACATAACATAATGAGAACCTACTTCGAAAATCTGTATTCCAACAAAATAGAAACTACCGAAGACATTGACAAATTTCTAGAGACATATGCTCCTCCCAAACTGAACCAGGAGGACATACACAATTTAAACAGATCAATATCAAACAATGAAATAGAACAAGCCATTAAAAACCTACCATCCAAGAAAAGCCCAGGACCAGACGGATTCTCAGCCAAGCTCTACAAGACCTTCAGAGAAGAACTCATTCCAATACTTCTCAAAGTATTCCAGGAAATAGAAAAGGAGGGTACCCTACCAAACTCATTCTATGAAGCTAATATCACTCTCATACCCAAACCAGGAAAAGACACATCAAGGAAAAAAAATTTTAGACCATAGATGCAAAGATCCTTAATAAAATATAGGCAAACCATATCCAAAACCATATAAAGAAAATCGTGCACCACGATCAAGTGGGGTTCATCCCTGGAATGCAAGGATGATTTAACATCTGTAAACCAATAAACATAATCCATCATGTCAATTGACTTAAGGATAAGAATCATATGGTTATTTCAAATGATGCAGAAAAAGCGTTCAACAAAATACAACACTCCTTCATGCTCAAAACACTAGAAAAAATAGGGATAGTAGAAACATGACTGAACATTGTAATGGCTATTTATGCTAAGCCCATGGCCAACATCATTCTCTTTTTTTTTTTTTTTTTTTTTTTTTTTTTTTTTTTTTTGGTGCTGGGGATTGAACCCAGGGCCTTGTGCTTACAAGGCAAGCACTCTACCAACTGAGCTATCTCCCCACTCCCCAGACCCCAACATCATTCTTAATGGAGAAAAACTGAAAGCATTCCCTTTAAAAATGGGAACAAGACAGGGATGTCCTCTTTCACCATTTCTATTCAACATTGTCCTCAAAACTCTAGCCAGAGCAATTAGACAGACTAAAGAAATTAAAGGGATACGAATAGGAAAAGAGGAACTTAAGCTGTCACTATTTGCTGATGACAGGATTCTATATTTAGAGGATCCAAAAACCTCCTCCAGAAAACTTCTAGACCTCATCAATGAATTCAGCAAAATAGCAGGGTATAAAATCAACACACATAAATCTAAAGTATTTTTATACACAAGCGACGAAACAGCTGAAAGGGAAATGAGGAAAACAACTCAATTTGCAATAGCCTCAAAAAAAAATAAAATACTTGGGAATCAATCTAACAAAAGAGGTAAAGATCTCTACAATGAAAACTCAAAACATTGAAGAAAGAAATTGAGGAAGACCTTAGAAGATGGAAAGATCTCCCATGTTCTTGGATAGGCAGAATTAATATTGTCAAAATGGCCATACTACCAAAAGTGCTATATAGATTCAATGCAATTCCAATTAAAATCCCAATGGTGTACATTACAGAAATACAGCAAGCAATCATGAAATTCATCTGGAAGAATAAGAAACAGAGAATAGCTAAAGCAATCTTTAGCAGGAAGAATGAAACAGGGGGTATTGCAATACCAGAACTTCAACTATACTACAAAGCAATAGTAACAAAAACAGCATGGTATTGGCACCAAAATAGACAGGTAGATCAATGGTACAAAATAGAGGACATGGACACAAACCCAAATAAATACAAATTTCTCATACTAGACAAAGGTGCCAAAAATATGCAATGGAGAAAAGATAGCCTCTTCAACAAATGGTGCTGGGAAAACTGGAAATCCATATGCAACAGAATGAAACTAAACCCCTATCTCTCACCCTGCACAAAACTCAACTCACAATGGATCAAGGACCTTGAAATCAGACCAGAGACCCTGCATCTTATAGAAGAAAAAGTAGGTCCAAATCTTCAACTTGTTGGCTTAGCATCAGACTTCCTTAACAGGACTCCCGTAGCACAAGAAATAAAAGCAAGAATCAATAACTGAGACAGATTCAAACTAAATATCTTTCTCTCAGCAAAGGAAACTATCAGCAATGTGAAGAGAGAGCCTACAGAGTGGGAGAAAATCTTTGCCACTCATACTTCAGATAGAGCATTAATTTCCAGAATATATAAAGAACTCAAAAAACTCTACATGAAGAATACAAATAACCCAATCAACAAATGGGCTAAGGATATGAACAGATACTTCACAATAGAAGATCTACAAGCAATCAACAAACATATGAAAAAATGTTCACCATCTTTAGTAATAAGAGAAATGCAAATCAAAACTACCCTAAGATTCCATCTCACCCCAATTAGAATGGCGATTATCAAGAATACAAGCAACAATAGGTGTTAGAGAGGATGTGGGGGAAAAGGTACACTCATACATTGCTGGTGGGGCTGCAAATTAGTGCAGCCACTCTGGAAAGCAGTGTGGAGATTCCTTAGAAAACTTGGAATGGACCCACCATTTGACCCAGCTATTCCACTCCTTGGCCTATACCCAAAGGACTTAAAATCAGCATACTACAGAGATACAGCCACATCAATGTTCATAGCTGCTCAATTCACAATAGCCAGACTGTGGAACCAAACTAGATGCCCTTCAACTGATGAATGGATAAAGAAACTGTGGTATGTGTGTGTATATATATTGTATGTGTGTGTATATATATACACACACACACAATGGAATATTACTCAGCTATAAGGAATAATAAGATTATGACATTTGCAGGCAAATGGATGAAATTGGAGAATATTATGCTAAGTGAGCTAAGCCAATCTCAAAAAGCAAGGGACGAATGATCTCACTGATAAGCAGATGATGACACATAATGGGGGGTGGGAGGGAGGCAAGACTGGAGGAAGAAGGGACTGTACAGAGGGAAAAGAGGGGTGGGAGAGGTGGGGGGGAGGGAAAAGAGGAGTGGGAGGGGTGGGGGGGAAGGAAGAAATAACAGAATGAATCAAACATCATTACCCTATGTAAATGTATGATTACGCAAATAGTATGCTGTTACTCCATGTGCAAACAGAAACAACATGTATCCCATTTTTTTACAATGAAAATAAATTAAAATTTAAAAAAAGAAGAAGAAATGTTCAAATATTGCCCAGTTACCAAGTACTCAATGGGAATGACTTTTCTACACCTGGTAAAGCACAGAAGAGGGGGTTGTCATGATTTTCCATAGTTGGCGGTAAAGCCTCTTGGAGACCATCGTGTTTGCAAAAACTGAATAAAGAACGGGGAGGCAAGCACACTGGGGCTCCCAGCTAAGTGTTGGAGACAGAACATAATTCCCTTTCAGGATTCACAAGCGATCACTTGCACGATAATGTCCTGCTGCACAACGGTGCCAAAGGTGCTCCAACCTATGGATCAGACGCTCTTAAAGGCGCTTTCGCACTGCTGCCATCAGCGACTCTACAGCCTTCCCGCCAAAATCCTATCCAACCAGAGAGCTCCATCTCTCGGCATCGAGTAATTACCAATCAAAATGGAATCTGGGGCCTCGGCCCGCCCTGACGAGCTCTGGACCAATGAACAACTGGGCATTGGGAGGGTTAAGACACCCCAGCGCGCGGCGAGAGTTGTTAAACGCATTTCAACAGTTGAGGTTGGCGGTGTGCTACGAAGGTATCGCGGAACTCAACATGGTAAGGTCCTGTGACCTGGCAGAGGGCAATGCAGACCAGGCGGGAGGGCATACAAAATCTGCTAAGCAACCAGGCGGCTGGGCAGTGCCTAGGGTGAGGGGCTGAGCTGGGAGAAGCGCCAGGAGGAGGACACAAACACATTGGCTATTCCTTGATGTTCTCCGGCCCGAAGGCAGGAGCGATCCGGATGGAGCGAGGTGTGCAGTGGGGAGGTTAGAAAGCGTGCGGTAAATACTTCTGCTCCCAGAGTTGAGCTATATAAGAACCAGGGTGGCAGCGGCGTTTAAGAGTTTTTGTTTTAGAAGAAGTCTGCGGATTCACTTGGCAAAACAGAGATGGGTAGGCAGTCTCTAAGAGAACAAAAATACCAATGGGGTCCTACAGAGTGGAGGGCGATTCCACAGCTTACTGGTCTAGGATCTACTAAAAATCGTGAGAAGCTCAAAGAGCTTCAGTGTCGTTAATACCTACTGAAGTTTCTCATATTCGAAATTAAAACAAGACAAAAAATTGTCTTTAGAAAAAAATTAGAGGTTGATAGACCTTTATTTTATTAATTTATTTACATGTGGTGCTAAGAATCAGACCCAGCTGAGAATCACACATGCCAAGGAAGCACGCTACCAATAAACCACAACCCCAGGCTCCAAGACAAGCTTTTAAGATATTTACATATTTGCTTAAAAGGAACACATTAACATAAATAATAACTGTTTGGTCTGAGTATCAAATGTTCGTCATTTTTCCCCACTCAAATATGGTATCCTAAAAGGGTACCTACAGTTCAATGTACTCGAAGATGAGGCAAGAGGATCACTTGACCCCAGAAGTTTCAGACCAGGTTGAGCAACATAGCCAGCCCCCTCCTCAAATTTAACACACACAACAATGGTATACTGTCAAAGTGGCACTTCAGCTTGCAATTCACTCAAGTGCCTTTTCTCAAGGCTACTGTGTTTTGTACCAGGACATGGGTTTTATATATTAGTTCATTACTCTACTTAAGAACAGAAATATAATAAAATTAGTAGTTTTAAAATCATTTCCTCATGGACATTCTTCACAGAAAGAGATTTTTTTCCTTTTTATTCTCAAAGTGTACAGGATAGGGCCACTGCCCTGACAACTGCTAAGGTGTCAGCAGTTTTACCCACCTTTTTGCACCCACTAGAGACTGGGGAGTTCCACTGGGGACTGTTTTGGGAAAGGAGATCAGTAGAAACAAAAAAGTATTGATTCGAGGAGGCACAGCTTTTATTGTAAAGCAAAGGAAGGGCTGTTTGCAGATTTGGTGGCAGGAAGGGATACACTTGCATAAGTAGGAAACAAGGTCAACTCCCAAGAATATAAAGTCAGAAGATTAGTCTGGGTTTGAAAACCTTAGATGAAATTTCAAATAATATTTTCCTGCAGTGCCTGGGATTGAACCCAGGACCTCATACATGCTAGGCAAGCACTGTACCACTGAGCTACATTCCCAACACTCAATATATTTTCAGAGGAGGCAGAGCTGACCAAAGAAATGTAAAGTTTAAAGGTGAGTGCGAGGGTGGCAATGATGAATTTACATGGATTTCTCTTGAAAGCAAGGGTGGATTTTCCTGACTGCTTGGATTAGTTTCATTGGTTAATGGAAGATGGAAGTGACCTCTCAGACCACTGAGTGGCTGTTTTCATTTTCTAAATGAGGAAATTAAGAGGGCTGGGAATATAGCTCAGTGGTAGAGGACCTGCCTAGCATGTGGGAAGCACTGGGGTTCATCCCTGCATAACAACAAAAAGGAGAGGAGATGAGACCGGAGGGGAGGGGAGGGGAGGGGAGGGAAGAAAAAAGAAAGGAAGGAAGGAAAAGAAAAGGAAAGAAAAGGAAGAAAAGAAAAGAAAAACAAAAGTAACTGGGAGATTTGCCAAATCTGATCTTGTTGGTACAGGGTGAGCGGAGTGCCAGTGAAGTCATTCTGTGAAATACAGAGTGTCCGGATTTCAGTAAGGGCAAATACTGCATCGTTGGGTGGCTTTGAAAGGATTTTTCCAAGAGTGCTAAGGAGTTTCCTCAGAAGAGCAAGTTCTTATGTTCAAGGGAAATTTCTTGGGGGCTGGAGTTGTGGCTCAGTGGTAGAGCACTTGCCTGGCATGTGTGAGGCCCTGGGTTCGATTTTCGGTACCACATATAAATAAATAAAAGATCCATTAGCAACTAAAAATATATATTTAAAAAGGGAAATTTCTTGATGCGGTTAAATTATGTAGAGTTTATTTGAGCTAAGGAAACATCACCTGTATAGTTCCCAAAACCAGAGCAGGTTCTGAGAACTCTGACAACATGATCTGAGAGCATGCATTGAAAAACTGAAGTGAAACACACACACCAACTTAATTGACAATAGCCTAGTCAATCCAACAGCGAAGTGGTTGCAGTTTAACCACTTACTTGTTTATAGGTGAGTCAGTCAACTGACTCCAGGGACTTCTGCAACCAGTCAAGGATTAATTACTAAGTCTGAACCCTGAATTGGGTCGTTCTGTTGAGCCGACTGCAGGTGCCCAGTTCAGATGTGTGGCCTCCTACAAAATATCCTTTAACACTTGGCATTGGAGAAGTTCTTCCTGGAACTGAATGCTCCCTTCAAGGATGATGGGGGATTGTTTTACCATGTTGATTTTTCATGCCCCCGCCAACTCTGAGATTTGGTGCTCCAATAATAGGAAATAACATATAGAGTGGATATAGTTCCTCAATTTTATTTGATCTCCTCTATGTATTTGTAAGGGTGACTTGTTTAGAGTTGAACAAGTAGCTAGTGAGTGTGCAGGTAGCCTCCCTCAGGAAATAGGTGCTTCATTTAAAATAGGTTTTTGTTTTTTGAGAAGACTCTAAAATGGTATAGTTGATATAGTTATGGTGAGGCTTTTTATTTTTTTGATTTTAAAGAAACCATCAAACGACTGTAGTGTAACAGCACTTGTGATATCTGGGAACCATTTGACTCCTAGACTTGAAGGAGAGGGGAGGGAATGATTACTAGAAGTGAGAAGGTACCTTTTTGAAGAATATTGACTGTTGAAAGTAAGTTGTGGCCTAGATAAAGGGACTCAGGCAGTCCATTGTATCTGGCAGGGAGGGAGCATCCTGACCACACTTGCTGTAATCTGAGGTTCCTGCCACTACTTGCTACTGGACAAACCAACCAGAAGCCATAGGGCAAGAGGTGAAGATGTCTCAGTATCCAAGCACAGTGGCACATACCTATTATTCCAGTCACTGAGGAGGCTGAAGCAGGAGGGAGGCAAGTTTGAGTTCAGTCAGGGCAACTTATTGAGAGCCTGTCTGAAACAAAAAAAGAAAAGTGTGGGGTTGTAGTTCAGTGAGAGAGCATCACAGGGTTTAGTTTCCAGTACCCCACCCCCACACACACAGAGTCTTAACCTCTGTCTTCTAAAGTATCAGACAGGTAATGCTACCTACCCATGAACCAGAGTAGTAGGTGGGGTGGTGATTGACAGAGGGTCAATCTGTGTAGGCAGATGGAAGACACACAGTGACTACCTGGGCTTAGGCCATGGTAATGTGGAACCTAGTCAATCTTTGCCTTGCTTAACTCATTACATTATACATTGCCCAGTGCACAGACGAACTGCTATATATTCCACAGACATACTGTAATAGGCCACAATCAGAAGTTCAATATTGGCATTACTTGGTTTGCAGGATTCTTTTTTGGCAGTGCTATGGATTGAACCCAGGGTCTTGTGCTTGCTAGGCAAGCACTGTGCCAACTGAGCTATCCCCCCAGCCCCCGAACTGCTATATATTCCTCAGAGATACTATAATAAGCCACAATGAAGAGGTCAATATTGGCATTACTTGGTTTACAGGATTTTTTTTTTTTTTTTTTTTTTTTTTTGCGGTGCTACAGATCGAACCCAGGGCCTTGTGCTTGCTAGGCAAGCACTCTACCAACTGAGCTATACCCCCAGCCCGGTTTGCAGGCTTTAAAAAGAATCTGGTTTTGCATAAAGGCTTTAGGTTCTGTGGCTGACTCTGCCACTTAGCCCCTAGAGTGGTGTAGAGCAATTCAGGTGGCACAGGGATAAAGGGGTAGAAATTGAAGTTTATGAAAGTGCTAGTCACTGAGGTATTTGAACAGTACCTCAGTAAATTTTAATGTTTTGCATCCTATGTGGTTTCTTTGGTTTCATGTTTTATGTTCTGGTTCCCAGCGCGAGTGTATCTCCATCCACGTGGGGCAGGCGGGTGTCCAGATCGGCAATGCCTGCTGGGAGCTGTACTGCCTTGAACATGGAATTCAGCCCGATGGTCAGATGCCAAGTGACAAAACCATCGGTGGCGGGGATGACTCGTTCAACACGTTCTTCAGCGAAACCGGGGCTGGCAAGCACGTGCCCAGAGCAGTGTTTGTGGACCTGGAACCCACTGTGGTTGGTAGGTGCTCAAGCCCACAGGGAGGCCTTCCTGGGAGGGTGGGAGAGCCTTGGCAAAGCCCCACATGGACTTCTTGAATCCCTCTGCAGAAAGGAGGGATGTTCAAGCATATGCTCCCAACATTGCTGGGTGTGAGAAACTAACTGGTGTGGGACCGCAGGTTCTTGGCTGTGGGACTCAGGCACCTACATCAGGAAACCTGCCCTGCAGAGAAAAGCTGCTTAGCCAGCAGTAAGCTGGGCTGTGGAGAGAGTCCCTCCTGGCTGGCTGTCCTGATCAGGTGGCTCCCGTGCACACCCAGTGCAGGATTTACAGCCTTGGTTCCCTCCTTCATGCCACACACTCTGATATGCTGGCATACTACAGTCCTGCCCTGCGTGTAGATGTGGAAAAATAAGTGTAGAAGACTTATCAGGTTCCTCTAGATTGGAAGTCTGAGGTGGTTTCCAATAGGAGGCGGAAAAAAGAGCACCTTTCATTGCCCCCCCCCCCCCAGGACATAAAAGAATACCCGTTTTCCATCCTGTGTAACCTGGGCCACATACAGTGTCCTGATGGCCCCATCCCGCTGAAGTCACGGTGACCTGGTGACTGCCAGGGTTTTAATCATTCCCTTGATGTAGCTAGGGGTAGGAAAGAAAGATGTACCTGCAGAATCCCCCACATGGGTATGTGAGAGCATTTTGCCTTCGGTGGGAACTGGTCCTGCTGGCATTTGTACAACCTTGACTCTCCCTTGCTAGAGCCATAAATGACATTTGTGGTTTGTGTATCACACAGAGATTTTCCAGCATGTGCTTTGTAGATTCAGCCCTTCCCTGGCCCTGTCGATCTTTAGTGAGTACTGTAGGCCTGAGAGACTGTCACTCAGAACACGGGTTTTTTTTTGGTAGATGAAGTGCGCACCGGGACCTACAGGCAGCTCTTCCACCCAGAGCAGCTGATCACCGGGAAGGAAGATGCAGCCAATAATTATGCCAGAGGCCATTACACCATTGGCAAGGAGATCGTGGACCTGGTCCTGGACCGGATCCGCAAACTGGTAAGAAGAGCGCCGAGAAGCTTCTTGAAAAGGTTCCCAGGTCGGAGGGTAGGTCTCGGATTGTGAAGGGGAGGTCATTTGGGCAGGTCTTAAGTCAGATTCGGGCACCAGAGCCAGTTTGCAAAGTTATTGCATGGTGTCTGCTGTGATGCCTTTACAGATCTCTCTTGTCTGCTTTGGCTTCTGAGTTAATGCCTGCTGCTTAGGGACTTTATCTGAGTCCACGTGAACTTGAGGGAAGTACAGAGAAGTGAACCTGGCCTGCTGTAGGTTGGTGGGGTGTCTTCTGCAGACATTGGCTCACATTGTATCCTTTCTTTTTTTCTCTCTCTTCTTTCTTTATTTTGCAGTGTTTATGGGCTGTTTTTATTTGTTTCTGTTAAGTCTTGGGCTGTTTAGTGAAACGTACATTGTATGGTTTGTTGCAGGCGGATCTGTGCACGGGACTGCAGGGCTTCCTCATCTTCCACAGCTTCGGGGGCGGCACCGGCTCTGGGTTTGCTTCCCTGCTCATGGAGCGGCTGTCCGTGGACTATGGCAAGAAGTCCAAGCTGGAATTTGCCATCTACCCAGCCCCGCAGGTGTCCACGGCCGTGGTAGAGCCCTACAACTCCATCCTGACGACCCACACGACCCTCGAACACTCTGACTGTGCCTTCATGGTGGACAACGAAGCCATCTATGACATCTGTCGGCGCAACCTGGACATCGAGCGTCCCACGTACACCAACCTCAATCGTCTGATCGGGCAGATCGTGTCCTCCATCACGGCCTCCCTGCGGTTCGACGGGGCCCTGAACGTGGACCTGACGGAATTCCAGACCAACCTGGTGCCATACCCCCGCATCCACTTCCCCCTGGCCACCTATGCCCCGGTCATCTCGGCGGAGAAAGCCTACCACGAGCAGCTCTCGGTGGCTGAGATCACCAATGCCTGCTTTGAGCCGGCCAACCAGATGGTGAAGTGTGACCCTCGCCACGGCAAGTACATGGCCTGCTGCATGTTGTACAGGGGGGACGTGGTCCCCAAAGACGTCAATGCGGCCATCGCCACCATCAAGACCAAGCGCACCATCCAGTTTGTGGATTGGTGCCCCACTGGCTTTAAGGTATGACTGGGTGCTCTCTAGTCATCAGGCTACTCATGGAGCAGCAGGTGCAGACTTGTGCTGACCCTCAAGACACACCTCCTTAAGGGAGCTTGCCTCTTTTCACGTTAATGAGGCTGCAAGGAGAGCAAGTTTAGTGCTTAATTTGCTATCAGCCTCATACTTTGTCAAATACATTCTGTGCACTCCTTTCTTTAAACCACCCTTTAAAGTTGATGGTGGGATTGGTGTTACCAGTTTCTCAATAGTTTAGAAGACTGAGGCTGAGACCCTTTTAAGTGTCCAAAGCCTCAGGGACCCAAAAGTGGTGGGAAAGAGAATTAAGAGATGGTCTGACTACAGACCCTCACCCTGCTGGCTTTAGAGATTTTTCAAGGCCTATGATTCCATTTGGGGTGGTCAAATGGTAGGGTTTTGGTTTTTGTGGTTTTTTTTACTTTACTTGGCATTGCTCACTTATTGTCACTGAATTTTAGGCATTACTTATGTTTTTGTAAATGGATTGTTAAATGTGTATCACAGGGTTTAAATGTGGGGTAGGTTGCTGTTGCCTCTCCAAACCAGTGTGGGATCTTTGCCTCACACACAAAATCACACTGAAATTTTCATGGCCCCTTAGGCATGTTTTTAAAATATATATATGCACACACATACATAGGCAAACACAATACTTTTATTTTTATGTGACGCTGAGGATGAAACCCAGGGCCTCACGCATGCTAGGCGAGGACTCCACCACTGAGCCACAACACCACCCCGCCTTTTATGTCATAAGGAAATGTCTACTACGGGGAAAGCACCCTGTATGTGGAAGCCAGATCACAGACTATCAGGCTGTAACACCTGTTGGATTACCAGACTAAATGCTTCCCCATTCCTGTGTTCCTCAACTCTTTGCCCTCTGCTTTGTGGATATCAGTCCTTATCCACAGTAGTCTGTAGTCCTCCATTGAGACAAAGCTCTGGGCCCACGTTTTTTTTTTTTTTTTTTTTTTTTTTTTTTTTAAACCGGTAATTGAACCCAGGGGCTTTTAACCACTTAGCCACAACCCCAACACTTTTTATGTCGTATTTTGAGACAGGGTCTGGCTAAGTTGCTTAGATACTCGGTGAATTGCTGAGGCTAACTCTGAACTCAGTCCTCCTGCCTCAACCTCGCAAGGGATTACAGGCATGTCACCACCAAGCCCAGCTGGGCCCTACATTTGTAAGCCCTGATGCATTCCTGAGGTGTTGGGGGAGGTAAAGTTCCAGAGTCATTCCAGATTGAAAACATCACAGGAATCTGTGCTAATCTTCTTCTTCTGATATGGAATGGCCATGGCTTGCCTGTTACAGGAAACTTTTTGAAACCTCTCATCCCCGGTTCTCAAAGTCACCTGCACACAGATTATCGGTAAGAGGGTATTTTTAATTTGACATGTTTAAAGTAACTCATGGAAGCAGGTAAAATCTGCTACAGACTTTACTGACCTTGCAGTAGTCATCAAATCTTATATAGAGGTTTCCAGACCCTAATCCTGTTTCTAATTGTTAAGCCTTTGGTTTGAGCAGAGAAAACATTTTTCAGTAAGTGAGACATTTGGGAGTTGAGGACATATAAAGCAGCCTCAGTTGGGAGGGGATGTGCAAGATGCTTGCCCAGGTTTCCCATCCTGATGGTTCAGTGAGCCAGCAGGGAGGCAGCTCTGCGGGAAAGTGTATGTCACAGCTTCTGTTGTCCCCCTCCAGAAGACCACACGGGCCTCTTCCTTGCTCTTAAGTTCCTTTTTTAAAAAAAAAAAACAACTTTTTAGTTGTTAATGGACCTTTATTTTTCATATTTATATGTGGTGCTGGGAATTGCACCCAGTGCCTCACCCATGCTAGGCAAGTGCTCTACAGTTGAGCTACAACCCCAGCCCTGTAAGTTCCTTTTTGTCAGTCACAGTGTGACCTGCACCCATTCTCTTGAAACATTTCCTGAGGGATACACTATTTTTCAGGAGTCTCTTCCCTGCTTAAAACCATTTGGCCTTTTTATTATAAAAAATTGGTGACAAAAATATTAAAACAACGTGGAAGGCTGAAAAGTCAAAATCCTCGTTCTCTTCTCCTGAGCTTTGTTGTCCTTTGAGAGATGTCTGTGCCTCTACAAGGCATGCTATGCCTCTTGTAATACTGCTGGCTGACAGAGAGGTCACAGACATGGGCAACAGAAGCATGTTTCTTTCCTGTAGATGGTAGACCCAAGTGCCTGCATATAGGTGGCCACACCAAAGGGGAATCTGGAGCACTACCACTTACAAGCGCTAGTTGGCTGGGCTTTATAAAGTTGTGGGAGGGCACCCCTTGATCAGGGTTTGAGCTCCTGTGCCCTTCCCTCTACCCCTTCTAATTCCTCTGGAGCCTGGCTATGTGTCTAGCTACTGCTAACTACCTGATCACCAGGGTAGTGTAGGGTCACCGACTCAACACACTCCCAGGTATTTATGCTCTTTAGTTTCAGTGTGAGTTCCCCTAGCCTCTGAGGCTCTACTCCAAGTTTATTGCTAACCGCATAGGTTTCCCTTCCCCACACACATAACTACATAGATTCAACTGACTCTTTTCTTTAGTGAGTGTACATCGAACCTTGAACAAATTGATATACCTGAACCTGGTTCTCATTCATTTTCATGTTATACTTTAGAGGTGGAATTCAATTTTGCTGGTTCCCTATGATGGGGGTTCATTTCTAGTTTTGCTATTAAGAAATAAGATTCAACTCTGTACATAAAACACCTCCAACATCTTTTTTGTGCTCTCCTGTGGGTGAAATCTAAAAGGAGTATTGTAGGGTCAAAGTATATTAAATGTTGACAGTTTATGCCCAAAATGCTAGTACCAGTTTTTACAGGGCATTTTGGTTGTTTTTAATTTTTTTCCCTAAGAATTTAATCTTTATTTGTTTTTAAGTGGTGCTGAGGATAAGTGCTCTACCACTGAGCTACAATCCCAACCCCAGGGCATTTTTTAAACTGGGACCTCTGCTCCAGTTTTCAGTAAACTATCATTTGTGAGACCAGTGTCGGTTTCACTCAGTGTTCCTCTTCTCTGGCAGGTGGGCATCAACTACCAGCCCCCCACAGTGGTGCCCGGAGGAGACCTGGCCAAGGTTCAGCGGGCTGTGTGCATGCTGAGCAACACCACTGCCATCGCAGAGGCCTGGGCCCGCCTGGACCATAAGTTCGATCTCATGTATGCCAAGCGGGCCTTTGTGCACTGGTACGTAGGAGAAGGCATGGAGGAAGGGGAATTCTCAGAGGCCCGAGAGGACCTGGCAGCACTGGAGAAGGATTATGAAGAGGTGGGTGTGGATTCTGTGGAAGCAGAAGCTGAAGAAGGGGAAGAATACTGATTGGGAGAGTGTGAGTGGCAACTCTCCCTTTCTCTCGCTCTCTCTCCCGGGCGCACACACTGTAACATTTACAGGATATATTTACCTATTAAAATTTGTATATTGAGTCATTATTTGTCCTGTGTGCTGTACTTTGATCAAACTCCCTGTCTAGATGCCTGCCTTTTCCAGTGGATTCCTCGGGGGAAAACATACCCATTTGTTTCTTCTAAGAAATTGGTAGGCATGTCTATGCTTAGTTACTGCATTTCTCCCAGAAAGGCTTCTGAAGGGTCGCCCAAGGGAATTAGAAATGTCTTAAAGCATTCTTTAGTCCCTGGCATTCTTCACTGGCAGACACAAACATTGGTTTGTTTCCTGGATCTTCGGGACCGTTAGTCATTTGGGGGTGAAGTGGACTCGGCCTAGACCGTGTGCCCAAGGGCTGTGTAAACGCATTTCCTATCTTCCATTTCCACAAACGTCCTTAGCCTTCCTCCACTACTCGCATGCTGCTGTGGGAGGTGCGACAGAACCTCCAGACCTACCCAAAGTGTATTCAGAAGCCACAGCCCGCGTGAACCCTCTCAAACCCTCGCCCCTGGCAAGATGATTCAAGTTTCGAGCACGGGCTTTCTGTTGGGTGGTTTTTCCTCACAAGAGTCCTAGAACCGTGTGTGTGTTGTGTGCGTGCGCGTTCTTGGATTAGAGAGTTTTTCCTTCGGGTGATGGCGTTGCGAAGATCCCGGGGCACCGTGGGCGCGCCATACCGACCATCGCCGGGAACCGCTTCAAACGAATGCGGCACTTTACGAAGGGTTAACCTTGGACAGAGGAACGACCCAAGACAGCGACGAGTATCCCAGGGAGTTAGGGTGACGCAGGCGCGACAGAGGACACGCCCGCAGCTTCCGGCGCCAACCCGCCCCAGCTCGCGAGCGCCGTTCGTTCCCGACGCTCTACGGTACGGACTTCCGCTGAGCTGCACCACTCGCGAGAGTTCCGCGACGCAGCAATGGCGGGACCGTGAGTGCCGCTGACGGGACTCAAAGGAAACGGGCTGGACGGGTTTGGGACGAGATCGGGCTACTAGGGTCCCTACGGGCCATTTTTCCCTGGAGGGTGTGGCGGCTGGGGTCGTGAAGCCACTGTGGGGCCCGACGGCCGCCGGCGACCTAGCTCCCGCCTCTTCCCCAGATGCCTCGCCACTGCTCTGCCGCCGGCTGCTGCACACGGGATACGCGCGAGACGCGCAACCGCGGCATCTCTTTCCACAGGTCGGCGCGCGTGCGTGTTAGTGCGCGAGGGCTGGCTAGCGCATGCGTTTTGTTTTCCGCCGCTTGGAGCCGCGACGGCGCCTTCGTCCCTCCTTCCTCAAGGCCTGTGAGGCTTGAACCTGTGGGTGGGAGGGTGAAGGGGTCGGACCGTTTGCGCCTGAGTCCGGTCCCGAAAGAAAGACGGGTCGCCTACCAGGCTTCGACTTGGTCCTCTCTCTTACCAGCCAGCTGACGCTCAGCACGCTGCCTGCTCTCTCCAGGGCCCAGTGTTATCGTCTGTGCCAGGGGTAGCGGGGATGCTTCTCCGCCAGGGTCAAGGGAGGTCTCCTGGCGGCATGTGCAGGGCCTACTCTTCCTCCCTGGGGAACTTGAACAGCATGAGCCCAGGGGCTCCGGCAGCCTGGTTCTCACAGGTTTGTGGTTCTGCAGACTTCCCAAGAAGGACAATCCGAGGCGTAGCCTGTGGCTGGCCAACTGTCAGCGCCTGGACCCCAGCGGCCAGGGCCTGTGGGACCCTGCCTCTGAGTACATCTACTTCTGCTCCAAACATTTCGAGGAGAACTGCTTTGAGCTGGTGGGAATCAGGTGGGCTTCCTTGCCAGCCAGCCTTGGGGCAGGGTGTGGGGTGTCAGAGTAGTAGACAGCAGGACAGCAGTGTCCTGAAGAGGCAGTCGCTGAGCAGCAGCCATGAGGACAGCTTGCCAGGTGGACAGGCAGACATGATTCCAAGAGTGTTTCCTCTTTCCCTTTTGTGTACAATAAAGCCTACTTCCAGGATCACTTTGCCAGTGACACCAGAGAAAAATAGCTGTTTCAGGGAGTGTCGTCACCGAGGCCTCCCAGCAAGCCCACAAATAAAAATTCTTTTTGGCTTGTCCACTCATCCCTGTTGGTGGAGCTTCTTCGCCCATCTCAGCTTTTAAGAGATTGGCGGGAGTCTGCCTAACTTGGCATTTTTTTTCAAACTTGTTAGTTGTGTGCCTTCCATCCTGCCACCATCCCAGTACTGGGGAACCCATGTTGGGTACCAGGGGGAGATGGCCCATGTGGCGGCACTTGTTCTTCAGCTCACTGGGGCTGCTTTTCCCCACAGTGGCTATCACAGGCTGAAGGAAGGGGCGGTTCCCACCATATTTGAGTCTCTCCAAATTGCAAAACAGGTAAGAATAAAAGACACAGTTATCCACCGGGTACCGTCAGTGTTACCTGATTTTAGAATTCAATAAACTGTATGTGAAGGGATAGTGCTTGCCTATAATCCTAGCAGTTCAGGAGACCAAGGCAGGAGGATTCCAAGTTCAAAGCTGTTCTGAGCAATTTAGCAAGACCCTGTCTCAAAAAAAAAAAAAAAAAATGCATAGCGATTGCCTAATGGCTAAGTACCCCTTGATTCAGTCCCTGGTACCAAAAAAAAGAAGTCAGAAGCAGTACGTGCTGTGGTTAGGAGATTCCCCCCACTTCCACCTCAAGACTGAGCAAACAGGGCTTTAGTGTCTACCCAGATGGTACACTTACGGCACCAACCTTTCCGTGGAGATTTATATGTTAAGTCAGTACTATAAAATATGGTCTGTCCATCTTTTTCTCCTCTCCAGCTGCTCTGATGATGTCCACATCTTCATTCTTTTTACCTCTTCAAGCTGATGTCACCTGCTTTCCTGTGATAGAAGCCTCACCACCTGCCATTTTGCCTCTCAGCTCATCTGGGAGGCTGGAACTTGCCCCTCGCCTTAGCCATGGCAGCCTCTTTGTAGAGTTTCTAGGCCCTTAGGTGCCCAGCCCTCACCAGAGCAGCATTGTTCCTCTCTCAAACTTTGGCCTTTCTCCCACTAAAGTTTTTTGGTATACTTTGCTGCCACCCATTAGAGGCTGTGTTCTAAATATCCAGCTTCCAGATGGGCAGTGTCATGTAAAAGACCCACTGCCAGCTCCATGCTTGCAGGCACAGGAGCAGTGATTAAGGCTGCAGCTGACCAAGCTGCATCGGAGTGGGCATAGGCAGATGCCTGCCAGACTCTGAAGGAACATGTAAAGGACTTTTGCCATGCAGGTGAGTTGCAGTGTGGCTGAGGGAAGAGTCACTCATCAAGACTAAAGCTTCCATCCTTAGTATCTGTCAAGCACATGATCAAAATTGCATCCATGGGCTGGAGTTGTGGTAGAGCTCTTGCCTAGCTTGTGTGAGGCACTGGGTTCAATTCTCAGCACCACATATAAATAAATGAATAAAAGGAAGGTCTATCCATATCTAAAAAATAATGCATAGCGATTGCCTAATGGCTAAGCACCCCTTGATTCAGTCCCTGGTACCAAAAAAAAGAAGGTCTATCCATATCTAAAAAATATATTTTAAAAATTGCATCCAGGGCTGGGGAGATAGCTCAGTCGGTAGAATGCTTGCCTTGCAAGCACAAGGCCCTGGGTTCGATCCCCAGCACCGCAAAAAAAAAAAAAAAAAAAAAAAGTTGCATCCATAGGACCCACCAGATGCCATATTAAAATAGATTCTAGAAGGCTGTCTGCTATCTGGCTCAGCTCAGGGTACAAGGCTTATTCCCACCAGTGTTTACAGTCACTAGAGGGATCCAAAATGTGTGGCTGTGGATAGCTGAGAGCCTGGTTCCTAACAACCCCTTCAGTGATAGGGGTGAACAGGTGTTAGACACTCCTGCTTAAACAATGCTTTGCCCCATACGGTTCTCTGGACAGTGCCAGGCACTCTAACTTGGATCCCAAAACAACATTGAAGCAAGCTAGCCCCTTTAAGAACATTCATAATATACAAAGGCACAATAAGCTTCTGTCCACCTGCCTGGCAGGTCAGAAGGCCATCCCCTGCACTGCTAAATACTGGGTTTTTATCCATAAGGAAAAAGGGAATGATGATGGCTATCACTGACATCCTGTGGCTGCTGTGCTTGGCTGATAATGAGGCCTATCCAAAGAAGTTTTAGATCCTGGAAGTTTAGGAAGAGGTGGGTAGACCTTGGAGGCAGACATGCAGATCCTGGCTTCAGTGACATTTTTCTTTAGCTGATAAGAATTTGAAAGGCTTCACTTTGTGTGTGAACTGGCAAACAGCAAAATGCATGGGCTGATTGTCAATACCAGCATGACCTCTCCCTATTAGTCCTTGGTCTCATAGCACAAGGAGCACACCTATCTTTCTAGTCCCCAAACTGATACATGATGTTCTCAAATTTGCTTTTATTTATTTAATTTATTCATATCTTGTCTGGAAGAAATACTCAACGGTCCAGTTAACAAGGGTCTGCATAGAGCACGGTTTAAATGAGGCCTCCAGGCCTGCCTTTCCAAGACAGGGTTGGCTGAGGCTGCCCTGGGGGTGTGATAGGCCTACATCTGGTAGAAACTTGGCAGGTCACTCAGTGGCACACTGAGTCATTTATACCTGGCCTTATCGCCCAACCCAGGCTACCCCTTCTCAATTCTAGCCTGCTGCTTCTTCATAGGGACTGCCCCTCAGCTCAGCCACCTTCTTCAGTTTCTGCTCCACACCTCCTTCACTTCCCCTGCTCATCTTGCACCAGGTCCCTTTCCAGGTGTCTGGTTTTATGGATCTGCTACACCTGGCTAAGGATACCCCACCTCCACCTACTTGCAGCCACCTGGGGCCCTATGGTAGGGTCATATCTAGGTGGAGCTCAACCAGAAGAAGGAAATGTGCTCTAAGGCCAGAAAGAGAAATGATGCCCGAAGGTGTACTCTGGCTTCCAGAGACACGACAATGCATTCTGGTTCCTGGAAAAGCACAACTGAACCTCCTCCATCAGAATGGACTGATATAGGTTGTAATTTTGGGTGACAGGAGAATTCTCTGATCTTTCCTCAGCTCCTTGCCCAGGCAAGAGGGGAGAGTCTTCTTGGAACCCAACAGAGATGTGCAGGAGACAAGAGAAACCCCACTGCTGGGCTCTCAGGGAAGGGCCCATCTGAATACCTCCCATATTTTTTTCCACCTTATGAATGGGTGACACCAGGTGGTGTCAGGGAGTTGTGGATAGAGAGACAAGACTGACTGAACCTGTGTTGGGGGGTCAGCCAAGCCATCAGGCTGCCACACAGCCTATGCTGCACTGTGGGAGGGCACAGAGGCTGAGAACCACAGGCCAGTGTTGGAGACTATGCCAGCTTGGCACGTGTAGGTAGCACTGCTTTGGCTTTACTGGAGGCATGTCCATGACAGAATAAATACTTGGGGACATCTCTGCTAACTTCTCCTTTGCCCAGATGTACACAGAGATGAGCTGGGAATCTGCAACCCCTCTGGAAGCCAGGCCCAGCCCAGCATGACTGGGAACTGACCTCTGGGCTCATCACTCCAAAATTAATCTCTGGAGACAGAGCGAACCTCCTGTCATTGGTCTGTATTCACAAGCTCCTGGGGGGCACAGGGACTCCTTACACGAAATACTTGAGAGTGTTGTGGGGCCTTATGTAGGAGGACTCCCTTATGCCACAGTAATTCTGCCAAGTCCCCTTCACCATGTGAGAGGGACCTGTACAACAGGACCTTATGCCTGAATCCATAGGACCACAGGGCCTGGCTGTCTCCCAAAGCCCATGCCCAGCTCTGGAGCTACTTTTCTAGTCTCCCCATTACTGATTGGTCCCCAGGTCCCCTGTCTCCTGTAGTATTGCAGTCACTTAAGAATCCTGGCCTCCCACCCAGGAAAAAGTAGCAGCTTAGAAAGGGATCTACTTCACTATTCCAGCCCTATGAGCCCTTCTACATTGATGAAATGAGGCATTTGGGGTCCCCTGCACCTGCTGAGCTCCATTTGGAGGTTCTGACCACACTGATCCTGGACTCCACTGGTACTGCAGGTACATGAATGGCCAGAGCAATGGTCAAGCAATCCGGCATCATTTTCCATGCTGGTTTGACACCAGTGGTGCCCTAAATGTCAGCACCCAGCTCTGCACACTGCTTGTCAGAGATGTGTGAGGCCAGGGAGTCTATAATGTCCAACAGCAACTGCTGGCTCAGTGACCGCAGCGTGGGTAACTTGGAGACCTGTACAGATGACCAAAAGGCCAAAATGAGATAGAACCAGATTGGTATAAGGGCCAGTGTGGTAGCTAAGTTCTTTGGGGGCCCAACTTCTCAGGGCTTGGGCTGACTCAGAACTAGAGTAGTGGCCAGTAAGTACAGACTTTGCTTGGCCCAGCCCAGGCGCACCGCCCCCCCCCCCCCACCTCCATGAAGTACTGATGTGGGTGAGCTCTGGATCCAGACAGACCCTGACCTTGGTGAACTGGTGCACAATGATATGAAGGCAGTGCCGCTTCATGTCCAGTGCCTGTGTCTTGTCAGCAGCCTCCAGGATCTGCAATGGCAGGAATTCTAAAGCACTGTCCCACCTCCCCCACCCACAGAGGAAGAGGTGTGGCCTGGAAGCACCAGGGGCTATACCTGGAGCACATTCTGCACAGTTACGTTCATCTCCAGGTTCTGCTTGCAGTATGCCTGCAGCCGGTTGTTGTAGAAGCCATAGTAGTAGGGGGCAGCAAACAGGTAGCTGGGGACTGGTTAAGGAGCAACTGGCCAAAGGAAGCCCATTTGCCCATCCAGCTGCTCTCTCCATTCTCCCCCAGGAATGTGCTGCAGGAGTCTCACACACCAGAGGCCAGGGCTTCATCCAGATGTAGACACTGGCTTACTCTCTAAACAGGTTCTGAACCACCAAGTGGTTCAAAGGCTCCATTCAAGATCCAAAGAAAACCACAAATCTCATTCTTATATGCATATTTGCAGAACTCCATAACCTCACTGGCTCAACAGGCATTCTAGTACCCCATGTTTAAACCCCACTGAAGAAGCTGGAATGTAGCTCGGTGGTCAGGCACTTGCCTAGAATACATGAGGCCCTGGGCTGGATGCCCAGCCCTGCAAAGAGAGGGGGAAAAAAAGGTTTTGACACCACTGATGTGAAGTAAGAGAACAATGGCCAACACCATTCTCCCAGGCTATGAACCCTGCCTACCAGCTGTCCACCTGCTCTAGAGCCCTTGGAGAGAACCAGGCCCAGCACTAGGCACTGGGTAATCTAGAATGGGGAGGTGGGCCACCCCCATCTAGCCAAGACAGGGCAGAGGGGCCCAAAGTAGTCCAAGGGGTGCTGTGACCCCTCAGTGATGACCAGAGAGTGTCCTCAGAGTTATGAGGATAC
Organism: Sciurus vulgaris; assembly: GCF_902686455.1. Taxonomy (NCBI): domain Eukaryota; kingdom Metazoa; phylum Chordata; class Mammalia; order Rodentia; family Sciuridae; genus Sciurus; species Sciurus vulgaris. Next base: position 123,860,783 of record NC_136468.1, on the reverse strand, counting down.
AGGGAGTCCTCAGGCGGCATGTTGACTTCTCCATAGTAGATGTAGCGCAGCATGGACTCGAAGGCCTGCCTGCTGGGCACCATCTCCCCAATGGAGATGTTTACCTGACCATCCTCAGGCATGAAGGACCGGAACATGGCCTCAAAGTAGCTGTGGGAGGGGGGTGCAAATGCCCATCTCTCAGAAGAAGGAAGCCAACACCTGGGCCCTGCCCTGCCCTTTTGTATAGGCCTTCGACCCACCTAGAGCGGGCTGCCAGGATGGCTTTGTGAGCTGGCCGTGGATGCCCATCCAGCAGTAGAGTGATGTCACAGAATTCTGCACCTGCCCCCTCCAGGTATGCTTTCATGTCCTGGATCAGAGATGTGCCTGGGGAGATGTGGAGGGACCCTGAACAGGTGGCCTCTCCATACCCGAAGCAGATACTGAGCAAAGGGGCTATTGTATATTCTAGCCTAAGGACCTCCACAGGCACTGCCTCTCCATATATCAGCCCACAATGCTGCCCTGCACAAAGCTTCCCAAGGCCAGATGAGTTTTCAGTCTGTTTTCTCCTCTCAGTTCCTCAGGTTGACTGAACCACTACATCTCCAAAGGTAGTCCCGAGGCTGCCACCACCAACATCTGATTTCCCACAACTTGACCACTATACCCTTCTTTGGGCCTATCACTTGACCTCTGATGTCTCCAGATATCACCAAGGACCAGTGGCCAGGACCAGCATGGGCCCCAAGGAACACTGGGAATACAAAGGAGCCTGTGACATCTCTTCCAGAGTGAGAGGGGACAAGAAAGCACTGGAAGTTTATGAGGCTGCAGGATGTTCACAACCCTCACTGTGCCTGAAATAGATACTCAGCAGCTGATCACTGACCCTGAGTCATCAGACCTGACAGCCCAGGCAGAAAGAAGTACCCGTGTTCAACCCAGAAATGGGCTTAGGGAATCCAGGCTCACTGCTGCACAGCCTGCTATGGAAAGCCCTGTAGGTTTTGAGGAAGTCTGCCTTCCCCTGTCCATCCCTGCCCTTGTGCCCAGGAGCACATGGAGCACAGACACACCTCCTGCCCCAAGGGCTTAGCAGGTGCTGTCATGGCTCTGAAGTGTTCTACCCAAGATGAATACCATTCCCTACTCCCCGCTGTACAGGGTAAAAGGGTTACCTACCAATGTCCATGGGCTGGTCTGAGGAGGTGCGAGGGGGTGGCTGCTGCTTCCGCCGCACAATCTCCACAATCAGTGGGGATGAGAGGCGCTCAAACTCCTTCATCATGATCACCTGGTTGAAGTGGGACTCCTTCACCACGAAGTTCAGGCAGTGTTCCTGGGACAGACAGGCCCGGGCAGGCAAGCGGGGTCAGGCCAAGGTCCCAAGCTGGGCAAGGGGCTTGCTGCAGGGAGCAGAGTTGGGACCCAGCCTGAACATGCATGACCCACCCCATCCAATAGAGTCCCTGGCTGGCAGATGGTCCCAGCTGTAGCACTAACCCCTGCCCGCACCTTGAGCTGTCCCAGCTGCAGCCTTGCAGCACTCTCACACACAACGAGCACATTCTGCAGGTCCACCCCTGCCCGCACCTTGAGCTGTCCCAGCTGCAGCCTTGCAGCACTCTCACACACAACGAGCACATTCTGCAGGTCCACAGAGGCCTCAATGTATTGCCGACACAACTGTTCCAGGCGGCATAGCTGGAAACTCAGCGCCAACTTGTATACATCCATGATGAGCAGCACATCCTCCACATGACCTGCACCCAAAAGTCCTTGAGCCTCCGGGATCCCAGAAGGGGAGACCTAGGGGTCCCTCCACAGATGGGTGTGGGTCAGGGCTGCCAGGTGTCAGCTGGGTCACATGCTGGCAGTTGTGATCACAGGTGATCAAGGGTGACCACAGCTTCTGAGCCTCAGGGGGCCGTCTAAAAGGCATGACTAGCATACCCACTTTCTGGCAGTGCTATTCACCCCCTCCCCTGTGACTATACCACCCACACCCCAGGCAGACCTTTCCTTGGGTACTTGATCTTGTCGGTGTAGAGAAACTGCATGAGCACCTCAAAGGGTCGGGCCTCAGCCTCCCGAATGGCCACACGGAGCAGGGGAAGCCGTGTTCCACAAGGGGCTTCCCTGGGAGCAGGAGCTGCCTCCTCCTCCAGCTTCTGAGGGGAAAAGAAGGAAACTCAAGGGAACCCCAGTGAACAGTGGACACAGCTACCCAGTTCAGCAGTGGAGGGGAACCTTACCTGGGCCAATCGCTCACGTGCCTGCATGATCTTCCTGCGGAGCCAGCGGCTCCTTGCAGTGACAATGGCCACATGGCCCTGCACACACTCTTCCTTCTACACAAAGAAGGATATGTGAAGGGTATAAGATCTGCATTTCAGGGGACAAAGGCCAGCTGGCTGGCTAGGACAGTCACCACTATGTAGTCAGCTGGGCCTCTAACAGTGAAGTTCCCACTCTGTAAGCAAAGCAAGTGGGGCTGGGCTTAAGGAAGGGCACCCACCTCTCCCAGCACGAACTCCACATCACAGAACTGGCGGCTCTCCCATAGCCGTCCATAGTCTTCATGCAGCGTGCACTTGGGGTAACAGGAGAACTGCAGAAGAAGACCCCAGCGCTGCCATGTAGGCCAACCCTGAGGCTCCTGTCCAGCCCATGTGAACCCACAGAACCAAAAGGCAGACAGGCCTGGCTGAGGAGAGGGAACAGTTATCTCTCTACCCACAGGCATGCCCTGCTATCCGCCTTGGTGCCTACAACTGCCCATTGGTGCCACACCCACAAGCTACTCTCACTGCTATTCCTTGCCTTAAGCTGGTTCCCCAGACTTTGGCAGGGCTGTGGCATCTCCATTGCCTGGACCCATGTATTCATGCTGGCTCCACCAGCACACCTCTGTCTTCCTCCAGAGAATTGTCCCTTACTCCACTGTCCCATGGACTCCTGCTCTGACCACCTGTTCTTCCAAGTGTAAAAGCTCCCCTGGGAAGCTAGTGTCAACCCTGACTCCTCCAGTCTATGGGTGTCCTGGAGGTCCGAGTGCTCAGTCTAGCCAGGCTGCCTCCACTAGGTCTGCTGTTAGTCCCTCGCATCTCCCTACCCTGCTGAGGCTCTGCCTGGTTCATTCTGCACTGAAGGTGACCTACTCCTAGTGTCACCTCAGCCTTCCCTCAAAGCAGAGCCATCACCCCCACCACTGGCCTTAAAGAGGTTCCTATCCCATCAGGCTCAGTACTATCAACAGGCACCCTTGGACAAGCCCTGCCCCTGCTTCAGTTTTCTATCACTGGGGCTTCTCCATTCCAGCAGGCCTATAAGTCCATGAGCCACATACCTGGAACCTGTACATCTCCCCACTGCGGATGTTGTTGTCCACGGTGCCCCCAAAGATGTACATGGCATCAGAAATCACAGCAGCTGCATGGAAGAGCCTCCCGCTGGGCAGCTGGGAAGGGTGACAAGTGGGCAGAGGGGAGCAGGTGGGGCAGGGTCTCCAGCAGTGGGGTTGGAGTGGGCAAGGATATGGCTGTAAAGGAGAGGCCAAACAGTCCAGTCCCTGAGGTTACAAATTTCCTGGGTGCCAGGGCCATGGTAGATGAGTGGGACAGGATAGGCTCTATGACCCTCAGGATGAACAGACCCTAGAAGGCAAAGTCTGAAGTCCCCAGGGACCACAGTCCAGCCAACAGTGCTTGGACTCCTGGGCCTGTGACTCTCTTTGTGTGTGTGTGTATGTGGTGCTGGGGATTGAACCCAGGGCCTTGTGCATGTGAGGCAAGTACTCTACCAACTGAGTTATATCCCCAGCCTCCCTGTGCCTCCTTTGATGGGTGACCCTAATAATTTTCAGAACTTCCTTCTCCCTACCTGTGAGAGGTTAACCATAGGACCTGCTTCAAGGGGTGATGGAGCCTTAACAAGGGTCCTTGGCCCTTACCTCTGATGCTGGCTGGGTGGGCTGCTTAGGTAAAGTGGTACCAAAATCCAAGCCAAACACATCTCGGGACTTCTTGAAGCTACCCCGCTCCTCAGAGGTCAGGGTGGGTGCCTCCTCAGAAGTGGAAGCTCGCTCAGGCACCTCAGCCCCACCAACCTGGTGGGGAGAAACATGGGCATGTGACCAGTCAATAAGGGCTGCGTAGGCTGTCATCCCTGCCAGAGCATGCTGTGGGTTTAGAAGGAAGGAAAAGGAACAGGATAAGGGCTGTGAAGATGAGCTCAGTCAAAGCAGGCTTCGTCATAAAGATTTGTAGGATAGCAGCACAGCGCAGATGGGATGAAACATGGAATATTAAAAACCTGCAGACTGCAATAAGGGTTAGAGAGTCAAAGAGGCAGGCATTCAGGGGCTGAGGGCCCAGGGTGTCCTGGCCTTGCTCCTCTTGACTGCTTGGAGCCCTGGGAGTCTCCTGAGGCTGTGAGAGTAGGATGGGTGCCATTGGCATCCAGCCATTGGGTCAGGACTCCCTGGAACTCCCACTCCATAGCTTGGCAGTGCTCACCTCACTGTCAGAGCTGGGCTGGACAACCTCCCAGGTCTGGAAGTCCACATCGTAGCAATGCAGTTCATTAGGAAGAGTGTTGTCAGCTGCACCCCCAAATACATATAGGTGGCGGTCAAAGGCCACCATGGTGTGTCCATATCGCCGCTGTGGGGGCGGCGGGGAGCCCCGGAGCAGGTGCTCGGTGGGGATGCGTGTCCACCTGGGGCACACAATAGTAAACCACTACTATGGTAGGTAAGGCTGTTCCTTACCACAGCCTCCCCACAATAGATTCCTCCTATGAAGTCACCCTGCAACTCCTGTGGTGACCAGCTCAAGGTTCCAAGGGAGGGCCTAGGTGTGGGTCCCCAGAATTCCATGCCCTGTTTAGCTTTGGCACCACTAGCCTTGTCCAACTCCATGCGATCCTACACAAGACCCCCTCCCCTTAACAAAAAGCAGGAAGCAATAATGGTATGAGAAGGGTGTCATCTGACCTCTGGGCAGTTTGCTCTCTGGGGAATGAAGTTGTGCATAGATATACATGTGCCACTGTGGGTTGCTGCCCAGACTGCCAAGTCCCTACTCTGGACCCCACATGCTAATGCTGCTCCTACAAATCCCCTCCAGCAAACCCCCTTTTTTGCTAAGTTAGTTGAAGAACCAAAATAGATCCTGGCTATGCCATCTGGCAGTATGCTAACCACCCCCTGCCCATCACCCAATGAGGTTTCCCTCAACCAGGGATGCTAGCCCTTCCTCCTGCTTATCCCTGATCTAAAGGACAATTTCTGAGTCCCCTTCCAAGCCCATGTTTTCTCTCTTCCATTCACTCCCAGGAACAGAAGACAGCACCATCACAGGAGAAAAGTCAACGGGCAGCCAAGGATAGTGTAGGCCACTTCTCAGGGCCTGGGCACCCTTCCCATCTTCTGCCATCACAGGACAGCTGTGCCAGTCACATTTGTTACTGGTGGGACTGACCAAGCCAGTCACAGGGTAGGCGTTGCCCTTTAGAGGGAGGCTCAGCCAGGGACCCTGGACCAGATACTATCTTGCTGAACTACAGTCAAACCTGAGGAGTCTGGTGGGTGTGCCACACATCTCTGCTCCAGGCTGTGTGTTCCTGCTATATGTGAGAACTTGGATAGATGGGCTACCATGGCTACCAGAAACAGGGTAAGGCATTAACCATGCCTCCTCCCCAACCAGGGTGCTTACGTCTTATCCTTGAATTCAAACTGGAAGAGGTTGTTAGTTATCTTGGCTCCACTCTGTCCTGAGAATACAAACATCTTGTCCCGGCACACAGCCACAGGGAAGTTGCAGCAAGATGGTGGGATCTCACCACTCTGGGCCACCTGGGATTGGGGTACAGCTCAGACCAAGGCCCTCACAGGACCTTAGCTCACATTTCTATGTACTTAATGGGGGGACCTTCATTCCTGTAACTTTGTGAATGACGGTTCATAGACCAAGATTTGCTGAACAGCTTATAGCCCATCTCACTTACATGAGTCTGGTTTTTTGACCAGTGGGGGCTAAAACCACAAGGGTAAATTCATTAGAGGTTAAAAATCATATAGAAACAAGGGAAGGAAAGTCCCATGGGAAACTCCAATGATCAGGACACAAGAGAGCAAACTGTCCTATGTTCAAATAAAAGTAGATTAGAGCAAAATAATATTCATCATCACAACACACAGTACTCTGCCCATTCAGAACTCAGTGCACCCCCTTTTAATTTTCAGTGCTGGGGATCGTATCCAGGGCCTTGCACATGCTACACAAGTACTCTACCACTAAGCCACATCCCCAGCCCCAGGACTGAAGAGTCTTCAGTCACTGTGCAACTGTTACTAGAATTGGTCTTGAGGTTCCTAGCAGGTCATGGAGAAGAGTGAAGCTGGGCTTTGGCAAGGGCAAAAAAGCAGACTCCATTGTCATTCTACCCTGACTTCCTGCACCCCTCACCAGCCCTTGTCTTTACCCCAGCAGCTCTCTGTGCCCTTTACCTCCTCCCAGCATGTGAGCTCCCGGTCCTGGAGGCCAATCGTCCACATGTCATTCAACCTGCATTAGGAAAAAGGGATCAGGGGTCTGGCTGTCAGGGTAGACCAGGGCCTGGCCAGGGCAGATGATTGCAGGGAAGAACAACCAGCCCAATCTGTGAAGCTATGAGGTGGGAGCTAGGCTTGAGAGCAGAAACTGCACCAAATCCTTGCCATTCCAATCCCCTGTCCAGCCCAGATAGGAACAAGTAGCCTCATATACAACATCTGGGGCAGTAGGGCAGGGCCACTATTTCCTCAGCCATTCTCCCCCATAGCAGGGAGTGGACTGTAGATATCACAAAAATCACCACTACCACTATACCACTAGGGATTTCTACAATGCTAAAGTTTCGGATAAACACATGCTACTTTTGTAATCAGAAAAATACAGCAAAACTAATTATCTAAAATTAGAAGGAAAATGCTTGTGACATAGGCAGGAATCCAAGGCTGGGTATGCCCTGACACTGCCCACCCACCTAACCCACTGGGCCTCTCAGGGTCCCTCCTCCCTGGGTCCCCAAGTATCCTCATCTGACTAATTCAAGGGATCACAGGGTTCCACTGAATGGCTGAGGGTTCCACTCAGTAGCCCTACCACCATTTGCCCAAATTCCTCTCCCATAACCATGCTCCCTTCAGGGAAACCCCCAGAGTAGCAAGTACTCAAAATCCACCAGGTTGATTTTTCCCAGCCTAAGCCCTCAAATTCCAGGAAAGCTCACTGTGTACCCATGTACATTCATAGGTCGGGTACATAGACCAGGCCACTTCCTACCTGGCATTGCCATCATAGCCAGCGAAGATCCATAGCTTGTCACTGTAAACCGTGGCTCCATGAGCTGACCTGGCAACTGGCAACCTAAAGCAAGGAGGGAGTGAATAAGGAAGCCATCCAGTATAGGACAGAGCTTACAGCCCCAGCTAGTGGGACAGAAACCACAGTTGGGCTGCTGGAGTCACATCTGACTGACAATGGGGCTCTGAGGGCCACTTCTGGGGCACTGGGAATAAGCAACAGAACAGAAGGTAAGTTTGTGAGGCCTGGGTGATAGCTGGATAAGAAATCTAGATGTAAGGTTAGGGATATGGCTCAGTGATAGAACACTTATCTAGGATGCATGAAACCCTAGGTTTGATATACAACATCTCAAAAACAAAAATGAAACTTGGATGTTCATGGAGGCAGAGCATCATCTTTTGGCTGCCACAAAATAGCAAAGAGAGTGCTCACAAAGCAGTACATCAGGACTCTTCTAAAAGAAGGGCATCTAGAACTGAGAGTAGGCCATGGGCACCTGGGGTAAGTGACCACTCCTGGCTACCTGCCTGCTGCATGCCTTCAGGCCTCTCCCAGCCTCAGGCTCCCTGTCTGAAATGTGATAGGAGGTCAAGTTCAAGCCTGTTGCCACCCAGGCCACTCCTGATCCCACAGGTCTCTCACCGGCCTTCAATTTTCCACTCTGTCCACTGGCCAGTTGCAAACTTGTATTCAAAGAGGTCATTTTTATTCTTCAAGTTAGAATTGGAATAAATGTCTCCAGTGTAGCCCCCTGGTAAAGAGAGTGAGAATCATGACATATCTTCAAACTCCAGGAGCTGGGGCAGAATCTGGCCCTACTGGAAATGTACCAACTGGGACTCCACCTATAAACTACTGGACCTGCCTGCCTTGGTGTTGGACTCTAGGGACACAGAGATGACCATGACACTGTTTCCTGCCCCAATCCTCACAGAGGTAGATTACCCAACCCCATGGATTCAGGACAGTTAGGGAAAGGGGTTCTCTGCCCAATAGAGGAATTCAAAGCAGATCAGTGGACAAAGGTGAGGAATGGACAGTACCTGCCAAGTATAGGATATGAAAAGACCCATGTTAGGAGGAGGCTGGCAGGAGGACAGGGCAGCTGTGGGCCCACCAGGAAGAAAGCTACTTACCAAAGACAAACATGCTACTCCCATAGACGACAGCAGAGTGGTGGTATCGAGGGGCTGGTGGGGTGCCAGTGGTAAAGGCCCTACAGTAGGCACAAGGGTGGTATATCACCAAGGATCAGCCAGATAGTCAAGATAGTCCATGTCTAAACAGGGTGGCAACCCTCATGCTTCAATTTTTAAAATGTCTCTTTACTGCCCAGGCTGGCCTTGAGCTTGTAAGCTCAAGAGATCCTCCTGCTTCAGACTTCTGAGTGCTAGGACTACAGGGTATGCCATGGTACCCAGTTTCCTTTTATTTTTGCATTTCAAAGGTGACCACTTGCTGAGCCTGTGATATCAGAGGAACACAAGTTCACGGCCAGCCTGGGCAATTTAGCAATAACCTCTCTCAAAATTTCACAAAAGGATTGAGAATGTAGATCAGGGATAAAGTGACTCTGGCTTCTATACCCAATCCCCAGTACTGTTAAAAATAAATAAATAAATAAATAAAATAAAATAAAATAAAATAATAAAAAAATTAAAAAGTGGCATATCTCTCATAGAAACTTTATTTTTTATTATTTATTTATTTGGTACCAGGGAATAAACCCACAGGTGCTTGCTTAACCACTGAGTTTTACATCAAATTTTCTTTTTTGAAACTTGGTTCTGCCATATATTTCTTTTTTGTTTTAATGGATCGTTTTTATTTTCATTTATTTATTTGTATGTGGTGCTGAGCATCGAACCCAGGGCCTCACGCATGCCAGGCAAGTGCTCTACTTCTGAGCCACAACTCCAGTTCCATTTATAGCAAATTTTGACAAAAAATTACAAAGTCTTCAGAGTGATTTCTGTGCACCCCAACCCTGCCCTGTACTGGGGATTACTGCCAGGGTCTTGCACAGGCTAACCAAGCACTCTACCATTGAGTTACATTCCCCAGCCTTTTTAATTTTATTTTGAGAGAGGGTCTCAGTAAGTTATACAGGCTGGCCTTGAACTTGGAAACATGTGTCTTGGCTTTCTGAGTAGCTCAGATTACAGATGTATGCCACTACAGCTCGCCTTAAGAATGATCTTTTTTTTTCTTTTATCTTTTGATACTGGAGATCAAACCCAGGGTGCTATACCTCTGAACTATATCCCCAGTCCTTTTTATTTTATTTTATTATATTTTATTTTTTGGTACTGGAGATTGAGCCCAGGGGGCGCATAACCACTGAGCCACATCCCCAGCCCCTTTTTTATATACTACTTAGAGACAGGATCTCACCAAGTTGCTCAAGGCCTTGCTAAACTGCTGAGGCTGGCTTTGAACTCATGATCCTCCTGCCTCAGCCCCAAGCCACTGGGATTACAAGCATGTGCTACTGCACCCAGCTTTATTTTATTTTTGAGATATGGTCTCGCTAAATTGCTGAGGTTGGCCCAGAACTTGGAATCCTCCTACCTCAACTTTCCCAGTTGTTGGGACTGATTTTAGCTGCAGCCCACATCCAGCTCTTCAATGATTTAAAAATTAATCAGTTAACAGCTGTATCATAAAGAGAGAAACAACATATCCACTTCTGCAGCTATTCCAAGTGTGACAAGAACTCCTCAGCAGATGGTATGTGGTGCCAAGTGGTGCTGCCCTGTGTGGCTCAGGGTTCTGGCATCTTTTGAACACTGATATTCTCCTCTGCCAAAGAGGACAGAGACCCCACCCCAAAGGGCTGCTGAGGACCAAGGTGATGGCCCACAGACAGTACCTGCCAAGTATGGTCACTGAGAACAGAGTGTGGTCACAATGGGCTCCATGGGTTTGTGTTCCTGTGTGAGCAGATGGTAAGAGTTCAAAAAGCCCAGTATCTCTTGCTCCTAGGATCTATATCTCCTCCTCAGCTATTAGCTGCTTCTAGGCAGCAGCTGGACTGTTACAGATGGGCACAAGTAGGCAGTGCTCAGAAAGGGCATTTGTCTCTCACTGGTGGTCACACAGCTGAGAGAGATGTCTCTGTGGAAGGGGTTGGTCAGGCTGAACATGCTGCCTACTGCAAGTGTGGAGTCTCCTGGCAGACAATGGGCTCCATGGGGCAGGGAGGGGAGAAGAGATGTTGCTGCTAACCTTTGGGTGGCATCCTGCACCAGCACAGGGTCAATTCTGAGAAGACTCATTAACTGATACCCTCCCCTGCCCTTGGTCAGATCTCATAGGAGCCCCGGGTCCAGGAAGTCTGGTAACTGAGGGGCTCTCCTGCAGAATTTGGGGACTCAAAACTAGATAAAAAAAAAAAAAAAAAAAAAAAAAAAAAAAAAAAAAAAAAACACTAGATCAAACAGACCGCTTAGTTTCAATCACAGAACAATGGTAACTAGAAGAGAAACCCAGGAAATGGAAGAAAATACTCAAGAGATTCTGGTTGTGGCACCCAAGGGCCCAGGGGCCCTGGTTCTTTCCTCCTTGATCCTTCTCTCTGATTCTCTAAGCCCAGCTGATTCTACCAGCAACCAGTCCCAGCAAAGCATTGTTGTGTTCCAGGAGGAAGGACAGGGTCTTAGAGCATGGGAAGCTGCCCACCTGCACCAGGAGCAGTCCTTCACATCGAAACGCAGAAGGTCATTGAGCATCGTCTTCCTAAAAGGCAGCCAGAGAGAGGATGGCATTAGCCAGGTGTGCTTTGTGGGGTATTACCCCACCAGGACTCTAAAGGTGGGCACTACATGCAGACCTTGCAGGGGACAACAGAAAGGGTCACTTTGGGCTAGCTCACTGACCTCTGGGACCTGGCCAGGGCAAGGCAACCAACTGATGACTGAGGGACAAGAGTGATGACTAACAAGAAGGCTTCCCAGTTGATGTGGGAACAAGGGCTGCCACACAGGCAAGGCTAACCCACCTGGAGTTAGGACCAAAGTATGATCCCAGCCACCAGGAGCCTAATTAGAGGCTGCCATGAGGACAGATTCATCATTTACCCCAACCTCTAGAACCTCCACTCACTCACCTCAATCCCCCTCCTCTGAGGCTGCACCACCACAATGAGATGCTTCTCTCTGATCTTTCTAACACCTCTTTATTAATTGTAAAACCAGTAAAACAACTACATTAAAGATACAATAAAATCAGAAACAAATTCACTACCCATTGTACCTCCTTACAGGGCTGCCATATTACCACCTAACTCTTGTTAGTCTGAGGGAAAAGAGCAAACCAACAGGAGACCAGCACCAGCTTCAGGTGGAGCCTGTACCAGGTGCCCTCTGCGGTCTTACTCAGTCTACACCAGGTGGGAGCCCTCCCCAACTCCATTTCTTAGAAGAACAAACAGCCTGGGAGATAAAAGGTTGTGCCTCAAGTTATACAGCCAGGAATCCAGGAGGTTGGAAGTTAACCTGGCTAATTATTCCCCCTCCTCATTCTTTTCCCACCTCATCCCCTAATCCTGCTCCAGTCTACAGAGTTGCAATCTAAGGGAGATAAATTTCCTGTTTCCTTTTTTTTTTTTTTTTTTTAACCAGAGATTGAACCCAGGAGCATTTTACTGCTAAGCTGCATCCCCAACCCTTATTATTTTTTATTTTGAAACAATGTTTTGCTAAATTTATGAGGCTGGCCTCAAACTTTCAATTCTCTCATTTCAGCTTCCAGTCAGTGGGACTACAGGCATGCACCACAATGCTTTTTTTGCATCACCACACCTTGTATCCTGTTTCTTAGTGTCTCCTTTGTTAAACAAAATTATGGGAAGCCACTGTTTTGGAATGACCTCCTGTATTAGGCCCCCAACAGACTAAACCAAACCAAAATAGAAAGGTACTTATGCCAAATGTCTCATAAACTGAAACTTTAAGGAAACAGATCTCAATACAGACCAGTTTTTCCTGAAAACAGTTGATTCCAGTCTACCCGATTTAGTGTAATAAGGAAATCCCCTCTGCTTTAACCTTTATAAAAAAGGTAACCTGAAGTAACCTAATGTTAACCAATCAGTTTTTGTTCAGTTTCCTTGTTCCTGCCTTATATGACCCACTGTGTTGCTCTTGTCCAGGGAGAACTCTCATTCTATTCTGTAGAATAGAGGTTGCCTCAATTTATGAATCAAAAATAAAAGCCAAACACCTCTATAATTAATTTGTTATAATTTTATCTTTTTAAAAAAATAGTTTTTTTAATTTTTAAAATATTTTTAGTTGTAGGTGGACACAATATATTTATTTATTTTTACAATATCTTTATTTATTTATCTTTATGTGGTTCTGAGGATAAAATCCAGTGCCTTGCACATGCAAGGCAAGTGCTCTACCACTGAGCTACAGCCTCAGCCCCAATATTTTCAGTTGTTGATGGACCTTTATTTACTTATATGTGGTGCTAAGAATAGAACGGAGTACCTCAAACATGCTAGGCAAGTGCTCTACCACTGAGTCACAACCCCAGCCCTGTTGTAATTTTATCTTTTGATACATCATAGCAAAGACTTTTCTACTTATTGCTCCATAATTGTTACACAACTCTACCTGCTACAGAATACTGAGGACAGAAGTTCCCCATTTCCTATTACCGCCCTGTACTTGACACCAAGGCCTTTTTTGGTTTGGGAAATTCTTGTTAAGTTTCTAATAAATATTGCTGAGTAAATGCCTCTTTCTTATTTCATTTCCTTTTTCAACATTTATTGAGTTGTCTAGGTGCTAGGATACAGGGGTGAAGGGAGCACAGGCCTTGCTGTAGCAGAAGACACAGATCCTAATCAAAATCTGTGTGCTTCAAGGACAAATGGAGGTGGCAGAGGTAAGGGAGGTGAGGAAAGGCTTTACTCAAAGGGAGGAACAGAAGAGAGGAAGAAAGTGTGGGAAGGAGGGAATAGCCAGTGCAAAGAGCTATTGTGGGAGGGGAGTGGGAACAATCTAAAGGTAGCAAGGCAGTCAGCAGGGTCCTGTGCAGCAAAGGAATAGGCAGAGAAACAGTGGCATCACAGACTGTCATGAGAACTTGGGCTTTTACTCAAAGAGGTGGGGAGATATCAGAGGGTTATGAGTTGAGGAGGAATATGCTTTGACTTGCATTTGTAAATAGATCCCTCTGACTGCCCTTTGGAAAAGAGACTGGCAGAAACAGGCTGGAAGCCAGGGGATTATGGCCAAGGAGGCCCTTCTGCCCAGCATGCAGGTTCTGGTAGGATCGCAAATCACCCACCAACCTCAGATCATCTCCCGCAAGGAGTCCTGTAGGACCAGGCTGCAGTGCCCTTTCTGGACTTCAGGCCAGGTTCTGAGGCGTGGGCAAAGCTAGGACTCATGTGCAGGATGGATCATGTACAAACACTCCACTCTCACCACAGGAAAACTAGCTAAACTTAACTGGTGGCAGTTTGTGTGAATGGAAGTATGACCACCAACTGAACATCAGGTCATTATCAGGAGGTTATTTCCCAGGAGCCTATGCAATAATAAAAACCTTCAAAAAAGTGGAAGATGCACAAAATAAATAAAACTGCTCCATACTTTTTGACTACAAAGTAAGCATGTGGATAAAGTCAAGAGGGAAGTTTAGGGAAAGAAGAAACTGGCAGGGCTGGCAGCAAGGATACATATGTCTTTCAAAGCTACATCTACTCATCAAAACAAAAGGGACATTTCCACATACTGAGCATGAACTACCCACCAAATGCTGTGAGGAGGCCCTTGAGGGTAGGATCTCATTTAATTCTCACCACAATCTGGTAACCTCACAGAGGGAAAACTGAGGTTTACAGTGCTTAGCTAACGTCTGGAAAGAGAGCAGTGGTGCTCCACCGGCCCAATCTGAGATCGCACTGCTTCTCCCTACCTGGTCCAAACACCTGATGCTCACACTCACCCGTTGTCCCCACCAAATACATAGATGGCATCTTTATAGGCCACCACTGTGTGCTTGCTGCGCCTAGAAAGAAAGAAGGGGTGGATGGTGGTGAGGCCAGGACACTAGTGGGTAGCACCCAAGGAATGGGATTACGTGCGGTACTGCCACAGAAGTTGGAAAATACCTCTCAACTGACAAGGTCTACATAGACCCCAAAATTCTACCACCACCCCAATGACCCTGCACGTGAGGATGCTTGACACCACCAGAGGATTCTCTGGACTTCCCACCTCAACTCGCAGTTGGTGGGACCCCAGTTATACAGAAACACAACAGCTCTAGGGCCTGCTTAGAATCACCCAACTCTGGGATTCCCTAGGAACTCCCTTCTCTGCCCTGGACACCACCCGCCCCACTACCATATTTCATTCCAGGGCACGATGCCCGAGCCTCGCCCCTAGGCCCGCCCTGGGACCTCGCTCCCAGCGCTTTCAGAATCCCCTGAATCCTGCCGTACCGGGCACCCACGAACTCGTCGCAGGGCGGGAGGCGCCGCCAACGATGGACTGTTTCGAAGGGCCCGAAGTTGAGCGTCAGATATTCGACACTGTCTGAGCAGCTGTGGTCAAAGTCCACACTTGGAGCTACCTTGGAGCGCGCCCCACCTGCCAGGGCCCCGGCCCCGATCGGGCCCCCAGAGCCACCCGGCCCAGCCATCCCTGGTGCACGCCGAATTGGCCACCGGGTCTGCAGGACTTGCGGCCACCGCCCCAGACAGCCAGAAAAGACAACATTTCCCAGGGAGCCCTGCGCCAACGGTGCTGCACTTCCGTCCAGTGTCACGATTACGGCAGCCCACACTTCCGGACAAGTCTAAGCCCTCCTCGTGACTGTGGAGGCAAACACGGATTTTGGTAGCCGACCTGGCCGGGAGCGTTTAACATTCCGGAAAGCATTTCTGGCGAAGTACAAGGCCCAGGTTCCCCTGTCAGTAAATGCGGTGGCCTGATCCCAAATCTGTTAGGACAGCGCTTTCCGGCGCCTGCTAGGTCCACGCCACAAGTAAACCTTAGGCGGAGGCGGACTCGATGTTCCCGGCCTGCCCTGCGCCAACGTGTGGCTCCTGTTTGGATTTTCCGCCGCTCCCGGGATCTCAGATGGAGGGTTCCGGCATCGCAGGCGGCCCAGCTGTTCCCTTCCTGCTTGCTCCCCGAGATCACACGCGCGCGCACCCCATCCCCCGCCACTGCATCTCCCCTCTGGGAACCAAGGCTAGCTCAGAGCCTCTGAATTCTTATTCCCCTTAATAGCAGATCCTTTGCTTCTTCACCGGCAAAATGAGGATTCAGAAAGCTCCAAGTGCTATGAGAAGCGTGGTGTCTGTCTCAGGATCCAGCTCCTACAGCCCCCAAAGTGCCAGGAATGAGCTGCCGCTGATGTTTGAAGAAGTATGTTCTATCTCAAGCCCTTTGCACATGCTGTCCCTTTTTAACTGGAGTGCTGTTCTTTTAAAAATAAAGATCCAAAGACACTTGCTGGAGACACTTTGCCTAACCTTGTGGAGAGGAGGGCATCAGTTGCTACCTCCTCTGGGTGCTCAAACAGGCCTAACTTCCTTGGTTGACCTGTTTATCCTGTGGTCTGCTTTCTTCCTTGTGAACGTTGGCCCAATTACACTGGAAGTCACACAGATCTGCAAATATATGCATTTTAATTTTATGATAATGTCTAACATGTTGCAGGGACCTCCAGGGAACCAGTCCCAACAGAGGGAAAAGAGGCAGGGTTTGTCCCACCTCCAGTGCCAGCTGTCAGTGGCAGCTGAGGCCCTGGTGTCTGAGCATCTTCTGGAGGCAGCAGAGGCCACTCTGGAGGGGAGCCAGGCAGCCAAAGGCAAGCATTGGGAAGGCTCAAATTCTGCCCTGAGGGATGCTGGGAAATTGGAGATTGGCACCTGCCCCCAGGGCTTGGCCTTTGTCCCTGGTACCCCACCGTGCCTGCCCACATCCACTACACTTGAACTCAGGATCCTTTCCCTGTGAGCCAAGACATGTCGCCAGTCCTGCAAGAATGAAGGGAGATATGGTCAGGGCAGAAGAAGGCAAGTTCCCTACTCTGGGCACTCTTCAGAACAGAGGGTGGTCTGTTCTGTCCCTGGTGCCCAGCAGGGAAATGTATTTGGGGTAGATCATTGAGTGGAGGCTCTGGGGTGAGGTGGGAAAGGCTCAGAATGATTAACAGGAAGGACAGAGGACACACGTACTTGCTGTGCAGCATAAACAGCCTTTGCGAAGGCAAGAAGGAGAAACAGAGAAGGCCAGGGAAAGAGCATGTCATTTGTCATGTCTGTTCTTGGTCCCCCATTATTTCCAGCCTAAGGCCTAGCCTGACCCATGGCCTTTGGCACCCTGGTAGCCTGCAGGCCTAGTCCCTAGGAGCTCTCTGTACACAGAGGACTCTCGCTGGCACCATATTGGAATGAGGTTAATGAATGGTGTCCAGTTCTTCCCAGACCCAACCTACGCACCCCACATCTCTATACAGGGTGTGCCCAGGGGCATTGCTAGCTGTGTTTCCCCATCTAGTTTCTTCCAGGTTAAGAAAAACCACATCCAATCAGAGGTCCCAGGGCTGGTGAGGTGTGTGAATGCAAGTGTGGACCTTGACTCCTCCCTCAGCAGTGGCAGTGCCCTGGGACACACACCCCTTTCTCTTCTCTCCCTTCTGAGCACATATAACTAGCTTTCTCCCAAACTATAATTTATGCTGTCTTAGCCCTGGAAACTTCAGATTGATGGGGACCAAGAATAAGGGGAAGGATTATGGATAACAGTGGGGGCAATTGGCTGCCATGACAACTTAAGCCAATCCTTCAGGGTATTTTTTCCTTCACCCCAGACCTCCCAAGCCCACACTCACTCCACCTCCCGCTTCCGGATGGCACGACCAGAGCCCAGCACCTCAGCCACCTTGGATACGATGGGATCATAGTTCATGCTGGCCACAGCGATCACCTCATCACCTCTGCAGAGAGAGGGTGGCTAAGCCTAAATACTGCCTGGCAGCAGCCTTCCTTCTTGAAGACACACTCTGTCCACTGGAACCCAGGGAGGGATCTTTCCTGGGGTAACAAGAATGGCCTAAGCACCTATCCCTCCCTATTTGTCCCAGCACAGGCATCTTTTCTCTAGGGAAGCTCTGATCCTCAGCAGGGCTCAGGACGAGGGTCCTGTTCTGACATCACCATTCTGTGTGGCTTTTCTTGTTGTAAGTGGGCTGTCAACACCCACCTCAAAGAGCTGTTCTGGCCCAATTACTGATCCCTTTCTCACCTTTCCTCTGCAGTGCCTCGTGCCCAGCTGCTTGCCTCCCTTTGCAACTTGGTCCACCTTTGGACTAAGCCCCCTCCTCAGAAGCAGAACTTTTCTGGGTTGATTCTCCATTCCCAACCAAGCAGCTCTGCACCCCTACTGCACCCGATAGTTCTCACTTGGTGTAAAAAGCCACAAATTTCAGCTCTTCCAGATCCCCTTGGATGATGACGTCATCAAAGCCTTCTCCGTAGCCTATAGGGTCAAACAGGTGGGTGATGCCATGTGAGCCAGGAAAGGAGACGGGGATTTCACAAACTCCCCACCCTGTGCCTTATTAACTCCTCTCAGGACACCCTCCCTGCTCCTTTACTCCCTTTAGGTAGTCCCTAGGACTGCCCCAAGAAAGCTGCTAATTTGCTTTTTCCTTGTGTGGTCACGATCCCACCCCTAAAACAGTCCAGACTCCGCCCCATCTGAGGATCTGGTTACCTGTGTAGCGCAGACTCTTGCCGAACATAGCAGTCCACAGGTAGGGCACTGTGCTGATCTCCGCCTCCTGAGCCAGCATGTTCTGGGCCGCCACGCGCCCTGCGGGACCCAGGGCCATGTGAACCCTGACTGTCCTCACCATCTCCACACTGCCTGCCCCAGCACTCTAGGGACCCCTGTCAGGCATGGCTACTCCTGGATCCCCTAGAGGTCCAGAGGTGCATTGTTAACCTAGCTGGTGGCCCACCTGAGGTACCAAGGGGACACCTGGCTCCAAGCCAACCACTAGATTGCTTCTTTGGAAAATTTGAATGACAGACATGTCCTGCCTCTCTGGAAGGTCTGCTCATTGGAGTTGTGGGCTGCCTCATCATTTCACTTGTGTACACACACAACTAATCAGGCACATTAGGACTGAAGAGGGAGGAGAATGGAGACAAGAGTCAGAGAAGCAGAAATGACAGCCACATGCAGGGTCCCAAGAGAACAGCACAGGTGGCTTCTCAGTTTCTGTATGCCCCCACTGGACCCATAGCTGGATATACATCAGAATACCCTGGACCCTCCCAATTTTAAATCCTAAATTCTAATTATATTTGTCTGAGGAATAGCCTTTGTTTCCTTATAATGTAGCAGCAACTTTAGACCTTAAACTTGAACATTTGAACAGAAATCAGCACCAGGAATGGGGTTTCAGGCAATAGACCTTCAGATAATGGCAAAGGCAGAGGAAAGGGAAAGTGAGTGCAGGGGCTAGTCCCCATCTCAAGCTGGGATCTGGAGTTCCTCTCTATGAAGCACTGAGGTGGTTAATTTGCTGGCACCTGTAGCTTCAGTCCAGATCAGGTGTGTGCAATGGGTGAGGTTTGGGGAATTAATGGTTACTAGTGTGAAGAAGGGAAACTATTCCACAGAAAGTACAGTATGCCCACTGAGCCTGGACTAGATGGGGCCTGCACAAAACAACTGAGTTTACAGAGAAGTTGAGTAGTCCAAGGGAGATAGAGGTACTGACTGGGAAGCTGGCCTACTAAATCCCTCTTTCCCTCTCCAGGGTACAGGTAAGTCAGAATTCTGTGGAATGTATCCTTGAGGACAAAAGGAAAGGAGACTAGTGAAGAAAAACTGGAATGGGTGGTTGTCCCTGGCTAAATGGTATATCCACATGGTTCTGGAAGAGGGTCTCTAGAGATGAGCCACAGGGCTTGTTGTGTGAACTGGTTTGATCACCTAGATGAGGCTGGCTGTAAGGCCACAACAGAGCCTTGAATGCCTAACATAGGATCCAGGAACCCAGACCAACTGAGGCATGACCCTGGGGGAGGCTGAGACCCTGGGATAGCCCCCCAACTTGCCTCAGGGCTGGCCATACCCTGGGCATGAGCCATTTGCCAGTGGGGGATGTTCACTTTCCGATTGTTCCTCCAGGCAAGGGGAAAAGTGACAGCATCACCAGCTGCAAACACACCTGGGACATTGGTCTGCATCATCTGTGAGGAAAGGGCCAGAGCTTCATGGGTGGGACAGGGGACTGACCTGGACCTCTAGCCACCCCCAACCCAGCACCCTTCCCAACCCATTCAGCCCCACCTTGTTGACAGGGATGAAGCCTCGGGAATCCAGACCAATGCCACTTTGCCTCAGAAAGCCCGTTGCAGGCACCGCACCTAACAGGACACAGGCTGCCATGTACACACTCTGGTTCCACCCTTATTTGGCCTCACTGCTCTCTATGTTCCACACCCTTCACCTGCTGTACCTGCCCCAGACATCACATCCACGGGCTCCCCACTCCTGGGGCTTCATGCATCCTGTCCCCTTTTGCTTGCATTCTACAGACACCTGTACCTCCCATCAGGCCTCAAATATTGCCTCCTGCAAGAAGCACCCCATGAAGCCCCCTGGAGGGGTCAGGAGGCCATGCTTCTCCAACCCCTGTGCTACTTCCCAGCTTTGCCCTTCTCCAAACTGCCACTTCAGGTGGAGTAGGAACAGTTAGAAGCTTGTTTTGCATCATGCATCCCACACAGAGCATGACATGGAGCTGATTATTAGTCTGCAGCAGTCATTGAGCACATGCTCCATGCTGGGCCTGGGCTAAGCCAGGTACATGTATTTTCCACTGGCCCTAGGAAGTGGGTACTGTTTGGGTCACCATTTTACAGATGTGGAAAGTAAGGGTCAGGGAGGGAAAGAGACTAACTCAAGGTCATTTGTGAACTTGTGCAGGTGGCTTTGATGATTCACGCCCACCTGCCCATCCACTCACCAATGCCCACCACGCAGACATCAGCCCGAATGACCTTGCTGCTCTTCAACACAACCTCCTTCAGCTGTAGGGAGTGGGTGGGTAAGCAGGTAGGCTCAGCTCCTGGGCTCATGGAGAGAAGATAGAAAACAGCAAAGAGACAGGAAAAAGGCCCACCTTTCCCTCCTGAGCCCGTAGCTCTGACACCTCTGTCTGCATATAGAACTTCACCCGGTTGTTCTCAAACATCTGTCAGGGCAGGTAGGCAGGTGGGCAGTAGATGAGAGCCTGGTCAGGGTCTAGTGGACACTCAGGATATCAAGGGGCAAGGGGGTGGGCTCACCTTCATGAGGGCACGACCAACACGCTCCCCCAGGAATCTCCTGAAGGGCGTTTCCTCCAGCTCCACCACAGACACAGAATGGGCCTTCTCAGTTAGATAGGCAGCCACCTCCATACCTGAGATGGTGGGCAGGGGCTGGCAGATCTGGTGCCTGCACCTAGATCCAGCATGCCCAGGGACTGGCTATGAAAGCCTGAGCACCACCCCTTACCCCCAGCTCTCACCCAAGAAGCCAGCTCCCACGACAACTGCATTGCGGCCCCGGGCCAGCCTCACCACACGATTGGCATCCTCAGGCGTCCGGATAGTGAACACATTCTCTACCTCTTTACCTTTGCAGCTCAGGGTCTTAGGGCTAAAACATGGCAGCTTCAGTGAGACCCTCCCATTGTGGCTGGTGCCTCACTCAGTGTACAATGGAGAGCAAGAAAGACACCCTCCCACCTGCTTCCTGGTGCCAACAACAGTTTGCTATACTCCAGCTTGAAGCCATCCTTGAACACGACCTTCTTGTTTCTCACATCCACCGTGACCACCTGCAACCCCCGAAGGCAGGGTGTGGGCCTGAGCATGGACCTGTATCTTTTATCCATTTATGGGTCCTGCAACATGCCCAGAGCCCAACCAGACCTGAGCATGTCTCATGGGGTCTGTTCCAAAAACTTCCTAGGATTCAATCTTGAAGCTTAAAACTTTGCTTCTTCTCAAAGCCCTCTACATACTCCCAAGTCCTACCAGGCTCTCCCATCCCAGTCCTGATCAGATCTTCTCTCTCCCCACACCCTAGGCCCTGTGAGTACTCATGATCATGCTAATAAGAAGGTCCAGTGCTGCTTCCCAGGCCTAGGCAGTGAAACTGCAAAAGGGACAGCACCTCCAACATTCCCAGGTGTCCATATGGCCCAATGCTCTTCATGGTTTCCACTAATCCATTCTCTGGCCTGTTTCTCATCCTCAACCTCGTACCTGAGCTTCAGTGAGCACCTCGATGCCATAGGCTCGGAAGAACTCCTTGGGCCTCAGGGCCAGTTGCTCAGGTTGTGCATCCAGGGACTGCAGGACACAGCCAGTGTGAGACAGGGTCAGGCAACCATTGTTTCATTTTACAGCAAAGGACATGGACCCCAGGAAGGGTGAGGACAGCCCTGGGTTACATGTGGGTTGTAGGACAGAACTCAACACACGGAGATCTTTTGGGGGCACCACAGGTAAGCAGATTTGAGTGTAGTTGGCAGTTGGCAAGTCCCTGAAGAGGTGATAAGCAAAGCTCCCAGTAGGCGTGACAGGAGACCCCAAGGGTTAGGGATCCAGGCCCTGCCTTGTGCTGACTGTCCCCTGCCTGATTGTTATCATTTGCCCTACACCCACACCTTGCTGAGCTTTGGCCGGTCATAGGGGAGATGCCGGTCCAGTGTGCATAGGACGATCCGGTCTGAGAAGCCCTCCTGCCGCAGTGTCTCTGCACACACCAGGCCAGCAGCACCTGAAGGGAGGGAGCCATGGCCAAGAGACATCTTATCTCCTACCATCCACCTCCACCCTCCTTATGATAATCTCAATACTAACCTGCACCCACAATGAGCACATTGGTGCTGCCACTATGCCCAGCACTTGGAGAGATACACTTGGCCATCACCTTGGTCCTTCGCTGCAGCTGTAGGGCCTGGGAGCAGGGGGCAGTTGGGGTCATCTTAGCAGATCAGGTTCTGCTATTCCAGCCCAGTCTCATCCCCACCATGAAGTTCTTCACTCTGCTCCTAGTCACACATTCCGGACTTTCTTGCACTGCAGGGCCTTTGCACATGCTGTTTTCTGAGCTAAGATGACCTCCCCACCTCTGCCTGGGCTCTGAGCCACCCCTCACCTGCTTGCTGGCCCGGACGTACACCTTCTCCTTCTCAATCTTCACCTGCAAGGGCAGTGCTGCTCAGGATCAGACTTCGGAGTGCTTCAGCCCCTGACTCTGTGCCCCCAGGCTCCCACCATGCCACACTCCCAGTCCCACCTGGAACTTGTGCAGACTATCCAGGCCTGGGAAGTCCTCCAGGTCCCCAGTACTGATGTTGAAGCAGGCACCATGCCACGGGCAGCGCACCCGGCCACGGGATAATACTCCTGGAACAGTGTGGTATTAGGTTGGAGCCACTAACATGGTTCCTCTCCAAGGATCCTTGCACCTTCTGGTCTTCATAGCCCAGGAGACCTCACTAATAGATGAGGACCCAGGGCCTATGGAGGAGTCAAGTGGACCTGGGGGCTGGTGAAGCTGGGGCATGGATGGTGCAGGAGCTAAGCCCCCTACAGGGAGGTCCTTCCCCCACCTCCCATATGTACCCTGTACTTCTCACCTTTCACCAGGGGTGCACCGTAGTGTGGACACTTGTGGCCCAGGGCATGGAATTCCCCATTGTCTTTCACCAGCAATACCTTTCCCCAGCCCAGTTCCACTTCCCGCATCCTGGAGAGAGACTGCACTCAGAAATCAGGCCAGACAACAGGCACCTCCTCCTGGGGGCCCCTCTTCTCAGGATCCAGCCTCATAGGTAGCAGGCCCAGACCATCAGAAACCCAAGGACCATGACTCAGGCAGAAGCAGGTCATAGGCCCTTCCAGATCCCCCCACCCTAGTTCACCTCCTCATCCATGGCCTCTCCCTTGCCCTCCCACCTTGGACCTTCTGACCCCTCCTCCCAGGCCCAGCACCCACTGGCCATTCTCCAGGTCCTTGACATGGCAGACAGCAGCCTCCACGCAGTCCTGAGGGCCGGGGTAGGGGTGGGGGGCTGGCAGGCGTTCTTCAGTGTGGAAGTGACGGGCTGTGCCATTGCCCTGGTAGGCCCGGGGGCTGCCTTTCCCACTAGCTGACAGTTCCTCCTTGCCCCGCTCCTTTTCAGGCAGCACCACCTCAATCTTGAGTTCCACTGTGGGTAGGGCCATATCATGAGCCCCTTAGCCCAGCCCATCTTCTTGCCCACCCCAAAAGCTGGGGGCAGAGGCCAGCCCCTCTGAGTTCCAGGAGGCTCAGCCTTCCCCTCAACTTCTCCAGAAAGTCTTTTGTACCCCAGCAAAGCGACAGAGGAAGAAGGGCACCAGAGGGTGGCTTTCTTGGTCAGCTTGAATTCATTTCTGCATGTTTTCTTTTCTTTCTTTCTTTTCTTCTCTTTTTATCCACTGCTGGGGATCAAACCCAGGGCCTTGTGCATTTAGGTAAATGTTCTACACCCCCAGTTCTGCACATTTTCTTTTTCAATGTCAAAATTAATGAGAGGGTTGCAGAACAGTTTCTTCAACCCTGAACCTCCCCTCTGTCCAGGAATCTCTGGAGGAAAGAACCTTGATGTCTTATGTCATGCATATTCTGATGGATGACAATTTCCCTAGAAGCTCAGGGACACATTTAAGGGATGATTCATGTACATTCAAATATGGGGTCCAAAACTGGGTGTAGCTCAGTTCACAGTAAATTCTGGATGATTAGAAATTGAAGATTCATTGTATTATTCTTGTAACTTTCCCATAGGTTTGAATTTTTTTTTTTTTTTAATTAAAGGTTCACAGGGCTGGGGATTTAGCTCAGTGGTAGAGTGATTGCCTAGAGTGTGCAAGGCTCTGATTTCACCACCAAAACACACACACACACATGCACACACACACACACAAATTTCAACTTTTTTTTTTCTTTTGGTATTGGGGACTGAAGTTGGGCACTTAACCACTAAGCATATCCCTCAGTCCTTTTTTAAAAAAAAATTTAAATTTTGGGACAGAATCTCACTAGAGCCTCGCTTTGTTGCTGGGGTTGGTCTTGAACTTGCAATCATCCTGCCTCAGACTCCCACGTTGCTGGGATTACAAGTGTGTGCCACTGTGCCTTGCTTCAACTTCTTAAAATAGTTATTCTCATCAGTTTGAGATTCATCCATAATTTCCCCAAGTCCTGGGTTTCAGTGTCTATGTGCAAGAGTCTAGGGCTCTGGGAATAAATGAATCCCATGAGGAGAAGGAACATGTAGACAGTTCTGGACAGTGCAGAAGGCAAAGTGGACCCCCGTGCATGGCCTCCACACAGAAGACACTTCCTCAGTGTACCCATATGGCCTACTTTAGGAGGTAGCCAAAGACTGTCATTTTCTTCTTTATACTTTCCCACATTTTCCAAATTCCCTATGACATGCCTTGGGTATTTTTCTAATTAGAAGGGAACAGTAAACAGAATTTTTAGCAGTGATAATCCGGCCTCCTGGGCTGCTGCTGCAGGGAGGAAGCTAAGCCCCTGGCACAGCATGGGATGATGTGGGAGCAGGAGGTGCCTCTCTCAAGGAATCAGAGCCTCCAGACCTCTGCTCCCTTCTACTTCAGACCTAACACTCCTGAAAAAAGAACTCAAGAACTAGGGATGGATACTGAGTCACATCCCCTGGCCTTTGTCTGTACCATTTGCTTGACCAGGGCTGCCATCCTTCTAGGCTTTGGCTAACTCCTACCCATCTACTCAGACACAGCTCTGGTGCTGCCTCCCTTGGCAGCCCAGCTCCTGCAAGGCCCTCCTCTTATGCTGAGCTAATTCACTCTGTTTAGACCTCCTGTCCTCCATCTGCATGTCCCATCCCCCAGCTCAGGCCTAGGAGAGGCAGGGGATAGTGGCAAAGGTCAGTCAGTTCCTGACTGGGACTGAGAGGGAGGGTGTATGAGCACATAGCCACACTGAGGCTGTCCTGTCCAGTGGGGAGTTTTCCTCCATTTTCCACACTTTATGTAATGGTGTTAGAATGTTTTTGGAAGAATTAAAAAGAAAAATATTTCAGACTCAGCTGACATCAGCTATGACAGCTGTGAGAGTCCACAGGAACAGCCTGGCGGGAATGCCAGATAACAGCCAAGCCAGGCAGTTTCATCCTCCACCTCCTTCCAGAAAGCTCCAAGGCACACTTACTGATGCACGTCTAATGAGAAGACATTAATTCAGGAGCAGCAATAGAAGGGTGGATGGGGGGTATTTGCTCATTCATAGAATCAGGGTCTTTCTGTTGTCCCTTCTTACCCCAGCTGAACACTCATTCCCACACCCTGAAATTTCCTGGGCTCACACCCGACCTGTCCAGCTTAAGTACCTGGGGACTGAGCCTCCACAGGAGAATCCTGGCAGAAGGAAATCCAGCTCAGAGAAAAAGGGCCGATACTGTTCTACAAGTGTCTCCCAAGTGCAAGGTCCTGTGCTAAGCACAACCTCATTTTATAAATGAGAACAA
The DNA here is from genome assembly GCF_902686455.1 of Sciurus vulgaris. Classification (NCBI taxonomy): domain Eukaryota; kingdom Metazoa; phylum Chordata; class Mammalia; order Rodentia; family Sciuridae; genus Sciurus; species Sciurus vulgaris. The sequence goes on along the minus strand of NC_136468.1, from coordinate 123,834,855 downwards.
AGATCAGAGAGGTGTAATCACCTGCCAAAGCCACACAGTCTGGAAGCGACAGTGCTGAGTTGAGGCTCAAGAGCCCAAGTTCTTAACACTATCCCTGGGAAAGTGAAAATGGCTAGCCCTCATACTGGAAGTACTGGGGCCAGGGGTCCCAGGCAGGCCAGCCCTTTGGGGTCTTTTAAAAGAACCTGTAGGTGACATCTTTTGCTCAGGACTTCCTGCCAGCCCAGCAGGTGCTTAGTTTGGGGCCAACTGGCATCTTCCTGTCTATTTCCATGGTAGGAAGGCTAAAGTCAAAACAGTGGACGTCATTTTCCTAAGCCATACTTCCAAAAGAAGGGTAGTAGAACCTGGCCCAGATCTGGGTGTCCATAGCACAGCCAGTGCAAAGGAGGATTGTGGTTTCTGGGGCAGGTGCAGGTGGGTCCCCCTGCCTGGTGGGGCATAAACATCTCTCTTCCCTCCCTCAAGTTCTCCCTTGAACCCAGGAAAAGGAGAACACACTCACAAGTTCCAAGGTAATGGAGCTGATGGATATCAGATAAAGGGAGCCCGGGTGAGCTGGCAAGGGTAAGTTGGCCAGGGCAGGGTGGCTTAGGTAGATGTGGGTGGCACATTGGTTGAGTTCTAAAGGACTCTTTAGGTCTGTTTCTCCATCTGTGACATGTCTGCATGCCCTACCTCCTGGGATGTTGTGAGAAGGTAGGAAGGAAAGTGGGGGCCTGAAGGACAGCCCCACACATAGGGTCTCCAGTGGAAAGTAGATGTGGATTCCCCCAGCACCCTTGCTGAAGCCAATTGAGCTAGACAGGGTAAAGATTTCTTGTACAAATGGTAAAGCATGTCCAGGTGACAGCCTAAGTCTCAGAAGGGGTCAGAAGAGGTAGGGACCTTCTTTGGTAATAACCTGCCCACTGCACCCTCTCAGCAACTTCAAGAGGTCAGGGAGGGTAGAATCATTTCAAAGAGAAGGAAACTGAGGCTCAGAGAGGTCACACAGTAGCCAAAGGCATTCCTAGAGCCCCGCTTCCCTAACTCAGCCATGGGAGGAATCCTTTCCTCCCCTTCCAAAGATCCAGCTGCTATTCCCACCACCAGCCCCAAATAAAGAGAGGCTATTACTGGAGGGGCACCTGGAAAACCTCTCCAGATGCCCCTACCCACCTTCTATCTCAGCACATTAACATTCCGGGCTCCTGCCTAGTCTGACCTACTTTGGAGGCCATGCAGAGTGTAGAGGAGACGGGGAGGAAGGTAGTGGAGGAGGGAGAGAGGCAGGAGGGAGGGAGGAGGCAGTAAGAGAGGAGGAGGTACCTGGCTTGGGCTTGGAGAAGCAGCCGCCCATGGTGAGTGACCTGAGGACCAGCAGGCAGGCAGGGGCACAGATGGTTGGTCTGTCGGAGGTCTAGGGTGCCCCCCATGGGACTGGGTCTCCCGCTGCCCTTAGAAATGCTGGAGTTGGCATCCCAGTTGGAACTGCCTCTAGGACCTGCAGGGGAGACTGGGCATATTAGGACAGGGCTTTCATGGGGTGGGGGTGGGGGTGGATGGAGACAGAGAGACAGAGACAGACTGGGGGGGTTTCTGGGAGAGCCCTACATTTGAGATAAATCTTGCATGTAGGGGACCCTGAAGGGCACCTCTCCTTTGAGGCCTGTTGAGACTCAGCACCCCATGTCCCCCCTCTTCCTGTGCATGACTTATGCCCACTGTCAAAAGACCCCTTCTGTTCCAATGTAAGCCACCCTCTATCAAGTCCCATAGCTGCCTTGTATAAAAATCATACCTGATTTCTGCTAACTGCTCGGGCCCCTAGCCCTTGACTTCCCTTTTCCAAATCCCTTTTCCAAATTTGGGAGGAAGCTCTGGGACCATCTATTTTCCCAGGAGGCCACCATTCTTAGGTCAAACCTTGGGTTACCTTGGGCAAGACAGAGCCTTCCTGGTCCTTGGATTTCTTCTTATTCCAATGCGAGTGACACAGGGTTCTCTCTGGCCTCAGCCTCCACCCTGGCTGGCAGTCCCTGGACACCTACCTCCTCCAAAAGCAAACACTATTCCTTCCTCTTAGCCCAGCAGTGGACGGAAGCTGCTGGGCCTTGAAAGGCAGGGCAGGGTCCAGGAGGTGGCTCAGTCTCTACCCCTCCTCCCAGTGTGAGCTGTGGCCAGGAGGGGCTGTGGCAGGGGTGTGGGGCTAGGCCAGTCCACTGGTCCCCAGGGAAACCCAGCTTTGTGGTGAACAAGAGCGGGCGGCCAGCCCGGGACTAATAGGGTTGGGGGAGAAAGAAGCCAGGCACACAGCCCTGCCACAGTCCGTGCCTAGCAGCCATAAAGGTTCCCCCACCCCCACCCCTGGCCCAGTGGTGCTAAGGTCATGCCCAGCAGAAGTCTGAGAAACTGAGGGGCCAAGGTCTCATCAAGGTCAAGCAGCAGGTCGGGGAGTGGCCTCCCACCCCCTTCCCCACCTTAGTTCTAAGAAGAGCTGGGCTCCAGGATTCCTTATCACTCTAAGGCCCTGTGAAGCATTGGGCTGGGGGATGGGGCACCTATTCAGCCGAAAGATCAGTGCAGCAAAGGTGTACTCAAGGCATAAGGTGGGCCTTCTGGAAGATGCAACTTATGGGTGCACTTTGGAGGGCCCAGGACAAATGTGCAGCTGTCTCGTTTACAAATGACCTTTCCCCAGTTCGTCCCACTGCCACCCTCACCCCATTTCCCCTGGAAGTTCTTTCTGAAGTCTAATTTGAGGTGGGGCTGAAGTACCCTTGGTCTAGTCCAGATTCCACGAAAGGCCTTGGGGGTGCCTGAGAGCAAAGGGAGCAGGAAGAAAGAAGGACAAAGTTGGGGAAGGTCCATCCACTGCCTGGTTTCTGATCTTACCTGTCCTTGAGACATCCATTTCAGGTGAGGAGGCACCCAAAGTCACTGGGTGTACCTTTGCTCTTTCCCCCACTTGTCACCAAGGCATGTCTATAAAACTCAGCTGCCACCTGCTCCACCTGCCCCCTCCCTGGGCACCAAGGAGCCCTTCCTCTGCTTCTGGGTTCACTTGTAGCTCAGCCCTGCCCACTCCTTCCTGCCTGTTCTCAGGGTTCACTCACTGGACCATAAATCCCAGAAATGGTCAGACCTGGTCTTGCAACTGTGCGCTTGACCAAGCTGTTCCCTACTTTCCCAGGTGTCAGGGGTTGAGGCTCTGAGGTGGGCCTTCCACCTACAGTGTGCTAAGCCAGCTTGCCTTTGCCCACTCAAAGGCAAAGGTCCTTGCTATGAGCACGGTAGGAGGCACCCCCAAGTTTTGGAGAGTGCTGTCTCTTGCTTACAAGATGCCCACTGCTGTGAAGTTCCAACCGTGCCCAATGCTAACTACCCACCAGGATCTTGTGTCTTGTCTCAGGGATTCCCATTAACCCCTGAGGGAGGTACTGAATTATCCCTACCTCACAAAGGCGCTCCTGTCTTTCCCCCAGGGCTCCCAGGGTCCCAGAGGGTGCAAGGCTGGGTAGGAACCTCTTTGGATCTTTGGCATAAGTCAGTTCCCACTTCTCTGCTGTCCCCTCTCCCTGGTCCCACTATTCCCGGGTGTGGGCCCACTGCCCAGCTTGGGCCTTCAGGGCTTTCAGGCGCCCGGGGATGGCATCTGAGCTCCTCAGCCCTACATTCAAGTTGGGGGGGGGGGGGGTTCCACCCCCGCCCTTCCCCATGGGGCTCAGGCGCCAATCTGTCCACTCTCCCTGCTTTTGCACGTGCAGTTATCTTGTTCTGGGAATCCGTTTCCATCAGCCTTGCCGGCTGTGTCCCGGTACCGTGCCAGACTCTGCAGCCCAGGAAGAGGAGACTGGCACACAAGATTCTGCTGGGAGCCGGGAGGGAGCGCCAGCACAGGAGGGAATAAGGACGAGGGGTTCTCCAGTCGACCGCCTCTCTGATCAGGGCTTCCGAGCCCCCGCCCCCAACGCACGGGTCCCGCACCCGGGACCCACGGGCGCATGAGTGGGGACGGCAGGACCCGTACACTGGGTGGAGTCGCGGGTGTTTCGGGGGCTAGGGTCCCAGAGGTGGGCACTCACCTGGATCTGCGCGGGCCTGGGCTCTGGAACCGCTCCGGGCCGCGGCTGCCGGGGGTAGGGTGCGGGGGTTGGGGGAGGAGGAGCGGGCGGGGGCGGGGCTGGCGCTGCGGCGGCACTGCGGCCGGGGAGCCCGTGGCGCCCAGCACCGCCCAGCCGGGCGGAGCAGGTGGGGAACCACCAGGGGTCAAGGGTCAGTCTAGGGGCCTTGGAGTCGCGATGGAAGCCTCCGGGCTTGGAGAGGCTGACTAGGGCTCCTTTGGACGTAGACTCTCCTGGCCGCGGAGAGTCTAATGTGGGTCTGCTGTGATCCTTGAGACCCCCACAAGCGACGCCAAACTGGACCGCGTGCCGGGCCTCTAAACCATCCGTGGGCTGCCTAAATTGATTCTCTAGGCGAAACCTTCCCAATCAGGAAAACCTAATTCACGCTTTTCAGCCCCTCAGAGACCTTCACCTGCTTGGGGAGTTAAGTTTCCCAGTTCCCTTCACTCCCTCCAACCCCATCATCACACACCACATACCAGGGTCTGTTTTAAATTCTATTTTATTACATTTTCTTTTCCCACCTGTCATTATTCCAGAAGAACTTCCTGGTTCTCCATAAATAGTGGTACACCCTGTCGTGCTCCCTCCTCTAGGAAGTGCTCCCTGATGAGTCTCTATAGACCTGATCTCAGGCCACCTTGTTCTGGCTCCCAGAACCTGGATGTTTCATTGTTCTGATTATGTCGATCTCTTCTGATCCATCCCCATCCTGTGGTCAGGTAGAACTTGTCCCCCACAGCACAATGGAACCATAGTTACTATTGGAATGAATTAATGAATGACTTCCATACCAGGAAAGTGAGGTCACATCCATCACTAAACACATCAGGACCCAAGAAGTCTGTTGTGAGGCAAGCATGACGGTCCAGCTCCTCCCAACCCATTTTACAGATGGGAAGGTAGTTGGGGCCACAGTTGCTGAATCTTAGCTGGTGGCAGGACCAGGGCCTGCATGGATCACATTCAGGGTAGGTGATATGGGACCTTTGTGGCTAGGCTCAGGACAATCTTTTGTGGCTGTGGATTTTTCATGGTGTGATTGTTTCTACTGCCATAGAATAGGTCCCATCACTGGGTCACTGACTCTGCTAGGGCCTGGTGCCCTTGGCCTTCAACCAGCCAGTCTTGGTGCCTTACCCCCACAACAACCTTCACCCTAGCCAAAAAGACAGTGTACCACATAAATAACATGATGTGACTTCACATGCATTTATTATTTTACCCTTCACAATAGCCCAAGGAGAAAGCCTCTCTTTGTATCATCTCCATTCTATAGATGGGGAAACTAAGGTTCCTTTTGTTTTGTTTTGGCAGTCCTGGGAATTGAACTCAGGGCCTTATACATGCTAAGCAAGTATTCTACTACTGAGCCACATCTCAATCCTGAAACTTAGGGATTCTCCAAGGGCATCTGAATGGGACATGACAGAGCCAAGACTTGAACCCTGTCAGGCTGGTTCTACTGTGCTGGGCTAAATGTAGAGGTGTGGAAGTAGTAGGGTAGAGGCCTTCCAGGGCTGCATGGTCTATAGTGCAGAGTTCAAGTTTCTCTCTGTGATACTGGAGTGAACCCCTTCTGCCCCAGCTTCCCCAGGACACATGGTATAACTGTAGTATCCTCTCCCTGGGACTGCCATCAGGACATCCTCACAGGTGCTGAGCCAGGCATAGAACATAGGGGGTACTCAGGAAGTAGGGTGCAGGCTGCTGAATTTGGGGTGCCAGTGATAAACTGTGGGGACAAGTCAGTGTGGGAGCTGAGGAGGCCAACAACCTCAGGAGACATTCTGACATGGTGCAAGTACAGTCCCCGATATAGGTCAATTTTACCATGACACCATTGGCCCTGGGACTGGGCTTAAGATTCCTGCTGCCCCAAAGGGCAGAAGTTGCAAGATCTTCACAGAACAAAAGCCGTCTAGGAAAAGTGCCTCATAAAGGGTCTTCCAGTTTGGGGTGGTACATGTGGACTAGAGAGCCCAAGAGGACCTAGGAAGGCTCTAAGCCTTGGGCATCCTGTAGTCCTGACCTCACCCCATGGTTAATTTTAGAAAGGCAATAGCATTCTAGCAGCCTTTACAATATTAAACGTGGTAAGGTGACCTGGGGTGGCTGAGAGCCCCCAGATCCAGCAGACACCCCAAAGATATGGTGGGGGATGCTGAGGTTGGAGAAACAATGACAGGAATCAGCATATAGTTTGGGAAAAGGACGAATCCCTAGGCACCTTCAGTCCTGGAGCATGTCCACCATGCAGCAAGCTTGGCCTGGACCTCTTTACCTCTACTCCCTTCTGTCAGTTTCCCCTCTTCCCCACTTCCCTCACCCTAGTGTCTCCAAGCAGAGACATACAAGTCCTTTTTTTATTTTTACTTATTTATGTGGTACTGGGGATTGAACCCATAGGCATTCAACCACTAAGTTACATCCTCGGAACTTTTTTGAGACAGTGTCTCACTAAGTTTCTGAGGCTCAAACTTGCCATCCTCCTGCCTCAACCTCGACAGTTTCTGGGATTACAGGCATTCTCCACCCATAGGATTGCAGGTCTTTTTTTAGCTAAGAAAATAAGGAACTTCAATAGCTGAAGTTGGGATTGACACTAGTGCCCCCTGGAGGCCGGTTTGATGTCTACAAGATCCCAACCTGAGCTTTGGGATCTGGTGGGAAACAAGATTCTGGCCTCTTTCCTAAAGCTGAGGTGGATTTCCAGATGGGAAGATATCATTTTAGCTAACTAATCCCTAGTAAACGGTCAGAGGCTGATACAGCACGACCACCATCTGAGCTATATTGAGTGATGCTCCCAATAGCCTGGTTATTCATTCATAGGTTGGAAGATTCCCCAGGTTGGGGAGATTGGGCCAAGCCTCATCTCCTACCCCAATCCATGACTCCTTGCCTCACCCTGGCTACTGCAGACCAGCTCTTCCCAGGCCAGGTCTACATGGACTGACTACTGTATCCTTAGCACCCACCAGATTCTCTGGAGCTCTCCAACTGGTGCTCCAGGCCAGTTTCAGTTTCACCAACCTCTTTAGCCCAACCTTAGCCTTCCTTGAGTTGCTAGCTTTGTTGCCTAGTCTGTCCTTTTCCCAAGCTCTGGGATAATCAGTCCTAATTCCAGTCCTCTTAGAGGGGTGGCAGGAACTGAGGGCAGATAGGCCTATAGGAATTCATTAGAGAGGAGAAGGCCAGTATGGCAGAGGGAAATGTAGCTCAGTGTTGCAGTGTGGCTGGGTTCAATCCCCAGCACATATATGCATATTGAAAAAGAATATTAATAATATACAGGGGCTGGGGATATAGCTCAGTTGGTAGAGTGCTTGCACTGCAAGCACAGAGCCCTGGGTTCAATCCCCAGTACTGTTAAAAAAAAAAAAAAAAAGAATATACAAGAAGACTGGGGTTGTAGCTTAGTGGAGGAGCACTTGCCTTGTATGTGTGATACACTGGGTTTGATCCAGTAAATAAAATTATTGTGTCCATCTACAACTAAAATTAAAATATACATATATATATAAATATATATATATATATATATGGATGTATCTACTTATAGGTCACTAGAAAGATTAAGGGGGAAAACAGGGCAATTCTAGGGCCAGTTACACATATTCATCTTTTGAATGCTGTTTTTCTTTCAACCTGAATGCCTAAGCAGAACTCCTCAAATTCCTTGGAGGTGTCTTTGAGCTCAGATGAGCTGAAACCCACCATTCCCAAAGGGCTGCCACAGGAACCTGGCTGAGTCCCACTTCTTGAAGCCCTGACCCTTGCTCCTCTTGGCACCTGCCCTGGAGGCAGTTTCTGGGCAGAATATCTACTCTCTCCTTCCTGGACTTTGCTGCTGGGCAGCTTCCCCCTAGCTGACTGGGGACTGTCCTCTTTGGACTCCATCCCAGCCCTCCAGTGCTTGTGCCCATTTTAGTGCTCCCCCATAACCTCCCTTTTTGGCACCAGGATTGAACCCAAGTATGCTTAATCACTGAGACACATCCCCAGCCCTTTTAATATTTTTATTTTGAGACAGGGTCTCACTAGGTTACGTACAGCCTCGCTAAGTTCCTGGGACTGGCTTTGAACCGGAGATCCTCCTGCCTCAGCCTCCAGAGCCGTTGGTGTCACCACAACCGGCTTTAGCGTTTGCAGAGCCTGGCGCTCCTGTGCCTCTTCTCTGATTTCAAGGGCACAGGTTACTTAGGCCTAAGTCTACAAAAAAGTGAAAAGCCAAATGCGATATTCCAGGAAGCTGTGCGAGAGAAGTGCTGGGCCTCACCTCTGTCTCCATCACTTCTCACTCCCTAACCCACCCCACCGGAGGCCCACTGCTACCGGGGACGCAACCTGGCGAGTGGCAGGCTTGCCGGTTCTGCTGGGTTCGAGTGGCGGCTGGACTCCACAAACCCCCATCTCTGCAGCTACCAACGTCTCCCAGCTCCATGGACACCGGGAGTTGGGGAGATTAGAAAACATCAGAGACCAGTCAAATTAGTTCTGGGGTCTGAGGGCACCGACTGAGCATTCAGAAAGAACTGGGCTTCCAGTGCTCGGGCGCCCTCCACCCTCACCCTAAGTCGGGTTGTCCCTATTACTACCCCAGTCCAGGCCAGGGTCCTCCTGTTTCTCCCCATCCAGAGGCGAAGTCATCCTTCCCAGGACCAGCCTCTTGAGATTCTCACACCTTGGCTACCTTGGGGACAGACAACTACAGCTGGATCTGGGGTCTAGGGGCTGAGTGTAAGGAGTCCGAGGACGTGGAGTACGGCATGGAGGTGGTAATCATAAGAAACTTCCAGTGAGTCGGGAGTCTAAATTCGGGTGACATGGGAGCGCCGGGATAGGTGTATTGGTGGAGGTACTGAAGGTGTTTCAGGGACCCAGCGAGTGGCGGCCCACATTCTGTGCAATCCTTCTCATGCCATCCCAAATTAACCCCGTGGATGGATGGTGCTCTGGCTCCCGGGGTCTTCTCCTCTTGTCCCCAATAAAGGGAAGTGGGAATAAGGAGAATGCCTGGACAAGTACCTCGACTTCGTGTGGGGCCAGGATCCAGCAGCAGTAGCCGCATTCCCAGGCCTCCTGCTGAGCCAGTTCAGAGACCTGTGGATCTTGGCCTTGTTCTAAAACATTATGCGGCAAAAGATGAACCACAGCCCCTTGGAGATGGCTTCCATAAGTTTGAAGCAGCATAGAATGAACAGGTTCACTGGCACAGTAGTTCTCAAATTTCATTGCCAATAACTTAAAAACATCCAGCGCTCAGGTCCATGAAATCAGGCTAGAGTGGGACTATGGGTCTCTATATGCTGGGCTGGAAAGTCAGTGGTGTTAAGGTCAAAGGGATGGAGGTCCTGCAGTCTGGATTGTAAAAGAGAAAGGCTCATTAAGACAGCCAGGGTAGCTCCTGGCTGAAGAGGGTTTCTAGGCCTGCATTCCCTGTATTTTCCCTTTTCTGTGCAAGCAAGAATCTTTCTGGAACCAGGATGGACTCCACAGCTCCCCCATGTAGTTTGCGTTTGTGTGCATGCTGTTTAGGGATTGAACCCAGGGATGCTTCGCACTGAGCTACATCCCCAGCCCTCTTTCTTTTGGACAAGGTGCTGCTGGATCTCCGAGCACAAGAGCTTAGGGTAGTGCAACTCCTGTGAATAGGGCCCACCAACTCCCTGCCCTCAAGGGAAAACCAGTTTGTGTGTGAAATACTGCAGTCTGGTCATAATAGGATGGGAGGAATGTGATGGTCTTGGCCGGAAAGAGACTCCCAGAATGAAGGGTCAGGGGGCCCTGTGAGTGAAGCGTAGGGGTGTCAAGCTTTACCCCAATGCTATGGGGTAAGATTTCTAACTCTGGTCACTGGCCTCTGAAGTTAGTACTAACCTAGCCGCAGGAGAAAGGAGGGAAAGACATACATTATTAGATCCACATTCAGGGATTGCCACACAGGAACCCAACATTGTTGGCCAAGACATACCTTTCCAAACTGCTCTTCACAGGTGTCTCTGGAGTATTGTTTCTTCCAGAATTTCAAGACATGTTTTGCTGGTTGCAGTGGCACAGACCTGTAATCCCAGCAACTGGGGAGGCTGAGGCAGGAGGATCGCAAGATCCAGGTCAACCTCAACAACTTAGCCAGACCCTGTCTCAAATTTTTTAAAAAGGGCTGGGGATGTGCCCCTGGGTTCAATTCCTAGTACCAGAAAAACAAAACAAAACAACAACAAAAATACAAGAACAAACTGGGAGCTTACAAGGCTGAGGCAAGAGGATTGCAAGTTCAAAATCAATCTCAGCAACTTAGCTAGGTCCTGAGTACTTAGCAAGACCCTGCCACAAAATAAAAAAAATCTTAAAAGGGGGAAGGGATGTGGCTCAGTGATTAAGCATCTGTGTTCAATTCCTGGTATCATTTAAAAAAAAAAAAAAAACTGGGGAGTGTAGTTCAGTGGTTTAAATCTCTACATTTTAGCAGTGTAGTTCTATATAAATGGTAACTGACTGGCATTGAGTGTTGTTTTTTTTTTTTTTTTTGGTACTGGGAATTGAATTCAGGGGCATTTAACCACTGAGCCACATCCTCAGCCCTTTTTTGTATTTATTTAGAGATAGGGTCTTACTTAGTTGCTAAGGGCCTTGCTAAATTGCTGAGACTGACTCTGAACTCACAATCCTCCTGGGATTACACAGTCTGCTGGGATTACAGGTATGTGCACACCTGGCTTGGCACTGAGGTTTTAACATAAGAAAATTGGACTTTTCAGCAGGCACAATAGCACACACCTATAATCCCAGCAACTTGGGAGGCTGAGGTTAGGAGGATTGCAAATTTTGAGGCCAGGGCACAATCCCTAGTACTGTGTGCATGGAAATATACACATAAAATTTGGACTTCTCAATATAAAGTTATCAGAATAAAGGGGAAGTCAAAAATAACAGGAATGTGGAGGACAGAGCCCTGGCAAAAGGATGTGTAAGCCTTTCAGGGAAATTAGAAGGCTCACCAATATTTTGTGTCCCTTCAAGTTCCCCCAGAGTTCATCAGGAAGATCATATATAGACAGAAACAGAAAAGAATTTAAGCCAGACAGGTTGGGTGCAATGGTGCACACATGTAATCCCAGCAGCTCGGGAGGCTGAGGCAGGAGGATAATGAATCCAAAGCCTGCCTCAGCATCTTAGCAAGGCCCTGAGCAACTCAGTGAGACCCTGTCTCTAATAAAATATAAAATAAAAAAGGATGGGGATGTGACTCAGTAGTTAAGTACCTCTGGGCTCAGTCCCCAGTACCAAAAAGAAAGAAAAAAGAAAGCGGGACAGATATCCCACCCTGCCTGGGATAGGGATACTAGCTTTCCAGGATTTCTGCTTGAAACCATTTAATTCTGGTTAGCTTATGTTCAACAAATACTTAACAGAAACCTTCAGATATGGTTTCCCAGGAGGAAAAAAACCCCAATTTCTCCATGGTGGTACAACCACTATCTTATGCTCAGAAGGCCAAGAATGAGCACCAGGCTCTCCTATAGCACCCATATGCCCTCACAATGGGAGAATATTCTTTTTCTCTTTTGGAGAGCCGACCCAAATATCTGAGTTTGGGAAAGGGGATGTTTTTGCCTGGCAGTAGGGGTGGGAAGGGAGGGTCTCTGAGGAATATCAGGGCTTTCACCACTTAAGTGCTGGGGAACTTGGTGGGGGCTGACTGAGTAGACACTGAAACACCAAAGCTGCCACCACCACGGGCTGATGCAAATTTTATTGAGACAATGTACAAACAGGCCATGGAAACAAGGGTTTTGATGCTGGGACCAGAAACGTAAAATGGAATACAAAAATAAAAAGGCACTAATCTGTTAAGAAAAGACACTCAATGTATTCTAAGAATATAAGTCATTTAATACTGTTAATTTTATAGCACAAAATAAAACAAGCTATGATCCCCAAAAATAATTTTAAAAGCTTACACAGAAAATATTATTGCCTGAAGTTTATGATCTTTAAGTTACAGGTCAAAAGAGTTTTACGTTGTTGTTTTAAAACACACAGTGAAGACCGTCAAGAAGCAAGGCCACTGTTCCTCCTGCAGGGACAACGATCCTGTCTCAGAGAACTGTCCTTCTACTCCTTTAGAATATACAACCAGCTCAGTGTTCACACTGACAGTAGTTACCAGGGACATGGCTCTCCAGTCCCAGTGGGTGGAGTTTGAGGCAGAGCTCAGTGATGTCCACAGAAAGCATTAGTCTTAGGTACTGTGTTAAAACAATCAAGAATTCACTCATTTTAAGAGGTTAATGAACATAATATTAAAGGATTAAATTATAAACACCTGGCACAAAAACACATCATCCCTTTTCAAAAAATAAAATGTTCATATTCCTCTGAGCAAATGTTACAAGAGCAGTGGCCATCTTATCTCAGGCCTGTCTTGTCTGTAAACAGCTGTAAAGGAAGGCCAGTACAGTGCCAGGGGTACAAAGTTCCAAGGAGGGTGCAGCAGTCCTTTCCTCTTTCCATGAGCACAGAAGGTGTTGAGTCTGGGTGGCCAAAGTTAAAATCACCAATGGCAGCTGGTCAATGCACCCTCTTTGTTAACCATATCATTATGTGGTTACCAAACAGTGCACGAATGACAAGGATGACTCCGGTAGTAGAGGTTCTTTCCAGGACAAATACATTTTTAATCAGACTCTCAATACCTTCTAGTACATAATTTGTTTCCTTTCCAGGTGAAAAATCATAGTGAATTAATTTAGAACACAGTATTTTCTATAACACAGGAAAGAAGAGCAAGTACTAATAATGAACGGTCATAAAAGGAAACCCACCCCTGGGTCAAATCTGCAGTGCTCTATGAAGTACTAACGTCTTCCTAGTCTGGTGGCGACCAAGGCACTGAAGCCAAGGCAAAGGTGCAGCTTCCCATTATTTAGTGTGAAAAAACAGAATTTCTCCACCCAATTAAAAACAAAACAAAACAAAACAAAAACCTGATAAGGTTCTTAGTCAAAAAGTTACTTCTTTTGGCACACATCTTGAGAACTCAGAATTCAGGACTTTTGAGCTGACTCCCCTAGGCAACCCTGGAAACATTATCAGCTGAAGTAATTCATTATGGAACCAAACTCCAGGTTTGTGGGGTGTTTTCTGAAGCACTTCCCTACAGGGTGGGTCTTGCTATTGGTCAGTAGACCTGGCAGAAAGGAAACGCTGCTTTCTAAAATGGCCATTTACTGCTTATAATCTGAGCCAACTGCTATAGTCAAAAGGTGCCAAGCCCTTCAGCTATGTCTGGTTTTAAAAGACCTTAGGGTTTGTGCCCTCTCTGATCAAGGCTACACACTCCACTCAGACGAAGATGCCAACAAGGGCAGGGTAGAACCAGGTCACTGGCTAAAAGGCAAGCAGTGTTTTTAGGCAGTTTAGAATTTTGTCATATTCCCACCACCTGTGGGTGTAAAGCTGGGCTGAACTCAGAACAAGCCACTAAACAGACTTAGCCAGAAAGGGCAACTGCCAAGAGATGGCCAGATTTCTCACTGGGTAAGAGGCTGATCTCTTAAGCATGTTCCAGGAAAACCACAGACAGGCAGCCACAGTGGTATTTTTTCCAACTGATTGCTATCAAGACTCTTTAAGATTCTTTAATATGGCAGTTATCAGCCTGATGGAATACTGATTTAAAGAGAAAGTGATAGAGAAATGGAAACACTGGCTATTTTGCTGATTCTGTCACCAGAATATATTGCTCTGAACCTCAAAACCTAAGTGCCTCCAGAGATAGGGCTATAGTTGCAGCAGATGCCCCATAAATGATAGAATTACTTATTAGGTTGCTGCTACATTTCTGCAGTATTCATTTTGAGGTGAAGCTTGTCTTCACCAGAGTCCAGAAGGGAGAGCAGAATGTACTACATAAAGGTTCCAGAATTCTTATCTGCCATGCTCAGCAGAGGAGCAATCAGTTGCACTTGGACCAGCTGGCTTGTATAAATAGGTCTCTTTTAACTAACCGGGAAATACTTTAGTATCAACAAAGTAACAAATGGTTAATGGTAAACTGGTTAAGGGTTCTCCCTAGTCACAACACTAGACCTCAAGTGTATGAACCAATTTCCAGTTTGCATATCCTTTGCTTGGAAGCATCATGGACGACATAGTCTGTGAAATCAACAGCAGCAGCGCCACCTTTCTCCAGCAGTCCAGGAAGGTTGAGCTGGGGCAGCAAGGACTGGGTGGGCTTCAGTGAGTGGAATTCAATGATTCTATGAACCTCACTTTTAAAAGAAATTTAAGTTGTATAACTTAAAAGGGGTACATTTACTAAAAATCGGGACAGAAAATTGGCCAAATGTTCCATTCCCTCACCCTCACTCTTGTCACTGGCAAACAAGGTAAGCAAAGGTTTCCCCAAATCACACCTGATTCTGATGCTTTTGGGGACAAAGTAATCCAACAGGCTGTGCAAATAGCTTGGCACACCATGACTGCTGATTTATTGTGAGTGTTATTTTCCATATGGCAAAACAAGGTACTATTGACAACCAAGATAATAAAGGCCTTCACACTTCAGACTTGTTCTTTTCATATTCCTTTAGTTACAGCAGCTTCAGTTTAGCTCAGAGGCAGTGCCATTCCTTGGACTATCACAAAAATTTAACCTGCTACTTAAAAATCTGTTCAGAACACACAAGTCCAATTAGTCTTCCAAAACCAAACCAAACCAAAAGAAAATGAAAGAAAATCCAGATTTTATGTGTGGAGGGGGTGTTTAGGACAGAATTCTCTCTTCCTTAAGTTTCACTTCCTGTGTTGTTCAGGAAAAACAAGTTGGTGGTGGAGCCACTGCTTTGTAGAACAGCGACATGCAGGATCTCTCGCTATGGCCTCTAGCGATGAACATGACAGAATCGGTCCCAAGTACAAATGGGGCAGCGATGAGAAGGAAGACCCTTTCCTTGTCAACTTCTCTCCACTTGTGTGCTTCCACCAGTATTTCCAGTTTATGATCCAAAAGAACTCTAAAATCGGCTACTCTGACAATACGACTATGATACAGATGTCAGGAGTCAGCCACTGTGTGCATTCCAATGTGTATGAGAGATCATCAGTCTGCAGAAAGCTGGACGCTGGCAATGCAGTGTAACTTGCCTATGAGAGAGAATGCTTTCCCACTTCAAAGACTATGACAGGCAGAACAACAAAGCAGCAGAAAACAGGGCAACAGCAATCACTCATTTTCATCTGGGTTTTGAGGGTCAATGATTTTGACGTGTGTAAAGGGAAAAAGCCCTTTGCGCCCATTCACCTCACCTTCCCACTGGCCATTGATATTCATCCTGGTGACTTTCACAATGTCACCAACCTACAGGGATGGAGAAAGAAAACAAAGTTAGTATTGCTCTGCAAATAAGAAAAATCACAAGCATTATCCAAAGGAAGTGATTAATTTTTCCCCTGACAGGGGTATGTCTTCTCTATTCCAATTCATATCAGATGGGAACTGTTGTCACCAAGACTGAGCAGCAATGATGCCTCCCTGACCTATACATTTCTCACTCCCTTTATGGGAAAATCACTGGGAAAAGCCCAGTTCTGAGCATCTTAAAACACAGGGTGATGGAAATTCTACCTACTGCCAGATGACAGGTCCCAGATAAGGTCTGCTCAAGAGAAAGGAGGAATTTGATTTGGCAAGTGGTTTTCAAATTGTTCTGGAGATCCAGAACAGAGTTCTAGGGAGGTGCTTTAAGGGTCCAACAAATGTCTGTTTGGGACTTCTAATTTTATAAAATTAAATTTTATAAAGTTATTATAAAAG
Organism: Sciurus vulgaris; assembly: GCF_902686455.1. Classification (NCBI taxonomy): domain Eukaryota; kingdom Metazoa; phylum Chordata; class Mammalia; order Rodentia; family Sciuridae; genus Sciurus; species Sciurus vulgaris. Next base: position 123,818,922 of record NC_136468.1, on the reverse strand, counting down.
CACATTCAAATTTGCTATAGTCTCTGACATATTAACCTGTGCTGCCCTAGTAAGCTGCTTTTTATGCAGACCCTCCTTGGAAAAAAAAGTTTGTCTTTACAAAACAGCAAGGTCAAAGCTTAAAAAAGCCCCAAATCTACCTTTGTGTTTTGTAAAACAAACAAACAACAAAAACCTACCACCACTTGCAACAAAATAAAGTCAGAAATAAACTGGATGCTAGATGGCAATATAAGACCACATCCCTCTACTACTTAGCTACATTCCCAGCTCCTTCTCATTCCTTTTTAAAGTAATTCTTAGGTTTGGGTAGCTCAGAAGCAAAACACATGCTTATTGGCACACCTGATTTAATTCACAAAACCACCTTAAAAAAAAACAAAACTTTCCATGTCATAATTTGGGATCCATGTAATATTTCATTTTGACAAGAGCAGGTAAGATTTAGAAGTCCACTTGCCACAGCTGGGGCCATTCAGTGTGAAGGCCAGCCCTCCTGGAGCTTGCCACTACACTGCTCTAACACAGGACTTGGGAGGAGTTACACCTGCTTTTCCTCGTTACTAGGTGGGTCACTGCACTTGGAGGGTTAGATTCCAGGTGCCAAAAGGGCATATATCTTGCCTCAAGTTTGTTAATTTCAGTTGGCCTAAGTTACATATGGTAAATCTGAGAAACAAAATAAAACCTGCCTTCCTGAAAATCCTGCCCCAGGCAGCCTTCTCCTATTTCTTGGGTCAACTTATTCCCGCAGCCTAAGTGAATGTGCTCTCACCTCTTGCTAATCATTCCTACCTCAGGTTCCCCCAGACTCTTACTGCCTGGTTCTACCAATCAGTCACCAAGTGTTGAGTCATCTGCCACCATCTATGTCACATCAGCCCAATCATCCCAACTTTCAACCTCCTCTCCTACAACTAAACCCCATATGCTGAATATTGCTCCCATTCACCAAAGCTCTCCTGGTGGTCCAATTCTAGTGCTCTACCTTTATGATGTTCTGTGATGCTTTACATCAAAGATTTCACTCGCCTCCGTCCCTTCCCTCTGCCCCTCTTTTGTGTGGTATTCTGTAAAGTAACCCTACCAGGTGGGATCCCACTGATACTTATAGAAAGCAAGCTTCTGTGAGGTCAGGTCCTTGTCCTCCAAGACATCCCCAATGAAGCTCCATCCTCTGTTCTTCCAGTTACCTCTTCACTCCTAATACACACCACTACCATATGGTAGTCTGAAGGAGGGGAACCCGCTTTATCATTCTGTACTCTGTGTATGTTACAGATCTCTTGTAAACTATTTTCTGGGAAGGTATGCAGAATTAGGCAAAAGATCAGAAACTAGTAAGCCAATATCCCCAGAAGTTGGGGATAGACAGTCAAGCAGTGTTCTCGAGGGCGAAAGTGGCTGGTTTAAGGATGTTGGGGCAGAAAGAATGACCTTTTTTTTTTTTTTTTTTTTGCGGTGCTGGGGATTGAACCCAAGGCCCAAGGCCTTGTGCTTGCAAGGCAAGCACTCCACCAACTGAGCTATCTCCCCAGCCCAGAAAGAATGACCTTTTAACATATAAAAGAAAACCAAATCATTGCTCTACTTTGTCAACCCCCTCTAACTCCTCCTTTCTGCACTGATCTTCATGCTCTGCCTAATCTGGTTCTGCCACCTCATTTCATGCCACTCTGCCCTTCCCCTCCAACCACAATGACTTCTATTTCTCAAACTTGCCAAGCTCTTTTCTAGATACATACTATACGAGAGGTGCAAGGGTATGCCATTATACTTTTAAAATCTCAAGAGGTTAAAAATCACATTTCAGAACTGTGGATGTAGCTTAGCAGTCAAGTTCTTGCCTAGGCGGTATGTCTTAGACTCCATCTCCAGCACCACAAAAAAAATTAATAAAAACCTCTCACATTTCTCGCTTTTGCCTGGAATTGCCAAGCTAATAAAAAGAAATCTTGGATCTGCTCTTTCACACTTCGAAGACAGAAACATAAGTGACTCTTAGCAAAATCAAACAAGTCCTAAAGACTACTCAGAGGTCCTCAATAAAGCCTCTCTTGCAGACAATGAACACAGGAAGGCCCTTCAGGCAACTCCCAGTAGTCTTTGCAAACAAGATGTTTACTCTGCTCAGAGCCCTGGGTTATGTTCTACATTGTGTACTTAGGATACGTAAAGGCACAACTTGAGTATCAGACATATCTAAACAAAAATAAAGATCTAGGATCTATGATTAAAGTATATAAATTTTTGTCTCCTTAGAACAAATATAAGGTAGCACGGTGCAGCAGTCTGTCATGAGCTTTAGAGCATGATAGAATTTCCTGAAAGTTCAGGTGCTGCCATTTTTAGTGGCTACTTGACTATGGCAAACTGCTCAAGTGACTCCAGGTATGGTTCCTTCTGACTTTAGAAGATTCTTACAATATTTAATTGAAAACTACACGAGAACTATTAACTAGAACACCCTACAAAGAAGATGGTAACTGAATAGAGCTCCCTCAATTGGTCATGCCCTTTGGAAGCACCAAAGCAAGAGTCAAGCACAAAACCTTGTTAGTAACAAAGGTCCCCTCAAAAATGACGAGGGGACAGGAAAAATGACAATTTAGAATGAAAGATGACAGGGAGGCCTAAAAACACAAGTCTAATAAATTACTGTGATAGATATAGCAGCTGAAGAAGACAATGGGAAGATGGAGAAAAAGGTGAGCCACATACAGAAACTTGCCAGGAACATTCATATCTCAGTTAATTGCTGATTTTGGCACTTTATAGGATATTCTCCACATAATCCTAACTAATTAATTTAATAAGATTTACTAAATATTTATTGTATGGAAAATGAACGGGTCGGTTCCTATTCTCAATAGGTCGGTTCCTATTGTCCATTGTGGGATGGACAATAAATAATCCACTGTCCAGACATGGCACATACTCATTGTTATGTAACAACACAGTATAAAAACAGCGGTACTGAATTAACACTATAGAGCTCAGAAGCAAGAAGTTATTGCTTCAACGGAGAGAACTTGGACCTGCAACACAGGTCAAAGAGCAGCCTAGGAAAAAAAGACTGGCATGGGGTTTTCTAATAGTCATTCTGGCCTTGCACGAGTTTCTTTCTTTCTCTTTTTCTCTTTTTGGGTGCCAGGGATTGAACTCAGGGTCTTGTGCATGCTACGCATACCCTCTATCACTAAGCTTCACATCTAATCCTAGGAGTTTCCCTCGGTTGGGTCCTTTTGCTATGAATCCAGAAGGGCACTGACTCATACTACAAAAAGGAATAATGAATAGAGCAGCAAGATGGCTGTGAAGTAACCATTTTAGAATCTGAGGTTGAGTGCTATTTGATAAAACTGTGAGAGAAGTTGGTCTATAGTCAGGTCTGCACAGAACTGTGGGCGGCAGGCTATATAACATAGTCAGGAGGACATCTTTCAAGTATGAAACTTACTTTGGAGGGTATCAAACCGGTAAAAGTAAACTTAAGCCTAGACAATGTCACTGACCTTATCAATGGACCAAGAGAAGGCATGTAACTGATGCACCATCTGTATGAACTTTCACCATATAAAACTGGACAATCCTAATCATTATTTGAATTGTCCTAAGGGAAGGTAGCTCCATGGTAGAGCACTAGTTTGCCATACGTGAGGCCCTGGGTTTCATCCATGGCACTGGAAAGGACATGACAGGACAGGAATGTTAAAATGGTATGTTTTTGCTTGACTACACTTAAAATGGGGAAATAAACATTTAAGCATATATACTAGGAGCAAAAGCCCTGTTCTTTGTCTGGTAAAGACCTCGCAAAGAGAAGACAAGAGGGCATGTACTTCCTGCTGTCAGCAATAGTTTCCTTCATTCCTTTAGTCCAGTGTGTCCTAGAAATAACTACTGTATGAATTCTGGCACTTGATTAAAAGAGTAGTCAAGGCCCTGGAAGGCCAAAATACTGGTTGTCCATTTGTTTTTTGGCTTTCCCACCAGCCTCCACATCCCATACTGATATTCTCAGACTGCATCTCTCAAATTACTGAGGCTGGCCTCAAACTTGCAATCCTCCTGCTTCAGCTTCTTAAGTTGCTGGGATTACAGGTATATGTCACCATGATGAACTCTATAACTCATTTTTAATACTAAAAAAAAAACAAAAAACAAAAAAACAAAAAAAACACCATTCACCATTATCCTTCAAGGATCAAAAGGACTGCTTACTGGCTAACACTTCTTGTGAAAACACAGGGATTTTATTTTAGAATTAGGCAGAGGTCAAAGGAATCACAGGACATTATGCTGGGATGTAAGAGAATGTAGGTTTTAAGGAAGAAGTGAAATTAGGAATGGTGGTGCATGCCTGTAATCTCAGCAACTCTGAAGATTGAAGAAAGATTATAAGTTTGAGGACAGTGTTGGCAACTTAGCAAAATAAAAAATAAGAGGGGGGGCTGGGGAGATAGCTCAGTTGGTACAAGGCTTCAATCCCCAGCACCGCAAAAAATAAATAAATAAATAAATAAATAAATAAATGGGGCTGAGATGTAGCTCAGTGGTACAGTGTTGCTGGGTTCAATTCCTAGCACCACAATAAACAAATTAATTAGTTAATTAACTCTATTCAGAGGACACAATCCTACATACATAAATTCCCAAAGATTCCACATGAAAAATATAAAAATAAAATTCAACAAAGTTGCAGAGTACAAGATGAACACACAAATATCAGTGATGATTCCATGTCTAATGAACAATTCCATTTATAATACATCTAGAAGAATAAAATAACTGCAACAAAATGATCTACCTCCAGTAGCAAACAACAACAAAGATGAAGAACTCAAAGTTCCAGATCTCAAAATTATTACACAAGGTTACAGTAACTAAAACAGTATGGCATTATCATATGAGAACTTATACAGAAAAATGCAAAAAAACGGAGTTCAGAAATAAACCATACATATATGCCAATTGAGTGTGTGTGTGGAGTTGAAGGGGGGAGGGGGAGGGGGAGGGGGAGGGGGAGGGGGAGGGGGAGGGAGAGAGAGAGAGAGAGAGAGAGAGAGAGAGAGAGAGAGAGAGAGAGAGAGAGAGAGAGAGAGAGAGAGAGAATGAATATGGAGGAGACAGACACTGGGAATGGAACCCAGAGGCATACTACTACTGAGGTACATTCCTAGTCCTTTCATTTTTTTGGTTTGGGATGGTCTTGTGAAATTGCCAAGGCTGGCATTGAACTTGCAATCCTCCTACTTCAGCCTTCCAAGTTGTTAGAATTATAGAAGTGCACCATGGTGCCTGTTCTTTGCCCATTTTAAAAATTGGGTTGTTTGGGTTTTTTAGTTGTTGAGTTTTAGAAGTTCTTTACATATTCCAGACATTCAATTTTTTGACAGATATGACTTCCAAATGTTTTTTTTTTTTCCATTTTGTAGGTTGCCTTCTCAGTCTCTCAATAATATCCTTTAATACACATTCGGAATCATGCCAAGCCTTCAATTGTTGTTTTAAATGGATGAACCATATGATATGAATTACATCTGACAATTGCTTAAAAAACAAAAAACAATTGAGGAGCTGGGTGCCATGGTGCACACCTGTAATCCTAGCTACTTGGAAGGCTGAGGGCTCAATGGTAGAGCACTTGCTTTGCATGTGTGAGGTCTGGGTTCAAATCCCAGCACTGCAAGAGAAAAAAAAAAAAAAAAAAAAAAAAAAAAAAACCTGGCTCAGTGGGGGCTCTGCCACATACTACCTGGAAGACTTCCAGAGAATGATACAAATCTCAAGTTCTAAGTGTGTAAAAAAATGAGGTTGGTGCCATTTGCCTCTAGGGCAAGAATGAAAATAAAACTGTGAGACCCCTTGCTGATGGTTCTTCTTACTCAGCAGCTATTACCAGATACAGAAAACAGAGGAGGTCAGCATAAAGGACTAGGCTGGCTGGGCATGGTGGTGCACATCTGTAATCACAGTGACTCAGGAGCCTGAGATAGGAGAATTACAAGTTCAAGGCCAGCCTTAGCTACATACTCAGGCCCTGAGCAACTTAGTGAGACTGTCTCAAAATTTAAAAATAAAATAAAAAAGGTTGGGGGATATAGTTCAATGGTAAAGCACTCCTGGGTTAAATCCCCAGTACCAAAAAAGAAAGAATGAATGAATGGATGAATGGACTAGGTTGGAACAGGCCTTACCTGAAACCCAGTAGGGTCCCAACTTCATGGTATTTTCACCCAATTTACACATTAAGAGAAACAAAGATCTTTTGAAAATAATTATCTCTCATCCTGGGGAAGGTATCTATTCTGAGGCTGGCGGTAGGAAGATCACAAGTTCAAGACCAGCCTCACCAACTTTTATTTTGTCTAAAAATTAAAAAAAGGGCTGAGGATGTAGCTCAGCAGTAGACTGCCCCTGGATTAAAGTTCCAGCAGCCCCCCCTACATATATATATACATCTCTGATTCATAACCCACTGAGAATATGATATGCTAGAAGAAAAAAGTGTTATTAAAAACATGAAAAAACAGACAACCCCTACCACCAAAACAAAACAAAACAAAATCCTCAAGAGTCAGGCAATAGTGTTACATATCCAATAGTCTCAACTAACTGGGAGGCTAAGGCAGGAGAATTTCCTGAGTTCAGGAGTTCAAGATCAGACTAGGCAACATAGCAAGATTCTGTCTCTTTAAAATAGAAACAAAACAAAAACACCTAGAACCTTAAACTCTGAAGGACTTTCTGAATATTCTTACTCTTTTTTTTTTTTTTGGTACCAGGTTTGAACTCAGGTGCACTCAACCACTGAGCCACATCCACAGCCCTATTTTGCATTTTATTTAGAGACAGGGTCTCACTGAGTTGCTTAGTGCCTCACTTTTGCTGAGGCTGGCTTTGAACCTGCTTCCTCCTGCCTCAGCCTCCCAAGCTGCTGGGATTACAGGCGTGTGCCACCACACCTGGCAGTATTGTCATCAAGGATACATAAGTACTTTTGGCACTAAAGAAAACAAGTAAATAAAATTCATAAAACTAGATGCTGTGAAGGACAACTGACACATCAAAGACAGAAGGATGGAAGTGATACTTATTCAGTACTGACAAAAAGACCAAGGGTAGGATTGCTGAATCTGTGAGGTGGCAACTACTTGATTCCCAGTGACTTAGGAGGCTGCGACAAGAGACACATAAGTTTGAGGCCAGCCCCCTCAACTTAGTGAGACATCAAAATAAGAGAAGGCAAAGGATGGAGCTCAGTGGCAGAGCACCCCCGAAGTGGGGCGGGGGCGGGGGAAATCACAGGAGCTCTGGATGTCAGAGAATGAGCAAAACACACTACAGATTATTTTCCCCGCCCCCAGTACAAGGGACTGAACACAGGGGTGCTCTACCACTGAGCTACATTCCCAGTCCTTTCTAACCAAATCAAACAAAAAACTCTAAGAAGGTGGTGATCATACATAGGCCTCTGGGGATCACTAGTAAGATGCTTCATAATGACCTTGAAGAGACCTAATATACTATGGAGAATAAGCTATAGGTCACCCAGCCTAAGGAAATCATCTGAGGGGGAGAAAAAATAAATAAATAAAATAAAACAAAATAAAAACCCAACCAGTACCACTGAAATCTAAATTTGCTTTGCAGGCTATCTCATCCCAGTAAGTAGAAACGCAATAAAGAAATGTTAATGTAGGGCTGGGGTTGAGGCACATGTGAGGCACTGAGTTCAATCCCCATCACCCCATTAAAAAAAAAAAAAAAAAAAAAACTAAACAAAATAAAGGATTATGTCTATCTAAAACTAAAAATTAAAAAAAAGAAAAGAAACTGTTAATGTAAATTTAATTCCCACAAATGAAACATTGATTGGTAAAGTGGAAAACTAAGAATTCCAGGACAGAAGTGAAAGAAATTTATACCATAGGACTTGGGAAAGATTCAGAGACCAGTTGGGTGGAGCACATCTGTAATCCCGGCAACTCAGGAAACTAAAACAGAAGGATCAAAGTTCAAGGCTAGCTTTAGCAACTTAGCAAAAATTAAAAAGGGCTGGGATGTATACCAGTGGGAAATTACCCTTGGTTCAAAAAGAAAAAATACAAAAAGAAAAGGGGGGAAAAAATTCAGAGACTACATGCAAATCCAATGGCTAAGGTTTCAAAACTGGGCAAAGACAATCCAAGAAGAGCATACAATCATAGATGACCCCGAGGGGAGCAAAGAGCAAGTATCTTAAGGACAATGCTAAATTCATACTAAGAACCCTGAGAGCCATAATACATACATACACACCTACATACCAAAGATGGAAGGATACTCTTAGGCTGGTAAGGTTAGATATACATTAAAGTGTTGGCAAGCAGGAACCAAAGTCCAAGATTGGTCTTCTGCCACAGAACAATCACTGGTAGACCTAGGAAGGGCTCTCTGTTTCACATCAAAACAGAGAATATGGGCTGGGGTTGTAGCTCAGTGATAGTGTGCTCGCCTAGCATGCATGAGGCCCTGGGTTTGATCCTCAGCACCACATAAAAATAAAGGTAGCGCTGGGGTTGTGCCTCAGTGGCAGAGTGCTTGCTTAGCATATGTGAGGCACTGGGTTTGATTCTCAGCACTGCATATAAAAAAATAAATAAAGGTCATCGACAACTAAAAACATATATTAAAAAAAATTTTTAAATAAAGGTAGTGTGTCCACCTACAACTAAAAAAAATTTTTTTAAATACCCCAGAGAATATAACAAATTCTATAAAAACAAACTGGTCAGTCTGAAATCAAACCTGGACAAAATTCTGGATGTGATCGGCAAACAGATGGTTTATGAGGATTTAGAATGGAAAAAAGGAGTTTGGAAGTAGTATAGGCTCATAACAGACCAACCTCACCTGTCTTTTCATAGATATGTGACATAAATCAGATGAGGCTGCCTAGAAGGACGTTAGTTCCAAAACCTAAATAATTATTTTACAAAACCTGCAGGTAACATAAAATTGAGGGGCTTAATCAACCTGCTACATGATATAATCAGGATTAGAAACGATTCAGAAATGGTGTACATATAGTATAACAAAACAACACAAAAATTCAAGAAGGCCAACTCTAAGATCATGGACTTGATTCCAATCACTAAAGTCAGGCATACACTCCCACTGAAGCAAGAGTTCAGAGTTAAATCAGGTGTGGTGGTGACACTGTGATCTTAGCAGCTCAGAAAGCTAAGGCAGGAGGAGACCCTGTCTCAAATGAAAAATGAAAAGGTCTGGGAATGCAGTTCAGTGGGAAAGCATACCTGGGTTCAATTTCCAGTACCAAAAAACAAACAAAAAGAACACTGGGCTAAGTAAACATAGGAAAGAGGCTGCTTGTAGACTTTTTCCTGTAGATTGCTAGAATGTAAGAACTTATTAACTACTGGAGTCATACAATTCAGAACAAATCACCTTAAGAGATTATAAATTCCAGAAATTCCACAAGGACATAAATATGGTTTTGTTCACTACTATATCCCAAGTTCTAGTCTGCCTCTTAATCAGTACTTGATAAAGCTCTAACGAGTAAATGTTTTAAGAGGTGTCCAAGTTGAGATTAGAGTGCCAATGGATTTTGACATGTATAAGGCTTATGCATTAGGAAAATGGCTAAATGACCTAAAGGGCTTTAAAATTTTAGTTAGCTAGGCAGGGCAGCACATGTCAGTAACTCAGCAACCCGGGTGGCTGAGGCTGGATAATCCCAAGTTTAAGGTCAGCTTCAGCAACTAAGCAAGGCCCTGTCTCAAAATAACGTAGTCCAGTAATACACCACCCCTGGTTTTGATCCCCAGTACAGGGGGTGGGAGATAGGGGATGGGATGACAAACTTGTTTTTCTCCTTGATTTATATCATTCTATCCTGAATTACTTTTTAAAGTTTCACTTGCAGTCTAAGTAATTGTTATTCTCCCTCCACAGAATCTGTTCCACTGACTGATTCCTGCAGACCCCCAGCTCATATCACCAATTATTTTCTTAACTCACAGCATCAGAAATGTGCAACAGACTTTCAATTTAGATACTTGGATACAAAATTTCATACAGTAAACACTCTTTACAAGAATGTGGGTACCCAAGACTAAGCACAATTTTAAAGATGCTAAGAAATTTCTTATTCAGTCAGAAAGCATACTGGAATACCAGTGAGAATATTATTAAAGGGAAATCAAGGATCTGCTGTAAATTTAAAATCAATAAATAAAAAAGGCAAATTGCCTACAAATTTCAGAATTTCCTTCAGTTGTGGGAAACTGGCTGCTTCATCCTGCAAATGAAGGCATTGCAAGAAAATTGTTACCTCCTCAGTTCATGTGGTATGGCAAAAGCCCACTTTCCCCCTTTGTCTTCTGCTTCTTCTGTCCTTTGCCTGGCATGCTGAATGTGCTGACCTACTTGCAGACACTCAGTGGTGTTAATCACTTTCATGCAAGTTCTTCCCTCTCAGGAATGCCTTCCCTCACTTTGCCCAGCTAGCTTCTATTCATCTTTCAAAACTCATTTCAAGCCAGGAGTAGTGGTGCATGCCTGTAATCCCAGAGGCTGGGGAGGCTGAGGTAGGAGGATCAAAAATTCAAAGTTAGCCTCGGCAACTTAATAAGACCCTAAGCAACTCAGAAGACCCTGTCTCTAAATAAAATATTTAAAAGGTTGGGGATGTAGCTCAGTGGTAAAGTGCCCCTGGGTTCAATCCCTGGCACCAACCAACCACCAAACAAACAAAAAAACTCACTTCAAGGGTCATGTCTCCTCCAAGAAGGCTTTCCAGACCGTTATCTACCTACATTGCCAACGTCCCCACCTACTCACACTGCTGGCTTCTGTCTCTGCCCTTTCACTAGATGGTAAGCTCCTTAGTGCAAGCACCCTACTGGGTGGCTAAATAAATGGGTCCTTAATGAACAAACATCAACTCTTAGAGCCAGGCTGCTTTTTAGGTTAGCCTTACATAATTCGCTTAAGATTACGCAAGTAAAAGCAGGTCCACAATATCTCCCTAATCACCTTACTTCTTCAATGTCAGGGAAAACAAAAAACCTAACAACAGCACCCTTCCTACAAGTATTTTCTGCTGGTCAATGGTCTTTTTTTGGAAAGGGCTACATTGCCTTCCTCAGCCTGATAACTTTCTTATAAGATGTGACCTGCTTTTCCTAGGAGACCTTCAAATCCCACTATATATTCAGGGCATTAGAGACCTCTAATGTTTTCTGGGGTAGCAGAGATTGAATCCAGAGGGGCTTAATCACTGAGTCACATTCCAGCCTCCCCCACTTTAAAATCTGCAGGGTTTGTAAAATAATTATTTAGGTTTTGGAACTAACGTCCTTCTAGGCAGCCTCATCTGATTTATGTCACATATCTATGAAAAGACAGGTGAGGTTGGTCTGTTATGAGCCTATACTACTTCCAAACTCCTTTTTTCCATTCTAAATCCTCACAAACCATCTGTTTGCCAATCACATCCAGAATTTTGTCCAGGTTTGATTTCAGACTGACCAGTTTGTTTTTATAGAATTTGTTATATTCTCTGGGGTATTATAAAAAAAATTTTTTTTAGTTGTAGGTGGACACACTACCTTTATTTAAAAATTTTTTTTAATATATGTTTTTAGTTGTTGATGGGTCTGTTTTTATTTATTTACATGCGGTGCTGAGAATCAAATCCGATGTCTCACATGTTCTAGGCAAGCCCTCTACTGCTGAGCCACAACCCCAGCCCCTATTTTTAAATTCTGAAACAGTTTCACTAAATTGCTGAGGTTGGCCCATTGCAATCCTACTGCCTCATCCTTCCAAGTTGCTGGGATTAGAGATGTGCGCCACGGTAGGTGGTGAGAGTTCTGCTGTTCCTAAGGATTGGGGACACCCACCTTGATTTACCTTACACTGGTCACCATGTATTCCCATTCAAATCAATTAACAGGACCAATTCATTTATTGAAAAGCAGCAAGAATGATGACAAGAAAGAAAGAAAGAAAGAAAGAAAGAAAGAAAGAAAAAAAGAAAGAAAGAAAGAAAGAAAAGAAAGGGAAAATGGCTAAACATAGATCAGTTTTTAATTTTCTCTACTTGAAGGAAGATTTTTACAAGAATCAAGGTTTATGAAAAACAGAACAAAATAAAACAAAAAAAACCTTGTGAAATAATTCAAGGACTACAGTTCACCTAAGCCATCCTCCTCTTCTGCAAATACTATCAAGGGGAATAAGGAAACTTCAATTACTGGCACATTTTGTTCTACTGTGTCACTGTTTCTCATTTTCATTTTAATACTTTTCCTGGTAACCTAATTGCATCAGTCCCAAAAGAGTTGTTTTAAACAGGATTAGACATCATTATCCTGATAGTTTTAGAAGATAACATAATCATAGAAACATTTATGTTACAGCTGAGTCTCATTTAAATACACAGAGAAATACCACTAAGTGAAGTGTAGCAAAGGGTTTTTCTTGGGTTCAGTGAAACACTCAGTGGCCCATTATAAAGCTTGGATGACTAGGTTAATTTCATGAGGAGACAGGTGTGGAGACTGACCTCTGGGGTTTTAGAGACTAGAAGAGCTGCGTAATGGCCAAATATGTGGGTTATCTTAAAATATACACTATTAACTAGGCTCTCACTCCTGGGCCTCTTAGTTACCTACTACCTAGGTAACTAAGGTACCTAGGTACCCCATCAAGGTTTAGACCTTGACAATACCTGTTTTCCTCCCTATAACTCCCTTGTACACACTCCAAGGAACACACCCATACAGTAGATACAGGTGTCTAAAATGCATAAAATTCTGACTGAGCACCTCAAACCTCAAGATTCTCATCCTGGTATGCCAACAATCAGTAGTCTAACACACAAGTCACACCTACTCTGAATCCCATGATGAGATGAGAATTCATTCATGTCTCAAAAAGCTGAAACCACAAAGCAAACTGGAAGGTATTAAGAGCCAAGTGTGTCCATTTATTCAAAGCTAATGAAATGTGGACCAGGCCAGGGATAGGTCTATGTAGTGGTAAGAAAGCTGAAGAAGGCCTGCTCAGATAGGATTATCTATGTGTGGAAGCAGCTTATTTTGGATTCTTTCTTGTTCTTCTGTGAAGTATACAAGCATCTGGATCCTTTCCAGTCTCTGATCCCTGTTGCAAGCCCTCAGGTGCTTGTTCTTTCCTTACAGTCAACATGAAAGAGTTGTAATCACCATCCTGAAACAAAGTTTCAGGTATAGTTCATTCAGACATTACTTCTGGTCCACAGAAAACTGAGGACCACCAATGGAAAAATATACATGAAACAAATTAAAGCTAACTTTTCCTGTGTGTAGGCTGTTTGTGGTTTAAATTTTGCTTTCTTGAAGCAACTGGCTCCATTACATCACCCTATTGTGATGCACCAGGGCTCTCTCAATCCTCCCCTATTTTGACCTTCAGGTGAATACAAAGGGTATAGTTACTAACAATCTATTTCTCTAACACATATGCAGTTTGATAATGCTAAAGAAGAGCAATAGCACTTTGTGGTTTAAACAGCATTTTCACAAGCATCATTTTATGTGATCTTCACAATAGCCTACTGAGGATAGCAATAAAAGCAATTTGCACATATTATTTTATTTAATTTTTTTGTAATTTGGATTTTACCGGTAAAGGTCAAGAAACTCAGAGATAGAGTGATCTCCCCCAGGTAAACAATAAATGAAAGACCTAGGCCCACCCCCCACCCCTGTTTTTTGTGGTACTGAGGACGGAACCCAGGGGCTATCACTAAACTACATCCATAGTCCCTGTTTACTTTAAGACAGGGTCTTGCTAAGTTTACCAGGCTGGCCTCCAACTTGGAAGTCTACGGCTTTAGCCTCGGGAGATGCTGGGATTACAGACATGTGCCACTGCTGCAGAAGTCTTTTTTATTATTTTTTAATCTTTTTGATACTGGAGACTGAACCCAGGGCACTTTACCACTGAGTTACAGTCCTATACCTTTTTATTTTGTATTCTGAGAAAGGGCCTCACTAAGTTGCTGAGAGTGGCCTTGAATTTGTGATCCTCCTTTCTCAGTCTCCCAAATCACTGGGTTTATAGGCATGTACCACCACACCCAGCTATAAGTCTTTTTGAAAAAGTAGTTAATGTGGGCTGGGAGCGTACTCAGTGGTGGACTACTTCTTGTGTGTGACCCAGACTCAGCCCCGAACACCATAAATAAGCAAATAAATAAATAGCAGTTAATGTTTACTTAGAAAATCACTCACAGTAATTAAAATGTTCAAGTTCTAGTTCCTGCTATAAATTATAAAATCTATAATAAGCAAGAACTGATATATTTAGGACTGATATATTTTAGTTTTTGCAGTGCTAGGGATTGAACCCCCAAACACATGCTAGGCAAGTACTCTTATCACTAAGCTACATCCCCAGCCCTGATATTAACTGATATTTTAAAACCATTCCGCTGCCTAACTGAAGACAGAATCTAAGAGATTTATCCATATTTCTCAACTGAACCCAGGTGTGCTTTTACCACTGAGTAAGTCCTCAGCCCTTTTTATTTTTTATTTTGAGACAGGTAGGTTCTCACTAAGTTTCTTAGGGTCTTGCTAAATTGCTGAGACTGGTCTTGAACTTGTAATTCTGCTTCAGTCTTCCAAATCACTGGGATTATAGCAAAGCACCATTGCACCTAGCCCAATGTTAGAAATATTGACCCACTCAAGTGGCTATGAATGTGTGTGCTGATTTTGTTCTAGGTAATGGGGGTTTATATGATTATCAAATTTCCTTAATGCAAAGAAAAATAGCCAGGCGTGGTGGTACATGCCTATAATACCAGCGGCTCAGGAGGCTGAGGCAGGAGGATTGACGTTCAAAGACAGCCTCAGCAACAGCAAGGCACTAAGAAACTCAGATCCTGTCTCTAAATAAAATGCGAAATAGGGTTGGAATTGTGGCTCAGTAGTAGAGTGCTTGCCTGGCACGTGTGAGGCCCTGGGTTTGATCCTCACCAAAACATAAATAAAAAAATAAAATAAAAAGTCCATCAACAACTAAAAAAAAATTAAAAAAAAAAAAAAAAAAAGAGAGAGAGAACCAGCTACTGTTGAGACTAAATCTATGAAGATTTAGAAACAGGAAAAAAGAGCAAGCAGGTTAAGAATCCGGGAGATGGACTGGGGATATAGCTCAGTTGGTAGAGGGCTTGCATCGCAAGCACAAGGCCCTGGGTTCAAATCCCCAGCACCGCAAAAAAAAAAAAAAAAAAAGGAATCCGGGAGAAACAGGAAACAAGAATCAGTGAGAAATACTAACAGCACAGCTCCCAAAAAAATCACCCAGTTCTCTAATTTTCATGAATATAATCTTAAATGAGCAGTCATTACTTTCAAGAATCTAAATTAAAACAGGTGCAGTGGTGCACACCTGTAATTCCAATGGCTCCAGAGGCTGAGGCAGGAGGATCACAAATTCAAAGCCAGCAATTTAACAAGACCCTGTCTCAAAATAAAAAATAAAATGGGCTGGGATATGGCTCAGTGGTTAAGCACCCCGGGTTTAATCCCTAGTACATAAAAAACAAAAACAACAACAACGAAAAACCCAACCACTAAAAATTAAAAACCAACGTCAAAGGACCCACAACGTCAATCTTAATATATTTTACCTCTAATGCCAAAGCAGTCTTGTCATAAGCACAGGGTACTCTTTTCTGGATTGCTTTTGCAAAGACAGGTCCATTCTGTGTGGATGGCAAAGGGTTGATCGCTGCTCCAGGAGTACTGGAAACTGCAGGTAGAGGAGTTGTGGTCTGAGGTTGAGCATATGCGTGAGCAGGTTCTGGGATGCCATAACTGTTGGAATTCCTATTTCCATGCTTTCCATGAGGTGAGGACCTCACCAGCTTTTCAACATAAGGGACAGGAATCATCCCAACTCGGCCATCCTTGTTCCGGGCACTCCACCACTGTTCTTCAGGCTTTTCTATTATCACCAGGATCTCACCCTTTTTAAAGGGCAGGTCTTCAGCATCATTCCCAGGAAAATCATAGAGAGTCCGTACATATTCCATATTTTCTTCTGCTGTAGGCAAGTTGGGAGCTGAGACAGATCCCACTGGTGGGCTTGGATACCTTAAGACAGAGAGAAAAAAAAAAAATCACTGTAGAGAAAAATCTTACTCTATACTAGTATCAGTCACATTTAATAAGCCACTCTTCTCTATAATAAGTATCTCCCTCTGTAGTCACAGTAGTTAAGAAGATTCTGTCATACTGTCCTTTCTTCAGTCTTTATTGTAACAAAAGTTAATATCCTGAATGTCTTTTCAAATTACATGTCATGTGCACATACACACACACAAACTCTGTTTTATAAGAACCTTTTATTCACATCATGTACAACCACAAGAATGGAAACCTAATTCGAATAAGTTATACTCCATATATGTATAATACGTCAAAATACACTTTACTGTCATCTCTATCTAAAAGGAACAAATTTTAAAAATAAAGTTAAAAAAAAAAGAGCCTTTTATTTTACATACAGATAACCTGATCTGAATTTATTTTTAAAATCTCAAGTATGATAGCTGGCTTCCTTTGAACCCTGTCACAACCATTACAAACTCTTCCACCCAGCCCTAATCTCATGGCTCACATCCTGCACACTTCCCTGGGCACACAAAAAGATGATGACAAAGGCCTCTGTCTCCTGAAAATAAGAACCAGAAAAGGATTTATATACTTGCCAAATTAAAAAAGTAAGCCACACATCCCATCTTGTACAAGAATTATCACCTAATCTTTAAAATAAACACTTGTACCAGGTGTGGTGTTGCATGCCTGTAGTGCCAGCTACATAGGAGGCTGAGATGGGAAGATCACTTCAGCTTACAAGTTTGACCAGGCTGGTCCACATAGTGAAAACCTGACACAAACAACAAAATAAAACAAAGTTTCACTGCAAATTCACAAGCATGAACTCTCAGGTAAGCATCAGTCCACAGGCACCACCACCTTCACTTTGCTTCACCACCTTCACTTTGCTTATCGATGCAACATGTATTTATTTGCTCAGTGCCTTGCAGAAAGCACTCCCAGAGACAGCTACAAAAGCAAAGTCCCAGCTGGAAATGTAGTTCAGTGCCAAAGAGTGCTACAAGAGTTTGATCACCAGCACTTTCCACATCATCCCCCAAAGGGGAATGGTGACAAGGAGAGGCAAGAGAGAGAAACAAACGTGTAGTTTCTGCCCCAAGGAAACTTCAATTATCATTCCATGTTCTCTGCTCCTAAATTCCAACTGGCCCAGTTTACAGCTTTCTTAAAATAAGAGTCCTGTATATACCTGTGGTGATTTCTCTGCCTAATATCACAGCACAGATGTCTCCACACATTTCTGGCTTCATCATGATCTCTTTTATGGCAAGGAAACATTTCATTCTGTGGGCTTACTCAGTGATGCATCCAAGAATATTTAGTCTTTCTAATTCTCCTTATTTAACCATAATTATTATAAACCCTTTTGAACATTATTTTATTCTTTCTTTCCTTTTATTTCTCTTCCTTGGTGCTAGGGATCAAACCCACATACATCCTCAGGCATGCTAAACAGGCATTCTAACACTGAACTATACCCCCAGTACTGGGCATTATTTTCCCTATAAAAGGCTTTTTGTAAAGCCCAGGTTCCTGAAACTCAAATTACCAGATTAAACAACAAGAACAAACTCATAAATGAATTCAGCAAAGTAGCAGGACATAAAATCTACACCCATAAATCTAATGCATTTCTATACGTAAGCAACGAATCCACTGCAAGAGAATTTAGGAAAACTACCCCATTCACAGTAGCCTCAAAAAAATAAAATACTTGGGAACCAATCTAACAAAAGAGGTGAAAGACCTCCACAATGAAAACTACAGAACACTACAGAAAGAAATTGAAGATCTTAGAAGATGGAAAGCCCTCCCATGCTCTTGGATAGGCAGAATTGTCAAAACAGCCATACTAAAAAAGTGTTATACAGATTCAATGCATTTCTTATTAAAATCCCAATGACATTCTTCATAGAAATAGAACAGCAATCATAAAATTCGTTTGGAAAAATAAGAGACCCAGAATAGCCAAGGCAATCCTTAGTTAGAATAGTGAAGCAGGAGGCATCACACCACCAAACCTTGAACTGTACCACAGAGCAATAGTAACAAAAAAAAAAGCATGGTATCAGCACCAAAATAGAAATGTAAACAACAAAAACAGTGGTGGGCATGGAGGCACATGTCTGAAAGTCCCAGCAAATTGGGAGGCTGAGGCAGGAGAATCCCAAGTTTAAGGCCAGTCAAAGCAATTTTTTAAAGATGCTCAGTAACTTAGTGAGCCACTGTCTCAAAATAAAAAAATTAAAAGGACTGGGGATATAGCTCAAATTACATGTCATGTGCATACAAACACACAAATTCTGTTTTATAAGAACCTTTTTTTCACATCACATACAACCACAAGAATGGGATCCAAAGCACCCATGAGTCCAATCCCCAGTTTTAATGGTCCTTGGTACATATCGTCACATTGCTTTCCAAAAAGCAGCCTTCACAATGTAGCAAAACTTACATCTTTCTTTAAAGCAAGCACCTCAAAGGCCTTGTTTCTTATTAATCAAGGGTCAATTGCTTAATATCAGTCCATCCAAAAAATGGATAACACAAGGAGCAGAAGTACCAATAGTAATAAAGAGTTAATATTTATTATCTGTCAGCCACTATTTGCAGTCTTTGAAGACAATAAATTTAATCCTCATGGCAATCCTAGGAGACAGTTATCCCCATTTTACAGATGAGAAGGCCAAAGCAAAGGTTAGAGTTGCACCCAGGCAGTCTGGTTCAAGAGTCCTCACTGTTTATTTTTATGTGGTGCTGAGGATCAAACCCAGTGCCTCATATGTACAAGGCAAGCACTCTACCACTGAACTTACAAACCCTAGCCTGACAAACTACTTCTCTCAGGTGCAAGAGAATTTGTCATAATGTGTGAAATATTTCCCACAATTCCTAACTAGCATATATGCACATATTCAGGCACCCCTGAAAACACATCCCTCTTCCTATTTCAAGAGCCATAGAGATTCTGTGAAATTTGTTGGGTACCACTGATTGCAGACAATTTGCAAAATGAACAATCAGCTCTATCTCAGAACCTATCCAAGGGTATTTTATTACAATTAATTTGTATAGGTAGAAATATGGTAGAGCCTAGCATGCACAAGGTCTTGGGTTCAATCCCCAGCACTGTCAGAAACAAAATAAAAAACCCACAAAAACAGTTCTACCAGCAGGGCACAGTGGTGCATGCCTATAATCCCAGTGACTAAGGAGGCTGAGGTAAAAGGATGATAAGTTCCAGGCCAGGCTCAACAACTTAGTGAGGCCCTAAACAAGTTAGTTAGACCCTGTCTCAAATAAAAAACAAAGACTGAAGATGTAACTGAGTGGTAGAGTGCCCTGGGTTCAAACCTCAGTCTCTCCCACCCCAAAAAAGAAGTTCTATAACAGATTATTATAGCTTCAGTGAGGATTAAAATAAAATCCATTTGCCGAGGTATCACTGGTCCTACTATGTACTAAGACTTGGAACCAAGTTCTTGATCTCAAAAGACAATTTAGTGCTGTGTGCACATGCGCATGCCTATAATCCCAGCAACTCAGAAGACTGAGGCAGAAGTATCAAAAGTTCAAGGCTAGCCTCAGCAACTTAGTGAGCCCCTGTCTCAAAATAAAAAGGGCTGAGGATGTAGCATAGTGGTATAGTGCCCCTGGGTTCAAACGTCAGTACCCAAAAATAGATAATTCAATAGAGAGTTGGAAGAAAAAGAAAAGCACCTAGTGTAATTAATGGGTATCATGACAGACATCAACAGGATCCAGAGGTACTCAAGTTTTTTGCTAAGGGTCAGGAGAACCAAGTAAGGAGGTGATTCACAAAAAACTCCTAAAAACTAGCCCCACTCTGAAGTTGAACAATTCATTAGAGAGGATATTATGAATTTGGTTCTGCATTAGAAATAAATCAGAGTCCCAAAGGTTGAAAACGTCCTTTCCTGGTCTCCCTATAGACTGCAAAGCACACTGCAGTTTCTCACAGGAACAGACCAAGAGTTCTGCTGGCCAAGGCTTTCCAAAGGTCAAAACTTCTGTGAAGGACCATATGGTACATAATTTAGGCTTTGCAGGTGTCTCTGCCACATATTATTTTTCAAAAACAATTTTTTAAAAAATAACCACTGGGCATGGTGGTACACACCTATAATCCCAGTGACTCAGGAGGCTGAGGCAGGAGGATTGAAAGTTTGAGGTCAGCCTGAACAACTTAGCAAGCAAGAGCCTGCCTCAAAATAAGAAATAAAAAAGGATTGGGGGAGCTGGGGCTGTGGTTCAGTGCATAGAGTGCTTGCCTGGCATGTATGAAGCCCTGAGTTCAATCCTCAGCACTGCATATTAATTAATTAATTAGTTAATTAAAGGTCCATCAACAACTAAAAATAAAATTAAAAAAGGATTGGGGATGTTGCTCAGTGATAGAGCACTTGCCTAGTGTGCACAAGGCCCTGGGTTTGATCCCAACACTTATTAATTAATTTTAAAAAGGACTTGAGGATATAGTTAAGTGGTAAAGTTCCCAAAGATTCAATCCCCAGTATACCAAAAAGGAATATGTGGGCTGGACACAGTGATGCATGCCTGTAATCCCAGCAACTCTGGAGGTGGAGGCAGGAGGATCTCAAATTCAAAGCAAGTCTAAGCAACTTAGCGAAAACCTGTCTCAAAACAAAAAATAAAGAAAAGGGCTAGATGTGGCTCAGTGGTTAAGTGCCCACGGGTTCAATCCCCAGTACCAAAAAAAAGGAAAGGAATACATGGATGATAAAGATGTTTTATTATACACATACATTTGTATATGTATGAAATATTTCAGTTAAAAAAAGTCTTGAAAACACTTGCTAGAGCAATCAATTCCAAAAAGGCTAAGTATTTAGGTAATGAACTGTCCTAGGTAACCATTCTTCATCATTCACTGAATTTATCTTTAATTTTTTTTATTATTATTTTGGGTGCTAGGGAATGAATGCAGGGCCTCTTGCATGCTAAGTACATACTCCATCACTGAACTACATCCCCAGTCACCTTAGTGGCATTTAGTACCCAGTTCCCCTCCATTTTTTCTCTGAGCATTCAGGCCATCACTACCTCCTTCCACAGCTCCTCCTCCTCAGCTCATTCCCAAATCTATATATTCAGTCCCCATCTCTCTTTTCAGTAACAAACCCACCAGATTGCTAAGTAACATCTGGCTCCCTGAGGCTCCTCAAGAAAACATTCTTCCTATTGAAAACAATCCCCTCACCCTAATCCCTTCCCTCCTCTCAAAGGCACCACTACTCAATTCTCTATGAAGTTATACTCTTCTTTTACCGTCTATGTACAATATCCCAGAAAGGTTCTAAGTTCCCACTTCCACATTCCCAGAACAGTTGAGCTTAGTTCAGTTTCTCATGGACCCTCTCTGTTAACAGTCCTTAATTAGCCCCATCCTCTAGACTGTCTCCTACTCAGCTCCAAACCATAGCAGTTTTTAAAAAGTAAAACTGATCCCCAGGCACAGGCAGATGAGTGAGCATGTGACGCACAGACACACACACAGAGTAAAGCTGATTATGACAATGCTTTTTAGAAACCTAGATGATTCTCACTGTTGAACTCATTTACAAGGCAGAGGAGGCCCTTTACGATATCCTTCCTGCCTAGCCTCCTGTTCATCACTCACATTAATTACAACTCTGTCTTTCCCAGCAGGCCTCTTCCACCTCATATACTTGTTCTTATTTTCAAGAATTAGTTGAATTAGAAAAGGCTGTTTCAAGCCTTACCTGAACCCTTAGGTAAAGCTGACCTCCCTACTATGGCATTCTATTTTAATTTTCTCAATAGATTTAGTTTCTCAAAGGAAAAACCATGGTTTACTCCCATATGCCTTAAGTGTATTTTGGGTTTGGTGCACAGTAGGTCTCTATCTTCTGAAATCACAAAAGCTCAGGCATGCCAAACACCTAACTTTAGTTTGTTATACATAAAAGGAGAACCATTGTGTGCCACATGGTGCACCTTCCAAGTCTCTTCACCTTACTATTCTTCCATGGTATTCTCACATGCTTAGCTATCATTCCAGGCAAGCAACTGGGCTGGTGGCCCTAACTTCTTTAAGATCTCAGATCAGAATAATCTTTTCTCCCACTAATAAACAATGTCCCATTTACTTACTAAAAAAATGACAATACTTTAGCCTTAAGGACACTTGTAAATAATCTAGTCCAACAGTTCAAAGTTAAAAAAAAAAAAAAAATATATATATATATATATATGTATGTATGTATATGTGTGTGTGTGTGTGTAAATTAGACTGGGTCTTGCTATGGCTGCCTAGGCTAGCATCCAACTCCCGTACTATTCAAAGTGATTCTTCTGCCTCAGCCTTCCAAGTACTGAGACTACAGGTGTTAGCCATCATGCTCTGCTTTTAAAGTAAAAACTGTTACATAAAAATTCTCTGGATTGGAATCTTTACACACACACACATATATTTTAGTTGTAGATGGGCACGATATATTTTTTTATGTGGTGCTGAGGAACCCAGTGCCTCACACATGTGTGCACGCGCGGCAAGCTCTCTACCACTGAGCTATAGCCCCAGCCCTGGATTTGAATCTTAAACAAGAGAAATGTCATAAAACAAATAGCCTCTGGTATTTTACATGCAATCAGAACACAACTCTACAACTGAACAAACTCCTATTCTCAGCATAATGGCAATGTTCTTGTATCTCACCTGAATCAAATTAAGATGATTTAAACCACTGGTCAAAAGAAATGCAAAGGAGTTTATGAACAGTGCCAAATTCTACACTGACCAAAATTACTGGCAAACCTTCTCTCCTATTCCCAATTATGAAAATTCAGATTTGCGTTTTCAAATATTTAGAACTGACTATATGGGGAAAAGACTTGGTAAGGGCCTGCCCTATAGCGTGAGGCCCCCTGCAAAGGCTCTTAGTTAGACTGAACACTCTCTTCCTCACAGCCACTTGACCATGCATGAAAATGACCTTTTAAAAAAACCCTGGTAGCCAGGTGAGGTAGTGCATGCCTGTAATACCAGAGGTTCAGGAAGCTGAAACAGGAGGATTGTGAGTTCAAAGTCAGCCTCAGCAAAAAGGAGGTGCTAAGCAACTCGAGACCCTGTCTCTAAATAAAATATAAAATATGACTGGAGATGTGACTCAGTGGTTGAATGCCCCCCCCCCCCCCCCCGAGTTCAATCCCCATACCCACGCCCCATACCCACGCCCCATTGGTAACCAGAAAGCCCCCAAGAGCATGAGAAAGACTGTTCAACTGAACATTGGTTCTGTATTACCAAGTATAAGTAATGGTCAACGTTTGTTGAATAAAAAACATGATTTTCTCAAAGGGTCAATTTTCCTGTTCTTTTTTTTTTTAATTTTTAAAAAATTTTTTAGTTGTAAATGAACACAATACCTTTATTTTTATTTATTTATTTTTATGTGGTATTGAGGATTGAACCCAGTGCCAGGCGAGTGTTCTACCACTGATCTACAACCCTAGCCTTCCCTCAGTTTTTAATGGTAAATTTTTGTCACAATTTGTTTTTCCTAGCTTGCATTTATCTACATACTTTAGAACTGGAAAATTTTATAAGCAAAGCAAGCTATACAAAATATACGTTCAAGTTTCTAAACCAGAAGAAATGTATTTCATATCCAAGCAATTCACCCAGAAATCCTTTGAAATATTCCGATTCTGACTGGAAATAGACCATATTAAAAAACACTAGAGCCTACATGAATACCAACTACAACTTAATATTTTTTTTCGAGACAGGGTCTAGGTTACCCACACTGGCCTTCAACTCCCAGGCTCAAGTTATCCTCCTGCCTTAGCCTACCAAGCAAGAGGAACTACAACAGTATGGCACCATGCCTGGCCCTAAACAAAATCTTAAAAATGTTTGTGCCCAGGGCTGGGGATATAGCTCAGTTGGTAGAGTGCTTGCCTTGCAAGCACAAACCCTGGGTTCAATCCCCAGTACTCCCCCCAAAAAGCAAGCAAGCAAACAAACAAACAAAAAGTTTGTGCCCAAAATGAAGGGGAAAATCACCACAGGATTTCTGTTTATCAACAACAAAAAATTACACTAATGTGTACAAAGAGAATATTTTAGGTTCATTCAAAATCAACAAATGCTATCCAACATGATACACTTTTGGGGTAAAATAATTCAAAATATACAATAAGAATTATATAAATACAAAAATAAATTAATAAGGGGGTTAAATAATTTTAAATATACAATAATACCACAGATAAATATAAAAATAAATAAGATGAACCTCGGGGCTGGGGTTTTAGTCTAGTGGCAGAGGTCTTACCTAGCATTCCTGAGACTGTGGTTCAACACCCCTGCCTCCAGAATAATATGAACTGATGTCCTTAGCTTCTCAGGTAGATGTTTATAGTTATGAACTTGAGCAAAGCAAAATGAAGAAAAAACTATTACCCAAGGGGCACGAAACTCAGACTTTAAAAGCTCAGTTTTGATACCTGAAAAGTTAAAACTACTTAATTTATCCTGTATGAAGATATGAAGAAGCACTGCATTAAGTTTTCTGTTTGGCCAAGGCTCTACTAACCACTAGCTTTTTTAAAATTTTTTTTATTTATTTATTTTTGAGTGTCTCACTGGGTGTGGTGGTATACACCTATAATTCCAGCTATTCAGAGGCAGGATTCCAAGGTGTAGGCCAGCCTGAGCCATTTAGTAAGACCCTGTATCAAAAAAATAAAAATAAATAAATAAATAAATAAATAAATAAATAAATAAATAAATAAATAAATGGGTTGGGGATGTAGCTCAGTGGAACAGTGACCCTGGGTTCAATCTCCAATACCCCCCAAAAAAGAAAAAGAGAATTAAAGAGAGAGATAAGGGATCTTGCAATGTTATGTTGCCCCAGCTCATCTGGAAACCTCTGGGATCAAGCTACCCTCCCACCTCAGTTGCCAGAGTAGTTGAGACAATAGGAGTATACCACCACGCCCAGCTTAACCACTAGCTTTATATTAGAGACTAACATGTTAAATCTATTCCTGAATTTCAGACATCCGAGTGGCATGTCAATGATTCAGTACAAAAATAAATTCAGATGGGGTCCAATTGACCATCTTCAGAGTTATCAGGGAAAATGAAAAACAGCAACATGCCTGGGGCAGAGGGCACAGAATAGGAGAAACAAAGCTGAATTTGAGGAGGATAAGGAAAAAGCCCTATTATTTATGACACTAGGAACAACAGGTAGGATTTCAATAGGTGGAAAATAAAGTGGAGTGAGGCAATGAGGAGTCAACAGCTCCAGCAAAGGTGCAAAGGTATAAGTAGGTAAGGATAGCTAACAGAATAGGTGGGCAGCCCTGTAAAGTTTCACTGAAGAGATGACAAAGAAAATTATATCTGGTATCTGAGAAGACATGTTTCCAGGGAATATTGGTTTTGTGGGTAGTGGGATGCCACTGTAGCATATTCCTTTTCCTCCTTCTAGAAGAGGATCAAGCCATTACTTCACTTTTGAAACAGCAATATTTAGGATCTGTCACCTCAATGTAAGCACATGCCTTGCACACAGCATGGCTTAATAAAGACCTGAATTATATTACCAATCTCATTACATTGGGTCTAACTCCTCATATAGGAATTACATTGTGCTCAAAGTTGATTACACTTACCAGAAGCTGTTAGGACCACCAAATTTCAACAATATGATTCTTGGTGTCCTGGTCTTTGTTATTCAGAATTTGATTTATAATTACTTTCTCCCTGTTTTTTTTTTTTTTTTAAGTCCATTTAGATTAGTAGTTAATCTTGAAGTCATCATACTGTCATGTTTTTCTTCCTTATCTCTTTCCCAAAGAAACATATGCTTCCAGTAGGTGCTCTTAATTATAGCAGTTTCTAGGGTTTAAAGTTCAGAGTAATACTTTGTTTGCAAATCTATAAAATCAGAAACATCTCACCCTGAAAAATACATACTAATCCTTTTTAAATAGATGCTTTAAGAAAGAAACTGGGCAGGAAAATAACTTTTATTTAAAAATTCTAGGTTGGAGATGTATCTTAGTGGTAGAAGACCTATGTAGCATGTGCCAGGTCATGGATTTTATCCCCAGCACCACAAAAATAAATTCATTAACAGAAAAATCTAGGCAATTTTTCAACTGAAGTTTGGTATAATTTAAATAAAAGAATTCACTTATAAGACAGCCCCCCCCCCAAAAGCAAATAATCAAATAAAATAACATATTTTACTTGGGAAAAGAATGCTTGATAGTATCACTCTGAGTTCTTTAACTTTAAAACAGACATTAATCTGTTAGACTTAATACAGGAAGTATATATGAAATCGGACTGGTACAAGAATAAGGTAAGTGCCATTCCATCTTGATAATTCACCAAAACGATGTCTCGCCTAGTGATGGTTCACCTCTGGAGGGGGAAATGCAAAGTTTCCTAAAAATGTCATGTCTGAAACCAATGCACCTTTTCGTTTCTTTCTAAGTGTACAGTAAAAAAGGTCATCTGGCCCTTCAAACCTGGCATCAGAACATCAATAAATAGTTCTGATATTTCAATTAAAGGTTTTTGTTTTTGAACAATAAAACAACTGTTTCAAAGGCTGTAGTCCATTTCTTAACCTTGTAGTTGTTGAGATCTCGCCTGGGGTCCAAGAACCCTGCAAGACTTGTATGTGAATTTTCGGGGAGATGGGGTGGAGGCATAACGCCGCAAAATAAGTCTACGAGTCAGAATAGAGTAATTTAAAAACAAACGAAGAAAAAAGCTCTCTATATGAGAGACAGCAAAAGTGACAAGACAAAAGGAAAAAGCTTGCATTTGAACTATGCAACCACCGTTAAATGTTTAAAAAGCATCCTCTCTTATCCAGTGACCCAGATCCTAAACGCCCTCTGGTTCAGAATGGATTCACCCCCGCCCCCTACACTCTACAACAGAGCCCATTCTCAACCCTCCTCAGTAGTTGGGCTGGTTGCACGCCCGGGAACCCCAGGCGCTCGCGTACCTGGGAGCTGGCTCGATTAGGGTGGTGGTGTCCAGGTAGTGGATTTTGTAGAACTCTAGCAATGCCGGCAAATGGTCAAACTCCTGGTCCCCGATCTTAAAACGGCGATTAGGCAAGGAGTTGATGATGTAGTGGGAGACGCGCGAGTTCTCGGATACAGACAGCACATAGTCCCCGGGACAGGTGGAGGAGTCGCGGACTAGGAACATGCCGTGGCGCTGACCCTGGAGCCGGGTCTGCGCCTCCTGGCGAGACACCGGTCCCATGTACCAAGCAGAACGGTCTGAGGAGTCAAACCTGGCGGAGGACATGGTGCCGGGCCGGGTTCTCTGGCGGGTCGGGGCGATGGCTGCTCACGCCTGCTCTGGAAACCTTTGCCCGGCAGACGGCTTTGAGGCCAAGAAAGGGGCCTCTCCGCACACCTCTATGCGAGCTTAGAGGGCCGGATAAGCACCTGCCTCTCGGCTCCGGGCCCGCAGCATCCTCTGCCGCCGCCCGCCTGCTCCGGGGCCGCCTCACGCAAAGAGCCGGCCCAGGGAATGCAGGGAAGAGCCCGGGTACGGGGTGGGCGAAGTCGAACAGCAGCGGAGGCCGCCCCGGGGTTCTTGGGCTGTCCGACGTACCGGGGGTGGTTCCCGGGATCAAGACCTGGAAAGCGCCGGCTCCGTAGCCGCACGGGTCTGCACTGACCACAGCCGTCACACGAAGCACAGGACTCCAGGGAGCGTCGCGCCTCTGGCGAGGCTTTGCCCAGCCTGTTCCCAATAGCCACAGCAACAAAATGGCGGACGCGGGAGAAGCAACCAGCCACCTCCCCCTCGTCTCAGCGCACTCCGTCTGCGCACGCGCGGGACCCCGGCTCCCAGCGGCCGTCGGGGCCCTCCCCATGACGTCGCTCGTCATAGCCAATCAGCAACGCGGTTGCGGAGGTCGGGGCGTGGGCTTCTAGCACCCGCTCCCGCGTTCCGGGAGGAGGCTTAAGGAGGCGTTGACCGCGGACACTCCCTTCCCAGGCCGCTGTGCGCCACCAGGGGCGCTGCCGCCACCGAGTCTCTCAGCGCTGGCAGGAAAATAGCTGGAGCTGAGAGGGAGCGGCGTTCCGAAAAACCTGCTTCTGGGAACAAAGCGTAACGTGCTCGCCGAATCGCGGGCCAGGGAGGCGTGGCACTGAGGTGACCTGGACGACCAAGTGGCCAAAGGGAGATTTAAGGGCGGACAGGCCCTAAAGGGCGGAGATTGCTCTCGGAGATGACGACCCCGGGAGCGAGGTGACCCCTCGATTACTGAGTGACGCACACTGTAGGTGGTCTAATAGGCTAAGAGACTCTGGGTGGTTAGGTGACCCAGCTGGCACAAATGGGGGGTGGGGGAAACGAAGATTGCATTCCCGAGTCTACAGCCTGCTATAACCTGGCCTATATTATAGGCTCTGCATCGCTGCTAGTAAAATGCAAACGCCTCTCGGGCGTGGCCTGAAGGCTTCGCCTGCTCCGGGTTCTGCCTGCTTCCCTCAGTTAATTTCCTCCCATTCACTCCTGCTGCGCTTTCCTAACCTATATCCTCCTCCGACCCCTACTTGAACGTAAATTTTAAGAAACCAGGTATCTTGTCTGTTTTGCACAATGCCTGGCCCTGAGCGGATGCTCAAATATTTGTTGAATGACTGAGTTATGAAAAATCATCAGGCCATTAGTACCCGATTATTGGTAATAACATCCCTGAATTGGACAGACAAGAAAGCATGTCCAGAAAGGGGGAAAGGCAGAAGCAGCAAATCATACTTATATCCCTCTGCCAATGAAATGTCTTTGGCCACTGTCATCCCCCAGGTTCAACAAATTGTGGACTGTAGGGAGATAGATGATGTCCATTCTAGGGTAAGTTAAAGGGAAATGTCAAGGTATAGTGCCTTTTTGTGAATTCGCAAAAGATGCTTTCATGTTGTATTAATCTCAGGTGCAGTTTGAATACCACTGACAATGATGCTGACTACCTGAGTTCAAATCCTGGTTCAGTCGTCTAGCTGAATGACCTTGGGCTATTCAATCATTCTTTGCCTCATCTCGGGGATAATAATAGCACACACTTCATAGTTCAAAGTAAATGTATAAAACAAGCTAATACATGAAAAGTACTTGGAAGAGTGGCTGGCACATATTAAGCATCACGTAAGAGTTTTCCACTGTTATTATTCACTCTCTCCCTGGGCCTCTACCTCCATAGTCTTAAAGTGTGAGCAGATCTTTCCATGGGTGGGGAGAATATTTTCCACTTGATTTTCCAGCTCCTTTTCACAGCTAGATTTACCATTTCCTCATTACCTACTCTTTGCCCACCTTCCTGATTTGGCTTCTACCCTTGCTTTGACTGAAACTAGACTTTTGAAGGTTGTCAGTTATCTCCATAAAAATTATCATTCTCTTTGATCTTTCTGGCCTTTTTAAGTTTCTGTGACAATAACATAACTTTTTTTCTTCCTTTCTAAATATACCTTCTCAGTATCTTTTGTTTTGTTGTGTGGTGCTGGGAATTGAACCCAGGGCCTCATGTATGCCAGGCAAACACTCTACCACTGAACTACATCTCAGGATCTTTCTATAGCATTTTTGTCTCCAGCCACTTAAATGTAGAAGCTCAGTCCTTCACTTCTTTATAGCTTTTCCTTTGGCAGGTTCATAATCATCATGAATACTTTAGGGGTCACCTCTGGTGACTCCAAACACATGTATTCTAAAAATAGAACTAGGGTTGGGATTGTGGCTCAGTGGCAGGGTGCTTGCCTAGCTCCTGTGAGGCACTGGGTTCAAACCTAAGCACCACATAAAAAATAAATAAAGGCATTCTCTACAACTACAAAAAAAAAATTAAATTAAAAGAATAAATAAAAATAGAACAAAAACCACACCTGTGATTACTGTGCCAACAACATTGCAGTCACAGTGTAAATTAATTCTTACCACTTTCATTTCTTTTTTTGTGCTGAGGATTAAACTCACAGGCACTCTACCACTGAGCTACAATCCCAGTCTTTTTTTTTTTTTAATTGCAGTTGCTTATAAATACTTTTTCCTAATCTGAGCATCTTGAGGGTAGACTATAATTTTTTGGATTCCCAGTGCCTGGCACAGTGCCAGTACATAGTATATACTTAAATGGTTTTTTAATGTAGCTGGATAAAGATGGGAAGAAGCCAGAGAAAAATGAAAATTTAGTTTAATAAAGGTAAGGAGATTATAATTGTTTTCAGGTAATAACATAATAAATATATTTTAAAAATATATATAGATAACCAAGTGCACTGGCTCAACCTAATCCCAGCGGCTTGGAAAGCTGAGGTAGGTTTGTGAGTTCAAAGCCAGCCTCAGCAATTTAGCATGGCAACTTAACAAGACCCTGTCTCTAAATAAAATATAAAAAAGAGCTGGGATACAGTTGGGTGATTAAGTGCCCCTGGGTTCAATCCCCAGTACCAAAAAAAAAAAAAAAAAAAAAAAAAAAAAAATATATATATATATATATATATATATACACACACACACATATGGAACTACAGTTTGTTAGTTTATTACCTTCCCCTTTTCTGTCAATAGTATCACTGTTTTCCTAATTCACAGGCTCAAAATATAAGTTATCTTTTACTTAAATAAAGAACTTAATACCTAATTTATATGGCACTTTTCAATTCACAAAATTTCATAGACTCTCGTTTTACTTAATCTAACCAAAATCCCATGAAGTACCCCTTTTATAGTTAATCCAGAGCTGGGCCTGGTAGTACAAGTATATAATCCTAGCTAGTCCTAGTTACGTGGGTGGTAGAGACAGGAGTATCACAAATTCAAGATCAACCCAGGCAATTTATCAAGACCCTGTTTCAAAATAAAAAATAAAGAAAGGGATGGGGATGTAGAGTGCCCCAGGGTTCCTTCCATGGTACCAAAAATAAATAATGATCCAAAGGCTCAGAAAGGCTGACTGACTTCAAGTTATGTAATTTGTAAGAGGCAATTCTGGCAAATCTTGAACCAGGTCTTTTTGATACCTGATCAAAATCTCATATATTTTTCCCCCAGTACTGGGAATTGAACCCAGGGGTTCTTTACCACTGAGTTCTACCCCCCAGCCCTTTTTATTTAATTTGAAGTCTTTTTGTTCTTGTTCATTTTTGTAGTGCTGGGTATCAAACCCAGAGCTTCACACTAAACAAGCATTCTATCACCAAGCTACAGCCCCAGCTCTTTGAGACTGGGTTGCACTAAATTGATTTTAAATTTGTGATCCTCCTGCCTCAGTCCTTCGAGTTGTGGTATTATAAGTATGTACCATTTTGCTTGGCAAAATTCCGTATTTCATTGTAACAAGATTGCCCATGATTTAGTCCATTTTCCGTGAACTAAATCTGAGGCTCTTAAAAGTAATTTTTTGGATTCCTGGGGACTGAACCAGATCCTTGCACATGCTAAGCTCTACCCATGAGCTATGCCCTGACACTTCCTTCAAAGTAAATTCTAGGGCCAAAAAGAATATCAGTCCTACCTGGGTGTGGTGGTGCATACCTGTAATCCCAGCAAATAGGAAGGCTGAGGTAGAAGGTTGAAAGTTCAAGACCAGACTCAGTGATTTAGCAAGACCCTGTCTTTAAAAATAAAAGGGCTGGGGATGTGGCTCAGTGGTTAAGTGCCCCTGGATTTAATCCCACTGCAACAAACAAACAAACAAACAAAAAATCAGTCTTGGGCTGGGGAGATAGCTCAGTTGGTAGAAGTGCTTGCCTTGCAAACACAAAGCCCTGGGTTCGATCCCCAGCACCGCAAAAAAAAAAAAAAAAAAAATCAGTCCTGAAATAAGAAGACTGGATTGGATTTGTGTCTTTTTTTTTTTTTTTTTTTTTTTTTTTGACAGGGTCTCACTGAGTTTCTTAGGGCCCTGCTAAATTGCTAAGGCTGGTCTTGAACTTGTGACCGTCCTTGCCTCAGCCTTCCTAGTTACTGGGATTACAGGTGTGCATTACCATGCCCAGTTGGATTGAATTTCAGATGATATTGCCAAAGTGCCATGTTTCCCTGCTTAAGAATGCTTAAATGCTTAAATATCTTTCCTTTGGTTTCAGAATAGTCTAAAATGGAATAGGGGAACTGTGGCTATGGTAAAGTGCTTGCCTGGCATGTGTGAGGCACTGGGTTCAATTCTCAGCACCACATAAAATTAAATAAACAAAATAAAGGTATTGTGTCCATCTACCATTAAATATGCAAAAAAAAAAAAAAAAAAAAAGGAATCGGGTGCAGGTTAGATAAGGGTAAAACAAGAAGCTGGAATGGAACATGGTGGTGTAAGCCTTTAATCCCAGCAACTTGGAAGTTTGAGGCAGGAGAACTGCAAGTTTGAGGCCAGCCTCAGCAACTTGGCCAGACACTATCTCAAATTAAAAAAAAAAAAAAGAAAAAGAATTAAAAAGGGCTGGGGATATAGCTCAGTGGCAAAGAACCCCTGAGTAAAAAAAAAAAAAAAAAAAAAAAAAATCCAAAAATATACCTAAATGCTAAGAGATAACAAACATGGAAATGAGTGGAGCTATACACAGAAGCATACAAAGAGGGACTGTCATGGATAGGCTTATAATGCTATCTTACCTTGTTCATTCCCAGGTTTTCCAGGTGGTATACCGTCTTCTAAAGTGATTATAGTCTAGACAAAGAACTGACAAGGCATTTTGAGCAACTTCTCTGGATTCCTTACTTCGTAGCTCTGACACTGCCTCTTATAAAGACCACAACTCTGGAACTCTTACTGATTTTCTATTCTTCGTTACCTAGACAGGCCCAATCTTTTGGGAAATGGTTCAGGTCAGACAGTCTTCATAGATTGCTTCCTTAAAGGCAGTAGA
Organism: Sciurus vulgaris; assembly: GCF_902686455.1. Taxonomy (NCBI): domain Eukaryota; kingdom Metazoa; phylum Chordata; class Mammalia; order Rodentia; family Sciuridae; genus Sciurus; species Sciurus vulgaris. The sequence goes on along the minus strand of NC_136468.1, from coordinate 123,785,800 downwards.
ACAGGCTAATATCCTTTCCTTTTGCCTTTGATTCTTTTTCAGCAATGATGCTAAAGATAGAGGAGGTATGACAAAATGTAGACATGAAATTACATGATGTATTTACTTTAGTGAGTTGATAAGATCAACAATCCTCATATGCTCTACATAAGGATTTGGTTGACCTGTTTCATTTCTGTTGCATTTACTAACTTGATTCCTTGATTTCTTTGACCCCTGTGCAAAAAATGTTCCCACTTCTCAATTCTTCTCAGTCACTATTACCCATGTTTTGCATATATTTCCTATTTTTTTTCCTGCAGTGCTGAAGGTTGAACCCAGGGCCTCACATGTTAGGTAAATGCTCTATCACTAAGCTACACCCCCAGCACCTCACATATATTTCTAAGTTTAACTCCCTAAAATAAAAAGGAAACTCATTGATGACTTTCTTTCTTCCTTCCTATTATTTTACTACAATCCTACAAAGTAGTGTTCAGATCCCAATTATAATTTCTATAACAAACTCCCAGCTTAGTAATACTTCTGAGCTGAGGATGTAGCACAGTGGTAGAGTGTTTGCCTAGTGTGTGCAAGGCCCTGAGTTCAACCCAGCACTGCCCCCCCAGCAAAAGACAAATTTAAAAAAAATTCTGTTATGGAATGCTGTCTCTGAACTAGGCTTAGCTGCTATATCCAGAAACTCTACTAGAAAGCACTAATCTTTTTTGACCATGGGTTTTGAAGCAATATGGTCATTTTTCAGCAATTAGGTAAATACAAATCAAAACTATATTGAGATTCATCTCATTTCAGTTAGAATGACAGCAATCAAGAATATAAAAAAGGTGCCAAAAATGCATGTTGGAGAAAAGATAGCCTTTTAAACAAATGGTGCTAGGAAAACTGGATATTCATATGTAAAAGAATGAAACTAGATTTCTCTCACCCTGCACAAAAGTCAAATCAAAGTGAATCAAAGACCTAGGAATTAGAACAGAAATATTGCAACTTCTAGAAGAAAACATAGGATCAACACTTGAACATATTGGCACAGTCACCAACTTCTTTAATAAGACCCTGAAAGCTCAAGAAATAAAACCAAGAATCAATAAGTGGGATGGAGTCAAGTAAAAGGCTGCACAGCAAAGGAAACAATAAGGAGCCATGTGCCATAGTGCACACCTGTAATCCCAACATCTCAGGAGGCTGAGACAGGAGGATCTGGAGTTCAAAGCCAGTCTCAGCAATGGTAAGGCACCAAGCAACACAGTGATATCCTGTCTCTAATAAAATACAAAATACGGCTGGAGGAGAAAATCTACTCCTCTGATAGGGGATTAATATCTAGAATATAAAAAGAACTCAAAAAGCTTGACACCAAGAAAACAACCAAATCAAGAAGTGGGCAAAAGAATTAAATGACATTTCTCAAAAGAAGAAACACAAATGTCCAACAAATACATGAAAAAAATGTTCAACATACCTACCAATCAGGGAAAATGCAAACCAAAATTATACTGAAATTTCATCCTACTCCATCAGAATGGCAGTTACCAAGAATACAATTAGTAATAAATGCTGACAAGGATGTGAGGAAAAAAGGTAGACTCATACATTGTTGGTGGGACTGTAAATTAGTGAAAACACTTTGGAAAGCAGTGTGGAGATTTCTCAAAAAACAAACAAACAAAACAAAATAGGAATGAAACCACCAAATGATCCAGCTATTCCACTTCTTAGTATTTATCCAAAAGAACTAAAATTAGCATACTATATTGATATAGCCACATCAATGTTTATAGCAGCACAACTCACTATAGCCAAGATACGGAACCAGTTAAGATGTCCATTAATAGATGAATGGATTAAGAAAATGTGGTATATATACACAACAGAGTTCTAGTCAACCATAAAATTGAAATTATGGCATTCGTTGGTAAATGAGTGGAGCTGAAGAACATCAAAGTAGTTGAAATAAGCAAGACTCAACAAATCTAGGGTCAAATGTTTTATAAGCAGAAGCTAGAACAAAGTAAAGGAAAAGAAGGGGCAATATAAAGATAGGGAAGATGAGTCGAGTAGAAGTAGAAAGGAGGGACAGGAAAGGGAAGAAATGTGGAATAAATTTGACAAAATGGCACTTATATGCATGTATAAATAAGCCACAGTAAATTCCACCCTATGTATATCTATAAAGTACCAATTAAATATTAATAAATATGTCAGGCACAGTGGTGCACACCTGTAATCCCAGCAGCTCACAAGACTGAGAAAGGAGAAGGCCATCAACAGCAATTTAGTGAGGCTTTAAGCAACTTCGTGAGACCCTGTCTCAAAATAAAAAATAAAATGGGTTTAGGATGTAACTGGCATCACAGGTGTGCATCACCCACACCAGGCCTCTAATGTAGTTTGTGTGTGTGTGTGTGTGTGGTACTACGGGTGCTCTACTACTGAACTACATACCCACTACTGGGTATGTAGTTAATGTTATTGTATTTTTATACATTTATTCATTCATTCATTTATGTGGTGCCAGGGATCTAACCCAGTACCTCACACATGCTAGGCAAGCACTTTACCACCAAGCTACAACTGCAGCCCCATCCCCAGCCCTTTTATACTTCATTTTTGAGACAGAGTCTCACTAAGTTGCTGAAAGTGGCTTCAAATCTGTGATCCTCCTGCCTCAGCTCCAAGTTGCTAGGTACAGGCATGGGCCAACACATCCAGTTTCTAGTATAGTTTTAATAGTTATGTCATCTGTTTGATAGGTGTACTATTTTGGGGGGGGGTACTGGGGATTGGACTCAGGATCACTTTACCAATGAGCTATATCCCCAGTCCTTTTTATTTTTGTGGTGCTGGGGATTGAACCCAGGGCCTTCTGCATGCAAGGCAAGCACTCTACCAACTGAGCTATATCCCCAGCCCTCCTTTTTATTTTTTATTTTGAAAGATAAAGTCTTGCTAAGTTGCTGAGGGTCTTAACTGAATTACAGAGGCTGACCTTGAACTTGGGTTCCTCTAGCCTCAGTCTCCAGAGTTGCTGAGATTATAGGCATGCCACACTGGTGATATGTGTACTTCCTTATGCTTAGCTACTTCTGAACTAAAAGGCAAGCTTTTCTTCTTTCCTTTGGTTTCAGAACACAGAAGTGTCATTGGTAAAGTTCTGAGCAGGATGAACCTTCCACTAGGGGACACTGATTCCCTCTCACACTTAATCCACTTCTGTGCATCTCTTTGGAGCAGGGGTTTGCAAACTTTTATTGTAAAGGGACAGTTAGTATCATGTTAGGCTTTATGGCCAGAGCCCACAAAGAACATTACATAGGTACTTGTATAATGGGAAAATTTTCTACAGACTTTTTATTGATTAAAAATAGTTTATTATAAAGCAATTAAGTACAATTGTGTGTGTGTGTGTTTGTGAAGATCAAATGGCCTTGTATATACTAGGCAAGTGCTTTAGCACTGAGCTAAACCTTCAGCTGGGTATAATGTTTTGTAATCTAGATACACTAATGAGATGAATGGAATTTTTTTTTTTTTTTTTGGTTTGGCATCACATTCTGTTTAATTAGTGTTCAAAAATTAGTGTTTTCTACCATTTGCTGAAGTGTATCAATGTTGATCTATAATGAGAGTTTACATGTTTCATCTTTGAAAATGTTTTTCACATAAATGGTACTGCTAATGTTGATAGTCAATCTGTGAGCATGATTTTAACTAAGCATAATCTTCATTGTTGGATGGTATTTATAGGATTGTTAGATTTTCTCTTGATATTTGCCTCTTAGCATATTGCAGATTAATCACCTTCAAATGGAGGTTAGGTGGAAGCTACTCAATTGCACAATTACATGAATTCTGAAATATGGGAATTTCCATTTCCATTGCACTTGGCATCCAGTTCTAAACAATGTCTGTGCAACTGTAGTTTAAGCTGAAAAAATATATATACCACAAAAACTGTGTGAATGGAGATCTTGCTTCTTAGTTTAACTCCGGATAATACAGAAATATTTAAAGCAATTTAACATTGCTTGTGATTCAAAATAATGTTAGTTATCATTGAAATGGCTTTGCTGTAGTGTACATTTTGCATATAAACACTGTTTTGAACCATAATTTTAGGTTGAATTCATTAAGAAACATCAAACTTATCAGCAATGCGAAGAGAGAGCCTACAGAGTGGGAGAATATCTTTGCCACTCATACTTCAGATAGAGCACTAATTTCCAGAATATATAAAGAACTCAAAAAACTCTACACCAAGAATACAAATAACCCAATCAACAAATGGGCTAAGGAAATGAACAGACACTTCACCAAAGATCTACAAGCAATCAACAGATATATGAAAAAATGTTCAACATCTTTAGTGATAAGAGAAATGCAAATCAAAACTACCCTAAGATTCAATCTCACCCCAATTAGAATGGCGATTATCAGGAACACAAGCAACAATAGGTGTTGGTAAGGATGTGGGGGAAAAGGTACACTCATACATTGCTGGTGGGGTTGCAAATTAGTACAGCCACTCTGGAAAGCAGTGTGGAGATTCCTTAGAAAACTTGGAATGGACCTACCATTCGACCCAGCTATCCCACTCCTTGGCCTATACCCAAAGGACTTAAAATCAGCACACTGCAGAGATACAGCCACATCAATGTTCATAGCGGCTCAATTCACAATAGCCAGACTATGGAACCAACCTAGATGCCCTTCAATTGATGAATGGATAAAGAAACTGTGGCATATATATACAATGGAATATTACTTCGCCATGAAGTATGACAAAATTATGGCATTTGCAGGCAAATGGATGAAATTGGAGAATATCATGTTAAGTGAGATAAGCCAATCTCAAAAATCCAAAAGAGGAATGATCTCACTGATAAGCGGATGATGACACTTAATGGGGGGTGAGAGGGGGACAAGAATGGAGGAAGGAGGGACTGTATAGAGGGAAAAGAGAGGTGGGGGGTGGGGGGGAATGAAAAAACGGAATGAATCAAACATCATTACTCTATGTAAATATATGAATATGCAAATGGTATGCTGTTACTCCATGTACAAACAGAAACAACATGTATCCCATTTGTTTACAATAAAAATAAATATTAAAAAAAGAAACATCAAACTTGTATCAAATGCTAACTTTCAAATAATTCAGTATTAATGGTTTAGAATGATGCTTTCCTGTTCTGAAGTCAATTTTGGTCCTGAACTCAAAAAACAAAGAAGTAGGCTAAAGGTGTAGCTCTGTGATAAGAGTTCCTGTTTAATGAACCAATGGTCCTAGGTTCAAATCCCTGCCCCACAATAAACGAGCTGAAATGCTGTGTGTGATAGGAATGTTAAACTTCTATTTCTTATGAAAATTCACAGATCTGAGGATGGTTAAATATGTGAGCAAATGAGATTCATTTGATACTTCTTGTTGAATTACATGAGTGAAATATTTTTTGGAGATTAGTTCCAGATGAATAATATAATGAAAGCTATATTGGCTAATAGAGGTATTTTGAACTAGACAGGGGAGTGAAGGGAGAGGAAAGAGTATGAGGGTAGGAATAATAGTAGACTGAATTGAACATTATTATCCTATATGCATGTATGATTTCGTGACCTATGTAACTACATCACGTACAAGATGAATAAGAAGTTATATTCCATTTATGTATGATGTGTCAAAATGCATCCTACTGTCATGTATACTAATTAGAACAAATAAGAAAAATGTATTAAAAAATTATATGGGCTAAACATCTTACATTTTCTAGAAACTTACAAATTTGTTCAACTAAGTCCTTTTCTATTCACATATTTTTACCACCATCAGTTGTAACATCTTAACAGATTCCAATTCAGATTCCATTTATTGTATTGAATTGGTATTTTCTCAATTTCTTTGGAAATATTATCCACCTCTATAGTTGTTCCAAAGACTGAAGATGTAACTCAGTGATAGAATGCTTGCTAGCATGCTCAAGACCCTGCTGTTCCATCTCCAGCACCATGAAAAAAAACATTAAAAAGGGCTCCACAGTGGCACACACCTGTAATCTCAGCTGGACAACTTAGCAAGACCCTGTCTTAAAAAAATAAAAGGGCCAGGTGTGAGGGGCATGCCTGTAATTCCAGCAGCTCGGGAGGCTGAGGCAGGAGGATTGCATGTTTAAAGCCAGCCTCAACAACTTAGATAGGCCCTAAGCAACTTAGTAAGAACCTGTCTCAAAAAAACAAAAAGTTAAATAAATTAAAAAATAAAGAATGGGCTGGGGAGGTGGCACAGTGGCTGAATGCCCCAGCTTCATTCCTTGGTACCATAAATAAATAAATAAATAAATAAATAAATAAATAAATAAGAGTGTAGCTCAGTGGGAATGCTTACCTACCATGCACAAGGTCCTGGGTTTAATCCTCAGTACCACACCAAAAAGAAAAAGTGTTAACGCTGTTGTTGTTCCATACAGACTATTCAGAGGGGCTTATTTTTTGGTCACTTCAAACTTTATATTGACACCTCAAATAATCAACAACTAAGTCAGGCATGGTGGTGCATGCCTGTCATCCCAGTGACTAGAGAGGTGGAGGCAGGAAGATTAGAAGTTTGAGGACAGCCTTAAAATAAAAATAAAAAGGGCTGGGCGAATAGCTCAGCAGTAAGAGGGCCCCTGGGTGGTTAAATCCCTAGTACTAAAAAAAAAAAAAAAAAAAAAAAGCAGATAAGCAGTATTGATAACATCTACAAACTCATTGATAATCTAGGAAAATCACTCCAAATCTCTTTTCTTATTGACAGTCTTTGATAGTCCTTCTAGTGTCCTTAGGTCTTTGAGAATTGTTCTCACTGAAGTCTAATTAGTCTAAAACAAGTTTATTTTCTCAACACATTTCTTCAACTATAATCAAACACAATTTAATGAACTCATCACCAGTAAGTAAGCAACTTTCTTGACTTGCAAATAGGTCCTTGAAAACTTACTTTAAAACTTCATTTTCATTTTTTATTGCTATGTTGATGAGTTATTTCATTTGAAATTTTCTGATTTTTCTAACTTGCTTTCCTGTATATTAGGAATATTGTGATGACTGCTTAGTTTAAGTGATACAGATATTATTTTAGACATAGAGTCATTCCATAATAAATACAGCATTTTGTCATCTTATTCAATATCACAATAATTTATATTCCATTTTGCCTTACAAGTGTGACATTCAGGGGCTAGAGTTATAGCTCAGTGGTAGAGTGCTTGCTTAGCATGTGCGAGGCACTGTGTTAGATTCTCAGCACTGCATGTAAATAAATAAAATAAAGGTCCATTAACAATTCAAAAAATATTTTAAAAAAAGTATGACATTCAGGCCATGTATGGTGACATGTGCTTACAGTCTCAGCTCCTTGGGAGGCTTGAGCCTAGGAGTTTTTTGTTTATTTTCAAGACATTAAAACAATATTTCTTTAGTTGTGGTTGGACATAATACCTTGATTTTACTTATTTATTTTTATGTGGTGCTAAGGATTGAATCCAGTGCTTCACACTTGCTTACAAGTGCTCTACTATGGAGTTATAACCACAGCTCTAAGCCAGGGGTTTGAGAACAGCCTAGACAACATAGCAAGACCCAGTCTAAAAAATAAATAAAAATTAAGGTGGGCTTGGTGCTTGGCTATAATGCCAGTTACTTAGGAGACTGAGGCAGGAGGACACCTTAAATCCAGGAGTTAAAGACCAGCCTGAGCAATACAGTTAGTCCTATCTCTAAACATATAAATTAAAAATTTTTTTTTCTTAGTTGAAGATGGACCCAATACCTTTGTTTTATTTATTTTTATGTGGTGCTGAGACTTGAACTCAGTGCCTCACATATGCTAGGCAAGTATGCTACTACTGAGCTATAATCCCAATCCCATAAATAAAATTTTTAAAAAGTGTGACATTCAAAGTCCACTCTTTTTTTTTTTTTTTTTTAACTGAGGATTTAACCCAGGGGCCCTTTACCATTGAGCCACTTTTTTTCAGACAGGGTCTCACTAAGTTGCTTAGGGCCTCACCAAATTACTGAGGCTGGTCTCAAACTTGTGATCTTCCTGTCTGAGCCTCCTGAACGGCTGGAATCACAGGCATGTGTCACCTCACCTGACCACTTTTCTTTTGATGTAATGGATGTACACTGGCATTTGAATAAAAAAAATGCTGAGGTATAGCAACAACATGTGGCTTTTTTTTTTTTTTTTTCCTTTTGGTGCTGGGGCTTGAACTCAGGGCCTTGAGCATGGTAGGCACATGGTTTACCACTAAGCTCCACCCCCAGCCACATGAAGCATTTAGAACACTGTTGTAACTGCATCACTGTGACTTGTAGTGCACCAAGTGGCAACACAAAGGGATGAGAATATGGTCTGTGCCACAACTACTCATTATAAAGGGAAAGCAGCCATCAGCAATATGAGTTTATCCCAGTAGGTGAACTTTATTGCAATAAAACTTTATTTATGGACCCTGAAATTTAAATTTCAGGCAATCTTCACAAGTCACAAAATAAGTCTTTTGATTTCCCCCACCAACCGTTTAAAATGCAAAAATCTGCCCAAAAGGCATACAGAAAGAGTCACCATGGGCCATTGTTGGCCAACTCAAGACCAAAAAACTCCCATATTGAATGTGTGCCTTTTGTGCTGCTCTCAGTGTGACTACCGCAAGTTGGTTTTGTTTTTGTTTTTGTTTTTGGTATCAGAGATTGAACCCAGGAGTGCTTAACCACTGAGCCACATTCCTTTTTATTTTTTCTTTTCATGCTTGGCACCTTGCTAATTCACAGAGGCTGCCTTTGAACTTGTGATCCTCCTGTCTCAGTCTTTGGGATTACAGGCAGGTACTACCACATCTGGAGACTACTACAACTTCTAATAGACCTCTTTCCTGAAGAAGGTGCCCAATTATAATCACTTCCCTTATAAATAAATTCAATACTGGTTTGCATTTTACTTCATCTCTGTCTGATCAAGTTCTGTTTCATAGTATTCAGTCCCAGACAGTCTGGCATCTGATCCATGGTAACATTCCATAGCACTGTCAACATCTAACTCAGTTGGAGTTCTCTCATCTAGTTATAGCATTCCATCCATGAGGGGTGACTTGAGTCATCAGGATTAGGTTCTAGAACACAGAGCCAAAAGCTAAATACCACCTATTCCTACAACACAAAAACTTCCTCTTTAAGGGAAAAGAGGGGTGCGAGGGGTGGGGGGAGAGGAAAAAAATAACAGAATGAATCAAACACCATTACCCTATGTAAATGTATGATTACACAAATGGTATGCTGTTACTCCATGTACAAACAGAAACAACATGTATCCTATTTGTTTACAATAAAAATAAATTTAAAAAAAAAACTTCCTCTTTAGCTGGATGGTGCATGATTGTAATCCCAGCAACTCAGGAGGCTGAAGCAAAAGGATCACAAGTTCAAGGCCAGCCTGGGCAATTTAGCAAGACTTTGTCTCAAAAAATAAAAATGGCTGGGGATATAACTCAGTGATAGAGTGCCCCTGGGTTCAATTCCTAGTACCAGAAGGAAAAACAAAACCAAAAAAACCATCTCTCTGATCCTTTGTTTCATTGGAGACTAAGGCATAAAGCAGTGATTCTCCATGCTGACTGAGCATCTCTGATCCCAGAGGCTAACTTAATTGGCTTGGGTAGACCTGAATAATTGTGTGTATATGTATGTGGTATGTATATTTGTTGTTGTTGTTGTTACTGAAGATTGCCACTGAGCTATACCCCAAATCCTTAAAAAAAAAATTATTTTAGCTGGGTGTGGTGGCCCAAGCCTGTAATCCCAGCAATTTGAGAGGCTGAGGCAGGAGAAACTCAAGTTCAAGGCCAGCGTCAGCAATTTATCGAATTCCTAAACAACTTAGCAATAGCTGTCTCAAAATAAAAAAATAAATTAAAAAGGGATGGGAATGTGGCTCAGTGGTTAAATGTCCCTGGGTTCAATCTCCAGTACAAAAAAATGTTTCGGGGGGACTAGGTCTCACTAAATTGCTGAAACTAGCCTTGAACTTGTGATCTTCCTGCCTCTGCCTCCTGAGTATGTGGGATTACAGGCCTGGGCCACCACGACTGACTCTCAGTAATATATTTTTTGGAGAGGTAATGTGGGCCTGAGGATGTAGATCAGTGGATTCATGAGGCCCTGGGTTCAATCCCCAGTACAAAACAAACAAACAAACAAACAAACAAACAAAACAAAACCAAAAAAACTCCAACAACAACAAAAAACTCAGCCATCACCACTAAAATTAAAGGTAGGTAATATAATAATTTATATGGTTCAAGTAGAAAAGTGATACAAATGGTATTCATTGAGAGGTCTTGCTCCTTGGAGAACCCTATAGCTAACCACATTTTTTTTTTCACCTCTTGTGTATTCTTCATGCAGGTAAAAATAAATAAGAATATCTTGATTTTCCCCCTTTCTTGCAGTAAGGGAAACATATCTGTGCTTCTGCATCTTATTTTTAAAAATGTATAATATAACCTGGAACTATTTTCATACTTATATTTTTAAAATATCCTTGATTTCTTTCTTTCTTTTTTTGTTTTTGGTACTAGAGATTGAACCCAGGGCTACTTAGTCACTGAGTACATCCTCAGTCATTTTTATTTTTGAGACACTCACTAAGTTATTGAGGGTCTCACTAATTGTTGAGGCTACCCTCAACTATGGGTCCTCCTGCCTCAGGCTCCTGAGTTGCTGGAATTAAAGGACATGTGCCATAGCACCCTACAGAATGTCCTTGTTTTTATATTTGTATCCTATTCCATTGTGAAGCTATACAATAGTTTATTTAACAGCCTCCATAGGTAGATATTTAAATTATTCTCAAATTCTTATTACATTGCCACAATGTATAGCTTTATGTATATACATAAATATATGTATATGTATTTATACATATGTCATATGTATAAATTCCCACAAATGAAATTGCAGATTAAATGATCCATGTACATCTACTAATATGGTCAAAAGGTTATTCCATTTTTTTATGGTATCATCAATATTAAAGAATATCTGGCTGGGTGTGGTGGCACAAACCTGCAATCCTAGCAACTCAGGAGCCCAAGGCAGGAGGAATCACAAGTTCAAGGTCACAAGTTCAGCAATTTAGCAAGGTCCTAAGCAGCTGAGTGAGCCTCTGCTTCAAAATTAAAACATAAAAATGACTGGGGAAGTGACTCAGTGGTTAAGTGCCCCTGGGTTCAATCCCTGGTACCAAAAAAAAAAAAAAAAAAGAAAAGAAAAAAAAGGCTGGCAAGGGCACTGGGCTGATGCAGCAGTGGCTTAACAAAATACAAGTTTATTTCTGATATGGATAGGGTAAAATTCCTTCATGAAGCGACTCAGTGATCCAGGCTGGTGAAGCTCCATCCTCCTGAGGCTACACCAAATGATTTTTTTTTTTGTACTGGAGATTGAACCTAGGGGTACTTAACCATTGAGCCACATCCTCAGTCCTTTATTTTTATTTTGAGACAGGGTCTTGCTACATAGCTTAAGTCCTCATTAAGTTGCTGAGGTTGGCTTCAAATTTGGGATCCTCCTGTCTCAGCCTCCAAAGTTACTAGAATTATAGGCATGTGCCACTGTGCCCTGCTACACCAAATGTCAACATGTAACTTTATCCCTCTGCAGTTGAATTGGGGAGCAAACTGGGGAGTCCTTATATTTACTAGTACCATCTATTAAATCCTTCAGCCCAGAAGAAACGTGTTAACTCTGCTCACATTTCAAGGACTAGAATGAGTCACATACCAAGCATAAATTCAGGAGGAGCAAGAAATTGTATTCTCCATATTCTCAGAAGTAGAGAAGAACTGAATATTAATAAAATTCTATGTTCAACTTTTAGATTCTTGCCAATCTGGTAGGTGAAAAAATATTGAGTGGTTTTATTTTTTATTTCTCTTATTGTAAGTGTGATAGCATGTTTTCATGCATTTAAGGGCTATCATCAATAGTTTTTGAAGTTTCTAGTTAATACTAATGTGAACCAAGCTTGCACCTCCTTGGGATTTCCTACTCAGTCTAGATTTTCCATTTGAGAGAAATATTCCCTTTGTGATTAGTAGGACAAATGTGGCTGACCCAGTGAGAACTTGTCCTACAGCTGACACCCTGCCTTTTATGTAATAGCAATGATTTGAGTCTTACAATTAAATGTCTTTTGATCAGTAACCATGGGATTCATCCTCTAGCTTTGTACCATAATGGGTGACTGGATGATCATTCTGTAACAGAGTCAGAATCAGAAATCTTTGCCTAAAACCAAGCAAGATTCAATGTTTAGTAAGAGTCCTACATTGATGCCTGTGATCATCTCTATTTGAAGGGCATTACAACTTGGAATTGTCTTCCAAAGGTCCATGTACTAAAAACTTGGTCCCAAACTTGGCACTATTAAAGTCCTTTTTATTTTTATTTTTTGCAGTGCTGGGGATTGAACCCAGGGCCTTAGTGCTTGAAGCACTCTACCAACTGAGCTATATACCCAGCCCTAAACTTGGCACTATTGAGAGGTGGTGGAACCTTTAAGAAGTGGGTCTAGTGGGAAGTTTTAGGTCACTAGGGATAGTGGGATCCTACCCCTTTCCTTTTCTCTTTCTTTGCTGGTTGCAAAATGAAGGGGCTTCCTCTGCTACATGCTCCCTTCTATGAAGGACAGTCTTGCCACAGACCTGAAAGCAATGGAGCCCACCAACTATGGACGGCAACCTCTAAAACTGAGCCAAAATAAATCTTTCCTATTATTAAGTTTATTATCTCAGATATTTTGTTATAGCAACAGAAAGTATTTTATAATTCGCTTTCACTTTACTCATCTCTTAATAAGTTTATTTTAAATAAAATATTTAAAAGATTTGTAATTGTAGATGGGCACAATGCCTTTATTTTATTTGTTTATTTTATGTGGTGCTAAGAATCGAATCCAGTGCCTCACATGTGCTGGGGAAGCACTCTACCACTGAGCTACAGCCCCAGTCCTGGTAAAATCTTTTAATGATTTAGAAAGCAGAATATTTCAACTCAATCTACCTTTCCTAACACAAGACTAAAACCCCAAAAGCTGGTATAAAATAATGAACATATTTTTGGGGGTCCCTATTTACACATTTTTATTTTCTACTCATCATAAAGCTGTTCCTCTGGACATCTTTCCTTCTAAAACCAAAGTTTAAACACTCAGATTATCTAGAGTCCTCCAACTCAATTCCTACTGTCAAGCCTATTCAAAAAGTAGTCATCCCTTTTGTGGTGGCACATTCTTGCACTCTTGTAGTCACGGTGACTTAGAAGGCTGAGGCAGGAAGATCACAAGTTTGAGATTGGCCTCAACAATTTAGCAAGGCTCTAAAAAACTTAGTGAGATACTGTCTCAAAATAAAATAAAAAGGGTTTGGGAATGGGGTGTGGTGGTAAGTGTTCCTGGGTTCAATTCCTAGTACCAAAAAAAAAAAAAAAAAAAAAAAAAGTAATCATGACTGAGGTCAGGGTCTATCCTTCCTGGGATTAGGCAATCAGATTAGTCTATACCTGCAGTACTAAAGTGACTCAAGGTTATCTTACAAAAGTTTACTCAACGTGCATTCATGACACAGTCATCTTCACCAGTCAAAGTATATACTAGCATGATTTTGTATTGGAATATTAGAAACCCCAGTTTGAAAGAGTTGAAGCAAGTAAGGACACATATTCCCCATAACATGAAATCTGTAGTAGGGCTGCACAGAATGCAGGATGTCCAGGCCCTGGGACTGCTTCTGTGTGATTTTCCTGTTTCTAACTTCCTTCAGATTTTGTTCTTATTCTCTGGCTGATAGTTAGAGGGGCTGCAGTCATCCAAGGCATCATTTCTAGTCACAATAATGTCCAGTATGTCCTTAGGTTCTTTTTTCTTTTTGGTACTAGGGACTGAACTTGGGTGCTTTACTACTAAGTTACATCCCCAGACCTTTTTTTATTTTGAGTCAGGGTCTCACTAAGTTGCTGAGGCTGACCTTGAATTTGCAATCCTCCTGCCTCAGCCTCCCGAGTCACTGGGATTACAGACATGTGTCATAATCCCTGCTTTATGCCCCCTTTTAAGAGCAAAGAGCACTTCTTGAGAAATCTTTGAGAGGTCTCCCTTCATATCGCCATCTCATGAGATCACATGACCATTCTTTTAAAAAAATTTTTATTGTTGATGGACGTTTATTTCATTTATTATTTATATGTGGTGCTGAGAATCAAACCCAGTACCTCGCACATGCTAGGCAAGTGCTCTACCACTAAGCTACAACCCCAGCCCCACATGCTCATTCTTAAGGCAAGGAGTAGCAGGAGTGGGGCCACATGTGCTTTACTTAGATCAAATTAGACTGTGGCTTTGCCATCAAGGAAGAAGAAATATTCACTTTTTGGGTAGACTATGAAACAAATGTGAACTAAGACTTCTCCCTGCTTATTTCAAGAAAAGAAGCCCTTCCTAGGATCCTGAGATAATGAACATTTAGATGAATAAACTCATCATACCTGTATTAAGCATCATCTGGGATGTAAGACTGGGGGTGCAAAGGTGAATATGATACACCTGTGGTGCTCAGTCTAGCAGAGGTATAAACACTAAGGAATTTTCTGGGATATCCCCCCCTCCCTCTTCCTTTTACTAGCCATTTGTTTGAGTCAGCTTTTTTGCTACTGTGACTAAAAGATCTGACCAGAGCAATTGTAGAGGAGGAAAAGTTTATTTGAGGGTTCACAGTTTCAGAGATCTTACTCCATTCCTTGGGGCTCAAGGTGAGGCAGAACATCATGGGGGAAGAGTGTAGAGGAGGGAAGCAACTCACCTGAAGATCAGGAAGCAGAGAGACATCTACTTGCCTGATACAAATATATACCCCAAAGCCATGCCCCCAATTTCCAACTCTTCCAGTCACACCCTACCATTTCACTTATCACTAGGTTTATCCCTATCAGGGGATTAATTCGCTGATTGGGTTACGACTTTCACATCCAATCACTTCTCCTCTGAACCTTCTTGCATTGTTTCACACGGGAACTTTTGGGGGACACTTCACATCCAAACCATGATACCAGTATTTCCATCAACTTAGACTCATTTTTGAAATAGGAAATAAAAAGGGGGCTTGGGATGTAGTTCAGTGTAGAGCATCCCTAGATTTGATCCTCAGTACAGAAAAGAAAAAAAAAAAAAAAGACTTGGTGCAGTGACACACACCTGTAATCCCAGCAATTTGGGAGGCTGAGGCAGGAGGATTCCACATTCAAAACCAGCCTTAGCAACTTAGTGAGGCCCTAAGCAATTTAGCAAGACCCTGCCTCAAATTAAAAAATAAAAAAAGGGCTGGGGATGTGGCTCAGTGGTTAAGTGTCCCTAGGTTCAATTCCTGGTACCAAAACAAGGGAAACTTTAAACAAAGCACATTAAACCAATGGGTTGCTATCTCTCCTTCTGGAGATAGCCTGCATTCTAGCCTGCATTCTTCTTTGAGTGCAAATTCCTTGCTTTACCCCCAAGGAATCTCTCTCTCTCTCTCTCTCTCTCTCTCTCTATCTCTCTCTCTCTCTCTCTCTCTCTCTTAGTTGTAATTGGACACAATACCTTTATTTTATTTTTATGTGGTGCTGAGGATCAAACCCAGGGTCTCACGTGAGCTAGGCAAGCACTATCACTGAGCCACAACCTCAACCCAAGCATCTACTTCCTAGATGAACCTCTGTCTATACTTTTGTGGAAAAAAATGCATTACAAAAAAGTCAACCCACAATAGAGGTTGGTTTTGATTTAATTTCTAAGGGACTCAGAGGTGCTCTTGGTTAAAATTTGCATCTGACGTCAGTGGGTGCTATACCCCTTTAAGTGCCACCTCTGTGGGGTGAGTAATTTCTTTCACATCTATAATGACTTGCTTTTCACTCTTCATTCTTAGCCTCTTTTCAAGTCAAGTCCTGCCTAGAATTTGGGACATTCTTTTGGGAAAATATACTTGCCCTAAAGTGTAAAAGATAAATGTTAATTCAGTTTTGCTCTTAGTTCCTCCCTGATCTGAGCTCCAGTTCTGTCAAGTTGACTTTTGCCCTCTGACTCTAGTTAAGGAACCAGACCCCTGCCCTATGTATGCTTTAGGCCAGAGCTCTGACTTCTCATTTTGCTTCCTTGTCTTTGCTAGCTGGTGCAGGGACAGGAGGCCTGCTCTTGAACTCCAACCATGCTGTGGGGCCTTCTCCTACTTGCTGTCAAACAGCCATGAAACTGACTGCTAGAATACTGGAGTGATCAGAATATAGTAGTGGCTAAAAACTCCACTGCTCTATTTTTATAAATCCGATAATTGTAGTCATTACCAGTGTTCCTTAGTCTCTCATCTCCATTGGGTTTGCAATAGTCTATTCCTTATTGATTATATACTCTACCAGCTCTTACCAAGTGCACACTTGCGAAGAAAGTAAAGACCATCCATCTACAAACTTACTGGTATCTCTTAGGAGTTGAATCATACGCCTCCTGACAAATTAATATGTCGATGTCTTAATCCCCAGTACCTCAGAATATAACCTTAATTGGAGTTAGAGTCTTTACAGAGGTAATCAGCTGAAAAATAAGGTCATTAGAATGGGCCTTGACTGGTGATTCAGTCTTGAGTAGGTTATGATTGGTCTTTTCTCCTCTTTCTTTTGGCAGTATTAGAGATTGAACCCAAGGGCTGTATACCACTGAGCTACATTCCAAGCCCTTCTTATTTTTATTTTGAGGCAGGGTCACTGTTAAGGTTTAGATATGAGGTATCCCCCAAAAGCTCATGTGTGAGACAATGCAAAAGTGATTAGATGTGAAGTGATTGGGTTATGAGAGCCTTAACACAATCAGTGCATTAATCTGTTGATAGAGATTAACTGGGTAGAAGGAGGTAGTTTGACTTATTTTGCTCAACATATGGTCTCTTTTCATCCATTTTCCTGAAAATAACATAATTTAATTTTTCTTTATGGTTGAATAAAACTCCATTGTGTACATATACCACATTTTCTTTATCCATTCATCCACTGATAGACACCTAGGCTGATTTCATTGTTTAGCTATTGTGAATTTTGCTGCTATAAAAATGGTTATACATATATCACTGTAGTATGATGATGACTTTATTTCTTCAGGCTAAATACCAAGGAGTGGTATAGCTGTGTCAAATGGTGGTTCCATGCCTAGTCTTTTGAGGAACCCCCATACTGATTTCCATAGTGGTTGTACTAATTTACATTGCTATCTCCACATCCTCTCCAGCATTTATTTGTGATTTTTTTGGAAATTAATGTATTAATTTGCTTTTTATCAAAATTGGGAAAATACTATAAAATCAGTTTTATGTCAGTAGAGTTCACAAGGCCTTTCTTATTGGGACTTGCTGCCTTCCTTGTGTTCTCTCTCAAAAATCAAACCATGGCCTTTTCCCTACTTGAAGCTCCCAAATATAAGCCACCTTGATTTTTTTTCACTTGTTTTTTCCTCTGTAATGTCCTGTGCCTTGTCTCCCCTGAAAAGAATACCTGTGTTCAACCTTCATCATTCCATATTTATAATGATGGTGAAAGATGATAACCTCTAAACCAGAGAGGTTTCTGGGAAATGGGTAACTAGTCCATTGATTGATAAAAACTTCCAAGATGGTCTGGGTTGGCCTTTAGGTGCTTTTGGATCAAGAATTAATTCCCAGACTTATGGTTACATATGAATATGGAGGCAGGTAAAGCTTGGCCTGTTTTCCCATTCTTGGCAGGCTGCAGTGTTGACCAGTAAAGGTAATGGGAGCTCCAAAGGGGAACCAACTTGTAGATTAAAATGGTCAGACATCTTTCTTCCCCCAATCCCACATATGTACCTCTCAGCAAATGGATGCGGCAAACTATGGCCCAGGGGACAAATGTGGCCTGTCATCTGTTTTATACCTTCCAGGTAGTAAGTAGTTTTTATATTTTTAAGTGGATGCAAAAAACCTAAAAGAAGTGTCATGACATGTGAAAATTACATAAAATTTAGATTTGTTTATAAATAAAGTATTGGAACATAGGCACTCTCACTTATGTATTCTCTTTGGTTGCTTTTGTACAATGGCAGAGTCATTTCCACAGAGACCATTTGGCCTGTGGGCCTAAAACATTTGGTCTCTGGTCCTTTATAGAAATTGCTAAATCATAATCTCCACTAACTAGAGGACTCTCACTAGGTAGTACCTTAACCTCACACCTCTTAGGCTCCAAAACCATGAGCTGAATAAACCTTTAATTTTTTTTTTTTTTTTGGTACTGGGATTTAACTCAGGAGTCCTTAACCATTGAGCCACACACCCAGCTCTTTATTTTTTATTTTGAGACAGGGTCTCACTAAATTGCTTAGGGCCTCACTAGGTTGCTGAGGCTGGCCTTGAACTTGCAATCCTCCTGTCTTAGACTCTGGAGTTGCTGGGATTACAGGCATGTGCTATCATGTCTGGCTAAACTTTTATTCTTTATAAAGTACCCAGTCTATTGGACATGGTGGCACACACCTATATCTCAGTTTCTTGGGAGGATGAGGCAGGAAGATTGATATTTTGAGGCTAGGCTTGGCTATTTAGTGAGATCCTGTCTCATATTAACCATTTTAAAAAGGTTGGGTAGAATACCTGAGTTCAATCCCAAATGGCAACAAAACAAAAATTAGTTTAGTTATAGCAACAGAAAGTGGATTAAAACAAATGATTCTAAGAATTTTGTCTTGACCTGTAATCTCAGCGATTTCAGAGTTGCAGGTAGGATTGCAAATTCAAGGTCAGCCTCAGCAATTCAGTAAGATCCTCAGCAATTTAGCAAGACCCTGTCACAAAATAAAAAGGGTTGGGGAGATTGTTCAATCCTGAGTACCCTCCCCCCAAAGAATTCTGCAGTAAGTTGGGCATGGTGGCACATGCCTGTACTCCCAGTCAATCAGGAGGCTGAGAGGTGGTACCACTCACTGAGACAGATGACAAGGGAATGAAACAACAACAAATCACTCAGAAGTTTGCTAGGTCTTGGTCTAGCTACAGAATGACCAGGAGATAGAAGACAGAGTTAAAGAGCTGTCTGACGACATGAAATTTTTTTTTTGTTTTTTTACTGTTTGTGTGTGTGAGATATTGGGGATTGAACCCAGGCCTCACACATGCTAGGTAAGTGCTCTAAAAACTGAGCAACAGCCCAAGGACTTTTCATTTCATTCAGGGTCTTGTTAAATCGGTCAGGCTGGTTTTGAACTTGTGGTCCTCAGCCTCTGGAGTTGTTGGGATTACAGGAGGATTACAGGCATGCACTACCGTGCCTAGTGAAAGAATTTCTAAACTTGGTTCAAGAATCAAGCACCAAAAGACTCAACAAGTATAATCCCCTCCATCAACTCTTTCAAAATAATTATGTAGGAGACAGACTTTGGTTAAAAAACAACTTCACATTTTATTTTATGGAATATGTTCATCTGTTGAGTTGAAAGCATGGAGGATGCTATCTGTTCTGAAACAGATTCTGAAAAAAAGTCCCCACCCCAAGATGATACCCAAGATAAGCACTTTCAATGACTGGCTCATCAATATGCATATGATACATTTCATTCATCATAACTTAAGATACTTAACAACATTGGTAACTTTAAAAATTTTGCAGGAAAGGCTTGTGGAAGATTTTTACTAATGCTTAAAATTACATATTCACAAAAAGAAGTTAAGAGAAATGAAAATCACTGCTATATTTTTTGTTACCTGAGTTCAATTCAAAGTCACCTTTCCTAAAGAATTGGGAAAAGATCCTATGAACTGACTCACTGCTGTTAAAACTACAGATTTTTTTTTTAAACTAGGGGTCAGAAATAGTATTCTCCAAAGGAAAATACACTTTTTTTTTTTAAGTAGCACACTTAGCATAAAACCAAGTCATTTTTTTTTTTTGAAGGCACGACTTATTCCCAGTTCAAATGTGATAATCAAAATCTGTCTTGTGGATCCTATCTGGCAAGAAAAACAAGTTTGCTGAATTGACTGGGGTATCAAAATCTACCCCATAATTAGCCCCAGCCATAAGCACCTTTGTGTGTCTAATCCAGAGGCTAGTATTCTTTCTTTTTGATCATAATCATAAAGATTTATCATAAAGATTCTGGGGCCTCCTCAGGTCTTCATTTCTTCTCTGTGAAAATGAAAACAATTTTGCTTTGTAAAGTAGCATCAGCAACCAGTCCTTCATGCACTAGGGAGTAGGAGAAGACTGGAAGAAGCAGCAGCCAGCTGTCAACAGCATAGGGACAGTCCTTCAGGAAAAGCCTTTAGAATAAGATGGTCTAAACAAGAACAGGCCCTCTAATGTCAGAGGAAGAGATATTTACAAAAGTGAAGACAATTCTCCTTCCATACACCTGGCATTAAAAATAATAATAAAGCTGGGTGTGGTAATCCTAGCAGCTCGGGAGGCTGTGGCAGGAGGATTCAAGTTCAAAGTCAGCCTCAGCAACTTAGCAAGGCCCTAAGCGATTTAGATAGACCCTGTTTCAAAATAAAACAATGAAAAGGACTGGGCACATAACTTAGTGATAAAAAGAAAAAGGGTTGAAACCCCCATACCAAAAAAAAAAAAAAAAAAAAAAAAAAAAAAAAAAAGGTGGGGTGGTGGAGATTGGCTTTATTACCCCAACAAAAGAAAAGATAGAGAAAATTCATGAAATGTTACTTTGCTTCAAAGTAAGATGAATCACTGATTCCATAATGCAAAGGGAAGGCTGCTGTTGAAAATGTTTGGCAGTGGCCATACCTGTATTTATTTTTTGTGGTACTGGGGACTGAACTCAGAGGCTATCTTCCACTGACCCCATGCCCCAACCGCCCGGCCTTTTTTTGGTGCTAGGGATTGAACTCAGGAGCCCTCCACCACTGAGCCACATCCCCAGCTCTATTTTGTATTTTTATTTAGAGACAGGGTCTCACTGAGTTGCTTAGTGCCTTGCTTTTGCTAAGGCTGACTTTGAACTCAAGATCCTCCTGTTTCAGCCTCCCCGAGCTGTTGGGATTGCAAGTGTGGGCTACCACAACTCCCCCAAATCCTTTTTTATTTTGAGATAGGGTCTTGCTAAATTGCCTAGGCTAGACTTGAACCTGCGATCCTCCTTCAGTCTCCCAAGTTGCTGGGATTACAGGCATGCATCACTGTGTGTTTATTTAAAACAACAAAAAAGCTAAATCTGAGGTATAATGATTAATCTCCACAAGTCTATGACTGATGATGGTAAAGAGAAACAGTTACTATTATATACATGGAAGAAGTTGATAAGAGGGAAAATCAGAAACCATTAGGAGGTTTTAAAATATACACAAGCTGGTTTGCATTTTTTAAGTAGAAAAAAAATTTTTTTTCAGGGCACTGGGGATCAAACCTGGGGCCTTTCATATGCTAGACAAATGCTCTAACTCTGAGCTACACCGCCAGTCTGACTGCCACTACTTTTAGGAAGATTTGAATAGGTGCGATAGAAACGTCTACAAATTGCTATATAGATGGTCATTATGGTCTGGGGATGTAACTCTGTTGGAAAGTCTTGCCTAACATGCATGAGGCTCTAGGTTTAATCCCTGGTACTGCAAAAAACAAAAAACAAAACCCCCAAAACCAAAAACCAAAATCAAACAAAAAAACTAATGTGCTATTGTACTTCTTTATTTTTGTACGATAGGAATTGAATCTAAGGCCATAGGCAAGTGCCCTATCACTGAGCTATACCCCCAGCCTTGTAGCAAACAATACTTTATAGACTACAGACTCTAAAGGAGAGCATCTTGAAATGGCACAGGACCCACAGGGTGGTGCCATGTTTTAAGTGGAGAGGCACTGTTATTTCAAGTTTCTGATCTGTCTTACTATTAAAATCAGTCCCTTTCACCATCTTCAAAACATTTTGTTTTAAAAAAAAAAAAGATAAGGGTAGACTGAGGATATGGCTCATACCCAGTTTTTTTCCTTCTTAGCCAAATCCTTCTATATAAGGTCAACATCATTTGTGGAATTTTATTCCTAAACTGGGTGACAGAGAATCAATGTGATGATTCAAATGTCACCTTGTAGGAAGTACAGAAAAGTAGGTGAGACTCCTGGATGGGTCAGGAGACTCCAGACACCAAATAAACACTCTGCCATGTTGAGGCTTGGCAATGGTGATTCCCTAGTCAGGTAGAAGACTCAATGAATAAGACCACTGGTAGTCCACATGGGTATACCTCATTTCCATTAATTCTACAGTGACCTTGTGTCAATCAGCAAGGTGTCCTTGAGCCAGTGGAGAATCTGTTTCCAAACACAGATGGAGAATATAAAAGCAGGTGGGGGCCAATTCCCTGCCCATTCCAGGCACCACCTTGAGCAGTGCTGATCTAAAGCCCATCTACTGAAATGTATACCAAGGACAGAGCTCAGTAGGGGAACAGATGACATCTGTCAACAAAAGAGCAAAGAATATGCCATATTGTATGTCTGGATCTAAGATTGATCTTTTTCTGGGCGGCGGGAGGGAAGAATCACAATGTGCTCAATATTATGTGTATGCATGCGTGTATGTGCAATGATTTCCATTACAAGGGTGTGGGAAGGACCCTCCTCCACAAACACAAGGTTTCTTTTTTTTATTACTTGGAATTGAACCCAGGGGTGCTTTACCACTGAGATATAACTCCAGTCCTTTATTCTGATTTTTTATTTAGGGTCAGGGTCTCACTAAGTTGCTGAGACTGGCCTTGAACTTGGGATCCTCCTGCCTCGGCCTCTCAAGTTGAGAACAGGGTCCCTTGATACTCTGACTTACACAAGGCCTAGAAATGATAAATATAGCAAACTGGGGAAACATAGGGTATAGTTGCCAGACTGAAATTCTGCCCATATCTTCCCATATACTGATGAAAGTAAGAAATGCAACTTTTTCTACTTCCAGGATGGTAATCAAAGGTCAAAGATATTCAGGCCTTGACTACTGTGCTCAGACTTAAATCTCAAAGTTATGCAGCTGAAAGAATTTAAGGCAGGTGTCGGCTCTAACAAAAAATTTTACACATTTCTTCATCTCGACAAAAATCTCTTAAGATTCATTCTGTTATAACGTTTGCAAACACACATTAAATTACATACTAAATAATACATGAAATTTCTTGAGAGTTTAAAATGAGATTTTTCCAATCTTTTTATCACAATGGAATGGAACTCCTCTATCTTTAAAGTTGTCGAACTTTTCTTTCTGTGCTTTTTATGTTGATATCTAATTTGTCCACTTTAGTTGTTAGTCGGTCAAGAATGTCATCTTGCTCCTCAATTTCTGTCTGCATCCCCAGGGCTATGTCCTTGAGTCGGCCCAGTCCCATGGACAGTTCATCTGTGAGAGAAGGAAATAATAAGCAAGTCTGAGCAAAGGCAGTCACAGTACGTGGAAATGCTCTTAGTCCCTCCCAGTTGCTCAGCAACGTCTGGATTGTTCAGTCCTCTTTCTTCTAAGACAATCTAAGTTCCAGGGAGTTGATTTCCAAAACATGTCCAAATGAGAAAAAAATGTTTACTCAATAAAAAGTAATATGTGCTTATATAGAAGCCATCCCCTCTCCTCCAAGATAACAAATGTTAATATGTTTGGTTTTCCAAAAGAAAAATTTTGGGGGTGTTACTTGGGACTTAACACAGAGGTATTCTACCACTGAGCTATATTCCCAGTCCTTTATATTGTTTGTTTATTTTTTGCTACTGAGAATTGAAGTTAGGAGCCTTGGGGACTTTATCATTGAGCTACATACCTAGTTCTTTTATTTTGAGACAGGGTCTTGCTAAGTTGCTTAAGGCCTTGCTAAATTGCTGAGGTTGGCCTTGAACTTGGGGTCCTCCTGCCTCAGCCTCCTAAGTTACTGGGATTACAGGTGTGTACATTGTGTCTGGCTATTTTTTTTGTTTTGAGAAAGGGTCTCCCAAAGTTTCTGAGACTGGCCTTGAACTTGTGAACCCTTCTGTCTCAGTCTCCTAAGGTGCTGGGATTACAGGTGTAGGTTCAGCTAATTTTTTTTTTTTTGAACCAGGGATTGAATCTGAGACACTTCACCATTGAGCACCATCCCAGTCCTTTTTATTATTTTTAAATTTTGAGAGAGGATCTCACTAAGTTGTTTACAGCCTGTTTTCAATTTGTGATCCTCCTGCCTCAGCCTCTTGAGCTGCTAGGATTACAGGTGTGTGCCACTGTGCCCAGCCTAACATTCACTTTTAAGATGGATAATAATCTATAAGGACATGGCTTAGGAATGTGTAAGAG
Organism: Sciurus vulgaris; assembly: GCF_902686455.1. Classification (NCBI taxonomy): domain Eukaryota; kingdom Metazoa; phylum Chordata; class Mammalia; order Rodentia; family Sciuridae; genus Sciurus; species Sciurus vulgaris. The sequence goes on along the minus strand of NC_136468.1, from coordinate 123,761,403 downwards.
ATGACCCCGGCACAAGATGATATGAAGAGAACTGAGGACAGGGCTGCGGGAGAGACATACCAAGGAATTCTAGCTTTCCCTGGTAGGTCTGCACCGACTATAGAGATAGGTCTTAACTGGTTCTGCTGGAAGACTTGTATAGTCTCATTCCTAGTTTTGTGATAGAGTGTGTATGTGTACTGGGGGTGGAGGACTCGACCAGGGCTGATATCTGCCCTTGTACTGTAAACAGCAGGCTGGGAAAGAATTGAAAGTGAGAGAGAAGAGGTGGTGCTTTGTTAACCTTCTTTTTTTGCAAAATTAAAGATTATTAATCGAAGAGGTCAGCACACATAAGTACTTAGCAGTGGCATCACAAAAATCAGTTTTTTGTTTTTGTTTTTTAAACAGTCTTTAGCTCTATGCTTCTTGAGGTCACTGAAACCCATGCTTTGTTTTCCAAGGAGAGTAAAACCTGTGTGGTCACCCCAGGCCTCAGGAAGTTTCTTGGCATCTGGTACTGCTAAGGAAAGGCAAAAGGTAGGCTGAGGTAAAAAGTATGGCAAAGTAGCTGGGCATAGTGGTGCATGCCTATAATCCCAGTGACTTGAGAAACTGAGGTAGGAGGATCACCAGTTTGAGATCAGCCTGGGCAACTCAGTGAAAACCTGTCTCAAAAAAAAAAAAAAAGGGTTGAGGATGTAATTCTGTGGTTCAATCCCTAGTATGGGGCAGGGGTGGGGGAGGAGGGGGAGAAAGAAGTATGGTAAAACAAAGCTACCAGGAAATAAGTCAAAAGTCAAGAGTTCCTGAAATAGGAAAAAGGTGTGATAAGGGAAGAGTATAAACAAATGTGCCTGTATAGCCTATGTTAGCAGGGACAGGGGGCCATAGGAACCAGTTGCCCACTTTGGGCCTTGGTTCTCTCCTTATTCTTTTATACTTTACCCTGTGGGGACTACCTGATCACAAGTCCTCAGAGCCAACTGCATCTTCAGCCTCCAGCGGTGGACAGCACTCAGTCCTTACCCTGCTCACTCCTTGAATTCAGCATCCTTCCTCAGTTTCCCTTATCCCTGTCCCTGCCAGCAGGTACCAATGGTACTTTCTCCCGATGAAGAATAAAGGGCTGTGGAGCACTGTTGGGTGTCTCTCTGGAGTGATCAGATCTGGGCAGACACATTTTTGGTCTTGCAGAAGTCTTTTACTCTGGAGGGCGAAGTCCAGAGGACAGAATCAAGAGGCGGCTATCTGGTTCTTTCCTGGGCTCTGGGGGTGAAGGAGAGTGGGGTTGGGGGGAGAAGCCTATGGGTGTGGAGAGTGCTGAAACGAGTCCTCTCCCCTGCCCTTGGTGAAAGCAGCTTCTTTGAGGCTGGGCTCAGTGGTAGAGCACTTGCCTTGCATGTGTAAGGCACTGGGTTCAATCCTCAGCACCACATAAAAAAATAAATAAAGGTATTGTGTTCATGTACAAATAAAAAAAATTAAAAAAAAAGCTTAAAAAAAGAAAAAAACAGCTTCCCTGATGGGCATGAGTCACATAGATCTAAAGTGCCAACAAGGAGGGCATAATGGCTCATGCTTATAATCCCAGCTGCTGGGGAGGCTATGGCAGATTATTTGAATTCAGGAGTTCGAGTTCAGCTTGGGCAACGTAGCAAGTCTCCATCTTAAACAAAAACAGAACAAAAAAATAAAGTACATTTTCATGGAGGGTAACAGTGGTGACCTGTGAGTGGCAGAAAAACATTTATTTGCTCTTGCTTATGTCTGTTCTTTAAAATTCATGTCCTTTTTGCATAAACATTTTTTTTAATGCTTAATGAGATTATATTTGCTGACTATTTCTACTAATCAAGCTACAAAATGTGGTCAGAATTCTGCTGCATGGGAATGGCTAAATGATGATTTATGGTAGCAAACAATGAAAATAACCCAAATGTCCAAGAGCAGGGGCTAGAATTTTTTTTTTTTTTTTTTGTACTGGGGGTTGAACTCAGTTGCTTAGGGCCTTGCTAAGCTGCTGAGGCTGCATCAAATTTGCAAGCCTCCTGCCTTAGTGGGATTACACCTTAGTGGGATTACAGGTGTGCACCATTGTGCCTGGTGGGAATGGAACTTTTAAAAGTGGTCTTTCAAAGAAATTCTGTAGTTTAGGAAGGCATTCAAACCTAAGTGAAAAAGCAGTATACAAAAGTAAATACACTGGTGACAGGGGGAGGAAGAGGGGGTAGGAAAGATAGAATGAGACAGACATCATTATCCTATGTACATGTATGATTACATGAATTGTGTGAATCTATATCGTGTACAACCATAGAAACGAAAAGTTGTACCCCATTTGTGTACAATGAATCAAAATGCAGTCTGTAAAAATAAAAAATAAAAGAGAAAGAAAGAAAGAAACTACTGGAAAAAAAAGTAAATACACTGGGCTGGGGTCCATGGCTCAGTGGTACAGACCTTGCCTAGCATGTGTGAGCACTGGTTCGGTTCTCAGCACCACATATAAATAAAATAAAATAAAAAGGTCCATAGGCAACTTAAAAAAAAAAAGAATATATATATATATATATAATAAAAAAGAACAAAAGTAAATACACTGAAATGATGCCAAGTACATCTGATATTGTAGATATGTGTGTACATACATACATGAAAAATGGAAAGAATTACACCAAATTAGCAAACAGTGCCAGACAGGAGGACTATGGGTCTTTTTTTTTTTTTTATCTCATGGCAATTATTTACCTAATTTTCATAATTTTCTATTAATGAATCAAAAACAAAGGTTAAGTCAGGTAGAGTGGTGTATACCTGTAGATCCAGCTACTTGGGAGGCAGCAGGAAGATCATGTGAGCCTAGCAGCTCAGGGTCAGCCTGAGCAACTTAGCTCTTATCTCTTAAAACAAAACAAAACAAAACAAAACAAAACAAAACAAAACAAAAAAAAAAAAAAAAAAAAAGAAAAAGAAATAAAGAAAAAGGAACAAAGTTTAAACTTATTATTATTTTTTGCGGTGCTGGGGACTGAACCCAGGGCCTTGTGCTTGCAAGGCAAGCACTCTATCAACTGAGCTATATCCCCAGCCCCTATTTTTAAAAAAATAATTTTAGGGCTGCGGATATAGATCAGTTGGTAGAGTGCTTGCCTTGCATGCATAAGGCCCTGGGTTCAATCCCCAGCACCATAAAAAAAAAAAAAAAAAAAAAAAAAAAAAAAAATTACAATTTTTTTTTTTTTAGTTGTCAATGGACCTTTATTTTTATTTATTTATTTATATGCAGTGCTGAGAATTGAACCCAGTGCCTCTCATATGCTAGGCAAGTGCTCTAACCACAGGGTAATAACCCCAGCCCTAAAATTATTAAAAAGAAAAAGACTTGGGCTGGAGTTGTGGCTCAATGGCAGAGCGTTCACCTAGCATGTGTGAGGCCCTGGGTTTGATTCTCAGCATAACATAAAGGTAAATAAAATAAAGATACTGTGTCCACCTACAACTAAAACAAAATACTAAAAAAGAAAGAAAGAAAGATTGCAGTCATTGTATAAACTAAGAAAGAAATAAGGGAAGGGAGGGAAGAAAAGAAGAGAGAGAGGAAGAGAAAAGGAACAGAAATTCATTGTAATGAGAAGTTTTCTGACATACCAGTGTAAGTAGGAAAAAACTAACAAGGAAATAAGCAGTTTACATAATACAAAAAAGAGTGAGCATTCAACTAATATGCCATATATGTTATAGGTTCAGACTGCTGGAATAAGCACCACTGTAGGTAAACAGGGAAAGGAATTCATTGGTGTGTCCCCTCTGGGGGTGAGCAGAAGCCTATGCATGGATAACCAACATGCATGAGTTTCAGTTGTGCCTTCTACTGGTTACCCTTAAAGCAGGGAGAATTTTTAAATTATTTGTCTCACTTACTTTGCCATCTCCTAACAAGTGCTGGGAGACTGACAGTAACTCAGATAGCTGTGATGCAGTTCCTGTTTGGAGAGGTAAGAGGAGGTAGCACATCTGAGATGTGGCTTTGAATAAACTCATGCCCATGAGCCAATTCCTGCTGCCTGAGTTTACCTCTCTACTTGGACCTCAAATGGGTGACTTCTCTTTTAATTAAAAAAACAAGAAAAAATTATCACCAAGTGTTCCTACTGGGCCCTGAAAATAAAGTGGTGATAGAACAGACACATTCCCATGCTCTCCTGAAATTGATTTTGTGGTCAGGAACACAAATGGATGGGCAGGACTGTAGAAAATCAGGGCCTTGAGTGATTATAAGAGGAAGTCAAGGGTTGGGGACCTAACTCAGGGGTACAGTGCCTGGCTAGCATGTGTGAGCCTCTGGGTTCAATCCCTAGCTTTATCCAAAGAGAGAGAGAGAGAGAGAGAGAGAAATATAGAGAGAGAGAGAAATAGAAGGCTATACTGAAACACAACTAGCTGTGTGAGAAAGGGCTAGCCTGCAAGGACACTCCAGAAAGATAGGGATGTGAGGAAGAAAGAAAGGCAAAAAGAGTTCATAGGAGCCAACAGTAGAAAGGAAAGGGGTTGGGGGGAGGAGGCAAGGACACAAAACCTGTACTGTGTTCCAAGTGTACAGAGATGCACACCAGAGAGTTTTGGAAAAATGCACCACCTGACTTCTGTTTTGAAAGATCACTCTGGCAGCTGTGTGGATAATGTGCCAATGTGACTGCCAACTTTTACCAAGCCAGGCACTTTCCTAAGTGCTCAGTATCAGTTCATGAAACTCTTCCACCAATCCTCAGGGCCAGCCAGTTTTACAGGGGCGTAAACTGGGGCTCCATGTAGCGATGTAGGAAGGATAGAGCAAGTGGTCACAGCAAGGCTGCGATGTAGGCCTCACAGGGACTCTTAGGTCTCTGCTACTGTCAGGATCCGAGCAAGAGGCTGTCATGGGAGCTGGGGTTGTAGATGGGCTGGGGTTGTAGCTCAGTGGTAGAGTACTTGCCTAGCATGTGTGAGGCACTAGATTCAATTCTCAGCACCACATATAAATAAATAAAATAAAGGTCCATTCACAGTTAAAAAATAAAAAAGAGGTAGGCATGACTTGGTTTAACTGAAAGCAGGAAATAGAAGTGGACAGATTCCTGAGATAGTGAGGTGGTGAGATGGCATGACCATGTGACACATGGTTAAAGAGTGACTAACTGTGGCTTTGTGTATGCTGGTTGTGCTTGGCATGAGCTACCTGGAAGACAAGTGATTTAGGGGCTGATGCAGCTCTTGGTCTTACCTAAGTTGCTGTCGATTTTCTGGTGATAGGCTCGAAGGTGTGGGTTCTTTGGGTAAGCCTCTGTACTCACGGCAGAATCAGGTCCTCCAAGGACAGAGTCTGAGTTTAAAAACACCAGGAGAATGGTTAACTGATATCCCTTGAAATGCTGCTTCTTCATGAAATTGATCTTTTCATTTTGGTACTAGGGATTGAATACAGGAGTGCTGTACTACTGAGCTACATCTCCAGCACCTGTTTATTATATTACACATTTTTTATTGGTCCACTCTAATTATACATAATGGTAGGATTTATTACACATTTGTACATGAACATGATGTAACAATATAACTGGGACAACATAATTCCCCAGTATTTCCTTTTTCCCTCCCATTCTCCTTTCCCTGGTCCCTTTCTTGATTGATTGCCTTTTGATTTTCAGGAGATTCCCCCTTTCCTGTCCTTCTTTTCCTTTGTCCTCTCTAGCTTTCACATATGAGAGAAAACATATGACCCTTGACTTTCTGAGTTTGACTTATTTTGCTTAACATTATGGTCTCAAGTTTCATCCATTTTCCTATAAATGACATAACTGAATTATGTATATATTATGTATATATATCAATTATGTATATATATATCAATTTTTTTTTTGAACCCAGGGGCATTTAACCACTGAGCCACATCCTTAGCTATTTTTGTATTTTATTTAGAGACAGAGTCTCACTAAGTTTCTTAGGGCCTTGCTAAGTTGTGGGCACCAGTCACTGTGTCTGGTCATAATTTAATTCTTTATGACTGAATAAAACTCCATTACTTGGCACCTTTTAAAATTTTATTTTGAGAGATGGTCTAAGTTTCTTAGGCTGACCTAGAACTGTGATCCTTCTGCCTCTGCCTTCCAAGTCACTGGTATTATAGGTGTATGCTGTCACACCTGGCTTTATTTTTGCAGTGCTGGGAATCAAACACAGGGTCTTGTGCATGGTAGGCAAGTGCTCTCTCTCTAAACTATACCCCAGCCCCATTATAAAATGTATAAAAGATACATAAAAGATAATTTAGTTGTATTGGGGATTGAACCCAGGGACACTCTACTACTGAGCTACATCTTCAGCCCTTTTTATTTTTTACTTTGACAGAGGGTCTTGGTAAGTTGCCCAGGTTGGTCTCAAATGTGTGATCCTCCTGTGTCAACCTCTGGAGTAGCTAGGATTATAGGTTTACCCCCTTGACATATGGCATGAAATTGGTCTTAACCTGGAAAATGGCTGGAAGGAATGAAGTAACTGGCTGAGGCAATATAGAATGACAGGGGTGAGAATGGATACAATTTATGAGGGAATAATGCAAAGCAGTCACATGGTTGGGTGTGGTGGTATAAGTCTGTAGTACCAGCTTCTTGGGAGGTTAAGGCCAGAAGTTTGAGACCAGCCTGGGCAATACAGCAAGATTTCATCTCTCAAAAAAACAAAACGACCCCTCCCCAAGAAGTTCCCTTCTCCCAAAAAAGACTCTTTCCATGGGTCAACTGGATAGATGATGGTACACAGACTCTGGAAGACACATTCATACAAGTACTGTTGTATGGCAGAGGAACTGCATCAGAGTAAAAACTACACAGATGCATGGACAAAGTCTAGGTGCACACCTGTAATTTCAGCGACTCTCAAGGTTGAGACACGAGGATTCCAAGTTTGAGGTTCAGTAATTTGGTGAGACTCTTTCAAAATAATTAATAAAAAGACTTGGTGATATAGCTCAGTGGCAAAGCACTCCTGGGTTCAATCCTTAGTATTAAAAGGAAAAAAAAAAACCAAAAACTTTTTTTGGGTACTAGGGATTGAACCCAAGGCCTGTGCAAGCTAAGTATACACTCAACCATTGAGCTACATGCACCCCCAGTGCCTTTTAGCTTTTTTAAAATTTTGAGACAGAGTGTTGTTAAGTAGCCCAGGCTGTCTTTGAATCCTGGGCACAAGCAATTTGCCTCAGTCTCCTGTATAGTTGGGACTACCAGCACATACCACTTTGCCCAGCAGAGATAAGGTTTAAAAATATAAATTGTAGCCAGTTGCAGTGGTGCATGCCTGTAATCCCAGTAACTCAGAAGGCTAAGGCAGGAGGATTCCAAGTTCAAGGTCAGTCTCAGTAACTTGGTGAGCCACTATTTAAAAAATAAAAAGAACTGGGGATGTGGCTCATGGTTGGAGTGCCCTGGGTTCAATTCCCAGTACTGAAAAAAAAAAAAAAAATCAAAGTTGTTATGTGGGCTGTGGCTGTGGCTCAGTGGTAGAGCACTTGTCTAGCAAGCGTGAGGCACTGGGTTCGATCCCCAGCACCACATAAAAATAAACAAATAAAATAAAGGAATTGTGTCCATCTAAAACTTAAAAAAAGTTATGTTACATAAATGGGATTATTGCTGATTTTTTTGTTCTTTTGGAAACTTATTTCTAGGCTGTCTTTTCACTTAAAATAAGCAAAAAAGAATTGTTAAATAGTGCACATTTGCCCCAAGAAATTAAACTTCAGTCTCCCCTCCCCCCAAGTACGAGGGATTGAACTCATGGGCATTTTACCACTGATTTATACTCCCCATCATTTTTAATTTTTATTTTGAGTCAGGGTCTTGCCAATTTGCTGAGGGTCTTGCTAAGTTGTTGAGTCTGGCCCTGAACTTGTGATCCTCCTGCCTCAGGTTCCTGAGTTGCTGGGAATACAGGTATGTGACATTGGGCCTGGCTTCCTTCCCCTTCTCCATTTTGCAGTACTGGGGTTGAACTTGAACCTTGGACTTCACAAATCCTAGGCATGCATTTTACCATTGAGCTACATTCCTGGCCCTTGAACTTCAATTTCTAAAGGCACACAGAAAAGCTCTGTCATCTCGATTTGCCTCTTTTGCTGGAAATCTCGCTCTTTAGAGTAGAGTACAGTCATCCTTTTGTATCATAGGGGATTGGTTTCAGGATCCTCAACAGACATCCAAAGCAAGGGATGCTCATATAATCTACTCATGTTTTCCTGTATACTTCTATACTCCCTCCTGACCTTGAACTGACTGAACCCAGGAGTGCCCTACCACTAAGCTACATTCCCCATACTTTATTTTCAGACAGGGTCTGTTTTTTATTTTTTATTTTTGTACCAGGGATTGAACCCAGGAGTGCTGAACCACTGAGTTACATTCCCAGCCATTTTTATTTTTTATTTAGAGGCAGGGTCTTGCTAAGTTGCTTAGGGTCTTGCTAAGTTGCTTAGGGCTTTGCTAAATTGCTGAGGCTGGCTTTGAACTCAAGATCCTCCTGCCTCAGTCTCCTGAGTCTTTGGGATCACAGGCATGCCACTGCACCACCTGGTGAGACAGGGTCTGGATAAATTGCTGAGGTTGGCCTCCATTTGTGATCCTCTTGCTCTAGTCTCCCAAACTCCTAGAATTACAGATGTGTGCTACTATACCCTCCTTCTGTATATTTTAAATAATCTCTAGATTACTTATAAAACCACACAATGTAAGTGCTATGTAAATACTTGTTACATTGTACTATTTAAAGGTTAATGTCAAGAATTAAGTCTGCATGTTTAGTGCAGCACAATTTTAAGAATATTTTGGACTGATGATTAAGTTGGATGCACAAATTTGGAACTTGCAGATATAGAACCTAAAAATATGAAGGACTGACTATTTCCTTTCCTCCAACATCAACCTACTAAAGTCAAACTACACATATGGTGTCCATTTTTTTTTTTAGCTCTCTTAAATTAAAATATACCACATAAATGAAAATTGCCTTAACTCCTTAAAATTTTATGTTTCAGGTGTGGGGCACTATTTTATTTCTCCAAGGTATGAGGCTCTTTGCATTTTAATGTTACCCTCACTTTCTCCCACGGTTTTCTCCTTTCTAAAATGAATTGTTCCCATGTTATTATGTTCCAACCCCCAGTTCTTCCTCTATCAGGTATTTCCTTAGCTATGTCAACTATGACACTGGTGGTTTTTAGTGCTGTTTGGATGCATTCTGACTTCTTCAAAGGTGGCACAGTTAGGTACAGTCAGTATTTGAATTCTACCATTATTTTAATGTGTATGGTTTTCTAGGGGCTCAAGGAGGTCCCAGGAGGCCTAAATTTCTTTTCAGATATGTTTCTGGGCCTATCATTTGACATAAGTAGGCTGATTCCTATTAATATCACAAGGCACAGTCTACCTTGCATACCTTGCCTATGCTGCTATGTCTCCTACACAGACATGGGGGTGTATTAGTCTCCTCCTACTGTTGTGACAAATTATAATAAACTTATTTTTCAGTTCCAAGGTTGGAAGTCTAAACAGGGTTTCAATAAATGAAATTAAAGATTTAGATAGGGCTGCATTCTTTCTGGAGGTTCTTGGGAGAGGATCCAATTCTTTGTCCTCACCTACATTCTTTTTTTTTTTTTTTTTAATCCTATGTAAATTTATGATTACACAAATGGTATGCCTTTACGCCATGTACAAACAGAGAAACAACATGTATCCCATTTGTTTACAATAAAAAATAAATAAAAAGGGCTGGAAATATGGTTTAGGGCTTGAGCACCTGAGTTAAATCCCCAGCAAGCCCCCATACCCCTGACAAAAAAAGGTGAGCCATAAACTAAATCAACCAGTGAGTAAAATGACATCAGAGAACACTTTCCAGTCTCTAGTAGCTCATGGTCACTTTACCAGTAGACACATGTACTTAGATGGGTCAGGTTCAGGTCAATCTTCTCTACCACAGAGATGGATGAGCCTCACAAGCAGGAAAAAAGGCTTGGGGCACCCAGTCAAGGGAGCCAGGCATTAGAAAGCACATGAGGGGCCTCTTGTGGGTATTTTCTTATATCCTCCTTCCATTCTCTTACTCTGTTAGCATCAAAGTGAGGAGAAAATAATCAGCTCACTTTATACTGCATCACACAAAGAGACCTGTTGACATAATGACACCACCTTGCTTCTAGTTTAAGGAAGACTACACATCTTTGACTGGAATTACAAATACATTTCCGGTTTTAAGTCCACACTGAAAACCCAGTTTGACTTTGTTTGGGGGGCAGGGACAGTACTGGGCATTGTATCTAAGGATGCTCTAACACAGAGCTATGTCCCTAGCCCTTTTTATATTGAGACAAGTTCCAAGTTGTAGAGGGTCTTGCTATGATGCTCAGCTAGCCTTGAACTTGAAATCCTTCTGCCTCAATATCCTGTGCAGCTGGGAGTAAAGGGGTGAGCCACCATGCCCGGCCCACAGTTTAACTCTTGATAATATCACTGAAGCTTTCTCCAGCCTACCAGGCAAGGGGGAAAACAATTCTCAAGCACCGAAGCATCTTGACAAATACTTTAATAACACACACTCTCAAATTCCTGGGATACAGTTCTTGAGACACTGCCCATGCTAAAGCTGCTGAAATGAGTGTTCCTGGGTCTTTCCTCTAGTTTTAAAGTCCCACAGTCCTTTAATAGAACTGGGTTTGCAGTACCTTACCCTGTCCACATCCCCACAGGGAGATGGGTCTCCTCTTAATCTTGCAGATTGTTGACACTTACTGCCTCTACAATGGCAGGGGCTCCTTATGATTAAATCAGAATGGAGAAAAACAGCATCGGCTGACCCAAAGAGAATTCAGGCTTTATTTTTCAAAAAGTCACTCTCATTTCAGTTCTCTCCAGGAATGGGCTGGAATATCTTCAGGATGAGCATAAAGATTCCCACTGCCGGAATATTCGGAATACTTTTCTTGATTTTTCAGAGAGACTCATGGAGTCTGTTTCAGCTGGCTGGTTAGACTGCTTATGGGCCAAAAGGATGGTCAGCACTGCCTTCCAGCCCAGCTCTGCTGGGGTGCTGGCATCAAGCTCTGTTCCACCATTCTCTCTGGATTCTTTACCAAGTGTGATATTCACCCAAGGGCACCAGTCTCTGTGCTGAGAGGTGGGACTCACCTACATTCTTTTGCAGGTAGTCCTTTCCTCCATCTTTAAAGCCAGCAGTATGGCATTTCCAAATCTCTCTCTTTGTATGTGTGTGTGTGTGTGTGTGTTTTTGTATTAGGGACTTGACTTAGGAATGCGCTACTCTGATATTCTCTTTTTATTTTTTCTTAAGAGGGATTGAACACCCAGGGGTGCACTACCACTGAGCTACATCCCCAGACCTTTCGACTTTTCAACCTCTGGGTCTAGCTAAATTGGCCAGGCAATCCTCCTGCCTCAACCTCCTAAGTACCTGGGAATATAGGTGTGTACCACTGTGCGCAGCTCACATTTTTTTTTGCCTCCATTTTCCACATATAAAGGACCCTTGTGATGATGTTGGGCCTAACAGGATAACACAAGATAATCTCCCCATCTCAAAGTCAGCTCCACGTATAATCATTACTCTCCTTTTGTCTATGACCTATCATATAGGTTCTAGGGATTGGGAAGTAGATACTTCTGGTATATTATTTTACTTACCACAGGGTCATTCCTGAAGTTAGTTTTTAAAAAAATTTTAAATTATTTTTATTTTTTAGTTGCAGATGGACACAATACTTTTATTTGTTTATTTTTATGTGGTATTGAGGATCAAACCCAGTGCCTCGACTGTGGAACCAACCTAGATGCCCTTCAATTGATGAATGGATAAAGAAACTGTGGTATATATATATACACAATGGAATATTACTCAGCTATAAAGAATAATAAAATTATGGCATTTGCAGGCAAATGGATGAAATTGGAGAATATCATGTTAAGTGAGATAAGACAATCTCAAAAATCCAAAAGAGAAATGATCTCACTGATAAGCGGATGATGACACGTAATGGGGGGTGGGAGGGGGGCAAGAATGGAGGACAGAGGGACTGTATAGAGGGAAAAGAGAGGTGGGAGGGGTGGGGGGAAGGAAAAAAATAACGAATGAATCAAACATCACTACTCTATGTAAATGTATGAATATGCAAATGGTATGCTGTTACTCCATGTACAAACAGAAACAACATGTATCCCATTTGTTTACAATAAAAAAAAAAAAAAAAAAACAACCCAGTGCCTCATGCATGCTAGGCAAGTGCTCTACCACTGAGCTACAACCCCAGCCCCTGCAGTTAGTTTTTGCTCTTGGAAAAGCTCAGGACTACATCGGGTGGGAACCAATGGCAGGCAGGATCATTTCAATATAACGTAGGCCCCTACTTCCTTAATCCACCCTCCACAACAGAGGAAGGAAAGTGAGGTAGGAGCCCCATGGTAACATATACCTCTGGTTCCCCAAGAGTGTACTGGATCCCTAATGCCCTTCAACCAGTATGTAGGATACCAGTAGTTAGAGCTCCTGCCTATCACCCAGAGAGGCTGCCAATCCCCAAATCCCTCAGGGCCAAACCCAAAGGTTTCCCCATAGGATTCAAATGTGGATGTGCATGTACAGGTCTCCACTTACCTACATCATCCAGCTTTCTGAGGTTTGGGTGGCTGGCTTGGTACTTTGTCTCCTGTTCTTTACTTGTATTTATGGCTTCTTTTAATCTTTGGATAAAAGAAAATTAGAACATTTAAAAAGAAAATGACCTATAATAGTGTCATTAAGTCTTTCAAGTGATGTGTGTGTGCCGAAAATCAAATGCTTCTGACCAAAGCAGGGATTTCAACATTGCCTTTCAGGAGCACAATTGGTCATACTAAGCTCAGAAAGGTCCCTGCCTTAGAAGATCAGCATTTCATTAGTAGGCCCCTCATTTAAGAAAATGAGTCTTAGGACCAGGTATATGAAAAGTAGTTATAATCACTAAGTGGATACTTTAGACCAGAGGTCAGTAAATTATGACCTGTGGGCCAAATCTGGTCTATCATCCTTTTTTTTTAAAATCCCATTTTAAAAATTATAGTGATTATACAGATAATATAAAATTGCCTGTTTTTGTATAGCCACAAACCATAAACAGCCTTTACAGATAACCACTGGCATTGGACAGGACAGGGAACATTAACTTTGAACCTTAAATGAGAATGTCATTCCCTTTGAGTGTGGGATGTAGCTCCGGGGTAGAGTGTGTGCCTAGCATGCACAGAATCCTGGGTTTTAACCTTAGCACATGCGCGCGCGCGCGCACACACACACACACACACACACACACACACACATACAAAATCTTCTGGTTAATAGAGCTATATTATCAAAGACTTGTACTTGACTATTACATTTTTATATTTTGGAATTTGTCACTAAAAATTTGTGGTCATTTGTCTCTTGTCATATAATTCCCCACAAAATATCTTTGATTTTGCTTCCTGGCCCATAAACTCTTGTTTCTGACTTTGACTGGTGACAGGGACTTCTCTTGCAACTCAGAGACTATCACACCATGCCTGACACCATGATGAGTCCCCAGGAACAAAACAAGTGCCTCCACGTGGGAACTGGTTCCCCACAAAATACTATTCTTCTCCATTTCTGCTCAGTGACAGCCTGACCATGTTATTTAAAAAAATTTTTAAATTGGTATATTATGATACATTATATAGTATGATTCATTATGCCATATTTGTACAAGCACATAACATAATTTGATCAATCTCATTACCTTCCCTTTCTCTCTCCTTCTCTGTCCCTGGATCCATTTGCCTGACCAGTTTTTTTCTTTCTAAACTACAGTTATTCTCTTTTTAAAAAAATACTTTTATTTATATGTATGCATTGCTAAGGATTAAACTCAGTGCCTCACATGTGCCAGGCAAATGCTCTGTCACTGAGCTACTACTCTAGCCCCAAACCCAATTATTGTTGATCTGTGCCCTTCTTCTCTGCCTGATACTATTCCTAGCAATTTGGGTGAACAAACATTCTTTGGATCTCCCACTTCCCAGGTATCCCAGAAATCTATCTCCTGCCCTGACTCTCTCTATACAAATTATACCAAGGCCTCTAAATTCAACCCAGGATTTTGTGGATGCAAGGCTAGAATCTATCACTGAACTATATCTCAAGTTCCCTTTCTTCTAAATTTTGAGACAGAGTCTTGCTAAATTGCCCAAGCAAACCACTGGGATTGTAGATATACAATCATGCCTGGTTTGCTAAAATATTATTTATGATTTTATAGTGTTTCCAGCCAAATTTTTTGAGGAAAATAATCTCAATTTTAAAGTGAAAGTCAATGAGCAAATTGGATTAGATATACAAAAAGTTGGATATCAAAAAGTTTTTTTGGGGGGTGGCTCAGGTTGTAGTTCAGTGGTAGAGCACAGGCCTAGCACAAGTGTGGCACTGGGTTCATTCCTCAACAACACTTAACAATAAATAAATAAGTAAAATAAAGGTCTAAAATTTTTTTTTTATTTGGGGGGCATTACTGGGGAATTAACCCAGGGGCGCTTTACTCTATATTTATATCCCTGGTCCTTTTAATTTTTTTATTTTGAGACAGGGTATCACTAAGATGCTGAGGGTCTCACTAAGTTGTTGAGGCTGACCTCGAACTTGCTATCCTCCTACCTCAGCCTCCCAATTGCTGGGATTACAGGTGTATGATATGGATTTTTATTTTCTATTTCTTTTTAAGTGAAATATTTTCATTTATAATGCCTTTTGTTTTTTAGTACTGGGTATTGAATCCAGGGCCTTGACATGCTAGACAAGCACTCTACCACTGAGTTATATCTCCAGACTTCAAATTTTTCATTGTATAGTAAATATGAATATGTTCATTGTCTACATTTAAAAAACAAATCTGTAAGAAGAATTAACACTCCAAACTCAGTATTCAACCCCTTTAACATACCTGAGAAGTGCTGCTACCAAAAACATGCTCATAAGAATATATTAGAAAATAAAGGATCAGGGCGAGGGCTGTGGCTCAGTGGTAGAGCATCTGAGTAGCACATGTGAGGCACTAGGTTTGATCCTCAGTACCACATAAAAATAAATAAATAAAATAAAGGCATCATGTCCATCTACAACTAAAAAAAAAATTTTTTTTTTTTTTTAAAGGATCAGAAGCTGGTGCTACAGTTCAGGGGTGGAGTGCTTGCCGAGCATGTGTGAGGCACTGGGTTTGATCCTCAGCAGCATCACATAAAATATTCTGTCCATCTACAACAACAGTAGCATCATAGCTAGGTGTGGTGGTGCACACCTGTAATCCCAGTGACTTGGAAGGCTGAGTAAATTCAGGATGATAAAATCTAGGAAGTGCCTGGGGTGAAGGGACAGTGAGCCCTGCACTATGGCTTTTTAAAAGCAAAAATTCACATTTGTACCAATCTTTCTCACGAATGTTCTAAAAGTACTAGGGTCAATTGGGTGTGGTATTGGAAGCCTGTAATCCCAGCAGTTCTGGAGGCAGAGACAGGAGGATTACAGGTTTGAGTCCAGCTCCAGAAATTTAGTAAGATGCTGTCTCAAAAATAAAAAATAAAAAGGACTGGGGATACAGCTCAGTGCTCAAGTACCCCCAGGTTTAATTCTCAGTATTGCTAGGATCATAATGAATGGAGTAGTAACTTAATGGAGATTCAATTTATGCAGAATTTACAGATGACATGCCAATCAAATGACTGTAGTTAGGAGCAGGGGAGAACAGTTTGTTTCAAGTCTGTAGGTGTATCCCTCCTAATGAGTAACTTATAGGTTTCCTGGATTCCTTGAAGGCACTGACAAGACCTGAAAGTCTTGACTATTCAGAGTAAACCTACTTCTGCTATTTTATATCTGTATGGTTGAAACTGTACTTACTTGCTGTTCTGCTGGGGAGTGAGGGTACCATTCTGTTCAGGTGGGGTCTCCATTGGTTTGGATTTGAAGTAATTGACGAGCCCCCCAAACACACTCTTTATGCTGTTGATGTGTTTCTGGCTAGTCTTCAAATCTTGATCCATTTTGTCTACCATCTTTTCTGTGTGTTCTAGGACTCCTCGCTGCCGAACTAGTTCCTGGGGAAAATAAGAGGTAGCAGACTTTATGTCTTTTTGTAATTCCCTCTTCTTGGACCACAACAGCAGGCCCTTCACAAATCCTTAGAAAGCATATGCAGGGACTGATGCTATCGTTTGTAGAAGGCACACTATCCCTTTTGATAACACACTCCTTTACTCCTCCCTGACTATCCTATCTCTACTTGTTTTCTTTTTTCTTGAGTCTTTTTACCCCAGAAGTGAGGGCACAGGATCACATTGAGATGGATGGGGATATGCCTGTGGGGGTCAGAGTCAGGGCTTGTGCTTGCTGCAGACCCTCTTTAGTACCCTCCTGCCTTCATAACACTTACAGGCTTGGTCCTGGCACTGCCCCCTAGACTCTAGTGGAACTCCTCATTCCAACAGCCTTCCCCTTTCCACCTGCTGTGGTTCTCTTTAAAGCATGCATATTCCTTGAAGCAGGACTTGCTCTGTTCACTGCCTAGTCTCCAGCGCCTAACTCAGTAGCAGCTTGCTATGATATGCCACACTGATACATGAATGATATTCTGCAGCTGTGGTGATAGCCTGGATAATAACCCTCTAAAGTTGATGGTTCTGGCTGAGGATGTGAACTCACCACAACACTAATACTATCCTTCATGTGTAACAAACTTGTTTCAGTCCTTATTTATTCATATTGTGGTGTTAAGAGTTGAACTCAGATCCTCATCCAAGATAGGAAACTGCTCTATTACTGACCTACATTCCTAGCCCATTACACTCTATTTCAGGATTTATTTGCAGCCTGTGAGCTGCATCTCCAGCCAGAAGACTCTCAAGTTTTTTTTTCCTACTTCATAAGACAGCTGTTGTTTTCAGCTCCCTTCCTCTGAATCTTCTATCTATGTACCTTCTTCTAGTTTAGCAATTATATTAACTATGCAAATGTTACAGAGTTAATTTCTTTTGATACCCAAAATGAAGTCCTGAACAATTCTTAAAACTTATCTAAAATCTGAATAACAGCTGAAACTACATAGTTGGCCCTCCATATCTGAGGATTAAGCCAACTATGGATAAAAAATATTTGAAAAAAGTCTGTAACTGAACATGTACATATTTTTTTCCTTCTTGTCATTATTTTCTCCCCCGTCCCTTCGGTATTGGGATAGAACTCACAGGTACTCTACTACTGAGCTACATCCCCAGCCCTTTTTATTACCAGGCAGCAACTTGTTAAATTCTGAGGCTGGCTTTGAACTTGCAATCCTCCTGCCTCAGTCTCCCAAATCATAGGGATTTCAGGCATGCACCACTGTGACTGGCTCTTCAGCCCATTTCAACTCTTTATTTTGAGACAGGGTCTCTGAGTTGCTGAGGATGGCCTCAAATTTGAGATCCTCCTGCCTCAGTCTCCCAAGTAATTGCGATTACAGGTGTGCACAAATGTGCCCCACTTGTCATTATTTCCTAAACAAAACAGCATAAGAACTGTGAACACAGCATTTACATTAGTTACTATAAGTAATCTACAGATGATTTAAAATATATGGAAAGCTGGGTGTGGAGTTGTACTCCTGTAATCCTAGTGGCTTGGGAGGCTGAGGTAGAAGGATTGCAAGTTTGAGGTTGGTCTCAGCAACTTAGTGAGGCCCTAAGCAATTTAGCAAGAACCTGTCTCAAAATAAAAAATAAAAAGGGATGAGGATATGGCTCAGTGGTTTAGTGCCACTAGGCTCAATCCCTGGTACCTAAAAATAAATGAATAAATAAAATAAAATAATAAAATATATGGGAGAGGGCTGGGGGTGTAGCAGAGTGCTTACTTAGCATGCACACTGTTCAATCCCTGGCTTCCCCTGCCAAAAAAAGAAAAAAAAAAAAAAAGAAAAAAAAAGAAAAGAAATTAAGAAAATGGCATGATATTTGCATGTAACCTACACAGATTCTCCTGTTTTGTTTTGTTTGGTTTGGAAGTGCTGGGGATTGAACCAGGGCACTCTATAACTGAGTCACGTCCCCCGCCCTCTTTATTTTGATAGGGTCTCACTAAGTAGCTGAAGCTGGTCGCAAGCTTTGAATCCTCCTGCCTCAGTCTCCTGGGGTGCTGGAATTACCACAGTGTGCCACTGAGCCTGGCTTACTTTTACTTTTTAAAATACACGGTACTGGGAATAAACCTTGCGCATGTCAGGCAAACATTCTACCAGTAAACTACATTCCCATTCCACTATTAAACTATTTTTTTCTTTGTACTAGGGATTGAACCCAGAGGTGCTTAACCACTGAACCACGTCCCCAGTTCTTTATATTTTTTGAGTCAGGGTCTTGCTAAGTTGTTTAGGGCCTCACTAAATTGCCGAGACTGGTCTCAAACTTGTGATCCTCCTGCCTCAGCTTCCTGAGTCACTGGGATTACAGGCATGGCTACCACATCTGGCTATGCCATATCAAATGGATGTGAACATCCAAGGAGTTTGATATTTGTGTGTGTGTGTGTGTGTGTGTGTGTGTGTGTGTGTGTGTGTAGTCCTGGAACCAATTCTCTGCAGATACTGAAAGATGACTAGATAAAATTGTTAGAGCTTATTTTAGATATAAAGATATCAATGGAAGGGACATTTAGAGACCCAATGTTTAGCATGAGTTTTTATTTAGTTAGTGAAATTTAAAAACAATATGAGTGCTGGGAATGTACCCAGTGGCTGGGTACTTTTCTAGCATGCTCAAAGCTTCAGGTTTGAGCCCCAGTAACAAGGAAAAAGAAAATGGATTCAAATGATCCTCTTACCTCAGCTTCCTGAGTAGCTGGGACTATAGGTGTGTTCCACTGTGCTGGGTTAAACTTTAAAGTTTTGAATGTTTGTTTATTTATTTATTTTAACCAGTTCAAGAGACTGAATAAATAATCTAGTAAAAATAAAAATGATTTTTTGGACTACATCCTTTAGTATGTCAAGCAAATCTTACAAGGGCTAATTTTTAGATGGGATAAAAATGTGCTGCTAATTTGTCTGGAATTTCTTCAAACACTTCAAGTTTATCATTTTCATATCCATACTAAGGTTGTCTGTTCTGCAACAAGGCAGAGCTAAACTATAAATTAGAATTAAACTTAATTCTCCAGGTGGGTGCAGTGGCACATGCCTGCAATCCCTGCCACTCAGGAGGTTGAAATAGGAGGATAGTAAGCTCAAGGTCAACCATAGCAACTTGGTGAGATCCTGTAAAAATAACAAATAAAAAGGTCTGGGGATGTGCCTTAGTGGTAGTGCAACCCTGGGTTCAATCCATAGTATTACAATAAAACAAAAACAATTAAAAAAATTTTTTTTAATACCAAGGATTAAACCCAGGAGTGCTTAACTACGGAGTATCCCCAACCCCCACTGCCAACTTTTTAAATTTTGAGACAGGGTCTTACTAAGTTGCTGAAGTTGCTGAGGCTAGCTCTGAACTTTGCGATACTCAGTCTCCCAAACCGATGGGATTACGAGGCATGTGCCACCAAGCCCAGCCCATGCATTAATTTTAAGTTTTTAATTTATGTTTATCTATTATGTTTGTGTATGTGTGATACTGGGGATTCAATCCAGGGTCTTGTGCATGCTAGACAAGTGCTCTTACCCCTGAGCTGCATTCCAGCCCATGATATGATATATTTTTAATAGTTTAATAGCAGATTATTTTGCAGGCTGCAGAGAACAGATGAATCTGAAGCTGGAAAGATACTCAGAGCAGTTGAGGCTGAGGTTGGCAGTTACAGGGTGGTAAAGGCTCTGCTTGTCATACCAGAAAGGAAGTTCCTGGTTCCTTTGACAATGATCTCATCCTATTGTGGCTTATCTCACTCACTCTCCTGTCTCAGACTACACACTTCCATTTGGAGAGTTGCAAGGGTAAGAAGTAGTTGATAGCTGGGTGCAGTGGCACACACCCGTAATCCCAGCAACTTGGGAGACTGAAGCAGGAGGATTTCAAGTTCAAAACCAGCCTCAGCAATTTAGCAAGGCCCTAAGAAATTTAGTGAGACCCTGTCTCAAAATAAAAAATAAATAGAACTGGGATGTGGCTCAGTGGTTAAACACCCCTTGGTTTAACTCTTGAGTACCAAAAAAAAAAAAAAAAAAGGTAGGTGACAAAACCTTTCCCAATTTGTAGTGAGATCTCATTTTCTTTTACTTGTGACAGGCTCTCTGCTGACCTGGAAACCAGGTATCTTAGGTAGATATTATGATGGAAACACAGAGAAATACATGGGGGTGGCTTGTCCAGCATGTGAGGCTGGGAGGCCAATGGACAGAGTGCTACTTTGGTCTCTGGAAGTTTCTGGGTGCTTGAAGTTGGTGTTCACTGGAGGTCAAGAGACCAGAAGAAATGGAGGGGCCTCTGCTAAACTCCTTCCCCAGAAGGCAGGGGAAATGTCTAGACTCAATGTGCTCATTCCAACCAACAAGGAAGAAGGGCTTGGGAGAGCAAAGAGCATGAGAGCACTGTTGGTCTATTAGGTTGGGCTCCTGAACCCCTATCATTTTTAAGACAGGTCTCAAAGGCTTCAGATTCCAAGGATACTTTCATGGCTTAGTAATTTAAATCTTCCCTCAGAACTGTGGCCATGTCACATCTTCTGTCTCTAAGAGAATTAGGTTGCCAAAGAGAGCAGGGTGGCTATGAGGGAAGCGAGGACTGGAAAATACTCTGTGTTAAGGTCCAACACACAAAGTACTTACTTGTTAGGTGATTATTAAGCATTACAGCTGATTCCTTCCCTACTTCATTTAGTCTCAAAAGTTTTCTAAATTTAAACTGGA
Organism: Sciurus vulgaris; assembly: GCF_902686455.1. Taxonomy (NCBI): domain Eukaryota; kingdom Metazoa; phylum Chordata; class Mammalia; order Rodentia; family Sciuridae; genus Sciurus; species Sciurus vulgaris. The sequence goes on along the minus strand of NC_136468.1, from coordinate 123,740,459 downwards.
AAAAGAAGTAGTCATAGAAAGGATCTAATTGGGTTGGTGGTACTATGCCAATAAAGAACAGAGTGAGGGTTTTTTCCATTCCTCTTTGGCTGTGGCTTTTTGTGAAATAAAGTGAGCCCTGAGAGAGCAAGGGGAAACAAGATGTGCAGATAAAGACCCTGAAAGTGGGCTGGGGATATAGCTCAATTGGTGGAGTGCTTGCCTTGCATGCACAAGGCCTTGGGTTCAATCCCCAGCACCACCCCCGCCACACACACAAAAAGACCCTGAAAGTACAAGTGCACAGGTTGCCAAAAGTGAGGTGAAACCCACTCAAGACAGGTAATGTTCAAGGTCACTATGAGTACCTGAAGTGATCAGGAGATCCTTGCTGGCAGGGAGGTCTTTCAAGACAGTCTTAGGGAGAGGTATGTGAGATTTCTGCCCACAGAAGTTATTATCAGTACTACTTTTGAGATGGGGTCTTGCTATGTTGCCCAGGCTGGTCTTTAATTCCCAAGCTTAGGTGAACCTCCCACTTCAGCCTCCTGACTTCTGGGATTACAGACATGTACCACTGTGCCTGATTTGCCCAAAGATATTATTGAGCACCCACTTTCTGCCAGGTAGCCTTTCAGGGTGCTAGTGATTCAGAGGTAAACTAAATAACCCAAATCTGTCCTGATGATGCGAACAGAGAACAAGATGAAGTTCAGTATGATTTTTAAATGTGTTGATGACTCTGCAGTGCTGGGAACTGAAGAAGGCAGATGGGTCTTTGTATCACTGAGCTTAAATTCATGGGCAAAATGAAAAGAATGTCAAGATACACAGGACTGTTTCTCTTCCAAGGTGAGTCCTGGGGCAAGGATTACTGCCTGGTTTAAGAGGGTGTGTGTGTGTCAAGGATGGTCCCCCTGAAGAGGTTGGAGGGGAGACTCCAAGCTGAGAAGTTAGGGAATCCAAAGTGTGGGGATGAAGCCAAGAGCATGGGGTAGAGGGAGAAGTGGTGGCTGGCCTGGGGTAGCTGGAGGAATTGAGAAGGGAAGTGGAACTGTGTGGTAAGAACAGAAGGGGAGTGGGTGGGGCTTCTTGGCAAGACACAGCAGGGAACACCAAGTGGATGATGCTAAGGTCTTCCAAGGGCAGCAGTGACCACTAGATTATAATTACAATTCACAGCCAAAGCAACTTGTAACATCGGATGGGCCTTGTTTACTCCTGGGGTACTAAGGTTCTTATGCTAAGATCATAATTAAGCTCAGGTATTAACTGATAAGTATATGGGTGTTAATCCAGTCAGAATCCAGAAATCTAGTCAGAATCTAGAAATCTGAAATTTAATCTGTGTTAGGTCTCTCCCCTCTCAAGGGAGCGCACACACATGTAGTAAGCATAGGCAGGCATACCTGAGCACTTGTAGGACATGGTCAAACCTGGGGCTCTGATGGTATTAGCCATGGCATGGTGTGGATTTGGAAACAAAAATCAAGCTGGGTGCAGTGACATATGCCTATAAATCCCAACTATTCAGGAAGTTGAAGCAGAAGGGTAAGTTTGAGGCCAGCCTGGGCAACTTAGAGAAAGCCTATCTCAAAATAAAAAATAAAAAGGGGTGAAGGTGTAGTTCAATGACAGAGCACTCACTTGCCTGGCACATACAAGGTCCTGGTTTGATCCCCAGTACTGTCCAAAACACACACACACACACACACAACTGGGTCTTTGGTTACAAGAAAAAACACTGGAGGCTGGGGGTGTATCTCAGTGGTAGAGTGCTTGCTTGTCTAGCATGAGTAAGGACGTGGGTTCAATCCCCAGTACCACAAAAAACAAGTGAATGAAACCCATTGAGGGCAAAACTGGTAATGCAAAGTGCTACTCACTGCATTTGTGTGCTCTATCAAAAACCAGTTCCGTTTTACTGATGTTGCTGGGCCAGCCATACAAACCCTTGTTTATTGTTTATAAAGAACTAGCTCAGCAGGTCTGGGTTATCCCCACCCTCCACATTCCAAAAAAAGATCTGGCCCTTCCCTTGTTCCTTACCCACAGTTCTATTTACTTGAGCGCTTAGGCTAGATCGGAGAACTTACGTTAACACTGTGATTTAATGTAAGTTACATGTATGGAGCCTTGAGCCACATGGTATCAGGTTGACTTCTGGAAGAGCTGGAGATTGCAGTCAGTCATCTCTGTGTGACACTCTGTGGTGGGGGGGAGGACATTTTGCTGAGAAGGGTGGAGGTAAAAAGTTGAGTAAGAGACTCCTCCTTTCCCATGTCTGACATTTAGAAATCTAGTGAGGAATTACTTAACCTAACAGCTGTTTTCTCCCTCTATCAGCTTTTGCCAAGAAATCTGCTTCATCAGAATCATTACTTGCTGCTTCAGAAGGATGGCTTTATTTAGTACAGATCCTCATTGGGAATGGGCTGCTACAAGACCAGTTTTCCAGAAAATGAGGCTACCACCCTGTGGCAATGTATCTACTAGAAGTTATAGGGAAATCCTAAGGGGGTCATCTCAACGACCACAGATCCTGGGAAAGGAGCCTTAGGAAAGGAAAAAGAAATCACACTTACCAAAAGTTCTGGAAAGTATTAATCAGGTCAGCCAGGTGGTACATGCCCCACTCTCATTTCTCTGTCCTTTGGTGATCAAGACCTGTGATCTTTTTCAGAAACAAACCTTGCCACGTTTCATAGTAGGAAAGGGCAGTTCTCCTTGCTAAAGGTGACTTGACTAAGTAATTTTTCCTATTTCTGCCAAGCTGGGATTGAATTATTATCCTCTCAATTTCATATTATTTTTAAATTCCTAATCCTCTATAAAAATCTATGTTGGTGAGCTGTGGACGTAACTCAGTTATGTAGAGCACTATAGTATGTGTGAGACCCTGAGTTCAAATCCCAGTACAAAAAAAAGTGTTAGCATGTTATACAGTGCTGGATATTTGGCAGGCACCCATTTAAGTTTGGAAGTTAGCAGGGTACACAGGACTGGGGTTGGTTGGGAGCACTGAGTGGCCAAAATATTTCACATTACCCACCCCCATCCTAACAATGAAGGAAACAAAAGAGTAATTAGAGTGACTGAAAGACAAGTTTATACAACATGAGTTAGAGTGATGGTACTAATAATTTCTGACTTGCAGGGCTTCTAATAATTTTTTAATTCAGGGGTGCTCTATCACTGAGTTACACCTCCCAGCTCCTTTTGATTTTTTATTTTGAGACTGGGTCATGCTAAGTTGCAGAGGCTGACTCAAACTTATGATCCTCCCACCTCTGCCTCCTAAATTGTTGGAATTATGGGCATGTGCCACCGTGCCCTGTTTTGGCCTCTAATAATTGAGAATTGCTTCAATCCTGGAAAAATTCAATGTGTAATCACTCCAGTGAGAAAGCCTATCACCTGCCCAGTCACAGTCATAGTGCACCTCTCCAAGCAACACCCAGGCCAAACCTATGTCAGAGGTTCCGGTGTCTCTGTTCTTACAGTCCACTGCACAACAAGAAGAATCTTTTGGGGTAGCATGGCACACGTCACCATAATTTACATTATACACTCATACCTATTGTGTTTTTGCCTTTCCTGAATTTTGATACCAAATCTTTTTCTCTGACCACCAGAGGTTCTTAAGCAGCCTCTTCCTTCCCCTTTCTTTACACATATCCTGTCTATCATGTCCTTGCTCAGGAGCCCAGGAACCCTATTTCTTTTTTTTTTTAAATATATATATTTAATAATATATATATATTTAAATTTATATATATATTTTTGTTGTTGTCAATGGACCTTTATTTATATGCAGTGCTGAGACTTGAACCCAGTGCCTCACACATTCTAGGAAAGCACTCTCCCACTGAGCTACAACTGCAGCCCCAGGAACCATATTTCTTTTATTTTTTTTTCTTATTATTTTTCTTTTTAGTTGTAGATGGACAACTAAAATTTATTCTTTTTTTTTTTTTTTGGGTGCTGGGGATCGAACCCGGGGCCTTGTGCTTCCAAGGCAAGCACTCTACCGACTGAGCTATCTCCCCAGCCCCAAATTTATTCATTTTTATGTGGTGCTGAGGATCAAACCCAGTGCCTCAAACATGCCAGGCAAGCACTCTACCATTGAGTCACAACCCCAGCCCCAGGAACCCTATTTCTAAGTCAATTCATTTACATAGTCCCCCTCTCTTCCCTGGGAACATCCTTCATCCTCCTCCTTGTTCAGACCTCAGTCTTCAAAGCCAAGTTCAAGTTTATCTTCCACCACAATATCTAATTTTTATCATTCTGACTTCCAACTTCATTTAAATCTCAGTTTCCAGAAATGTCTCTTCAGATAGTTCTTAGTTGGGTTCCTTGGGCTTGGGACCCCCAATCAAATGACCCTGCTAACCAGAGCCCTAAGACCTCAGGTGATCATCCCATATCTAAACTGAGACTTTCCATTTGGACTGGAACATAGGAATCAGTACAAATGAGATGTAAAAACCACAAGCAAAACTTCCTCAGTGAGATTTAAGAGAGGAAGGTAGATCAGGAGGGATACCATAACAGGAAGAAGTGGGGAAGGGAAATAACCCAAGAAAGTCAATAATAGGAAAATGACAAGAGATTAATATTTGAGAAGTTAATGAATATATTCATACCTGTCCAAGACCCTAAGTGATCAGGGAGAATGAACGCTGCCAGAGAAAAGTTATGAAGAGACCCAAGGAGAAAGACCATATTTTAGTTTCAACCATTGCATTTCCAACAACAAAATGCTTACGATTATTCTTAGTAGATCTACCAGTAATCTTCGTTTTTTTTTCTCTCTGCTCAAACAAAAATGTTTATTAGGCTGAGAAAATGTACTGTATTAAGAATAATCCTCATCGATCCTCGTCTCTGAAATCTATGGGTGGACAGAGCTGACAAAAATGAACTGCAGCAAGACTGTCGCAACCCATGTGCTGTCTGTGCAGGACTTGGGAAATACAGGTAAGGCTCTTGACTCAATCAAACTCAGGGTTTACTTTACTCAGCAAGTGTCACATGGGTCTTTAAAATCTCTACAGGTAAGGTGGAGTAATGGTCAAGGATGGAGGGAAGAACTCAAGGCCCATTTGTTCTGATGCCTCAGGGCATCACCTGACACCTTGTAGCACACAATCCTCATTTTCTGGGTCACTGGGGTGGTGGTGGGGGAAGGCCTAAGGCCTAAGTGTGAGGTTGCCCGGTTGGGTTCAATCCCCAGTACCGCCAAAAATAAAAAAATTAAAAATGATATAAAAGATACAAACACTCCATTTCCCTGACTCAGGGCCTGCTAATTGCAATTCTTACTCACTTGGACGGAACATAGCCTGGTGTTTACCTTTGAACTAGGTACACAGGGAAAAAAAAGAATTCAACTAAGTGGAGTAATATCTAAGGAAGATTCCCCGGGGTAAACTGCCTCTTTCAAGTACTCCAAATACATGTCTCTTAACATAGTTAACAGATTATTACAAACCATCAAGTCAAAAACCTACGGTAGACAATTAGGGAATTCTAAAGAACGTGAACAAAACATTTCTCAACCACGTCTAACAATGTAAAGACTGGTCAGTTTATCTCAGTCCTGTCCCAGGCTCACCTCGGAAGAGGCGACCCCAATCTTCTCGGACTCGTACATAAGGGACAGGGACCTGCTAGTGCTGGCGGCTGTGGCCTCTGCCCTGCGCAGCACCTCCTGCCGCAAGAACTGCTGTCTGTCTGCGGGTGCGTTGGTTCCGTCGGGGAAGTCGCGGACATCTCTCCACGGGACCGGACGAGAGTCTTCGTCTTCCACATCGTCATCGAAAGGGTTGTAGCTTTTGGGGTAGGCAGACATGATGCCGGTGATGAGTTTCGGTCGGGGAAAGAGGAGGAGCGCGGCCAGCAGCGGCCAAGCACCACGCCCCGTCCTTCGATCCTGCGGCCGTAGAGCGAGCTCCTTCCGCCCGAAAAGCGACCGCAGCCCCGCCTCAGATCGAACCATTGCGCACCGCGGCTTCGTGTGGTGGGGGGGAGGGCCACGTCCAGAGCCGCGGCAGAGGCCTACTTCACGGTGTCTCTCCCTCTGCAGCAATGGGACCGCCCTCACGGCCACGCCCCACTCACTGTGGGCAACAGAGAGGTCACGTGGCGGGGAAGCCGGATGCGGCTGCGCCTGCGCGGTGAGCCCGGCTGCTCGCTGGCCGGGTGCTGGAAGCCGGCTCCAGCGCCGCGGTGCGCGCGATGATGGCGGCGGCCGCGGCCCGCGGAGGCGGCAGCGGCTCGGGCTCCAGCTTCGGCTCCAGCGCCTCGCGGGGTTTCTATTTCAACACAGTCCTGTCACTGGCCCGTTCCCTGGCGGTGCAGAGACCAGCATCCTTGGAGAAGGTAATTTCGGTGGTCTCCGCAGAGGGCTGACAGGGGGAGGGGCCTAGGGCGCTGAAGCGGGAAGGCGGGGTGAGTGTCTGAGAAAGGCCGAATCCCGGACAGCCAGTGACAAGAGGGGGGACTGCTGAGTTGAGGAGCTCCGCGAGGGGAGGGTTCTAGAAAAGGGTCGACCGGGCTTGGTGAGGACACCGCGGGTGGGGAGGCGTGGGAGGATGGTTAGCTACCTGCGGAGGGGGTATCTTGTGACAACGTGGGGGCGGGTGCTGGTGCTGAAACTTGGGCACCAGTGAGGAGCAGTAGGGATGAGCCAAAGGACCCAGGGTTCACACCTGGGACTCTGGTCACGATTTCCCCTGGTTTTTAATCCTTGACCTTGGGGAGGTCTCTTTGTTTTAAAACGGAGTGATTTACCTGCAATCCCAGGAAGGGGGCAGTTGAAGCGCTGTTCTGAAAGCGCTTTCTGAACTGCAAAATGATTGTGCATTACTATTGAATGAGGCTGGAGGCATCTGGTAAGAGATTATATGTTTGGAGAAGAGAGGGTGGCAGAGAACTGAGCTTGGGATGGATTCAGGAGAGAAAGAACTCATGCCAGAGGAATCCTTGTCTTGGGAGAAAGTAGAAAGCCAAAGGTGTTCCTGGGATGGCAGAAAGAACACCGATTTTGGAGTCAGACCTAAATTTGTCACTGGACTGTCGCTTACTGTGTCTCTTCTTGGGCAAGTTCAAGTTACTTAAATTCTCAAAGCCCATCTCCTTATATGAGTATAGTCCCTCCCTCAGGACTAGGCACAGAGTGGGTGAACAGTAAATATCAACCCTCTTCACCTAAAAGCTTGTGACTGAGCACAGTGTGTTAGCCCTGAAGAGATGGGGTTGTTTGTCCCCTCAACTTTCTGGCAGATGAAAAGAGGACATTTTCTGACAGAAGAGTAATGGTGATTGTAGACCTGCCTGCTGCATCTGGTATAGCTGAAAGGATATTTTAGGCACTTTGGCAGTGTTACCTAGGTTTGTATTTTCTCAGACTTAATTTTACCACTTATCGGAAGGATGAGCAGGTCCTAGGAGACTAGGCTGACTTCTAGTTAAAGAGAGTTAAGGAGAATTGCTTGAGCCCAGAATTTGGAACCAAACTGGGTAACATAGCAAGACCCATCTCTTAAAAAAAAAAAAAAAAAAAAAAAAAAAAAAAAAAAAGGAGGATGTGAATACAACAAAATGAAAAGGACATGAGTTTGGGTGATAGGACTATCTGAATTTAAATCCCATATCACTTGTTTACCGTGATTCTGGGCAGGTCAGTTTCTCACTGTGGTCCTCTGCTTTCTTCTGTAAAAACAAAACAAAATAAAATAAAACAAACAAAAAAGCAAAACAAAACAGGAATGTACTTGATAGTATTGTGAAGATCAGCAAGATGACTTGACTAGCTGGGCATGGTGATGCATGCCTGTAATTCCAGCAACTTGGGAGGCTGCTGCAGGAGGATTATAAGTTCAAAGTCAGCCTAAGCAATTTAGCAAGACCCTGTCTCAAAATGAAAAAAAAGGGCTAGAGATGTAGCTCAATGGTAAAGTGCCTCTGAGTTTACAAAACAAAACAAAAGGGATATGAATAAAGACAGGCCTATGGGTACTTAATTGAATGATCACACATATCCTTAGATGAACCTCATAATGGTCCACAGTGCTGGTTTATTAAATCAAATTCATGCCAGCTAGTTGGGATGTTTTCCTCTAAGGTGGTTGGTCCTCCTACTATCAGAAATTTGATTGTTGGAGTTGGAGAAGAGGATGCAGGGAATTAGATGATCTTTTTTTTTAATTAAAATTTTTTTTTATTTTTACAGACTGCATTTTGATTCATTGTACACAAATGGGGTACAGCTTTTCATTTCTATGGTTGTACACAATGTAGATTTACACCATTCATGTAATTATACGTATACATAGGGTAATACTGTTTCATTCTATCTTTCCATCCCCCACCCCCTCCCACGCCATTTTCCTCTACACCATCCAAAGATCCTTCATTCTTCTCTTCCACCCATCACCCCCCCCCCTCGTTATATATTGTCATGCACTTACCAGAGAAAACATTCGGCCTTTGGTTTTTTTGGATTTGGCCTATTTCACTTAGCATGATATTTTCCAACTTAGATGATCTTTAAGAAAATGGTTCAGCAATAATAGCACCCTGTCCCACTCAGTGACTCTGAAAAGTGCACTTTGAGTTCAGCTTGCCTTCTGCCTGTTCACTAGTCACAAGAACATGAGGACTTGGGGTGTAGCTCAGTGGTAGAGTGTGTGCTTCATAGAGCTTTAGCACAGTGTAAAGCCTGGAGTTTGCCCCAACAAAGATGCTGTAATTTCAACATTGTTGACTTTGTATCTTGTCATAACTGCTTCAATAGTCAAAATATATTTTACAATAAATTAACACTACCTTAGGTTGACGGCTTCTTAATACCACTTACTTTGGGAGGCACTTCAGCCTCACTGGCAATAATGACCAGTCACTTCTATGCAGAAGAGTTAACAGCAGGTCTGAGGATGCCTTCTTTATAAGGGCCTGCTTGCAAGATTGGCCTTTGACTAGACTCTGGGCACTTGGCACTTGAACTGTTCCCTCCATTCCCTAACTGATAAGGGTGGTGGATCACTGTGCTTAGACTCTTTGTACACACTATATGACATATTCCAGTCACTTGCTTTCCCTCCAGGAATCTGGAATTATGATAGTTGTGAGGCAGAAAGTTTCTATATGACCAGACCTAATAAAAACCTTGGGTGCTAAAGTCATTAGCGGATTTATCTGGGTACAAACATTTTACACATGACTGCATATTTTGCTGTTGTGGCAAGGATCAGAGTCATGTTTTCCTCATAGTATAGAGAGAACATAAAGAAACCTATCCATTGGTTTCTCCAGGTACTGCCTGTGTCCTTTTCCCTTGCTGATAGCCTTGCCCTATAATAAAATTTAGCCATGAGAACAGCTATACATGTGTGGACATTCTTTTTTTCTTTTTTGGTACCAGAAATTGATTGAACCCAGGGGCCCTTAACCCCTGAGCAACATCTCTAGACTGTTTTTATTTTTTATTTAGAGACAGGGTCTCACTGAGTTGCTTAGGGCCTTGCTAAGTTGCTGAGGCTGGTTTTAAACTCACAGCCCTCCTCCTTCAGTTTCCTGAACTGCTGGGATTATAGGCATGATCCACCATGCTTTGCTCTTAAGGAAAAAATTTCATAAGGTTCTTAAGAGTTAAAGAATTTAGGACTGGGGATATAGCTCAGTTGGTAGAGTGCTGGCCTCACAGGCACAAGGCCCTGGATTCAATACCCAGTACCGCAAAAAAAAAAAAAAGGTAATAGAATTTAAAAAAATTTATTTGTTCTAATTAGTTGTATAGGACAGTAGAATGCATTTGTACATTTTGATAAATCATTCATAAATGGAGTATAATTTCTTATTTTTCTGATTGTACATATTGCAAGATCACATCAGTCATGCAGTCATATATATACATGAGAGTAATAATGTCTTTTTCACTATCCTTCTTACCCCCATATCCCCTCCCCTCCCTACACTCCCCTCTACCTAATATAAACTTACTCTGTTCTTCCTTAGTGGGGGCCCCCCATTGTGAATTAGCATCCATGTATCAGAGAATACATTGGACCTTTGTTTTTTGGGGGTTTGACTTATTTTGCTTAGCATGATATTCTCCAACTCCATCCATTTACTAGCAAATGCCATAATTTCATTCTTTAAAGCTGAGTAATATTCCATTTTATATATATATATATATACATATACTCACACACACACACACCACATTTTCTTTATCCATTCATCTGTTGAAGGGCATTTAGATTGGTTTCATAGTTTAACTATTGTGAGTTGAGCTGCTGTAAACATTGATGTGGCTGTGTCACTGTAGTATGCTGATTTTAAGTCCTTTGGGTATAAATTGAGGAGTGGGATAACTGGGTCAAATGGTTGTTCTGTTTTGAGTTTTCTGAGGAATCTCAATACTGCTTTCCATAATGATTGCACCATTTTGCATTCCCACCAGCAATGTATGAGTGTACCTTTTCCCCCACATTCTCGCCAACATTTATTGTTTCTTGTATTCTTTTTTTTCAATATCTTTATTTATTCATTAATTTTTTTATGTGGTGCTGAGGACTGAACCCAGTGCCTCTTGCATGCGAGGCAAGAACTCCACCACTGAGCTACAGCCCAGCCCTTTTTTTAAAAAAAGGAATGTTTAGTTGTAGATGGACATAATACCTTTATTTTATTTATTTATGTGGTGCTGAGGTTCGAACCCAGTGCCTCACACGTGTAAGACAAGCGCTCTACCACTGAACTACAACCCCAGCCCCATTGTTGCTTGTATTCTTGATTTGCCATTCTGATTGGAGTGAGATGAAATCTTAGAGTAGTTTTGATTTGCATTTCTCTAATTGCTAGAGATGTTGAACATTTTTTCATATATCTGTTGATCGATTGTGTTTCTTCTGTGGTGTCTGTTCTGAAATTTTTTTTTTGGGGGGGGTTAAGTTTTTTGAGTTCTTTGTATATCCTGGAGATTAATGCTTTATCTGAGCTGAATGTGGTAAAGATTCTCTCTCAGTCTGTAGATTCTCTTTTCTCACATTATGGATTGTTTCCTTTGCTGAGAAGAAACTTTTTAGTTTGAACCCATTCCATTTATTGATTTTTGATTTAACTTCTTGTGCTTTAGGGGTCTTGTTAAGGAAGTCAGATCCTAGGCCAACACGGTGAAGATTTGGGCCTACTTTTTCTTCTAGTAGTTGCAGGGTCTCTGTTCTAGTGTCTAAGTCTTTGATCCACTTTGAATTGAGTTTCATGCAGGGTGAGAGATAAAGGTTTAATTTCATTTTGTTACCTGTGGTTTTCCATTTTTCCCAGCATCATTTGTTGAATAGGCTATCTTTTCTCCAGAGAATGTTTTTGGCAACTTTGTCTAGTATGAGGTAACTGTATTTATGTGGGTTAGTCTCTGTGTCTTTTATTCTGTACCATTGGTCTATGTGTCTGTTTTGGTGCCAATACCATGCTGTTTTTATTTCTGTTGTTCTATAGTATGGTTTGAGGTCTGGTATTGTGATGCCTCCTGCTTCTCTTTTATTGCTAAGGATTGCCTTGGCTATTCTGGGTCTCTTATTTTTCCAAATGACTTTCATGATTGCTTTTTCTAGTTCTATGAAAAATGTCATTGGGATTTTAATAGGAGTTGCATTAAATTTGTGTAATTCTTTTGGTAGTATGGAGTAAAAGAATTCTGAGTACCCACTGGGATAATAAAGATTAAGAGGGAGGTGAGTGTTGAAAATAAATTTCCCTTCTTTGTTTATATTTTTCTTTCCCTTTCCTTTTTATTTTATCCTATTTGTATTTATTTTTTATTTTTTGGCAGTAATAGGGGCCTCACATAAGCTAGGCAGGTCCTCTCTGAGTTACATCCTCAACCCTTTTCTGTTTATTTTCAGAGAGTCTTGCTAAGTTGACCAAGCTGTCCTCCAATTTGTGATCCTCCTGTCTTCAGTCTCTCAAGTAGCCGGAATTACAGGGGTGTGCCATTACACTTGGCTTCTTTTTTCTCTTCTTCCCAAGTGATATTGAAGGACTTAGAGAGAAGACTTGGTCCATATAGGGTTCAGTTGGGGACGTCTCAGATTACTGGACAAAACCTGATACCCAAGCTCATACAGGTCACACAGGCAACCCTGACATGCTTTTAGTACATTTGAGGCACCTTAATGACACGTCTTCTATACTTTTGTCTCTCTACGTTCCACAGTTATGTTTACTTTAGCACCCACTTCAGTCCCATGCTATGATATCAGACCCGTCACTATTTGGTGGAGTTTTAATTTTTTCTCTTTAATAACTTAATTCACTTGTTCATTCAGAAAATAGAAAACATTTATTGAGTTCCCACTTTTGATTGATATGTGCTAGGCTGGGTAAATAAGAAACATTCCTAATTATTTGGTTGCTCAGATTACCAGCAACAATTCAGAGTTGTATCCTGAGCCTAGTAACCAAACTCCTGCCATGTTCAGACCCTTGGGCATCTATCCTATGATTCATGTCTGAGCCTTTTCCTGCTAGGCTGTCCCTATAACTGCCCCCACCACTTCTGAGACTCACCTCTAGGATTGGAACCCACATCAGATGACACTGTGAAGCCTTTTGGACCAAGCATCTTTCTTTAGTCCTTAGTCCTCTCCTTCTGGAGAAAGATGAAAGGAGAAAAGTAGATGAGAAAATAAGAGGCTTTTCAATACTCTCTGGGATCTTGATATAGGTTGGTTTCTAGACTCCCGCTCTCTGATTTCTAACAGCCTGCTAGTTTTGCTCTACTTTCCTGGTTCTCACCTGTCTTCAGTACGTTGCTGAGCCACCACTTTTAAGCTTCCCCTTGACCCTACCTGGTTACCCTTTCTCTGCCTCCAGGAAATCAATGACCTGTGTCTGCTTTTCCTCCCCTGGCCTGTGCCATACCAATGTAACCCCCAATTCTGGAACATTGAGAGTCCTTGGCAGAGCTGCAAAGGAAGCAGCACCACTTGCCCTTTTATTTCTATACCCACTCTCATGAAGCTTTGATCGGAGTTCTTTCCTCCTGTTCTGGTATCCTCTATCTTTCTTCAGTTAGAATGCCAGAATTCCTAGGTGTCTTGGCTGTTGATAGGATTTTTTATTTAGAGATCAGGTGTCACTATGTCACCCAGGCTAGTCTCTAACGCCTGGGCTCAAGTGATCCTCCTGCCTCAATCTCTCAAGTAGCTGGGACTATAGACACAGGCCACTATGTCTGGCTTGATCTAATATTTATGTGGCTCCGTGACATTAGAGACAAGCTGAACTCTCCCTGGTGAACATATGTGCTCCCAAAGATTAGCTGGTAACTGTAATAGGAGGAATGTGTGACTATGTGCTTAGGGCAGAGGGCTTTCTGGAGTCCATGTCTATTGAATCTGTCCTTTGGAATGGTCTGCTATGGAGCTAAAATCATGATATTCGCATGCTTTCATCATCATGAAGCTGAAAAATTTCTGTCATCTTTCCCTTTCCTTTGCGAGGCCATTTTAAAAGAACTCGCCAAAGAAAGGAGAAAGAATTAAGGTTGTCAGAGGTTATTCATGTTGCTAGAACCACCATTATTATTATTGGTGGTGGTGTTCTCCTCCTCCACCACCTCCCCTTTCCTTCCACCCCCACTTCTTGCCCTTCTCCTTCTGTTAGAACCCAGGGCTTTGCTTGTACATGCTGGGCAAGTGCTAGTCCACTGACAGCCATGTAGCACTAGCACCATTATTATAAAATGAACTCTAAAATATTTTAAGAAGAGATTGGAAGAAAACAAAGTGTTACCCATCATTCTACATTAACTATATCAGTTTTCTAGGGATGCCATGACAAACACATTAATTTTTTTTATAGTTCTAGAGTCTAGAGGTCTAAGATCATGGTGTTGGTTTCTTCTGAAGCCTCTCTGCTTACCTTGTAGATGCCCACTTTGTCTTTATCTTCATATAGTGTCTGTCTGTGTCACTACTCTTTACTTCCTAAGAGGGCAGAAATGTTCTATTTTTAACTTCCTATGATAGATTTTCTTTTCTGCTTTTGGTGTTTGCAGTTTGTACTCAATGGAGATGTGTTTGCCTCCAGTCCTATTATGGTTTGGATATGAAGTGTCCCCCAAAGACTCATATGTTGAAGGCTTGATCCCCAGTGCAGCAATATTCAGAGGTGGGGCTTTTAGGAAATGATTGGATTGTGAGGGCTCTAACTTCATTAGGGGATTAGTCCATTTGATGGATTAATGATTTGAAGAGGTGATAGAAACTATAGGAGGTAGAGCCTAGTTGAAGGGAGTGAGTCCTTGGTGGCATACCCTTGGAGACTATATTTTATCTCCAGTCCCATTTTCTGTTTCCTGGCTGCCACGAAGTGAATGACTTTCCTCTATTAAGCCCTTCTGCCATGTTCTGCCGTATTTTAGGCCTAAAGCAATGGAGTTGACCAACCATGACCTGAAACCTCTGAAACCATGAACTAAAATAAATATTTTCTCCCTTAAGTTGTTTGTGTAATGGTATTTTGGTCACAGCAGTGAAAAGCAGACTAATACAGATTCCTTTCACTGGTAGCTTTCTCCATCATTAAATTTTTTTGTGGTGCTGGGGATTGAACCCAGGGCCTTGTGCTTGCGAGGCAAGCACTCTACCAACTGAGCTATACCCCAGCCCCACCATTATTAATTTTAATTGCTGAAATGCATTCATGTATTTCATGTTTCTAATTACTTATTTATCTATTTATTTATTTCGAATTTGCTTCTTTTATATATCTTGGCATAGTGGAAAAATGCTGGGCCTTTCATGAACATTGCCACACCAGCTGGAAGATCAGTTTGATTTGCACGGTAAATACAGGGTTGAGGCAAAAATCCTGCATTTATTTGCAGAATTCTGAGTTTTGTTTCTGCTGCAGAAGCCATTCTCTTTTCCTGAATGTTTTGTATTTAGAATTGATCTGGAAGCCAGGATTCAGGACAGCCAAGGTTATACCATTATGAAAACAAAAGATGTTGACCTTCATTCATGTAATAAATCTTTAAGTGCATACTGTGTCAGGCACTGTGCTAGGCCCTGGTGTCAGAGGATTGAAGACATAAACAACTTAAGTTGTTTTTAATGAGTGATTTCAGTTCCAAGAAACCATAGGGGGATTCCTTTATTCTTATTAAATTAAAGGTCCAACCAGATGTGGCAGCACAAGCCTGTAGTCCCAGCTAATTGGGAGGCTAAGGCAGGAGGATTGCTTGAACACAGGAGTTTGAGGCCACTTGGGCAATATGGTGAGACCCTGGCTTAAAAAAAAAAAATTAAAGACCTATCAAAAAAAAAAGAACAACTTTCTAAAATGTTCTTTTACATTTTTGTGACATATATATATATATTTTTTTTTTATTTATTTATTTCACTTCATCTACATGAGATTCATCCTCTTAACTTTTTTTTTAACATATGCTGGGGATTGAACCCAGGGCCTTGTGTATTCTAGGCAAGAGCTCTACAAGAGAGCTCCAATTGACCCACCTCTTAAAAAAAATTTAGAAAATGGACACGAGTTCAACTCTGTCAGTTCCTCATACTCTCTTCAGTTTCCCTTGGTTTCCAGCCTCTTGTGCATACAGGCAAGGTAGCCCATAAGCAGATCTGTTTCTCTTTTTTTTTTTTTTGGTCCTGGGGATTGAACAGAGCTATATCCCTAGCCGGATCTTTATTCTTAACAAGTGCTTTGATAATCACTATGAGTACCAGCATGTCATATTACCTAGAGGACTCCTCAAACAAGTGACCAAAACTATCTGAAGAAGAGTGGAGGAGATTTGGTGCCCAACAGAGTCTAGGTTAGGTTCATTACATGATTCACGAACCAGAATTGCATATTCTTCTCTTGTGATGTCTTATTCCAAAAGAGGAACAAAGATGAAGTGTATCTGGGATCATCAACTAAATTGTTTGCAAATTTAATGTATATGTGTATATAATAAAGTGAATTTTCAGTGAAATTTCAGCAAATACTTGGAAAATGTACAATCATTTATCCATACCTGTGCACAAACTGTATTTTTCACAGCAGCAGAGCTCAGGTAAGTGGAAGTTCTAGTAGGTTACATTTTAGAAAGTTACTGTAAGGTATTTAAGATAAAATTTCTAGGGGCTGGGGAGATAGCTCAGTCGGTAGAGTGCTTGCCTTGCAAGCACAAGGCCCTGGGTTCGATCCCCAGCACCTAAAAAAAAAAAAAAAATTTTCTAGTCAGTTTTTCCTCTTAATATAAGCACCTGTTTGACATTACCTGCTATTTTTATTAAATAAAGTTTGTTGCATTCAAAAAATTTCAAATATACAATAAGTCAATCTTTTTTTGCTGTTATGGAGTATACCATGGTGAGAGACAATAAACAAGCATTAAACAATTATAATTAAATATGATTTAACATAGTTACAAGTGCCAAGAAGCAAAAGTAAATGGTAAAGTTGGGGCTGTAGCTTGGTGACAGAATACTTGCCTTGCATGGGTGAGGCACTGTGTTCAATCCTTAGCACCATGTAAAAATAAACAAGTAAAGGTGCTGTCTATCTGTAACTACAAAAAAAAAAAAAAAAAAAAAAAGAAGAAAGTAAATGGTGTTGCCAAATTTTGTTATACGAAATTTGTCATTAATTAATTAATTTGTTACTGTTATTTTTTGTGGTCCTGGCGATTAAATCCAGGCTCTTGTTCCTACAGGACAAGAGCTCTATCACTGAGCTACATCTTCAGCCTTATCTTAAGAAAGGGATAAATGGTGTGCAGAGAGATAAAATAGGATCTTGATTTATAAGGATGACTTTAAGCAAAGCTAAAAGATGAATAGGAGTTGGCCAATGCAATGTGTACATTTCTTTGCTATCTTTCTGGCAGAGGGTGGCACAAACCTGTAATCCTACCTATTTGGTAGGCTGAGGCAGGAGGATTGTATATTCGAGGCCAGCCTGAGCAACTTAGTGTGACCCTGCCCCAACATAAAAAGAACTGGAGATGTAACTTAGTGGTAGAGCACCCCTTGGTTCAATTCCCAGTGCCAAAAAAACAAAAATTTTTGACACTGAAAAATTTTTGATTCATTGGATAACATTGAAGAAGACTGAGGTGATCACAGTTTAGGGAGCTAGGGTGGCACAGAATAGGCTGGGGAGGTAAGCAGGATTTGATCACTTAGGCAGTTCATGAGAATGGTTTAGACTTTATCCAAAAAGCAATATAATACTTTAGTAACTTTTAGGGGATTAGAGAAGAATTTAAAATATTAACAACAAAGTAAAATAAGATATCAGTTGTAGTTAGCATGTAAGTGGAAATATTTTAAGGTTACCTGAAATAGATTTATAAAAGTTACGTTTAGTATCAATGTTTTTCTAATATTGTTTTTGTAGATGTAGATACCTTTTCTCAGTGTAGCTCAGTGATAGAGCTCTTGTCCTGTATGAACAAGACAATAGTCTGTTAGATATCTGGGGGGACAGAACCTGTGCTCTGCCACTCAGTTATATCCCCAGGCCCCAATTGTTACATCTTTTTCATGAATTGACCCTTTGATCCACATGACATGTTCCAATTTATCCTTATTACTATTCCTTGTTCTGAAGTCTGCCAAGCAGTTCACCTTTCTTCTTAATAGTGTTTGCTTGGTATCTTTTCCTATCCTCTTTCTTTTAGTTAACATAACAGACAATATGAAGTTAGGTTTTCTTTTTCCAGTCTGAAAAATCTCTGCCTTTTAGAATGTTTACACCATATATATTTAATATAATTACTGATGAGTCTTTAAATCTGCCACTTAATATTTATTTTCTGTTTGTTCATTTGTGTACTGAAACTCCTCATCCTTCTGCCTCAGTCTCCCTATCTTCTGGGATTACAGTGTGTACCACTGCACCCAGCTCATTTACAGTTTTAATTACCTTACAACTGTATATTTCATTTCTGCCCTCTCTTTTTTGTATGATTGTCGCTGTAGTTCTTTTTTTTACTTCTATGACATAAACACAACAATATATTATTATAATCATTTATATAATCATCAAAAGATGAAAACATACATATTTGCTTACTTACCATTTTTCTAATTTATTTTTATTGTAAACAAATGGGATACATGTTGTTTCTGTTTGTACATGGAGTAACAGCATACCATTTGCATATTCATAAATTTACATAGAGTAATGATGTTTGATTCATTCCATTATTTTTTTCCTTCCCCCCCACCCCTCCCACCTCTCTTTTCCCTCTATACAGTCCCTCCTTCCTCCATTCTTGTCCCACTCCCACCCCCCATTAAGTGTCATCATCCGCTTATCAGTGAGATCATTCCTCTTTTGATTTTTGAGATTGGCTTATCTCACTTAACATGATATTCTCCAATTTCATCCATTTGCCTGCAAATGCCATAATTTTATTACTCTTTATAGCTGAGTATATTCCATTGTATATATATATATATACCACAGTTTCTTTATCCATTCATCAATTGAAGGGCATCTAGGTTGGTTCCATAGTCTGGCTATTGTGAATTGAGCCGCTATGAACATTGATGTGGCTGTATCCCTGTAGTATGCTGATTTTAAGTCCTTTGGGCATAGGCCGAGGAGTGGGATAGCTGGGTCAAATGGTAAATCCATTCCAAGTTTTCTAAGGAATCTCCACACTGCTTTCCAGAGTGGCTGCACTAATTTGCAGTCCCACCAGCAATGTATGAGTGTACCTTTTTCCCCACATCCTCGCCAACACCTATTGTTGCTTGTGTTCTTGATAATCGCCATTCTAATTGGGATGAGATGGAATCTTAGTGTAGTTTTGATTTGCATTTCTCTTATTACTAAAGATGTTGAACATTTTTTCATATATCTGTTGATTGCTTGTACATCTTCTGTGAAGTGTCTGTTCATTTCCTTAGCGCATTTGTTGATTGGGTTATTTGTATTCTTCATGTAGAGTTTTTTGAGTTCTTTAAATATAGAAATTAGTGCTCTATCTGAAGTATGAGAGGCAAAGATATTCTCCCGCTCTGTAGGCTCTCTCTTCGCATTGCTGATAGTTTCCTTTGCTGAGAGAAAGCTATTTAGTTTGAATCTATCCCAGTTATTGATTCTTGCTTTTATTTCTTGCGCTATGGGAGTCCTGTTAAGGAAGTCTGATCCTAAGCCAACAAGGTGAAGATTTGGACCTACTTTTTCTTCTTTAAGATGCAGGGTCTCTGGTCTGATTTCAAGGTCCTTGATCCATTGTGAGTTGAGTTTTGTGCAGGGTAAGAGATAGGGGTTTAGTTTCATTCTGTTGCATATGGATTTCCAGTTTTCCCAGCACCATTTGTTGAAGAGGCTATCTTTTCTCCATTGCATATTTTTGGCACCTTTGTCTAGTATGAGAAAATTGTATTTATTTGGGTTTGTGTCCGTGTCCTCTATTCTGTACCATTGATCTACCTGTCTATTTTGGTGCCAATACCATGCTGTTTTTGTTACTATTGCTTTGTAATATAGTTGAAGTTCTGGTATTGCGATACCCTCTGTTTCATTCTTCCTGCTAAGGATTGCTTTAGCTATTCTGGGTTTCTTATTCTTCCAGATGAATTTCATGATTGCTTGCGCTAATTCTGTGAGGTATGTCATTGGGATTTTAATTGGAATTGCATTGAATCTGTATAGCACTTTTGGTAGTATGGCCATTTTGACAATATTAATTCTGCCTATCCAAGAACATGGGAGATCTTTTCATCTTCTAAGGTCTTCCTTAATTTCTTCAGTGTTTTGTAGTTTTCATTGTAGAGATCTTTTACCTCTTTGGTTAGATTGATACCCAAGTATTTTATTTTTTTTTGAGGCTATTGCAAATGGAGTTGTTTTCCTCATTTCCCTTTCAGCTGTTTCATCGCTTGTGTATAAAAATGCTGTAGATTTATGCGTGTTGATTTTATAGCCTGCTATTTTGCTGAATTCATTGATGAGGTCTAGAAGTTTTCTGGAGGAGGTTTTTGGATCCTCTAAATATAGAATCCTGTCATCAGCAAATAGTGACAGCTTAAGTTCCTCTTTTCCTATTCTTATCCCGTTAATTTCTTTAGTCTGTCTAATTGCTCTGGCTAGTATATCAAGGACAATGTTGAATAGAAATGGTGAAAGAGGACATCCCTGTCTTGTTCCCGTTTTTAAAGGGAATGGTTTCAGTTTTTCTCCATTAAGAATGATGTTGGCCATGGGCTTAGCATAAATAGCCTTTACAATGTTCAGGTATGTTCCTACTATCCCTATTTTTTCTAGTGTTTTCAGCATGAAGGGGTGTTGTATATTGTCAAATGCTTTTTCTGCGTCAATTGAAATAACCATATGATTCTTATCCTTAAGTCTATTGACATGATGGATTACGTTGATTGATTTACGGATGTTAAACCATCCTTGCATTCCAGGAATGAACCCCACTTGATCGTGGTGCACAATTTTCTTAATATGTTTTTGGATACAGTTTGCCAATATTTTGTTAAGAATCTTAGCATCTATATTCATCAAGGATATTGGTCTAAAATTTTCTTTCCTTGATGTGTCTTTTCCTGGTTTGGGTATGAGGGTGATATTAGCTTCATAGAATGAGTTCGGTAGGGTACCCTCCTTTTCTATTTCCTGGAATACTTTGAGAAGTATTGGAATGAGTTCTTCTTTGAAGGTCTTGTAGAGCTTGGCTGAGAATCCGTCTGGTCCTGGGCTTTTCTTGGATGGTAGATTTTTAATGGCTTCTTCTATTTCATTGCTTGATATTGATCTGTTTAAATCGTGTATGTCCTCCTGGTTCAGTTTGGGAGGAGCATATATCTCTAGAAATTTGTCAATGTCTTTGGTACTTTCTATTTTGTTGGAATACAGATTTTCAAAGTAGCTTCTCATTATGTTCTGTATCTCAGTGGTGTCTGTTGTGATATTTCCTTTTGCATCATGTATTTTAGTAATTTGAGTCTTCTTCTCTTTGTTAGTGTGGCTAAGGGTTTATCTATTTTGTTTACTTTCTCAAAGAACCAACTTTTTGTTATGTGAATTTTTTGAATAGTTTCTTTTGTTTCAATTTCATCGATTTCAGCTCTGATTTTAGTTATTTCCTTTCTTCTACTACTTTTGCTGTTATTCTGTTCTTTTTCTAGGGCTTTGAGCTGTAATGTTAGGTCATTTAATTGTTTACTCTTCATTCTTTTCTGGAATGTGCTCCATGCAATGAATTTTCCTCTTAGTACCGCTTTCATAGTGTCCCAGAGATTTTGATATGTAGTATCCTCATTCTCATTGACCTCTAAGAATTTTTTAATCTCCTCCCTGATGTTTTTTGTTATCCATGTTTCATTCAATAGCATATTATTTAGTCTCCAAGTGTTGGAGTAATTTCCTTTTTTTACTTTGTCATTGATTTCTACTCTCAGTCCATTATGATCTGATAGAACACAAGGCAGTATCTCTATTTTTTTGCATTTCCTAAGGGCTGCTTTGTGGCATAACATATGGTTTATTTTCGAGAAGGTTCCACGTGCTGCTGAGAAGAAGGTGTATCCACTCGTTGATGGATGGAATATTCTATACACGTCTATTAAGTCTAGGTTATTGATTGTGTTATTGAGTTCTATGGTTTCTTTGGTTGGATTTTGTTTGGAAGATCTATCTAGTGGTGACAGCGGTGCGTTAAAGTCGCCCAGAATTATTGTGTTGTGGTCTATGTGATTCTTGAAATTGAGAAGGATTTGTTTGATGTACAGGGATGCACCATTGTTTGGGGCATAAATATTTACTATCGATATATCTTCCTGATTTATGGTTCCCTTAAGCAGTATGAAATGTCCTTCTTTATCCCTTCTGACTAACTTTGGCTTGAAGTCCACTTTATCTGATATAAGGATGGAAACCCCCACTTTTTTTACTGGGTCCATGTGCGTGGTAGGTTTTTTTCCCATCCTTTCACCTTTAGTCTGTGGATGTCTTTTTCTATGAGATGAATCTCTTGCAGGCAGCATATTGTTGGGTCTTTCTTTTTAATCCATTCTGCCAGTCTGTGTCTTTTGATTGATGAGTTTAGGCCATTAACGTTCAGGGTTATTATTGAGAAATGATTTGTATTCCCAGTCATTTGGCTTATTTTTGGTTTTTAAGTTGGCTTGGTTTCTCCTTTGAGTGGTTTTTCTCTAAGGTAGTTCCTCCCTTTGCTGACCTCCATTGTTGTTTTTCATTTCCTCCTCATGGAATATTTTGTTGAGCACATTCTGTAGTGCCGGCTTTCTATTTGTAAATTCTTTTAACTTTTGTTTATCATGGAAGGATTTTATTTCATCTTCAAATCTGAAGGTTAGTTTTGCTGGGTATGGATTCTTGGTTGGCAACCATGTTCTTTCAGAGCTTGAAATATGTTGGTCCAGGCCCTTCTAGCTTTTAGAGTCTGGGTTGAGAAGTCGGCTGCTATCCGCATTGGTCTCCCCCTATATGTAATCTGATGCTTTTCTCTCGTGGCCTTCAAAATCCTATCTTTATTTTGAATGTTAGGCATTTTCATTATAATGTGCCTTAGTGTGGATCTGTTGTGATTCTGTGCATTTGGTGTTCTATAAGCCTCTTGTATTTGATTTTCCATTTCATTCTTCAGGCTTGGGAAATTTTCTGATATTATTTCATTGAATAGGTTGTTCATTCCTTTGGTTTGTATTTCTGTGCCTTCCTCAATCCCAATAATTCTTAAATTTGGTCTTTTCATATTGTCCCATAGTTCTTGGAGATTCTGTTCATGATTTCTTACCATCTTCTCTGTTTGGGAAACTTTATGTTCAAGAGTAAATATTTTGTCTTTATTGTCTGAGGTTCTGTCTTCCAAGTGGTCTAGTCTGTTGGTGATGCTTTCCATTGAGTTTTTTATTTGGTTTATTGTTTCCTTCATTTCAAGGATTTCCGTTTGGTTTTTTTTTGAGAATCTCTATCTCTTTGTTGAAATGATCTTTTGCTTCCTGCACTTACTCTTTCAGCTTATTGGTATTATCATTCATTGCCTGCATTTGCTCTCTTATCTCATCCTTTGCTTCGCGAATCATCTTAATCATGTATAATCTGAAGTCCTTTTCTGACATTTCTTCTAACATACTGTCATTGGATTCTATTACTATAGAATCTAGATTTGTTTGGATCATTTTCTTCCCTTGCTTTTTCATGTTGTTCATGTATCTTCCCCTCTAGCAGTGCAGATCTGGGGAATTACAGTTTCACCCCTATAGGCTTATAGTGGCCCTATAGTTTTCCAAAACCCTTTCTTTAAGGGGAGATCAATATTAGCAGTGCCCAAATCAAACACTATGCAATCCTAGACCAAATAGCCCCTATGGGGACAATAACATCATGTAAATAAGGGAGAAAGCGACTATGAGGGAACAGGTAAACAGAAGGAAAAGAAAGCAAGAAACAAAGAAATAAAAACTTAATTTTTTTTTAAGAAAGGAGAAAAAAGAAAATCTACTGTATAATAGTCATATACTAATGAAACCTCCCAGTGTTCAGTAGCATGATGTATGAGAGGTACCTGACAATGAGCTTCAAGCCTCCAGCAGGCGTCTCAGGATGGGTTTTGCCCCACCCGAAGATCGGAGCTACGGCTTCCAGGATTATCCAAGATGGCTGCTCTGGCTTCCAAATATGTTGGCAAATGGGGAGCTGCAGCTCAGGGGTGGACATGGTCAGCTGGAGTTCCTGGAGACAGGATGCAGTTGGTCCGGCAGTGGTCCTGGAGGTCGGGTGTGTTTGGTGCGGTTGTGGGATCCAGGAGGCCGGGTGCAATCAGTTGGTCTGGGTTCCCGGTGATAGGGCACAGTCAGTTGGTCTGGGGGTCCTGGCGGCAGGGAGCAGTCAGTTGATGTGAGGGCCCCAGAGGCAGGGAGTGATCAGTTGGGCTGAGGGATCCTGGAGACAGGACTCAGTCAGTCCGGCCAGGGGTCCTATGGGGCCTGGCTGTTGTCTCAAAATGACAGCAGCCACGTGTAATCAAACCTGAAGGTACTGTGACAGTGAACTTCCGGGCAGCAGCAGGCAGCTGGTTCTCCACTGGTGGTCTGCGGTCAATCTGCTGGCAACTATCGGATGATCGGGCGGTGAACCTCCAGCGTTGGGTGATGGATAGGTAGGTGTAAGGCAGGCGATGGACAGGCGAGAGGCAGGCAAATGGCGTTACTTACCATTTTCATATGTATATTCTTGTTTACCCTTTGTATCATTTAACATTTTTTAATGTATGTATTTTTCCTAATTGTCAATGGACCATTATTTTTTATTTATTTGCATGTGGTGCTGAGGATCGAACCCAGTGCCTCACATATGCCAGGCAAGCGCTTTGCCACTGAACCACAGCCCCAGCCCCTAACATTTTCTTTAGTACAAGTTCTGCTAGTGTGATAAATTCTCTTAGTCACTGAGGTTTTTTCAAGTTTAATTTTTGCTTAGTATGAAATTCTAGATTGATAGATGTTTTAGCACTTACAAAGTGTCATTTTGTTTTCTTCTGGATTTTCATAGCTCTGACTAGAAGACTGTGGTCAGTCTTTGTTTTTTGTATCTGTTGTGTTTGTTCCTTCTGCATAGTTTAAAGATTTTTTTATAGGCTTGCAAGAATTTGATATGACTTGGTGTGGTTTTGTTTATTCTACATGTTGTTCATTAAGATTCTTAGATATGTGTATTTATAATTTTATCAAATATGAAACAGTTTTCAGTCATTTTTTTCTTTCCACATTTTTTTATTGGTGAATTATAGTTGTACATAATGATAGGATTTTTGTTACATACTGGTACATGCACACAATGTAACAATATAATTTGGTCATTATCACTTCATGTAATATAATTTGGTCATTATCACTTCGCCAGCACTTTCCCATTCCCTCCCCATCTTCCATCCCCTCATACCTTTCCTCTATACTCATTTCCCTTTGCTTTTCATGAGATTCCCATCTCCTCACCTTTATTTTCCTTTTTCCTCCCTAGCTTCCACATATGAGAGAAAACATGATCCTTGACCTTCTGAGTCAGTCAGTCATTATTCTTAAGATTCTGTCCCTTTCTCCCTGGGACACTGATTACTTGCATGTTAAATCTCTTGATATTGTCCTACATGTTCCTATATTTCTTTCTTTTAAATTTCTTTTAGATGTTAATAGGTGTTTATTTTATTCATTTATTTATTTATATGTGTGGCCTAGAATTGAAACCAGTGCCTCACACGTTAGGCAAGTGCTCTACCCCTGAGCCACAACCCCAGCACTATTGCTATATTTCTTATAATCCCTGCTTCATTTTGGCTAATTTATATTGCTGTGTCTTCAAATTCATCCTTTTCTTCTGCATTTATTATTAATCAATCAATCCAAGTTAGTGCCTTTTTTCCTTTATAGATACATTATTGGGCTCAATGGTGTCGCTGGCTCTTTGCGGTTTCAAAATCCGTGGATATTTGTCACCGCCTGCAGCAACAACTTGCACAGGTCTTATGGGTGGTGGAGTGGAAACTGAGGCATTTGTATCTTTCTCTTTGGTGCACTGCTTTCTTGCTTGTTTATAGAGGATAGAGGAAATGAGGTTTACTTGCTTTGAGAGGAGAGAGAGAGAGACTTTGCTTATCAGAGAGAAAGAAACTTTGCTTAAGAGAGAAACTTTGAAAGACAGGCCTTCCACCGCTGCCCCTACTCGCTGCTGTGTTCTTTCTTCTGGCTTTTTTGCTAATGGCTGCTGTCCGTGTTTTTCCCTCTGGCTGCTTCTAATGGCTGCTGTGTCTCTCTCGCTCCGCCTACGCTTATATCACCTCCAGGACGCGGAGAGCGGGGCCACACCTCTTACGCAAAGATTAGTTGAGACGCTCTGAGCAGGCAATTAGTGCTCGAGAACACATGCGCATAGATTGTGTGCGTGGACGAGAAAATCACCTGAATGTGCTTATGTCTATTAACCTCCTCTCTGCCGATGTGATCAGGCGCCATCCTGGCGCCGCCAACATGACACAGCCCCCAACAAATGGTACATGTCTCTGATTCCATATTCTGGGTAGATGGAGGCAGGAAGATCATAAATTCCAGGCTACCCTAGTTAGAGAGACCCTGTTTCAAAATAAAAACCAGAAAGTGTTGGGGATGTAGCTTAGTGGTAAAGTACCCAGGGTTCAATCTCTAGTACTAAAATAAATAAACAAGATACAACAGTTTCATCTCTACAAATTCCATGGGCATTTTTTAAAATTTCTTCCATTTCTCTTTGCACTGTGTTCGTGTTTTCCTTAAAACATAGTTAAAATGATTATCATCATCTCTTTTACCTGGGTCTTTTTATTTTTTGCAGACACCAAGACCAGCCACATATTTAGTGATCACTAGAAAAAGTCACGAGATTTATTGTGTAGTTGTACTTGTGGTAGAAGTTTATTGCAGTGAAAGCATAAATGATAGGTTGCTAGCAAGGGAAAAAGACACAGGCAGAGGCTGGAAAAACCTATGTACAGATTTCCTTGTTCTTTTTCTCTCTGTTGAGGAGACATGCCAGATGTGCTTCTTTCCCTTGCAACAACAATAGATGCAATAATATGTATAGAGTTGTTTCTGACCAGGGAAGCCAGTTAGAGATTCAGTACTCAAAGATTTTATAGGTGAGTGGTCACATAGTTACCCTATGCCGAGCAGTTACCACATTTCCATAACTTTCCCAAAGCAAGTTGGTATTTAGCACAAATTACATTGTATAGTCTAGGGATAGCGGACCACCCTATTTATAGGAAATGAAGGGAACTGTTCAAGTATCAGGTTCCTGGATCCTATCCAGGGGCCAACTTCATAAGCAGGACCTTCTAAATAACAGGCCAGCTTTGTGAAACCTTTTTTTTTTTTTTTTTTTGGTGGTGGTGGTACTGAGAATTGAACTAAGAGTCTTACTCACTCATACTAGGCAAGTGTTCTACCACTGAGCTACCTACCCAGCCTTTTAAATTTTGAGACAGTGTCTTGCTAAGTTGCCCAGGCTAGTCTTGAACTTGTGATGCTCCTGCCTCAGACTCCTAAATTCCTGGTATTACCGGCATGTGCCACTGCACCTGGCTTTCTTCCCCCTTTCTATTGATGGATTTTCCTTGTGGTTTTCTTGATATCTTCAGTTTGCTCATTGCTACTATATAGAAAACAGTTGATTTTTGTATATTGATCTTATAACCTGCAACCTTGCTGAACTTACTAATTCTAATACCTTTTAGTGGATTTCTTAGGTTTTTCTTTATATAAGATTATGTCATTTGGGCTGGTGATGTAGCTCAATGGTAGAGTGTTTGCCTAGCAAGCACAGGTCCTTGGGTTCAGGACCACCATAAGTAAATGAATAAGTTAGATTTTCTTCCCCCCTCCCCCGCGAAGTTAAAATTCATGAAAAAGATTATGCTATTTGTACATAGAAATGATTTTACTTCTTTGCCAATCTGGATATCTTCTTGTATTTTAATTGTTTTTGCTAACTGCCCTGACTAGAACCTCTAGTATTGTGTTGAACACAGTGGTGAAAGTGGAAATCCTTGTCTATCTCTGGTTTTGGGAAAACTTTTTAGTCTTTTATTAAATATTCTGGGGGAGGTATTGGGGTTTGCTCAGTGATACAGCACCTGCTTAACACACATAAAGCATGCATGAAGACCTGGGTTCAGTCCCCAGGATTGGGGAAAAAAAGAGGGGGGGCTGTGGGTTTTTCACAACTGGTTGATAGGTTGAGGAAATTCCCTCAACATTCAAAAACATTTTTGAATGTTTTTATTTTTTCAGTACTGGGGATTGAACCTAGGGGCACTGTACTGCTGAGCTACATTCCCTTATCCCCTTTTTAAAAATTTTTTTATTTTGAGACAGGGTCGTGCAAAATTGTCCAGGCTGGCCTTGAACTTGCCATTTTCCTGCCTCAGCCACCCAAGTAACTGAATAACTGGGATTACAGGAATGCACCACTGCTGCTGAGGGTTTTCTTTTTGTTTTGATTTTTTTGTGGTACTGGGGATTGAACCCAGGAGAGCTACATCCCCAGCCTTTTTTATTTTATTTTGAAACAGGGTCTTGCTTAATTGCTGAGGTGTGCCTTGAACTTGTGACCCTCTTGCCTCGGCCTCCCAAGTAGTTGGGATTGCATGGGTGTACCACTGTGCTCAGCTTGCCAGGTAGCTTTGTTTTGGTTTTCCTTTTTTTGTGGTGCTGGGAATTGAACTCAGGAGCATTCTACCACTGAGCTGTATCCTCAGCCCTATTTATTTATTTATTTTTCACAGTACTAGGGATCCAACCAAGGAACTCAAGCATGCTTGGTAAGTGCTCTACTACTGAACTACATCCCCAGCCCCCATTTTATTTTTTATTTTGAGATAGGGTCTTGCTAAGTTGCTGAGGCTGGCCTTGAATATGTGATCCTCCCAAGTTGCTGGGTTGACAGACTTCTGGCTTGAGTATTTGTATTATGAAGGAGATGTTGAATTTCTTTCTTTCTTTTTCTTTTCTTTCTTTCTTTTTTTTTTTTTTTGTGCTGGTGATTGAATGCAGGGCGTTGTGCTTGCAAGGCAAGCCCTCCACCATCTGAACTATATCCCCAGCCCCGAGTTGTTGAAGTTTGATAAATGTTTTTTCTGTCTCTGTTGCAATATCCCCCCTAACCCCTCACCCCGGCATTGCTGAGGAATCAAGCTAGGCAAGGACTCTTAACACTGAACTACCCACCCACACCCAGGCCTTGAAGCTTATTTTAAAACTCTTTTCCAGCAGGTCTAACAGCTTTTGCTAAAGGGTGCTTTATACTACTCAGGTGTGACCCTTCTGAAATCTCTGCTGAATATTTTGAGAGCTTTCTCCTGTGCCTGGGAGTATTCAAACTCCTCCAGCTGTGTGTAAACTCTGAGAACCATTCAGTTTACAGTTGCATTTGTTCTTTGCTCAACTTCATGAATTATCACCCTTTACTGATGTATCTTAGTGTTCATCAAGACTCAGGGGAACTTTACAATAGATTTCTGGAGCTTTTTTATGTTTGGCTCTCTTTAGAATTTTTAGCTGCCTTAGACTTCCTGTATGTGTACTTCTGTCTTCCCAACTTAGTAAGAAAACCATGATTTGTTTGGGATGCCCTTCCCACTTTGTGGCCTGGATATGTCTCTGGCAGAAAACCAGGGCAGCGATAGGTCTCATTTTATTTCCCCTTTTTCACATATTACATTCCAGTGCTCTTAACCAGTGCATGAAGCCATTGTTTTCATATATTTGCCCATTTTCCTAGGATAAATCTAGATCCTGTTATTCCCTCATTGCTCCAGCGGAAGTTCTTGGATCACGATTGAAAAAAAAAACAAACTTATTTTTTTTAGTTGTAGATGGATACAATACCTTTATTTATTTATTTTTATGCAGTGCTGAGGATCAAACCCAGTGCCTCACATGTACTAAGCAAGCACTCTACAACTGAGTTATGAGCCTAGCTCCCAGATCACAGGATTTTATTACTAGAAGAGGCATTGCAAAAGTACTTACCTGGTCATATGTTTATACATAAAAAAAGAGAGACTCAGGGAGGATGACTTGCTAATTTTGCATAGCTTTAAGATGCAAGGAAGATTGCATCCACTGTCCATACACTTGGCATTTTGTCCA
This sequence comes from Sciurus vulgaris, assembly GCF_902686455.1. Lineage (NCBI taxonomy): Eukaryota > Metazoa > Chordata > Mammalia > Rodentia > Sciuridae > Sciurus > Sciurus vulgaris. Next base: position 123,710,787 of record NC_136468.1, on the reverse strand, counting down.
CATTTTACAGAAGAAAATACAAGTAGAGATGTTCAGGTAGTTTGTCACTTATTTGGGTCACATAAGAAACTGGACAGAAAGTCTCTCCTCACTTCCCTGGTTACTGGAATATTGTCCATTCAGAGGTATCAAGAATCAGATGTGTACAAGTGTCTGTGCTATTCCCCATCAGACATTTGAGCAGGGCTCAGAAATGGTGGCTTCTATTCATTTATTTCTCCAGCTTTAGTCTTGTTAAAGGTGTAATGCTGCCTATGTGGAATGTCATAGAAGTCCATGTCAGTTGTTCAGAAGGTTGCTCTCCATCTGCAGGTGACCAAAAGGACATTTTAAGTGAAATTCTGAAGGATTTTAAGTTTGAGACCAGTGTAGACAATTTATTGAGAATTGTCTGAAAATAAAATTTTAAAAGTAGTGGGGAGTAGCCCATTGGTAGAGTCCTTGCCTAGCATGTGCTAGATCCTGGGCTCATTCCACAGCAACACACACACACACACACACACACGTGTTAGTGTTTATTTGGAGAATGGCACTCACCAGAACTGGATCTCCCTTATTTGATATGTAAAGACTTCCTTAGAGTTCAGGTTCAAATCTTTAGATGTTTTCCTCATAGGAACTCAAGTTTCTGAGGGCATTTGCATCAGAACTGTGGCCTTGTACCAGGCTTTTAGTCCTTTGGTTTTTGACTTCTGTTATATCCTAGTTGTCATTTATTTTAGTTTTAAAACCTTGCTAGATTATAGCACTTATGAGAGAATGACTGTTTTACATATCAGTTCATTTGAGTATTCTGTCTGTTCCTCCATTCAGTGATGAATCAGATACAAATATCTGCTTCAGCAATAGTAACAACTGCATGTTAGCATCCTGCCTGATACAGCAGTCCCTCTGCCCCCTTATCCCTAATTTTGCATATATTGGTTTCAGTTACCTATGGTCAACTGTGATCTAAAAACACTAAATGGAAAAGTCCAGAAATAAGCAATTTATATGTTTTAAATTCTGCACCATTCTGAGTAATATGATAAAAATCTCACATTGTTCTGCTCTGTTGTGCCTGGGATGTGAAGCATCCTTTTGTTCAGTATATCCATGTTGTATATATTACCTAAGTTAGTCATTTAGAGCTGTCTTGGCTCTCAGGTCAACTATCATGGTATTGCAGTGCTTGTATTCAAGAAGCTAAGTGTCTTCTGTACTTCTTAGTTTACTTAATAATAGCCCTGAAGTAAAGAGTAAAAATTGCCTGATGTTGACAATTTGGATATGTCAAAGAGAAGTTGTAAAGTGCTTCCTTTAAGTGAAAAGGTGTGATTATTAAGGAAAGAAAAAAATTGTATTTTGTGGTTGTTAAGATCTATAAGAACAAGTGTTTTCCCAAAAGGAATTAAAAGAAAGGTACCTAAATTTTTTTGAGTAAATAATGTCAAAAATTAAACTTTAATTTCTGATTGTTTATTGATAGTACATACAAATACATTTTTAAAATTTTTGACCTTCATCTATTAGCTTCCTAAACTTGCCTGTTAATTTCAGAGGCTATTTTTCTTTTTTCTTTTTTTTTTTTTTTTTTTTTTTTTTTGGTGCTGGGGATCTAACCCATGGCCTTGTGCTTGCAAGGCAAGCACTCTACCGACTGAGCTATCTCCCCAGCCCCAGAGGCTATTTTTCTAGATTTCATAATATTTCTATAGAAATAATCATGATGTCTACAAATAAAGACCATCTTATTTATTTAAAGAGAAAAAGAACAAATCTACCTGTGAAATTGTGATGAAGGAAAAGAATTCATGCTAGTTTTGCTGTTGTCCCTCAGACTGAAAAAGTTACAACCATAGCGTGTGGTAAATGCTTAGTTAAGATGGAAAAGGTGTTAAATTATAGGGTTCAATGCTGTGTGAAGTTTCAAGCATCCATAGGAAGCATTTAGGAAGCCTGGGTTCCTGTACCTCTTTCTTTTCTCACCTCATCAAAGGTCTGTAACATTGTCCCTGTTCCTTCCACTAGTTGTTAAAGTTCTGAATTATGTCAGGTACAGTGGATGCAGCAATGAGGAGGACACAGTGAACAGAAGGTAGGTACACAAGTAACTCCAAAATAATCTATAAGGAAGATAATTAACTCAAGAGAAGTACAAAGTGCTAAGTGGGTTATTGAGAGATAACAGTGGAAGAGATCATACGAAGTTCCTGGGGTCTGGAAAATGTTCAGAAGACATTTAAGATGGATTTGAAAGGAATTTTGGAATTTTTTTTTTGGGGGGGGGTGGTACCAGGGATTGAACTCAGGAGCTCTCGACCATTGAGCCACTTCCCCAGCTCTTTTTTGTGTTTTATTTAGAGACAGGGTCTCACTGAGTTGCTTAGCGCCTTACTATTGCTGAGGCTATCTTTGAACTTGCAATCCTCCTGCCTCAGCCTCCAGAGCCACTGGAATTACAGACATGCACCACTGCACCTGACTGAATTATGGAATTTTTATAGGAAAGGTAGAGCAAGTTGGGTGAAAGGTGCCAATCAGTGAAAAGATCTGGCAGGAAGAAGTGGAAGTTGATACATAGGGGCTTGGGTGTACAGGAGAAGCCACCAGGCTGGAAGTGTCCATTCTTTGTGACACTGGAGAGCCATGAAGGCGTGTGAACTAGACATGTTAATATTATAGTAAGGAGTGGCAAAAGTGAGGGTCAAAGAGGGGATCTAGTTAAGAACCTGTTGCCTCACTTGTACTTGACCTGTCTAGTCCTAGTTAATTAACTTGTAAACCAGGATAGGAGAACACATGACCTACCTAAAAGTAGATGATCAGCAGTTGGGTCTGTGTCACCTCTCCCAGCCACACAAATGTGCTTTTGGGTACATTTGGAAGATGTCATTGGTCCTTAGGCCTTAGGTGAGCATAATCTCAGTGTACCAATTGAACTTACGTGTGTTGCTTTACCAAAATTATACCGAGAAAAAACTCAGTGTCACATTCCTTTTCTTTTTCTGTGATTTTCTTTTCTTTTTTAATGGCACTGGAGAATTGAACCCAGGGCATTGAACATCTGTGATTTGGTGGGGTGGGTAATGAATTACTTGATAAATTTTTATTTTGTTTACACAGAGCTATGGAATATTTTCAAGATAGTTTTGTGAGATTAAGCTTTACATTCCTAGGTCTCTTTACATTCCTAGGTTTCAGGTGTTGTTATCTCATTGCTTCTGCCTCTGCTGTGCCTGTTGCAGTCATGGGAGTCTAAGTTCAGGCTGGAATAGCTAGCAGCATCTCTTGTCCCATTAAAAAGAGAAAAGCATTGTATTTAGATTAAGACTCTTGGGTAAATTTTATTTAAATAGGATATTAAGATGTTGTGCCATTGTAGGAAACATTTGTTTTGCTTATTTTGCCCAGATCTTCTGTCAGTTTTATGTTACTTCTTTGTTCTCACATTACCCAGATTCTGTTTATTGAAATATTATATGCTTTTTCCTCCTCCTCCTCCTCCTCCTCCTCCTCCTCCTTCCTCTTCCTCTTTTTTTTTTTTTTTTTGTACTGGGGATGGAACCCAAGGGGTGCTTTACCAGTTCTTCTAATTTTTTGTCTTGCTAAGTTTCCTGGGTCTCACTATTAAGTTGCTGAGGCTGGCTTCAAATCTGTGATCCTCCTGCCTCAGCCTCTTGAGAAGTTGGGTTATAGAGGGGGGTACCACTGTGCCCAGCATTACTGTCTTTTTAAAAGTAAATTTTACATTAATGGCAGATTGTTTCTACTATTTAAAGGTTTTTTTCTGAGTTATCAATGTTCTCTATAGAAAATATGGAAAACAAGCGGGGCACAGTGGTTCATGCCTAGAATCCTAGTGGCTTAGGTGGCTGAGGCCGGAGGATCTTGAGTTCAAAGCCAGCCTCAGCAAATTAGTGAGACCCTGTCTCTAAATACAAAAAAAAAAAAAAAAAATGTAAAAAGAAAATATGGAAAACAAAAGAATGCAGAAGAAAATAAATATTGTCTGTAATATGACTGATTGTTTCTGTAATATGACTGATTGTTTTGCTTTTTTTGTGTATGGGGGGGTGGGTACCAGGATTGGACCCAGGGTCGCTCATCTACTGAGCCACACCCCTAGCCCTTGTTTATATTTTATTTAGAAACAGGGTCTTGCTGAGTTGCTGAGGCTTGCTTTGAATTCTTGATTCTGCTTTAATCTCCTGAGTCACTGGGATCATAGGCATGCACCACCTCACCTGGCTTACTTTTCTTTCTTGATAAACAGGTTCAGGCTTTGAGTTTTTAAAGACTCTTGCTTCTATTTATATTAGTTCCTTATTGTTGCTTTAGCAATGTACCACAATCCTGGTGGCTCAGAACAACATATATTTATTACTTTATAATTTTGTAGATTAGAAACCCAAGTCTCAGTAGACTAAAATGAGGTGATGGCAGTGCTGCATACTTCTCTAGAGATTTTAGGTGAGAACTCACTTTCAGGACTTCACAGATACTACAAGTGGCCCTCTATAACATTTCTTGGTTCCTGGTCCCTTCCTCCAGTTTCATAGAGAGCAGTGGTGGGCAGAGTCCTTACATCACATCACTCTGACCCTCCTCTTCTGCTTTTAAGGACCTTTGTGATTACAGTGGACCCACTCACATAATCTAAGATAGGTTCTCCATTTGAAAATCCTTAATTTAGTCACACTTGTGGAGACCCTTTTGCCATGTAAAGCAACATATTCACAGGTTTAGGGATTAGGACATGGACATCTTTGGCAGGACCATACCAGTGTAGTTCATAAATTGCTGAGTCATTTTATAGATTTCTGAGTTGTTCACTTTTTCTTTTTGGTGTCTTCCCTTTACATTGTAAAACTGTGGGCCTGGGCTGGGCATGTGGCTGAGTGGTAGGGTGCTTGCTTGGCATGTGTAAGGATCTGGATTCAATCCCCAGTACCATACACACACACGCACACCTCAAAACAAGCAAACAAAAATACTATGGGCCCATCTTTTAGGGTAGTTTCTGAATTGTCAAATTCTTTCTTTCTTTTGGTGATATTAGAATTGAACACAGTCCCACTGAGCTACATCCTCAGCCCTTTTTATTTATTCTAATTAGTTATACACGACAGGAGAATGCATTTTGACACATTGTACACACATGGAGTACAACTTCTCATTCCTCTGGCTGCACATGGTGCAGAGTCACATTGGTCATGTAATCATTCATGTATATAGAATAATAAGGTCCATCTTATTCCACTATCTTTCCCACTCCGACACCCCCTTCCCCTTCCCTCTGCCCAATCCAAAATTTCTCCCTTCTTCCCTAACCTCCTCTACACCCTTTATGGATCAGTATCTGCTTATCAGAGAAAAGTTTATTCAGCCTTGGTTTTTTGGTTTGGCTTATTTCATTTAGCATGATAGTCTCCAGCTCCATTCATTTACCTGAAAATGTCATAATTTCATTCTTTAAGGCTGAGTAATATTCCATATTGTATATATACACATTTTCTTTATCCATTCATCTGTTGAAGGGCATCGATGTTGGTCCTATAGTTTAGCTATTGTGAATTGAGCTGCTATAAATATTGATGTGACTGCGTCACTGTAGTATGCTGATTTTAAGTAGGCCCAAATCTTCATCATGTTGGCTTAGGACCTGGTTTCCTTAACACAACTCCTAAAACACAAGAAGTAAAATCAAGAATCAATAAATGGGACAGATTCAAATTAAAAAAATTTTTCTCAGCAAAGGAAACAATCAGTAACATAAAGAGAGAGCCTGCAAAATGGGAGAAAATCTTTACCGCATGCACCTCAGATAGAGCACTAACTTCCAGGATATATAAAGAACTCCAAAAACTTAACACCAAAAAAACCAAATAATCCAATCAATAAATGGACTAAGGAACTGAACAGATACTTCACAGAAGAAGAAATAACAATCACTCAACAAATATATGAAAAAATGGGGGCTGGGGTAATGGCTTAGTGGTAGAGCACCCACCTAGCATGCATGAGTCCGTGGGTTCGATCCTCAGCACCACATAAAAATAAAATAAAGGTATAGTAACCACTTACAACTAAAATAAAAATATATATATATGAAAAGGTACTCAACATCTCTAGCAATTAGAGAAATGCAAATCAAACTGCTCTAAGATTTCATCTCACTCCTATCAGAATGGCAATTATCAAGAATTCAAGCAGGGGCTGGGATTGTGGCTCAGTGGTAGAGTACTTGCCTAGCATGTGTGAGACACTGGGTTCCATTCTCAGCACCGCATATAAATAAAGAAAATAAAGGTGCATCAACAACTTAAAAAATGTTTTAAAAAAAGAATACACCTGCTGCTGTGTTCTTAAGTCTGGGCATACTCTTAGATAGCAAGGTCTAACAGCCCTAGGGAGAGTGAGTGTTTCTGTTGCCTGTATGTTCATCCGTATCCATGGTGTGTGGCATATGAGTATCCAAAGATGGTAAGAAATTATTATTGTCTTGGAGGTGTTGAGTGGGGAAACAGATAAATGTACTAAGAATTGTATAACCTTAATATTAGAGTAGCTGATACTGTTGGTGTTATTGGGACCCTTCATATAGCTCAGGACAGCAATTATATTTATATTTAACCTTATTGAATCCAGGCTAAACATTCATTTAACTGTTCCTTGCATGGAATATTTCTAGACCTTACTCCATGACCTGGATGTTGGTCTTTGGATATTTTTCAGTGTGGCAAAGAGGCAACTGAAGTAATCTTTGAAGCCTGGAACAATGATGCGTGTCTTTAATCCCAACTGCTTGGGAAGCTCAGTCAGTAGGATTGCAAATTTGAGGCTAACCTGGGCAATTTAGCAACACACTGTCTCAAAATAAAATAAAGTAAAACAGGGACTGGGAATGTAGCTTTGGTGGTAGAAGTAGAGCACTTGCCTAGCATGTGCAAGTCTCAGTACTTCAAAAAATAAGAAAGTCTTTTTCTCACTTTTCCATTCCGTTATCAAATGCTTCAAAACATCTTCTGAACTGACCTGTTTCCATCTTTGCTTGTTCAGGTCACCACCAGTTTTGCCTGGACTGCTTCAGGGTCTCCTATCTCATCTCTCTGCTTTTATTCCTGTTCTCCAAAATCCATTCTCAATAAAGCAGCCAGAGGGATTCTTCTAAACCTCAGTTTTAAACTCAAGAGTCTCTCAGGTCTCTATGTGCCCCACTGACTTTGACTCCCATTGCTATTAGAGTACAATCAGGTACCAATTTGTCCCCAGAGTCTTTGGGGACTATCATTGCCTATACTTGAATTTCTAGGCATCCCTGCTCTTTTTTCCCACTGAAAACACTCTTCCTTGGTTGTTCTTGCTGCTTCCTTTTTTTTCAGATCCAATTTAATGGGCATCTTCTTAGGCCCTCTTTAATCACCCCATCAAAAGTAATGGAGAAATATAATTAAAAACAAAATCCCCTAACGCAGGAACACTTTCCACAAAGGTAGTAGAGAAGGAAAACACTTTTATAACTGAATAAGCATTAAACCAAAATGGGATGTACATCAGACAATCTGCCAAAGACAGAAAGAAATATCATCCTTTATATGGCCAAGCAGGTACAACTCATTACACACTTTTTTCAGCATTATTAATAACTAGTCCTCAAGAGGACATGATGGTATCATGTGTCATGCATAGTTCATCCTAGTTTTACTTGATAATTGGAGTGACCATCTGTGTTAGCTATTTGGCTTTGCCTAGAGGAAAAGCAGACTTCTCATATCTTTTTTTTTTTTTTTGACTGACTCCTACAAGATCTAAAAAACTTAACCTGAAAAGGTTAGAAAGTAAACCCATCCAAGTCTTCTTCTTATGACAAAAAAATGACAAATAACTTTTATTAAGGGGTTGAGGTTACCAGGGATTGAACCAGGGGAATTTAACCACTGAGTCACATTCTCAGCCTCTATTTTATTTTTTATTTTGAGACAGTGCCTCACTAAGTTGCTAAGGGTCTCGCTAAATTGCTGAGGCTGTTTTTTTTTTTTTTTTTTAAATCATAAATTTACATAGGGCCATGTTGTTTGATTCATTCTGTTATTTTTTTCCCCTTCCCCCCCCACCCCTCTTTTCCCTCTATGACTTCTCATATCTTTTTGACAGAAGTTTTGCACTTTGGAGTGAGGCAACTGTGGAAGTTAGAATACTACCCTCTCATAGAAACTGGGTTGTTTGCATTCCAAAGAAATGACTTCCAGGTCCTTAGGAAAGACATTCCTAGGTCAAAGATCTGTCTAGTTAGCAAATGGATTCATATTCATTTCCAAAACAGAAGGAAGTCTGTGCAGTTACAAATTTTGTAAAGTAAATGCTCAAAAGAGAGAGGAGGCATTCGTTTATTTTCAACAAAGAGAATTGAACCTCTTATTTTGTATTTGTCTTTTTACTCTCATAGCTACTGTTTTTATTTGTTTTATCTGGAATGAGAGCTAGGGCCTTTAAACTGCCTGGTTGCATTGCATCCACAGTACCTGGGACAGTGCCTCACATTACATTTGTGCCCAGTGAACAGTGAATAAATGAATTAAAGGCATATTAACCTGATTGACTCTCAGTATAAGTCACCTGAAGGAGATCTTTGTAGAGCAGTGGCATGGAAAATGCCTGTGTTGTGTTGAGTAGTGACTCCGGATAGTGACTGTGCCTTGTACCAGGCACATTATCTCCTCCAACCCCATGAAAGTTGCCCTATAGATAGGAAAGCTGAGGCTCAGCGTATCACCCAACTGGTGTGTGCCAGAGCCAGGATAGGACTGCAGATCTAACTCCAAAGTCTGTGTGCCTTTCACTCAGCTAAAAGTTGTCAACATTAGATTTAATTGTATACAACAGAAAAACAAAGCATGATCCTTACCCTGCCCCTGAAAGAAGTCTCTAGGGTCAGAAAAGCACTAAGAGTAAAAATATTTAAAAATTTAAGTGTATCTGGACACGGTGGTACACACCCGGAGTTTAGCTACTCAGGATACTATGGCAGGAGAATTCATTGAACCCAGGAGTTGCAGACCAACCTGGACAACATAGGGAGACTCCATCTCAAAAATGAATAAGTGAACAAAAATTTAAGTGTTTATGTGTATGACATGTGGGAATATTAATGAGCTATCTTTTTTGGTGGTAATGGGGATTGAACTCAGGGCCTTACTCATGCTAAGCAAGTGCTTTATTGTGGAACTGTATCCTCAACACTTTTTTTAAAAAAAATTTTTGTAGTTGTGTACAGACAGCGTGCCTTTATTTTATTTGTATATTTTTATGAGGTGCTAAGTATCGAACCCAGTGCCTCTCACACACTAGGCAAATGCTTGGCCACTGAGCTACAGCCCAGCCCTCCTTGACCCTCTTTAAATTATATTTTGAGACAGGCTTTGACCACTAACTTGACAATCCAACTGACTCACCCTCCTGAGTAGCTAGGATTACAGGTGTGTACCACTCCACTTGGGAATGAGTTGTCTTTTTAAAAAATAACTTTTCTGTATTTAATAACCATGTTGCACAGTTTTGACAAGTTTTTGAGTCTCTGTGCTGTGTCTTAGTACATTAGCTTCACCTCCCAGGTATGTGGCTCAGTGTGTCTTGTGTGTGTTGGAGCAGGATATTGATTGAACAGGATAGGGCAAAGGACATAGACTTTGCTAGGACCTTGGATTCTTCCCTCCAGTTTGGTTTGATATTGACTCTGATAACATTGTTTGAATCTCATTGACTCATTCTGTTGTGATTCTACCTTCTTTTGATTTTTAATTAATGGGGATACTTTTTTGAAATATTTTTTTAAAAATCTCTAGAACTGGAGTGTGGCTCAGTAGTACAGCACTTGCCTGGCATGGATAAGGCCCTGTAAAAATGAACAAACACATAAATAAAAATTCCTGTTAATTTTTTTTTTTTTTTTTTTGAAAGCCGGAAGCAGTGGTGCACTCCTGTAATCCCAGTGACTTGGGAGGCTGAGGCAGAAGGATTGCAAGTTCAAGGCCAGCCTCCGCAACTTAGCAAGGCCCTAAGCAACTTAGTGAGACCCTGTCTCAAAATAAAAAATAAAAAGAACTGGGGATATAGTTTCATGGTGAAGCACCCCTGGATTCAGTCTCCAGTACAAGAAAAAAAAAATTTTTTTTTCTTCCCAAGAGACTTTACTTTTTCCTTCAAGATGTAAGATGATTTTCTGGTAAAGATCTTCCAAAGTGACTGGAGTCCCTGAAATTTATAACTCTTCATGTTGTATTAATGGGATTTTTTTTTTTTTTTTTTTTTTTTTTTTTTGGTGTGCTAGGGATTGAACCTAGGGCCTTGTGCTTGCGAGGTGAGCACTCTACCAACTGAGCTATCTCAGCAGCCCTTCATGTTGTATTTTTCCTTCTATGAAGGAGGAACACTGAAGAAAAGTGGGGATTTAGCCTTATGTTCTAATCTATTACTGTATCCTTTTTTGTCTAAGCATGTATCATTAAAAGCATGGATTTCTTTCCATATGTACATATTTCTATTTTAACTTATTGGATGTTTTTCCTGATTACATAAACAATGTTTTCCCATGAAGCATTTTGGAAAATACCAAAAAAGTACTTTATAAAAAAAATTAAATAAAACTTCTGGTTACCCTACCTCTCAGAACTCCTTAACATTTTGATATATTTTTTCCAGTAGTTTTTTTCTGTATTTGTCAATAAGATCATTTCTCTCATAGATTTATAGAACACTTTGAATATTATTTCATGTTATTGCTTATTAAAAAATACTGTTACTCAACTTTCCATTACTGTTTTCTGTTAAGTTTTTTCTATCACTATAAAAAAAATACCTGAAATATCAAGTTAAAAAGAGAAAAGGATTATTTTGGCACAAAGTTTGGGAGGTTTGTGATCCGTTGGCCTTGTGGCTTTGGGCTTGTGGTGAGGTGGTAGTAGTACATCATGGTGGGAACATGTAGCAGAGCAAAACTGCTCCCTTCATAGCCAGGAAGCAAAAGGGAGAGGAAGAGGCTGGAATCCCCATAATCCTATTCCAGTTTATGCCCCAGTTACCTAAAGACTTCATACTAGTCCACACTTCTTACAAGTTCTACTATCTCCTGATAGCCTAGGGACCAGACCTTTTAGCACCTGGTCCTTTGGATTTTTCAAGATCCAAACTGTAGCAAATGCCATTTTTAATGGCTGAAATATTAAAAGTGAACCTTATGAAAACATTGGTTTTGTAGTCAAGTAATCCATTTTCATGTGGTTCAACCTAATATTGCAACAAGTGGCTCAGTCACTTTATTTTTCTAGTATTTAATGTTTAGATTGTTTTCAATTTTTAAGTGTGTATATAACATTGTAATGGATGCATTTCTACATGATCTTTGCCTGAGTTTCTAATTGTTTACAGTCATTCCTAGAAGGAAAATTACTAGGAAAAGAGTCTAGTCTTTCTTCAGATGAGAAGATGCTTTTCTTTCTTTTTTATTTCTTTTTCCTTTGCAATGCTACAAATTAAACTGAGGGCCTTGTGCATGCTATACAGCCATCTAAGAAGATGCTTTCTTTTCAAGTCTTTGTGATTCCTTTGTATTTGCCTGTTTAGAATCTAAGGTAATGACTACAACAATAAAGCAAAAAAAAAAAAAAAAAAAGTAAAATCTAAGATAACCAAAACAACCTTCTTTCTTTTAAAAAATTAATTTTGTAATTAATTTTGTCATTAATGTAATTTATTAATGAATTTTCAGGGCATAACCTCAAGCCCTGATATACTTGATCCACTGTTAAAACATGCCACCACAACCATATGAATGTCAGTAATATGACTTTTTTTTGAGGCTATCACAAAATAGCAAGGTTAGGGTCCTTGTTTTTCTTAATGCTTTGATGGGTGATTCTTGTGGCAGAATTCTCTTTAAGATTGACATCACCTTTGCTATCTTTAGTTGTGTAAAGACAGACATTTGCTGTTGGTGTGTTTAGAAGATAAACCTAATTTTTCCATGTATTCAATACATTGCTCACGTATACCTACTTTGCCTTGTGGTTGCCACTGTTTGGGCATATCACAGTAACAGTCAATACTATTTATTGAGCTCTTGCTGTATGATGTGTATAGTTCCAACTGCTTTACACATATATGGTTTCAATTAATTAATTAATTAATCAGTCAGTACTAGAGATTGAATGCAGGGACATTCTACCAGCTCTCTTTTTTTTTTTTTGGAGATTGAGTCTTACACTAAGTGCACTGAAACTTATAATCCTCCTGCCTCAGCCTCCTGATCTGCTGTAGTTGTAGGCATGGTCCATCCTCTAAGCCACATATTTGGTTTTTGTAAAAGCTGTCAGAAAAATTATTACCACAGATCAGGAGGGGTAACCTGTTTAGGGAAGCACAGGGAGTAGACACTCTGGAGTGTCTTGATGGCAAACCCCAGACTACACACTGAGCCTTACCCTTCTGTAGATATCATATTTCATATGTTGCTCTGAGTGTATGTATTTTAGGGCATGTATGTGATTATTTTAACCTCTGAAAATGTCCTTTTTATGATGTATATATGTGAAGGGCAGTGCTGGGAATCAAACCCAGGTTCCTACCATGGTAGGCAAATGCTTTACCATGTAGCTATCCTGCATGCAGCCCAATCCTTCTTGTTATGATCTTTTAATTCTTTTATGGACTTTTATGGGACTAGTTTGTTCTGAATGTGGCTTTATAGTTTTCTAAAGATGTCTATCTATCTGTATTTTTTTTTTTTTTTTTGCAGTACTGGGGATTGAACCCAGGGCTTTGTGTGTGCTAGGCAAGTATTATACTACTGAGCTATGTCTCCAGCCATATATCATATGTGTGTATGTGTGTGTGTGTGTATGAATTTTTTTTTGCTTTGTTTTCTAGGTCCAAAAGTTGCTTTGCATGTGCCCAGTAGATTTCCATGGAATCTTTCAACTAGATGAAAGACGGAGAGATGCAGTGATTGCACTGGGCATTTTTCTCATTGAATCTGATCTTCAGGTAATGCTTTACTAAATTTTAAGTTTCTGCGGCGTAAAGGGGGCATAATGATCATTTATATTTGTATCTGCTTATATTTACTTAATGCGGTACTTGAAGAATGCATTCCCACCTAATTAAAATGGTTAAGTGGGAGGGAATGGCAGGAAGAACATGCAACTGGTGGGAGTACTGTGTTTTTGTTTGTTAGTTTATTTGATTTTTCAGTCCTGGGGATTGAATATTGAACCTGGGGTGCTCTACCACTGAGTTACACCCCCAACCCTTTTCATTTTATTTTGAGATAGAGTCTCACTAAAGTTGCTGATCTTAAACTTGGGAAATCTTTTATTTATTGATTGTTTTATTTTTATCATTATCACTTTTTAAATTCTAAGTTCAGTCATGCCATTAGGAAAATAAAGATGGTTGATTTATATAAATTAGCTTGTATGTCCTAGATATTTTACTCCAACAAGCACTAACATTTTTTGACAAAGTATTTATACATTTGCAAAAATAAACATTTTATTGGCACTTATTTTATCCACAGGAGCATGGTAGTTCAGCTTTTAATAATTAAACAGGTTGCCTGAGCAAAATCACGTGAAAAACCAAAATGAGATGCATAAGCTGCATTTATTTTTTCTTCTGCATACTTATTAACATGAAAAAAAAGAAAATTATTTCTACTTTTCTGTTTGCCAAGTTCTATTTAAATATAAAAACAATTATAGAGGGCAGAAAAAATTATATGTATATTTTTTGGGGTACCAGAGATTGAATATAGGGCCTCTCGACCACTGAGCTACATCCCCAGTCCTATTTTGTATTTTATTTTATTATTATTTTTTAAAATTTTGTATTTTATTTAGAGACAGGGTCTCACTGAGTTGATTAGTGCCTCACTTTTACTGAGGCTGTCTTTGAACTTCTGATTCTCCTGCCTCAGCCTCCCAAACCCTGGAATTACAGGCATGTGTCACCACACCTAGCTATTTTTAAGAATATAGGAAACTACTGTCGAAATGTTTAGTGGTTGAAAATATCCTTGGCAAACACATTACCTGTTAGATTTATCTGTAAATCCCCAAAATGTTGTACTCATATTAGACTTTTTAAGATGACCAGGAGGAGAGGAGTACAAATTACCTTTGGTGTAATTTTGGTTCTGAGTGAGGATTGGGAGGGTTCCAGATGGCATATAATGTTATCCTTTGGATCGTATAATTTGCTTATGCTTCTAGGGAAAGTCCTTGGTTTCATGGATACCAGGAAAGGAATCCAGAATGCTTTGTCAGTCCCCTGAGACCCCAGGGACCAACTTTCTCTTGGTTCACTTGGTATTTATATTCTTTACTTCCTTCCATGATGGGCTGTGCATTGGCCTCCTTGTATCTATATGGGCTAACCTGGTTGCAGCTGTGACCCAATGTAGTGGAGATGGTTTTACTCATTACATCCTACTAAAACCATCACAGTTTATATAGGGAAGAACCAATCAGGGCCATTTCTGCCACAGGGAGCCAGGTAGTGCAGGCCCCTTGGAGCTTTGTGCCTTTTAGTACACTAGGATCCTAGACAGCTGTAGTTTATCATTTATTGGAGAAATTGTTTTCTTTTTACTAAATAAAATTTTCTGTTTGTTGGTTATTGTGATATAACAAACTCCCCAAACTGGTTAATACAATCATTTTGTTTTTTGTTTCCTTTTGTTTATTTTGTTTTGTTGCTTACAAATTTGCAGTCTAGACAGGCCTCAGAAGAGTCACTGTTTACTCTATTGGGTGTCACTAGGGGAGGGTCAAAAACTGGTAGTGAAATTATGTGAAAACTCATTCATGGACATACCTGGGGGTTGAATCTAGGGTCTGTTGACCAGGATACCTCTGTATACATGGACTCTCCATGTGGCCTGGGCCTTGTCACATCATAATGTCTGTATTCCAGGGCCAGTATCCTGAGAAAGAAACAAGTGGAAGTTGCATTACCATCTCTAGTCTCTGAAGTCAGAGTTACATTTATGCTCGTTTCTATATATACTAAAAGAAAGTAACTAAGGTGGACAGTTTCCAAGGGGAAGTCAATTAGACTCCACCTTTGAGTAGGAGGAGCATCAAGGAACTATTTTTTTAACTTGGAGCTTTTTTTTTTTTTTTTTTTTTTTTTTTTAAGGATTCTATTTCAAGAATCCTGTAGTTTTTGGGGCTGGGGAGATAGCTCAGTTGGTAGAGTGCTTGCCTTGAAAGCACTGGGTTCCATCCCCAGCACCACAAAAAAAAAAAAAAAAAAAAAAGAATCCTATAGTTTTAATTTTTTTTAATTGTCAATGGACCTTTATTTTACTTATTTATATGTGGTACTGAGAATTGAACCCAGTGCCTTCCACATGCTAGGCAGGTACTCTGCCACTGAGCTAAAACCCCAGCCCCTTGGAGCTGTTTTTAATACATTAAGAGCATCAAATCTCCTTCTCTGGAGCATGCTTACCAATAAACCAAAAAAAAAAAAAAAAAAAAAAAAATGATGGAAGATTATGAAGCTGTATATTATTGGCTCATTTGATTGAGAAAAGTAATTTTTTAATTGGGTTAATGAAAACTTGAACAAGAAGAAAAATGAAGCAGAAAATTTTTTTAGAAAGGAGGAAAAGAAAACAAGGGATATGAACAATAAAAAGCATCACCAAATTGAGAAGCTTGTGATTGGGAGCTTCTCTCTAGTCCCAAAGATCTTATCCTAGGGCCTGTAGATGAGTTTTGGGTGATCTGAAGTCATCTCACTGAAGGTGACTTTAATTGTGTACACATGCATATTTTCTGAAGAGGCTTTCATAGGGATCTACCACCCAGAGAAGGCACAATCTTGAATACTCAGCTCCAAAGGACAGGTTAGAGCACTTCTTTTAGGCCCTCATGGTATAAGCTCAGATAATAGCCTCTGGACTTTGCTTTGTGGAAACAAAGTGCAATGCTGTGTAAACTTGTACTTGATTTACATTATCCCTGGAGAATCTTTGAGATGATTGGGATGTGGCTATGCTTTGGTTTGAGCTTAATCTATGTTAAAGGGGCTACCAGTCATTTATTAAATCTAATTTTTTTTTTTTTTTTTTTTTTTTGTAGCACAAAGATTGTGTGGTTCCTTACCTTCTTCGACTTCTCAAAGGACTTCCAAAAGTGTATTGGGTAGAAGAAAGCACAGCTCGGAAAGGCAGAGGTAATTTTGTGTAATGTTTTCCCTGAAAACAAGGAAAAATATGTTCAGCATCTTTAAGGGTCAGATGTTTATTTGTATTAACATACCAGTTAGGATGCTTCTAACTGATCCTGCTC
This sequence comes from Sciurus vulgaris, assembly GCF_902686455.1. Lineage (NCBI taxonomy): Eukaryota > Metazoa > Chordata > Mammalia > Rodentia > Sciuridae > Sciurus > Sciurus vulgaris. The sequence goes on along the minus strand of NC_136468.1, from coordinate 123,694,453 downwards.
CTGGCTGTGAAACAACTAACTGCCTGCAGCAGTGTGGGCTGAGCTTACTCATCATTGTCCAGTGTGATGTGTAAGGGAGGAAAAAGGCAAGTGGCTTGCCAGCTTTCCATTGTGCTCTTCAAAGAGTGAGCAAGAACTTTGAGACCTTCAAGAATCTTTTCTCATATGTTGTTAGTTGGAATTGGGTCACCTGCCCATCCTCAAACCTTAGTCTAAACCCTTAGTCTAAACTCACTCCTGAAAGGAGGTTTTTCCACATTGCATTGAAGCTGTGCCAGAAGGGTGAGATGAATGATACAGACTCAGCCACAATATTCACTATAATTAATTTTATCATTTTGTTGCTGTTGTTAAGCTTCAGTTAAACTTTGTACCTTTAGAAATTGAATAAATTCATATGTGTTTCTGTTTAGCTTGTGTTTTATTTTAATATTCTTTTAGGGGCCAGTGTGAAAGTAATAGTCTTTGCCTCTCCTCCTGTGTACTGCCCTCTCTTCCTTCCTCTCTCCTTACCTTCTTCCTTCTGTCCCTTTCCAAATATTCACATAGGTTCACTGTGTGCCAAACCTGGTACTAACTACTAGCAACACTGATGTTCTTGTATCTTTATTTCCCAAGACTCCAAATTCTGCTTGGAAGACCTCCAGTATTTTATGGTTCATGATGTATAAGACTGAAGTTTTTTTTGGAATCTACCTCTGTGAGGCCTGATATAGCACCTTTGGATAATAGCAGAAGTTAGTGTCTATAGTTCTCAAAATATCGTCCCAGATCAGAAGCATCAGCATCACCTGGGACTTGTCAGAGACGCACACTCCCAGTCCCCACACTAAAGCTCTCCTGAACTAGAACCCTCGGGGTGGCATGTGGGCAGTTTTAACAAGTCCTCAGAAAATTCTGACATACACTCAAGTTTGAGAACAATCTAGAACTAATTTTAAAATTCCCAGTGCAGAAATAAAAATGTAATAATCTGCTATGTACTATGAATATGTCTATAAAATAGTGAATACTTATATGTCCTGATTCAGTATTAAAATTGACTACATATTTAATCGTGATTGAACCAACTCACATTGTTTCTAACATTTGAAATTAGACCTGGTAAAAGAACTGCATAGCTTTTGGTTTTTTAGGCAGAACACTCCCTCCAGTGTTGAGGGTTCCTAAAACCTTCCTGATAGAAGTCTTAGTGCTGGGAGGACTTAAAAGCTCAGGGAGTGGAGATGGAGTTGTCACCCAGTAGTAGAGCTTATATTTAGCCTGCAGGAGACCCTGTTTTTAATCCTCAGAACCAAAACCAAAAAACTTTTGTGGAAAAGAGTAAATCTTTTGTGGTACTGGGGATTTAACCTGGTGTTTCTGCTTGCTTTGCAAGCACTCTACCACTGAGTTGCATTCCTAGCCCTAGAGCAAATCTTTGGAAGCTCTTATTATGATTTTTCCTATTTGTCAAAACAAAGTACAAAAGAAAATGTAACCAACATTTCATTCAGCTTAATGTTATAGTAGTGTGTGCTTGATAGCTTCCATGTACCATCTTATACATCAAGACTGATTTCTCACTTTTATTTAGGAAGATAATAAAAAATGAAATCTCACAATTTCAGTAGGCTCTGTAATCTCAAACTGTAAATTAAAAGGAAACATTAAATTTATTAAGCCAAAGTATTTTGTTAAAAGAAAGAGGTATTTCTTAACAAATCATTAGGCCCATATCTCTCCTGTTGAGACTTATTGAGGGCAGCCACTATAAACTGGTTTCTTGGCAAGTCATGTAAGAGGGAACATACTGAATTGGATGGCTAGCAGGTGTGGCCCAGTGTCTTGTTTCTAATGATCTGATTCCTGTCTTCACATCTTCCAGGTACACTCCCAGTTGCAGAGAGCTTTAGCTTTTGCCTGGTTACTTTGCTGTCTGATGTGGCTTATAGGGACCCTTCTCTTAGGGATGAGGTAAGCATGTGGTAACTTACTCATTGCTATAAGATCAAAAAGAATTCCAAAGTGGTGAAGAGGGAGAAAAAATATTGAAGTGATTGGATTGTGTAGGGTTTTTTTTCATATGATTAATAGCAGACCTAAGAAATATTTCATGATTGCTTTTGGTACTTTTCAGCTTGCTTTGTTTTTCAAGATCTCATGAGTCTTACCATATTCAGCATTCCCCAAAACGCTGTGAGGCAGGCAGAAAAATGCAGAGGCAGCTCATTTCTCTTCTTCTAGTTTAGGGATTGAAGTCATTTATAGAATAAATTTTCTAGGTAGTTTTTACTTCTCAGTGCCCAGACTTTTTTTTAGTTCTTGTTAATTTTGTTGGAAATGCTACCAGCATATATTTCAAACTTCCTTTTTTGGGGGATGGGGGTGCTAGGGTGCTAAGGAGGTGTTCTAACCTCAGTCCCTTCCCTCCGTCCTTTATAAACAAAGAATATCACCATAATTTAAACTTTTTCCTAACTCAGTTTTTCACAAAATTTCATAAAGTTGGTTTTTGTATGTTACTATTGTTAGTTTCTGTGGAGTGCCTAGTTGCCTTACTACATGCTAAATGTTCCCAGCTAGCAGTGTTTTTGCAGTTCTTTCTAATTTAGTTTCTTCATTTATTTTTAGGTTTAAGGTCTTGAATAAAATTTATCAAAATAAAAAGGTCAACACTGCAGCAAAAAAAAAAAAAAAAAATGACTTTATTATGTGAAATGGGCAAAAGTACAAGTTGTGTCTCCTTTACCTAAAAATCCAAACTATGAAATGTTGCAAAATTTGAAACTTTTTGAAGGCCAATATAATACAACTCAGTTACAGTTAAGATAAGGACATATTAAAAATATTGTATATATTACCATTTAACTATGTGTTTAAAGTATATATGAAACAAATGAATTTTTGTGAGGACTTATGTATTATCCCCAGCAAATCTCCTTATGTACATCTAAATATCCCAAAATCTTAAAAAGTCTGACATTCAAAACACTTCTGGTCCCAAGCATTTTAGATAAGGGATACTCAATCTGCATTGATTTTTAGGCCTTCACAGGTTATGCAACATTATTTAATATTAGGAAAATGAAGGAAATTTAGGTTATGAACAAGTCATGGCAGACCAATTTAATTTTGTTCTTTACCTGGGTTTTCTAAAACTCATAGTCGAGAGAAATAAGTAGATGCTATCTAGTTGAACTTCATGAAGAATTTGGTCAAGCACCTCTCTTGACTTTCTGGACCAATTATATGGCCTAAGTGCCAGATTCATAGGGTTTTCAGGTCTGCCTAAAGGAGTATCCCAGAGGATGATTGAGATATTGGCCTGGCAGGAACTTCCAGTGGCCTGCCTACAACCATTGGAGCAAAATGAACCAGTGTTTTGAGTGAAGATCTAAAAAGCAAGTTGATTTCATTTGAAAAGAGCACAAAACTGGGAATTGAAGACTAGTCCTATAAGCTAACAGTAATATAAGCTTTTGTGGGGATAAATAAAAAGTTAAAAATAATTGCAGAAGTAAAGGTATAACTTTAGAGCAGTATGTATGAAAAGGATTTAAGCATTTTATTTGTCTGTAAGCTCTCTGAACCAGCATTGTGAAGTGGCTACTAAAAAGTTCATACTTCAGTCTAGAATCTGTGATTAATTTGGAGACTATTCTGGGCACATTCCTGCATTCCTGGAATATTAACGTATTTTATTCTGAGCATCATACTGCCAGACAGGGTAGACAAGCTGGATTATAGTAGCAACATAAACAGGCAATTAGTGTCATAATTAACTTTTATCATAAGGAATAAGATTGGAAAGAGTGAAGGCTATTTAGCTATGAAAAGAGAAGATGTGGAGTCTTAATCACCAGTTTAATGAGTATGCAGGAAGAAGTAGCTCTAGGGGCTGCTACGTACAAGCCCCAGGAGGACTGCATGACACATTTTTAGGAGGATTTCTGTACTAGCCTAGAGAGTCAGGGTTTCTGTCTCTGAAGTCACTATTTGACAATAGTGGAGGGCTAAGTCAAGATGATACCTGAAGCTTCTTTGAATTTTGATTTAATTTTGTGGTATTTATTCAGTTTTGTGTATAATTTTGTTCCCTTGACTGTTACAGATTTTAGAGGCACTTTTGCAGGTTTTACATGTCCTTTTGGGAATGTGCCAGGCCTTGGAGATTCAAGAAAAAGGTATGATTATAGATCTTAATGCTTTTTTCTCTTTCCTTGTCTTCATCTTCATCTTTGTCTTTACTTTGTTTTTTCCTAGTCTTTGCTTTTCTTTTTTGTTTTTTCCTAATCTTTGTTTTTCTTCTCTTGTTCTTTGTTACCTAATGTGCACCCCGATGGGTGAAAACCTTTCTGTATTAGGTTACGTTTGCTGTGGGTTAATATACTGAGAGGCTGCATGAAGTCACAAGCACAGTTCTATACACAAATGCCAAATGGCCTTGGACAAGGCCTCTGAACCTCAGTTTTTTCACCTATAACGTGGGTAGTTTAGTTGACTTCCAAAGATCATTTTTTCCATAGTGTAAATAAGGCTACCAATATGATCCTAGGATATATGAATATATTTTTAGATTCGAGATACCTGAAAATATGACCTAAGTATATTATTGATTTGGATGTAACATGAATAGATCAAGACCTTCCAAGGAGATTAGCTGTAAGGGAAACATAGTCTGAAATTGTTAATGATAGAATGGAAATATCACTGATTAGCCCTTGGGGTTGACCCTAGTACTATGGCTTATTCAACCTTCACATTTGTTAGGTGGGTTGTGAAATATTACAAGTTGGTATAGCATGGCTCTCTTACAGGTAAACTATCTCATCATAACATTCTCATTTGGTCTTCTAGAATACCTTTGCAAGTATGCAATCCCATGCCTGATAGGAATCTCTCGAGCGTTTGGGCGGTACAGCAACACGGAAGAGTCTCTCCTCTCGAAGCTCTTTCCCAAAGTCCTTCCTCATTCCCTGCGAGTCCCAGAAGAGCTAGAAGGTGTCCGAAGGCGTTCCTTTAATGACTTTCGCTCCATCCTCCCCAGCAATCTACTGACTGTCTGTCAGGAGGGCACCCTAAAGAGGAAAACCAGCAGTGTGTCCAGCATCTCTCAGGTAGGGCTGGGCTCCTGGGAGAAGAGCAGGGGAGAAGGATCTCATTAAGTACTCATGTGAAGAAAATACCCCTTGTCTGTAGTTTAAGGAAATTTAAGAAACATGGAAGGTTCTCACTAGAATTCTCTTTAATCCTAGGGGCTTGCCTTGTCTTTTTTAAGATTTATAAGTGATTTCATAACTGGGAAGAATTTGTTTCATAGTAGTTGGGTATCAAACCATTATGAGTGGGAGATAGTTGGTGAAGAAGTATATAATTGAAGGCTGGGCTTGTAGCTCAGTGGTAGAGCACTTGCCTAGCATGTGTGAAGCCCTGGTTCAGTTCCCCAGCACCAAGAAAAAGAGCTACATAATTGACTAATGGAGAAAAGATAGGAACACAAAACACTAAGAAAAATTCAACTCAGTAATCGAGTATAAATATATGGCTATAGAATAGATATTGAGCTGGTGGAGTGAACCTTGCCTAAGACAAACCTGTCTCCCTGGCCTTTTCTGATCTGTAATTCTGGTTGTGTTTCAGGTCAGCCCAGAACGTGGCATGCCCCCTCCAAGCTCCCCTGGAGGATCTGCCTTTCACTATTTTGAAGGTGAGCTTCACTTCTCTGCCAGGAATATTAACCACTTAGTACTCAGGCTCACAGTGTCTTCTTGTGATGTTAACTCTAAAAGGGTTGACATCACAAGAGGTCACTCTGAGCCTGTTTTATTGTCATGGATACAGAGTGGCAAGCTTTTTTAAAAGCATTTATTTTCTATTTTCAAATATTATTAATAGAAAAGTACAGAGAGTAATTTACTGGCGCCCAAATGCCTGCCATCAGAATGTAGATAATACTACTTTATGGAGCTTTGCTGCTCAAAATACTTTCATATAATTTATTGAACTTTATTGATGTGAACACCCTTGTGCTGAACCAGACACATGTTAAAATTACATCTTACCCTTGAGGGGATTTAAGTGATAAGAAATGGAGAAACCAGAATTTCATGCCTCATAATGTAATCTTTTCTAGTTTTGATTGATTCTAGTTGCTAAAAGAACATGTCTCAAGGCCATCCTGAGAGATATAAAGAATTTTTTGAAAAGGAGGGGAGTTAGTATCTGAATTCAAATAAACATGGGCAACTTTTTGTATAGTATCTTAGATGTTTGAGAGTATAACATGTTCCATGAGTTTTTTTGTTTCGTTTAGTTTTTTGTTTTGCACATTACTAGTTACTAAACCCAAGAGTGAATCTGCCTCAGAGTTACATCCTCAGCCCTTTTTAAATTTGATTTTGAGACAGTCTTGCTGAGTTTCCCAGATTGGCCTTAGCCTTGTGATCCTCTTGCCTCAGCCTCCCTGAGTACCTGGATTACATGTACATGTTACATTTTATGTACATATTGGAACTAAAGGCCAAGTTCACTCACTTTCCAAAGAGATCCAGTTGTCCATGTGTAAAATATATCCTCTAGGCCTTAAAACCCTTTGTTACCCCTAGGCCTTTGGGGCTTCTGAGGATAGCTATGATGCAAAACCTTCTTTTTCCCTTGTAAACATCTGTCTACCTATTTGGCAAGGCCCTCCCGGCAACCCATTGTGGCTGCCCTTTAAGCATATTTAAGTGACCAGATGGAGGCACACTTGCGTACTACTGACTGTGCAAGCTCTAATGTCCCTTCAGTAGATCTGCTACCTATTGGTAGGCTTGTGAGCAAAGGGATAATGTATACCTTTTAAGTGTTCCTCATTGTAGGAGAGGCAACAGCACATACTGCTTTCTTCCATATTTGTTCATACACTTCTAGTTTCACTCGGATTCTTCTTATAGTAGGTCCTCTCCCTTTCTAGGCCTTCCACAGTCCTGTATGAATATATTTTTTTCTGTATGAATATTTTTTAAGAGTTATTTTTAAATTTCTTTCTTTTTTAAAAAAAATGTTTACTTGTTTGGTTTTGGTACTGGTGATTGAATCCAGGGGCTTTTCTTTTTTTTTTTTTTTTTTAAACCACTGAGCTATATCCCCAGTCCTTTTTATTTTTCACTAAGTTGCCAAGGCTAGCTTCAAACTTGTGATCCTCCTGTCTCAGCCTCCTAAGTTTGTGGGATTACAGGCATGAGCCACTGTGCCCAGTTTTTAAAAATTTTTATTGGTGCATTATAATTTTATATACAGTGGGATTTATTGTTGCATATTCATAGATGCACTCAATAAAACAATATAATTTAGTCAATTTCATTTCTCAGTACTTTCCCTTTCTTTTCCCACCTCCCTCTCTCCTCCTCCTCCCTTTCCCTGCTCCCCTTTTTCAGATCTACTGTTCTCCCTATTTTCATGGAGCCACCCACCTCTTTTTTCCCTTTTGTCTCCCTAGCTTCCACATATGAGTGTGAACATGATTCTTGGCTTTCTGAGTTTGGCTTATTTCATTTAACATAATGCTCTTAAGTTGTATTTGTCCTGCAAATGACATAATTTCATTCTTCTTTATAGCTGAATGAGATTCCATTGTGTATATATATATCCCACATTTTCTTTATTCATTCTTTTATGGATGGATAAGTAGGCTGGTTCCCTAATTTGACTATTATGAATTGTGCTGCTTTAAATATAGATGCATGTATCACTATATATGCTGACTTTAATTCTATGGGATAAATAACACAGAGTGGTATAATTGGGTCATATATTGTTTCCATAACTAGTCTTTGGAGAAACTTCCATACTGCTTTCCATAGTGGTTGTATTAATTTATAATTCCACAAATAGTATATAAGTGTTTCTTTTTCCCTATGTCCTCTCTAGCATTTATTATTATTTGTATTCTTTATGGCTGCCATTCTAACCTGGAGTGAACTGAAATCTCTGTAGTTTTGATTTGTATTTCCCTGATTGCTAAAAATATTGAATATTTTTTCATATATTTGTTGGTCATTTGTATTTCTTTTAAGAAGTGTCTGTTTAATTCATTTGTCCATTTATTGATTGGGTAATGTGTTTTTGGTGGTGAGTTTTATGACTTCTATATATATTCTCGATATTAATTCTCTGTTGGAAAAGCAGCTGTCAAGGATTTTCTTCCATTCTGTAGGTTCTCTCTTCATGCTCTCTGTTGTTTCCTTTGCTGTGCAGAATCCTTTTTATTTGATGCCATTTCATTTATTAATTCTTCTTATTATTTCCCAAGCTTTAGAGGTTCTATTGGTGTTGCCTGTGCCCATAGGTTGACGTATTGACTACCTTTACATTATCTTCTAGCAGTTACAAAGTTTCTAGTCCAATTCTTAGTTCTTTGATAGTTTTGAGTTGACTTTTGTTTAGGGTAAGAAATAGGAATCTAGTTTCATTCTTCTACATATGAATATCCAGTTTTCCTAGCACTATTTGTTAAAAAGACTATATTTCTCCAATGTATGTTTTTGGTGCCTTTGTCAAGGATCAGATGACTCTGTGTGTTTGTCTCTGTGTCTTCTGTTCTATTTGTCTATGTCTGTTTTTTGTGTCAGTGTCATGCAATTTTTGTTACTATAGCTCTATAATGTAATTTGAAGTCGTCCAAGTATTATGATGTCTCCAGCATTGTTTTTGTGGTTTTTTTGTTGTTGTTGTTTTGTTTTGTTTTTTGCTTAGAATTTCTTTGGCTATTCCGAGTCTTCTCGGAATTTTAGAACTGTATTTTTTCTGCAAAGAATGTCATTGGTATTTTGATGGGGATTACAGTGAATCTATAGATGGTTTATAGTAATATGGCTATTTTAACAATGTCTTCAGTTTCCGTCTTCAGTGTTTTATAATTTTCATTGTAGAGGTCTTTCACCTCTTTGGTTAGTTGGTTTTTTTTTTTGTTTGTTTGTTTTTGTTTTTGTTTTTTTTGTACTAGGGATTGAACCCAGAGGCACTTAACCACTGAGCCACATTCCTGGCCCTTTTTTTTTTTTTTTTTTTTTTTTTTTTTTTTTGGGTGCTAGGGATTGAACCCAGGGCCTTATGCTTACAAGGCAAGTGCTCTACTGACTGAGTTATCTCCCCAGCCCCCCTGGCCCTTTTTTATATTTTATTTAGAGACAGGGTCTCCCTGAATTGCTTAGGACCTCACTGAGTTTGTGAGGCTGACTTTGAACTCAGTTCTCCTGCCTCAGCCTCCTGAACCACTGGGATTATAGGCATGCACCACCTCACTTCCTTGGTTAGATTTATTCTTAGATTTTTCTTTTTTCCCCCCAGCAAATTAATTATTGATATACAGGAAAACTATTGATTTTTATATTGACTATGTATCCTGCTACATTGCTGAATTTGTTTATTAGCTTTAGAAGTCTTCTGGTGGAGTTTTTTGAATCTTCAAAATATAGGACCATATAGTATCTGTGAACTGACAATTTGGCTTCTTTTCTTCTATTTATATTCCTTTTATTTCCTTTTCTTGCCTAATTGCACTGGCTAAAATTTGAAGTACTGTGTTGAATAGGATTGGTGAGAGTGGACATCCTTGTCTCATTCCTGATTTTCAAGGAAATGCTTCCAGTTTTGCCCTATTGAGCATGATATTGGCTTTTGTTTGTCATATATTGCCTTTATGATATTGTGGTTAAATTCCTCCTATCCCTAGTTTTATCATCACAAACATCCAGAAATCCAGGGGATCATTAGGGATTATTTTGAAAACCTATACTCTAATAAATGAGAAACTCTAGAAGAAATAGATAAATTTCTAGATAACATATGGACTCCTCAGGTTGTACCAAGAGGATATAGAAAACCTAAACAGGCTAATAACAAGCTAATGAGATTGAAGTAGTAATAAAAAGTCTTCCAACAAAGAAAAGCTCAGGACCAGATGGATTCTCAGCCAGATTCTACCAGGCCTTTAAAGAAGAGCTAATGCCAATTCTCTTCAAAATATTCCATTAAATAGAAAGGAGGGAATACTCTCATAATCATTATAGGATGCCAGATATCAAAGTCAGTTAAGAAGATATTAAGGAAAAAGAATACAGACCAATATCCCTGATGAACATATATCTAAAAATTCTTAATAAAATATTAGCAAATCATATTCAATAACACATTAAGAAGATTGTACATCATGAGCCAAGTTGATTTCATTCTAAGGATGCTAGGATGGTTCGACATCTGCAAACCAAATGTAATTTACAACACAGATAAGATTAAGGACAAAAAGCACAGTCATCTACATAGATGCAGAGAGAACCTTCAACAAAATTCAATACCACTCATTTTAAGAATTATTATTACTATTTGTAGCGGGGTATTGGAGTTTGAATCCAGGGGTGCTTACACACTGAGCCACATTCCCAGCTCTTTTTATTTTTTATTTTGAGACAGAATCTTGCTAAGTTGCTGAGGTTGTCCTTGAACTTGAATTCCTCCTGCTTCAGCCTTCCAAGTCACTGGGATTATAGGCATGGGCCACAATGACAGGCGAGAATTATGTCTTAAAAGCATAATTTTTAAAAATATTTTTAATTGTAGATGGACACATTGCCTTTATTTTGTTTATTTAGGTGTTTTTTTTTTTTTTTTTTTTTTTTTTTTTTAATGTTCGTGCTGGAAATTGAACCCAGTACCTCACCCATGCTAGGTGAGTGCTCTACCACTGAGCCACAATCCCAGCCCTTAAAAGCATAATTCTAATCCTTTACTTTCACCTTAACTTTCAGTAATACCCTGTCACAGAAATCCAAGATCTTAGGTCTTTGGTTCTTCTAGTTCCCACACTGGCTCAGCCACGTATCACTTTGTCTTCATCTCATGTTGTCTTTTTGAGAAGTGCTCTCTGATCACACTCTCCTTCCTCGTCTTAAACTGTCTGTTCTCTCCCTCCCTTCTTTTCTCATTTGTCTGCCAGTTCTTACACTGCCCCTTCAGAAGTACTGTTACCATGTCCTTCTGTTGTTCTAGGTTGTTGGTTTGTATCCATTGGTAGTACGTCAACAGTGTTGTACTATGTTATGCCCCACTTTGACACAGTTGGGGCTAACTTCAACTCTGCTTTTTCTGTTTCTCTAGTACTTGAGAAAGACTTAAAATTTATTATTGGGTTCTTTATAGATTGATATTGTTGGTCACTATTTACTATGAAAACATTATAGACTTATTTTCTAATGATAAGTTTTCTACTAATGTGTTTTAATAATGGACTCTAATTATTTGCTTTTGGATTCATATTTATCAGATGACTCAATGACTTTTTGTTTTGACTTTTTTCCTTCAATTTTTTTATTATGGTGAAATATACACCATAATATTTCCATAATGGAAAAAATTGCCATCTTTTACCATTTTAAGTGTACAGTTCAGTGGTGTTAAATTTATCGTTAATATTGTGTAACCATCAACCAACCCTCCCATCTATCTTCAGAAATGTTGTTTATCTTGTAAAACTGAAACTCTGTACCCACAATGCCCCATCTTCTCCTCATAGCTCTTGGCAGCCAGTATTCTACTGTCTGTATGATATTGACTACTCTTAAGTACCTCACAGTAGTAGGTATTTTTCTTTTTGTTTTTAAATATTTTTACTTATAGATTAACATGATACCTTTATTTTATTTATTTATTTTTATTTGGTGCTGAGGATCTAACCCAGTGCCTCATGCATGCCAGGCAAGCACTCCACCACTGGGCCACAATACCAGTTCCTGACTTTTTTTTTTTTTTTTTTTTTTTTTTTTTTGTTGTAGATGGACACAATACCTTTATTTATTCTTTTATTTGTTTTATGTGGTGCTGAGGATTGAACCCAGTGCCTCACATGTGCAAGGCAAGCACTGTACATTGAGCTACAACCCCAGCTCCCAGTATTTGTCTTTTTAAAATTTTTTTTATTTTTAGGGCTGGGGTTGTGGCTCAGTGGTGGAGCACTTGCCTCACATGCGTGGGCACTGGGTTTAATCCTCAACACCCCATAAATTAATAAAATAAAGGTATTGTGTCCTAGTTGTAGATGGACAGAATACCTTTATTTTATTTATATATTTATTTTTATGTGGTGCTGAGGATCAAGCCCAGTGCCTCATATGTGCTAGGCAAGCATTCTACCCCTGGGCTACAACCCTAGCCCCAGTATTTGCCTTTTTGTGATTGGCTTACTTTGCTTAATTGTTCTAATTTTGAAACTTCTAGTAGTGTGCATTTTTGTACTATTTGGTAACAAAACATTTTTGATGCCCTATGGACCTCAAACTTTTAACATCTCTGAACCTTTAAAAAGGTGTCATTCTCTGGATGGTTGTGGCACACACCTGTAATCCCAGCTACTCAGGAGAATTGTAAGTAAGTTCAAGGTCAGTCTGGACAATTAGTGAGACTTATCTCAAAATAATTTTTAAGAGGGCTGGGGTGTGCCAAGTGCAGCAGCATATATACTTGTAATACCAGTGGTTCAGGAGGCTGAGGCAGGAGCCTCAGAGTTCAAAGCCATCCTTAGCAACTTAGTGACACCCTAAATAATTTAGCAAGACCCTGTATCTAAATGAAAAATTTAAAAAGACTGGGGATGTGGCTTAGTGGATAAATGTTCTTGGATTAAATACATGGTATCAAAAAAAAAAAAAAAAAGGCATAGAGTGTAGCTCACTCATGGAACTTTTGCCTAGCACATATGAGACCCTGGGTTCAATTCCCAGTACCCAAAAAAAAAAAAAAAAAAAAAATAGCTGCTCAATCTTTTTCTCCCTTTACATTGAAGTTACATTATCTGGGTTGAAAGTATTATGACATGATACATGATCACATCTGAGTCTTTGATACGCAGCCTTTACCTCTTAATTAAAAAAAAAAAAAAAGTCAAGGATCTGTGTGTGATGGCACATGCCTATAATCTCAGCCAGTCAGAGGCTGAGGCAGAAGCATTGTTAAGTTTGATGACAGCCAGCAACTTAGCAAGACCCTATTTCAAAATAAAAAATAATTGAAAAAAGAGGACTGGGGGATGTCGCTCAGTGGTAGAGCACCTCTGAGTTCAGTACCACAAGAAAAATATTTAAAAAATAAAAACAAGCAAGGAATTGGTATATAAACAAAGTAAAAAAAAATTTTTTTTTTTTTTTTTGGGGCGGTGCTGGGGATTGAACCTAGGACCAGGCCTTGTGCTTTCAAGGCAGGCACTCTACCAACTGAGCTATATCCCCAGCCCAAAATCTATGTTTTTGTTGGTTGTTAGGAGAATCTGGTTGAGGAAGTATCCAGGTTATATGTGCTCGTAGGTAACTTTCCCTTTTTTCTTTCTTGCCAGCCTCCTGTCTGCCGGATGGGACTACTCTGGAGCCCGAGTACTACTTCTCCACTATCAGCTCCAGTTTCTCAGTCTCTCCTCTGTTCAATGGCATCACCTATAAGGAGTTCAGTATTCCCCTAGAAATGCTTCGGGAACTTTTAAACTTGGTAAGCAGAGCACTAATGGATTAAAAACAAACAAACAAACAAACAAAAAACCAAAAAACTGACCATGAGATATCAGTGAAATTGCCAGGGATGGAAGCCCATTTTTCTTTTCTCTTTCTTTTTCAGTACTGGATATTGAACCCACAGCTTTACCACCAGCCCTTTTTATTTTTTGAGACAGGATCTCACTAAGTTGCTGAGGCGGGCCTCAAATTGTGATCCTCTTGCCTTAGTTTCCCCAATTGCTGGGATTACAGATTATAGGTGTGGACCACTATACCTTGGAAGCCTGTATTTTTTCAGAGGAGAAGTACTTGGGAGCAAATGTAATTCAGATTTAGGATTTTTGGGGGCTTTTGGAATTTAACATATATGTAGTGGGATATTTTGAGGATGTGACTCAAGTCTGAGCATGAAATTCATATGTATTTCATAAATACTTTATACACACAATCTGAAGATAATTTTATACAATTTGAGTTTTTTGTTTTGAGATATGATCTTGGTGTGTTGCCCAGGATGGCCTTGAACTCCTAGGCTCAAGTATTCCTTCTGTCTTACCTCCCAAAGTACTGAGACTAAATGCATACCACTGAACCCGGCTTGTATAGTGTTTTTAATAATTTTGTGTGACTCATTACATGAAGTCAGGTGTGGAATTATCCATTTGTGGCAACATGTTTGTGCTAAAAATGTTTCAGATTTGGAACATTTCAGATGTTCACAACAGGATGCTCAACCTGTGCCAGTATTTCCAAGTACAATTTAGAAGTCATGAATTTGCAGATTAAACAAGGAAGAAGGGTAGCATTTATAAAATCATTGTGTATGATTTAATCCTTGCAGGAAGCATGTACAGGAGGCACCAACATCCCCATTTAGAAGTAAAGAAATCATTGTCAAGTTCATCAAGGATATTCAGACCAGTCAGGCTTAGTTCAAGGATTCAGATTCCACTAAGTCCAGTGCTTTTTCAATTATACTTGACTCTAGAGGTACAGTTTTGAATTACACAGAACTATAGCCAGATTCAGCGACCCTTAAGTTCTTACTTTAGAACTGTGTGGTTCAAGACAGATTTGAGTGGGTATGAATGACAACATCATTGAGGAGAGATTCTAAAGATCAGATATTCTGTTTTGAAAATGAGGAAATGAAAACACTAAAACATGTACCAGAGAGAGCAGCCATCTGACTGCTATGTGGAGGTGAATAGAAATCACTTGGAAAATGGCGTTATTTAGACTGAAAACGCAAGAAGATATTAAAACATAGGTGACAGAGGGTGGGTACAGCTCAGTGGTAGAGTACAGGCCCTACATTTGATCACCAATACCGTAAAACAAAACAAAACCAAAAACCCTACGGGGTAATTAAAAAGGATGGAGTCATAATGAATTGCTCAATGGCTTAGTTTGGCTTTTATTTTGTTTGTGGTAGGGATTGAACCCAGGGGCATTCTACCACTAACCTACATCCCCAGCACTTTTTATTTTTTATTTCAAGACAAGGTCTTTTCTGAGACTGACCTTGAACTCCAGATACTCCTGCCTCAGCCTCCCAAGATGCTAGGATTGCAAGCATGAGCCACTGCACAGACCCCTAGGATGTTTTTGAAATTCTGTCCAGAAGGAATTTTCTATAACTGCTTCTCAGTGTGGATGTCCCAGGCAGAATGGTGGCCCTAGTGGGCCAGGGCCTTCACAGATGGCTCTTCCTTGTACCATGTCAGAAATCCTGATTAAAGCCTAAATGTTTCATATCCTTTCTTGGGGGAATTTTTTTTCAAGATATTTTAACTTCGTAAATATTAGGTTTTCTCTGGGGAGTTTTTATTTATTCTGGTATGTTATTATTTATGTATTTTGAAAATGACCTTCATCATGTATTACAGTTGTAAAGGTGGGGCAGTTTATCAAATGATTCTGTAGCTGACTGAACAGTCTGTTCCTATACTAAATTCTATTTAGAGAACAGAGGAAAATAACTGCTTCTGTTTGATACTTAGCTGGATATGGTGTCATTTACCTGTGATTCCAACTACTGCAGAGTCTGAGGCAAGAGGATTACTTGAACCCAGGAGTTCAAGACAAGCCTGGCCAACATGGCAAAGCACAATCCTATCTTAAAAAAAAAAAAGTTAGAAAGTACAAATGGGTGCCTAGCTTTGGGGTTTTGGAGTCTAGGGATGTAGCTTAGTGGCGGAGCACTTGATTAGCATGTGCAAGTCCCTGTACCAACAAAAAGGAAAATAAAATGGAATTCAAAATTGTGATGTGCAGTCCAGTTTAAGAACTTAGAAATCTTCAGAACTGCCAGTGCACCAGGACCTAGGGAGGAAGGGAGAGTCCTCAGTGACTGAGGACTGGCTGGGAGGGTGTTCCGCATGTCTGAGAAGGAATTATTGGAGGATATCACACAGATATGCTTGTTAACTGTGAATGGATGAAATGTCAACAGTGCCTGGAATCTGAACACTTTCACATCCTAGAGATGGAAATATAATGGCAAATTTGAGGAAATTGGTTCTTTTCCTTTGTTTTTAATGTCATTCCTAAATAGGGTAAGAAAAGAAGTCCCAAGTGATACCACAAGTAAGGGGATTTTGTACATATAGTTTGACTTATAGCCATAATCTGTATGTTGTTGGCCTGTTATTTTCATTGTATTTTTCACCACATGAGTTCATATGTTTTTTTGTTTGTTTGTTTTGTTTTGTTTTGTTTTTATGCTGGGGATCAAACTCGGGGCCTTGAGTATGCTAAGCACATCCTCTACCACTGAAATACACCCCCAGCCTTACTTTCTGAACCTTATTTGCACTTTGGTAGAAAGAGCTAGTGTTCCTGTCTCTTTTGTCACGTCAATTGCTTCATGAGATTTTGTCTTCCTGATAGGTAAAGAAAATCGTTGAGGAACCTGTTCTCAAATCCTTGGATGCAGTTGTAGCCAGTGTGATAGAGGTATGTCCCTTCTGAGGGCATTACTACAAAATCAGCCTAATTTAAACATCTAGAGGGAGAAAGCGGAAAGATTCATGTGGGGGTTGGAGTGAAAGGGATTAACAGTTTTTAGCTTAATTTAACCATAGTTCCATGTAATAACAGCACACCTGCCACCTGAGCCCCTGTTCTATACTTGGCTCTTTTAAATATATCACTTCACAGTGCCCCTGACAAGTAGTTGTTTTACTCTGTTTCATAATTGGAAGGTAGAGGTTCACGGGGTTAACCAGTGTGCTCGCATCAAATACTGTGGGAGCTTGGAGTCCAGCTTGTGTCTATGACTTTTATTTTCCTTTCTCCTTTGGTACTTCCATAGCTTCTCCAAGCTGAGAACTGTACTTCATAGGCACAGTATGCCCTGACTTTTAAGTTAAGGGGTGTGTATCTGGGGAACTAAAGCCCATAACTTTATTTTTTAAAATCATTACTGGGAGTTCTTAAAAACTCAGGAAACATTTGAGTCAGGCCCCCTTTGAGTATGAGTTTCTAGAGTGGTTGTTGTTTTCTAGGCTGATTATTGTCATGAGGGTATGCCAAACACAGATTCTTATTTAAGCCTATTGTGCTTTTTCTCTCCTGATTCTGAGATGCATAGTACTTAATGTTGCTGGGGCTCGGGTTTGAAATGGGGAAGGAACTTCCAGGGACCAAATCTTAAGTTACAATCTGATACTTGCTACCTTGCAGGTTGTAGTCCTGCCCACGAACTTTGAACTGAACTTGCAGTCTTTGAGGCCTCTTGGTGTCTCTTGTCTGAGTGGTCATGTATGACTAAGGGCAGGCTAGGGAGACCAGGACTAAGAGTTAGCCAGGGCAGTCTGACAGAGACTTGTTGGGACTATATTCCACCTCTAATGAAGATCTTCATTTTGGGTCCTAAGGGTAGAGTTGAAGCTCAATGGGGATTCCTTTTAAGGCTTGTGTTAGGGTTGCAAAGGGAAGCCTGGTAAATTGGGACTCTCTACTGAAGCAGAGTGTGTCTGGTATTTTTGTTTTCCAATTTGAGTTTTAGTATAAACATCCATTTGAAAAAATGGTTTTATGTCTACAAAAAAAACCAAAGATGTTTGACATGTTGGCTTAGTGTTACTATAATATATTATTAATTCATAATCACTAGTGGTTTTATGTGCTTATTATGTGCCAGACACTATAAAATTTTACTCACTGACTCTTTGAGTCTCCCAACAATCTGTAGTGTACAAAAAGGAAACTGAGACTTAACGGACTTAAGGAATTTAGGGTACATAGCTAATGAGTGCTAGAGCTGGGCTGCGGATATTGGGTGGTGGGACTCCAAAGCCTCAGACTTCACACTTGCATTATCTAAATCTCTGGAGTCAGATCCCTGGGTGATGTCAACTCTCCCAGTCTTATTTCTTCATCCATGTCCTGCAAGGGTGTTATATGAAGCCTTTGTGAGGTAATGTCCATAAAGCCATTATTGTAGAGCCCATCAACAGCACTTGGTTAATTATTAATTAATATCAGGGCGCACCTGAAAGCTGGCATGCTTCTTACACCCTCTTCATCATTCTTGTGTTCTTCATGTGACTTTTGTCCCCTCTAAGGGATTCTCCTGTCCTCTAGCCTTGCACAGTGTACGCCTCCCCATCCACTCTCCTCTGGCCCCTTTAAATTGTTATAGTACAGATGTTAAGGAGATGTTAACTTAATTCATTAGGGCTTGTGTGAAATTTTTCCCCACCGCTGCCTTTCTGATGAGATTGCTAAAGAATAATTCAAAATGAATTTAATTATAAAATGTGAGTTGAATCTGAAGTTGCCTTAGCTGTAGTGTCTACCTATAGAGTGATGGGCAGAATTTGATTCCTTGGTTTGGTAGCCCTCTATCTTTTCCCGCTTCCTCTTCCCATGTCCCTATTCAGGCCATTGATTGTGAGCTGTCATGGATAAGAAGGGCAGTTCTTTTGTTAAGGGTATAAATGGTTGCTCCCTGTAGGCATCTCTGCACTGCATGAGCCTCCTCATTCTTTGGCCTCATGCTTAAGAGGGTGGAGAGAGTAATTAAAGTTTCTGAGTAATGAGTCATGATAAGTAGTTGTTCCATTTTGATTGCTAAGTAATGAATATAATAGTCTGCAGGGACTCTGCATACAAGGCAAGGGGCATCAGAAGAGAATTTCTGCTCTGTGATCACTTGCCCTTTTCCTCTGCAGGCCAACCCCAGTGCTGATCTCTACTACACAACCTTCAGTGACCCCCTCTATCTGACCATGTTTAAGATGCTGCGTGATACTCTATACTACATGAAAGGTGAGGACCATTGGCACGTGTGTGTGCATGCAGGAGGATGAGCTCCTCAACTGCCATTACAGACTGGTGCTTGCTTTCTGCTGGGGCACTTAAAAAACAAACACAAAAACTGGGCACACTGGCCCACAACTGTAGTCCCAGCTGCTTGGGACTACTTGAACCTGCAAGTTTGAAACCAGTGTGGATAACATAGCAAGATCCTATCTAAAAAAATAAAAAACAAAATAAAGAAAATATCACACATATGAGCAACATGGTTACATGACTGAAATTTTAGGGAAGAAGCAAATAAGAAAAATAAATCTGACCATGACCTAAGGACCCTATTACTAGGAATGATGGCTTCTTTGGTGGGTTTATTTCCTAAGGCATTTTTCAACACATACATATTATATACATATATATATACAATATATATATATACAGACATATATATATATTGTCTGTTTTACTCATTTTACACATCTGATTTAGACATTTTAAAAATTTTTTTTAAAAAAGGAAATGAGGGACTTACAATCACTTAACTCAGATAAAATATCTTAACTAGTTTGGCATGCACATACAAAATATTTCACTGAACTACATCACAGCCCTTTTCTACTTTTTACACAGTCTCTAACTTGCCAAGACTGACTTTGAATTTGCAATCCTTCTGCCCCAACCTCCTGAGTAGCTTGTAATCATGTGCCAGCTCTTTTGCACATTTTAAAACCATTTTTTTCTACATTTTTCCCTCACACTATTAAATGTTCTTCGTAAACAGGTTTTTATGATCACGTGATAGTCTTTAATACAGATATGCCTTAATTTAACCATTCCTCATCTGATTCTGAGGACTATGGGAAATCTAGTCTGTCAGAACCACAGCAAGGGTTTGGGTTTATGTGGGAGAGGATCAAGGATGACTAAGCCTGGCTTCACCTCCAAGAGCCCTCAAGTTCTCCCTTTCACCCAGGCTATGTGTTGCTGGCTTCCTCAACTGGTCTGGCTTGTGCCTGTCACAGTAGTTGCCTTGAATTTTCCTGGCCCCATGGATAAGAATTTGAAAAGTCTACAAACTCTGGGGAGTCCAAAGATCTAGGGGATTTTCCTCAGCCTCCAAGCACTTTTTTTTTTTTTTTCCTTATCTGGTAACTGATAACCTTTTTGTTTTGTTTTGTTTTGTTTTTTACTATTGTAAAGTACTTCCTATTGTCAGTTGAATCAGTTCCTGTGATTACACATCCCTTTTATGTGTTTTAGGTTTTCGTATATTGATTGCTTAAAACAAAGCTTGGTGGATTGGGGATGTAGCTTATTGGTAGAGTGCTTGCATAGTATGTGTGAGTTCTGTGTTCAGCACCACTGAAAAACAACTAACCAACCACAACAACAACAACAAATAACAAAACAAAACAAATAACAAAACAAAAACAAAGTAAGAATTGAAAAAGCATGGCTTAAACTTCCCTGGAAATTATAATTTCGTATGGCTGCCAGGTGGTTTGCATATGGAGCACTATTGTGCATCTTTTCCTGGGTGTTCTTGAAACCACAATAGCCAACATCAAATGTTACCCTTCTTTTTGTTAGAGAGGGAAAGGCCATAACCATTGACAGCCACTTCTTGTTTTCCAATTCAGTTTTGTTTCTAGCTATGACACTTCCCACTTTCCCACAGACCTCCCTACTTCCTTTGTGAAGGAGATCCATGATTTTGTGCTGGAGCAGTTCAACACAAGCCAAGGGGAGCTCCAGAAGATTCTACATGATGCAGATCGGATCCACAATGAACTGAGCCCCCTCAAACTGCGCTGCCAGGCAAATGCTGCCTGCGTGGACCTTATGGTGTGGGCTGTGAAAGATGAACAGGGTGAGCCTAAGCTGCCTGTCTGGGATCACAGACTGACTGCTTTCCTTGCCCTGTGAACTCTAGGTTCTTCCTCACAAGAGCTTCCCAAAATGACTTCTAGAATTTTTTGCTCTGTTACTAGCATAGGCAGTCACATTAGGAGTGGCCACCTTCTGGGCATGTACAGAGCTGGGCATCAGCTTCTGCTGTGGGCTGAATATCTGCAGTTCTGTCCTAACAGTGTAGGACACTAGATCTGAAAGGAAGGGAAAGCCCAAAGCTACAGGACCTGTGTGTTCTTTTGGCAGTTTTTTGCCAGTTCTTTAGGCTTTTCTATGAAGAGGTAGGTGCTCAGATCTGGAGGATGTGGAGTTTGTTCAGGGTAGATGTGGAAATGGGAAGTGTTCTTGCAGAATGGAACACTGTAGAATGAGGGCTTAGGACAAGCAGAGAAGATGAAGTCATGCATAGTACAGGATACCTTCCTCCAAACTCATTCTGGTGTGGCCTCCTACTCACCTTGCAACAAGTGTGTCTCTGGGGCTTAATTAAAATTTATGATTAACAATGAGAGACTATTTTGTAAATCTTGGACTTTGATGATTATTTGTACCCTCCTCTGGTTTTGAGTTAAGGTGCAGAAAATCTTTGCATCAAGCTGTCTGAGAAGCTGCAGTCTAAGACATCCAGCAAAGTCATCATTGCTCATTTACCCTTGCTTATCTGCTGCCTGCAGGTCAGTCTCATTTAATGTATGAAATACTCAATTCCTGTCCACAGGGCATCCTTCTTACCTGTTCAGGCTATGGTTGATTGTCCAGCAGCAGAGACAGACTGTGTAGTCTGAGCTTTTGTCTTAAGTACTTTTACTAGATCCTGTTGTGGACACAGTTCATCACTGAGTGTGGGCTGCCCCCTACAGGATGCCAGGGACTTTTGCAAGTGGCATCCAGGAGCAGCTTGCCTTGAAGAGGGCCTTCCTTTATTGTGAAGCTACTCTGTATCTGCTGGGCAATGCCCAAGGCCAGCAGATGAAGAGCTGTGTACACGTGCCATAGGGCTTCACAAGAAGGAGGCATATTCACCCACAGTACTTGGTCTGGCTCTGCTGAGACTCTTTACTTGATGCAGTTCCCACCACCTCCATACCTGCCATTGTTTAAAAAGCATATTTTGTATCCTTTCTCCCTTAATTTGTTTCCAAAAAAAAAATGAGTACATATTAACAATATATATTTACTTTGGGTGGGAAAGAGTAAATACCATCCTACTTCCTTGTCTTTGCCTTATGGGCGGGTGGCCTCTGGGAGCTTTGACCTTGGAAGTTTTTGTCAAACTTGGGCATTGGAAGGTTTGAGCATCTCACTGTTTGGGGACTTCTCAGATGGTTTCTTTCAGGCTATGTGACAGATTGATGTGTTGCAGGGTTTGGGCCGCCTATGTGAAAGGTTCCCAGTGGTGGTACACTCAGTGACACCATCCTTGCGAGACTTCCTGGTCATTCCATCCCCAGTGCTGGTGAAGCTGTATAAGTACCACAGTCAGTACCACACAGGTAATAGACAATTATAGCTGATGACTTGTTTCTAGCATCTAGTCCCTATCTGCCCTTGAAGCCCTAAAAAAAGGGGGGCCAAATATGTGTGATCCCTACATGAATTCAGTGACTCCAGTTGAACCTGTTCCTCCTCCATGCCTTTCCTTCTGTCTTTTCCTACATGTCCCACACTATCCCTGGTTTCAGACCTTTCCTCTCCCTGCCTCCTTGTTCTGTCACCACCAAAGGCCCCTTCTAGTTCCATTTTCTTTTTGGCATCTTCTCTCACTGAGATAGCCTACAGTGAATCCTGCATGCCCCGGTGTTGGGCTAGGGAGCTTTTGCATAGCCACATCTAATCCCCACTGTGCTGGGGACAGTGGCTCAGAGCAGATCTAGCAATATAACAATAATTAACATTAAACAGCTGCTGTGCAAGAGATGCTAATGTGTACTCCTCATCCTACTTGTAAAGGTGGACATTGATATCTTCTCCCTTCAGATGACAATACCCAAACTCTGATTAGTTGAAAGATCTCCCCCTTTCCTCATAATGGGAAGGGGGTCTCTCAGGCCCCCACTGTCACACTTGTCTCTATCTTTACCTTTGTGCATATTACTTAGATCACTCCCAAGGACAGAACTGTGCTTTACTGACCATCAGAACTGCATTTATGAGGGTGTTTATCAATACTTCTGAATGATTTATTAAGCAGTTGCTGGTTTCCTGCTTAATCAGTTTGCAACCTAAATATTATTCCTTTTGATTTAAGCTTGTTATTTTCATCCTTCCTGTCTGTCTCAGACTTTGTTTCTGAAATGTTTGGTCAGTTGTTATCAGAGTACTTTCTTTTACAAGATAAAAAACTTGGTTTTTGAATATCAAAGAACAAGATGGACAGTGAACCAAACAGATTTGAATTTTTTAATTTAGTTGCTGGCAATGATATAAAAATCAGTGTCACCAATGAACATTCTGAATCGACCCTGAATGTCATGTCGGGCAAGAAGAGCCAGCCCTCCATGTATGAACAACTCCGTGACATCGCCATTGACAACATCTGCAGGTGGGAGGCTCTGAAGATGGAGGTTGGACCTGGGAAGAGGGAAAACTGTTTCAGATAGAGACCAACTACAAAATAAGGAAGTTTTAAAGTTTCTGATTATTTTAAAACTACACTTGGGGCTAGGGTTGTAGCTCAGTGGTAGAGCACTTGCCTAGCATGTGTGAGGCATTGGGTTCCATCCTCAGATACTTGCTGTGTGAACTCTTGTTCTCCCAACTCAAGAACCAAATACTTCCTGATTTCCATGAAAATGTCTTTCCCTCTCAGAAGCCAAATTAGTACAGTAACTCAGCTCTTTGTCAGACTCACGTTGTTCTCTGACACTCTCGCTTAGGAGCCAAATAAGTATGGAGAACAAGACACACCTTTAAGATATTATGTTCTTTCAAACTTGATCACTACCTCTGCATAATGTGGCAGAAGCTAAGGGAACCAGGTTTGCTAAAGTAACTTTGGTGATAGGAATGTATTAGCTTTAGAAACTACTGCTGCCCATTTTATCCTTGTACAGTATAAAAATAGATAAATAAAACAAAAATAAATAAATAAATATTTAAAAGAAGATTTTGTATTTTAGGGGATTTTTAAATTTCCCAAAGCTTTGCCCAATTGCATAAGCATTTCTCTTTACCATTAAAACCTTGATAGTGTCTAGCTCAGTGGCAGAATTCATGCTTACTTGGCATTAGCCCTGATTTCAATTCCCAGCACCAAAAAAAATTTTTTTTTTTAAATTCAAAACTCTTGATGTATCATTGCAATATTCTTATCTATCCTGGAACCATCTAGCTTTTGAATGAGTCACTATAACTTTGTTAAGTCACTAAAACTTTTTTAGGAAATTTAAAAATGCAAATAGGGTGAGTACAGTATTCTAAAGAAAATGGTTTTGGGCAAAATAATGAAGTTATTGTTTCTAGCTGAGATATTTTATCAAGTGGACAAAATTTACAGTAATTCTTTGAATTCGTTCTACATAATGATTTTTTTTTTCATTCAGATTTCTGGGATAGAAAATTTAGAGTAGTTATTTAAACATTGTAAACCTGAGAAAGGAAAAAAACAAAACAAAACTGAAAAGCTCCATCTTATCATTTTGATGACTAACGTCACATGGATTTCCTTGATCCTCAGATGCCTGAAGGCTGGCTTGACAGTGGACCCAGTGATTGTGGAGGCCTTCTTAGCCAGCCTCTCCAACCGACTCTACATCTCTCAGGAGAGTGACAAGTATGTTCCTGTCGCTCAGGGGCAGCTGTTCTCTGTGGTCTTGGCACCCAGCATTGTACATGTCTGAGTCTCTTTTCTGGTCACAGTGTAGGCATGCATTGGGTTTGTCACAGGTTTAAGGTGAAATCTACATCAGAATGTTCATCCTGAACAACTGTGTGAGTAGAGAAATATCATTGTCCTCCCAACTACTGCTTGGGGCTTTGTCTTTCTGCTGGTAAAGAGCAGCAGGTAGTCATTTTCAGATGAATGCTCTACTGAGACTGTAGTGAAATCAAGGTCTGGATCATAGCCTCTGCATTTTGTTTCATTACTGCATACCAGAGGACTATTCATCAACTGCTTCTGTTCTTTCCTTCTGTAGGGATGCTCACTTGATTCCCGACCACACCATCCGAGCCTTGGGACATATTGCTGTGGCCCTACGGGACACCCCAAAGGTCATGGAGCCAATTCTGCAAATTCTGCAGCAGAAATTCTGCCAGCCCCCCTCACCCCTTGACGTACTCATCATTGATCAGCTGGGCTGCTTGGTTATCACTGGAAATGTAAGGAAGGCCCATACAATGAGGCCAGAGCCATAAAACCCACTAATCATGTGCAAACTTAATTAACCTCCTTTGACTATATGAAATGTAAAATTATAGAGTAAATTTTCCTGGCACCTGAGCTAAATACTTACAACTATTTCAACACCAAATAGTGAGTATAATAATATAGTGGTTCCATGAGTGTTGGAGAAAAAGAGGTTTAAACTAATTTCTTGTCAATGTAAATGTCATAAAATAGAATTTGAATTGAAACATTTCCCTTTTAGCTTTAAATTTGAAGTTTGCTTAAAGTTTTATAAATGGATGCTCATGAAGGTATTTTATGGTCCTTGAGATTCTAGAGCTTTCCCCCAGCTAATGACAAGAGGGACCTTCTCCCATGTTCGGGAAGGGTCTCATGAAGGAGTCATGACATGATGACAATGCCTCTTGCTCTCTTCCAGCAATACATTTATCAGGAAGTGTGGAATCTCTTCCAGCAGATCAGTGTAAAGGCTAGCTCAGTTGTGTATTCAGCAACCAAAGATTACAAGGACCATGGCTACAGGTAATGCTTTTGCACCTTGCTGTTGCTTTGGATTCTGACAGCATTTAACTCCCTTTGAAAATGTGAGGTTTGGTGATTTTTCCTTTAATTTTTTTTTTTTTTTTCTTAAAAAAGCACTACATGCTACGAATAAGTGCACAAGGTGGGAAAATGAAAAGCCAACCACTACCACTACCACATAGATCACTGGATATCTCAGTGCACCATAGTCCTATCCCTTCTTCCTTCCCTCTTCTAAATAGGCCCAAACTGCACATCCTTGTGATCTGCTTTTTTCTTTTCTTTTTTTTTTGAGCAATACATCAACTGTGCCATAAATGTTTCTCTTCATATCACCTTTTAATAGCTGCCTAGCATCCCATTGTATACCTGTGCTGAGATTTGCCTAACCAACCCCTAGTTTGAATGTTAGGTAGTTTTCTGCCAATAAGTGCTGTATTGAATTACCAATAGCTATATATCAGAGCATCATTGATGTTTTCCTTAGGTTCGATTCAGAGAAGTAGGATTTGGAAGGGTGTAAGGGAATAGGCATTTTATGTCCTTGAACATTTTATTTTGTTTGAAACCCAACCAGTTTTCCCTGGAAGACTGAGATGCTTCCTTTTCTTTTCCTTGCCCTTGCCTGGGAATTCCTTGAGGAAGGGACATGTCTCTCCATGTTTGGAGGGTCTTACAAGAGTTTGTCACATCAGCAAAAGAGAGGGAATGGGAGGAAGGGAAGTCAGACAAGAACAGGAGGTTGGCAGAGGGAAGAAGAGAATCCCTATTGATGTCCTGTTCTCAAGCTCCTCTCTTCCTGACCATTAAATCCAGACCTCAGAGATTCTCTCCAAGTCAGTTTAGTGGTCAGTAGTGTAACTTCATGACCTTAGAAGATGCCCAACCGTTTTGTTCCTCTCTTTTCTCTCCTGCCAAAGAAATCCTATCTCCAGTTGTATTGGTAAATAAGATTGTGTGTGTGAAAGCTCTCCATTGTTGTGAGCATTTGGCTTTGTTACACAGTCGATCCTCCAAAGGTGCAGATTCAGCATCTGCAGTTCTGGGAATTGAATGTTGAACCTGGAATGCTTTACCATTGAACTACACCCTCAACCCTTTTATTTTATTTTGAGACAGGGTCTTACTAAGTTGCCCAAGCAGGCTTCAAACTTGTGATCCTCCTGCCTTAGCCTCCTAAGTAGCTGGGATTATAGGCATGTGCTATGATGCCCAGCATAGAGCAACTTCATTGCCATCAAAAATGAGTTATCCTCTTCCTCACCAGTGGAAGCATTTGCTGACCTTTATTTGCCCTTGACCAACCAGGTATATACCTAACTAACTAGGAAAGGAATACCTTTTGTTATGGCTACTGTTTTTTCTATAATTTCTGGAGACTAGACAGTGTTCTCAGTGCTTCACGTGGTGTTTAATTCCTTTACTTCTACTTTTGCTCAGGAAGAAACTGAGACTCAAAGACAATTGATAAACTCAGGGGTATGCAGCACGGAACTGTCAGAGTCTGACTGCCTTCAGGGCCACAGAAACCTACAAGCCTCACTGATTTGTGGCATATGGCTGAAGGGGCAATGTCAGACTAATATCCAGTATTTATGTGGTGCTGGCCACTATCCTGAGGCAGGTGATCCCAGGACCCTTGAGCACTTCCTGAGTGTTTGATATGGCTAGTATTAACATCAGCTCTGGAGTAGGGGGAACTCTGGAGAGATGCTGATCATCAAGTAAATATTTTATGGGTAGTAAATGATGAATTAAGACTCTTGGTGATTTGAGGGGGGAAAAGCAGAGCTCAAGCAAGAATTGCCTGGGGTGAGTATTTCCATGTTCAGCTGTGCAATAGACCCTGGATATTCAGAGGAAAGTGTTGTGAGCCCTTTTTGGGTTTCTAATGTGCAGTTTCTTGGAACTTAGTCCCTTAGAGTCCCTCAGGGCACCTCAAGACTGCAATCATTTCTACAGCAGTTCACTTTCTTTTTGGGGTTGTTAGTCTGTCACAAAGATGGCATGTTCATCACCTCTTGAGAGTTCTTTGGTTCACAGCATGATAAGATTAACCTATTGTCACCTTGCTTTACCCCTGCAGCTCCATACCCTGAACATAGTCGCCTAGTTATGGCTGTTATTTTGCTCTTTTCCCCTCAGGCACTGCTCCCTGGCGGTGATTAATGCCCTGGCCAACATCGCAGCCAACATCCAGGAGGAGCACCTTGTGGATGAGCTACTCATGAACCTACTGGAGTTGTTTGTGCAACTGGGGCTGGAGGGGAAGCGAGCCAGTGAGAGGGCGAGTGAGAAGGGGCCTGCACTGAAGGTAGGAAGGAGGTGGCTACCACTTGCCTTCCCTACCAGTGCCTCTGTCCTGCTGACTAGGACTGAGTCTTGAGGCATTGTCTTGGTTGAAACATGGTGCTGACTTTGTTAAGTGATTTAAATATATCTGGAGAATGCAAGAAACAAGGGGGTGGGGTTCAATCTCAAGAATGGCTGACAGGAGTTGGGGAGAAAATGACTTTCTTATCAGATTACATCTGGCTTATGACAGTCACTCCCCCAACCCACATGACAGCATGCAGCCTAGCATGGCCTTCTTCCTAGATGCCTCTCCCTTCTCTTATCTATTCTGAAGTAGGGGGTGAGGGAGAGGACTGTGGCTGCCCCTAGGAATACTTTAAGGGCTAATCATTGGAGCACAGTGACAGCATGAGAAGGGCCAGATTTGACCTAATCTCAGGCCATCCTAAGCAGGTCTTCTGGGACAGACAAAATGGCATGTCTTAAATTCCTAAGTAGACTGATTGGGGGTTGGTCAAGGCAGGGAAGGCCTCTTACCCCATAATCTCCCCATTGACATTTTGTGGTCACCAGGCCCTCTACTGTATTTCCACTTTCATTGTCCTTTGTAGTTTACTATTCCCCTGTCCAGTTACTGTTCACCTACTATATGCCAGATTCTTTCTAGCACAAGTTAGCCCAGTGTTTCTGTAAAGGGCTAGATTTAAACATTTTGAGCTTTGCAAACCTAGAATGGTTTCGGTTAACAAGGGACATTTTAGACTGGAAAGGTTAGAAATGCCTCTGTGAGGAGGTGACATTTGAGTTGACAATGGCATGAAGAAGCCCTACATTGAAAATCTGGCTGAGAGAGTGGCTAGTAGAAAAGAGATTGTAAGACCTTGGCCCTGTTTCAAACTTGCTCTGCTGAGCCCCCTGACAGTGATTTAGTGACTGATTTCTCAAGTCTCCCAGGATAGTGCACAACTGAGACCATTCCAATGCACAGGAGACAAAGCATCTCTTGCATCCAGCAGAGTCCCAGACGTCAGGATGTAGGCTAAGCAATTGAGAAGGCAGAAACTATAATGTATCAGAGGCCTTCTTTCCCCTGGGATTTGGACCTCAGTGCCCCCAAAGGACACCTGGGACCCACGGCTGCTCCCATCTGCCTCATTTGTCAGAACTCTTGGTATTTATTTAGTACCTCCTTCACTACTGTGGGTTGTGCCATGATAGCAAATGCAGGGATCCCCTTTGCTATCCACTGAGCTGGATACAAAGCCTTGAATTCTAGTCTTTGAAAAGTAGTTCTTGCTTACTGACCAAGTGGTGAATAATTGTTTATTGAGCAGCTGCTGAACTTTTCCCTCTGGGACAGGACTTCTGTAATAAGGGCCACCTGGAGTAGAAGTGGTAGATAGTGCTAGCAAATATACCATCCTGTTGATTTCTTATTACCTGAGATTGAATTGTAGCATGCTCTTAAATCCTGACTCTTTTTCCTTCTTTTATGTGAGGATTCAACCCAGGGCTTCATGCATGGTAGGCAAGCACTCTACCACTGAACCACATTTCCAGCCCATGATTTTTTTTTTTTTTTTTTTTTTGGTGTTGGTGGGAACTGAAACCAGGAGTATTCTACCTCTGAACTACATCTACAATCCTTCTTTTTGTATTTTTTTTTTTGAGACCACATATAAGTTGTTCAGGCTGGCCTTGAACTTTGTGAACCTCCTGCCTCATTCTCCCAAGTATCAGGGATTGCTGTGATATTTGCCACTAATTGATGACAACCAAGCAGTAAGGATTACAGGCAAGCACCACTGTGCCTGGTTTGGATGAGCATCTCTATACTTCTCTTTGTGTACATATCTCTGATCATTTCTTTTAAGATTAGGGAATTACAGGTTTATATGACACTGTGTCATTTTTTAAGTAAGTACATACTCTTTGGTGACACCAATTCTATTCTTTCTAGGCTTCTAGCAGCGCGGGGAACTTGGGAGTACTCATTCCTGTAATAGCTGTGGTGAGTATTCATTAATCTGATGGTTTAAAATTCCAGGTACTGCACTCATGCACAGTTTATTTCTTAGAAATATGCTGTATTGAGATCCCAGTGATTCTGTACATGTAGCTAGTTCAGCCACCACTAGCTCTCCTTGACAGCCCTAGAGGTATCACTCTTTCTCTGTGCCCTGTCCAAACTTCCTCTGCCAACTTACCTGGGAACTTGCCTCAGTTTCCCTCTTGCATGACACCAAGGTCTTGGCCTAACTCTGTTCGTATCCTATATTATGACCTGCATTGATGCCTCTGACCAGTGCTAGCCCAAGATTTGTTTCCATCCCTTCATCAGCCCCTTTCTATGAGATGAGGTCTGGAGTCCTCTTGTTGGTACTTAGGCTATGGAGCTGTAGCCCCAAGTTTTTTCTGGAAGCCATTGTTAGCACACTGGCCACAGGCCCTGTGTCTTGTCACATTAGTACCAGGGTAGAGACCTCATTTCCATCTTAATCTTGTTTCAGTCTGTGTCGGTTTTTTCCAAGATAACCTTTGTAGAAGTGGTTTTTCCTGTTCTTAGTGTTTCCCAGCTCCAGGCCTGAGCATGGGGCCCCATGTTCTACTATTTTTATCCCTTATACTCTTTCTTCCATTTAACCAACCTTCTAGTCTTCCCTAATCTGCCTACCAGCTTTTTCCCATCTCACTCTACCCCAAGTAGTTGGGGTTTAGAGCACTTAGTTAACATTGTGTACTAGAGGGGCTCACGCGACTGCAGAGCTGCAAGGGATAGCTTAGGGGTGAGAAGGTTGGGCAGGCAGGTGGAGTAATACACCCAGAGATGCCTCTCCCCATCTTAGTGAAGCATTTGTGTTCTATACCAGTCTTGAGTGTTCATCATTCCAAACCTGGGGACTCCTAGGCAATCCAGTTTTAGCATTATTAATCTTTAATAGTAAAATGTCATATATTGCATTTTGTAAAACAGCCTGCTTCCAAGTCACCTTTCTTCCGTCTATATATTCCTTTCCTCTCCAGCCCCTTCTTTCAGCAAGTGACTGATTCAGGATAAGGAGCAGGGTCTACATTAGGATAACTCTTCTTCCTGAGTGTGTTTGAGGGGACAGGAGTTGGGCCTGCAGCACTATGAACTTTAACTGCTTGTCTCATGGTTTTGTACAGTTCCCTGGAAACCTGACCACCTCTTGCAGCCTTGTGGGGATATCAGGTTTGCTGAGGACTCTCTGTAATATAGTAGTATGGTATTCTTCATCAGCACCTACATTGGTTAATTTTTTAAAATATAATTTTTTCCATCATATAATCAATGTTGACTAGTGCCCAGTTGTGTTTTATTTATTTATTTTTTGGTACTGAAGATTGAACCCAGGGGCACTCTAACACTGAGCTACATCCCCAGTCCTTTTTATTTTTGTTTTGAGGCAGGGACTTGTTAAATTGCTGAAGCGGTCCTCGAACTTGCAGTTCTCCTGCCCCAACCTCCCAAGTCACTGGAATTATAGGCATGTGCCACTATGCCTGGCTCAGTTGTGTTTTAAAGTGGCATTATTGTGG
The DNA here is from genome assembly GCF_902686455.1 of Sciurus vulgaris. Taxonomy (NCBI): domain Eukaryota; kingdom Metazoa; phylum Chordata; class Mammalia; order Rodentia; family Sciuridae; genus Sciurus; species Sciurus vulgaris. The sequence goes on along the minus strand of NC_136468.1, from coordinate 123,663,055 downwards.
GCCTTCTCGGGGCATGGATGGAAAATTTGATGGACATCTCCCCTGTTAGAGGGGAGATAGGCCAGGCCTCCTCCACAGAGGAGTAAAGTTTAGGTAGATAGGGAGAATGTTCAGGGTGTCTTTCAATCTGTGAGTTCAAGAATCTTTGAACATGAGAATTGTGCCCACATTCCTGTTTAGGTTTTCTATTTTAATTGTTCTTGTTTTGTTTTGGTACTGGGGATTGAACCCAGGGCATTTTACCACTGAGCTACATTTCAGGTCCTTTTTTTTATTTTTGAGACAGTATCTTACCAAATTGCTGAAGGTCTCACTAAGTTGCTGAGGTTGACCTGGAACTTGTGATCCTCCTGCCTTGACCTCCCAGATTGCTAGTCATTTATAGTTTAATAAGTGCGTACAAGAAATTTGCCAGGGGCACTTTGTACCTTTGGGGAGCAATGATGAATGAAGTTGGCTGGAAGCACTTGGGTTTTAGGATCACAAGGGCTGGAATTGGACTCCTGGTCTGGCATGTAGAACCCTGCAAGAGCTCCTGAGCCTCTCCCCAGGGTCAATGTAGGCATAACCATTATCAGTGACAGTTCAGAAAATATACATACTCAAATGCCTGCTCACCTGATCTTTTACATGAATAGAATAAGTATTGTATTTTTAACAAAAAGTTAATGGTTATATTATGGGGGAGGAAACAAATATTTGATTTTATTGCTCAACAAAGAGCACAGGGACCATAGGTTCTTGCATTTGCTTTGTGGTTACCCCTTGAACCTTCTGGTAGAAACTGATTTCCAAAGAGGTTTTTTTTTTTTTTTTGCACTTTTTTATTCTTTAAGTGAAAGATGTGCTCTCTTTTCCACCTTTGGTGACACTGTCTCAAATTACTTTGTTGAGTAAAAGGGCCAGTGGATATGGGACATGAAGGCTGGGTTTTGGCTTTAATGCAGCTGTTTACTTCTCAGTGTCCTTGGGAACCTGGAGTCACTGGCAGGTTGGGTCATGTGAACTCTGAGACTACTTCTTGTTTATATTTAGTGATCTTTGTTTTGAAATTTTGTGAATATAGTATTCTTTCAGAAATATCATTAATTAAATTGATTTTTTTTGTTGTTGTCTAGCCCATTGATAAGCTAGACAACAAATGAAAAAGTTATTTCATACTTAGAGACCTCATCACTCCATTGTGACAAAGTAGTGGTTTAATAAGATCTGTCCCTTGCTCAGAAAACATTACTTTTTGTAGATTAGTATTTTCTGGACCATGGAACCTTTTGAAACCTGTACATTCACTTTCCATAGAAATGCCTATATCTGGGCTGGGGATGTATCCTAACCCAGTGGTAGAGCTCTTGCCTAGTAAATATAAGGCCCTGGGTTCAATCTCCAGCAACACACACACACACACACACAAACATATTCTCAAGACTCTGCATTTTACCTTAGGAAATTAAATGGGACAAACCTATCCAGGGCCTCCAGTTAGAACTCCTTGTTGAGATACTCTCTTAGATTAAGGCAGAAAATCCTGACCTGGCTCTTGCTAAACACCCATCACTGATCTAGACCTTTTATAGACATTAATGTAGATGTCAGAGTCAGATTTCAAACCCAGGCAGCCTGGCTCAGATCCTGTGCTCTGATTTAATACTCTACTGCCTTGAGAAATGAGTGGACTGGTTTCTGTAAGAGGGAATTGGAGGGATTCCAAGTGAATATGAGTGAACAAAAAACAGAGACAAGAGGGTTCTGACCTGTGCAGGAGTATGAAGGAACCCAGACAGGCTGAAGCAGAGGTAGGGCAGAGTAATTGAAAGTGACGTGGTAAAGGGCTAAATACAGAGGGTTTTGTGTGTTTGTTTTGAGATGAAGTCTGCTATATTGCCCAGGCTGGCCTTAAACTCCAGGACTCAAGCAATCCTCCTGCCTCAACCTCCCAAATAACTGAGACTACAGGTACACACTACCATGCCCAGCTTTTTAAGACAGAATTTTTAAGACAGAATTTAGAAATGGGAGGAGTAATAACTTCACATCATTGTACAACCACAAGAATGTGAAGTTATATTTCATATATGTATGATATGTCAAAATATATTCTTCTGTCATTTATAACTAAAAAGAACACTTTTTTTAAGAAGGATGGGGATGTGGTTCAGTTGTTTGAGAGCCCCTGGGTTCAATCGCCCGAATCCCCCCATCAAAAATTAAAGAAATGGGAAGAATAAGAGGAACCAGCAACAAGATAAAAAATATAGGATAAGTATCAGAAAAGAACAGTATTAAAGCACATTGGAGAAGGAATGGAATAATTGGGTCATCAGCTCTGTCAGGCTTCATCAAGAGACTGAGAGGGTATTATGGGAAGTTTTGGTCTCTACCCTGATCTGTTCTTTTCTCCGTAGAGTGCTGGAGCAAGGTCTGGTATAGAAGTTGTAAAGAAAACAGGTGAGGAAAGTTAGCAAGGAAAAGTAGGCTCCAGGTCCCAGATGTCTAGGTTTGAATCTAGGTCTGGGGCAAATCACTTCCCTTCTGTGAGCTTGAATTGCTTCCTCAGCTATAAAAAGGAGGTGATACCAGTGCACACCTCCTAGAGTTGGTATGAGTTCTCAGCAAGATCACCCATGCAGTGGCAATGCCTGCATTCCCTTTCTGCTGCTTCCTTACTGGCATTAGCCTCATCTGATCAAACGTCTTTTGTGACAACACTCCTTGGGTGACCTTGCAGGCAGGCCAGCCTATTCTTGAACCCCAGTCCTACCACATACTGCAGCTGCATTGTGGGCAGGTTTCAGAACCCTTCGATCCTCATCTTCCTCACTTGAAAAGAGGGGAAGGTAAAATTTCTCCTGCCAGGCTGTGGGCATTACAATGAGATGACCTACACACAGAACTTGTGACTGCTGCTCTTGTAACAGTGATGGTCCCCTAATTGAAGGCTCACCATAACTCTTGAATTCTGAGCAACTTTTCTGGATTTCAGGCACCCTGCCCAGGTAGTGAGGAATCCAGAAATACATTCTTTGAGTGTTGCCTGCTTTATCAAACCATATCTGCTATAGAATCATGTCTGAGGGATGAAAGCTGAAACATACACCCCACATAAAGACTGTGGAAAGGTGGGGATGACTTAGAGCACTGTCTCAGGGATTCCAAGCAGACCACATTCAGTGTCATGCCTCATCCTGGTCAAGAGAGTATGCCCTGCTATAGCTTAATAGCCACAGGATAGCACTTGAGTGACTCTCTGTCAACCTTTGTCATTCCTGGGTATTTTTTTTTTTTTTTTTTTTTTTTGGTGGGGTTTTTGTTTGGTTGGTTGGTTTTGGTACAGGGGATTGAATCCAGGGGTACTTAAGCACTGAGTCACGTCCCCCGCCCTTTTTATTTTTTATTCTGAGTTAGGGGCCCATTCAGTTACTGAGGCTCATCTTAAACTTGCCATCCTCCTTCGTCAGCCTCCCAAGTCACTGGAATATGCCACCATGCCCAGTAGGATGTAGCTCTTTTGAATTCAGCCTTTATTAAAGAAAATACTAGAGACATAGTAAATGTGGCTATCTTTATTTATCTCTAGGGTAGAAGACATGACCTGTGTACACACACTGTCCTCTGAGTATTAGTGAGGCAACAGTAGGACATTTACATGGCTTTGGAAGGTTAGACCTTGAGAGAATTAAGCCCCAATGCTCAGGGAACCCTTTGTATGTCTCAAGGTTGTTTCTCCCCTGGGCATTGGGAATGATAATAGTTGGGCACCCTCTTTGGGAGAAGTGAGAAATTAGTCATGTAACTCATTTCTGTGTTTAGATGAGGGTCCCTGGTTGAGAAAGGCTTTCAGTAATAGGACCAGATGAGCATGGATGAGGCTGTCAGGGAAGAAGGTGCTTGAGTGCACCTCATAGGTTTGCTATGAGGAGTCAGGAAGGAGGTGAGGCAGTCTGTTTTCGAGCCCCTTTAGGGAACAACTGACACACCAGCTGGTTATACTAACTCCTGTGGATTCATAGCATTGTTTGCTGTGCATAATTGATACCCATTAGCTTCTCAGTTGTTGGTAGATTTCTTCTTCCATAAGAGCCTTGATTCATTTTGGTAACATAAACCATGGAAGTCTTGGTACCAAAACATCTCTGTGCTCATTGATAAAATGGAAATAGAATTAGAGTGCCCCCAAAATGTGTCAGGTGCCCAGATTGCCATCTTTAAGACCTGGTAGGGTTGGCCACTCTGCCCATGAAGAGCAGACAGCTGGTGCGGTGCTCGTAGACCAGGAACAGAAAGGGTCTGTCGACAGTGAAACGAACTTGAGTGGACAATGGCATGAACCCCACTGTGGTCACAGCCGCAGCCTGGGTGCCCTCTTCATTCACTGTGATGGTACCTTGGTGCTTGAACTGTTTCAAATTGGAAAGGAAAAGTGTTAGATTCTGTAGGTTGGCACACAGAGGAATAGAGCATCTGGTGGAGTCTAATCTTCAGAAAAAAAGGTCCAAAAACCACACATGTAGCAAAAATTACAATTGGTCAAATACCCTTGAAAATTTCTTTCATCATATGTCAATTGCAGTTAATTGTGCTTAGAAGCCATGTTATATCACAAATACTTACCTGTACACTCTAGAACCACATTCATCTTGGTTGCAACCACAGTCTGAGAAGCTTTGGGAGCCAGGTCAGCTGCTGCTGACCCCTGTATCCTCCTCAAAGTCTGGGGTGCACATCCACTAGGTGGACAGGGGCCTGAATTTGCCACAACATTTGGTCTGGTATTCACTTTCTTTTGCTGAGTGCCTATTTGTTGGATTATGAAGTTAAATGTAATTTGACTGAGCATAGCTATTTCACATATAGGAGCACACACCTCTCCTTGCTTGGGTGTAAGCAGGAACAGGACTCATTCCAAGGCTGTTCCTGTGACCACCCTGCCCAGTAAGCAACTGTCAATTGTGCTGCCTTCCCTAGCTGGTACCTACAGAACTGAATACTTTGTGTGCTACAGCTAGACCCAGGAGCAGCTTCAGCAGCCCTGTCCTAGGAAATAAGACTGGGTGGAGGTAGGCTGGGAAGGGACAGATGGAGATGGGAGTTGGGCTGTGACTGACCCTTAAACCAGTGCAGACAAAGGAGCGGTTACCAGGTCAATGGTGATCCTTTGGTCTGATATTCCTGACATGTTGCCATTTTTGCCAAATAGCTCTATGATTCCCATTGACTTCAGGGCCTCCACCAGATTGTAGTTCTTCTCCAGCTTGAATTTAGGCAGAAGTACTTCTCGAGTTCTAGTAAGAGAAAAAGAAGAGGCTCAGTTTTAGTGAATCACAAATCACAAAAGAATCATGTTTTTCCTGTTGAATGTGCACACCCTACCATGGGTTGCATTTACCATAGAATTAACATATCACTTGTTAAAATTTATATCCTGGTACTGTCAGTTGAGGATTTTGGAAAGACCTCTTACTATAATTCCAATTACAGTCAGCCCTTTGTTTCCATGGGTTCTGTATCCATGGGTTCCATCAACCACAGACTGAAAATATCAGGAGGCACAGTTGCATCTGTTCTGAACATGTATACACTATTTGTTCTCATCTTTGTTCCCTAAACAATTTAGTACAACAACTATTTACATAGCATTTACATTGTACCAAGTATCATATAAATAAGGTAGAGATTCTTTAAAGTATATCAGAGGATTGCATAGGTTTTATACAAATATATATCATTTTATATAAGGGACTTGATTGATATCCTTTACCAGGGGATAGTTTCTGAGAATGGGAGGATGGGAAGGGTTTTCTGGGAATGTTGATCTGGTGGGTGGTGTGTGGGTAAGACTAAGAATGGCACTGGCAGGCTAGTTTGGCCTTCTTGGGTTCAGGGTAGAAGTAGGGGCATGGAGGTTAGGAACGAAGTAGGTACAGAAGAGACATTTTAAAGGAAAAATCCATAAGACTTGATACTGAGAGGCTACCTGGGGAAATTACCTTCCTCTAAGAACATGCTTCTTTTTTAAAAAAATTTTTTAGATGTTGATAGGCTTTTATTTTATTCATTCACTTATATGTCGTGCTGAGAATCAAACCCAGTGCCTCACACATGCTAGGCAAGCACTCTACCACTGAGCCACAATCCCAGCCCCAAGAATGTGCTTCTTGGTTTTGCTGCATTTCTCTGTATTCTTGTTCTATTAGGCACCCTAAACCAGATTTTCTTATTCATACTGGCCTAAGTAGTATCCAGTAAAACAGAAGTGTGACTGACCTCATCATTCATTCTGCCATGATCCAATAATAGTCTCAGTAAATATTTAAAATCTGCAGTTTTAACTATCGAGTAGTAAGTAATAATAGAAGAAAATCATGAATCACAAATCCTCGGTGAGTTAAGAGAACTTCAGAATTACCTGGGTAGAAAAAGGGAGAGCTAATCTTTGTTGAATTCCTCCTAGTGATGTCCTAGGGTACATCACTTAATTCTGTTTATTTCTCACCTTGACCCCCAGCAAGTAAAAGAATTATCACCATTTTTAGGTTCACGGAACTGGGCTTAAAGTCACAAAGCAAATATGTAGCAGAGCTGGAATAATTATTCCCAAGATAACTCGAAACCACCTGCCTTCTGAAATTGACCTATGGAAAGCAGATGTGTTGCTCATAAGTGCTCTCTGATCGTCTCATTGAGCAAGAAATTTGGACTGAATTAGAGTGGCCTGTATGGCATTCTTGGGTAGTTAAGCATATTTCTCCCTTTAAAAAAAAAAATGACCAGAGTTTCAGTAGTCCTGGGCACCTCCAGCCTCTAGGAACTCAAAAGAACAAACACCTGGAAGTACCTGTTTGTCATGCTTTTTTGCCATCTTTCTACCACCTGTGGTGTCAGCTGTGCTTCAAGGGTCTTCATCCCTGATAGTTTGTGCGGGACCACAATTAGCATGCTGATACCTCCTACATACTCCAACTGAAGAACATCACAGTCAAGTTCCTGGTCATTTGCTGCAAGGAAGTTCCCCTTGGTCTGCATCATGGAAACCTTGACCACCTCTCGCTCATTCAGCCGGAAGTTGTGGTTGTGTGTCATTTCCACTGGGAATTTATTCACCCAAGATCCTTAAAATCAAAAGAAGCAGGGAACTATTAAGATGTTTCTTTAGAACAATGGTCCCCACCCTTAATGATGTGTCCAGATTCCTTGGAGGGCTTTTCAGGGCCCATCTCCAGAGTTTCTCATTCTCAGATTTGGTTTGGGCTGAGAATTTGCATTTCCAGCAAGAGATTAAATAGACTAGAATGGATTTGGGGTTAGATTCTGACACTAAATAGCTGTTTGACCCTGGCAAGACACCTAACTTGCCTGGGCCTCTTGAGGCAAGTTACTTGTAAAATGAGTAATTTAGAGCTTCTTTTAGCTCTGTTGGTGGCTCTCATCCCTCACACTGAGATTTAGTAGCATTTGGCAGGACACATGGGTGATGTGGTATTTCCCTCAGGATCTTCACTGTAGATTGTGTTTCTTTGCAGTACTGGGAATTAAACTTAGGGGTGCTTTACCTCTGGTGCTCTACCCAACCTTTTTTTATTTTATTTTTTATTTTTTATTTTGAGACAAGTTCTCACTAAGTTGCCCAAACTGACCTCAAACTTGTGATCTTTCTGCTTCAACCTCCCAAGTTGCTAGGATTATCAACCTGTTACACCATGCCCAGCTTCACTACAGATTTGGATGCAGTGCTGTGTATACAGTAATAAGTCTGTTCTATTTTAGCTCTAAGATGCTAATAATAGCTCTAAGATAACTAGTAATAATTGGTGACACATTGATGACTGGTGATGTGCCACTCATCTAAGCACCTTTCTGTATTATCTTCATTTTCTGCTCCCAGAAACTATATGAGATGGGTGCTTTTATTATTATTCCCTTTTTGTGAATGAGAAAACAGACACAACTAAGTGAAATAACTTGTTAAAGATTTCCAGCTGGTGGGTCAACAACCTAGATAAGATAAGCAGGCAGTGTCTATGTAGGTCTAACACCAGACAGCTTCTGTCTGACCATAGCTATAGCTTAGATGCCTTTTCTAAATCTGCCTCACCCAGGATTTTCTCAACTACAGCACTATTGACATCTAGACCAGGTAATTCTCTTGGTGTGGAGAGTTTTCTGTGTATTGTAGAGCATTTAGCAGCATCTATGGCCTCTCTCCATGAAATATCAGCAGTGCTTCCCCTACCTCCTCAGGTCATGATAATCCCAACTATCTCCAGACATCTGTCCTGGACCCCACAGGGAAATCATTGCTCTTTCCAGCTTTGATAGGAAGAAAGCCCTTGAGAAGTTATATTAAAGTGGTTCAAACATTTGTAATTAAAAATCAAATTAGTAATAGATTTGGGAGCTAGAAATTGAAATTATACTTCTAGAGTCTCCTCTCCTTTGAGAGGATTTGTTGATACTAGCAGTTGATCTTTTCAATTCCCATCATTGGATTAAGTGACCATGTCAGTGTGATCAGGATGTTGAGCATATGTTTGCCTATTAACGCTTTGTTGTCATATGGGTTACTCTGTTCAGGAGATAAACTGACCACACCTAGTCATTTCTCTACCCCCATGCTGACAGAAATGGCCACCTGTCCCTGAACTCAGGCCAGGGCTAATGCAGAGGCCTCAAGTGATATGGAGGCTCCTGACAAACTGGTAAGACTGAGGACTTTGATGCTGTCAGATGTTTTCCACTTACGTGTTCTAAAGTCATTTATTTTTAAATTATTTTTTATATATTTTTAGTTATTGATGGACCTTTATTTTATTCATTTATTTATATGTAGTGCTGAGACTCAAACCCAGTGCCTCACACATACTAGGTAAGCACTCCCACTACTAAGCCACAGCCCCAGGCCTAAAGTCATTTTTAAGCATAGGTTAATTGCTTCTGAAATAAATGTCAGTAGCCATGTTACGCTATTATTATAATGTGTAGTTTGACTCACTTGAATTCATTGCCATTTGCCCCACACTGTGCTGAATGTTACATCATAGTCTCTTTGGATCTCCCCCTACAGCCCTGTCAGATGCCTTTTCTAAATCTGCCTCTATGATATCACCTCTGAGATAAAGATAGGAAACCAAGTCAAAGTTGTTGAATGACTTGCCCAAGTTCACACAAATGAGAAGTGGTGAAACCAGGGCTTAGGCTCCTGTTTGCCCAATATAAGAATTTATAACCAGGGCTGGGGTTGTAGCTCAGTGGTAGAGCACTTGCCTAACATGTGTGAGGCACTGGGTTCAGTCCTCAGCACCACATTAAAAATAAATTAATTAATTCAATTAAATAATGGTAATAAATAAATAAAAACTTATAACCAGTGATGAAACGAATGTATGTTCATCATATACACTATATGTGTGTGTGTATGTTGCTGTCTTTAAGTCTGTTGCAAACCGGGTAGACACTCAGCCTTTGATTCCAGCTGGCATTGTGCCTGGCTCAGGGTGGAAGGCCAGGGGTCAAATCTCAGCACTCTAGACCATCCTGAATCCTTGGCCTCCTTAATCCTATTTCACAGCCCATCTGGCAGGATGCCTGCCTTGCAGAGCTGCTGGGGGACCTTAGCCTGGGCACAGAAAAGGATGTACCCCTCTCTGTGGGATATACCATGAGGTCTTAGCCTTACCTCCACCAAGCAAAAGCTGGGAGACAGCCTTTGTCCTTTGCATTCCTGGGTTGCTGTACAATTGTTGGAGCTAACAGGAATCATTGGCCTCCCAATAATTGTGTCCTCATTGGTGTCTGGTAGCTATTGATGGCAAAGTGGAGAGACCTGGTCATTCAGGTTCCAGTAAGAGATGTGGATATTACAAATACATGTTCCTTTATTTCTAGGATTCCAAGGCATGTGTGTATGCACGTGCATGTGTGTGTGTGTGTGTGTGTGTTGGAGGGGTAGTAACCTCCTTAAAAAGTGTCCTTATGCCTGGTCCAGAACCACTGCTCAAGAAATAGTGGTTCATTTCTCTACCTCTACCTGCCCATAAGAACAAAAGTATCTTGAAACAGAGTTTTAGTTTTTAATGTTATTTACTCTACCTGAACAGTTCAGAGACACATGTCCTTCACCTTTTGTCCATATTTCTGTTTCCTGATAATTAGGATAAGAATGAAGAAACTGAAATCCAGGTTGGCCAAATGCTAATTTTTTTTTTTTTTTTTTTTTTTTTTTTTTTGCATTATGTCTTCTAATTTAATCTCTGGAGATGGCCTCCCTGGGTACAATATTGACTCTGCCCCTTACTAACCATGTGCCCTTGGAACATCCTCCTAATTCTTGGTGTCTTGGTGGCTTTGTCTGTAAAATAGGAACCCCATTAATCATGTTGACCTCAGATATGGTGAAGTTCCAGTGAGCATAAAGCTCAGAGTTAGGGCTCAGTAGCTGTCACCTCATTGTAATCTTCCTTGTCCCTGTATTTGAGTCAACCCTGTAGACATAGATCTGTTTTCTTGGGAAAATTATAGCTAGAATATAGCTTTTGACATTCAGTCTAGAAAGAGCCCATTTTGAATTTGCTTTGAGAACTGTAAAGCTACTTCTTACCTTTGAAGTATATGCAGTTAAGAATCATCATCTGAATAGTAGGGTCTATATTTGCTAGAGCTTCCTTTATGAGACCTTTGGTGAGCTTCAGAATGTGGTCGTTAGTTTTAGAAATGAAGGCAGGATCTGAGAAGTCAGCTGCCTGGGCCTCAGCGAAGTAGTATTCTCTCACTTTAGTTTTGAAGTCATCCAGGATAGGAAACTGCTCTTTGACATAAAGGTTGTTGACTGACCGAAGTGTGTACCCAAAGTTCCTCCTGAAGAGGCGATGAGTCAGCTTGCGGAAGAGATTATGAATAGTTGTGATCTCATACTTGTTACTAGCATTAACAAAGTCTTTAAAATGCAAAACCGAGTGCACTTGTTCATGGGTCTCCCCCTTCAGGCCTAAGGAAATCATCCCCATTGCAGTTGAAATGCCAACAGGTGCTATAAAGATGTTATCAAAAGTGTTGGTCAGGTCCTTCAGTGATCTGTAAAGGTTGAAGGCAAACTTTGCATTAAGGATGTTAAGACGCTGGATCCGGCTCTTGCCTTGGAAAAGCTGCAGGATGTTCCCAGCACTTGATTCTATTGGGGAAACTGCATCAATTATATAAATGTAGTCATCATCTTCACTGAATAACTTTTCCAGATCCAGGTAATCGTCATCTTCCTCCCCCTCTGGAATCCAGTCATTGGTGACTGTGTTTTCTTTGTGAAAGTCAGCAGGCAAAAGGGGCATGCTCACATTTTTATTATTGAGCTGACCTGTGAGATCTTTGCTTTCACCAAACACAGATGTTATGATGAGGAAAATGAAAAGAGGGTAGAAGGGGTATTTCATTTTGGCAGAGCTAAAGCTGTGAGGGAAAATAAGATGACATGTTGAAAGGTGGCCTAGCTGGCCCCCACTCTGTTGCAGTTCAGATGGCAGATTAATTGCAGCTTTGACCCAGGAAGAAGCTCTCCCTTAAAGCATCAGTTCTTAAACTGTTGAGGATTCTGAACTTAAACAGAATCTGATGAAAATAAACATACATCATACATTTTATGTGCTTTGTAAATCTCTCATGGGATTCATGGGCCCCTGGATGAAAATCCCTTCTCTAAAAGTTTGCAAAACTAACATTCTAGAATCCCAGGGGTTCAGAAAAGCCAGAAAGAAGTTTCTTTTTCATTCATTCACCAAACATTGTCTTCTGTCTCCAAAAAGCATATCAGGTAATAGAGGCATGAAGGTCTTCCCTACTGAGAGCTTCATGAGCCAAACTCATGGGACAGATGTGTAGTAATTTGAGGGTTCTTAAAACTCAAAGCAAAGCATGTGGGACAGGAAAAGGAATGTGACTTCACTTCATGTAGTGATAGTAGGGGTGCCCAGTCACAGAATTGTGGAAGCTTCACCTAAAGGTGAAGCTTGAGTGGGCACCTGGGACAGGAGGGGAATTTCCAATAGAGGGACTCAGTCCTGTCTGTGCAACCCAGACACCTATACTCCACCTATACTCCACCTATAGGATAGGGGTGTTGTGGGAAAATGTTCATGGGTTAGGCTTTCTGAAAACAGATATTCTAAAGATATTCGAAATTTGTGCAGTCATTTGGGGTTAATTTGTATAAGATCTGGAACTTGTCTGTAATGCCAGGACTCCCTTAGGGCCTGGTGAGGATGTGATTGGTGGCCTGGCAGCCCCAAAGGCTATTAATAAGGTTATGGAACTTGCTACAGGTATACTTTGCTGTCAGGAAAAGCCCAGTCTTTTCTACTGCTTCTACTGTAATCTCAGCAGGCAGACAAGGTCTGTGTGAGGGCAATGTAGGATGTCCCTAAAGACCTAGGGACACTCCTTTTATTTTAAGTAAACAAGATAAGTATTTAACATATATCTGTGGTTAGCTTATCTTTATCTACTCATCCCCTTCCTTATTCCAAAGAGGTTTTGTCTTGGCTTGTGAAATTTATTTTGGCTGCCAAATGGCTTTGTCTTGCTCTTTCTTACTTCCCATTTATTAACTGCATCCTGGGTAGATGAGCAATTGTTCGATGCTTCCTTATTTCACCAGATAGTGGCCATAAATATTTGTAATGCTGACCCAGGCAGGTAGTCCATAATCCCAACTTTTTCTGATCTCTCCAGAAAGAAGTATTGCATTTTGTTAAGCTTGTTGTGTGCTTGTTCCTATTTCCTGTTGGAATATCTACTACCAGTCTAAGCTATGTAAGAGTTACTGCCTCCTATTACATATTTAAACTTGTTAGGTCTGAGATTGTTAGGGACTAACTGTACAGAAACCCTATTTGAATGCTCATAGTTTTGTTGATGTTGATAATGGCAAGGACAAATGATGGAGCCTCTATTGGATGCCAGGCACATATAAGGCATTTTGTGTAAATTAACTCTACCCTTCTATTTCATATATCAGGAGATTAAGCCTTTTTTTTTTTTTTCTGTTGCTAATAAATGGCAGTGGTTTGGACTGGGGGTGTAGCTTAGTGGTAGAGTGCTTGCTTAGCATGCTTAAGCCCACGTTTGATCTCCAGCACTGCAATGAATGAATGAATGAACAATTCGATTAGAACCAAGTTGGCTGAGTACCCCCACACTCACACTCTGCCTGCCTTGTTTGTCCTGAAGTACCAAGACACTCCCAAATTGGTTGGGGAATAGTTCCTACCAGTTTTCCAACTTTGATCCTCTCCCTGCAATATTGTTTAAAAAAAAAAAAAAGTCAGCTCCAGCATTGTTTTAATAATAACTGAGAGACTTTGGGATTGCACATTTTGGAGAAGAAAGTCATAGTTTCTGAACTTGAGAATGTCTGTTGTCTTTTCCAACCTTCCATCTTAGTCCCTTACTGAGGCATGGCCTCATGTAGTTTGCATGGGTGAAGCAATTTCTAGAAAGGATTTCTAATGTGTATGGCTGCAAATAGAATGAGACTCAGTTTCCAAATTGAATCAGGCATGGGTATCTTTGGCAATGAACTTCATAAAGTTAGAAGTAAAGAAAATGAGTAACTTTAGTGGAAGTCTCCTCACTTGACTAAACTTTAAAGTATTCTTTTCAGATAAAAAATAAGGTTAAAGAAAAAACAGAAACCAACTTGCATTAATAAGGATTCCGGAAAATGAATCTGAGGCCAGGCAGGGAGACAGACTGAAGACATTCATGTTCTTTTTTTCTTTTTCTTTTTTAAATTTATTATACTGGAATTGGACCCAGGGGACATTCGTGTTTTTTTTCCTCATATTCAGAGTGTATTTTTGGAAACTTCTTATACCATAGTCCTACATTATATGATTAAAAACCAAAAATAGTTTTCATTTGCCCTGAGGAAGGAGAAAATATCTCTGATTTTTTATGGGTTGAAAAATTTAAGAATCTACAAATTAAATCTTCCTACCATTTTGTTATTTAGTATAATAAAAACTATATATAAGAAATTTAAAAACTGTCACTAGGTTATGTTTAAATTCAGATTACTATCTTTGAAGAGAAGCAATATTCTTTTACATTTTTTTGTTTTAGTTGTAGATGGACACAATACCTTTTTTATTTATGTATTTTTAAGTGGTGCTGAGGATCGAACCCAGTGCCTCATACGTGCAAGGCAAGTAAACTACCACTGAGCTACAACCCCAGCCCCAAGAAGTAATATTTTTTTAAGATAAATTTTTCAGACAATAATTTTTCTAAGGACTTCATATGGCACTTTGTCTTTAGTTACATGCATCAGAGCAGAACACCTGAAAACTGTCATCCTTCTCCATGCAGCTCATTAACTCCAGGTCTAAACAGAGCAAGTGGAATAGGAGAGAAATAGCTGCCAGGAGTTTGGAAAGTTTTATTTTGAAATAACTTCAAACTTACTGAAAAGTTAAAAGAATAAAGTAGTAGAGCAATTCCTGTACCCCCTTTTCCCAGATTCACCAGATGTTTACATTTTGGGACATTTGCTTTATACTTTCTCTCCATATATAAGTGTATATGTGTATGTACAAATGTATATACACACACATACGGGAATACATATGCAAATTATTTTCTGAACCATTTGAGATTAGATCTCTTCTCTCATGCCCCTTTAACCTTTAATACTAATACTTTAGGGGAAAATGTGTAAGACAAGATTATTCTCATACATAAAGCATAGAATAGTTATCCAATTTGAATAATTTAACATAGATACTTTTATTTCTTACATAGTTCCTATTACAGTTTTGTCGATTGTCCCACTGTTGTAACCGATAGAATTATATAAGGGACAGATTAAAAATTTTAAACATTTTTCCACTTCTTAGTATGGAAAGCTTCTGCATTTGCACATTGATAAAGAAAGGATTGAGTTGCTCATCTCTAAACATCAAAAATTAGAATTTATAATCAGCAGAAATGTTAGAAAATGAACTTACCTCTTTCCTTCTGAGCAGCAGCTTTACAGAGATGAAATCTACCAGGGTCACCAGTGGAGTTCCAATGTGAACTTTGGTGCTGGGCTGTTGCATATTTTCCAAAGTAAATATGTCCCAATTCAAACACCACCCAACTAGCTTTGTCAGCACAAAACACCTCAGCTGTGTCTTTGATCATTGCTTAGTGACTGGCGACTCCCAGGCTCCAGTTTTTCTGTCACCGAGATTTTTAATGTGAGTGTCATTGTCACACACAGCCTTGGTTCAGGAGCAGCCTTCATTGAAGCTCGCACATAATCTAAGGCACTCTTCAGACTTCTGGAGGCTAGGCTGCACTTTCAGAGAGGTTGTAATGTGCCCCACAAAATAGAGGTCACAAGTGTGACCTACTATTGTGTCTTCCCTCTCTGAGGTGATCATCTTCTGACTTAGCCCTGACCACCAAGGCAGATGTGACTGTTTTGGCTGTGAGGTGGGTGTCCCTATTCTTCTGTGAGCTTATTTCTCAGTGAAAAGTGGAGCCGGAAATAAGATCGGTGTCTTATACAAAATAAGGATTCTATTGCATAGGCCTTTCTTCAATCAAGGGTCACTGTTCATTACTAGAATCACAGCCCAGCTCTCCTGACTATTGTGGGGCAGTTAAGGATATTGCTCAGCTGTTATTCCCAAACCCAAGTCCACTTAGATAGTCATGGGGATCTGTGGAGCTGTAATTTTTTAAATTTATGTTGTTATGATCTAAAAAGTTATCAGAATATTCTATATTATGTAGGAAACCAGCTTATTACAAAACACTGCTTTCTGATTTGGGTACCTATGAGTGTGTTTGGGAAATCAACTAGTTTGAGTCTCAGGCAAAAGCATGTACAGGTGTTTGAGGGACTATGGGTGTGTCTCAGTTGCTACTTGAGAGATGCTAACATATAAAGACCATTGTGCTCAGGACATGGAAAGTGTGGTTGGGTCTGGGTCCAGCATAGCATACTAACTTTAGTCAGATCTGTTCCCCAGAGCCTTTATCTGCTCTATTCAGTCCATCCAGCATGGACACCATTGTGCTGCTCTGAGAGGCTCTTCCCTGTGTCCAGACTCCTCCTGGGGCTCAGACTCACAAACTCTGCTCCCTGTTCTTAACTTTCACTCACGCTAAGCCTGGCCCCAACAGAGCCTTGGCAACTGCAGTTCTTTCTGCTTGGAGCATCTTCTCTGCAAAATGGCACACGGCTGCTGATCTCCCACTTTTCATGAAACCACACCTACCACCCTGGCTGAAATCATTCTCAGTGTTCTTCCTTCCAAACTGAGGATGGTAATTACACCTACTGTGTGAGGGGGTTATAAAAATTGAGATAAAGGAGTTGGGGGTGTGACTTAGTGGCAGAGTACTTGCCTAGCATATGTGAGGCATTGGGTTCAATTCATAAATAGGAATTTTTTAAAAAAGGTTCATTAACAACTAAAAAAATATTTTAAAAAATTTGAGATAAAGAATGTGAGGAAAAGCAGACTGGCACCCAGCATACAGTAGACGCTCAGCAAATGGTAACCTTTCTCATTTCACAGAACCTGTATGTATTCACAGAAAAGGTGAGGTAACATGTTTTCACTTTGTTCTCTGGATACTTCTTTGCTGGAATTTCTGTTCTAGGAGTACATATTACTTTTTTCTTTTTTCTGAGTGGTGGAAATCAAACCCATAACTTTACTCATACAAGTCAAGTGCTTTACCACTGAGCCACACACCCCTACCTCTTACTTATTTTGGTGGAGGTGGTGGTACTGGGGATTTAACTCAGGGGCAGTTTACCACAGAGCTACATCCCCAGCCCTTTTTATTTTTTATTTTGAGACAGGGCTTCACTAAGTTGCTTAGACCTTCACAAAATTGCTAAAACCGGCTTTGAACTTGGGATCCTCCTATCTCAGCCTCGCAAGCCACTGGAATTATAGGCATGTACCAGCTTGCCTGGCTATTTTTTTTTTAATACTATTAATGAGTGATGTTTCCTGCATATTTAGCTTTCTGGTTATGTAACCCACTTTTGAAAAAACTATATTTCAACCCTTCTTAACACCTTGATGTTTTTGAATCTGTTTCACGTTTAAAGGTAAAAGATGTATGTGGTTTGAGCCTCCACCGTAAAGTGGTACCACCTGTCACACATACTGCATTGTTTTTGTTCCTGTTTAAAGGTTTGCCTCATGGTCAGATATTTTTTCCCAACTTTTTTTTTTTTTTTTTTTTTAACTGGGAGTTGAAATTGGTGGCCCTTAATAGCTGAACTACATCCCTAGCCCTTTTTTTTCAATTTTTAGACTGAGTCTCAATAAGTTGCTGAGACTGGTCTTAAACTTGAGATCCTCTTGCCCCAACCTCCCAAATTGGGATTACAGGCATGCACCATCACATCTGGATTTTCCAACTTTTTAATATGAAATTTAGAAAATTTACAGAGAAGTTGGAAGAATTAAATAATGAACATTCATATGCCAACTGAAAGCACATGGGGGGAATGCAAAAAGAAAGAAAAAAATGGAGGCAGACCTCATGGACCAGCAATGTTTTATTCAGCATCAGAGGGGTACATCTTTGGGGACAAAATGGCTAAAGCCTACCACGAGGGTCTGGTGTAGCCTTAGCAGCGCCAGGCCATGGGAGGAGTTAGTTAACTATATCCTTCATTCCAGACTCTGAAAAGGGGTATAATGAATTGGGGCATTGATATCATGTCAGGCTGTTTCCTGCTGTAAAGGGCCAACATAGGGGAACCCCCTCTCAGAATTCTGGGAGAGGACACAGGGATTCCAGTGGTTGGCGTTGAACAGGGGTATATGTAGAACAAGCTTTGGGGTAACTGCAGGCAATATTTCCTTGTCATGGTTTCAGGAACTCAGATTGTGAACACGGGGAGAATGGCTTTGAGATGTTCCTGGGAGCAGATTTGGTCTAACTGGGTCTCCTTACTAAAAGTTGTTTCTGTATAAAAAGCTATTAAAAGAAGGATGACTATTAAGGAGGATAGAAAGGGGAGTAACCAGGAGGACCACCAGGAATCAGGCATTTCTTGCCTCCATTGTTTCAGATCTGGTGTGACTATTAAAGATGATATGTAGGAAACATGGAGAAGGGAGACATTTGGGAGGGGGTCAAACAGTGAATGTCCCTTGAAGCCCGAGATCCCAAATGAAGTCTAGTGATTGAGGAGAAAGGTGAAGGGGAAGTAAATATAATAAATTTAATTTGTCTCTGAGTGTTGTTAAGAAAAGGTGAAAGGACATCTGAGAAAGTGACATTAGGAATTTTGGGCAAGAGGATCAGCAGCTTCAGTTAAATGGGAAGAGGGGGTTATTAAGAAATCAAGGTATCCAGGACAAGAGTGAGAAATCACAGGGGCAGAGGGGTTTTTGTTGGAAGAAGAGTGGCAGGGTTTAATGAAGTCTTGCTGGAAGGTAGTTAGGGGATCCAAGAGTTGTGCCTGCAATATTTGGACTCTGGTTGGGAGAAAAGGGAAATGAAGGGTGACTGAGAAGATCTGCAAGAGTGTGTGTGATAAGACCGGTAATGGCTAATATAATGTAAATTTTCTGGCTTCAGGGATAAGGAATGCTGTTGTCACTGAAATATTGAGGCATTTGGGCCAGCCTTGATAAACTAAGTCTAATTGTTTTGATAGGAATGCAGTGAGGTGGAGAGTATCCCTTGTCCTCTAGTAAAGAACTCCAAAGCTTACCCATGTTCTGAGTAGAGTGATAGGAAAAAAGGCTTGTCAGGGTTTGGTAAGAGAATTCTGGAGAGTAGAAATGGTAGTAGAAAAAGAATGGAAAAATGGAAGAGGATCTAAAAGGTTCCCCTTGGAGACCTCGTAATGAGGTTTGACTATGAGGGAGAATTTTGGTATCAGATGCAAAAATATTTTAAAAGGCCTAAGAGGGACAACATGTTCCTTTTGGTGGTCAGCAGGGGAATGTCTTTTAAAGTTTGGAGTCTCTCTGGGGTTATGGTGCAGGAGGTAGGGGTTAATAGGATGCATGAATATTATACCTAAGGGGAGCAGAGTTGAGCCTGAAATTGAGAAACCTGGTGCCCCCAGGAGGCCAGGGAGTTAAGCAGGATGCTAGTGTGATGTGTGAAATACTCTAGTGAAGGGCTGCAGAGCAGAAGATGATCTACATACTGCATAAGGTGGCTAGGGGAGAAATTTAGGGTGGCCAGGTCATGTTGGAGAGCTTGGCCAAAGTAGTAGAGACTATCTTGGAAGACTTGAGGGAAAACAGTCCAGGTGAGCTGCTGTGAGTAGTTAGTGTCTGGGTCTGTCCAGGTAAAGGCGAAAAGTGGGCATGAGGGAATGATGAAGGTGTCTTTCAGGTCTAATACTGAGAAATGTGTGGTGGAGGCTGGGATATGAGATAAAAGGGTATAGGGTTGGGCACTACAGGGTGTGTGGGAACAACTGTCCCATTGATTTTTCTGAGGTCCTGTACTAGCCAAAATTGCCCATTGTATTTTTTTATTCTGAAAATGGGAAGTTATAAGGCAAGTGGGTTGGTATGAGGAGTTTGGCCTATAATAAATGGGAAATGATGGGCTTCAAACCTCTGAGAATTAAGGTGTTAAAGGATATTGGGGAAGGGTTACATAGTGGGTGGGGTCTCTTACTTGGATATGACTGTAGAATGATGTCTTGCTATTTATTTTTTAATTTTTTTGGGGGGTGTGGGTACCAGCGATTGAACTCAGGGGCACTCGACCACTGAGCCACATCCCCAGCCTTCTTTTGTATTTTATGTAGAGACAGGGCCTCATTGAGTTGCTTAGCACCTTGCTTTTGCTGAGGCTGGCTTTGAATTTGTGATTCTCCTACCTCCCCACCACTGGAATTACAGGCCTATGCCTCTGGGCCCAGTGGTGTCTTGCCATTGTAGGTTGAGAATTATCCCAGATGGTATGGTTAATCCCAGCAAGCAAAGGATAATTAGAAGGTTTAGGGAGGGAGGGGTTGGGAGGAAGGGGTAGTAGTTCGGGACAGGGCCGCACCTCAGCAGGGTAGCAGCTCTCCCTGTGCAGATTCAGGGCTCCAGCAGCAGCCCAACTACACAACTGAAGGCTTTTGGGGGAAGGCGAGGAGCAGGGAAGTGGGGCCAGTTCATGCAGACCTAAACCCATATCTTCATTCTCCCCAAGACATACCTTACTGAGGGCAACACTGATGTGTGCCAGGCAGAAAGTGGCCTCTGATTCGGAGGTCTCATAGAAAAACTAGAGGCTCGTTGAAACCAGGAGGGGTAAAAAGAACCCATAAAACATCTCCTTTCCTAGTCAAGGAACCAAGTAAAAGCATGTAGAAGGGAATACAAAAAGAAAAATGGAGGCAGACCTCATGGAGCCTCTATGATTTATTCAGCACTGGAGGAGCCACATCTTCAGGGACAAAATGACCATGGGCCACCACAAGGGTCTGGGTTTTATATGCAGTCTTAGCAGAGCCAGGCCATGGGGAGAGTTACTTACTTTTGCCAGGCCCTTGTGACAGACAGTGGGCAGGGCCAGGTCATAGGAGGAGTTTTGGTAGCAGGATCATTTAGGGCTGGGCGGGAGGACAGGTAGGTAACCATATCCTTCACCAACCACCTCCATAAAACAGTAAATATTTTGCTGTATGTGTTTAACTACATATGTTTATTGGGAGAATACCGTTTCCTGAAGTGTCTAAAGATGAGAGGACAAGAAACACTTCAGCTCTGGACACCTTGTACTTTCCTGGGAAAATCACAGTCTTTGCATATTTCAGATTTGTAGTCCAAGTCAGATTTTTCTGTGGATTTAAAATTTTAAATCTAGGGTCCAGTCAGGATACATGCATTGCATTTGTCTGTCTTGTCTCTTTAGATTTCTTTATCTATCTTAGTCTTCCCACTTGTCCCCTGACCTTGACTTTTCCTTTTTAGGCACAAGCAATCGTCTCATTCGTCTCATAGCCTTGCCTTTCCTGTCTTAGGGGGCTAGAAAGGACCTTTTTCATATTACAGCCCTTCTCTGGAAACATCCCAATTCCTTCCTTTTTTTTTTTTTTTTTTTTTTTTTTTGTACTGGGAATTGAACTCGGGGTTGCTCTACTGCTAAGCTAAATCCCAGTCTTTTTATTTTGAGACACGGTCTTGCTATGTTGCTGAGGCTGACCTTGAACTTTAAAACCTCAGTCTCCTGAGTTACTGAGATTACAGGGATGTGTCACCATGCCCGGTTCTAACTCCTTTCTGTCTCTTGAAGCACAGGAATACTTCTCTGCACAGAGTCCTAAACCAGCAACCGCTGCGTCATGTCTTATCTCTAGATATATCAAAGCACTGCTAGGGCCTTTTCTGAAACTAGCTCAGTCTTTCCTTCCTGAGGACTAGAGCAGTCTTAGCTGAGATGATAACGGAGGGACCTGGAGGAGTCAGAGGACAGGAGAACCCACAGGGCACTTTCAGACTGAAACCCTTCTTTCTCTTACCTGTGTCAAAATGTTGATCTTGCCAGCCATTTAAAGCCTCTGTTCCCATTGGGAATGAAGCATTCTGGAAGCCTAATCTTTTCTATAACTACCAAAGGTAAATTCTCTTTACGAGACATTGGAACCTCTTAGCCACATAGACCTTGAAATCTATTGTCTGGAGATCCCATTGTACCTCCACCATCAATTGGAACCTCATCTTAGGAGGGCCTTTCACTGCAAAAACAATCACTTATTCTTGTAATCACCCTTAGTGTCCACTGGCTGAATTAGAAATCCCTTATCAAAATGTCCTTTTGTGGTCAATGTTCTGTGCAGCCCTGGACTTCTTGTCTTGACTCTTTCATCCACTGTTGTCCTCCCCAACAGCCCTCCTCAGTGCTCCCTACTGCCTTAGTACCTTCTCAAAGTTCTCCCTGCCCTGCCAGCACCCAAACTCTCTCCAAAGACACAGCACCCTGGTAGCTTCCAAGGAGAGACCAATCTTCCTATATAGGTTGTTAGAACCCTAAACAAGCATCTGTGTTCTCCCTGTGATTATAAAAGGAACATACTTATGGCAGAAGTCCAAGAAATACAGTCAGTGTAGCTGGGAATGGTGGCACACACCTGTAATCCCAGCACTGAGGCAGGTGAATTGCAAGTTCAAGGCTAGTCTTGGCAACTTAATGAGAACTCACCAACTTAGTAAGACCCTGTTTCAAAATAAAAAGAACTAAGGAGGGGCTAGGGAGATAGCTCAGTTGGTAGAGTGCTTGCCTTGCAAGCACAAGGCCATGAATTCGATCCCCAGCACCACAAAAAAGAAAAAAAAAAAAAAAAAAAAAAAAGGACTAAGGATATAACTCAATGGTAAAGTACCTCTGAGTTCAATCCCCAGAGCCTAAATAAATAATTAAATGAGGATGTAACTCAGTGGTAGAGCGCTTGTGGGTTCAATCCTCAGTATCACACCAACAAAAGAAAGAAAGAAAAAGGAACACAGACAGTGTTAAAGAAAATAGAAATTCTTGACAACTCAGTCACCCAGAAATAATCTGTATTAATATGTGGCTGGATTTTCCCTCTTTGTTCTCATCTATATCAGTTATATATTTTGCATTTTTTCACTTGACATTGTGCTTTCTTCCTATGTCACCAAATGGATGTGTAAAATATTTATTTAAAATATTTTTGGCATACCAGGGATTGAACTCAGACATTGTACATCCTAGACTAGTGTTCTGCCTCTGAATTATATCCCCAGACCTTTTATTTTTCAGTTTGAGATAGTCTTCCTAAATTGCCCAGTCGACATGGAACTTGTGATCTTTTTACCTCAGCCTCCTGATTAATTGGGATTACAGGCATATGCCAACAGACCCAGTGAAAATGTGATTTTTTTTTTTTTCAATTGTGCTGGGGGTCAAACCCAAGGCCTCACGCACACCAGGTAAGCACTCTACCACTGAGTCACATCCCTAACCTGAAATATAATTCTTAATATTCTCTTACTTATTTCAAGTTGACATTGTTTTTCTATTTATTTTGCTGTTATAACAAACATTACAACATTTTTGTGCCTAAATCAGCTTATTGTTTTGATGAATTCCTAGAAATGGGTTTGTATAGGTGAAAAGTGTTTGGAAATATTTAGAATTTGATGCATATTACTAAATATCTTCTAGAAAGTGTGCCAGTTTATAATTTCACCAGCTGTATATGAATCTGTCCAGTAATGAATATCATCCATCATCTCTTTCTATTCTGTCCCCCTGACCTAAGTCCTGGCCCAGACTTGACAGTTGTTAAGTGTTTGGGTAGCAAAGGCTCCCTCAAAGCAGTTTGATCATTACTATATATATGGATCAGTGTCCTCTGGGGGTTCTGTGAGTATTGACCTATTCAACTAAGCATTTTACACAAACTTAACCTTTTTATGTAACTGATGAGGCACTCCATGCCTTAAATCAGGCAAGATGCTATCTCAAATAAGGATGCAGGGAATTCAGTTCCTTACAACTGTACCTGAGCAACTCTTCTTTTACCTGTTTTATATATTGGAATTCTGCTCAAGATTACCGTTTGAAAAAGTTGTGCTGCTGAAAAAAGATTTTAAAGTTACTTGTGTTCCACACACAAAATTTCTTACAGTCTCCCTAGCACTCTTGAAGCGCTTGACAACTTCTCCAGTAACTCTGCCCCACTGTGATTGTTTGCTACATTCCTCCCAAACAAAAGCCCTTTGAATGCAGAAATGGGGATTTTTACCTGCCAGGCACAGTGCCTGCTACTTTAGGTACTCAATAAACAAGTGAATGAATGAGTGAACTACTAATTGATAAAATTATTGAGAAGCAGTATCAACTACTCCTTAGTGTGCCTTTTGTTATCGAATCTGACTAGCTGAGTCTGAAGAATGCTGTTGGAGAATAAATCTGTGCTTGATTTTACACTTGCATGTGTTAGGGTATGGTGAGCAAATAAACTTTCTCTTTCTTGGCGAATCAGCTCACCCGGCGATTGCCACCCATCAAGGAAGCCAAGCCTCGGTTACAGAAGCTTTTCCGGGACTTCTGGCTCTACTCTGTACTGATGGGATTTGCTGTGGAGGGATCAGGTAGGAGGATAATCTTTGTCTCCTAGGAAAGACAGATTGAGGAGTAGAAACAAGCAGGAGGTCAGACTCAACCTAATTATAATATGAACATGTTCAAAATAAGTTGAAATGCAGCTGTTTCTTCCTATAAGTATTTGCAAACATTATACTTCCCAGATGGAGTTTAGAATACTTGAATACCACATACCTTAGGGAAAATCTGCCCAAGTTAGACAGCAGACTAATTTTGGCAATAATTATCCCAAAGGGCCCAGGACTCTAGAAATTATCTGAGTCAGTACCACTGTAATGCTTCTCAAGCCAAGAACTCTCCTTTCTTGCTTTCTTTCCTTCTTCCTTTTTTCTTTCCTTTTCTTTCCTTTTTTTCATCTTTCTTCCCTTCTTTCTCTTTTTCTTTCTTCCCTTTCCTTTCCTTTCTTTCTTTCTCCATCTTTTTCTTTCCTTCTTTTCCTTCTTTTTTCTTTCCTTCCTTCCTTCCTTCCAGGGGATCAAATTCAGGGACCCACCCAGGCTAGTCAAGCACTCTACCACCAGTCTATATTCCCAGTCCTTGTCTCACTTGTATTCAATTTCTCACAGGACTCTGGCCAGAAGAGTGGTATGAGGGGGTCTGTGAAATAGCCACCAAGTCACCACTACTCACCTTTCCCAGCAAAGAGCCACTGCGGTCAGTCCTCCAGTACAACTCAGCCATGAAAAATGACACAGTTACCCCAGTAAGGATTCTCCCTTGTTTTTGCTAAAATCTGTGGAACCATTAGGGCAGATCGTTTCAATGTCCTTATGAACACATTGCCGGCTGCCACAGCCTTTTTCTCTTGGGGAGATATGCTTGTAAGTCTGTGAGTGTTTCTTTCCCTCCAGGCTGAACTAAATGAACTCAGAAGCACTATTATCAACCTGTTGGACCCTCCTCCTGAAGTTTCTGCCCTCATCAACAAGCTGGACTTTGCTATGTCCACATATCTCTTGTCTGTGTATCGGCTGGAATACATGAGGTACACAGGTCTTCACTTCCCTGCACATTCACATTTGAAAGAATTTTAAAATTTTTGTACCTTCTAGACGTGGAACTTCTTTTTCAGCTCCTCCCAAGACATGCAAGCTTTCTAAACAAAAACAACTAACAAAAGCACCATCTGCTTTTCTCTTGTGCCCCCCTTCATAGGCACCAAAATGCCATATCTTTAGATACATCCCAGTGTCTAAATTCCATTTTTGTCCCCTTTCTCATAGGAATTAGGC
Source organism: Sciurus vulgaris (assembly GCF_902686455.1). Lineage (NCBI taxonomy): Eukaryota > Metazoa > Chordata > Mammalia > Rodentia > Sciuridae > Sciurus > Sciurus vulgaris. The sequence goes on along the minus strand of NC_136468.1, from coordinate 123,637,727 downwards.
TTCTGAGCAGTCCTGATATTGCAAACTCAGTCCTTTGATATTGGGGACCCCTCTGAGAAGCCAGTTCTCACTTGAGAAGGGTCCTAAGATACTCACTAAGCTGGTTTCCAGGAACATGGCTAAGTTCAAAAAGCAGTGTTACTTAGGAATGGTCCAGCTCCATAATAGTTCTGCAGGTGGCCCGACTCTTAGTATGTAGCCACAGCAGTCCTAATCACTATAATGACTGCTGTTATCTGATGAAATATTTGTATTGTACCAGATACTGTACCAAGTCATATATATTAGCACACTCTCCAGCAAGCTGTTGAGGTTGGCAATATGGTCTACCCAGTTTGTAGATGAGGGAAATGAGACATGAAGAAGTTAAGTAATCCCTAATGTAGATTGAAAATCAAATGTTTTTTAATAAAATATTTATTTATTTTCCCTCCTCTCCTGTACTGGGGATTGAACCCTCATGCATTCTAGGCAAGCACTCTACCACAGAGCCACATCCTCACTCCTCTAAATGGTGTTTTAAGCACTGTGCCCTGCTACCTCTTGTCAGTGAATGTCAGAAGCTTCCAAATAATAATGGAGGGGGAAAAAAAAAGAAATAATTGATCTCACCACCATCCCCACTAACATGTTATATCGCTCTTTCTAGTCCTTTTTCAAAATAATACATTTTCAAAGAAAAACAGGTCAAAACAAACCACGCCAACCTAAACAGTGAAAGTATCGTTTCAATGCTAATGTGCATGACTAGAAGAGGTGTGTTGAGACTCTTTCAGCCTTCTGTGTTGGAAGGCAAGATTGTCTCTCACCCGCCACAAGTGTGCTCCTGAGTGTTCTCAGGTTCTCAGGACCCTGAGCTGCCCTGAGAACCTGAGAATCCTGTGCTAGCATGGAGAAGCAACCAAAAGCCTTTATACAAGAATTTGCCTTAGATTCCCAGCCACGGTTACTGGGAAATTTTTTAAATAATAAAATAGAAAATGTGAGAAGTCAAGTTAAAGCCATGTGCATGTGAGCAACTGAGAAAGCATGTGCTTAAAGCCCCCTGGCCTGCCCTAAGGAGGCTTACCTCTTGAAAGGCTGATGGATGCACATCACCAAACCCCACTAAGTAGATCCTCTAAAACTCTGAATGGCTCTTTGAAGGGGCCATGGTTTAAACTCACACATTTCTTTTGTTTTTTCCTTTTCCCCAAAGGTTAAAGATATTTTTCACTATAAAAGTCAAAATGTGGACTGGGGAGGTTGCTCAGTGGTAGAGTGCTTACATAGCATGGCTCAAGGTTCTGGGTTCAAACTATAGCACTAAAAAAAAAAAAGGGTAAAAACATCAGAACTGATATGTATTTCAGTGGCAGAATATTTGCCTAGCATGCACAAGATCCTAGTTTGATCTCCAGAACTGAAAGAAAATACATAAATAAATAAAATGTCCACAGCACATGAGATTTTCAAAGGGAATAGTACAAAAGATGCTAAAGGTGAAGAAATACAGGTCTGTCTTACCTAGCTTTGAGCCCCCACATTCCTACTGTTAATTGTCCTATTTTTCCCTCTAGAAATTTTCTCTCCATAGGCAAACATATATATTCTACATATAAACACACACAGACAGGCCTTTAGGAAACCTGTCAGAGAAATTGTGCTCTACCTATTTCCCTTGTACCTTGCTTTTATCACTTAGTAGTATATCTTGGATGAATTTCTGTAACAGCACATGACAGCTACCTCCCATTTTGGTGGCTATGTTATATGACATTGAATGGGTATGCTTTGGCTTATCTGACCAGTTTCTTGTTGATGGGCATTTAGATTGTTTCTGTTTTGGGTAATTCAGTCAGCACTGTTATTGAGAATCCTTGCACACATAACCCTTAAGATATGTAGCTAGTGGCAGTGCTCCAAAAAAATATTGGAGTGTTATAATAGGTGGTACACATCACCCTCCAGAAAATCCAAGTCATGTTTGCCCCTATAAATGACAGAGGATTTCCTTTTTTCAGAACAGTTCTCAGTTTCTGTTTCTCAGAATAGTTGCAGCAGTCTGAGCAGTGTTAAAATCTCTGACAGGGAGAGCTTAGATTTTTGAAAATTTATTTAAAGCTGTTTTCCTTATTAGGGTACTGCGTTCAACAGATCCTGATCGCTTCCAGGTAATGTTCTGCTACTTTGAGGATAAAGCTATTCAGAAAGACAAATCTGGTAAGCTTTTTATTATGATACTCCCATGATGACCTGAACTTTAATAGGATAAAAGGGATACCACTTTCTGTTTTCTATCAACAAAGAGAAGTTTATCAAGTTAAAAACTGCATTGGAAGGATCAGCATTAAATATGTAACCTTAGAAAACATATCTTTCCAGCTCTGCCATTGTTTCAAGGAGACTCAAAACAGAAGGAGCCTCACCATCAATGTTCAAGTGTGCTCCAGCATCCAGATTCTGGTTCTTAATATTATTCTTTGCTATAGAGAACCATGGCTCCTTGAATAGTCATCAGTGGACTTAGAGCATCTTACTGTGGCCAGAGGGCAATCATACTTTTTAAATGTCAGGAGCAGGCTAAGCGGACCAAGGAACCAATTTAAAGGGACTCCTAATGGACAAATTATAATAATTTGAACATAAATAAAGTGTTTATTTTTTGCTTAATTAAAAAAAGTTTAGATTATGAAAGTTATGAGTTAATAATGATACTCTTTAAGAAGAGTAGAGGTTAATATAAAATGTACAAGAAGGTTTAATTACAAAAGAAGGGTGAATACACTGGGAGATATATATATATATATGTATATATATATGTATATATAGTTGTTATGCTATTATGCTATATTATTTACAGAATAATAAAGAGGTGGAAAACCTGTACATGTTCAGTACAGATGTAATATTTCCCCCATCCTTTTTTTTTTTTTAAACATGTTCTTGCTAAGGTATAGACTGGCCTCAAACTTATGATCCTCTTGCCTCAGCCTTCCAAATTACTGGGATTACAGGCATGCAGATCCATGCCCAGCTTTCCAAAGTATTTTTTTTTCTGCTCGGATGTGAAACCCACAGAAACAGGACCAGTTATACATAAAGCTTATTTCTTCCATAAGGCCTTGTGAGGTGGAGGCATGTAGTTGTTTCTGCTTCTCTTCACATAAACAAGAAAAAGGAAACACCAGGAAAGAGCCTCACAGTCCAGGAAAAGGTTCATTACCAGTGATTGCAAGACTAGTCATGCCTGGTGACTAGGTAGACAGGGTTTACAGTAGATGATGAACAGAAAAGTTCCACAGGTTAACCAGTGAAGCTCTGTGAATCAAGGCCTCCAGAGAAAGGTGGCTGCATGCATAGCCATTGACTTGAGTATTTCTACATCTTTGTATCCCTGCCGATTAGGAGGAACACGGGCCAGGAAGGAAGACCTCACTTGTTAGGCTATCCCCAGGCCAGGGTCTGCATCATTTCCTGGGAAATTTCAGTATATAAACATTTCAGTATATAAACAAGTCTCACGATGCAGTGTGTTCTCAAACCCTGAGTGCACAGAGGGCCTCAGCTGTTACAAGTTCCAGCCAAGAAAACTAAACTCCTAGGGTCAGAAAAATAGTGGAAAGTCTATGAAAGCATGAAAATCTTATTTACCAAAACCACAAGTAAGGCAAATCCAAGTTAGGAATAGGAATAAAAAGAAGAGATAGAAAACTGGAAAGAAGTGACATTAAATGGAGGCAGCAAAGAAAAAGGTTTAATGTATAGAATAATCACTTTTTGACCAATTTTAGTATAAGCGCACTGATAAGAGTGATATAAAAGGTGTTTAAAAATGTAAGGGTTCTCGGCTTCCTGGTACCTGAGCTGAACAGTTTTCCTGTACATCTGCCATGGAGTTTGGCTTTGTGCCATGATGTTTTTGGCCTTACCTCAGGCTCAAAATGACATGGTCAAGCAACCATGGACTGAAATTTCTAAAACCAGGAGCCAAAATAAATATTCCCTCCCTTTAAAAAAATAAATAAATAAATACTCAGCAACTTAGTGAGACCCTAAGCAATTTGTTGAGACTATCTCTAAAAAACAGATGGGGCTGGGGAGATAGCTCAACTGGTAGAGTGCTTGCCTCACAAGCACAACGCCCTGAGTTTGATCCCCAGTACCGCAAAAAAAAAAAAAAAAAAAAAAAGGTGGATAGCAGGACTGGGGATGGAGCTCAGTGGTAAAGCATTGGTGGGTTCAATCCCTAGTACAATAAATAAATAAATATAAAAATTTAAGAGATGCTAAAATATTAGACCTACTGTTTTAAGCAAATGTTTAGAATCATTTGATTAAATTTATAGTCAGGGAATTAATTTGGTAGAATACATAAATTTTGATTAATCATGTGGGTAAATTTTTTGAGGAATACTGATTGATAAATTCCTAAGATTAGCAAATTTAATATTAATAAAGTACACGTAGTAATGAATAGTCCTTTCCATGCCAAAAGCCACTGGGACATTGGTGGATCCATCAACTTGTTCTTGCCAATGGAAAAATCATTCCCAGATACTTCTAGTACTGTTTTTGTCTTTTGTTGGAAAATAAATGCTTGAAGAAATGTTTTTAAAAATCAGCCCAGGGGAAAAAGGTACACTCATACATTGCTGGTGGGGTTGCAAATTAGTGCAGCCACTCTGGAAAGCAGTGTGGAGATTCCTTAGAAAACTTGGAATGGACCCACCATTTGACCCAGCTATCCCACTCCTCGGCCTATACCCAAAGGACTTAAAATCAGCATACTACAGAGATACAGCCACATCCATGTTCATAGCTGCTCAATTCACAATAACCAGACTGTGGAACCAACTTAGATGTATGTCCTTCAATTGATGAATGGATAAAGAAACTGTGATATATATATCATATATATATATATATGATATATATATATCATATATATACACACAAACAATGGAATATTACTCAGCTATAAAGAATAATAAAATTATGGCATTTGCAGGCAAATGGATGAAATTGGAGAATATCACGCTAAGTGAGATAAGCCAATCTCAAAAATCCAAAAGGTGAATGATCTCACTGATAAGCGGATGTTGACACATAATGGGGGGTGGGAGGGGGGCAAGAATGGAGGAAGGAGGGACTGTATAGAGGGAAAAGAGGGGTGGGAGGGGTGGGGGGGGAAATAACAGAATGAATCAAACATCATTATCCTATGTAAATGTATGATTATGCAAATGGTATGCTGTTACTCCATGTACAAACAGAAACAACATGTATCCTATTTGTTTACAATAAAAATAAATTTTAAAAAAAATAAGCCCAGGAACTCTAAGATGCTGCTTCATGTAAAACTTTGATGCAATGAGTCTTTTGCAGAGCAATTCACACTGCTGCTCAGCAGAGTCAGGAAATCAGGTGTGTGAATTTGTTTTTGCAGCTGGGAGCCAATAGAGTTGGCCAGGAAAGATGATACAAGGATTCTAGAAGCTCCCTCTGCTGGCAGTAGGGGAAGGATTATAGTGAGCATGGGACTTGTTTGAGGCCTCAGGTGAAAAGTGGAAGCAGGCATTTTCTACAAAGGAATCCTTTTCCAGTCGGGGTACAGAGCACAGGAGTGGGTGGGCATGCTCAGAGGATCTCACACACATGTCTCAGGACTACTTAGGCCTGGGATACCATCAACCACTGGCCAATTCATTCCCCTAATTCATCCACCCAGTATTAATTTGTGTAGCAGCTATTTTGTTCAAAATTCTGTGCTAGAGAATTGGCTTACTCTGAGATCCTTTGATTTTAGGAGGGAGAATAAGCAACCAAAAAAATTGGAAGTGCCAATTCTTAAAAGGCCTCAGAACCAAATTGATTGGTTTGGTTCTTAGTAACTAGTTAAGCCAATAAGGGTACAGCTATTGAGTTTACTTCCCACTTCTTTTCGTTCCTAAAAGAGATAGATAGAAAAGAGTTGTTTTTGGAGACATGTATTATTCATGAATTTTTGGAACTGATCAGGAGAGAGGGTATTTGAAACATTAAGCAGCCCACCTAAAGGGGAGGGCTTCCACCTCCTTTCTGCAGGTGTAAACCAAAGCTCTGTATACACAAGATCAGGAGCCTACTTGCATACCCAGATGCCTAGTTAATCAGTACACTAGTAATCTGGAGCTTACTGTAGGAGCAAGAAGAAGGGTGACTTTTTAAAGTAAAAATCTCCTTAGATATTACCTCATGATTTTGATTGACTTCTGATCACTATGATTATTTATTAGGAACTCAGAGACTTAGTTTCTACAAATATAAGAGCTACATATATGAAAAAATATTATATCAAACCACACCCACAAATAAGTTTTCACTTACCCAACTCGGCCTCTTAAGAAAATTGTCTTGCTGAGCATGGTGGCGCATACCTATAATCCAAGCAGCTTGGGAGTGTGAAGCAGGAGGACCTCGAGTTCAAACCTAGCCTCAGCAACTTAGCAAGGCCCTAAGCAACTCAGCGAGACCCTAACTCTAATAAAATACAAAAAAGGGGTTGGGGATGTGGCTCAGTGGTTCAGTGCCCCTGGGTTCAATTCCTGTTACAAAACCCCACCCCCCAAATAAAACAAAACAGTCTTTACCCTTGTGTTTGTCTCCAGGACACATTAGTCACTTTTCATATTGGTGAGAGCTGTTTTGAGACCTGTTCATCCTTATAACTATTAACTATGAAACGCCTCTGTGTCCCAGGACTCCATTCTGGACCCAGAGGTACAAAGCTGATAACACCTGCCCGGTCTCTCTCCTTTTTGTTGAGCTATCCCTAAAGGCATGTATAGAGGGGACAGAATGTGGAGCAAGAATTGTACTTCCTTACCATTCTGTCATCCATACTAAATTCTCACTGCATTCTGTTGCTTTTTAAAACCTGCTTTGCACCCTGTAATGGTGAACACACCCCATGCTCAGATGTTGGTTTCTAAAGGCCATTCCCCAGTAATAGGAACTAGGGCTCCAAGAAATGGTCTGTTCCAGGGAGAACTGGGCCAAAGATAATACAGGATAAGCCTGGGGCACTTTGTAGAACACATTAAGTATCCCTTATCTGAAATGCTTGGGAGCCAGAAGTTTTCTAAATTTCAGAATTTTTTGGGTTTTGGAATATTTGCATAGACTTCGCCAGTTGAGTATCCCTAATCTGAAAATCAGATATCAAACTCTTCAAGTTCTGCAACTGTTTGAACATCTTGTGAGAGTGCCCAGTGGCCACAGCTGGAGTAATTTAAACAATAGTATTAGATTATAGCCCAGTGAATAAAATGAATATTTATGAGTGTATACTGATTAGATTATTAGATAACTTTAAAAAAAGAGAGATATGAAAAAATAGGGAAGAAGGATGAACCCTTCCTTACAGAACTCCAATTACAAAAAGTCGAAGGAATGAGGAAAAGAAAATCCCCATGATAGCCACAGTAATTACTGTAGGCAGAATCCACTGAGGGATGTTAAAATTAGTGGGCAAATTTTGAAAAGAAATTAAATAACCATGTAGAATTTGGGGCTTTTTTTTTTTTTTTTTTTTTTTTTTGGTACTGACTGAGAATTGAACCCAGAAGCACTCTACACTGAGCCACATCCCCAGCCATTTTTACTTTTTTTTTCTTTAAATTTTTTTTTTTTTTTTAATTTTAAGACAAGGTCTCACCAAATTGCCAATGCGGGCCTCAAACTTGTGATCCTCATGCCTCAGCCTCTCAAGTTGCTGGGGTTATAGGCATGTGTCACTGCTCCTGGTCTCTGGTGGTGACTCCCTTCTACAGTGTAGAAAGGAAAGAATAGTCAACTCAGACTAAGTGATCAAGGTTAACCTTAACAGTCATAAGAGATATGGATATTATAGACCCCTGATATGATGTGACAAGAACAGCATAGTGCCTCTGTGGTATTATCTCTCAAATCATAGTCTAATCTTGAGCAAGCATCAGACAACTAAGTTGAGGGACCTTCTGTAAGATTACCTGTACCTTCAAAAGTGTCAAAAGATAGCAGAATGTGGTAGTGCATGCCTGTAATCCCAGCGGGTCAGAAGACTGAAGCAGGAGAATCATAAGTTCAAAGCTAGCCTCAGCAGCTTAATGAGGCCCTGAGCAACTTATTGGGACCCTGTCTCAAAATTTTAAAAAATTAAAAAATTATCTGGAGATATGGCTCAATTATTAAGTGTATCTGGGTTCAATCCCTGGTACTAAAAAAATATATATATGTCAAGTTATGAAGTTCAAGGACAGACTTAAGAATCAACACAGACTAAAAGAGACTAGGAGATATTATGAGCTTATACCACATGTTTTCCAGGCTTGGATTCTGAAACATAAAAGGGACATGAATGGGAAAACTAGGAAAGTACAGATAAAGTCTAAAGTTTAGGTAGTAGTATTCTATCATTGTCAGTCTTCGTTTTGACAAATGCATCCTAACTACATAATAGATGTTAATATCTGGGGAAGTTGGTGAACATGGGTACATGGGAACTCTACTGTCTCTGCAATTCTCTGTAAGTCTAAAATAATTTCAAAAGAAAGTGTTTGGAAATAGCTAGGCTTGATCCCTTTCTGTGGCTCCACCTGATCCATGGAAACCTTCTCATTTCAGGGATGATGCAGTGTGTGATTGCTGTTGCAGACAAAGTATTTGATGCCTTCTTGAACATGATGGCAGATAAAGTAAGTCTCAGCAAAGTGCAAGCACATGCCTGCCTGCTGGAAGCACACAGGCGTGCTATCATACCTATCTCTTTTGACTGTAGGCCAAGACAAAAGAAAATGAAGAGGAACTGGAGCGGCATGCTCAATTTCTGCTGGTGAACTTCAACCATATTCACAAGAGGATAAGGAGGGTAGCTGACAAGTACCTGTCTGGTCTGGTGGATAAGTAAGTTTCATTTCCCACTAATGCTTTGTATATATGTGTGTAAATGTTTGAGATTTGAAATGCAGGGGGAAATCATTCTTACATCATCCATCCAGAAAGCAATGGCATCAGAAGGAAACTTCTCATAGGTGATACAGACTCCACCAGAATGTCAGGGAATTTGCTATGGCCTGAATTTTAGTTTCGAAACCTCTGTTCTTTTTGAACTATTGATGTTATTTACAGTACCTCTCTTGCTAATTAGGTGGTCACATCCCTGTGTTTGAATCCTGCCCACCCTACCATCTCCTATCCCAGGGTCCAGTCATAGGTCCCCAAGTAGAATCAGTATCCTATGGGCTTCTCAGAAATAAAACTCCACACTGAGACCCTTTCCTAATATTTGTGCTGGGAGCCCAAACAGATCCTCTACAGTACATCTGCACATTGATAAGGTGGGCTTGGTCAGCATCTCTGAAGTTTGTAAGCAAGAAGCAGTAAACACCCACAGTGGGCCTACCTGCAATTCCCTGAGGGTATCAAGGGGTTCTGGAACCTTCCACACATGCTGAGTGCCTGCCTGGTCCAGGCAGCTTTGCCATCCAGTGGTGGGTCAAGAGCTAGCCAGGGGTCATGAGAGCAAGTCTAGCATACATGTTGTATATGTCTGAGCCAGGCCTCCTGAGCATTAAGTCATAGATGACTTACAGCCACATAAAGGTGCTGTTCCTTCAGCCCTGACGCCACCAGAGCCCATGGCCTATCACTTTCAGGAGTAGGCAGCAGCTTCTCTCTCTACACCAGAGTGTCATGCAGATACTTCATTTTCCTTTTGTGCCATTTCATGAAGAAATATTGGGGAGCCCTGTTTGAAACATGGTGGCACAAACCTGTAATCCCAGTGACTCAGGAGACTGAAACAGGAGGATTGCAAGTTTAAAGCCAACCTCAGCAACTTAGCATGGCCCTAAGCAATTTAGTGGCACTCTATCTCAAAATAAGAAAAAGGGCTAGGGATATAGCTCAGTAGTAAAACGCCTGTGGGTTCAATCCCCAGTACCAAAAAATTTGAGGGGGAAAAAAAAAGAAAATAGGATTGCTTTGGGGATGGAGTGGGTGTGGCCTGGCTAGGGTAAAACCAATATGGTTGATCCTTGTCAGGGTGGGAGCAGACCACTTGGGGCATGTCTGACATTGAGGGATGGGATTAGAAAGCATTTCTGACCAGGCATTTCCTACCTCTCTATAGTGGTGCCCTGCCTCAGGGATCTCCTGAGACCCCACTTCAACAATCAACAGAAAATGTAGCTTGTGCTGGTGCAGGAAAAGGTGACAGAGGTGCCCCCTCTCAGATAATGCAGACAGACTCCTGGGAGGCTCAGCTCCTAGACCCTAAGAGTCTGTTCTTGATGCAGGTTTCCCCACTTGCTGTGGAGCGGGACTGTGCTAAAGACCATGCTGGACATCCTACAGACCCTCTCGCTGTCACTGAGTGCTGTGAGTGTTCCTGGATGACCCTAGTGACCCGGGGTTGGCTGACACTCCTGCCATTTATTCTGTGTTGTGGCATGCCCCTCCAATTTGATATGCCTCAACCTATTTAATGCTGTAAGTGATAAATTTGCAGTGGCAGGAAGTGGGGATTGCCCACATCCCACTCTATTGTTTCCAAGTAAACTGCAGCAAATCTGAAAGCCCTTCATAGGTTGGACATGTGGGAAGGAGTGGCAAACATGCTGCCCTAAGTCAAAAGCTTGGCAGTGGCAACCTCAAGAAAGCTTATTGGAAGAGGGAATCTTGCTGTGCTTGCAGGATATTCATAAGGACCAACCTTACTATGACATCCCTGATGCACCCTATCGGATCACAGTTCCTGACACATATGAAGCCCGAGAGGTAGGTTTCACCTGCACCTCTTGGTGCATGTTTCCACACTTGCTCAAGCCAGGCTGTCTTAAAGACCATGCCAGACATCCTACAGACCCTCTTGCTGTCATTGAGTGCTATGAGTGTCCCCCAGTAACTCTAGTGAGCTAGGACTGACTGACATACCTGTCGTCTAGCCTGTGTTGTAGCATGCCCCTCTGATGATATTTCTCAGTCTAATATATGCTTTAAGTGGCAAATTTATGATGGCCAGACCATTTTCTTAGCCAGGTCATTTTCATGACCATTTGATGAATATGTGTGCTCAACATACATTATTCCCCAAGTCCCCAGCATTAAAGGTATGAGTAGTCCTAACCCCATCACATGTTGAACACTCTAAGCAATGCTTGGGTTCTCCTGAAGAGAGGGCAGGTGACTCACCCAAGCCTTGTCTGTCTTCCAGGCCTATGCCTGCCAGCCAGCCACCCTGACTCTCAGCTGTGCTCCTGCCTTAGATGCCAAAGAGGTTTCCATCTACCAGTCAGTTTATAGCCTCTCAAATTTGCACTGAGCAAATGTGATTTTCAGACAAGTTCACTTTTCTGAGGCATACTGATTTTTTGTTATTGTGATGGGCTGACATGGCTGTGGCATTGTTATACAGTGGACAAATAGGCAGGATTAATAACTCCAAATGAGGAGAATGTACTAGTTGTTTCCTATCCCTGACTCAGTCTAACTTGGAACCTGTGCTGTGGCAGGACTGAAGCTCAGCTCAGCCCTGTGTTCTTCCAGCCTGGCGCAAGGTCATGTCCTAATTCAGGCCTCTTAGCTAGACTAGCTGTCAATGTAGAGTTTCCCTCATGCAGTGATGGGACACCCATGAGGATTTTTGCCACCTGGAACCTGCCTTCCTCTTTAGTCACTGATTCAGGACATGTTGCACAATTGCCCTATGATATGCCATTTGTGTAGGTTCTGCCACACAGCTTTGTCCAAGAACTATAGAAGTCTGTGCAGAATTCCTGTCCCCTAGCAGACACAGAATAAAAATATGACAGTATATGACAGGAAAGAGTTGCCTTAATGTTAGAACATGATCACTCCTAGGGCTGCTGTAGCCAATATTGGATGCTTAAAGAACAGAAATTTATTTCCTCACAATTCTGGAGGCTAGAAGTCTAAGATCAGAATGTCAGCAGTGGTGGTTTCGTCTGAGGCCTCTCTTCTTGGCATGTGAATGGCTGCCTTCTAACTGTATCCTCTCATGGTCTTCCTTCTATGGGCACATATCCTTGATATTTCTTTGAGTCCAGATTTCTTTTTCTCATAAGGATACCAGCCATATTGGATTAGGGTCCACCCATATTGTCTTTTAATTTAATTCCCTCTTTAAAAGTCCGATTCTGAAGTACTGAGGCTTAGGACTTCAGGTTGGGTTTCTAGGGAAAACACAACTCAACCCGTGGAAGCCACTACAATGGCCCAGATAGCTGATTTCAGGTTGTTGAAAATCAGTCTCATCCACTTCCAGAGCATCGTGAAGGACTTCGCTGCACGCTGTGGAATGATCCTTCAGGAAGCCATGAAATGGGCACCCACAGTCACCAAGTCCCACCTACAGGTACTTTCTTGAAATCATGAAAAAGCAATCTCAAAGCATGGTGCAGTGTTACTTACCTGTTGTAATTCCAGCTACTCAAGAGGCTGAGGTGGGAGAATTGCAAGTTCGAGACCAGACTGGGCAACTTTGGGAGATCTTGTCTCAAAATAAAATTTAAAAATGGGTGGGAAAGTAGCTTAGAAGTAGAGTACCATGCGTGAGGCCCTAGGTTTAGTCTCCAGTTCTGTATATTTAAAAAAAAAAAAAAAAAAAAAAAAAAAAATCTCAATAAGCTCCTTTGAACATCCATACAGAGGACTCAAAATACAAATAGTACTAGTGTGAATAAACAGAGACCAAAAACATTAATCTAGAGCCTGGAAATAGTAGACCCTCAGGCGCTGCTCTGTTTGGAGACTTCTTGTGGGGTAAGCATGCTAGTCAGTACAGGAGGAGAGCAATTGGCCTTCAGATGGGCAGGCCCTGACCACTCACATCAGGTATGGTGTTGGGTCTATGGCAGGACTTGAAGCTCCTTAGTCGGGGCAGTGTGATGGGTGGAGGAGGTTGCCAGGAGGCAGGAGCTCTGAGAGCTGAATGCATTGTATGCATCTATGCAGGACCTTAATGGAAGCTGATGAGCAGAAGCAGAATGGGGGATTTAAGTTCTTTTCTAGAAATTAAAAAAAAAAAAAAAAAGCTCTAGTCTATACATGTAGGTACATATGAGTTTTTTCAGCAAAAGCACTGGCTTGTCATTGTGGGTGACTGAGAGGTGAGCTATTGTTCTAGAGACAGTCAAGCAGACGCAGAATAAAAATATGACAGTATATGACAGGAAAGAGTTGCCTTAAAGTGGGTTAAAGATAAGAAAAATGCCACACTAAAAGGAATCTAGGTTAGCAAAGGGCAGGTGTGAAAATGGCCTCAGCACTTTTCAAAGTGAGGACAGTTTAAAAATGCTTTGGGGCATGGAATCTAGGAAGGGTAGTGCAACCGCTTCAGAAACTCTAGAGACTATGTGGAAATGTACTGGCAAGAATCAGTTCCAAAAGTTGTGAGGTTCCTCTTTCTACTGAAGGTTTAAGCAGCAAGGATTAGGAGGATGAAGACCACATGGACACATTGGAGCAAACCCACAGGCTAAGCAGATAATTCAAGCCTGGTAAACTAAGATAGCCTGCCGTTTGATGCCTTATAACTTCTGAATTTGCACACTAGAATTCTTCAGATTATGGTAGTTTCTCAAACTTACTATTGGGGAAATGTCTGATTCCTTCATTTCATGTAGAAGAAAACATCCTCAGCTCGAAGTGGTTTTTAAAGGGGAGGAACCCTTTAATGCCTAAAAGGTTTCAGTGGACAAAAAAAAAGTCAATAGACCTTTTCATTTTCCCAAGCATTTTGTCAGGCAGGACTGGATTAACAAGGAAGTAGAAAATGAAATGGTCTTGATATTTTTACCAGGCATTCCATTGGCATTCCCCTGGCATCCTTTCTAGTCCCTCCTTTCCCTTTTCCCTAGCAATCCACCCCTCTGAACCCTAGCCTCACCACCTCCCTCCTTGCCCTCAGCTTCAGCCTTCCCAAGACTGACCTCCTTAATTCTATTCCAGTTGTGTTTTTTTTTTTGGTGTGTGTGTGTGTGTGTGTGTATGTGTGGTTTTGTTTTTGTTTGTTTTTTGTTTCTGGTACCATAAATTGAACCAGGGACATTTAGCCACTGAGTCACATCCCCAGCCCTTTTTTATATCTTATTTAGAGACAAGGTTTCGCTGAGTTGCTTAGGGCCTCGCTGAGTTGCTGAGGCTGACTTTGAACTTGTGGTTCTCCTGCCTCAGCCTCCTGAGCTGCTGGGATTACAGTCTGGTCCAGTTTTAACAGCATACTTTGTCAATGTAATTTCTTTTTAATTTTTAAACTTGATCATTAGTCATTTCCCGTCACTGTGGGGTCCATGGATACTTTTTGGTTTTCTAGGAGCTCCCAGAACCATTGGTACAATTTTGTGTATACATGCTCATGTGCTTTCTTTTGTGGGGATTTATGTGGTTTAACCTAAACTCCTTTTCCTTGCCCAGAGGTCCCTTGTGACCTGGCCAATTTCTGGCCAGTCTTGTCCCCTGCTTCCTTACCCCTTTCACTTGATGCTCCTGTGGTGCTGAACCCATGTGGTCCCCAGAGCAGGAGGCCTTCCTCCCACCTCTTTGTCCTGCCCTATGTCCCTTTGCCTCAGTGCCCCTTCAGCTTGTCATTCAGGTGGGCTCAGGTATTTATTATAGGCTCCTATCTATCACAACTGCAGCCATGGTGCTGTAGCAGAACAGAGGTCCCCACATGGACTCCACACCACACTGCCTACACATTGACAGTAGAACTGAGCTATGCAGCTCAGAGATTGGCATAGCACTTGGCAAACAACAGAGGCTCGACAAGAAACATGTGACCTCCTGTTGGCTGTGTGACATCACACCTACTGTGTGACAGCCATTCTGGGAATTGGGCCTTTTCATTTGTAGATGAGCAGTAGCTAATCATAGAAGGATTTGGCCTTATTGATGGTCCCCCAGTAAGACTTATAAAGATTCGTTTTCCCCTTTAAGTGAAATAACATGTTGTCTTCCTATTTCAGGAATATCTGAACAAACATCAGAACTGGGTGTCAGGACTGTCCCAGCACACGGGGCTGGCAATGGCCACTGAAAGCATCCTTCACTTTGCTGGCTATAACAAGCAGAACACAACTCTTGGGGTATGTGTATGTCTCCTGTGAAGCAGTGACCCCTTAAATCATGGAAGCAATATTGTAGGGGAAAGGACTCAAGCTTGTGAGTAGCTTTCATGAATGGCCCCTTGGCACCCATAGCCTATACTTGGGTATGTTGATATCTGTTGAAAAATAGTAATTGGGTGGTACCTAGATCCAATCCCAGGTTCAATCCCCAGTACCACCAAAAAAAAACAAAAAAATTAATCTTTGCCCTCAGAAAGTTAGATATAAACTAGGTTTTCCCCTCTCTCTTGCTGAATTGGAAAGGATACCTTTGTTATGTGTCCAATTGTTGGTTGTGCTCCATATCCTGACTAAGGTGCCCCAGCCCCATGAAAAACACAAAAGACTGCTTCCTCTCTCCTACCCATCACACAATACTGCAAGGGAGGGGCCATCTCAGAAGCAGGATTTCAGGCCAGCAGAACTAGAGAACTGAGTCAGAAAACCTCTTCAGGGCCTTCCCACAGCACTTCTCAGTGTCTACTCTGCTGTCCTCTGGCAGACTGAGTTGGGGTACCCTGGGTACCTACGGGCAATTGGGAGCAATTTTGGAAGGGAGGAAGCTAGCTTGCATTTTGGCCATTTGCTGCAGGGGCTTTATATCGCTTATGTTGATCCCCATAAAACCTTTTTGAAAGGGACATGATTATCCCCACTTTTCAGGGAAGCACATCCAAGTTCAGATATAGTAAGTGACTTTCCCCCAAGTCTCACAGCTGGTCATTTTCATGCCTTGTTTGAACACAGGCCTGCGTGATACTAGAGGCCACAATGTCTCCAAAAAATGTGAAGTACTTTTATATGATTTAAAAAATAAACCAGTTTAATAATGTTATATAAGAACCATATAATTTTGGTTTTTTGCTGTTTTAGTTTTTTCCATAATTTATATTTTCTTCACCCCCCAAAAAAAACTCTCTAAATTGCAACAATTGAGAAATTCCTCTTCCTCAGTAGTATCTGTATTATAGGAAGTTGATAGATTATATTGATTTGTAGTAAATAACACTAAAGGGAAAATGTGAAAGACTGGCCTTTTAAGTGCATGCTGTAGTCTTCAGTGCTATCTGGACAAGTAGGAGCTGCACAGCTGACAGCAGCAAAAAGCAAGGATTAGGAAGAGAAGCTGCCGAAGCCACTGAGGCCTTTAGGTCCAGGTGAGAGGGAAGTGGGGTGGGGAGGCTGAGGCTAAAGCAGAGGATGTATGTGTTGGGGATGATTTGCAAATATTTCTCTCATTCTGTGGGTTGCCCTGTACTAAAGGGACATGCTTTTCTGTCTTCTGCTGCTAGACGTTTGGGCAACTATTAGATATTTAAAGGCTTTGTTAGCTTTTGCTCCTACCTTTAGTCACCCTTACAAATTACCTTCCAGAAAGAATTTCTTACATCAGAATTTTAAAAACTTTTTCACATGGGATCTATCAGACTCCAGAAGGTGTTCTAGAATATATTATTGTATTTACTTGCAGCACTGAAGATGTTCAATAGTCCCTGAATGTGAACTTGATTCCTTAATCGGATTTTTCCTTCACCATGGTAAACAGGAGGAAAAGATGATGTTTTGGCATTCTGCAATAATTGTCATTATTTTTAGGCAACTCAGCTAACCGAGCGCCCAGCCTGTGTGAAGAAAGATTACTCCAACTTCATGGCATCCTTGAATTTGCGCAACCGCTATGCAGGCGAGGTACTTCTCTTGCCTTTGTGTTCAGTGTCCTTCAAAGCATCCTCTTATTTTGATGCCATTTGGCTCCTTCCCAGTGGAACATGAATAAGGAGTCTGGGAAATGTGGAATTTTCTCATTTTAAGTGGCTTTTAGAGCATGGGGTCCTGGCATTCACTGGTGCATTCTGGAGTATTTTTGACAGTTACTTAACACCTCTGTGAGAGGGTGACTTTACACATGCTCTTATTATTCTGAGGCATTATATTTTTTGGCTGTATTCTTTAAGTGGTAGCAAACATCTGTTGAGTGCCTTTGTTATGATGTACAAATTATGATTCCCATTGTAGAGATAAAGAAACCAAGGCTTCTCAGATTAGGATTTTCCAGTCCCTGGATCACACAAGAACAGGATCAGGAATCACATCTGTCACCCACCATACTTCAGTTTATTCTAGTAGCTTCATCTCTCTGGTCCTCAATTTCCTCCTCCACAAAGCTCAGAACCTAGTTGACACCATTATAAGATGCTTGGCAAACCAGGCTCGATGGTCCATGCTCCCAGTGACTCAGGGTGAGGCAGGAGAATCACAGGTTCAAAGCCAGCCTCAGCAACTTAGTGAGACCCTAAGCAACTTGGTGAGACCCAAAATAAAAAATAAAAAGGGTGGACCGGGGTTGTAGCTCAGTGGTAGAGCACTTGCCTTACATTCGTGGGGCACTGGGTTCAATCCTCATTACCACATAAATAAATTAAATAAATAAAATAAAGGTATTGTCCATCTACAACTAAAAAAAATTTTTTTTAATTAAAATTAAAAAGTAGGAAAGTGGCTCAGTAGTTAAGTGCCCTGGATTCAATTCAGATACCAAAAAAAAAAAAAAAAAAAAAAAATTCAGGTGGCTGCCAACTCTGTACGTTCATCAATGACTGGTCTAAATGGAACTGCCTCCTCCTGAATACTCTGCCACTTTCATATTCCAGTGACTGCTCTTCTCCCATGAACCTGGACAGGTGAGACCCAGGCTCTGCTCAGCAGTCACTGACCACATTGGAAATTGCTCTGAGAATCTGTTCCACATTGTTTTGAATATCCTGGTGGCAGTGGGAGGTCATTCTTTGGGAGATAGGCTTCTTTTTTAGAAAGAATCACATATCCGGGGCTGGGGAGATAGCTCAGTCGGTAGAGTGCTTGCCTTGTAAGCATAAGGCCCTGGGTTCGATCATCCCCAGCACCCAAAGAAAAAAAAAAAAAGAAAGAATCACATATCCTTTACAGTCAGTCTTATGAATAAACTGTGGGAAAAAAAAATATATATATATATATGTTTGGTACTAGGGATTAAACACAGGGGTACTTAATCACTGAGCCACATCCCCAACCCTGTTTTGTATTTTATTTAGAGACAGGGTCTCACTGAGTTGCTTAGTGCCTCCACATTGATGAGGCTGCCTTTGAACTCTATCGTCTTGCCTCTTCCTCCCAAGCCACTGGGATTATAGGCATGCTCCACTGTGCCCACCTGGGAAAAATAATTATTTCTAACTTTAAAAACAATGATGCAGAGTTGCGGGTGTAGCTCAGTGATAGAGCACTTGCCTAGAATGTGACCCCCAGTACCTTAAAAAAAAAATGAGACTGATCTTCTTGTTTGAGTCATCAGTTGAGGATAGAGAAAATTTATCTAACTCAGGTTCATGCAGTCCTGCCATGGGTCAGACCTCAGACGCAGTGCTGAATACAATGACAGGAGACCAGATCCCAGCCCTTGAGGAACATCTGTAGAGGTGGGAACACCAGCATGCATTTCTAGAAGAAAAGGTCTTTCAGAAAAAGTTGTAAGAGCTAGGTGGAGTGGCTCACACCTATAATTCCAGCTATACAGAAGGCTGAGGGAGGAAGATTGAGAGTGCCAACTTAGCTTGGGCAATTTAGCAAGACCCACCCATCTCAGAAAAAGAGAGAAAGAGAAATGTATAAGGACTGCAGTATAGCTCAGTGGTAAAGAGTTCATATTTAACATGCATGAAGCCTGGAGTTCACTTTCTAGCACCAAAAAAAACAAAAAAGGAAAGAAAGAAAAAAGCTGTTACTAGTGGTGGTAACATCACTGAAATTAGCTTTAGTTGGACCAGTAAGGCACTGTCTAGTCCTATCATGAGTATGATAGGTAGCTGCCATCGCTTTGCCCACATACCTGTATTACATACAAGGCAGTTTAACAAACATGCTTTTTGCAGGTATATGGAATGATTCGGTTCTCAGGTGCCACAGGCCAGATGTCTGACCTGAACAAAATGATGGTTCAGGATCTAAGTACAGCTTTGGACCACAGTAATCCCCAGCACTACACTCAGGCCATGTTCAAGCTGACCGCGATGCTCATTAGTAGCGAAGGTAACAAACAAAAGCTCTGTGGAATTCTGAGTTTGTTTCTAAGTGAATGTTCACCTTAATCATCCTTAATAAGCTGAAGTCGGGGCTGGAAAAAGAGCTGGAGTTCCCCCAGCAGAGATCTCTGTGGCATCTCTTATGAGTGGAAAGTAAATAGAAAGCCATTGTTGGCCCCAGCCAGGGGTGAACCTTGTCAACCCAAGGAAGCCATGTTTCAGGTCCAGCCAAGTTTGGAGGTCTCTGAATAGTATATGTTTGGTTCCAGATTGTGACCCACAGCTTCTCCATCATCTGTGTTGGGGTCCCCTCCGGATGTTCAATGAACATGGCATGGAGACCGCCCTGGCCTGCTGGGAGTGGCTACTGGCTGGCAAGAACGGAGTGGAAGTGCCGGTAGGACCATGGTCAGCTCTGGGGACGGTTGGGATAAGAGATGGAAAGAGGCTTCCCTGGAGGCACCACCAGTCATCATGTAGACCCAGAGCAAACCCCTCAACCTCTCAAGATCTGATCTCCCTTATGGATTGTGTTATTCATGCCTGACCATATAACTGTCATGGAAATAGAAAGAACATAGTGTATATTTTAAACCATGGTGCTTGTACAGTCAGTATTTTTCAAAAGCTCAGTAGGGGGAGCCATTTCTTTACTGAAATTAGAGGAGTGTAACATGAACACCTGTTGGCTGGATCTAATTGGGAGCAGGTGCATTTGTGACAAGGATATTTATGTTGACATGCTAGCTTTGGGATCAGCCACCTTTCCCTGAATCTGTATTTCTGGAGTTGCTCTTATATGAGGCTTACAAGCAAGATTATACGGGTTGAATACCCCTTATCCAAAATGCTTGGGACCAGAAGTATTTGAGAATTTGGATTCTAGATTCTGGAGTATTTGCACGTACATAATGAGATATCGTGGGTGGAACCCAAATCTAAACAAAATTCATTTGTGCTTCTTGTATACCTTATGCATACAACCTGAAGGAAATTTTATACAGTATTTTTCCCGTGTTTCTTAAGATCATCTTAGTGATCAAAAGGAGTCTCGGTTTTCTTGTTCCCTCAAGGAAATTGGAGTATTTCCAAAGATGAAATTAGAATGTTCTAGGTAGAACTGGATATAGTGGCACAGCTACTGGGGAATCTGAGGCAGAAGTATCTCAAGTTTGAAGCCAGCCTAAACAACTTAACAAGTTCCTCAAAATAAAAAGGACTGACAATGTAGCTTAGTGATAGAGTGCTTGCCTAGCATGTGTGAAGTCCAAAGTTCGATTCCCAGTACTGTAAAAAAAAAAAAAAAAAGTGTTCAAGGCAGGTGATGGTAGCAGTAATCATAGCACTTCACATTTGCTCAGTATTTTATAACTGTATGGGATTTATATCAATGGCACCATTCATATTTCTAAGGAGACATTTGGTCCAATAGGCCTCTGTGGTAGATCACTTTGTTAAGATGCCCACCTTGCTTCTCCAAAAAGGAATATGACTGAGATGCTAGGCCATGGACCCAGGGGGCTCTTTTTCAGTGGAATTTAGGAGGGCACATGTTCTCAGCTTGGCCACCTCTGCTTTCATGACAAATATATGGAACAGCCTTTGGAAGTCATATTTGTCCTCAAGGGCTCTGACTCCAGAATAATGTTACACAGGCTCCTTATCTGCATAATGAGAATCATAACAAAGGAACCTGTGTTCTAGTGAGCAGCCAGTAAATGTTGACTGCTGCCCTTAGGATGATTCAATTACCAGGAAGAGAATTCTACAAAGACGGCAATATTGCCATTATATCCACCCAATACACCCAACTTTTCCCCCACATATTTCATGTCTTGTTTTCATCTCTTTCACTACAGCACTGTTATGCCTTATAACATTGCTATTTTTGTTCTGATAGTCAAAACTCTTCTGAAGAAACTAAGAAAGGAATTTTATAAGTCTCATTAATTTATAGTAGCATCTTCCATTTCTCACTTTCTTGAAGTCTTCCTATAGACTTAAATTTGCAATTATTCTCTTCACCCCAAAGAATTTCCTCTGATATTGCCTGTTATATAGGTCTGCTGGAAATAAACTTTCGTGTTTATCTCACCTTCATTTTTTATGCATCTGATATTCTTGGTTAACAGTTTTTTGTTTTATTGTTTAGCATGATAACTTTTATTTTTGTTGTCTGTTGATTTGCATTGTTTCTAGAGAGAAGTCAGCAATCATTCTCTTATTTTTCTTTGGGCTACTTTTAGGATGTTTGTCTTTAATTTTTAGTACTTTTTTCTTCTTTTTTGGTACTAAGGATTGAATCCAGGGGCACTTTGCCACTGAGCTACATCCCCAGTTCTTGTTTTTTATTGTTTATTTGGGGACAGGATCCTGCTGAGTTGCTGAGGGTCTTGCTAAATGGCTAAGGCTGGCCTCAAACATGCAGTTCTCTTGCCTCAGCCTCCAAAGTCATTGGAATTATAGGTATGCACCTCCATGCCCAGCTAATTTTTAGTACTTTGACTGTGGTATGCCTAAGTATGGTTTTCTGTGTATTTATCCTATTGGAATTTATCAAGCTTCTTAAATTAGAGATGCAGGTTTTTCATCAAACTTAGAAACTTTAGGACTGATGTTGTGGCTCAATGGTAGAGTGCTTGCCTGGCATGTGTGAGGCCCTGGGTTCGATCCTCAGCACCGCATATAAATAAATTAATAAAATAAAGATCTATTGACAACTAAAAAAATAAAATAAAATTTTTAAAAACTTAGAAAATTTAGACCAATATGTCTTTAACTAGTTTTTCTATTACTCCTTTCTTTCATTTGTAATTCTAGGTATAAACATGTGGGTGACTTGATGTCATTCTAGGCCACCAACATTCTCTTGCGTCTTTCTCTTTCCCTCACTATCTGTCATGCATGCTCTATCTTGCTCTCTCACTCACTTGTTCTCTGTTTTCATTTTAATTACTTTATTTTTCTTCAGTGTTGGCAATTGTGATTGAATCCAGGTCTTGTGCATGTGAGGCAAATAATCTTCCACTGAGGTATACTCCCAGTCTGTTTTGGTTCCTTTTGTTTGTTTGTTTTTTCCTGAGACAGGGTTCCACTGTTTCCCAGGCTAACCTTGAACTCCTGCTCTATTGATCCTCTTGCCTCAGCCTTCCAAATAACTTGGACTACAGTCAACCCAGTTTTCATTTTGGTTACTTTATTTATTTATTTATTTATTTATTTATTTAGGGTACCAGAGATTGAACTCAGGGTCACTCAACCACTAAGCCACATCCCCAAAACATTTTTTGTATTTTATTTAGAGAGAGGATCTCGCTGAGTTGTTGAGACTGGCTTTAACTCATGCTTCTCCTGCCTCGGTCTCCTGAGCTCCTGGGTTTGCAGGTGTGCACCAGCATACCAGGCTCATTTTGGTTACTTTTTATTGACCAATTCGTTGATCCTTTCTTCTGCTTTATTCATTCTGTAAAACCAAGTGTCATGTATTTTTTATTTAATACATAGTTCTCAGATCTAGAATTTTTTTTTCAGTATTTGTGATTAAACCCAGGAGCATTCTACCAGCTACATCCTTGGCTTCTTTTTATTTTTGAAATAGAGTCTCACTAAGATTCTGAGACTAGCCTCAAGCTTGTAATCATCCTGCCTCAATCTCCCAAGTTCCTGGGATTACAGTTGTGTGTACCCATGTCCAGCTTATTTGTTTATTTTGTACAGTTTGTATTTTCTGCCATTATTCTCAATATCTTCACCCATTCTTTCCATAATTTTTTTATAAATCATTGATCATATTTATATAGTAATTATTTTTAAATTCTCGTGTCTTGGTTCTAGTATCTGGGTCATCTGTGGATCCATTTCTATTGATTTTTTTCCTTTGCTGTTTCAACATTTTAAATTGCATATTGAATATTGTTTGTAGTTATCTCTTGGTACCCGTGGGGAAGTGGTTCCAGTACCCCTCCCTGCAAATTTAAAAATCATCAAATGCTCAAGTCCTTTATACAATATGGAGTAGCATTTGCATACAATCTATGCACATTGTCCCATCTACTTTAAATCATCTCTAGATTACATATATGCCTAATACAATATAAATACTATGTAAATAGTTGCTATTCTGTATTTTTAGAGGATAATGATTGGGAAAAAAGACTGATTTTATTCAGTACAGACACAAATTTTTGTCCAAATATTTAAAAATCTGTAATTAATTGAATCCACAGATTTGGACCCATGGATAGAAGGGCCAACTGTATATAGAAAAATGAGCAAAATGAGCAATTGGGGCCGAGGTTGTAACTCATTGGTGGAGCACTTGCCTAGCACATGGAAGCACTAGATGTAATCTTCAGCAAGACATATAAATAAATAAATAAAATAAAGGTATTATGTCCATCTACAACTTGAAAAAAATCTAATGCTTTAAAAAGAAAGAAAGAAAATCTGGCTGTTTTAGAATATTGCTGTTTTGTTTTACCAGAGAGTAGGGGGGTCTTTCTTATGTGTGATGGCTATACGTCCTCCCAGGAATGAGTCCAAGAAGGAGAAATGGGTTCTTTCTGCTTCCCTTTCATTTCTTTCTTTTCCCCCACCTCTAACCAAGTTGAGAAAGGGATCATGGAAGGATTTTTACTACATTTTTGGGACATCTTACCCACACCTAGGTATATATGGGCTCTTCTAGGTCTCAACCCCATGTTCTGTCTGTGGAAACTTTATTTTTAAGACCATCAAATCTTCCAGTTCACCAGAAATTTTCTCAGAGACTTTCAGAGATACTGGAGGTGTTTTTGGTTGACATATTGATCTAGTGGCTAAGGGTGTTTAGTTGGTGGGGCCAAGGACATTTAAGCTATAAAATGTAGGATAGTCTACGCAGGGGAGCATTGCCCACCTATAGCCTTTCAGTTCCACCAATGCCTGTGCCTCCTAGAATCTCTCAGGGGAACTCTCACTTCTCAGGCGGGACAGAGATCACCCTCTTCTTATGCTTTCTTCTGGAAGCCCTGTTCTTAACATGAATTGTGGCTTTAAAGACAACATTATTATGTTCAGGATTCCTTTCCACATGCTGCTTTATGGATCCTCAAACTTCAAGCCAGCCCTAACAGTACAGCATTGTAACTGTTACTATTTCACAGTACTGGGTAAAAGCTCCTAACCACTGTAGTTGGCATTCACATTGTGCCTGGAGCTCTGGGTACCCTTGCACATCTGACCTCCCAGTCAGTCCTTAGATGGGATGGGTGTTTGGAGGAGCCCCTGGGGATCTCTGGTGGTAGGGAGCAGGGAATATAGATCTCACCTAACAAGACCCAAGCAGTAGAGGGACAGCTTAACCCAGAGAAAGCTACTGACAGTCCCCTTTAGATCTTTGGGTTCTGCACCCATTTATTGGGATATGTTGTTTTTCATTGCTCTGATCAAAATACCCAACATGGACAACTTAGAGGTTCAGTTCATAGTCAGACAACTCCATCACTTTGGGCCTGAGATGAGGATGAGATAGAACATCATGGTGGAGGAAAGATGCTCAGTTCATGGCAGCCAGAAAGCTGAAAGAACAGGAGGATCCAGGGGCAAAATATGTAAATTATCATCAAGGGCATGCATACAACGATCTACTCCCTTCATCCTATCTGCCTATAGTTACTACCCTTTAGGCTTTTCAAATTATTAATCCATTTTACTAATTTTTATTATTTGAAAAGCTATGAATACACCTGCATTAACACATGAGCTTTTGGGGGGGGGGGGTATACTTTATCCAATAAACTATACCAGGGCACCTAACTTCTTCCCAGGGACTCCTGGCCTTTGTAAATTCTGTAAACTTCTTTATCCCTCTGAAGCAAAGGAGCTCAGTCAGGAACTCAGCACAGGCGTGCCTCAGGACTTCTTTTACCTGTTAAGGCAGTTTTACCAGCACCATCATCTATCCTGGTCCAACCCCCACTCTAGGTGCATTCTTCTGGTCACCTGCCCCTAAGTTCCATGTGTTTAGCTAATCAGCACCGCCAACTTCACATGTTCAAACTCAGTTTCAGACTCCACCCACCCTGGTGCATCCACATATCACTGTAATTGTCAACATCATTATTCCCTCTGTTCAGAACAAATTCCTTATAGTCAAGTTCGATTCCCTGTTTTTGGAATTCCCCAAAGTGACCCTCTTCAAATTGTGTCAGCTTTATCTTTTCACCTTTAAATAGATCTAGAATCTGGCTGCTTCCCAGTATCCCAGCTACTCCCTCAACCCTGGGCTCATTTGTCTCTCCCCTGGATCTCAGAGGTGGCTCTTGGCCTCCTGCCCAGCCTCCACCCTCTCCACATGCAATCAGAGCATATCAGTAAAACCTGAGTCATATCAGGTCCTTCCTCTGCCCCAGACTTGTCAGCACCCCTTGCTCATTCAGAGTGGAGGGAAGACTTGTTTCTATGATCTGCAAGCCCCTCTTGCCACCCTGCCTTTGCCTCACTGTCTTTCATTTGCTGTTCTGTAGATATGCTGGAGTCCTACTGTCCCTACCCTCCTGGGTTTGCTCCCCTTGAGCTGCATCCCCAGTTTCCTCTTCTCAGACAGGCCAGTCACCCACCTCATTCTTGGTCACTTCCAGGTCTTGTCTCAGATGTCTTCTTCCCACCAGGGCTTTCCTGGCCATCGTATCTAAAACATCTCCTACATAGTCTCATTTACACTGCTGTTTTCCCTTTATTGTTTATCAGTGTTCTGTATCTGAAGCTTACTTCTTATGTGTGGCCCCCATACTAAACTCTGTGGATGTGTTGTCTGTTTTCATGACCCTGACTCTATTCCTAGAGCCTGGGAAACCCTGGCACAGACACAGCTGTCAGGACATGGCAGTTGGAAAACAAATGGAGCTTGGTTATGCTTGGCTTCTTGGCCCTGTCGTTCCCTCACCCCCAACACATACACTTTTTTGCTCCCTCGTCCTCTACATAAGACATGTGACTGCAGGAAAGCCAGACTCAGAAGGAAGTTATAGACTAGACGACTCTTTGTAGCCTGGGATCCTGTCTGCAACAATGCCACCCTTATTGTGGGTGACCTTCATCTTCATCCTTACAGCCTCCAGATGGTTTCTAGACCTTCAGGAAGGAGGGAGGGCAGAAGGTGGCAAGATGCCTTCTTATAAAACATGCCCTGGCTTTCCCAGGGCCTCACCTAATTGGCTCCTACCTTGCTCATTGGTGGTAATAATGGGGGGGGGGGGGGGGAAGGGTTAGTATTAGGGTTAGGGTTAGGGAGGGGGGCAAGTATGGAGGAAGGAAGTACTGTATAGAGGGAAAAGAGGGGTGGGAGGGGTGGGGGGAAGGGAAAAAATAACAATGAATCAAACAACATTGTTCTATGTAAATTCTATGATTACACAAATGGTATGCCTTTACGCCATGTACAAACAGAGAAACAACATGTATCCCATTTGTTTACAATAAAAAAAAAGATCCAAAAAAAAAAAAAAAAAAAAAAGAACCTAAGACCAACCCAACCAGCAGGGAGCCTGAGTGCAAGTGCTTCTGACTGGCCACTTAAAGGTCCTGAGCCATCACCTTGACGAAGGAGAGAGAATGGTGTCTTTCTCCATGGAGAGGGATCCATGGTGTCTATCCTACTTACCAGGCCTTGTCACCACTCTGCAGGGGGGTCTCAAGCCCTTGAAGAAGCTAGCTGATTTTGTTGGACCAACACAGGAAGGGAAACTCTTGCTGATCCAGACACTAGCTGTTCCTTCCTGGTTTTTCCTGTGAAAAACTCAAAAATTGTGAGCATTTTCCAAGTCTGAGCTGGCCAGCTCCTTACTGTGTCTAGTACCCACATGTCTTCTCGGCCACCACTCTGCTCCACCTAGGCCCTTCTCATGCCTCCACACAGAAGGGGACCTGGCTGAGTATGGCCAGACAGTGGGAGTAACTCAACCCACAGCAGTTACAGGCTACCCTTAGCTCCCTGGGTCATTCTGGGTCTGTTTAGCAAGATACAAGCATTGTGCAGAGTCTATAAGAGGTATGAAAAAGGAACCAAATTCTAGAGCCAGAACTCCTTTGCTGGTTCAGAGACCCTAGGCAAGTCACCTCACCTCCTCAACCACTGGCAGTTTTCAGAATTGTTGGGAAGGTTCACCAGAATGGAGCCTCTTTAGGGCCCACATGGCATCAGGCAATACAAGAATGCTGCCACCTTGCACCCTGTTCCACCTAACACCACCAACTGGGACAAACAGAACCTAGCCTGGAAAAAAGTCTGGAAGGAAACACATCAAATGCTAATATGACTGGACACTGTGGTACATAACTGTAGTCCCAGCAACTTGGGAGGCTGAGGCAGGAGGATCTCAAGTTCAAGGCCAACCTGGGCAAAGTAATGAGACACTATCTCAAGGGAAAAAAAAGAGGGAGAGAGAGAGAGCTGGGAATGTAGCCCAGCTACAAGACCCACTAATGTGGATGGGCCCTGGGAAATGGGGTTATGGATGATCCCTTTTTTTTTTTTTTTCTTCATACTTTCCTTGGTTTCAAAATTCTTAATTTTTTTTCTAGTTTTAGAAAGATTAGATTGTGTCCACAATCCCTTCATCTTATTTGTTTATTTATTTATTTTTATGTGGTGCCAAGGACCAAACCTAGTGCATCACATGTGCCAGGCAAGCACTCTACTACTGAGCCACAACCCCAGCCCTGGTTTCTAAATTTTTTTCAGTGAGCATATATTCCTTTTATAATTTAAAAATGAAACCGTAACCCCCTTCTGTGCTGAGGAGCTAATATTTGTTCTATATTTGCAGTTTATGCGGGAGATGGCAGGAGCCTGGCACATGACAGTTGAGCAGAAGTTTGGCCTGTTTTCTGCTGAGACAAAGGAGGCAGACCCCCTCGCAGCATCAGAAGCGAGTCAGCCTAGACCCTGTCCCCCCGAAGTGACCCCCCACTACATCTGGATTGATGTATGTGCCTTTCCCCACTGCTTCCCCTCAAAAACTCTCCTGTGCTCTGCCCCTTTGATTTTGGGGACCAGGGCCCTATCTGAAGCCAGGCAAACCAACCTGGAGGGAGGGCCAGACTTGAGAGAGAGTTTAACTGGTCCAATCCTCTCTCCCAACCCTGCTAGCTCTTATGTTAGATCAGAGCCCCTTAGCGACCTCCCTGGCCGATATTGGCTGGCCAAGCTCCATCATTGCATCATGTTTTTCTTCTTGCCCAGTTCCTGGTACAGAGGTTTGAGATTGCCAAGTACTGCAGCTCTGACCAAGTGGAGATCTTCTCCAACCTGCTGCAGCGTTCCATGTCTCTGAACATTGGTGGAGCCAAGGGGAGTATGAACCGGCATGTGGCGGCCATTGGACCCCGTTTCAAGTAAGGGCTCTCCTCTGGGGGATACTGACATGTCCTGTGACTGGCATGTGGGGCATATGTGGACTAGTATATTTCATGTGTTGTGTCAGGTGCAGTGTGGGTTGTATGTGTCCCTGCAGCCCACTGGCCACCCAATGGAACTGCTTCTCAAACAAGCTGAAGGGAAGGACCACTTTTCTTTTTTGTGAACATCTAATCTGTTAAGGATTAGTACTTTTATAAAACCTAACAGGAATGATTTACTAGGAAACAATCTGCACTAAACCATCCCAACAGAGTGCAATTGCCATAGATATGATCAATCACTCTTTTTCAGTATCTGCCTGCACCAACATTCAATGAGCATGTAAATACAGAGAAATTGCCTTGCCTACAGTATGCCCTCCACCTGTCTTCTCTTCCTGTCCTGGATGGCTCTCTGTCCTCTACCCTCCTATGTAGCCAGACACAGATACTTTTGGTTCCCGCTGTAATATGTCTGGCCTCTTACTTCCTTTCATATTCACAGCCTCACTTCTCCCTCACCACTCTGACTTGGCCCAGCCAGCTGTCTGCATTCCCCACCACAGGTCCTCCATCCCCTTTGTGGGATGACCCTCTTTGGAATGGGCTTGGTATGTGTTATGCTCCTCTTGCTCAGCCTGACTACCCATGTTGCCCCCCAACATCCCCAGTCTTGGCTCCTACAGCTACTTTCCCTGGAGCCTGGTGACCCTGTTATGTGAGAAGCTATTCCTCCTTAGGGCCCATCTCACTGCCAGGTCTTCCAGACCTCTAAACAGCTGGGGTCTACCCCTCTGTGAAAGCCCCTGTTAGGACTGTATTTCTCTTTTGTGGAATTTCCATGGCTTTTTACTCTATAGAGATTTCTGTCTCACCCATCAAGGGGACTCATAATCTCTCCAAATCCAGGATTACAAAATCCCTGAAGAAAGGAATAGTGCCTTCCCTACCTGAGTCTCACATCACCTTGCTCGGGCCTAGCCTAACAGAAACCAACTGTGTGGAAAATTTCTCCTCCACCCCCTCTCTCTCTGTCTCTCTGTCTCTCTCTGTCTCTCTGTCTCTCTTGAATAAATATTCTTACTTCATTGTATCTTCAGATGACTGTACCTCAGAGTTTAGCCTACAGATAGTTTATGAGACTGAAATTTCTGACCTAGGCAGAATAACACATTGTTCACTTTTCTCCCAACAAAAATGAAAATTTTTTTAAAACTTTATTCCTGGGCTGAGGGTATAGCTCAGTGGTAGAGTACTTGCCCTAGCATAGGTGAGGCCCTGGACTTGATTCCCAAAATAACAAAGAAAAAAAAAAAACTTTAGTGTGAAAGAAATATATGATAATTACCTGGCTGATGCTGCAGTCCATGCTCTACTGGCCAGAAATGTGCCCTGAGCTCTAGGGCTACATGGTTTGCTCAGGTGGAAGGCAGGCACCCCCTGAGACTTGGCCCCCGAACAAAGTTCCCACTCTAACTCAGGCCTGGGGTTCTCTCTCAGACTGCTTACTCTGGGGCTGTCCCTCCTGCATGCTGACGTGGTTCCAAATGCAACCATCCGCAATGTACTTCGTGAGAAGATCTACTCAACTGCCTTTGATTATTTCAGGTACAGAACAAATCCCACCCCATACAATGTGCTCTTATCCCAAACCGTAAGAAGTCGCAAAAGGACAGTTTGCCTGGTTCATGCATACTGACTTTGTAGTTCATTAACCTTTGTGCTGCTAAATTTTATTATCACCAGCCCTGTGCCCTGTGTCTGCATGTGCATATGTGTACTCAAAGGTAGCCTCCCAACAAAATGCAGATTTTCTTAGTTCAATTGATTTAAGAGATTTAAGTTCCACAAGGCATGGTGATGTGCTCCTATAGACTCAGCTACTTAGGAGGCTGAGGTGGAAGGATCACTTGAGCACAGTAGTTCAAGACCAGTTTGGACAACTTAACAAAACCCTGTCTCAAAAAAAAAAATTTTTTTTAAAGGTGGGGCAGAGAGAAGAAATAGATTAAGTGCATGTCATTTACCTTTTCTGGTGATATAAGTGGTTATTGCGTGAAAAACTGCAAATATGTTCTGCCTGGGTCTTGGCAAAC
Organism: Sciurus vulgaris; assembly: GCF_902686455.1. Classification (NCBI taxonomy): domain Eukaryota; kingdom Metazoa; phylum Chordata; class Mammalia; order Rodentia; family Sciuridae; genus Sciurus; species Sciurus vulgaris. The sequence goes on along the minus strand of NC_136468.1, from coordinate 123,607,067 downwards.
ATGGACTTTGTTATTGTATATGAATAGCTCAGTTGTCATGACCTGCCTCAAGCACATCACTCAGTTGAAAGCTTTAGACATTGCAGAGGGTAGTGATGAAAGTAGGCAGGAGAGGGCTCTTAAAACCAGCACACCTTACTATGGGAACCACTGAGATCATCATTGCTGATGATTAGCTCCAGGCTAACCTCTTAACATTAAGGGACCACTGTGTTCTATCACCTTTCACCATGTTATGTGACTGGCCTCTAGGCCCTAACTCCAGAAACTCAACTCTTATCCTCTTGTGGTTGTTTGAAGTTGTCCTCCAAAGTTCCCTACTCAAGGAGAGAAGAGACTACGTGAAGACATAAGCATCATGATTAAATTTTGGACCGCCATGTTCTCAGATAAGAAGTACCTGACTGCCAGCCAACTCGTTCCCCCAGGTAAATATTGCCCTCAGCAGTGCATCTGCTGAGGGTGGGAGGACAAGGGGACAGGGGTATACCATGTACAGCCCTGGAGAAGCCAACTAGAATAGCAGTTGAGGCCCAGAGCTGCCTGGCTGCTACTACTACTACTTCAGCCCAAGCGAAGGCACATGACAAGCACAGGAGTCCTGTGAGCAGAAACCTATCACCTTCACTTTTCCCCATACCAGTTCAGTTCTCAGGTGCCCTACAGGCTGGCATTGAGCTAATAAGGCCAATGAACTCAGATGAATCCAGCATGATCTAATAGGAACCTATCAAATGAGGGCAACTTCAGTAGAGAGGACCATGGGAACCAGACCTTAAGGACAGGCATTTGGCCCAGCCAGAGTAGTTGGAGAAGTCAGAGATGGTTTTCTGGAAGCAGTGACATCAGAGATAAGTCTAAAAAGATGCATAGGAGCTAGCCAAGGCAGATGGGGACAAAGAACCTTCTGGGGCCAGAGAACAAATTGCTCCAGGAGAAACGCTAGCAGCAAAACTCCAAAAGGAAACCACATTCCTATTCTTCTGATTAAAAACTACACATTAAAATGCAGTTTTTTTTTTTTGTTTTTTTTTTTCTGGTACTGGGGGTTGAACTCAAGGGTATTCTACCACTGAACTACATTCCCCAGCCCTTTTTAATTTTGAGACAGGGTCTTGCTAAGTTGCCCAGGCTGGCCTCAAACTTGCAATCTTTCCGCCTTAGCCTGCCAAGGTGCTGGGATTACAAGAGTGTACCACTGTGCCTGGATACTTTCTAAGGTTCATTTCTGGCTCCATTTAGAACAGGGCAAACAGCTCACATAATCTGCCACCAGAGGTCCTCAGTTTACTGCTGTATCAGAGATCAACACATTGCCAGTGATCAGATAACTACCATCATTTATTAAAATGTATTTATTTATTTGTTTTTTGGCAGTGCTAAGCATTGAACCCAGGGCCTTATGTATACTAGGCAAGCATTCCATCACTGAGGTACAGCTCTAGTCCCCTCATCATTTATCAAGAAAATGATACCTGTTTTATTGTATTTTAAAAGACTAGCAGGGATATAAATTTTAGAAAGCTTTCTATCTAGTACAGTTAGAATAAAAAACTTCTCAGTGGGGTGGGAGGTGGTGGGGGAAGGAAAGATAGAATGAGACAGATATTATTACCCTATATATATGTATGATTACATGAATGGTGTGAATCTACATTGTATACAACCATAGGAATGAAAAGTTATACCCCATTTGTGTACAATGAATCAAAATGCAGTCTAAAATTTTTAAAAATTTGAAAAATTAAAAATTTAAAAAATTTTAAAAAACACTTCTCAGGTGTTTGGAAAACTTACTTTCTTGAAGGGTTTACCTGGCAAAATCCTTCTCCATCCATTCCAGTGCTACAGAAAGTACCTGGCCTACCACTGTTTGCCTTATCTGTGGTAAAAATATATGTTTCTCTTTATGATGCCTTTCCTTGAGCCTCCTCATCCCAAAATCAACAATATATTTGCCCACAGATAACCAAGACACCCGGAGTAACCTGGATATAACTGTGGGCTCTCGGCAACAGGCCACACAAGGCTGGATCAACACCTACCCCCTGTCTAGTGGCATGTCAACCATCTCCAAGAAATCAGGTCTGTGGAAGATTGACTCCTACACTGTCATATCTGAGTCCCTATCCTGGCGGCCTGATGGACACTTACTCAGATAACAGAACAAAACACCGATAGACATCTTCCCTAGGTTCTAGAAACACAAGGTGGGCAGGTGGCCTCCAGGAACTGCATCTGTGTTTGTCTTTCCTCCCTAGGCATGTCTAAAAAAACTAACCGGGGCTCCCAGCTACACAAATACTACATGAAGCGTAGGACACTGCTGCTATCCCTGCTGGTAAGGCCCATTGGTAAGGCCACTGCCTACCATATGCCAGACACAGTACCCTGGGGTGGGGTGGCATGTGAGCACCTGCAGAGAATACATTAGGTATTGGTGTCTGGTGTCACCAGGCCACCGAGATTGAGCGTCTCATCACTTGGTATAACCCGCTATCGGCCCCAGAGCTGGAACTTGATCAGGCTGGAGAGAACAGCGTAGCCAACTGGAGATCCAAGTACATCAGCCTGAGTGAAAAGCAGTGGAAGGACAACGTGAACCTCGCCTGGAGTATCTCTCCTTACCTGGCCGTTCAGCTGCCAGCCAGGTGGGCTCGTATCATCCACCCTAACCAGAGGTCCTCTGCAGGGGCCTGCCAGCTGGGTCATGAATGCTAAGGAGCATGATGTGGTCACATCATGATGAGGACATCAAGCAGACCAGTTCTCTCAGGACACCCACCCAGTCTTTCTGTGCAAAGTTTACACAGTGACCCTTATGATGTTGTCAGACTTCTCCCATTGCACCCCAGAGATTAAGGAGATAACAACAGAGTAAATTCAGGGTCACAGTATAATTCACAGAAGCTTCTGCTTCCAGGAGGCAGACTGCAGAAACAGACTTGGGAAGCATTTGATATTGTTCATGGATGTCATCTTTGAGCACAAGTTACTCCAAGGAGTCACGCGCTGCACCTGACAGCCAAGTGTTCTGTGAGCTCTCCCCTGGGAGCTCTGACAGGGACAAAACTCTTAGACTGGTGGTAGCTTAGAGGGACTGCAGAGGTCCACTGTGATGTAGTCCCAAGAGATGGCTTCCTGGCTCCTGTGGATATATCAGGGGCAGATGTTTTTTCACCAAGAACCCAAACTTGCCTCCTTTCTGCTTTCTCTGGTCCTAATTTGATTTCAGGAGCTAGACCACAGATGGGTTCTCCTACACTGTTTCAATGCACATGTTTATGAAATACCCGGGGCAGTAACACCTGCACACTCATGCCTGTCCTCTCACTGAGTAAAGTGCCTTGTAGCCTTAGACTGTAGACTGAGAAGATGACCAGTGGATGGGCTGCTATGAAGGGTCAGCACAAGAAGATATGGGACTGAAAAGGAGTAAATGGTGAGGGGTCTAAAGAAAGGACTCTAAAAGGATGCCCTTTGAACAGTGAGTGTAGGATAATTCTTCTTTGAGAAAGTTCGGGCATTTCTTCAGTCGACCTATTAATGCTATTAATTTTCAAACAATTGTGTTCATACTTATTAATACTTTAGTAGTAGAGAACATTTACCTGTTACTTGGTATTGACCTCAATCCCTCTAGTTCAGCATTTCCCTCTGGCTCCCCTCTTGTGGCCATGGGGGATTGTATTTGCTGGTGAGGCCACCCCACTCACACTTGCATACCTTAGGTTCAAGAACACAGAAGCCATCGGGAATGAAGTGACCCGTCTCGTTCGGTTGGACCCAGGAGCTGTTAGTGATGTCCCCGAAGCTATCAAGGTATCATAACCCTGACACCAGGCCTGGTTTAAACTGCTTCCAGAAATGCCTGGAAACTAGACAAAAACAGTGACCTGGTGGTATCAGTGGTATGAAGTAATTCCCTGTATTTTCCACTTCTGTCGTATAGCATTTATTTTGTTTATCATGGAAAAACAGTTAACATACTGCAGTTATGCAGTTAGGTTGAAGTAGATTAAATGTATCGGAATCATTTTCCATATTGTTATAAGTGGTTTATAATTATCACTTTTTGTGGCCATCTTTGTGGGGTGGACCATGGGTTGGCTATTTCAAGAGGGATTCCAGGGACTGCCTGACCATCCCACATCCCTATTTTCTCCCCAGTTTCTTGTCACCTGGCACACTATTGATGCTGATGCACCAGAGCTCAGCCATGTCTTGTGCTGGGCACCCACGGATCCACCCACAGGTCTCTCCTACTTCTCCAGCATGTACCCACCACATCCTCTCACAGCACAGTATGGGGTGAAAGTCCTGCGGTCCTTCCCCCCGGTAAGCCCAGGGGCCTGCCAGAGCTGGCTCTGGTAGGACTATCCAGAAGTGATTTAGTGAAGACAAAGGACAGGGTTCCATTATCAACCTGGAAGGTACCTAACTGTATGGGTCTATCTTAAAAGACATCTTCATTCCCCATCTTTGTTCAAGTAGTTATAGAGGATAGATTTTTTTTAGTCCTAATTCAGTTGTGCTTTCTTTTTTTTTTTTTTTTTTCCAGATGCGTTTTCTAATCATATTTATTTTTCAATGAATTTGAGTTTAAAAAAGATAGTTTGAGTTTGGTTTCAGAGATGAAAAGACTCCCCACAGCAATGCACCTGTGCCTCTTACCCCAAATATCAAAGTGTTAGATACACCAGAGATCCCAAATGACAGCCATGTGGAGGGAAAGTCTATAGAATATTCTAGAGCCCCAGCACCATGGAATCTACTATAAATTTCAAGCCATTTCCATGAAGCAGACTGTTTTTATAGGTGAGGGAGGCTTGCTCCATTACTTTTTCTTCATTAATCATGTGTTTTAAGCCTTTAGTCTGTGCCTTCTTCTGGGCTTTCCCCAGTTCTCAATCCTGCTATGGTACTCCAAGAAGGGCAGAATCCTGTGGACAGAGCAGAAGCAGGGAAAATTCCATTACCTATCATTATGCATTAGGTGGGACCCTGGAACATCATCTCTATTGGTTGTTCTAACCTTAAGATCATGGTCATTTCTCCTCCTCTGCAGGATGCCATCCTGTTCTACATCCCCCAGATTGTGCAGGCCCTCAGGTATGACAAGGTAAGGCTGTGCTAGTACAAGCTGTCCTCACCTCTCCCAGAGCTGTGTACATTCCTTCCCTCACACCCAATCCGTTCTCCAGCCTGTCTCCAGCTCTCACAGGCTCTTCAGGGCCTCCCTTGGGAGCAGGGCTGCCCAGCTGTAACTGCATTCCCTGTGCTCCTGTTGCTGTACCCTGAGGCCGTCATGCTCTGCAGAGTGAGTGGGTTCTAGGACTATTGCCAGCTACTTCATCAGGGTGGACCTCCTTTTCTGGCTTCCCCTTTGTTGGATGGGGGTCATGACAAAGTTATATGAACTCCCTGAACCTCACTCCCTTGTCTCCTCATTGAAAGTGATGAGCAGGATTAAATAAGATGGTGTATGTATTAATCAACTCAGACTGCCATAACAAAGCACTACAAACCAGATAGCTTAAACAACAGACATGTATTTTCATACAAACCTGATGACTAGAAGTCCAATATCAAGCAGAGCTTGTTTCTTCCAAAGTTTTTCCCCTTGACATGTAGGCATCTTCTGTTTTCCCATGTTCTGTTTATGTCCTTATCTCCTCCTATAGGACACCAGTCATACTGGATTAGGACCTACCCTAATGACCTCATTTTATCTTAATTAACTCTTTAAAGACCCCATCTCTGAATATAGTCACATTCTGAGGTTCTTTAACATGTGCATTTAAGGGACACAATTCAGCCCATAAAAGTATACATGTGCATAAAACGAGTAGCATAAAGTATGGCACAGAAAACACCCATCAGAGTGACCACAACCAGGACCCCATACTACTCATACCCCAGGGTGGTGCTTAATGTAACCTCATTCCATCTGTGCACCACACCCCATCTGAACATAACAGCATGTATTTCCATCTTCTCCCACCCTGTGTCTAGCCTCATTTCCGTGGCTACATTGAACACTGGACTCAGCCCTCTCTGCATCAGGCAGCCTGGTTATGAGCCCTGTGGCCAGGGTTCCCAGGAACTGACTTCTTCCCACAGACTGGTGTAATGCTTCATGTAGGGTTTGTAGATAAAAATGCTGTAGAACAGAAGCCAACCTCTCTTCAGAAAACAGTCTTGTAAAGAACAATTCACTGTCCTAACTAGGTAGCTGCCAGCTGTCCAACTGAGTAATGATACCATGGAGATACCATGTTTATGCCATGTAGATTGGGCCTTAGCACTGGTGCCAACACTTACAGTACAGCCCTGAGGCACCTTTTCTCCAGAAAGCCATTTCCCTTCCACATCCCCCGACCGCATCTCCAAGGATGTTCTCCCTTTACTGCTTAGTGTTTATGTGGGGGCCTAACCAAACTGCCTAATCCACTGGAAGAAGCAAACAGGAATCACTGCCCAGGGTCTCTGTGTGAATTTTGGGTATTTACCACCAGAAAATGCAGTGAAAGCATTGAGCACATGGAAATTTAGACAGCTGCAGTTAACTTGTAGGTGAAGCCAAGGTTAGCATAAGGAAATGTAGGTGGGCTGCAATTTCTGTTATTTGACTGAAAATTTACATCTGCTGCTTTTTAAATTTTTTCTTATTTATGCCAGAAGTAGTGGCACATGCCTGTAATCCCAGCAACTCAGGGGGCTGAGGCAGGAAGATCACAAGTTTGAGACCAGGCTGGAAAACAGCAAGACCCTGTCTCAAAATTTAAAAAACAGGCTGGACACAGTGGCACACGCCTGTAATTCCAGCAGCTCTGGAGGCTGAGGCAGGATGATCACAAGTTCAAAGCCAGCTTTAGCAACTTAGTGAGGCCCTAAGCAACTCAGCAAGACCTATCTCTAAATAAAATATAAAAAGGGCTGGGGATGTGACTCAGTGGTTGAGCAACCCTGGGTTCAATTCCTAGTACAAAAAAAAATTTTTTTAAAACAGCCAGGGGTGGTGGCACCTATATAATCCCCATATAATCATGAGATCATATTGATGTTCCCAGTTCAAATGTAGGATTACAGGGTTTTTTTGTTTGTTTGTTTTTTGGTGTTTTTACTTATTTCATTTTATGTTTGAATATTTTAACACTGATACTATTGGTTGTTAACTACATTAAGAAAGTACTTTTTTGCTTTATCCCACTATATAATACTTAGTAGCTTCAAAATAGTAGCAATGCCAATATTGTTACTAACAATTTGCTTACTGAAAACTAGTTGAGATGGTTTTACCTTTTTGTCCTTATATTTTCCACTGGGGACATAATAAATTATGCTCTCTTATGTGAAAGTCATTTTCTCTTTGTGGTCATACCACCTCAGGACTTAGCTAACTTTGTTGTTGTTATTCTTGTTTCTTGCTTACTATTATAAGGGAATTTTTTTAAAGTTCTAAGCCTGTGGGGACACAAATGTGTATACATATTTGCTTATACTTTAAAAAAAAAAAAAAAAAGGAAGAATAAGGCTGGGTACTGTGGTACATACCTCTAAGTCCCAGCTACTCAGGAAGCTGAGGCAGGAGGATAACTTGAGCCTTAGAGTTCAAGGCCAGCCTGGCAACATAGTAAGACTCTGTTTAAAATTAAAAAAAAAAAAAAAAAGGGATGGAAGAACAAACCAAATCAAAAGCTAATAAAAGTTTCCAGGGAAAGATAGTGGAATGAGATTGACATTATTACCTTAGGTACTTGTGTGATCACACGAATGGTATGACTTCATCATGTGCAACCAGAGAAATGAATAGTTGAGCTCCATTCATGTACAGTGAATCAAAATACATTCTGCTCTCATGTATAAAAATAACAAATAAAAATTAAAATGTTATAAAAAAATTCCAGGGAGGATGGACTGGGGTTGTAACTCATTGGTGGAACACTTGCTTCCCACATGTGAGGCACTAGGTTTGATCCTCAGTACCACATAAAATAAATAAATAGGGCTGGGGTTGTGGCTTAGTGGCAGAGCACTTGCCTAGCAAGTGCCTAGTGGCACTGGGTTCAATTCTCACCACCACATATAAAGAAATAAAATAAAGATCCATTGACAACCAAAAAAATGTTTTAAAAAATAAAATAAATAGGGCTGGGAGATAACTCAGTCGGTAGAGTGCTTGCCTTGCAAGCACAAGCCCCTGGGTTCGATCCCCAGCACCGCAAAAAAAAATTAAAATAAAAATAAAATAAAATAAAATAAATAAATAAAATGAAGGTATCGTGTCCATGTACAATTTATATATATATATATATATATAAAATTTCCAGGGAGAGAGTAAATAAGACGGAGTGGTAGAATGTTCCATGTTTAGTAATTTTGACTTTGGAACTCTCAGTGTTTACATAATTAAAAAGAAAACATTTAAAAGCTATAGATTATTCACTGTTTACCTTTAGATTTATTTGTTGGGTTAGAATTTGGAAACACCCATAGCCATGAATTTTGAAGTTTTTCCTATGCTAAGCCCAGCCATCCACAATCCAAGTTGGGAATATCCATCCAAGGAATACCAGATGGTTGGCCTCAAACTGCTAAAGGAGAGGCCTCTTTGGGGAGTCTTCCCTGAACAGGCCAGTCTGCCTTTCTTAAGCCCAGGACATGGTCATTAAAACTAGAGTTACCAAGCTGGATGTGATGGTGCATATCTAATCTCAGTTACTCAGGAGGCTGAGGCAGGAGGATTGCAAGTTTGAGGCTAGTCTGGGCAATCTGTTAAGATCCTGTCTCAAATTAAAATTTAAAAAGGGGCCTGGAGTTGTATCTCAGTGGTAGAGCACTTACCTAACATGCACGAGGCCCTGGTTTTAAGCCCTGTACTGGGGTTTGGGGTGGGGGGCAGTTGAGTGGTAAGAAATGACCAAAAAGGAAGAGAGATAAGTCCTTAGGATAGTGACTGTGTCAACTTATGCAGAAAATAACTCTACATTAGATAGGACTTTCTGGAATCTGCCCATCACTTTACTTTGAAACATTGTTCTAAACAACCTGCTTACAAATGAGCTTTTGGTGCCTAGCCTACTCGTTTCTCAATACTTGACAAAAGCAGAAATTGCTTTTGGCGGGCTTTGTTCATTTCCGTGCTTGCAGTACTGGGGATCAAACCCAGGGCTTTACACATGCTAAGCAAGCTCTCTTTACCACTGAGCTACATCCCCAGCTCCAGGAACTAGTTTTGAGAGTCATGGTTTTTAAATTCAGTGTGAGGAAACAGGAGACATATCCTGGTTCAGGCCTGTATTGCAGACTTCTCCCACTTGGGTCCCAGCTCACCAGCTACCAACCAGCTGAAACTTGGCCTTTCCCCTGGGCTAGTTTTGACACAAACCCTGGCAAAACTCACCCCACTGTTAGTAGCCAAGCATTGGGAGTTAACTCTTTGACAGTTAGAAAATCTTTCCAGGCCTGGGGATGTAGCTCAGTGGTAAAGCACTTGCTTAGCAATGTGAGGCACTGAGTTTAATTCCTAGCACATCACTGCAAAAAAAAAGAAGACTGCCATTTCTGATAGTGAGTGGATCCCAAGCCTGGGCTGACAGTGGCTTTGCTTTATTGCAGATGGGCTATGTGCGTGAGTATATTCTGTGGGCAGCATCCAAATCCCAGCTTCTGGCACACCAGTTTATCTGGAACATGAAAACTAACATCTACTTAGACGAAGAGGGGCACCAGAAAGACCGTGAGTATTTTGTTCTTTCTTCAGGCCTCTCTCCCCATCCTTAATGCCTTTAGCAGCTACCCCAATAAGTAGATCATTCTTTGGTGAGACACTTCTGGCTATTTAACATCACAGGCAGAGGAGGACCTTCCCTTCATAAAACCTTTGTTAAACATCCTATCCAGGTACCACCATGAGTTGAGAACCCCAGATTGGGCAGCTCTTTGTCTGATCACAGTCCAACACAGACTCTGCCTGTGTCTGACACAGCCTGTGATTCTGTGTAAGGGCAGCAATTCTTAGAGAAGCCTCTGGACTCTTCTTGCTCTTAAAAACTGTTGAGAGGCTGGGGAGATAGCTCAGTTGGTAGAGTGCTTGCCTTGCAAGCACAAGGCCCTGGGTTCAATCCCCAGCACCACAAAAACAAACAAACAAACAAACAAAACTGTTAAAACCCTCATGTGCCATGGACCTAAGTCTAAATAGCTATATTTTGCCTGTCATTCTTTGAAATAAAAAATGAAGTCCTGCTGGGCTACATAATCCCAGCTACTTTGGAAACTGAGGAAGAGTATCACAAATTTGAACCCAACCTTGGCAATTTAGAGACCCTGTCTCAAAATTTTCAAAAGGGGGAGTGTAGCTCATTGGTAGAGAGTCCCCCAGCATTCAATACCCAACACCACCAAAAAAAAAAAAAAAAAATAGTTTCATGGAAAAAAGAGGTGAGTTCAGCTTGAAAGTCAGACAAACACTGTTCTCAGATCAGGACAGTGCAGGCTTTAAATATAGCAAGGTCACTGCTTGAGCATCCTATTTTCACATAGAATATTGAAAAGATATGTACTTGGCTTAACAAAATTAATTTGTATTACTTCACTGGGGACATTCTCAAGCAACACTGGCTTTTTTCTTACTGTGACTATGCAGCAATGAGGAATCCATGACCACTGGTGCATGTGGCCCTGTCTTGAGCTCCACGCAAGTGCAGCAGCTTTTCCCATCAGCAGGGAAAGGGGAAAGGATGGCTTGCATACCAAGTCCACAGAGCACATTACAGATATTGCTATTAGGATGCTGGGAGACCCCTGGCCTGAGTAGCAAACATCCATGGATTTTTACTGAAGGGCCCTCTATGTCAGCCACTAGGGTTCAACCTTTTTGTTTCCTTGTCAGCTGACATCGGTGACCTTTTGGAGCAGTTAGTAGAAGAGATCACAGGCTCCCTGTCAGGCCCAGCCAAGGATTTCTACCAGCGGGAATTTGATTTCTTTAACAAGATCACCAATGTATCAGCCATCATCAAGTAAGTGGCAGCACTTCAGAATCCGTTTTCTGCAATGTCTCATTCCAGTCCCTGCCACTCATTGAAATTGCCCTAGGGAGCTTTAAAAACACCTGTGCCTGGGCCCAAGTTCCCATCCCAACCAGGTAAATGAGAGTCCCTGTGGTGGGGCTGCTGCTGATTCTGATACACAGCCAGAATAAGAGACCTCTGCTCTGGGTGATTCAAGGTAACATGCACTGCTGTATGATTTTAGGAAAGACATCTTAGTTTTATTCCCTGTTTTGTCCCACAGTTAGGTCACTCTGCCTTCTCCAAGCACTGAAGGATCCTTAGTGGTATCAGAAAAACTAGACATCCTTCCAACTTTCATCATTATTGGCCTGGGCCTCAATGCACATGGATCTAACTCCATGCTTGGCTGTCAGTGGCATTGCCATTTGCATGGGATGGAGCCCTGGAGTTGTGGACATTGGCCACAGGCTCAGGGTTACCCAGGCAGGGGAGGACTAGGCACAGTTCTTCCCAGCCTTGTTCCCGGGCTAGCTCCATCACACAACTTCTTCTGCCTTGGTCATTGCAAGGCCTGACCATGTCTCCAGCAGCTCTTTCCTGGGCAGCAATTCTGGCAGCTTCTACCCACAGAGATAAATGATTGGGGAAGTGTGTTAGACAGATTTGCCTCACTGTAACAAAATACCAGAGATAATCAATTTAAAAAGAGTAAAGGACCTATGGTTGTAGCTCGGTGTTATAGTGCATGCTTAGCATGCGTAAGACACTGAATTTGATCCCCAGCACCCCCCACCCCAAAAAAAGAAAAAAGAAAGAGGAAAGGCTTATTTTGGCTCACAGTGTCAGAAGTTTCAGTCCATGGTTAGTTAGCCCTATTACTTTTGGGCCTGTGGCAACAGGAACACATAGCTACTCACCTATGGTGACAAGGAATCAAAGAGACCAGCATTCTACAATCTCTTTAAGGGCACACCCTCAATGACCTAAAAGCTCTCACTAGGTCTTACCTTTTAAAAATTTCCACCAGTTTCCAGTAGCACTAAGCTCAGGACCAAGCCTTTAACACATGTACCTTTGGAGATATTTCAGATCCAAACTATTGGAAGAAGGTAGCATTTTTGGGTGGGATCATGTAATAGGTGCATGACTCCAATTACCACCTTCTGCCCTTATCCTAAGGCCGAAAGTCTAAGGGATCTGGAGGAAATAAATTACAGAGACAGCATTTGAATCCAGACCCCACAGCCACCTGTCCTTCCCAGTGCCTCATACAGCAACACACACACACACACACACACACACACACACACACACACACACACACACAAAGCAAGGGACAGAGACAACTAGAACACAGCTCCACTTTAGTCCCCCATTGGCCATCTAGGCTTCTTCATGAGAAATACCAGACGGGCACTGCTGCAGATAGTCTCCTGACAACTTGTGTCAGGAGTAGCTGGAACTGGAAAGAGAGAAACAGAAAAGGGAATACAAATGGGATGGTCCCTGGTTGTCCGCCAGAGGCCAGTTCCTGCAGGAGACAACAAAGCATTTGAATCTTGTTTTTCAGGCCCTACCCTAAAGGCGATGAGAGAAAAAAGGCTTGTCTGTCAGCTCTGTCTGAAGTGAAGGTGCAGCCCGGTAAGCAGGTAGCCTCTGGAGGCCAGTGAAACAGAGAGGAACTGCTACTCTCTCCAGGGCAGCCATGAAGACAAAGGCCTGGCCAGCCACACACACACACGCTTGGGCCCTTGGGCATCCAATGCTCTAAGAATGGTGTTTCCTCTTATCCTATTACACATTTACAAAGAAAGAGAAGCCCTTGACTGTGGAACAAATACAAGAATGGAGGGGTGTTGGGAGAAGTGCTGAGACTAGTAGAGGCAGGGTGGTAAATTTCCACGTGGAGAGCAAAATTCCACCAGGGTTGGTGGTAGATGGCTTCTCCAAAGTTGAGACTCAGCACATCCTCTTTCATAAGCATCTCCTGAGTTGGTGGTTCATTTGTTAGAAGTCTGGAAGTATCTGTGAAGGGTCAGTCAGCAAGGACAGATCTTTGTATAACAAAGTGTAAGAGGTTGCTGGTAACCCCAGATGAAAAGTAGTCCTCTGCAAGGTGGGGTAACTGCAGGTTGGACTTTCCATGTAAAGTCTGTGTTGGGAACTGCTGTGGCCTCCACCATGATCACACCTGGGCTCCCTGTCCCTCCCTTCTGTCCCTGCACAGGCTGCTACCTGCCTAGCAACCCTGAGGCCATTGTGCTGGACATTGACTACAAGTCTGGGACTCCCATGCAGAGGTGAGTGCCTGCCTTGTTCACGTCTGCAGTGTCCTTACTTAGAAGTTTGCTGTATCACATGTACCATGTTCTTTATTTATTCTTATTTATTTATTTATTTATTTATTTATTTATTTATTTATTTATTTATTGTAGTGCTGCAAAAGCCCCATATCTAGCTAAATTTAAGGTGAAACGATGTGGAGTAAGTGAACTTGAAAAAGAAGGTCAGTACAGAATTCTGCTTTAATTTGAGATCTAAATGCTTTTCCTTACTAGTGCCAGTTTCTTTTGGCATATTTAGTTTATTACCAGGTCCCCATAAAAGATGATGACTGCTACCTCTCAATCTCTTTTGGAGATGACACAGAATTTGTATATAAGACAGACATGCCCCACCTTGGAAATATGCCCTAACTCAACTGGCATGTCCAGAAGGCCTCTTTAGGACTGAGTAGCTTGGGGCTTTTGTGAGTTTCCTCTGGCAGCCTTATAAATGATCATAGACTGGTGCTTCAACAACAGAAATTTATAGTTTCAGAGTTCTGAAGGCCACAAATCTGACATCTAGGTGTTGGCAGAGCTAGCTTCCTTTGAAGGCTCTAGAGCAGAATCTTTCCTTGCCTCTCCAAGCTTCTGGTGATCTCCAGCAATCCTTGATGTTCCTTGGCTTATATCAGCATCATTCAAACCTCCACCTCTGTCTTCACATGGCCAAATTTCCCTCTTATAAGGATACTAGTTGGGACTGGACTTGTGGCTCAGTGATAGAGCACTCATCTAGCATGTGTGAGGCTCTGGGTTCGATCTTCAGCACCACATAAAAATTTTAAAAAGCTATTGTGTCCACCTATAACTAAAACAATTTTTTTTTTTTTTTTTTTTACAAAATGGATGCTAGTCATTAGTTCAGGCCCCCCTGATCCAATATGACTCATCTTGACTTGATTATACCTGAAATGACCCTATTTCCAAATCAGTCACATTCTGAAGTTTTGCGTAAGAATGAATTTTGGAGGGACATCATTCAACCCTTCAGAGGGGATGTGACCAGCTGCACAAAGAGGCCTCTGGCTGTTGTGGGGGCATACCTTCATTGGCCTTTCCACACACTCTGGCTCCTAAGGCCCCCAGGAACTCCATTGTGCAGACATGCTCCTCTTGCCCCATTGACTCATAGTGCCTGACACTGATCTCAGGCATATCTGAGACCTCTCTGTGGATAAAAATGGGACTCCTTTTTTCAGTTTCACCTAAAAATAAATATTCTTAGGAAAAGACTCCTGACCCAGTAATTCCACTGACCCATGACATTTGGGGGCCCTCTAGGGTCCCTGTTTAGCCCCATTGGGCTTTGTAGAATTGATTCCCAAGATTCCTGGGGTTCTTTCCAGGCTCATGAGCAGTACTTGCCCTGAACCCTTATAGGATTTCTCACTACTCTTAAGCTAACAGGCAGCCTCTTTACCCCACTCACAGGTCTGCGATGTCACTCGGACTCTGAGGATGAGTCCTGCAGTCAGAATGCTGATGATCAGAAGATCTGCTGGCAGGCAGCTATCTTCAAAGTGGGGGACGACTGTCGGCAGGTGACAGAACTGGTCTAGCAGGGCCACGCCCTTTCCCCCCAGGTTCTAGGTGCACTCAAGAGGCAAGCCTTACATGCAGAAATATGAATCTTTGTTTCCCCTCATTTGGTTCAGATACGATGGAGTAAATTAGGGCTGTGCAAAACCCAAAGGTCTCTCCTTTCAGCCCCACCTGCTCTACCTCCAGTGCTCACCCAGAGGGAAATGCCCTGAGGCCAGCAGGGCCCCTCATTCACATCCTCCAGGCTGCAGGGCCTTATGCCTAACCCATCCCCAAGTGGGTAGTGAGGCAAGGCCCTGCTCAGCTATGGCCTCCCTTCTTCCATCACGGGCTTCTCAGCTTCCATGTGTGAACTTCAAGGAATACTAGGAGCTGTGTGGGCTAGGGACCAAGGGGAGGCCAGCCAACTGTATCCCACACTTCCTCGGTTCCTAGGACATGTTGGCCCTGCAGATCATTGACCTCTTCAAGAACATCTTCCAGCTGGTTGGCCTGGACCTCTTTGTTTTTCCCTATCGGGTGGTGGCTACTGCCCCTGGGGTAAGTTCACTGAACAGGAGCCCCACAACAGACCTGTCAATGCCTCCCACTTGACAGGCCTTAAGATCCATTTCCTCCCTAGTGCGGGGTGATAGAGTGCATCCCTGACTGCACTTCTCGAGACCAGCTGGGCCGCCAGACTGACTTTGGCATGTATGACTACTTCACACGCCAGTATGGGGATGAGTCTACCCTGGCCTTCCAACAGGTAGCCAGCAGGGCCTCTGCCCCAGGGCTTGTTTGCACCCATCCCACCTCCACCATTTACCTGTTAATCAGCACTACTTTATTCCTTCCCCCACTCTTCAGTCCTCCTTCATTAGGGATACCTGTAACCTCCCTTGGCCATCATAGAGGAGCCTAGAGCTGACTTCCCCAGCAGGAAGTGAAACCCTGAGTGTGGAAGGTCCTGCACCCCAGACCCAGCCATGCTCACTTCTGCTGTTGTGTGGTCTGCCAAGGTGGAGCCACAGAGCCAGGCCGTGGGGTCCTAGGTGCAGAACCCAGGAGAGCTCCCACAGGTCCCAGAGCCATTGTAGCCCTCTCTACACAGGCACGCTACAACTTTATCCGAAGCATGGCTGCTTATAGCCTCCTGCTGTTCCTGCTGCAGATCAAGGACAGACATAATGGCAACATCATGCTGGACAAGAAGGGCCACATCATCCACATTGGTCAGCCGGGCCACAGTTATAACCTCCTCTCCCTTCACCCTTCAGACTTTAAGGGGAAGAAGGGGGCACCCCACAGAAAGTCAAGCATACCCAGGACCACCCAGCAGGGAGGGCTAGGAGGGCATTCAAGTCTAGCTCTGAGATCCAAGCTTTTGGCCAAGAAGCCATCATATTGTGGAGGGTACCCAACTGGACACTGGAAAGCTGCCACCCTAGGGGTGGCAAGCGTGGTAGCAAGGACCTCCAGTTCAGGAGCTGGGCTTGTCCAAGCTTGATGCAGGCCTCACTAAGCCAGCCTGGATCCCACCTTCACTTTCTTCCCTCTCTCTTCCTCTGCCTGTAGCTCCCCTGCTGTCCCCAAGAAAACCTGACCCATGACCGGCTTGTGGGTTGTAGTGGCTGCTGGTGTCTGAGTCCATTTCTCCTCCTTAAAACAGATTGCCCCATCCCCACCTGCCCTCACATCTGCCCCAGTTACAGGTGGCTTTGGGGTCTTGCAGACTTTGGCTTCATGTTTGAAAGCTCACCGGGTGGCAACCTTGGCTGGGAACCAGACATCAAGCTGACAGACGAGATGGTGATGATCATGGGAGGCAAGATGGAGGCCACTCCCTTCAAGTGGTTCATGGAGATGTGTGTCCGTGGCTACCTGGCTGTGCGGTGAGCCCTTGGGGATCAGAATATACAACCCCTCAAAAGTGGAGAGGAGAGAGGTGCCAGCAGTGCCTGGTACCCCAGACTTTACCTTCTGGTCACCTCTCTTCACTTCTCCTAGCAGCCTCTCCTCATATCCTGCCAATGCCCCTCAGCCTTAGGCTTCCCCTTCAGGGCATCCTACCTACCCTTTAACAATAGCCTGAGTACCTGCTATCCCCCAAACTGCATGCTGTAGACTGGCATTGTCTGGTTTCATATGGTATGTCACTTGGCCAAGTCCACACAACATGGGAGAACATCTAGGCTCTAACCCCTCAGTACCTCCTGCCCTGCTGGACAAGGGAGGGTAAGAGCATCTTTGAAATCATGGCTGGAGGCCTCACATGGTGGGGACAGGTGGAACCACTCAGCCATCTAGGGCTGTGTGTGAGCAACCCAGTCCAGGCATGTGCCAACTAGGGAGCAGCAGATTGCATGTGAAGGGGGCTACCATAGAAGGAAAGGTACAGTGGAAACCCAGAGGGAGGCTGTTGGAAACAGCCATGCTACAGTACTACAGACAGTGCCACCTCCTTAATCTGACCTTTGTCTGCCCCATTACTCCCCATCTCTCCACAGGCCCTACATGGACGCAGTCGTCTCTCTGGTCACTCTCATGTTGGACACAGGCCTGCCCTGTTTCCGTGGCCAGACAATCAAGCTCCTGAAGTAGGTTCCTTAACAGACACACAGACCATCTGGGGGACAGTTGTCCATTGGCCTAGGCTCTACCCAAATGGGATCCTGTTATGTGATTGTAACTGTGATTATCATCTCCTTGCCACTCCAGAGCAGACAGAACTGTGAAACTGTCATCAGACCATGTTTGCAGAACTACCCAGCTTCTGTTGGCCATATCGAGGTCATATGCAGGCATCCTTTAGTTTCTCAGTGTTGCTGTGCTGACTCTGAGTCCTGGGGCTGCAGCAGCTTAGCTGCCCCATGCTTAGTCCTCTCAAGCCATGAGGCCACCCTAGAAGCTGCAGGAATAGGGACAAGTCCATACTAGGCCAAATATGACCTCAGCACTATCCCCAGCTTCTGGAACATGAATTCTAGAGGGCACATTTCCTTCAGGGTATGGCCTTCAGCTAAACAGATTCCCACAGATGTCATAGTTCATTCCACAGGCAGGACTATGTCATACTGGAGGTGGGGTCAGAAGGAGCTATGGCAGCCAACAGCAACCCCCTTTGATCTTTCTCCCAGGCATAGATTTAGCCCCAACATGACTGAGCGAGAGGCTGCAAATTTCATCATGAAGGTCATCCAGAGCTGCTTCCTCAGTAACAGGCAAGTCACACCACCTGCCAGGCCAGTGATATGGAACCTGTAGTTCCACAGGTCTCTTGTAGGAGACCTAAGTTTACTTGAGCCTCAATGGGAGCTCTCAAGGAGTAACAGGTGCTGGTTTAGAGAGGCTTGGAGATGCTGAGGAGAACACCTGGCAGAGGTCAAAGGCAGGACTTATAGGGATTTTGAGCTTAAGGCACACCGGACCATGAGGAGCAGGGAGGGAGCTCCAGATGGTTTGGGCCCCTTGTGCAAGTGCTGTGTTAGCACTGACAAGAGGGGCCAGCTGGGGACAGTTGTCACACATTGCTGTGATAGGCATGATGGAAGGTTGGGTGTATGTGCTAAAGGAGAGCCCAGGCTAAGGGGTTCATGTGGGTGAGAGTCAGAGGTGACTTTGAAGTGTCCACTCTGAACAGGGAGAAGGTGGTTCCAACAGTTAGGTGAAGGCAACAGCTCTGAGAATCTGGGGGCCACCCACAGAGGGGGTCTCCTAAAGATCGGGAGGGTGGGAGGCTGGGGTGCTTAATTGCGTGGTGGGTCACTCCATATCCAAGCAGGCAGAGGGCCGGGGGTGTAACCACCTGATCAGGGAACTGCTGGCTGAGCCTGAGAGAAAGATGTTGAGAATCCACCCACCCAGAGAACCATAGGGTCTGGTGCCCTAATAGGCAAAAAGAAAGAAGCCTGGAGAACACAGCAGAGAAATGGGAGGTAGCTCAGGATGGATGTGGGGAGCACCCAAATATTGTCAAATGACTTCTCTATGAAAGTGGTTTGTGGAACAGAATAAGGAGGATCTAAGATGAAATAAGACAGGTATGTGCTAAGAGTGAGGAGCAGGCTGGGAGTAGAAAGAGGATTACACCTCCCAAATCAGAGAATAACAGGCCACGGGGCTGAAGTGTGGGTCTATTTTGGAGTCTACTGCCAGTACATTCACACCTTCAAGTTGCTGGGTGGTGAAGGAATAAGGGTTGAGCAGATAGGGAGGGCTCCCCAGAGGTGAGGGGGCCCTGACTGAGCAGACTCCTTACAGCCTCCCTTTACTCTCTCCCCTTGACCTTCCAGGAGCCGGACCTATGACATGATCCAGTACTATCAGAACGACATCCCTTATTAAGGAGGGGCCCTCTGAAGCCCTCTGCCCTATGTGGCCCTTCCCAAAAGCTACCCCACAGTCATGGAGCCTGAGAGCATTTCTGCCCCCCAACTGCCCCTCAAGAAGCTCCCACACTATGGTCAAAATGGGTGAGCTACTGATGGTCCTGCCGTTTCACCCAACAGAGTTGTTTTATAGGAAAAAGAACTGAAGCCCTAGAACCTGGCAACCACTCCTTCCTTAGGCATGGCCCCTTGTGACAATGTTTGGTGATGCCAGAGAGACTGAGATGACAATCATCTGATGGTGCTGTCTATGCACAGGTGTGAATCTTTT
Source organism: Sciurus vulgaris (assembly GCF_902686455.1). NCBI lineage: Eukaryota > Metazoa > Chordata > Mammalia > Rodentia > Sciuridae > Sciurus > Sciurus vulgaris. The sequence continues at coordinate 123,587,536 of NC_136468.1, read as the reverse complement.
TGTTTGCACTGGACACATTCCCTACTTGTCTTATTATATAGGTACATGAAGTATTTTCTTGTGTATAAAAAAATTATATGCAACTTAAGAGTGAACTAACATGGACAAAATAAAAACTCCAAAAAATGCTGTGTTGGAATTTGTCAGAATTTTATTTTTGCAGTACTGGGGATTAAACCAGGACGCTCTACCTCTGAGCTACATCCCCAGCCCTTTTTATGTACTAAGTTGGTGAGGCTGGCCTCAAACTTGGGATATTCCTGCCTAAGCCTCCCTGGTCTCTGAGATTACAGGTATGCACCACTGTGCAGAGTTTGTTGAATTTAACAATGTGTCCTGGGCTTTGCTTCTGAAGGGGAAAGACTCAGTGTTACCTGCATTTTCCCCTTGTGTCTTCTACAGAGGGGAAAGACTTACCTGCTGGGGAACTGCCATCATGGGACCCTCTCAGCTGGTGGCCCAGGACACACCAGTTATGGCTTTAAGCCTCGCACAAACACCAGAAATAACACTGTATTGTCCTGAACTGATTCCTGCTAGCTCATGCCAGGACTACCAAGGAGGCTACCCCATTTGTCTTTTTCCTATGTGCAGGCTTCATTCATTTGCATCTGCTCCAGTCATTCCCATGCTGGATAGTCACTTCTGCTGTCATCTCTCTCTTACTCATTTTGAGGTACTGTGCTCTGGGACTCCAAAATCATTGCTTGACTGGCTCCTAATAATTTTTATCTAATCCAACCTGTTATGCCTCTCTATCTTAAGCAAATAAGAAGTAAAGACTAAGGCGGATACAGTGGCACATGCCTGTAATCCCACTGGTTTGGGAGGTTGAGACAGGAGGATCGTAAATTCAAAGCCAGCCTCACCATCTTAGCAAGGCCTTAAACAACTTAGCAAGACCCTAGCTCAAAATAAAAAATAAAAAGGGCTGGGAATGTGGCTCCACAGCTAAGTGCCAAGGGCTGGTTCAATCTCTGGTACCAAAAAAAAAAAAAAAAAAGAAGTAAAGAAGCTAGAAAATTAATTTATTTAATTCAAAAATTGCTAAATAATGGGTCAGAGGTCAAGATAAGACCAGTTACCTGAAAGGACAATGGAATTACCAATTACAGTGGAATTACTAAAATTATGAAATTACCACAGTGCAGCATGAAGACAAAGATAATACCTTTATCTTTTTATTTTTACTTGCCTGGGTCCCATTCCCAGCACTAATATTTTTTTGAGAAAACAAATTTGTTTAATCAAAGTATTAGATAATATGGGCAACTTAAGTGAAGACAGAAAGAGCCAAGAGAAATTATTTATGCTTCGGCTTGATGAAATATGAACAACTGTGTAGAAATGTGATTGGACAAAATGTGATATAATAGACTGAAGGGAGAAACCCGGTAAGACCTGTCTACATTCTTCTTGATCTCTGTCTGATATTCCATCCTCCCAGGTATGGAGTGGGAATCTCTGGAATGAGAGTCTTAGGACCTACTGCAATTTTTTAAATAGTATCATAGAGACAAGGAATAAATTAACAAATTACATATATAATCTTTTCTAGGCACAGTTGGCATAGTAGTCCCAACTTCTCAGGAGACTGAAGCAGGAGAATTGCTTGGCCCAGAAGTTCAAGGCCAGGCTAGGCAACATAACAAGACCCTATCTCAAAAAGAGGAAGAAGGGAGGGAGGAAGGGAGGAAGGAAACTTATTCAGAAATAGTATTTGTGTACATAAAAATTCAAAGTTATAATCTATAGTCAAGTTTTTAACATGCAAGCCAATATAGAAAACAATTTTGTGGATGTGATTGTATCCAAAAATATTCTGAGAAATAAGTCTAATGAAAGATTCATAAGAAAAATTAAATGTTAACAGAGTAATAGGTATGTTCATGGATTGGAAAACTCAGTATTATATATACATGTTTATTCTCTTCAGATTGACCTGTTTTCTTGCTGGAAATCTCAAAGTTTTGTATTAGAAATTGACAAGGGATTAAAAACTTATATGGGAATACAAAGGGCAAAACACCTATTTCAGTATTGAAGAACAGGGGCTGGGGCTGTAGCTCAGTGGCAGAGTGCCTTTGCCTAGCATGTGTGAGGCACTGGGTTCGATCCTCAGCACCACATAAAAATAAACAAAGGCATTATGTCCATCTATAACTACAAAATTTTTTTTAAATACTGAAAAACAAACCTAGCTATCAGGACTTATTAGGACATATAAAGAGACTTATTGGTCTATACTAATCAAGTCATTTTGGCCTTTTGGTACAAAGAAAGACAACAATGAAAGAATATATTTGACTCTCAAAACCAGAGTCAAATATTGCAGGGATGATGGCATTAATAGACACAAAATTTAAATTAACTATGACAGAGATGCTAAGGGCTTTAATGGATGCACACAGCATGCAAGAACAAATGGTCAGTGTAAACAGAGAAATGTAAATCCTAAGAAAGAATGCCGTCAATGGACTTATTAGTAGACTGGATATATAGTTGAGGAGAAAATCTTGAGCTTGAGGATATCTCAATAGAAACTGCCAAAGGCCTGGTTGTATAGCTCAGTGTTAGAGTGCTTACCTAGCATAAGGAAAACCTAGATTTGATCCCCAGAAACAAAAAAATGAAAAGACAAAAAAAATCTCAAAAAAGCCATAGAAGTTTAAAAAAAAAAAAAAAAAAAAAAAAAAACAACCTATACAGGAGCAAAGAATTACATCCAGCTTCTCTTCAGAAACCATGAAAGCAAGAGGATGGAGTGAATTGTTTAAAATGTTGGGAGAAAAACCTACCAACCTAGAATTATGTATCCTGAAAAATTATCCTCCAAAAGTTAAGAAGCTGGGGCAATGGTGCATGCCTGTAAGCAGGATCAAAAGTTGAAGTCCAGTCTGAGCAATTTAGCAAGACCCTGTCTCAAAATAAAAATTAAAAAGGGCTGGGAAGGTAGCTCAGTAGTAAAGCATCGCTGGGTTCAATCCCCAGTACTGAGGTGGGGGGGGGGGGGAGCATTAAATAATAAGTGAAGGTAAGAGAAACTTATTTTCCATATTAATTGATCTAATATATAAGAGCCTAATCAAAATAGTAGTAGCATAACAATGTGTTCAATTATGATTTACATAAAAGAAGACATGACAGCAATGATACAGAGATGAATGGAGGAATTAAGATTATTATAGGTACCTGTACTACCCTTTGATTTTTTTTTAATTGTTTTGTCTTTTGTGGTGCTGAGAATTGAACCCCAGAGCCATAGCTGTGCTAGGCAAGCACCCTACCAGTGAGCTACACCCCAACCTGCACCACCTTTTAAGACCCTGGCTCAAAATTAAAAATAAAAGGACTGGAGATGGAGATCAATGATAAAGTACCCCAGGGTTCAATCCCTGGTACCAAAATTTAATTAATTAAAAGTATAATTGAGGGAAGAGGGTGGGGGGAGGAAAAATAACAGAATGAATCAAAAACTATTACCCTAGGTAGCTATGATTACACAAATGGTATGCCTCTACTTCATGTACAGAGAAACAACATGTATTCCATTTGTTTACAATAAAAATGAGTTTTAAAAAGTATAATTGATATGCTAAGGAGAGAAAATGGAATCATAAAATATTAAATTAAAAGCACAAAAGGCAGAAAAAGTGGAAGACAAAAATAAGAACAAAAACATGATAGTTTATAAATCCACCTATATCAATAATCACTTTAAACATCAATGGTCTGAGTGCATCATTAAAAATATTTAGAAGAAATTAGGGTGCGTTGGCCCCAGACCTGTAGCCCCGGCTACTCCAGAGACTTAAAAGGGGAGGATCAAGCACCCAACAATTCAAGGCCAGCCTGGCAACAGAGCAACACCCTGCCCCGCCCCCCGCAAAAAAAAAAAAAAAAATGATGTTAAGAAAATACGGGGGTCGGGGATTTAGCTCAGTGGCACAGCGCTTGCCTTGCCCGCGCAAGGCCCTGAGTTCGGTCCTTGGCCCTGAAAAAAGAAAAAAAAAAAAAAAGTAAAAGAAGAAAATACAGGAATGTTTTTATGACTTCCAGGCAAGAATGCCTACTGAGAACTCAAAGCAAAATTTTTAAATTTGGAACACAGGGGTCCATAAACAGATTTAACAACAAAAGCCTTAAGAATGCCTACAGATTAGATGGGCGCGGTGGCACACGTACCTATAATCCCAGCGTCTCGGGAGGTTGAGACAGGAGGGTCGCTAGTTCAAAATCAGCCTCAGCAAAAGCGAGGTGCTAAGCAACTCAGTGAGCCCCTGTCTCTAAATAAAATACAAATAGGGCTGAGGATGTGGCTCAGTGGTCGAGTGCTCCTGAATTCAATCTCTGGTACCCACTCCCAAAAAGTGCTTATAAGGTTAATAAGATGATTTTTTAAAAGTTATTGCAAGAAAGTATGTGTGTACAAGGAGATCCATTAAACAACTTCACTGCTTAAAAAAAAAAAAAAAAAGAATGCAAATGGCTAATTTCCACTAAGAATATTTCTCATGAATAAAAAACAAAAATTCTCCAGGAAGCCCTCAGTCTGAGTACACACAACCAGCTGTGCTCAGAAGTAAAGAAGGCAAAGCAGACCACAGGAAGGAAGCCCACTGCACAGGTCGGGAGAGGGATCTTACCCAGAGAGAACGAAAGGATGCTGCAAGAATCTGAATGACCGACCACACGCAGCGGGACAAAAGGAATCACAGACCTCCATGGAAAAAAATCTGACCGACCAGCACCACCTCCCAATCCCTAAAGCCCGGGCAAATTCACTAATAAGATGCCGACCAACTTCAGAGTTGGCTAGTCTGTGCAGCAACCGAAGCTGTTGGAGAAGGCCAGCCCGAGTGAGGCCTGGGACCCTGAGCTCTTTCCGGAGATTCAGGCCCTGCTGGAAGAACGGTCGTTTTCTGAGCTGAAGTGCCAGGGTCGGTCGCTGTGTCTGGGAAGGGAGAGGAAAGGACACCCAAGCCCCACTCCTGGGTTCTCCCCTCAGGCGCCCCAGAAACAACACGAGAGACAGAGGTGCAGGCGGCCACGGCCAGCGTGATGGCTCTAAGCAGGCAGCAGCCCGCGCGCGCGCAACTCGAGCAGCGGGGACAGCGTGTAGCGCAGGCGGCGGAAGGCAGCATCCGAGCTGAGGTGCGGGAGGCCCTGGTGGACGGCGTCCGGCTTCACTAGCACCACGTAGAGCAGTGGCAGTGCCAGGAAGCCAAGAGGGAGCAACAGCAGCGTCTGCAGCGCGCCCAGCGCCCACAGCCTGCCGACCGACAAATGGATAGAGGGGTGGTTGGAGAAGGAACTCAACAGGGGAACCCGAGCCCCACACGCTGGCCATCAGGCTCACCTGATGCCCCCGGCCCCCGCGCCTCCGAACAGCCGCTTCTCCTGAAGGGAAAGGGAGCCTTGTCCCTCTCTGCGCCGGAGGAGGGGGCGCGGCGCTAGCCAAATCTCTCCTGGTAGGACCGGGGGATGTGGGAAGGTGGCATCCCAGCTCCAGCCCGCCAGCCCGGGCCCGTGCTCACACAGTCCGCCCTGGCCACCTCTTCCATTAGCGAGCCCGAGCAGTCCTGCACCCGGCGAAACTGAGAGTCCCACCTGCGGGGGACAGGCACCGAGATAGGCAATCCGCTCTAGCACCACAGCCGCCCCGACTCACTCAACGGTACCAACTCCCTTACGGTTCTAGGCCACCACGCGAGGTGTCCAGCGCAGCCGCCGCCTCCATCACCTTCCCCTGCAGTTCCTGGAGGGAATGGGAGTGAGGATTCAGGGTAGAGGCCTGGTGCTGGCTGCCCCAGGTCTGGGAGAGGTGGGTTGGAGGCCGCGGTGGAGTCAGATGTGAGTGGCTCTCACAGCCGAGTGAGCCCCACCTGCAGGACTCCGCTCTGCTCCTGGAAACTGGCCCAGGCCTCCTCGGTCCGTTGCGCACCCTGGGGTACAAAGAGCCTTAATTAGACACACCTAACCCACCCCTCTGAAAAGGCCCAGGCCCCACTGACACCAAAAGCCGACCCTTCCCACCAAATTCCTGGCTCCTCTCGCACCTGCCGCAAGTCCTCCGCCTGCATGGCATACTTGGCCTCCACCAGTTCCAGCTGTTTCTTTGGGAGCATTCAAGAAATGTCAAAAGTTTGGCATGCCTTGCACCCTGTCGCGCCTCAAGGCCATGCCCTGGGCCTCGGGGTCCGCCCTACGCCCCACTACGGCCCCGCCCACGTTTCTGCTCCTCCCCTATGGGACCCTCAGGGTTAAGCCCAAGCACCTGCAGTGCCACCAGTTGGGTCCCGAGCTCCTGCTCCGCGCGCTGCTTACTCCGCTGTTCCCCTCCGTAGTAAAAGAGCTGGGGGCGGGGCTTGTGAGGGCGGGATTTACGGGGCCTCTTGAAGTGTGGGACGTTTTGGGGGACAGGGACTGGGCGGCAACAGCGGCGGGGACCAGAGCGGGACATTCACCAAAAGACTGGAGACCAACCCACCCCCTGCACATACCTGACTTGACAGCTCCTCCCACTGCTCCTGCAACTGTTGATTGTGTTGCTCCTGTGAAAAGGGTCGAGGGGGCGGACCAGGTTTCTCCCTTAGCCCCGCCTCATCCTTCCCCCGCCCTTCCGGCCACGCTCCGCCTTGGGGCACTCCCCCCCAAACCAGGTCCAATTTGTGCCGCTCCGCTGCCTCCAGCAGTCCACGCGTCCTCTCCGCACGCTCCCGCGCCGCCTCGCGCGCTTCCCCTCGTAGGGCCCGCGCCGCCTGGCTTCGCCTCCGTTGCAGACTGCAGAGGGAAACTGAGGCAGGTGCTACAGCGGGGGTGCGGGGCGCTCAGGATTCTGCGGCCCCCGTTGCACCGAGGAAGGACCAGCTGAGGGTCAAGGTCAAAGAAGTACTCGCCCAGTCCCTGGCGGGCCAGACTCCAGCTTCCCTTCCGGGGGACCCCCTGGGTGAATCACCCGGGTGCCAACGGCCTAGAGCGGAGGTTAGGGCCTGGGCAAATCAGCCAGACCCTTCTGAAACGCACCACCGCTCGAAGGACCGACTTGCTCATGCCCGCCCGCCAGGTCGAGCAGGACTCTCAGGGCACCTGCGCTCGCGCTCGCGCAGTTCTTGTAGGCGCCCGGTGAGGCTCTCGCTCTCGGCCTCGAGCCCGCGCACCAACTCCTCTAGCTCCTGCTTCCGCATGCGACCATCTCGGTTGTCCTTCTGGAGCTGCAGCAACTGCTCTTGCGGCTCGGCCATGGCTCCCCCGGCTCTGCCTCAACTCCAGCATCCTAGGGGACCCGCCCTGCAGCCGGCGTCATAATGGGCAACAGGGGGCGCCCAAGATCAGTCCCCCCCCAGGGAGTGAAGCAGGATCACACTTGGTTCATCGTCTATAAAAATATTATCAAAACCACAATCTGATCAATAAAAGTTAATAAAATGTTAATAAAAGACAACTGCCTAATGTAGGCAATTTGAAGTAAGATTGGTTTCCCAACATCGCAAATGAAACCTACTCGATCTTTCCTGTGAAAAAGACTGCAAATATATATCATGATCCATAAATAAGTTCGTTATCTTTTTAACCCAATAATTCCACTACTGAGAACTTACCCAGAAAGAAAAAAATTGTTAAAACCCACTATGCATTTAATGGTTCATTGAAGTGGTTACAGTAACCATCAAAAAGGAAACAACTGTGATTTTAAATGATTTTGAATATTATGTAACATACTATTATTCTATTATGATATCCTAGTAAAAAGTAGAATTTATGATTAGCATTTATGTTGAGATAAAGATTATAAGGTTCATGGGCAAGATCTAGAAAAAAACAATAGAAACTTTCATTTGTGAGACTACAAATTTTTAAAATCTGCCTTTATTTGGTCAATTTCAATTATGAATAAAATGGCTCTTATGTAAACCACTAACTTATGGGGGTGTTTTGTTTTCAGCAATAGGTCTGTTACCTAGCAAAGAATTGCTAGATATTCAGGTTATTAGCAAAGAATTACTAGTTACTATAGTACCCATATGAATGTGACACAATGCAGGAACCAGATGACTTTGTGTGAGGTAGGTGTGGGTTTACATGGATTAATCTTGCCATCTCTTTTTAAAAATATTTTTAGTTACAGATGTATACAATATATTTATTTTTTAAACTTATTTTTATGTGGTGCTGAGGATCAAGCCCAGTGCTCACACATGCCAGGCAAGTACTCTACCACTGAGCCACAACCCCAGCCCCTAATCTTGCCATCTCTTGAGCTGGAATCAGGTAAGGTGGAGGCTGTAGCAGGTCAGGGGAATTCTGTACCTCAGTAAGAACATGATCTCTTCCTTTCTTTCTCCCTTGCCTACATCCCAAGCCCTTTTTATTTTGAGACAGACTCCCTAAATTGCCCACAACTTGCAATCCTCCTGTCTCAACCTCCCACCTGGCAAGGGATTATAGGCGTACACCACCAAGTCTGGCAAAATTTGTTTTGTTTTCCTCTTTTAAAGTGCTAGAGATTGAACTGAGGGATGCTCTACCTCTGAGGTTCACCCCCAGCTCTTTTTATTTTTTCTTTGAGATAGGGTCTCCTTATTTTGCAAGATAGACCTCAAACTTGCATCCTCCTGCAAATCAGCCTCCCAAATCACTGGGATTACAGGTGTATGCTATGACTAAAAATTTGTATTTTCTAATGGCTACCACGACATACTTGTGTTACGGCATAGTGACCACTCCCCCTCATCACAGTTTTATACATTGAAGTCTTAATCTTTAAGATTTAACCTCTGAATGTGACTGTATTTGGGGTCTTTCCAGAGATAATAAAGATAAAATTGGAAGGCAGGCATGATGGCTCATACCTGTAAGACCAGCAACTCGGAACACTGAAGCACGAGGATCTCAAGTTGAAGGCCAGCCTGGGCAACTTAGTGAGATCCTGTTTCAAAATAAAAAGAACTGGGGGTATAGCTCAGTGGTAAAATGCTTGCCCAACATACACAAGGCCCTGGGTTCAATTCCAGCACAAGAAGAAGAAAAAAATGGGTTCCTTAGATGGGGCCCTAATCCAAAGGGACTGCAGTGCTTATAATAAAAGTGAACTTTGGCACAGGCTCACACAAAGAACAGTGTTCTGTATAAAGACTGGAGTCTGCTGCAGCAGTCAAAGATGTACCAGAAGCTGGAAGAGAGGCCTGGGTCAGAGCTTCCCTAGAGCCTTCAAAGGGAGTACAAGCCAGCTGTCACCTTCTAGACCTCCAGTTTCCAGAGCTGTGAGACAACAAATGTCTGTTGTTTGTGGAATTTTGTTACAGCAGCCCCAGGAATTGAATCCATCACATTGCACCATTATATCTGTCTATAAGGAGCCCATTTGTGCAAATATTTTTCCTGGGTGGTTACTACTCCACATATACAGAAAGGAATGAAGCCTATGCACATGTCTTACGGCAGGAGGCCGCAGTCACTCCAGGGACTCCCAAGGGTGGCTTCTCAGGGAGCACTGGGGGTCACATTAGCATGGCCATGCAGGTCTGAGTCTAACAGATGGGTGTTGGGGCCACCTCTGATGCTTCACACCAGAGGCTGACCATGAGATTAGTTTGAAAAAAAAGAGACATCCTGAGTGGGTTTGTAACTCAGTGGTAGAGCACTTGCCTAGCACAGGTGAGGCACTCAGTACAATCACATAAAAATTTTTGAAAAGGTATTGTGTCCATCTACAACCAAAAAAAAAAAAAAAAAAGAAAGACACAAATGGGGTGGCCATGGGTACTTCGTAATCCATGGTGTGGGCATAGAGATGACAGGGACCATAGCACTGAAAGTGTGTGAGGTCAATTTCACCTGCCTATGCGAGGCACACAGAGTTCAGGGTGCAGGCTGACAAAGGTGCTGCTGGTCAGTGATGTTTAGATTGGCAGTTTGACTCTAGAGTCCCACGTAATCACCTCTTCTATTAGGACTCCAACCTGCATATCCTTCTCCTGTGATCTCAGCAGGTCTCCAGACCCCATCACTGGATAAGCATTGTGATCCCTTTTTACAGATGCAGAAACCAAGGCTCAGCGTGAGAGTTGTCTGGACAGTGGCAGCGGAAGTGCCCACCTGTCCCCATCTGGGTTACAAGTGAAAAGTTGGAATATCTAGCCATAAAAGACAATGATGGGGCTGGGTTTATAGCTCAATGGTGGAGCGGCCTGGCATGAGTGAGGCCCCGGGTTCAATCCTCAGCATTCTAAATAAATAAATAAATAAATAGAACCTTGTCTTAACAAAAAAAAAAAAAAAAGACAATGACATTGCCTTGGTCCCTTGGTTTACTTTTCTGAAGCTTGGGAGGCAGGTGGGATGGCAATGAGTGTGGGTTGAGTCCATCTCCACCCAGACCCTGCATCTGGATCCTAAAATCTCAGCCTGTTACTAATTATGCCTTCTGGAGAAATCTGGGCTGCATGGCTGCCAAGAAGAGGCATGGGTGGCAGGAACCAAGGAAACAGAAAGTCTCCTGACCTCAGTAACTTAAAGATCCATGAGGAATTGTGGGGAACCCCTACTCCCACCCTACCCACAAACCCTGACCACAGTCCACTGGGTTAGTCCTGAAGCCCCAACTCTCCCACACCCAGGGGTGCTGTTGCTTTCCCAACATCTAGACTTCTGTGTTGCGGTTTATTGATCACCCTGCCAGAAATATCTGCCTCCACCCACCTACCTGTGTCTATTTTGGACAATTTCTGCTCTTTTTTCAGGACTCAGTTTCAATATCCTCCTTTCCATGAATATTTCTGGTTAGGAGCTGTCTCCTCCCTGCATGGCAAAGCCCACTTCCTGGACATCCCTCTAGGACACCAGTTGCTCTTGGGCACAGAATAGGAGCGAGGGTGGTCATTCAGGCCCGGCCCTAAAGATTTCTTAATGGTTTAATGCATTCAGAATTATAGATGATCATAAACAGCCAAGTATTTGTGGACTACTCACCTCTAACATTCATTAATGGGACTTTATGAATGTTTTTTAATCATAGAAAAGCAGTCAGGTAGGATGGTGGCGTGCTGATAGTCCCAGCTACTAAGGGAGGATCACATGATACCAGAAGTTGGAGGCCAGCATGAGCAAATTACAGAGACCAGGTCTCAAACCAAACAAAACATTAAAAAACTGGGAGAATTTTAGGACCAGGGCTATAAATCGGTGGCAGAATGCTTGCCTAGCAGGACGAAGGCCCTGTTTCCTATACTCAGCCCAACAGAGAGAAAGTGCACATGTTGGCATGCTAGATTATATTTTGTGTGTGTGTGTGGTGCTGGGAATTGAACCCAGGGCCTTGTGCTTGACAGGCAAGCACTCTACCAACTGAGCTATATCCCCAGCTCTTATTTCTTATTTTAAGATAGGGTCCTTCACAATAGCCAGATTGTGGAACCAACCAATCTAGGTTGCCCCTCAACTGATGAATGGATAAAGAAACTGTGATATATATATATCACATACATACATACCATGGAATATTACTCAGCCATAAAGAATAATAAAATTATGGAATTTGCAGGCAAATAGATGCAGTTGGAGAATATCATGCTAAGTGAGATAAGCCAATCTCAAAAAACCAAAGGATGAATGATCTCACTGATAAGTGGATGATGACACATATAGGGGGTGGGAAGGGGGCAAGAATGGAGGAAGGAGGGACTCTATAGAGGGATAAGAGGGGTGGGAGGGGTGGAGGGAGAAAAAAAAAAACAGAATGAATCAAAAACTATTACCCTAGGTAAATGTATGATTACACAAATGGTATGCCTCTACTTCATGTACAGAGAAACAACATGTATCCCATTTGTTTACAATAAAAATGAATTAAAAAAAAAATAGGGTCTTGCTAAATTGCCCAGGCTGGCTTTGAACTTGGAATCCTCATGCTTTAGCCTCCCAAGTAGCTGGGATAACAGGTGTGCACCATCACACAGGAGAGAAGTGGGAAATTTTTAAAGAAAACTAGTATAAATCAAGTACCTAGATTTCATAGTTGTGGGGTTCCTCCACAGGTGTCAGACGCATCCATCCATCTCTCCACTTCAAAGGAAGCTGAGGCTGGACATAGTGGTGCACACATGTAATCCCAGTAATCTGAGAAGCTGAGTCAGGACAATCACAAGTTCAAAGTCAGCCTCAACAACTTGGCAAGGCCTTAAGCAACCTGGCCAGACCCTGTTTCCAATTTTTGAAAAAAGGGCTGGGGATGTGGTTCAGTGGTTCAATCCCAGGAAGGAAGGAAGGAAGGAAGGAAGGAAGGAAGGAAGGAAGGAAGGAAGGAAGGAAGGAAGGAAGGAAGGAAGGAAGGGAGGGAGGGAGGGAGGGAGGGAGGGAGGGAGGGAGGGAGGGAGGGAGGGAGGGAGGGAGGGAAGAGAGAGAGAAAGGGAGAGAAGAAAGAGAGAGAAAGAAAAAAGAAAGAAAGAAAGAAAGAAAGAAAGAAAGAAAGAAAGAAAGAAAGAAAGAAAGAAAGAAAGAAAGAAAAAGAAAAGAAAGAAAAAGAAAAAAGCTAGCTGTGTGTGGGGGGTCGATCAATGCTGGTCTTTATTGTTAAAAGCATGTCTGGTATTTAATGTGATATTTTTATATAGTCTTCTGAGACCATCAGGATGGTGCTAAGAAGTCAATTAATGTCTGCTCAGCCAGGCACAGTGGCTATAATCTCAGGTACTTGGGAAGTTGAGGCAGGAGGATCAAAAGTTTGAGGTCAGAGGATCCAAGATGGCGGACTAGAGGGAGGCTGTATTCCTTGTCGCTCCGTAAGTCGGGTTTCAAGCGGAGAATATCTGTTTCTTGGTGAGGCAGTTTTTGCTGCTTACCCCATTTGTCTACTGTGATCACCTGCAGTCAGCCAGCATATAGACACCTTTTTGAATGCAGATTGCTCACTGTCAAACGCCTATCATCTGCCATTTGCCTGCCTCTTGCCTGTCCATCGCCCACCTTTCACCTATCCATCATCCACCACCCAAGGTTCACCTCCCGGTCACAGACTGAAGACTAGGAGGTTTGAATACTATATGACTCTAAGAGTGTAAATTATTTTTTCTTTTGTCTTTTTTTTTTTCTCCTTTTTGAAAAATTTTAAGTTTTCATTTCTTTACTCTTCTTGCTCTCTTTTCCTTTTGTTTATCTGTTCCCTCAGAGTCTCTCCCTTTTCACATGCTAGCAACCAACTTCTTTTGATTATACTCTCACTCTGTCTATTATCTAAAACTTCTATATATTCTTTTCTTACCCCATTAACAGCTACATCCTACACCCCTCCGCATCTCTTTGTCCTCCATTAGAAACTGCAGACCTTATTGCAAATGTGTTTATTATACTGAAGATAATAATTGAACTCATTCTGTTTATTATGAAAATATTGTTAATGCCCTCATAGGGGCTATTTGGTCTAGGGTTGCATACTGTCTGAACTAGGCACTGCTAATATTGATCTCCCCCTTAAAGAAAAGGTTTTGGAAACCTATAGGGTCACTATAAGCTTATAGGGGGGAAACTGCAATACCCCAGATCTGCACTACTAGAGGGGAAGATACATGAACAACATGAAAAAAACAAGGTAAGAAAATGATCCAAACACTCCCAGATTCTATATTAATAGAATCTAGTGACAGTGTGGTAGAAGAAATGTCAAAAAAGGACTTCAGATTATACATTATAAAGATGATTTGCGAAGCAAAGGATGAGATAAGACAGCAAATGCAGGCAATGGATGATAATACCAATAAGCAGTTGAAAGAGCAACTGCAGAAGCAAGAGATCATTTCAACAAAGACATAGAGATCCAAAAAAAAAAAAAAAAAAAAAAAAAAAAAAAAAACAAAAAGGAAATCCTTGAAATGAAGGAAATAATAAACCAAATAAAAAACTCAATGGAAAGCATCACCAACAGACTAGACCACTTGGAAGACAGAACCTCAGACAATGAAGACAAAATATTTAATCTCAAAAATAAAGTTGCCCAAACAGAGAAGATGGTAAGAAATCATGAATCAAGAACTATGGGAGATTACCGTCACCCAGGACCCGGGAACATGCACAGGCTGAAAAGCTTGGGAGCCGACGGACAGCTACGCGGGACAAACTTCATTACGTGTGCGTCTCTGCGCAGACGCAAGAAGAGATGATAAGAAAGATGGCTCCAGAGCATCTCAGGAATTGGCAAGATCATATCCACCTCAGACTAAAGGAAGTAAAAGTAAAATTCTTTTGAGAAGAGACCAGTGGGGTACTCTTCTTGCACAAGGGGACCTAGAAAGTTTTTTCAACATACTGAGCCGTCCAGACACTAGAGGTGCTGCAACCATGGTCCCTGGAAGTTTTAAGTTTGCTTGAGATGGCAGCAGACTCTGGCATCAACCACTTGGTGCTGGTTCTGCAGGTCATGGAGGTTGATGGAGGATTCCACCAAGATTTCAAAGAAAGGCCTGGGAGGCCAGGCAAAGTGCAGCAGGGACAGAGTTCCTGGAGGCATCCCTGAGAGGGCGAAGTGTGGAGATATGAAGAGGAAGCTGAAGCTGCATTGGAGACCTTGAGATTAAGAAATGCCAGTAACATAGGAAAGCTGCTGGAATTGAGCAAACACAAGCCAAAAGAAAGGCCCTGGGCTGAAACCAACAAGGATGTAGGGGCTGTACACGAGCACTCTGGACAGAACATCACCATGCCATGTGCCCCAGGGGCCGGATGTGGGCTACAGGATTTGTTTGCCCAGCTGGATTTCAGTCTTGTTTTGGTCCCATCCCTTCTTTCTATGCCCCTATTCTTGTGAATGGAAATGTTTACTCTGTACCTTTATATATTGGATACTTGTAAGTTGCTTTTGACTTTTATAGGAGCTTACAATGCAAGCTTACCCTGAACCTTAGAGGAGACTTTGGACTTGTACTTTTGGGCAATCTTGGAACTGTTGAGACTGTGGGGACTCTTGGAAATGGACAAAATATATTTTGCACTGTGAGATAGTCATGAGCTTTTGGGGGCCAGGAGTGGAATATTATGTTTTGGATGTGAGGTGTCCCCCAAAAGCTCATGTGCAAGACAATGAAAGAAGGTTTAAGGGAGAAATGATTGGGTTATGAGAGTCTTAACCCAATCGTTTAATTAATCCCCTCATGGGATTAACTTGAGTGGTAATTGAAGGTGGGTAGTGTGTGGCTGGAGGAGGTGGTCCCTAGGGGTATGCCTCTGGGGCATATATTTTGTAACTGGAGAGTGGAGTCTCTCTCTCTGCTTCTAATCATCATGTGAGCTGCTTCCCTCCACCATACTCTTCTGCCATGATGTTCAGCCTCACCTCCAGCCTCAAGGAATGGAGCTGGTCATCAATGAACTGAGACCTCTGAAATCGTGAGCCCCCAAATAAACTTTTCCTCAAATTGTTAAAAAAAAAAAAAGAAAAAAAAAAAAAAAGAAGAACTATGGGACATCATGAAAAGACCACATTTAAGAATTATTGGGATTGAGGAAGGCACAGAGATACAAACCAAAGGAATGAACAACCTATTCAATGAAATATCAGAAAATTTCCCAAGCCTGAAGAATGAAATGGAAAATCAAATACAAGAGGCTTACAGAACACCAAATGCACAAAAGCACAACAGATCCACACCAAGGAACATTATAATGAAAATGCCTAACATACAAAATAAAGATAAGATTTTGAAGGCTGCGAGAGAAAAGCATCAGATTACATATAGGGGGAAACCAATACGGATATCAGCAGATTTTTCAGCCCAGACTCTAAAAGCTAGAAGGGCCTAGAACAACATATTTCAAGCTCTGAAAGAACATGGTTGCCAACCAAGAATCCTATACGCAGCAAAACTGACCTTCAGTTTGAAGACAAAATAAAATCCTTCCATGATAAACAAAAGTTAAAAGAATTTACAAATAGAAAGCCTGTGCTACAGAAAATTCTCAACAAAATATTCCATGAGGAGGAAATAAAAAACAACAATGTAGGTCAGCAAAGGGAGGAACTACCTTAAAGCAAAACCCATTCAAAGGAGAAACCAAGTCAAGTTAAAAAACAAAAATAAGCCCAAATGACTGGGAATACAAATCATATCTCAATAATAACCCTGAACATTAATGGCCTAAACTCATCAATCAAAAGATATAGACTGGCAGAATGGATTAAAAAGAAAGATCCAACAATATGCTGCCTGCAAGAGACTCATCTCATAGAAAAGGACATCCACAGACTAAAGGTGAAAGGATGGGAAAAAACCTACCATGCACATGGACTCAGTAAAAAAGTGGGGGTTTCCGCCCTTATTTCAGATAAAGTGGACTTTAAGTCAAAGTTAGTCAGAAGGGATAAAGAAGGACATTTTATACTGCTTGAGGGAAACATAAATCAGGAAGACATAACGATAGTAAATATTTATGCCCCAAACAATTGTGCATCCATGTACATCAAACAAATCCTTCTCAATTCCAGGAATCAAACAGACCACAACACAATCAAATAGACACACCACTGTCACCACTGGATAGATCTTCCAAACAAAAACTAAACAAAGAAACCATAGAACTCAATAACACAATCAATAACCTAGACTTAACAGACATATGTAGAATATTCCACCCATCAACAAGCGAATTCACTTTCTTCTCAGCAGCACATGGAACCTTCTGGAAAATAGACCATATGTTACGCTACAAAGTAGCTCTTAGTAAATGAACAAAAATAGAGATACTGCCTTGTGTTCTATCAGATCATAATGGAATGAAATTAGAAATCAATGACAAAATAAAAACAGAAATTACTCCAACACCTGGAGACTAAATAATATGCTATTGAATGAAACATGGATAACAGAAAACATCAGGGAGGAGATAAAAAAAATTCTTAGAGGTAAGTGAGAATGACAATACAACATACCAAAATCTCTGGGATGGGCTGGGGAGATAGCTCAGTTGGTAAAGTGCTTACCTTACAAGCACAGAGCCCTGGGTTCGATTCCCAGCACCGCAAAAAAAAAAAAAAAAAAAATCTAGGACACTGTGAAAGCAGTACTAAGAAAATTCATTGCATGGAGTGTATTCAAGAAAAGAATAAAAAGTCAACAACTAAACGACCTAAAATTACAGCTCAAAGCCCTATAAAAAGAAAAACAGAAAATAGCAAAAGTAGTAGAAGAGGGGAAATAATTAAAATCAGAACTGAAATCAATGAAATTGAAACAAGAAATAATTTTAAAAATTGACAGAACAAAAAGTTGGTTCTTTGAAAAAGTAAACAAAATAGACAAACCCTTAGCCACACTAACATAGAGAAGGAGAGAGAAAACTCAAATTACTAAAATTCGTGATGAAAAAGAAAATATCACAACAGACACCACTGAGATACATAACATAATGAGAAGCTACTTTGAAAATCTATATTCCAACAAAATAGAAAATACCAAACACATTGACAATTTTCTAAAGACATATGCTCCTCCCAAACTGACCTAGGAGGACATACACAATTTAAACAGATCAATTTCCAGCAACAAAATAGAAGAAAACATCAAAAGTCTACCATCCAAGAAAAGCCCAGGACCAGATGGATTCTCAGTCAAGTTCTATAAGACCTTCAAAGAAGAACTCATTCCAATACTTCTCAAAGTATTCTAGGAAATAGAAAAGGAGGGAACCCTATCAAACTCATTCTATGAAGCTAATATCACCCTCATACCCAAACCAGGAAAAGACACATCAAGGAAAGAAAATTTTAGACCAATATCCTTGATGAATATACATGCAAATATCCTTAACAAAATACTGGCAAACCGTATCGAAAAACATATTAAGAAAATTGTGCATCATGATCAAGTGGGGTTCATCCCTGGAATGCAAAGATGGTTTAACATCTGTAAATCAATAAACATAATCCATCATGTCAACAGACTAAAGTTAAGAATCATATGGTTATTTCAATTGACGCAGAAAAAGCGTTTGACAAAATACAACACCCCTTCATGCTCAAAACACTAGAAAAAATAGGGATAGTAGGAACACACCTGAACATTGTAAAGGCTATTTATGCTAAGCCCATGGCCAACATCATTCTTAATGGAGAAAAACTGAAAGCATCCCCTTTAAAAACAGGAAAAAGACAGGAATGCCCTCTTTCACCACTTCTATTCAACATTGTCCTTGATATACTAGCCAGAGCAATTAGACAGACTAAAGAAATTAAAGGAATACGAATAGGAAAAGAGGAACTTAAGCTGTCACTTGCTGATGACATGATTCTCTATTTAGAGGATCTAAAAATCTCCTCCAGAAAACTTCTAGACCTCATAAATGAATTCAGCAAAATAGCAGATTATAAAATCAACACACATCAATCTAAAGCATTTTTATACATAAGGGATGAAACATCTGAAAGGGAAATGAGGAAAACAACTCCATTTACAATAGCCTCAAAAAAATAAAATACTTGGAATGGGAATCAATCTAACCTAAGGGGTAAAAGATCTCTACAATGAAAACTTCAAAACGTTGAAGAAAGAAATTGAGGAAGACCTTAGAAGATGGAAAGATCTCCCATGTTCTTGAATACACAGAATTAATATTATCAAAATGGTCATACTTCCAAAGGCGCTATACAGATTTAATGCAATTCCAATTAAAATCTCTATGACATTTCTCATAGAAACAGAAAAAGCAATCATGAAATTCATCTGGAAGAACAAAAGACCCAGAATAGCCAAAGCAGTCCTGGGCAGGAGTGATGCAGGAGGTATCACTACACCAGACCTTAAACTCTACTATAGAGCAATAGTAACAAAAACAGCATGGTACTGGCACCAAAATAGACAGATAGATCAATGGTACAGGATAGAAGACACAGAGACATATCCACGTAAATACAGTAACCTCATACTAGACAAGGGTGCCAAAAACTTACAATGGAGAAAAGATAGCCTCTTCAACAAATGGTGCTGGCAAAACTGGAAATCCATATGCAGTAAAATGAAACTAAACCCCTATCTCTCATCCTGTACAAAACTCAACTCAAAATGGATCAAGGATCTAGGAATTAGACCTGAGACCCTTAACCAAATAGAAGAAAAAGTAGGCCCGAATCCCCATCACGTTGGCTTAGGAACAGACTTCCTTAACAAGACCCCCATAGCACAAGAAATAAAAGCAAGAATCAATAAATGGGATAGATTTAAACTAAAAAGTTTTTTCTCAGCACAGGAAATAATCAACAATGTGAAAAGAAAGCCTACAGAGTGGGAGAAAATCTTTTCCACACACTGCAGATAGAGCACTCATCTCCAAAATTTATAAAGAACTTAAAAAACTTTACACCCAAAATACAAAGAACCCATTCAATAAATGGGCTAAGGAACTGGGCAGACACTTCACAGAAGATATACAGGTGATCAACAAATATATGAAAAAGTGCTCATCATCCCTAGTAATTAGAGAAATGCAAATTAAAACCACCCTAAGGGGCTGGGGAGATAGCTCAGTCGATAGAGTGCTTGCCTTGCAAGCACAAGGCCCGGCCCTGGGTTCGATCACCAGCACTGCAAAAACAAAACAAAACAAAAAAACCACCCTAAGATTTCATCTAATTCCAATTAGAATGGCTATTATCAAGAAAATAAGCAATAACAAGTGTTGGCGTGGATGTGGGGAAAAAGGCACACACTCATACATTGCTGGTGGAGTTGCAAATTGGTGCAGCCACTCTGGAAAGCAGTATGGAGATTCCTCAGAAAGCTTGGAATGGAACCACCATTTGACCCAGCTATCCCACTCCTTGGTTTATACCCAAAGGACTTAAAATCAGCATACTACAGTGATGCAGCCACATCAATGTTCATAGCAGCTCAATTCACAATAGCTAGATTGTGAAACCAACCTAGATGCCCTTCAGTTGACAAATGGATAAAGAAACTGTGGTATATTTACACAATGGAATATTACTCAGTCATAAAGAATAAAATTATGGCATTTGCTAGTAAATGGATGAAGTTGGAAAATATCATGCTAAGTGAAATAGGCCAAGCCCAAAAAACCAAAGGCCGAATGTTTTCTCTGATAAGTGCATGACAATATATAACGATGGGGGGTGGCGGGGGGAAGAGAAAAACGAGGGAACTTTGGAAGGTGTAGAGGAAAAAGGGGTGGGAGGGGGTGGGGATGGAAAAACAGTAAAATGAAACACAGTATTACCCTATATATATGTATGATTACATGAATGGAGTGAATATACATTGTGTACAACCATGGAAATTAAAAGCTGTACCCCATTTGGGTACAATGAATCAAAATGTGTCTGTAAAAATAAAAAAAATATTTTAATAAAAAAAAGTTTTATTTTAGTTTAAGTTTTGGAACATTTTTGAATTTGGCATTTTCAAATTAGAGATTGTACAGCCCATGTGTGATTTATGTAAGAGACTAAAATGTAGTTCACTCTGGAAGTGAGAGAGTATCAGTAGACTGGAAGAGGGGGAAGGACTCAAGTACTAGAGAACTTTGGGAATGGGAAAGGAGATTTTTAATTGAATTTTATTTTTTTTCAGTGCTGGGGATGGAACACACTGAGCTACATCCCTAATCTCATTATCTTGATATAGCACAGATAACTTAAAAAATAAAGTTATCTCCCCAGTAGTTGGGACCATAGATACGTGCTACAACACCAGGCCTTAAAAATCCAAAACTTTTTGAGTGTGGTCAGCATATTTCCATTTCCAATTTTTGGATTAGGGATGCTCAACTGGTAAAGTCTATGCAAATATTTCAAAATCAAAACAAACTTTGGTAAATCTGAAATGCTTCTGTTTCCAAGCATTTTGGACAAGGGATACTCAACCTTGACCAAAATAGGGATATTTCTGTTGTTTTGTTGTTTGTTGTAGTGCTGGAAACTGAGCAACGAGCTAAGCAAGTACTCTATCACTGAAGTACAACCCCAGCACTCAACCTGTAATTTTTTGTTGTTATTCTTGTTGTTTTGTTTGTACCAGGGGTTGAACCAAAGCACTTAACTACTGAGCCACATCCCCAGTCCTTTTTTAATTTTTTATTTACTTTTTTAATTAATTAATTATTTTTGTGGTGCTGGGGATTGAAACCAGGGCCTTGCACTACCAACTGAGCTATCTTCCCAGCCCTATTTTTTATTTTGAGATGGGATCTCACTAAATTGCTTAGGACCTCACTAAGTTGCTGAAGATGGCTTTGAACTCAGGATCCTGCCTCAACCTCCTGAGCCGCTGGGATTACAGGCAAGTACCATTGCACCTGGCCCTCAATAATTTTCATATGCTGTTCCATATACAGGGAAAAGCTTTACTTTGAATTAAGACCCCTGTAAAGCCTTTTTGATCTCTTTAGTTTTTGTGCCCCTATTTGATAAATTTCAATCATCAGTCTTTATTCATATAGACCTCCCTATTTTAATTGTTGAGGATTCAATTATATGTGATGGGGCAGTCACTTATAAAGTTTAGATGATTAGATTTTTTATTTATTGCTTTTTGCTTACTGGGGTTTTGTTGTTTTGTTTGTTTTGTGGGTCTGAGGATCAAACCAAGGACTTTGTGAATGTCAGGCAAGTACTCTTTTTTTTTTTTAATTTATTTGTATTGTAAACAAATGGGATACATGTTGTTTCTCTTTGTACATGGAGTAACAGCATACCATTTGCATAATCATACATTTACATAGGGTAATGGTGTTTGATTCATTCTGTTATTTTTTCCTTCCCCCCACCCCTCCCACCCCTTTTTTCCCTCTATACAGTCCCTCCTTTCTCCATTCTTGCCCCCCTCCCACCCCCCATTATGTGTCATCATCCGCTTATCAGCGAGATCATTCATCCTTTGGATTTTTGAGATTGGCTTATCTCACTTAGTATGATATTCTCCAATTTCATCCATTTGCCTGCAAAAGGCAAGTACTCTTGAAATGCCCCAAGACATGATCTCACCATCTGACCAAGGAATCAGTTCAGTTTACCCATGTTCAGAACAACAAAGAGGAGACTCTTTGGATCTCAACTGGAGACTCAAATCTCTGATACTTTGGACACCTTGACTGTCAATGCTAATCCATGGCTACAGCTTGGCCTGCCAGGGGAGACCCAGCCTCCAGAATCTCTTAAAACCAGGCTTGCCCTTGGAAGAGCAAAGAGCAGCCCCTGGTCCTGAGGGCTCACCTGAAGGAGAAAGGAGTTCTTTTCCTTGAGTAAGGCTTCTTGGATGGAGTGTTTCTCCTCTACTTACTTGGCAAGGGAAAGAGAGAGGAAACCAAGATTCCAACCAGGATTCATTTAGTTGCTCCCCCCAGGTTCAATTCTAGGTTCTCCCTGACCCACCCACTCACCACATTTAGCCAGGTGACACTGGCTCTCTTTGACTCTGGTCCCTTCCAGTTTCAGCCATTCCTCAGGGCTCACTTTTCCTCACTCAGTGTCCTCTCTCACTCACTCAGTGTCCTGGGGTTAAGCCATCTCTCCACTGTGATGCCCAAATCCCACCTCAAGACTGAATTCCCACCTATCTAACTCCCTGCTCATCCCCACAGGAGGGCCTCAGCCCAGCCCACAGGAATTCCCTTTTTTGATCCTGCTACCTCTCCTATAGCTTCTAGGCCTAGAATCCCTGAAGGTATGCTTCCCCATCCCCTAACAGACTCCTCCTGCAACAACCCTCCAATCCTGGGATCCCCTGTCAAAAACTCCTGACATATCTGTACCTCCACCTCCTTGTCTATGAGTGGGGAGGTCACCTGCCACACCTAATATTTATGAAGAGTAAACAAACTGCTGCATGCCAAGCACTCAGACCTCTGCTGCTCAGTCAATGACTCCAAAGTATCTTTTAAATAGGCTTTCAGAGACACCCAATTCTGCCCTCTTCTTACCACCTCTGATGCCACCACACTGAACTGGATCATTCATGAATCCCCTAAATAGTGTGTTTCCCCCCCACATCTTCCCACAGCAGCCAGAAGGGTCACTAAACCCTTCAGTGGCTTCCACTTTATGAAGTACTGGTCTAAACTCACAAGTCAGTAAGGCCCAACACCAACTAGATGGTTCCTTCCAGTGATGGACCACAGGGCCCAGAAAATTGCCTCCTGCCACTCCTCAGATATGTATGCCTGCTGCAGGGCCTGTGGCCTCTGTAACTGCTCCTTCCCCTGCCCAGTTCCCCATCACTTCTTTTGGGCCTCACCCCAATCCCATTTCTTAGGGAAGCCTTCCCTAAGGACTTCCTCCCTGCAACTTCCTCTGTCTCTATGCACATGGCTTTCAGTACTGCCCACCTGGGTACATTTCTTAATGTCTAGAATAGGAACTTGACTGGGATGGAGCCTGGCACAAAAATTGGTATTGAATGGACAAAGGAAGAGCCTGTCTACACTGCAGAGTCCTGGTATCTAGACCAAGGGCCCAGGCCACTGTTGGGAGGTGCTGAAACTCAAAGTATTGGCAGGTATGGCCCCAGGTCATGTTCTTCTGATGAACCAACAACCAACCCCTTGCCCATGTATGGAAAGTCTGCCCTTCACCCCAGGCCTCCCTTTGCCTCCCCTGCTGTCTGTAGGGACATACCTGGACACCTGTGTCCCTGACACATACATGCCTATTGGGGTCACTGATTATCAAGGTAGACAGGAGGCAGACTATACAGCTGTCCCTCCTTCCAACTCTGAGCAAGTTCCCCAGTAGTGCCTCCTGCCTTCTCCCAAGGGATAGAGACTGGACAACATGTATTTCCCTTTGTCTGCTGTGCCCCACTCCCCAAGAGCAGACAGGCCATGTGAGAACACGTGAAAGTGAGATCTCAGGTTTGCTATAGTGCACTGTACAAGCAGGGCAGGAAGAATAGGGGTGGAGGATCAGGTACCCACACCCTAACCTGGAGAACACTGCTGTGATAATACCAACATGGGCCAGGCTCCTGGTGTCTCTCAATAACTAAGATGGAAACAACCACCTCCCTGCCAACTCAAATTCAGGGTCATATCTGCCTGCACTTTGAATCTTAGTCCCTCCCTGCAGTGGCTACTGTAGGTTCCTGGTGGCCCTACTACGCATCAGACTAAAGCCCATCTTTGAACAGGGTACCCTCGACACTGCCCTGAGAGCATCCCCTGGGGATGCCCTGATGGTAAGAGGAAGGTAAATTTGATTCCTTCCTCCTCTGATCAAACCCTACTATGATTTGGCTTTTAAAGTTCTTATGACCTATATGGGACCTGGCATTTGTTTCAGTTGCAGCCCCTCACTGCTTCTCCAACCATACAGGTAATCTTCCAGCAATAGGCAGAGAAGTCCACCCCACCTTTCTATACTATGTTTTTAGCCTAGGACATCACTACCACTGTATCAGGTAGAACCTCCTTGATGAGGAACAACTATGAGTGCCCATCCCAGGCAGTGCTCTTGAAGAGGTGGCTTCCCTATGAGTTTCATCACCAGCAAAATGGACCCCTAAGTAATGAGTCAAGCAAATGAGCTCAGACTGTTAAGCATCTGGAAGAGAGGCTTGATAAAGTGAGATCAATGCATCTATTCTTATTTATTTCCATTGTTGTTATCATCATCTACCTGGCTCTCCCATAGAAACACAGGATCCAAGAAATGAGAAACACATTTGTGTATAGCTTCTCTCCATCAACAACTTCAGGAATCAACACAACAGACATATGATGATGCTCCCAAGCTCCTCTGAGATGACTTAGACGCACAGCCTTCTCACAGGTCAGCAGTGACTGGTGCTGGCCCTAATTTCATACCAGGGATGCTCACAGGTGATCAGCTTTGTTACCTGTGACCAGAAAAAGGAGCTGAACATGAAATAGATTAATCCCTAAATTGTTCATGGCTAACATTTTCCTAAATTCAATGGTCAGCAGCCCAAGAAGCAGCTGGGTCAAGGAACATGCAAGCTTATCCACCTGATAAGTCACCCAGGGAGGACGGCCAGACAACTGTGCCTCCTGCACAATGCTGAGGACAGCCCAGGTTCCCAGGGCAGACTAGCCTCCTGTATATTGCCAATGCCTGCCAAGGTCCTAGACTGTCCTGGGAATCAGACCTAGCCCTCCCCACTGGTCTGATTTCCATAGGCCAGAGCTCTTCTTTGTTGTTATTGTTGTTTTTAGTACTAGAGACTGAACCCAAGGGGTGCTTAATCATTGAGTCACATTCCTAGCCCTTTGTATTTTTTGAGACAAGTTCTTGCTAAGTTGTTGAGTGCCTTGCTTAGTTGTTGAGGCTATCCTCAACTTGCAATTCTCCTGCTTCAGCCTCCCAAATTGTTGGGATTACCACCACACTTGACCAGAGCCCATCTTAAGGACTTGGCTACTGCATATCCCCGGTCATCTAGGGCATGCAGGTCTTTTGGACTCTTGGGGAGCTTGAATCCTACAACACTGCCTCAACCTGCATTCCCTTTCGCCTGACCATCATCAGCATTCTTCAGCCCTGGTCCCCATGCAATTACTTGGTGACCTCTCCCTTCTGTGCACTTTCCTGGTCTGTGGGAGCTTCCTGCTGCCTTCCAGTTGGCTCTTTTCTCCCCCAGGCTGGGGCTGAGGTACACTGGCAGGCAGCATGACTGGATGCCCAGACAAGAGCAACAGGACCACAGTCTAGTCTGTTGGGCTTAAGTATTGTGCACATCCATATTTTCTTATTCAGACTCTGAAAAGGCAATCTGTGTGGGTGTCACATATTACCTAATAATAGATGGACCAGAACTTCAACTCTACTACAAAGCAATAGTAACAAAAACGGCATGGTATTGGTACCAAAATAGACAAGTAGATCAATGGTACAGAATAGAGGACACAGACACAAACCCAAATAAATACAACTTTCTAATACTAGACAAAGGTGCCAAAAATATGCAATGAAGATAGCCTCTTCAACAAATGGTGCTGAGAAAACTGGAAATCCACATGCAACAGAATGAAATTAAACCCCTATCTCTCACCCTGCACAAAAATCAACTCACAATGGATCAAGGACCTTGAAATCGGACCAGAGACCCTGCATCTTATAGAAGAAAAAGTAGGTCCAAATCTTCAACTTGTCAGCGTAGGATCAGACTTCCTTAACAGGACTCCCACAGCACAAGAAATAAAAGCAAGAATCAATAACGGGGATAGATTCAAACTAAATAGCTTTCTCTCAGCAAAGGAAACTATCAGCAATGCGAAGAGAGAGCCTACAGAGTGGGAGAGAATCTTTGCCATTCATACTTCAGATAGAGCACTAATTTCCAGAATATATAAAGAACTCAAAAAACTACACGAAGAATACAAATAATCCAATCAACAAATGGGCTAAGGATATGAACAGACACTTTACAGAAGAAGATCTATAAGCAATCAACAGATATATGAAAAAATGTTCACCATCTTTAGTAATAAGAGAAATGCAAATCAAAACTACACTAAGATTCCATCTCACCCCAATTAGAATGGCGATTATCAAGAATACAAGCAACAATAGGTGTTGGAGAGGATGTGGGGAAAAAGGTACACTCATGCATTGCTGGTGGGGTTGCAAATTAGTGCAGCCACTCTGGAAAGCAGTGTGGAGATTCCTTAGAAAACTTGGAATGGACCCACCATTTGACCCAGCTATCCCACTCCTCGGCCTATACCCAAAGGACTTAAAATCAGCACACTACAGAGATACAGCCACATCAATATTCATAGCTGCTCAATTCACAATAGCCAGACTGTGGAGCCAACCTAGATGTCCTTCAATTGATGAATGGATAAAGAAACTGTGATACATACATATATATATATATATATATGAATATTGCTCAGCTATAATGAATGATAAAATTATGGCATTTGTAGGCAAATGGATGAAATTGGAGAATATCATGCTAAGTGAGATAAGTCAATCTCAAAAATCCAAGACGAATGATCTTGCTGATAAGCGGATGATGACACATAATGGGGGGTGGGAGGGGGGAAAGAATGGAGAAAGGAGGGACTGTATAGAGGGAAAAGAGGGGTGGGAGGGGTGGGGGGAAGGAAAAAATAACAGAATGAATCAAACCTCATTACCCTATCTGAATGTATGATTATGCAAATGGTATGCTGTTACTCCATGTACAAACAGAAACAACATGTATCCCATTTGTTTACAATACAAATAAATTTTTTTTTGTTTTTTTTGTCTTTTTTTTTAATTGTAAACAAATGGGATACATGTTGTTTCTCTGTTTGTACATGGTGTAAAGGCATACCATTTGTGTGATCATAAATTTACATAGGGTAATGTTGTTTGATTCATTCTGTTATTTTTTCCCTTCCCCCCACCCCTCCCACCCCTCTTTTCCCTCTCTACAGCCTTTCCTTCCTCCATTCTTGCCCCCCCAACCCTAACTCTAACCCTAACACTAACCCCTCCCTCCCCCCATTATGTGTCATCATCCACTTATTAGCGATATCATTTGTCCTTTGGTTTTTTGAGATTGGCTTATCTCATTTAGCATGATATTCTCCAATTTCATCCATTTGCCTGCAAATGCCATAATTTTATCATTCTTTAGGCTGAGTAATATTCCATTGCATATATATACACCAGTTTCTTTATCCATTCATCAACAAATAAATTTAAAAAATAAAAAATTTTAAAAAATAATAGATGGATAAGGGTACAGCACCCCATAATCAATAGTAATTTGTAGTCCAATACTTGAGAACTTTTGTTTCTTACTTGATGACACGGGGGATTGAACTCAAGAGAGTATTCTGCCGCTACATTGCCAGTTTTGTTTTGCTTTGTTTTGTTTTTCATACTGGGGATTGAACCCAGGGGTTCTTTACCACTGAGTTACCTCCCCAGTCCTTTTTTTTTTTTTTTTTTTTTTTTTTTTTTTGTAGTTGTAGATGGATAGCACGCCTTTGTTTATTTTTGTGTGGTGCTGAGGATTGAACCAATGCCTCACACATACTAGGCAAGGCAAGCACTCTGCCAGAGCTACAGCCCCAACCACCCAGTTTTTTTTTTTGAGACTGGATCTCATGAAGTTGCTGAGGCTGGTCAAACTTGTGATTCTCCTGTCTCAGCCTCCTGAGTTACTGGGATTATGGGTTGCACTGCCACGCCTGGCCCTAGTCCTTTATTTATTTTTTTAAATATTTTTTCTGTTGTCAATGGACTTTTATTTATTTATATGCAGTGTTGAGAATAGAACTCAGTACCTCACACATGCTAGGCAAGCACTCTACCACTAAGCCACAGTCCCAGGCCCCCAGCTCTTTTTTTAAATTTTCACTAAATTGCCCAGCCTGACCTTGACCTTTCAAAACTCTTGCCTTTGCATCCCAAGTACCTGGGAGGACAGTTATATGTCACTATGCCTAGCAACACCTGATAACTTTTAGTGACACCACCTGTTTTTTTGTTTTGCCAGATTGTTTTGGGAAAGAGCCATTCAAAAGCTTCCTTCTACTTTTGCTGCATAGCTTAATAAATGTCCTTTTAGAAGGGCACCTTCAAATATTCCAATCTACAATTTGATACACAAACTATCAATTCCATGTAGCTTAAAAGCATTTTCAACTTTCAACATTTCAAAAAACCTACTTCCCATGTACTCTTCCTCAGGATGGTACTAAAGGAAATGAGCTACCAAAACAAGAATGCAGGAAAGAGTACACATGGAATCCAGAAGACAGGGTTTTCAATGCAGGAACAAAGGCAGGAAGAACTCTGGCCCATACCTGTACAGGATACCCACAGGCTTCCAGAAAAAAAACAGAGTATCTATGTAGAAAGTTGTACCAGAGGCACTTCACAAAGATGGAGGAAGAGAAATCAAAGTGAGCAACTGAGGGCTGGGTACAGGGCTTGCCTAGAACCCATGAAACCTTAGGTTTAATCCCCAGTACTCCCCTTCAAAAGTGAGCAAATCAGATTATCAACCGCAACAAAAATAAGTTGCACAAAAAAGGAGATGAAGACCCTCCCCCTGGCTCAGCAGTAAATAAACAAACCTATGAGGTGATATTGAGTATGGATTGGCAAAATGCATCCTGCATGTATTTCTCTAAATGAAATTTAATAGAGAAGTTTGATAGAACAGTATTTAGAAATGTGGAGACAAATGTGAAAAAAAATGCTGAATTAAAAGTATTGGCTGTACAAAATGAGATGGGTTGAGGGGAACATCAAACTTTTGGGCTGGGTACTTTGGATTGAACCCAAGGGAATTCTACTGCTGATTACAACCCCAGGCCTTTTTACTTTTTTGAGACAGGGTCTGACTAAATTGCCAAGGCTGGCCTTGAACTTGTGATCCTCCTGCCTCAGCCTCCCGAGTCACTGGAATTGCAGGTATGTGCAATTTTATTTTGTTGTTGTTTTAAGCACCATTGGATTAAACTTCAGAAGTTACTTTGATAAAACAAACAAAAACCAATTCAAAACAATTGAACAGAACTTACCAAGATTTAAATTAGTAACATAAACATACTTCTTGAGGTCTAGGGTCATGGGGCTCATCTGCTGCTGCCATGGAGCTAACATGGATGTCTGCTGTCCAGTCAGAGGCCTATTTGGCAGTCATCTTCCTAGGACCATCCATGCTCCTCCTGCCAAGTCTTCACTCATTTGGGGATTTCTACCTCAGTGAGCCCAGTAGACAAACACATCCCCTTTTTATTCCTCCTCAGACCAAGTAGCAAGCAGCAGCAGAGAGTAGAACAAAGCCCTCCCCTTGCCTGAGCTCTTCTTTGGCACCAATCCTGCTACTGAACAGGGGTCACAGACTGGTCAGACCTCCTCATCCCAGCCACCAGGTCCACACCCACTTTAACCATCCACACATCTGCTCTTTCCTGGATGGCTTCTGCCTTCTCAGGTCAATGTTGCCCATGATGCTGACACCAAATGGTTCCCTGGCCCAGGACCCACAAACACCACTGCACCTGGATCCAGCTGTAAGGGAATGTGGTAGACAGAGCCCATCCCAGGTCCTACCCTCTTAGGACTGGGAAGCCTTCATCACTGCCAGAGAGAATGATCACATAAAACACAAAGGCCCATGCCACATAGTTTTCAATCAAGCTTTTAATGAAAAGATCATAAAATAACAGTTTCTCATCACTGTACATTAAGACTGCACGCTTCTGGAGAGATCAGTCGTCAGTGAATCGCTTTTCTATGACACTGGAGGGCTGCATACCTGCAGCTGACCTGAATTTATCCAAACTAGAGGGAAGTGAACTCAATATGATGAGTGACAATGGCGGTGGCCAGTACAGGAGTGCGATCCCAGTGTCCCTCCCCTTCTCTGGGAAGGGTATAAACTAGGACATGATCCCTCTTCCAGTTCCAATTAAACAAAACAGTTATAACCCCATCTCTTCCCCTCCCCCTCGAGGTATTTGTGAATGGGCCAGAGCCCAACCTGGGGACCCTGGGGGGAAGCAAGTGATGGGTGGGGTAGAGAGGCTCCCCTCAGCACCTGGCCCCACAGGGCCCCACCAAGTGGAGGGGGGGAGACCTGGGGATCCTCCCTGCCCCGAGTGAGGTCTGTTATGCAGCATTTTTGAGGTCAATAAATTACAGCAATAAATAGCAAGGTGAGGTAGGGGGAGGGGTTCCTGGTAGAAAATTAAACTGGGGTGACTGAAGCTGGGGGCATCCTAGGAAGGGGGTCCTGGGCAGCCTCAATTCCCACAGCTCCTACCATACCCAGTTTGGAATGTCAGACTGAGGCTCTGGCTAGGTCCCTCTCCATTCCCTCATTCCTGGCATCCAATTCACAGGTTCTGTAACGATGGCCCCAAAATGACTCTGGGGAATAGGACGACCTTGGTCCCTTCAGTGGAGAATGGCAGGGCTGAGCACCCCTATTACTCTCAGGCCTGGTGCCTATAGCTTTTGTCCCCCAAGTGTGGGGGCAGGACGGATGCAGCACTTGTTCCCTGAGCCCTGCCCATTGGCTGCCCAGGCCACCCCACCCCAACCCCTGGCCACCATCATCACTCAGAATGGCCACAGGAAGGCAGGGGGTCTGCCTGCCTGCAAACCCAGCCAGATCGCACTCCTGCACAGTGGCCTTAAGTCCAGTGAATACTGACAGTGTGAGGGCATCAGGCAAGTGGCCCACTGCCCCCGAGTGGTGACGGACGGGAAACACACCCCCGGCTGTGTTGAAACCGGGAGTCAGTTTGGGTCCAGATTGTTCCTTTCACAGGCTGAGGTGTATGGCTATGCTGCGAGTCTCTGAGATTCTTATTTGCTTAAAGGTTCATCACTTCTTCTTTTTGCAATCCTGAAGGAGCCCTTGCTGTGGCTAGGTCCAGTGGGAGCGGGTAGTGGCAGAGCCCGGCCTGCCACTTGCCTGCTCACCCCAAGTCTGAGAAATAAATACATTCATCACTGCACAAACATATTGATACAAAAACAACACTGTTAAGAGTGTTTGCACCGTCTGTGTTGTAAGGACCAGGCCCAATCAACCTCTTCCCCTGCCTGGTGTGGGGATGGGGGCCCAGTGGAGTCAACTGAGCTGTGCAAAGGTCTCTGCTTTTTGGCTTGAGTGAGACCTTCACATAAATTCACCACCAAGCATCACTGGCAGGGGGAGCTCACCTCCACCCTGGGGCCCAAACCCAGACTCAGGTCCTGTCGCCAGAGCCGATGGCCACCCACTGCTGGCCAGCTAGCCAGGACCATGGAGGTCCTGGCCAGGAGGTCCTGGGAGCTGATCAGCACTGGCCCAAGCTCTTTGGTGCCAGCTGGGCTTGGAGAGGCCCCAGGAATGGGGATGAAGGCTCAGGTGGATCCCAGAGAGGCTTCTAGCCCCTTCTCCAGCCCCTCTGTGCCCATGAGCCATTCCAGGGCTGACTCAGAAGGACCCCCAGCAGAAGATGAGGATTCCCTGGGACTGGCCTTACAGCTGCTGAGGTCTGAAACTGTAAAAGTTTATGTAAACAATGAGATAAATATATTAGCATCTTTTTTCTGAGCCCATTGAGGTTCCATACTCATTCAAAATGTGCTTTGGTTTAAAAAATAGGTTTTTGTGAATTTGGGTATGAGCTTTCCTTTTTTTTTTTTTTTTTTTTTCCTTTTTTCTCTTCTTTCCTACTTGACATTGACATCTGCTATTTTCTGTTTCCTGTTTCTCCGAAACATTCAGGAATTAAGTGACTAAAGCAGAGAACTGTAAGCCGCCTTGGCCTCCTACGGCCTAATTTCCTTGTGAGGCTCTTAACATCTCCACACACACACTCACAAGCACGCACCCAACATGGAATCAAAGGAAAAGAAAACAAAACTAAGTGTTGTGTCAACCCCACCCCGCCCCACAAACCCTTAAAATCTTAAATAGGAAACTAGTGTTTTGCTTTCTCATTAAAATACAGAAAAGGCTTGATACAATACTAAGGTGGGTACAATACTATGTCGCACAGACATTGTTGAGTGAGAGGGCTTTGCTCCCAGTCCCTGAAGTTCTGCAGAGGAATCACCTACTTTCGAGTCACCTCACAGATGCAGCTGCCCACGGCCCAGGAGGCCATGCAGGAGGCCAGGCGCGTGCACAATTCCCGGGCGGTACAGACTTTGTGTCGTGTGGCTTAAGTGCTGAGAGGTTGGGGTGGGGTAAAAGAGCAGGGAGTCTGGTAGGGCCCTGCTTCCTCCCTGGGTGAGCTGGAGCCCAGGGGTCTCCTCCACTCAGGTGTTCAGCCTGACTTGCTAGAACTGAGACCTAGGGTCCAGTTCTCTGTCTCCCATCCAGAGGGAAGTGGAATAAGCTCAGGACTGGAGGCACCACAATAGGGGCTCAGCCAGGAGCCCTTATGTGGCCAGAGCTCCCTCACTCCCAAGAACACACCATTTGCCACTTGGGTCCCTGAACTCAGGCTGTTTTCAGCTGGAAGGGAGGATCTCTAGAGGGTTGGGGTAGGGGATGACTCTGGAGTTTTTTGGTCTGAACTTAAAATTAAAAGAAACACTGACAAGAAATGAAGCAAAATGAATATAAAGCCTGCTGGCCCAACCCTGTGGCTCCAGTTAGCCAAGGACATAAGACAGAACATGATGACCTTGGTCTGGCCTTGAGCCTGGCTCAGGGCCTATGGAAGTGTCTTTCTGAGGCTGACTGAGAAATCTGATGATAAGCAAAGGGTGGGACTCCAGAAAGGGCTGAGCCCATCAGTGGTGGCAAGTCTCTCACAGGTGGCTGGGGGCCAGAATTGCTTGAGAAGTGCTAATCCTGTTCCCCAGTGCTTTGGTCAGCTCCTCCTCACACCTCACTGGCTAGGCAGGGGGCTGCTGCTCTCCCAAGCTAAAGACCAGGGGACAGGATGGGTGGGGGCTCACTTCCGCCTCATCCTGGCCCTGGCAGGTAACTGCTCAGAGCTGCTTCCTCCTTTAAGCTCCTATGTTGCTCAGGAGCCTGGTGCCTTGGGTGCCTGCCCCTTGTGAGCAGCTCATATTTCTCACGAGGCCCAGTGAGCAGCAGGTGCCCCTTCAGAGAGCACTGGGGCCCAGGAGGGACACTCGGGCCAGCCCGCGCCCAACTCACTTCCACTGGAGGAAAACAGAAGATCTGGGCCTCAACTGCCAGTCACCAACGTACTGTTGTCATGAATTCAAGAGGTAGCAAAAGGTCAGAAAGGTCAGAAGTCTCTCCACCTTGTTCAGTGAGGAAAGAAAGTGAAACATCTGTCCATACACGCTGCACATACCACACACTCGCACACACACTGAAATGAAAAACGAGAGTACCAACAGCCCTGGCAGCGAGTCCAGTCTCCCCCCACCCACCGAATCTTCCAGTTCCAACAGTCCCATAAATGTTACATGGGGGTTTCTCTTAATAAAAAAAACAAGTACCTCTAGACAAAGAATATTCCTCAGAAACTATAGGAAAAGCAAGCACTCCTGAGGTGGCCCAGATAGAACTGAGAACCAGGGAAGCCTTTAGGCAAAAAGAGCTTCTGGGGCCTGAAGAGGTGGGCTCACTGATGTGTCCCACAGTGCCCACCAGGGCTAGGGGAGGACAATGGGGAGGGGCAGCTGCCCCAATTACATTCAGTCTGCAGACCCAGGCTCAGCCCCAAAGGGGCAGGAAGAAAATAAACTATTGTTTGTTTTGGTTTAAAAAACAAAATTTGAAATTAAAAAAAAAAAAAAAAAAAAGGAACAGATCAGTAGGAATAACAGCAACATGGGCCCAGAGGGCTCTTTAGTTGTAGAGAGGTAGGCGGTGGGGTCACCCTGACTATCCCAACGCCAATGAGCAGTGCTGCCCTGGCTCAAGGAGGGAAGGAGAAACTGTCCTTCCAGCACCTGCTCCCCAGCGCCAGGGTCACATGCGCCCACACACAGACACAAGCACACGTGTACATACAAACAGACACAGTCCCTGCTTGGAGGGCCTCCTCCAGACACCACCCCGGCCACAGGCAGCCTTGTCCCCCACCAGCATGGAGTGGGACCCCCCCACACTCCTTCTCCAACCCAGCCTACAGGAAAGGGACCAGGTCTCAGTGAGACCCATGTGACCCACTCCCACTAGTTCTGCAGAAGCCCCTGCAGGGAGCTGGCAACCTGGATGGGACAGGGAGGTAGAATGGTCACCAGCACCACACACAGGGGACTGAGCCTGCAGGCTTCTCTCCTCTTGGCTTCCCTTGGTACAGACTGTAGATTAAAGCTCTGGGTGTGGGGAGGCTGGGCCAGTGGAGCTGACAGGAGCCTCCCACTGGACCTCAGGGTCCCAGCCCCTCCTGCCGTGCCTCCTTGCTTCTTCCGTGGGTTCCCAAGTGGCGAGTCTGCAGAGGGTGCCCGCGGGTCTTTGGCTTCTAGGAGGGGGAGGTGTGCATGCGTAGGTGGCTGATGAGGTTACGCTGCTGGGTGAACTTGCCCCCACAGAGCTGGCACTCATATGGCTTCTCACCCGAGTGCACACGCATGTGCTCAGTGAGGCGGTACTGGCGGGTGAAGCGCATGCCACACTCGTCACAGGCAAAGGGCTTCAGGCCCAGGTGGCTTCGCATGTGGCGTGTCATGGTGCCGCGCTGTGTGAACATCTTGCCACAGATGTTGCAGGGGAAGGGCCGTGTCAGCCAGTGTGTCTTCTCATGCTGCCGTAGAGTGGCCGGGTCCTTATAAGTCTTCTCGCAGACAGAACACTTAAAGGGCCGAGGCTCAGCAGCATAGGCTGCGCTGGGCGCTGACAGGTCCTCTGCCTCCTCCTCAGCACCCCCACTGCCTGTCTCATAGGCTCCTTCCTCCTTGATAAACAGTTCCTCCTCGGTGTGTGTCTCTACATGGGCATTGAGCTGCTCGGAGCTGGGGAAGCCCTTGGCGCAAGGGATGCACACATAAAGGTTGTCCCCATATGACACTGTCTCATAGCCCTCTTGCCGATACATGTAATGGGTACCAGGGTGGCCACTGCCCCCCTCGCTACCACTCTGCCCACTGTCCTCACTTCCGTCCTTGCCATTCTCCTCCTCTTCCTTGCAAGGGTATGGGGGCTCCCCATAGGGCCCACTGGGGCCACCTCCACCAACACTGCCAGCCAGAATGCCATTAGGAACCCTGTCCCCAAGCCCCTCACTCTCTTCCCCAGGGCAGGGGCCCTTGGGCCCTGCTTCTCTTCGCTCAAAGGGGGAGCCAGCCACAGGATCCTTCTTGCTCCATTCCTTCTTGCGGGATGAATGCCGGAGGCTCTTCCGAGGCTGCCCACCTGACCCCTCCAGCAGGCTCAGGTGGTTGTCCTCAGCCCCCTCCAGATCCATGGACTCATCAGGGGTGCCCCCCAGCTCAGCATAAGAGGCACTGTTGGCAATGGGAGGGGCAGAGGCTGAAGGTGGCGAGCCATGCTGACTGTCGCTCAGCTGGGCAGGATCATCAGGGGTGAGGTGGGGTCCGGGAGTTGTGGGAGGCAGGGGTGGGCTCTTCTTGGACAGGTCCAGACCCAGCTCCTGTTCACAGCCCCCACTGCTCCCATTGGTGCTGCTGCTGCAGCCCCCCAGGCCCACCTCCCCACTGGCTGGACAGACACCCCGACCCAGGCTATGTGTGCTCTCCTGGGTGGAGCCACTGAGGAAGAGCTCATCATCTGAGCCTTTGGCTGGTGGGAGCTCCTGGTGGGCGTGGGTTCCCTTACGCCCGTCCGCAAGCCCTGGATACCGAGCCTGGATAACAGAAGCTGTGGACAGACGCTGGCTACGGGGTGGTCGCCCCATACCAGCAGCCCCAACCCGTCCAGAGCCAAAGGGCTTGCCAGCTCGCTTGAGTTTGCGACGGCAGAGGGCTGCCAACTCCGGCAGCTGGAGGTAGCTGGCAGCAGTAAGGAGAGTGCTGAAGTTGGGCTCGGCTGGCTGGTCGCTGGGCAGCAGCTTGCCTGTGTAGATGAAGTCCAGGATCTGCTGGAACACGGTGGAGCTGACCATGTCTGTGTCCAGATTAATGAGGTTGTCGTGCAGGACCAGGGATTTGAAGTAGATGCTACTGGCAGCCAGAACATTCTTATGGGCCCGGAAAATTGAGTTCTCTACCATGATGATGACGTCACACAGGAAGCCCTTGGTCCTCTGCTGGTTCAGCTGTAGCAGGAGCTGCTTTGAGTGGCTGGGCAGCTCCATGTCGGGCCCCATGTCCCCGCGCCCTGCCCACGCACACCACCTGTAGGCAAGAACAGGCATCACACGTTAACTCACTCCAGGGTCCAAGGGCACAGTGGAGCTCTGGATGGCACTCAAGGAATTCTGCACTGACCAGGAAGCTGGGACCTACACTCAGTCTCACCCCTTTAGCCACAGAGAAGAAACTCACACTCCTGCTGTGTGCAGGTACTGTACATACAGATCACCTCACCAAGGACTTAAGCTATTTGAGAAAGGACAGAGCATCCCCCCAAAGCTATTTGCACTGATGAGAAAATGAAGCAAGGAGGGTGCCAATCAGAAAAACTGGGGCCTGAATTTGACTTTACAACATGGGCTACTGCCTCCACACTAAAAGAACTCAATCACAGGTCCACATGAACAAGCAGGTGGCTATGGAATTTGAGGAGCAGAGGCCTCTCTAGAGGAGTTAGAACCCTCGGTTAAAACAGACCCATCCCTCCTGGACATGCAGGACCACAGGGCCAGTCTCAACTTTCCAGACAAGTTAGAAATTCAGATTTTCATACATCATCTCCCTCTACTAAAAGACGGTTGTTTGAAAAAATACTGTGTGGGCCAAATCAAACACATCTGCTGGCCTGCAACTTCTGCTCTACACTGGGGCACCTCTTAGAGGTGGTCCATGCTTTCCAATGTGCTAAGAGTACCAATCCTGCTCCCTACCACCACCACCACTACACCCTTCCCATGGCTTCTGGTCTTTGCAGAGCCCACCTCCACTGAGGAGGACCTTGTTGAGGCACGTACTAAGGCACTCCCCACAACCCCTGAACCCTGCACCCTTTCTAGGAAGGGCTATGGCTGTCTGGGCCTGGGAAAGGCAGCCAGCTGGCCCCTGCCAGACAGGCTGGCACAGACACTAATTGAGGTCATTAAGTAATAAACACACCGATGCTTCTGGTCTCCACAGGAACTTACCAGCTCGCTGGTGCAGTAATGTGCCCATGGGGTCCAACCAGACTCCCAACCTGTACTAGGTAGTCCCTCTGCCAAGCAAGGCACCCCACAGAGAAAACAAGGGCAAGGATGTCTCCCACAGAGCAGAGCCCTGGAAGCAGTCATGCCCTCCACACCCTGTCCTCCCCTCCCATGACACATACACTCTTCCCAGATCCACACCTGCCCATATTTATAGATAATCGCATATATCCCAAAGATTCAGAGCTCACTGTGAGTGATCATGAGTGTGACGTGCCCCAAAAAAGCACTCAAGAGCCTCACAGCAAGAACCTGCCAGAGGCTCAATCTAGCTCCTCAGCTAGATTCAGCTAGCTCAAGCTGAAGCTGCTCAGAGGGGTGTTCAGAGGCTGGAGATGTCGGGAACCAACTCCTCCACTCCTTGTTCCCCTAAACTACTAGGCAGAGACAAACAGCTCAGGGCCTACATACCTTCCACACTGGGCCCTAGGGCAAAGCCAGTGTCAGCTTTGACAGGCCTCAGGATACCTAGTGCCCCAAACTTGGCAAGGGAACAAGCAAAGGGCAGAAGAGCTCACACATTCACAACTCCCCATCCTGGGCAGTGGGCCCCAGGCTGCATGCACACAAAAGACTTCAAGGCCAGAACAGAGGTCAAGCTCTGCAGGGCTGTATAAGCTGCCCAGAAAACCCGAGGTCAAAAAACAGGTGCTATTCTCCCTTCCCCAGGCCTCCACTTCAGCCTACCGGAGTGCCAGGGGCCCAGAAACCATGTGAGCAGCAGCCAGCGGGGGTGGCCTCCTTGAGTGCGTGGACTTCCTGGGGGTGCATCAATGCCTGGTCATCTGGGGAGAAGACAGATAATTATTCAGGCATCAGCAAGGGAAGGGAAGAACAAAGGGATTATGAAGGAGAGGCAACTGGTGGCCCTGAATCCTTCACTGTCAGAAAGGTCTGGAGGATGTCTTTGGCTAGAACACCCAGGAACAGTCAAGCAGGACAGTAGCCAGAGTACCCTGTAGTCATACCCAGTGGCAGGAAGGTTGAGAAGTTCAAGATCAGATCTGAGAAGCTAGGTGGGCACTAACTACCCACCAATACACTTACGCTAGAGATTTAGGATACCCCAGGGGCCACCTAGACCTGGGGACACTGGTGGCAGGCACACAATTCCAGGCAAGCAGATGAAGTGGCAGGAGGCTTGGGCAAGGCCCTTCCCAGGCTGGTCACATTTACATAACAAAAGGTCAAAATTGGAGCCACTTGTGCAAGGGCTATTTATAAGAACCAGTCTC
This sequence comes from Sciurus vulgaris, assembly GCF_902686455.1. Classification (NCBI taxonomy): domain Eukaryota; kingdom Metazoa; phylum Chordata; class Mammalia; order Rodentia; family Sciuridae; genus Sciurus; species Sciurus vulgaris. The sequence continues at coordinate 123,548,630 of NC_136468.1, read as the reverse complement.
AACCGCTTCTGGCTCCGCTGCCTCCTTCTCTCTCAGATGTGCTCTCAGCCCCCTCTCGGCCTAGAAGGCCCAGCCCCTCCTGTCCAGCCTGACCACATGGCCTTCCCTCTCAAGAGGTTTTGCTGCCTGAGGGATTGCCCCAGCATTAGGCTCAACCTTTCAATACCAGCACCCTGCCAAAGAGGCTGGCAGCTGCAGTCAGTAAGAGTGGACTCCCTCTCTCCTTCAGAGCTCTGGGTCCTGCAGGAAACGGATCCTGAGGTTCTGAGTCCCTGCACCCCACACAGGCCAGACTGGGCTCTCTTGGAATGGAGCCAGGGGTGGGGGAGGGGGCCTGCAACAGTCTGGAGCCCATTCCTGCCTGCCCTTCCCCCTACCACACCCCCAGGGCCAGGGAGGCTCAGCAGGTCCCTCAGGAATGTGACCAGACCCGGGGTGCCGGCCTCAGGCAGGAGTCTAGGCTTCAGGCTACCAGCTGTCTCTCCAGCCCCTGGTGCAGCTCCCATCTAAGGGGGAGGGGGACTGGTGGGAGAAGAATAAGGTTGGCCCAGGATCCCACCAAAGGCCCTGAGGGTAGCAGAACCAGCTCTGAAGATACAGAGGTCTGAGGGCCAAGAACTCTGTTGAATGAGGACTGGGGCTGGGCCCCTTACCCAAGAGAGCTCTGTAAAGGGGACAGGGCAGAGCACAGCCTTGGAAGGGGAGTGGAAACCATTAAAACACTGGTTGGTGAGTGTGGTCCTGAAGACTGACAGGAGTCACAGCTAGCATTTGAATCTGCTAGATACCCAACAGGCAGCCTGGGCCAGTTAACCTGCTCCTTGCTGGTTTCCCTCATATCTGAGATCAGTCAGAGTCCAATCAACATTCAGAAACCTCTGCCTCATTGCTCACCAGGTGAACTAGGGGTTACCTGTCCTTAGCAGGTCAGGCCAGCTACTAGACATTGTGCAGGGAGTGACAAAATAGGACTCAGGGGCACCTGAGCACCTTGGGGGGCGGGGAATGCCCTATAGGTGTCTGCTGCCTGGCTCTGCCAGGTACTTCACTAACCCAGGTTAGGCTGAGAGACTGAGTAAGGTTTCCCAATTAGGGAAGGACAGGACCCTAGGCTGGGTCAGTTGTGAAACCTAGCAGAAAGGGGCAAGGCTACCCTTTTCTGCACCCTCAACTAGAAATGCCCTCCACAGGGCCACCCTCCTGTTGAAAGCTCATAGCAAGCACAATGCTGCCCTCCCAATCTGCCAGTCTGGGCCATCACTGTATCTACAAGAGACAATATATCCTCAACTCCTAAGAAGGGAACCACACACCACCCTGCTATATACCCTGAATCTACAAAGCATTGCTCTTTTCTTCCCAACCCAAATGAAGACAGCCAGAGATCTCCACTCTACCCACTCTCCAACAGGCATAGTAGCACAAACAGCTCTCATGGAAAGGCCATAGACTGGGGGAATGTCAAGGACCTGGAAATAGGACCATGAGCACCAGCCCAAGAAAAACTTAGTACAAAGGTTAGTGTCCTGTGCTGGCAGGAGCCACACACAGGCGGCAGAGATGATGACAGGCTGTCACTTAGCAGACCTAGGCAGTATGCCTATCAGCCAAGGATAGCACATTCAGCCCAGACTCATTGCTGGCCAGAATGCTGGTTCCCAGGATGACCAAGATCCAGGGCAGTGGGAGAACAGACCTGGGATCTCACAGCTGGCCAGGTACCCCTCTAAGGCTGCCACCTGGTCCCTCCCAAGGACAGAACTCTCAGAACTGCCTACAAGAGGGTCAGGAAGAGGTGGGCATAGAAACAGCCTCCTTGGTTAGGAACCCTCAACTCCAGGTTGCCACTGTGGGTCGGTCCTAGCCAGGCTGACGTCAGCAGGCATGAGTCAGTTCACTCTCCTGTGAACATAGAAGGTATGGTGGAAAGAACAAAAAGATTCTGTGTTACCTTCCCAGAACCCCAATTAGACATCAGATATATGACCTTGTTGATGGGATGGTCACTACCCACCTGCCCTCCTTTTCTCCCCTCCCTATCCATACCACAGTGTAGAAGCCCTGTCCTCCACAATGAGGGGAGGCCCAGGACTCAGGGGCTGGTAAGGCACTGAGATGCCCTAGTCTTTCAAGCCACTGACAGCACATGCCTGGGTGGAGCCAGGCCTATACAGCTGAGCCAGGGAGTTACCAGAATCCACAACCCTACCCACAGACTCCTGTTCACCTCCTATAAGGCAGCCACTCTAGAAGTCCTGGCCCCATCCAACCCAGCAAGTCCCACCTTGGGGCATGCACACCCAATTGCAAAATAAGGTTATCTCTGGGGAACGAGACTATACAAAAACTAGTGTGTCTGTACAGATGTATCTTGACTTATAATGGGTCACATTCCAGTAAACCTATTGTGAAAAATATCGTAAATCTAAAAAGCACTTAATCCACCTAAACTATCAAACATCACAATTTAGCAACATAAAACACTGAAGACCATCAGTGGTTTTCCTTTGTGATCACCAGGCAGACTAGGAGCTATGGCTCTTGTTCCTGCCCAGCACTATGAGAGAGGGATCATACATACCACATTATTGACAGCCCAGGAAATGAAAATTCAAAATCTGAAGCATAATTTCTACTGAATGCTTTATCACTTTTGCACCATCATAAAGCAGAAAACTGTTGTCAGCAACAACAAATCCCACTAATATAATTATAATGCACCAACAAAAATTAAAAAAAGAAGTTGTAAGTCAAACTAATTAGTCAGGAACAACTGTATGTTCATTTCTATATTAGTCAACATTTAAAATAAGCATGTATTACCTACTCCCTGATACCAGGCACTGAACCCAGGGGCACTTTACCATCAAGTTTTCTCCCTAGCCCTTTTTATTTTAAGACAGGGTCTCATTAGTTGCTGAGGCTGGCCTGAGACTTTCAATCTCCCTGCTTCAGCCTCCCCAGGCACTAGGATTAAATAAATAAGTACATATTACTTTTTAAAAAGAAAAGAGAAAAAAGGGGGGCAGAATGAATGCATAAACATGGATGAATCTCAGTCACTGATAAAGTAGAAGTGTCACTGAAGAGTACAGACCACTTCACTTGAGTTAGGGATGTGGCTCAGTGGTAGCATGCTTGCATAGCATGCCCAATACTCTGGGTTTTATCCCCAGCACTATAAAAACAAAACAGAAAAACACAGACAACTTGACTCCATTTATATCAAGTTCTAGAACAGGAAAAAAAAACCTGGTCAGAAACCTTCTGGCTGGGTACGGTGACACATGCCTATAATCCCTGCAGCAGCTCGAGAAGTTGAGGCAAGAGGATTGCAAGTTCAAAACCAGCCTCAGCAAAAACAGGTACTAAGCAACTCAGTGAGATCCTGTCTTTAAATAAAATACAAAGTAAGGTTGGGGGTGTCAGGCTCAGCGGTCAAGTGCCCTGAGTTCATTCCCCAGTCCCCAGTCCCCCTCCCCACAAAAAAAGCAGATTCTGAGAGGCAAACTGAGGGCTGGGGAGGAGGAAATTTTTCAGTCAAGGGCACCTCTATCTTGCTGGAAGACTGGGTGAGGTAAATGTATTCTCAAAGCTTGTCAAGGCAGGTCATGGTGGCACAAGCCTATATATAATCCTGGTGACCTGGGAGGATGAGACGGGAGGATCACCAAGTTCAAGGCAAACTTGGTGAACTTAGTAAGACACATGTCTCAAAAAATAAAAAAAGACTGGGGATGTAGCTAAGTAGTAGAGTACCCATGTTCAATCCCCAGTACCCCCGCAACCAAAAGAAACAAAACAAAACAAAAAAAAAAAAACCAACCAGCTTCCAAAAGAGGGATTCTTATAACATTCTCATATCAGCAACTCAGGACAATGCCTCTTCTTCCTTCCCTCTAAGTCACAACACCAACTAACCTTTAGTGGGTGCTGCTGTATGCCCTTTCCATGCACTTTGTCATTTGACCCTACTGGACTCAGCAACCCAGGAGTCTATGTATTGCCCTCCCCATGAGACAAGGTAGACACCCCTCTCATCTTCATGCAGTTCAGGCAAGCCTCCAATCCACCTCTTACCTCCACACAAGGAAAAGACCTGAGTTGAATCATGCGCAGCGGTGGACATGGGTAACCCCTCCAACCTCTGGTTTCCAAGCCCACCCAGTGATACCAGTTCAGCTTCTGGCCCTAAGCCCAAGGGTACAAGGAAAGCAGCTCACACAGGCAGAGCAATCACTGCAGTGAGAGGTCCCAATACCTCCAAGGTTCCTCCCTGGCTGGCCCTTTGTACATTTTCTGAGTGTAGTAAAAGCCTCAGGTCTGGCTGTCTCTCCCTCTGGAGATAGTCAGTATTCTCCCTTGAATATATATCTACTTTCCTAAATAATCCTCTGTTTATGCCTTTTTTTGGGGGGTGCAGACCCAGGACATTCTTCAGAACCCCCTTTTCCCCATGTTCTTTGATTTGTATACCCATATCCTAAACACATACCATCCAAATGGCCAATGAGGAAAGCAGAGGACAGGACCTGTGACTTCCCACACTCACCTCACTGTGTTCTGACACTTCACTGGGGGTTTACCTACCCATAATCCCATGGCAGACAAGACCCCAACTCTGTCCAGGCCTATCAGTCCATGTAGCCTCAGTCACTGGTGAGGAGGGGGAGGCTGAATCAGGGGGAGGGGGAGGCTGAATCAGGCCACCTCCACACTTTTCTAGCACCCCACACTTTTCTAGCAAGAGAGCATGCTGTGACCTAACATCTTTCCAAGAATATGGGAGAAGAGCTTTTAAAAGCAAAAGCAATCCTTGCCTAAGCACAAAACCAAAAACTCCAACCCCATTCCAATGGTTGTTGCCCCAACTCAGTCTGAACACGCACCTTGTCCAGAGCCTTTGCTTCCAGAAGCTGTGCACTCCAATAACTGCTCCAGTTATTGGGTCTTTCTGTGGTTCTCTCTGGACACCAAACTGGCAGCCCTGCCTCTGGGACAAGAGCACACCCCCAAGCCCACCTCCTGGCCCAAGTGAGGATCAAACTCAGGGTGTGGTTTCAGGCCACATGATACTCCTCACCCTTCTCCTACTCAATGCTTGATCCCTGAAGGCAGGAATGAGCCCTCCTGGAGGCAACCCCGGGTACCTGGACTGGAATTCCTCCTGCCTCACACCATCAGGAGGCCTGAAGAAAAGGGTAAAAGCCAGGGAAGGGGATCCTTCTTAATGCTTAGCCCTTCAAAGAACCATCTCATCCACCCCACTCCTTTACTCTCTTATAGCCATTCCTCACTTCCCCCAGAAGGGCACTTCCTGTAGGAGGCCTGAGGGAGTTTTAAAAAGTTCCTACCTAGCCCATTCCAAGTAACCAAATGGCAAACACCTATTTCTACCTTAACCTCCCCCCAGGTGGTTCATTCCTTGGGAGGAATGCCTAACCAGAGTTAAGAAACAGGAACCCTTCAGCTGGTGTTGAGACAGCTGAAAGAGCAGTGCCACTCACTGACCATTTGAAGTACCACTGCCAGGTAGGAAGGGGCACATCATACTAGGCAGAAAGGCATTGCTGGGCAGAGTACAGTCACTAGACAAATTACACAACCCAGAGGCTTAAGCACATCTGACTAATGTCACAGAAGGCCCAGAACATGCCACCACTGCCCCCAATCCCGAATCTGAGGGCAGCACTGGTCCTGTTCTCAGACTAACACCAACCCCCAACAATGGTCATCTCATATTCCAGGTATGGTACTAATAGATGTGGCTGCAAGGGGCAGCCCCTCCCAAGCCACAGGAGAGACTGCCTAGAAGGGATGAAGTAGATCAGGATCCAGAAGAGTACCAGGATTAGATTCAACACCAGCCAGTCAAAAACACAAGACTGTTTTCCCTGTACCCCTCGCGTACAGTCCTTCCCTCCTTGAAGCCTTGCCCATTCTCATTCTCCACCAGGACCTGGGCAATCTCATCTGCCATGAGTGATGAGCTGCTGGGGGAAGGAGTTGAAAAGATCTGGTATCAATGAAGCCTCCCATAGGCCTAAGAAAAGCTTTATCTCCATCTCCAGTTGCAGATAAGAAAAAGTTCTTGGGGGTTAAGAAACTTGCCCAAGGTGACAAAAGCAAGTAGGTAGTGGAGTGAGGAGCCTCAGCATGACTCTAAAGGTCAACCTGCCTTCACCTTATGCCCTGGCAGGGCCAGGGAGGCCACTCACTGAAGGCCTATCTGTGAGCTGCTCAGAGGAGGGGGTGGCTGCCTACTACCTCCAGTACTGCCGACCTACCCACAGCAGGGCCTTACCTGGGCTGCATTCTTCTGAATTCAATGAGAGAACAGGCTTAGCTCCTCTACCAGAAGCAACAAGGCAGGGACTCCCAACATGCAGCTTTGGGGACCCCACCTGTTGCTCCTCTGAGAACACCCCCAGCCTTGGTGACCTCCTGCTGTGCCCCTCTAGGCATGGGCTGGTGGTGGGTGGGGTTCATTGCTCTGGGCAAGCCCAGCCATGTAATCTAGCCAGAACCTGGATGCTGGCCAACCCTCCTGGCTCTCCTCCCAGACCGTCCTGGAAAGCAACAGGCTCCATGAATGCCAGGAGCCCAGCCCTCCCTCTGCTGCAGCTTCTATGAAATAAACAATTGGGTTCACAGACTTGTATTAGTCTATGCAGTAATGGGAATCTGGGCTGGCCTCTGCTTTCTCTAACCCTCAGGTCTATAGTGAGGGAGATGGCATCTACACGAGTCCAATGACTTCCCCAATCCCATCCTGAAATGCCTAAGAGCCCTACTAGAGACTGTGCTGCTTATTTTGGGCTGAGCCCTGTCTGGTCCCCACAACCACACGCCCATATGTGCTCTTCCTCCATAGGTGAGGAAGCTTCTGGGTAACATCACCATAAGGAAAAGGGTAAAAGGACAGCTGTGAGGGGAGGCGTGGATCAAAGCGCTGCACCACACCAGGCATTATGGCCCCCAAGTCTTGCCTCCCTGAAAGGCAGAGTCCTGTCCCTTCCTTCTCCTCCTAGCACTTCTAGCTTTGGAGACAATGAGAAGTAGGGCCAGAATGTTTTGGGGGACCTGCAGCTGGATTTACCCTGTTGTACTCTCCTAGTAACAGTCCCAGGCCTGGTCCAGTCTGGCTCACAGTGCTAAGACCAGGATGAGGCTGTGAATGCTACTGGGAAGGGGCAGGTGAACACTGCTCAAAAAGCAGAGTAATAATTTAAGATTATGGTAAGTATTATAAAAACACACTTACCTCCAAACTCTGTCCCCAATTGCCCTGCCTACCCAGGAGGAACCTGAGCTACAGGTAAAAGACTCACTGGGACAAAAGAGCAGAGGCCAGGAGGACAGCAAAACGGGGGGGGGGGGGGGGGGGTGTCCTGCCATCCCTCCCATGCAAAGAGAAACTGGGAATTCAGGAGGCAAGAGGCCTCTCCAGCCCCAAACCTACCTGTTCTTGCTTGTGGGTAGGGCTCAAAGGCCTAGGGTAGCACCAGCACATGGAAGCTCTCCAGAAATGCAGATACTTGGGTTGGAGATATTGCACAAAGGTAGAGTGTTTACCTAGTATGAACAAGCCCCTGGGTTCAATTCCGTACACCACAAAGAACGAAAGAGAGAGAGAGAGAGAGAGAGAGAGAGAGAGAGAGAGAGAGAGAGAGAGAGAGAGAGAGAGAGAGAGAGAGAGGGGCAGATGTTTGCCAGGCAGTGTAATTCCAATGGCTCCAGAGACTGACACAGAGGGATCACAAGCCAGCCTCAGCAACTCAGCAAGGCCCTAAAAACTAAGAAAGACCCTGTCTCAAAATAAAATATAAAAAGGGCAAGGGATGTGGTTCGGTGGCTGAGCACCCCTAGGTTCAATCTCCAGTACCCCCCCCCAACCAAAAAAAAAAAAGCAGATATTCAGCCCCTGCGCTGAACAGCACATGCACTGGGCTTTTCAATCAGTACATTGTGCTAAACTGAGGGACTTCAAGTGGAAGAAGAAAGGTCTCAAAAGGAAGACACACTTCCCATGTCAACAAGCCCAGCAGGTGGTGACTATAAATGGTAGAACTGGAACATGAGACAGCCCAGCCTGGCACCACGGGCACCGTGGAGCCTGGACAGTGGTCATAGGTGGGGGGAGGGAGGGTTCAGGGTGACAAACCTGGCCAGAGAAGAGACACAGATGGTAGCACAGAAGTGGCTCCAAAGGCTGAGGGTGTAGCTTAATGGCGAAGCACTTGCCTACCATGCATCAGGCCCTGGGTTGGATTCCCAGCACTAAAAAAAGAAAAGAAAAGGGAGAGAGAGAGAGAAAGAAGCAACTCCATAGGGGTGGGAGAACAAGCAGAAAGAGAGCAGGCATACAGGCTGGGGTTGTGGTTAAGTGGTAGAGTACTTGCTAGCAAGTGTGAGGCACAGGGTTCAATTCTCAGCACCACATAAAAATAAAAGTTCATCAACAAACAACTAAAAAAAAGTGTGTGTGTGTGTGTGTGTGTGTGTGATATAAAGAGTGCAGGAGTAACTAGGTGAATTCCACCCACAAGGAGTTAAAAGGGCATCAAGAATCCTGAGCTACCCAGCTGGAAGAGACTATCCTGATCATCTCACCTGCCTGGGGACATCCTTTAAATGAGATAACTGAGTGCCAAAGGGAGGCACATGTCACAGATGAGTCACAGAGCTGCAGCCATCTAGCCCACGGCTTCAGGAGCCAGACTGACTTTTCAGTTTCAAAATCAACCATGGTAGCTAACCATGGCAAGAATTAAAAACAAAACTTCTATCACCACTACTTCATAAAAGAAAACATTTCAAAATCCAAAAACCAGCAAGAATCACCTCTGCAGTAGAGGAGTCCTCCCAAGAAAGGAAGGCTGACAACCCTTCATCCATATTGCTGTCCAGGACTGGTAAAAGTTCTGAGGCAAATCATTAGAAACTGCTGCCCTGCCCCAGGACACAGTATAGACAGAGATGGCATGAATCTTTTGTTTGGGTGTCAAAATCACTTCTCAGGCCCTAGACTCAGTTTCTGGCATAGAAAGAAAAGAAGGAAGGGAAGGGAATAGAAGAGAAGGAAAGGATGCTCAGGCCCCATTCAGACTTACCAACCAAGGCCTGCATCTTAGCCCCTGGAGATTCAATGTGTAGGAAAAGGGGGATATTTTAAAATGAGACAGGACTGTTCCAGAAAGAAAAAGAACTTCAAAAACCCAACAAAAACGACAGGTTAAACCAAATGTCAGCCAGGCAGTGAGGATACTGAATTCTCATGCACCTTAGAAAACCCTAGGATGGTATCTTTCTTTTTCTTTTTCTTTTTAAGTTGGCAATAAGTCATTATTTTATTTATTTATATGTAGTGCTGAGAATCAAACCCAGTGCCTTTGCACATGCTAGGCAAGCACTCTGCCACTGAGCCACAACCCCAGCCCAGGATGGTATCTTTTAAAGCTGAAAACATGCAAATCTTTTGGCCCCAAAACTTACTTAGATATGCACCAACAGGAATGTGTGCATATTCACCCAACCACAGGCAGTCATGCTCATGGAAACTGTTTACCAGAACGCACTGTCAGAACAACTCCTATACCCACGGGAAAAAGGGTATACTTATAACCTGAAACTATAAAGAACTATGGCCCAGTGAAGAGGATCAAATGTTTAGGTCAAATCATATGAATCTGTCAGTGTAGAAGTCAAAAACAGCTGGTTGAGTTGAGCATGGTGGCACACACCTACAATACCAGCAGCCTAGGAGGCTAAGGCAGGAGGATCGCGAGTTCAAAGCAGCCTCAGAGAAAAAGAGAGGTGCTAAGCAACTCAGTGAGACCCTGTCTCTAAATAAAATACAAAACAGGGCTGGGGATGTGGCTCAGTGGTTGAATGTCCCTGAGTTCAATCATTGGTACCAAAAAACCCCCCAAAAAACAGCTGGTTGCTAATTTCATAGGGTTTGACCTACACTAGACATAAATGAACCTCTCAAACACTGTTGAATAAAGAAGCCAGATCAAAAATAAGTACATGCAGTGTTTCATTTACATTTATTCAAAAGCAGGCAGCATTAACCCAGCAGTACCCATGAGAAGGGGGCATCAAGAGTAACTGAGGGCCAGGCTCAGTGGCAGAGCACTTGCCTAGCATGTGTAAGGCACTGAGTTTTCAGCATCACATATAAATAAAGGTCCACTGACAACTAAACAAATATTTTAAAAAATAAAAAAAATAAATAAAAAAAAAAAAAAGTGGCTGAAAGGGCACATCACAGAATTGGGAGGTTGTTTCTCCCCTGGATGCTGGTTACACCAGCATGTTCAAATGACAAATTCTTGAAACTATGTACACGTTTTCCATAGGATATACTGCACACATGCAGTAAACAGTAACTTTCTAGAGGGGAGACAGATTTACTTGATCCTGTTTAGCACGTAGACCTAGTCCACACTGTGACCTCCCCTGAACCTCCAGTCACAATACAGGAAGTGGAACACTGCAAGTCAGCTGGCAAAGTGGCAAAACAGTAAAGTCCAGAACTCAAAAGGATTAGCCAGGAACCCAAAGGAAACCTAGAAAGCACTTGAAAATATTAGAAGCAGGCTCAGGTCTGCTATCTAAAGATGAAAACAACCTGACAATGTGCTTTTTTAATTTCCTAAGGTCTGACACTTTCAAAGGGGACAGTTGTTAATCAAATCCTAAAAGGAAAGCCCAGGAAAGGAAAGAAAACTTGTTCAAAGAGGACATTGAAGAATACCCAGAAAGGGTCTCAAGAGGGTACCCAAGGTAGTGGGCTAAGTGTATCAAAAAGAGGAAGCCAAGACAAAAATGGGCAAGGCTCTCAGGAATTTAAAGTATAAAGGAGTTGCTGGGGAGAAGGAAACAGCTCACTTGTTCCTGTAAGATAATCCACCCAAGTGACTAGTCCCTCAAAATGGCTCAGGAGGTACAACCAAAGATCAGAAACCAGGTTTTTTTTGTCCAAATGGGGGTGGGAATGGGGAGCTAAGAGATACCTTGGACATGCATCAGTTTCATTTTTATTCATTAGTTTTATTTATGCAGCACTAGTGACTGAACTCAGGGCCTCATACATGCAAGGCAAGTACTCTATCACTGGGTTATACCCTTGGACTTATTTTTGTTTAGTTTTTAGACACTTTTTTTTTCTTGTGATGATGCTAGGTATCAAACCCAGGGCCTTCTGCACACTAAGCAGGTACTCTACAATCAAGCTACAGCCCCAGCCTCAGAATTTTAGAAAGCAATTTTCTGGGGGTGACGCTGGAGATTTAACCCAGGGGTGCTATACTACTGAGAAACATCCCCAGTCCTATGTTTTTGTTTTTGTTTTTGTTTGAGACAGGGTCTTGCTAAATTGTTCAGGGTTTCATTAAGTTGCTCACACTGACTCTGAACTTGGGATCCTCTTGCTTCGGCCTCTCAAGTCACTGGGATTACAGGTGTGTGAAACCACACCCAGCTTCAAAGTCATTTTTTTTTTTTTTTGCAGGGCTATGGATTGAATTCAGGGCCTTGTGCTTGCCTCACAAGCACTCTACCAACTGAGCTATATCCCCAGCCCTTAAAGTAATTTTTAAGGAAAAATTAAGAAACTGCTATGGAAAATATTACAATCTATGATCCTGAGTCAGAAAACCCCCCAGGTGTTATTATAATTTACAGAGATCTCATCTGTCCAGCAGGTAACTTGAATTTTTTTTTTTTTTTGGGGGGGTGACACCTGGGACTGAATCCAGGTTGAACCCATGGGTGCTTAACCACTGAGTCACATCCCCAGCTCTTCTTATTTTGAGACAGGGTCTTGCTAAGTTGCTGAGGCCGGTGTGGAACTTTCGATCCTTCCAGCACCTCACCTGGCTATAGCAGGTAACTAGAGCTCACCCAGAAAATCAGAATTCATTCAGATTTGGAGGAAAATGCTTGCAGTTTCACTGCACTTTAAAATTGTACTTCAGGAATGCTAAAAGCATTAAGGAACAAGGCTCAGAGATTAAAAAAAAAAAAAAAACTATAAAATAAACAGGCACTTGTTTGCCAAGAGGAACACTGCTCAAAGGTGAAAAGCAGACTACTCAAGAAGCAACAAGAATAAAAATGCTGAAATCCCCCAAATGGTCACTGGCTGGTAAAACATGCGATGATGTGTGGAACCCTCAGAACCCTTTAGAAGTTGGGGCAAGAAACAAAGAAACTATGGACACAAACATACCAAGGTCAGTCTCTAAGGGTACTTCTGGCTCAGTGTACACAAAGTGCAAACCCAGCCAAAACAAGCTGTCTGGTGTTTCAGAATCCAGACAGATGGCAGGAAACAAAAAAAGAAAAGCTAGGGAATAATTAATTCACAATTCAAAAGCATGATGACTTCTGGAGGGAGGCAGGATGGCTCAAGGAGAGGTGCCATGTGGGTGTCCAAGGAACTCAGGAAGGCTGCTATTTGGCAATGGGGGACCCAAGGTGTTCTGCTTAGTGAGACACTATTAACTGCATAGTAGGTTTTTCCTATATCCCTATATTCTTTTAAATTATTTATATATATTTATATTTATATATTTGTTGTTGTTGTTGTTGTTAATGGACATTTATTTATATGCAGTGCTGAGACTCAAACCCAGTGCTTCACACATGCCAGACAAGTGCTCCACCACTGAGCCACAACCTCAGTCCCCTATATCCCTATATTCTTTAAGATGTGTGTATATATGAGTACTTTACACCAGTCACTATCTTTGCAAATAACTTCTTAGAACTCAATCTCTAAGTGTACTAAGGAAGCTGAGACTGCTCTGTGAAGAAGCCCTAAAAGAAGGGGAGGTGGGGTTGAGATCTTCCTGATTCAGGTAGGAGCCAAGAAGACAAAGCTGAGGACCCTCCCAGAGTACCTCCCTCTTGCCAACTAAGAGATTACTTGATTCAGAGACCCAGGAAGCACAGCAGTTACCACAGCACTGAGGAACTAGGGAAATGAGAGTTTTGATGAGATGTTTTGATCAGATGAAAGTTTTGGAGGGCTCAGGTCTCACAGGAGATAACCCAGAAAATATCACTCTGTCCTAATAAATACAAAGTAATAGAAGCCAAGCCTTCTATAACCAGAAGAGCAGGTGCACCTCACCTAACAGAGTTGCCCAGGAGAGGAAAACCCTAGGAATCCTCCCAAGGACTGGACAAGGAGTTAGGGCAGAATCAGGGCTATTTTAAGTGAAAATATCAAGTCTAGAACACTTGGCTCAGTGATATAGTGCCTGTCTAGCGTGTGTGAGGTCTTGAGTTCAAAACCCAGCTCCACAAAAATTAAAAAATAAAATTCAACCAAAGTCTAGAACACAACTCCCCTTTGCAGTAACTCCAGCCAAGCCCTCTCACTGAGTTTGATTGGCATTTGAAGCCCATGTTGTCCTTCTTACACATGATCAAGTGGCCCCCTGCTTAAAAGTTTTAAATGGATTCCCGATGCCTAGGATAAAGTCCATGCTCCCACCTGGCATGCAGAGTTGTTCTCAGCAGGGCACTAAATCCACCTTTACCCTTCCACAATCTCACCTATAAGAACCCTACAGGCTATGCCCTCTGATAGGATGACTTTCCCACTCAGTCCCTTCCTATTCCAAGCAGGTCCTACTTTTCTCCTCCCTCCTCACATAACAGCAGCACTAGCTGCCAAGGTGCTTCTGTCTGCATACCTCCTCTCCTGTCCATCCTGATTCCTGATCCCCACTGAACAGCACCCCCAAATTAAGGGACACTGTGTTCCAACCAGCCCCAGCAGCAGCACTGGGCATGCAGCAAGTACTCATAAGTATTTGTTAGGTGAGCAAATGCCAAACAGGAAGAACCAAGGGTGAGAAGAAAGATGAAATAACACATGAAAGATGATAAAGAGGCACAGTGCCCTCCCTTGTCACCACTACAAAACTGTGTTGTTTACACTCTTAAAAATTAGGTGTCCCAAAGAGCTTTTGATTATGTGGTTTCTATATAACTGTGGATTATATGTCACTGTTCTAGTTACTGTACTGGAAAAAAAAAAAAAAAAAAGATAACTTTTTTTAATCACTTGATTTAAGCTGGGCCTTTATCTGCTGGGTACTGAGTCTGCTAAGATCTGTGGTTTTGACTAAAATTTACAAAGAAAGCTGGTCTTACCCAGAATGAAGGAAGGAGTATTTTAATCTTTTCAGATAGCTGTGGCTATTATTTCCTTGATTTTACATTAAAGCTTGATGAGTGATCATTTCTTAAAACTCATATCCATAGGTTTTTTGTTTTGTTTTTGTTTTATTTTGTTTTGTTTTTGGCAATATTAGGAATAGAACCCAGAACTTCCCACATGCTAGGCAAAGCAAGCATGCTATCACTGAGCTACATCCTCAGTTTCATGTTTCTGAGAGACAGTTTATGTTGCTAAGGCTGGCCTCAAGCAATCCTCCTGTCTCAGACTTCTCAGTAGCTGGGATTATAGGCATGCTCAGCATGCTCAGCAAAGATTCTATGACATCAAACACTGGTCATTTGGAAATACTGGCTGACTTGAGTTAATCAGTTTCTTGCAAATGTTATCATATTTCATCCTACAACACCAAGAAATTCCATGAGTCAATATCACTGCTCATCTTATCAGAGAGAAATCTGAGTGCCAAGCTCGCAGTGATAGATAATATTTTCCAAAATTCTCATTTTCCCTTGAAAGCTCAAATTTTTCATTGGTAACAAACAATTTTCCTTCAAGGGCAGGTTCACTTACTTCATCTGAGAAAATGTCTAACAAATTCTCCAGGTGCACATAAGCACTTTTGTCTGTCATTCTTTAAAATACAAATAAAATTCCATGAGAAAAAGCAGTCAGTTTGGTTCCTAGTTCAAACAAACATGAAGTGCTTTTCCTGGATACACTATTGTACTTGAGTCTATGGCAGAAGAGTCCCATGCTTTATTCCCACTTGAGCACAGAATGTTAAAAAGTCATGCTGGGCATGGAGGTACCTGCCTTTACTCCCAGCAACTTGAGAGTATGAGGTAGAAAGATCACAAGTTCGGAGCTTGCCTCAGCAATTTATTAGAACCTCAGTAACTTAGCAAGACCCTGTCTCAAAATAATAAATAAATAGATCTAGTCTCCTGCCCAGATAAAAAAAGTCAAGGATGGAGACTTAATGCTCAGCCACCTATACAGCCTCCTCTGAACAAGTGTATGATTGGCAGTCACAACTGGCTGCAGGTAGAAAACATGACTATGAAGAGGAATGCCAATGAAGTTAAATGTCAAACATGGGCCAAAGGCCAATAACTTCAAAGTATTATGAAAAGGGTCCAAAGACCTATAAACAATTCTTTGAGAATAGATGACATGCACTGTCTCGAATATTTCTAATAACCCACTTTCCAGGCAAGGAAAATGAGGTCTATAAAGGTTAAGGACTGGCACAAAGAAAAAACAAGTTTGACACTGGAGCCCTCTTCCCAAAAAAATACAAAAATCCTGGGCATCAGGCCTCCTACCAAACCTGAAGTGCCACTTCAAATGGCATCCACAAAAACTCTTAAGAGGCAGGGCCAGCAGAAACTATCACAAGAAAGGATCTCCGTCCTAGAAGCCTGCTAACTCACAGACCAGAAAAACTTCGTCTGAGCAATGTTGCTCCTGTGCCTGCTGGTTAGGCAAGCTGTGGACCTGTGGGCCTCGTGCACCTGGAGGCAGAGGGGCTCCATGGGAGACGGTGCTACCAGGAAGCAGGATGTGCATGCTGCTTGCTGGGGGCATGAAGTCAAAGTCCCCTCCTGCCCAAAGCAGCTAAGCCCGCCCTGCTGCCCTTATCAGGATCAACACATCCATGGAATGTGGGACTTTGGAAATAATTCTCTCCCCTTACCCTGCAAGGGAGCTGCCTGAGGCTCACACCTGGTCTTCTGGGGCTCAGGTTCACCTATCACAGTCAAAAGGCAACCCAAGCACACTGCTTGACACCCTGGTAACACTTCAGAAGGCCAAGGCTTAGTCCCTTCCCTCATGACTCAGACCCCTTGGGCCTATCTACCAAGAAGGCCCACTTTGCCTCCCACATCACCAACAGTCTCCCCTTACACCATCATCAGCAGTGCCTGAATACTTTTCATTTGCCCATATTGAAAGAACCCCAAGAAAGAAAGGTGCTCAACTCTGAGTTCCCTGCAACACACAGATTATCTCCACAGGCCTCTTTTAGAGGTGTTCAGCAGAGGCACATTTCCATTGAGCAAATTCCCACATGCCAGAAGGGAAGGAGCCAAGATAAAGGGTAAGGATGGCCCAAAGAACCCCTTCTCTGCTTTAGTCCTTGCGGGGAAGGAGGGCACTGCAAGGGATCACCCTCCAGCTCTACCAGGCATCTCCCAACCCCTCAAAATGAAAACCTTAGCTGTCCTCCAGCCCAAGCACTGCTCAGAGTAAGAAGCCCTCCCAATTGTGTTTAAGGCTTCCACACACACCTTACTGTTAGAATTTCTCTACCCATTTTATGACTCTACTTACTTAACTTCCCTGAATCCCTTGTACAATAGAGATTGAAAAAAGACTGAAGATGATTAGGACAAGTACAGTCCTGTGTTTATAAATTGAGATATAAAAATAACCAACCACAAGCCTAGAGCAGTAGCACACACATGTAATCCCAACAACTTGGGAGACTGAAGCAAGATGATTGCAAGTTCGAGACCGGCCTCTGCAACCTAATGAGATCCTGCCTTAAAAAGATAAAAAGCGGGGCTGGGGTTGTGGCTCAGTGGTAGAGCGCTATGTGTGAGGCACTGGGTTTGATTTCCAGCACCACATAAAAATAAATAAAATAAAGGTCCATCAACAACTAAAAAGAATATTTAAAAATAAAAGATAAAAAGAGGAACTGGGGTTGTGGCTCAGTGGTAGAGTGCTTGCCTAGCATGTGTGAGGCACTGGGTTTGATCCTCAGCACCACATAAAAATAAATAAATAAAATAAAGGTATTGTGTGTCCATCTATGACTAAAAAAATTAAAAATAAATAAAAAGAGCTAAGCACAGTGGCACATACCTGTAATCCCAGCAACTCCGTAGGAGGCTAAGGCAGGAGGATCACAAGTTCAAGGCCAGCCTCCTCAATTCAGTGAGAACCCAACTCAAAATAAAATATGAAAGGGGCAGGGAATGTGGTTCAGTGACTGAGCATCCATGGATTCAATCCCCAGTACCAAAAAAATAATAGTAAAATAAAATGGGAGGGATGTAACTCAGGGGTAAAGTGTCCCTGGGTTCAATCCCCCACACCTCCAAAAACAAAAATAAAAACAAGTTCGACCACCTATAATGTCCTATTCAAAATTATTCCCCATCTTATAATGAAAGCCTTATGTACGTACAATAATTAATAATAATAATAATAATAATAAATAAAACACACACACAAAGTCAGCCTGGTGGCACACACCTGTAACCCCAGTGACTTGGGAGGCTAATGCAGAAGGATTCCAAGTCTAAGGCCATTCTCAGCAACTTTGGAAGACCTTGTCTGAAAAAACTAAAAAGGACTGGGGATATAGCTCAGTAAAGCTACCCTGGGTTTAACCCACAGTACGAAAGGAAGGAAAGAAGGAAAGGAAAAAAGAAAAAAACAAAACAAAAAGCCTCAGCTGGGGCTGAGCACAGGGTAGGAGCCCAAAACAAATGATCACCCGTCTTCTACCACATTTCCTAGCACTGTGTCAGGAACTCTGAAAACTATCTTTCATTTACAAAGTTCCCAGAACGCCTATCAGACAGAAACCTATAATCTGCCTTCCACAAAAAAGAAAGGTCAGTAGGTCCTGGGGAGAGCTGGAGTGAAGAGGAAAAAGGGCCAAGGCAGGAATGCACCCCCAGGAACACTCATTCCCAAGACAGGACTCTCCAGACTCACATGCCAAATCTTACCCAAGATATACAGAGCAAAAAGGGAGTCATGAAGAAAGCCTGTGTTCCCACTACTACCTTGCTCCTCAGCACCCATCCCTCTTGACTGTCCCTACCCTGGCTATCCTCCCTTCTCTAAATGAGGGTACTCCCTACCTAGGACACCAACCGAGAACACACCACACTCAGGAACCTTAGCTGGGCTGGGGATATAGCTCAGTTGGTAGAGTGCTTGAGTTCAAATCCCCAGCACCGCAAAAAAAAAAGAAAGAAAGAAAAGAAAAGTTGTCAAGGAACCTTAGCTGTATAGTCACACAGAGAACTGCCCCAGTGGATACAAACTAACCCCCAGGGAGAGCCTATTGCTCTGTCTCAGCAAGAAAGTTAAGCTGAGGCCTGGGCCTTACCTGAAGCTCTGTCTCTTATACCTGTTTGAAGTCCCTCTTCCACTCTTCCTTCTCTGTTCCTTATTCACACACCTCCACCCATGCAATGCAGTCTAGGAAACCAACCTCAGGGACCAATCTCCTTTCTCCCAGATACATCAAAGTCAAAAGAAAAACCAGAAGTCCTAGGGGTTCCCAGTTATCCAGTCACACCTTAGTTGTGGCCACAAGCTACCCAAGGAAGCCACAAGGTACCCAAACTTCATTATGTCAGGTCCTGCCAAGCTACACAGAGGCCAACAGGAGCATAAGAAAGCAGCCAAACAACTAAGCAAGGCTGACTCTGGAAACCCTGGCTGCACAGTCAGCAGGACACAGTCCTGGGGCCAAGAGAAACAGGTGGCTCCCTACAGAACCTCCTAGGAAAGGCCCCTCAGTGCACATGGACGGGATTCCTCTGTTCCTCATACTCCCCTATAAGAAAACCAGCCCAATTTATTCGTCCATTCAATGGGTAACTGCTAATCCCACTGGCCCTCAGAAAAGTAAAACAGTTCTGAACACCCCAGGTTACAACAGTGGCCTACTCAGCCTTATCACTAGCTTGATTCTATTTATCAACAAAGATATATCACTTGTAGTAGTGGTTCTCAAACCTGGCCAAACACCTGATTAACAGTAGGAAAACCAGGTGCCAGGGCCTACCCAGAGATGTGCTGGGCTCCCAGGGAACCTGATTTATAGCTTGAAGTAAGAGTCAGGGCAAAAGCACAAAGGCTCTGCCAAGCAGCACAGGCAAGAGCACTGCTAGGAGAACATGAGCCTATGTTCATCAACCTGAAAAGCCCCAATATGTTCACAAAGGCACAGATCACTAAGATCCCAGGCCCTACTTTCCCTTCTCATTCACTTTGTGAGCAAGAATTCACCAAGAACTTACCATCTTCCAAGGCAGCAGAATAAGGGAGCT
Organism: Sciurus vulgaris; assembly: GCF_902686455.1. Taxonomy (NCBI): domain Eukaryota; kingdom Metazoa; phylum Chordata; class Mammalia; order Rodentia; family Sciuridae; genus Sciurus; species Sciurus vulgaris. The sequence continues at coordinate 123,529,346 of NC_136468.1, read as the reverse complement.
TCAAGGCCACAGGATGAGATTAGGGTTAGGACATTCTACCCATTAAAGGATCCACAAATGGGCTGTTGAAGAGGTCAATAGGGGGATGACCATAGTGTGGGAATGGAAACAGCCCCTGCCCCCTTGCCAGTAAACCCACCCAGAGGTGCTGCTAAGAATGAATCCTGAGGCCCCAGAACGAAATAAATAAGAGACCTCTACACAGCAGCTACACCCATGCCAGAGAAAACAGTCCTTCCATCTCCATAACAGGTTAACTCCCACCATAAGCATTCACCTCACCAAACCTTTTCCTAAATTAACCTGGGAATCCCCATGGGAAAGATGGGGGAGTGACTTGGTAGGACAGCCTGCCTTTCCATACCCCACATACTCCCTCCTCACCTACACCCACTGTGTGCTCAGAGGTAAATCACCCTCAAACAGGGAACAAGCACCTTGTTCCACAAGGAGTGCCAAGGCCCTCTGGCCTAAAGGTAGCTGGCTGACCCATCCCTTGTGGCCTTGGAGGGGATTTTGGAAGTTAGAAGAACTGCCAGTTCCCCTGCTCTAACCCCAAAGCAACATTTCCCCTCCCCTCCAATCACTGACATGAAGAAAAACATGGAAGTTGGTGAGGGGTTTCATCAAGCCTGGCAGCCTTCCCCAAAGGTCCCAGGGAGTTTCTTAGGGTTACTCTCCAAAAATGGTCCATCCACACCCCTATCAGGACCTTCATTTCTTGTGGGACCTAGTACCAGCTCTAGGCCATCCCTTCCAGATCAAGTTCACTGGGGTCCCCACCAGCTTTTCTCGCTTTGCCACTCCTGACTAACACTAGGCTCAAGGAGAGCAGTCCCTCCTCACAGGCCTACTCCAGCCCAGGTCTCTAACTCTTAGGACAAGGCCATTCCTAGCAGGAAGCAGTTCTGGTTGATTAGAGGTGGACTCAAACTGAACAGGTTGTATGGAAGCCCTAATGGGGAACCAGAACCTATTCTGGGAGGGGACTGTTTTCCCTACCCTTCCCTAGCAAGATCCCAGCTCTCTCCAGACATATTACATGAGCCCTCACAGGCTCTGAAGTGAAAGGCATTTAGCCTCCAGCCCCAGAACAAGTTACTCAACCTCCCAGTCTCACTTACTGTGGTAAAAAGGATTCATGATGAATAAGGAGGATTACAGGAAAAAAAAAAAAAAAAAAAACGCACAAGTGCCCCTATCACATGGCCTTAAAAGCCTACCACTAGAAGGCAAGTCTGTGAGCACCACAAGGCAAAGATCAGCACAATTTAGTCTAGCCTTGGGGTCCAAGCACCAAATTTGTAGCAGAAAATGTGGCTGAATGAATAAAAAGCTTGCAAAAGATCCTCACAAGGGCTGGGGTTGTCGTTCAGTGGTAGAGCGCTTGCCTCGAATGCATGAGGCACTGGGTTCAATCCTCAGCACCACATAAATAAAATAAAGGTATTATGTCCATTTGAAAAAAAAAAAAAAGATTCTCACAGTGCCTAAAAGGCAGTAGGTGCCCTTGGGCTGGATTCTTGACACATTTATGGATCTGCATTTTCAGTACTCTCCTGACCATGTCCCAAGCCCATTCTTCATGCTGCCTTTTGAAAACCCAGAGTAATAACTCCCTGGTTAAAATTGCTCATCTCCAAGCCAACAGCTATCCAGCATGACATCCAGGGCTCTGCTCCAGCCCAGGACTGGTTCCTCCCACCATGCCTCCACACCACACAGCACCCTGTGCCAGCCCTTAACATCCAATCTTATAATCGTTTGTCTGTCTGTCTTTCCCAGGATGAACCCTGGAGGACAGTAATAAATGGATGCAACCTCAAGTTGTTTCTATTTTATCTACAGGGCTGCTAAAGTATGGCCCGCTAAATCACTGTTCAATGCTGCACTGAAAGTAAACATACCAGGGAAAATGACAGAGTTAAGCCTGGCACTGCAGAGACTTCCTGACCATGACCAAATCCAGTTCCCCTATCCAAGGAGGTAGGAGGGGAGGAACCTGATTACTCCTTCCAAACAGTGAGAGCTGACTACCAGCAAACAGTCCAGGAAGAAGAGCTCCTACCCTCCTAGTGATCAGGTTCTGAGGGCAGTGGCTCTCAGCACCAGTGGGCAAGAGCAGGTATGGGGTGGGACTGATAGCTGCTCAAGGTCAATAGGCCAAGCAAAAAAGGCAGAGCCACAAGTCCCCTGGGTAAACTGAACTTTATTCCTTTCTCACTCCTCTAACTCTCCAGAATTCTCAGTCAGCCCTTCTCCAGGGTCTAGCTGCTGATTAAAAGGCACTCTCCCCAACCCCCTCCCTACACCACCCCCTCAGATCTAACCCTAACACAGACAATAAGTATTCCCAGGAAGGCAATAGGCCCTGCAGCTCAATAATGCAAAACCCTGTTGCTCTGAGTCCACAACAGCTGACTTCAAGTGGATCGGAGGTTGTGCTTATTAACAAAATGAGAAATCTGATCTATGGAAAAAAAACACTATGTGAGGATTAATCCAGGACTGAAGCTTATGGAGAAGGCTGGGCTGCTGGCCAAGGCCAGGGAGAGAGGACAGGATCATATCTACCTGTCCCCAGAGCAGGTACCACACAGCATGATAAAGTGCATCACCTCTGCCCCACCTGCACCTCCTATGCTTCTTAAAGCAATTGCAGCAATCATTTCAGTTTTGCTTTAATTAAAAGCCAGGCTCCCTCAGGCTGCTTCTTCCTCTATGCAGAGCCAGCAACCAGAGGGAGATTTTTCTTTTCAGGAATCGCTCGTAAAAACTCAGTGACTAATCTACAAGTCCCAACAACTGGCAAGAAAACACTGCAGGGAGAAATTCTGGGCATACAGCAGCAGTCAGTCACACTGCCAGAGAAGCAGAGCAACAGGCACTCCAAAACATCCCAAGACTAGCCTATAGGAAAACAGAAGCCTTAGGAAAGCCTCCCTTGTGGCAGGCAGGCAGGTGGAGAGGCTCCTCCCAGTCTTCTAAGTCTGCCTTGTGGAACCCAGAGATTTTCATAACCACCTCAATCACACAGGACAGAAAGTTCATTTGCAGGCAGGGCTGCTTATTCCTTGGAACAACCCTGCACTAAAGGACTCAGTTCAGCACCCTAATATCAGCCTCCCACTCCCTCCCTGGTGTTAAGAGCCCACTAAACCAGCAGTCTCACCACGCAGCTTTGTCTCTAGAGGCCAGCCTCAGGCTGGCCCATCTGTTTTTTTTCAGACCACTTCAGCAACCCTGCTCCACTGAGCATACATACACTCTTTCCTTGAGCCAGGACTACAAACAGACCACATGGCCTGTGCTCATGAAAAATGTCTGCTTGTAGGCCCAGGGAGTCCAGACACTGGCAGATGGGAATGGAAGTAAGGAAGCAAAGCCAGGAGCCAGGGAGCAATAATGCTGGATCCAGAAAGGTCTTCTGTTTGGGTGATCTAGCACTATCCCTCCATCAGTGGTCCCTGGTGGGTAGTACCAAGTGCAGCCTAGAAGCTCCAGAGGCCCCTCCACTACTTGCCAGTTCTCCCCATCCCCCAGGGGCAAGAGGCACAGCAATCCCCACATCAGTCAACAATCCACACCACAGGATTCCTATGGGCAAGGCTCTGCCCCTCCCCCCTCATATGTCAGAGGGGTGGCCTCCCTGGGTTACCCCCTTCTGCTGGTGGCCGGTAGGGGGCCGGGAACATAGGTTTCCAGATGTGTTTGGCAATTCTTACCAGAAAAGACACTGGGGATAGAGGGGAGAAGAAGACAAGGATAAATAAATAACTTCGACACCGCTCAGTCAGTCAGGTTCAGCACTGGGCTCTAGTCCCCAGTAAGTCCCATGCTGTTCTGGGTGGGGCCGCTGGGAGCATTATCTGGCCTTATTCCCTCCTCTCCGTAAGTCACTGCCCCCCAGGGAGAGACATTTTTCTCCCAAACACACACACCCAGGCCTATGTGAATATGAACCACCTTGGAAGATAAACACAGAGTGACAAGCTGAGGCCCCTTAGCCCCCTCCCTTAGCCAGCCGGTCCCCTCCCTTGCCAGCCGACCCCCTCCCCCCAAGCCCATCTCTCTTCCTGCCAAGCGGCTGCCTACAGAAGAGGTCTGGGGGCAGGGCAGCGAGCCCACCAGTCGCAGAGTCTGACCCTCTGGGAACAGCCCTCCAGACTCGACCTTGTCCCTGTGCGGGTCAGTCTCACTGAGGGGAAAGAGACAAGAGAAAAAGGGCTGCAGACGGTACTGGACAGCAGTTCTGGAAATCGCAAAATCTTTTAGCTTAAGGACGGCCGTAAGGCACAGGGCCGTTTGCATAATGGGAACCCGCGCGCCTGTCAGGCAACGTAGCTCGCCCGACGCTGTTCGGATTAGATTGCTAATGAAAAGGCACAAAGAGTCGGCGCCCGCTCGCCCGTCGACCCCCGCTCCAGGCCTGGCGTGGCCCTGGGGGCTTTGTGCCCGGGGACCCCGCCGCCTGCGCCCCGCCGGGCACTCGGGCCACAAAGCCCAGCCTGGCTGGAGGTCCCGCGTGCGCCCCCACCCAGGCCAAGTTGACGCGCGCGCCCTCCCACGCCCGCAGCTCCACGTCGCACAGGCTCGCGAGCGTCCACGCCCCTATCCCTGTGGGCGCGCCCGGTCCTCGGCCCCCTCCGGCGCCCCCACACTCCCCGCTGCCCCTCACCTCGTGTGCGTCAGCGGCGGCGCTCCGCCCGCCAGCCGGCCGGCCCTGTCTGCGGCCCCTCGTCCTGGGCGCCCGGCCCTCGCCGCCCGCGCCCGCCCCGTCCGCCTGCCGCCGGCCCGGCTCGGCTCCCCGCCCAGCGCGCCCCGAGCGCCGCTCACAGCCGCCCGCTCGGCGCCATCTTGGAAGCTTGTGACGTCGGTGCCGCCCGCTCACCCCTGACCCACATCTGAATGGGCGAGCGACGGGGCGGGGCCGGGGTGAAGGGGCGGGGCATGACGGGGGCGGGGCATGGCGAGGGCGGGACGGACCAGCGGTCGGAGTGCTGGGCGGGCCTGGTGGCCGCCGCGCGGCGCTGTGGGGGAGGGGTACGCAGGAGGACCCGGTGTCTCAGACCCCCGACTCCCAGCGGGATCCTGACCTAGGGGCCGGAGCTGGACCGCGACCTCGCCCCCGAAACACTCGAACCTCACACCTCTGTGGACAAGGACCCTCTATCCCTCCCACAGGTTCATACCTAGCCCCCAAGCTCAAGGCTGACTCCCTCTGCGCCTGACCCTGACCCTAATCCTGACCCTGACCCTGACCCCTCGAAGCCCCCAGTCAGGGACCCCTAGCCGTCTATGCCCAGTTTCCCCGACCTCTCCTTGCCCCCTGCTTTCCGGCCCCCGCTGTGGCCACAGTCTCAAGACTCAGCCCCCTAGGACTGCAGGTACTGTGGTCTGGGTTCCAAGGAAGGCCAGGGTCGTTCAGGTCCGGAGAAGAATGGGAGCCTTGTAACACCTGACCCCAGCCCCTCCTGGGAACCCCGCGCCCGCACACCGACAAGCTGGCCCTACCTGCTCAGAGGGCGCGGAGGTCCTGAGCACGCTTGCTTCAGCCAGCCCCTTCCGGTGACTGCAGCCCCTCGCAGGCCCCAGGGGTTAAACGGCGCGCCCAAGCTGGCCCTCTCGGACCCAAGTCTCGTGGGCGTCATTCAAAAGGACTTCCAAGTGGCTGGGGCAAGCCATGAGCCATGATCACTTCTCTAGGGAGTTACTTAATGGACCTCTCTCTATTCTGAACTCCAAACAAAGGAACACACCACTGTTAAGATCGGAGAAGTCTGAAAGGAGCCCTATCTGCTTTATAGGGAAATTGTGACCTAGCTCCAGTAAAGATTGAAATTCAATTCTATAACCCTTCACAGAGGCTAATTACGCAACCATTCTTTCCTTATTAATGTATAGGTTCAATGTAATCCTAAAAGGACGTTTCTTAGACTAAGTAAAATTGTAACTTCACCTGGAAAAATAAATAGCCAAATACAGCTTTCATCTCCCCCAACCCCTGGAAACAAAGAAAAAGAAATGAGGGTAGACTTGCCCTAACAGAAATTAAAACAAATTATAAGGACTGAGGATGTAGCTCAGAGGTAGAACACTTGCCTGGCACGTTGGAGGCCCTGGGTTAAATCCCCAGTAGAGAGGGAGGTCATGGGGGGGGGGGGGGGGGTATGTAGAGCTACTATAGTTCATTCAGTGCAGTACCTACCAAGAGGAAATAGAATAGAACAGCTAGAAACATCCTAGAAATGGTAAGAACACAATACATGAAAAAGGAAATATCAAACGTCTGTGTAAAAGAAGATATCAAACATTCGTGAAGAAGAAAAGAGATATTCCACAAATAGAAGAAAAGAAATGTTCCACAAATAGAGCTCAGTTTAGGATTCACTGTGTGAAATAACTGGAAGAAAAAAAAAAAAAAGCCAATCGATCTTCTAAGCAAAGAAATACAAATTAAATCTACAAGAGGCTATTTTCTTACAAAAATAAAAATTTGTTTCAAATGGTAACCGCTAAACAGGTAGAGGTCTGTTGGGTACTCACTTGCATATACTGTTGGAAGCATATAAATTACCTTAAAGGTTCTGGAAGAGAATTTAGCAGTATGAACCATAAATGTTTTTAAATGATTATACTTCCTTGGACAAGTATTCCTGCATTTCATTCTGGGGAAATTAATCACATTTGCAGATACTGTGCTTGATTGTATAACCAGGAGGTAAGCTTGGACTCCAGTAGCTAAGGGCACACCTGAGACTTAACACGCACTCAGTAGTCACTGTTTCATTGGCATTTGGAAATTAATAAACAATAATATTATTTCAAGTGTTATTTATAATAATGAAGAACTCATACACAAAGTAACTCTCTGACAATAGGAAATTGGTTAAATGGGTCACATAACAGAACTTCAAGCTGCCATCACAAATGGTGTTTGTTTATTTATTTTAACTGGAGGTTTCCCATTGTGTTGCCCAGACTGACCTGGAAGTCCTGGGTTCAAGGGATTCTTCTGCCTCAGCCTCCTGAGTGGCTGGGACAACAGTTGTGCTGCCATACCTAGCTTTCAATTTTTTTGAACTTGAGATTGAACCCTGGGGCACTTTACCACTGAGCTACATCCCCAGTCCTTTATATTTTTATTTTGCGACAGGGTCATGCTAAATTACTGAGGGTCTATCTAAGTTGCTAAGGCTGGCCTCTAACTTGCAATCCTCCCACCTCAGCCTTCCAAGTATCTAGGATTACAGGTGTGCACTGCTGCACCTGGCTAAAAAGAAAAATATATTTAAAAAATAGTCCTTGGATATGTATCTTCACACGCTCTTACTACTAGTAGAATCTAAGGGTTAAATGATGTGGGAATTTTCAATCATTATTTCTGTGTGTGTGGTACCAGGGTACTGGGTACCTAGGGGCTTGCACGTGTTGGACAAGCACTCTACCACTAAGTTGCATGCCAAGTCCTGGAATTTTCTATTTTAATGGACACTGCCAGATGTAAATTCCCCAAATGGTTTATCAATTCAATTCCTGTGGGTGAGCTTTTTTCCTCCTTCTTTAGTTTTTCTGAAGATTATGAGATATCCATGGTTAGTACTTACCCAGGGACACTTTACCACTGAGCCACGCCACCAGCCCTTTTTCATTTTTTTATTTTGTGACAAGTCCTGGTTAAATTGCTGAGGTTGGCCTCAGCTTCCCAAGCTGCTGGGATTACAGGTGTGTGCCATGGCACCTGGCTTGCATATTCCCTTTAAAATCAGAAAAAATGAATAAGAAAATAAAGTAGTATAGCCAATATGGAAAACAGTATAGAAGTTTCTGAAAATAAATAAGTAAAGCCAGGGTGTGGTGATGCACATCTGTAGTCCCAGCTACCCAGGAGACTGAAACAAAAGGATCACAAATTACAACTCAGTCTGGGCAATTAAGACCCTGTCTTGGAATTTAAAATAAAAAAGAACTAGGGATGTAGCTCAGTGGTAGAATGCTTGCCTAGGGTGTGCAAAGCCCTAGGTTCAATCCCTGATAACACACACACACACATTTTTCTCACAAGAATGTCCCATAGGAGCTGGGGGGATAGTTCAGTTGGTAGAGTGCTTGCCTTGCAAGCACAAGGCCCTGGGTTCGATCCCCAGCACTACAAAAAAAAAAAAAAAAAGAATGTCCCATACCTCTCAAGTTTCCACACCTCAAGCTTAGGCAGGCCACTTTGGAAAACTCTCAAATATGCCATGAAGTTTTCTCTCAACTCTGGCATTCACCTTCTACCTGTGTCATACTCTTCCCCACCTCTGCCTGGTAACTCCTTCTTAGTTTAGATACCACATCCTACAGGAAGTCTACTCTAATCCCGACCTACTCACCCTCAGATTATCTTAATATTGAGTCTACTCCTATAGACTCAGTACCTGGCTCATACCTGACACCAAGTAGGTGCTCAATTAAAAGTCAAATGAGCCAGGCATGGTGGCACATGCCTGTAATCCCAGTGGCTCTAGAAGTTAGAGCAGGAGGATTACAAATTCAAAGCCAGTCTCAGCAACTTGGCAAGTCCCTAAGCTACTCAGCAAGACCCTGTCTTGAAATAAAATACAAAAAAAAAAAAAATTGGCAATGTGGCTCAGTGGTAAAGTGCCCTTGGGTTCAATCCCTGGTACCAAAAACAAAACAAAACAAAAACCAGTCGAATGAAATTAATAAATTTTCCACAACCCTCCTTTCCCCTCCTATCTTAATACACTTCACCTCCTGCTCCCAAAGCCATGTAAATTCATTCACTTCCTATCATAAAGAATATGATGCATGGGGAACAGAATGGTACTGTAGAAGCCTGGTACTCAGGGTTGGGGGTTATAGGTTAGTAACAGATTGCTTGCTTAGCTTGCATAAGATCTTGAGTTCAATCCTCAGCACTGAAAAAATAAAAAAAGAAGAAGAAGAAGAAGAAAAGAAAAAGAAATATGGCCTTCTGGTCACCCACCTGGATGGCAAAATCTCTCTTTCAAGAGAAAGAGCCCCACACAAATTCTGGTGGTTAATTTTGACTCCCAGTATTGAGTCCTCATTCAATGCATGGGCAGAGCACTTTATAAATATGAGATTACTATCCTTCATTACTACCTAGGAAAGGGGTACTCTATAGTACTCCATTTTATGGATGAGAAAACTGAAGGTCAAAGAGATTTAACTGCTTGCCTGTGACCTGCCCAAGGTCCACAGACAAGCTCAAACTCCAGCCCCTGTGACTAACAGGAGCTGAGTTCTCCCCCACCTCTTTTTTTTTTTTTTTTGAGGAGTGGTACTAGGGTGTTCTACTTCAGGGATCATCCCCAGTCCTCCCCTAACCCCCATACTGGGGATTGAACCCAGGGGCACTTTTAACCATCGAGTCACATTTCCAGCCACATATTTTATATTTTGAGACAGGGTCTCACAAATTGCTGAGGTTGGCTTTGAACTTGTGATCTTCTGTCTTTCAGCCTCCCAAGACGCTGAAACGGCAGGTGTGGGCCACCATGTCAGACTCTAGCTGCTCTTTCTAAAGTCATAGCTTTTTACTCTCTACACTGTCTTCCTATTTCCAAACCAGCCCTGCATGATCATGACTTTATTGATGTATGTGCTTCCTTGCTGACTCTTTTTCACCCTCACTAGAATGTGAGATCTGTGTAAATCAAGACTGCTCACTACTTGTTCACCACTGTAACCCATGCCTGGGTCCTCTAAGATCAATAATGCTTTGGTGCTCTCGTAAATTAAAGATGAGGCAAAGGCCAAATACAAATAGGAGGTAGAGGGCTGCCTGGGAGAACCATGTTCAAAGTCCTAAAGAGAGAGAAGGCTTCAGGAGTTATCCAAAGGATGTTGGCCAGAACCGGTGTCATGGACTGTGGCATGGGACCATGGGGTGTGATGAGAAACAAAAAGTGGGGAATGTTGTTAGTTCAGGGCAATATCTGAGGTTTTTGTCCCAGTGGCCAGAGAGTATTGCTAAAGAGCTTTAAGTAGGTGGGTCAAGAACAATTTTGCAATGGGGGTGTGTGCAGGAGCCCCATCCACCAGGGAATGCAAGTCAATTCTGGAATCCCAGCTGAAGGATGGAGAGTGGTATGACCACCAGATGAGTAGCCCTTGCCTATAGTCTCAGCTACTCAGGAAACTGAGGCAAAAGGATCCCTTGAGTCCAGGAGTTCAAAGCCAGTCTAGGCAACATAGAGAGACCCTGTCAAAAAAAATGGAGAGGGATGTGGGTCAGTGGTTAAGCACCCCTGGGTTTAATCCCTAATAAAAAGAAAAAAGAAAGAAAGAAAGAAAGAAAGAAAGAAAGAAAGAAAGAAAGAAAGAAAGAAAGAAAGAAAGAAAGAAAGAAAGAAAGAAAGAAAGAAAGAAAGCTGGCAGAAAACCCACAGAGGAAGGAAGACGTGGAGGGTAATGGTGAGAGAGAAGTTTTCACATTTAACTCAATGTTCTGTGTTACTGGGATTATTATTCTGTTTTACTTTCATTATTTATTTAGTAGCAGAGATTGAACCCAGGGGCACTTAGCCACTGAGTCACATTCTCAGTTTTTTAAATTTTAATTTTGAGACAGGGTCTTGCCAAGTTACTTAGGGCCTCACTATGTGGCGGAGACTGGCTTTGAACTTGGGATCCTCCTGCCTTAGCTTCCCCAGTCAATGGGCTTGCAGGCAGTGCCACAACGCCCAGCTCTTAAATATTTTTATTGATTTATTTTTTATAGATGATGTCTTCATATGCTCCTCAGGTTGGCCCCAAACTCCTGGACTCTCGAGAGTTTCTTTTCTTTTCGTTTCTTTTTTTCCCTTGCAGTACTGGGGATTAAACTCAGGCTTCATGAGTTCAATGAGTTCAAATATGGTAGGCAAACCCTCTACCACTGAGATACATACGCCCCCCCAGCCCTTTTATTTATTTATTTATTTTAATTTTGAGTCAAGGTCTGACTAAATTGCCTAGGCTAACCTTGAACTTTCAATCTTCCTGCCTCAACCACCCAAATAGCTGGGATTATGGGTGTGTGTACCACCATGCCCAGCTTATTTTTTTAGAAAAATAATTGTGGGGCTGGGGAGATAGCTCAGTTGGTAGAGTGCTTGCCTTATAAGCACAAGGCCCTGGGTTCAATTCCCAGCACCAAAAAAAAAAAAAAAAAAAGAAAGAAAAATAATTGTGATATTTATTAATTTTTAATTTTCTGGTATTGGGGATTGAACCGAGGGGCACATAACTACTGAGGTACATCCGCAGCCCTTTTTTATTTTATTTTGAGACAGGGTCTCACTAAATTTCTGAAAGCCTAAATTGGTGAGGCTAGAATCAAACTTGTGACCCTCCTCTCTCAGCCTTCCATCTCTGGAATTACAGGTGTGCACTAACATGCTCATCAGTAATTGTGAAAATCTCAACAAAACTCCCTCATCCGTCTCCTCCAGGTCCTGGGTCTCCTGCCTCCATCATTATACTGGAAGGGTCTGTTCTGGAGTCCATCTGCAGAATGTTGTGGTCCCTTGTGCCTGGTCATTGCCTGGCCCAGGTGAATGAATATATGAAGGAGGATGAGTTAGCTATTTCTCTAAGATAGAAAAGTGGAGTAGAGGACTGGCCCACCCCTACTGGAAGCCCATAGATCAGTGGATGGGAATGCAAATCCTAGCCATGACAATCAGGCAACTGTCCTAGAACTGCCCTAGAACTCTGTGGGCCCCAACTGTAAAATAGGACTTAAAACCATATGTGCTTCACTGGCTTGTGTGACTGTGAGGTAATGAACACAGATAGGGTAGGCAGAAGCTCAGCAGGATCTTAGTAAAGGGAGAAGTGGGGGAGAAATGGGCAGAAGTTTCCAAGCACAAAAAGTGGGGCCAAGATTAGATGGTGCTCCATTTCTCTTGTAAAGTTCCTTTCCAGCAGCTGAAGGAGACCGAAACTAAACCTTTACAAGACCCTTTTCAATCCTGGCTGAGAAACAGAGTCCTGGGGATACCAGTAACCTCCAGGTGGCTCTGACTTGGCTCCCTAAGGGAATGGGAGTAAACCAAGGCCTCCTAGGGGGACAACATGGAAATTTCAAATTCTGGTTTTCCAGTTTTCTTTGGGGAACCTTTCCCCATCACCAGGGTCCAGCGAGGCCTCATGTGACAGTGGGGGAAGGGGCTATCTCCCTCATGGCCAGAACACCAGGAAGCCCCCGGGGGCTGGGACAGCAGGCTCTGGTCACCATCACGAGGGAGCTGGGCGCGGCAGCCCTTATCTTGCCTGACCTGGTGGAGGCTGACCACTCCCTCCTTCTGGAAAACGTGGCCCTCTGCTCTCTCCGAGGCCTCTTTCTCCTTGAATCCTAAGGGTCCTGGGGTGGACCTTCAGTGTCCAGTTCTACCCTTGATCCATCTTTTGGGGGTGCTTTTGCTGGCTCTAGCCCCAAGCTACCTCCCAAGACACCACCACCCAGAGTCCCCAAGGCATCTCTGACTCAGCAGGTCTGTACCTGCTTCCCCCTACCCTCCACCCCCGCCAGCGTGGCTCTACAGAACATCCTGTGGCCCAAGTCCTAACTGATGACCACTCCCTAGCACCTCCCCCCACCACCAGCCTTACCAATTTGAATTCCTGACTCTCCCTCCCTCTGGCCTCCTCCCTAGACCCAGGCCCGCCCTCAGGGTGAGGGAAGGAATCCTCCAGATAAGGGCATGGGGGCAAAAAAAACACACCTGAGTTCAGACACAGGGCTCTGCCACCAACTTGTTTAATGACCTTAACAAGTGACCTTCTCAGAGCTTGAGTTTTCCCATCTATAAAGGGGCAGCAGAACGGCACTCTGGATAGGACTGCTTTTATTAGGACATGAGCTAACACACAAGGTGAAGTTCTCAGCAGAGGTCAATTCTCAAAGGGAACCACAGCAACCAAGAATGCCAAGCCAACCCTTTCTTCGGGTGGTCTTAGTAACTAGCATATTAGTGCCTTTCATAAGTTAGTAAGGGATCAGTCCACACACCTTGTATCTATTCCACGCCATGTCCAGATACTTACATTGATGGAGCGCGTGGAGTAAGACAGTCTGATGGGGAAGGTGGCAAGTAAATGAGTAATTCCAGGGTGCGGGATCACACCTGGGGTTGTGCAAGCATGTGGGAGGGGCGGTTGTATCCAGGAAGGGAGGAGTAGATGAAGACAGTTTCCCGAAAGAGGTGATAGCACTTTTGAAGGGCAACTTGGAATGATTGGGCTAAAGGGACAGGGCAACTGGGAAACCAATTTTAGGGAAGAGGAAACAGGCTGAGACTCAAGCAATGGAAGAACTGCCAAGGTCACTCAACTTGGGAGTAAAGGGCCAGAATCTAATGGAGCCACCACCCCATTCTCTGTCTGAGCAGGAGGTGTCTAACTTCCAGGAAGCCACATTCTACCTGGAGTACCTTAACCAGTGGGTCCCTAAGACTGAGATTAAGGGCTGGGGGTGTAGCTCAATGTTAGAGCACTTACCACTTACCTAGCATGCTCCAGTTCCCAAGTTTGATCCCCACTGGAGAGTGGAGGGGGAGATCCCATGAAGCAGGCACAACCAGGCCAAACAGGAAGGTTTACCTGGGATTCCAGGGATCCCATGAGAAATGGGGCATGTGAGCCTGTAGCTCCATACCAGGGGCCAAGATTTTATGGGAAAAGTGAAGAGGCCTTGTGGGCAGGGAACAATTGGTGGCATTTCCTGTTGGGGAATAGACTCATTACAGATCTCATCAACCACCTGGTATGGGAACACCTGGTAAGCCTGGAAGTTGGCTGAACATATTGAGGTGTCTGCAGTGCCATCATGGCCCCAGGAACCCTTTATGCCCAGGATCCTAGAGCTAGCTCCACCTGGTAATAACCTTGGTTTCACAAGACAATTGGCCCAGGGTGTTCTCCCTTCCTTGGAACACCTGACTCTCTATGAGCCTCACTCAGCCTTCTCCAAATCTGACCTCCATGGGAGTGAGACAGGAACAGAATGATGTGGCCAAAAGGTGGATGTAGTTCAATGGTAGAGTACTTGCCTAGCATGTGCAAAGCCACGGAGGTGTCTCTGAGTCTTTATTTTTTGGTATGGGGATCAAACTCAGAGCCTAGTGCATGCTAAGCACATACTCTTCCACTGAGCTATGATCCAGCTCCTCTGAGCCCTCCTTTTTAAAACTGTGTCCTTCGTATTGTGTTCTTTTGACATCTTTTCCAGATCTTGAACAATGATTTTAAAATGGATCAGTTAGTCTTCCATTTCAAAAATACACAGTAGCATAGGGTGGGAGGGGCAAGTCAGGCACAAATGGCCAGGGATGGATGGCTAGAGGCCCCTGGGCAGAGGTGGATGGGTCTGAGACAGTCTCAGAATTCCTCTTCACTACCATCCCCCTTGCCCACTAGATAGACTCCTCTACCTTCTGGCCAATAGGGCTTCCCATTCCCCTCAGTCCCCTTCTGAGCAGATGTGGAATGGACAGGCTTAGGGTCTCTAGGTCATGGGGTCAGCCAGGGAGAGGACCCAGTCCAGGTGATAGTCAAGCACTCACCTTCTTCCTGACCCACCCTGTCTTCCAGCAACCTGCCTACCTTGTTATATCTGTGTGACCTTTCCTTGCCTCTGCTCAAAGTCTTTAGGTTTGAGGGGCCTTCAGGGTGCCAAGGTGAGCCTAGAACATGTTCCCCAGTCCCACTCCTGTGCCCTTGCCAGCTTTCTTGGTCTTTCTTTGGGGTCCCTAACCTCAGATAAAGTGTTCTATATACACGATCTGTTCAAAATAACCCTACCATAGATGAGAAAATGCAGACTCAGAGAGGTTTCCTAGCTGTCTAATATGGTCTGGAATTATTCACTGTCTAATACAGTGCTGTTTCCTGAGCCCAGTTGCTCCATGACTCCATGGCCCTGCCTTTCCTAGCCTTATACTTTATTCATTTACTAAAACTTCCCATGACCTCTGGGATTTAGGATTTAAGGTTGCAAGACTGTGTGAAGAGTGTAGCTCAATTTCAGATTGACCAAACCTAACTCTGGTTCCTGGTCCTCTGGAAAGATGGCCCCTATGAGTTTATGAGGTCCTCCCTAAGGTCCTTTGGGGAGTTAGCAGGGAACAAACAAGTGTGGGTGGGACTTGGATTCTAGGCCTACAGGGTCAAAAAGATATTTCCTGCTTTCTGACAGCAGGTCTAAGCTGGCAAGTGTGGCCCAGGCAGCCCTTTCCTGTGATAGCACATAGACAATAGAAAAACCTACGTATACTGCCAGGTGTGAATGAGGGTTACAGAGGGAAAATCGAGCAGGATAAAGGCTGGAGTGAGAGATGGGGTTGCCACTTCACAGTTTTGACAATCTGGAGCTGTCGGGGGAGAAGTTAAGTGATTTGGGGCAATGGATCAGGGAAGGTTATAAAATTAAGTAAAAAATTGGCTGGAGTGTAGCTGAGTGGCAGAGTATGCGCTTGGAAAGTCTGAGGCCCTGGCTTCAATACCCAGCACCAAAAAAAAAAAAAAAAAAAAAAAGAAAAAGACAAAAAAATAAAATAAAATTAGATGAGTGTAGGCCCTGGATTCTATCTCCAGTAATGAAAATAAAGTAATGGAATAACATGGGTAGCATGATCCTCATTGGATTGAATTTGTGATTCTTTGAAATTGAGTGTTCTTGTCCTTAATTCTTTGTTTTCCCCCAGTGCTAGAGATTGAACCCAAGTGTTTGACCACTGAGTTATACCCCCAGGTCCCTTGTCCCCTTGTTCTATATTCTTTTTTTTTTTTTTTTTAATTGATAATGAGTTACATTCCCAGTCCTTTTTATTTTTATTTATTTATTTGGTACTGGGGATTGAACTCAGGAACTCAGGGGTGCTTAAACACTGAGCTACATTCCCCAGCCCTTTTTTGTATTTTATTTAGAGGCAGGGTCTCACTGAGTTGCTTAGGACCTCGCTAAGTTGCAGAAGCTGGCTTTGAACTTTTGATCCTCCTTTCTCAGCCTTCTGAGCCACTGGGATTACAGGCATGCGCCACTACGCCCAGCACCCTATTTATTTTTTATTTTTACCCAGGTTCTCCCTAAGTTGCTTGGGACCTCATTAAATTGCTGAGGCTGGCCTCAAACTTGTGAGCCTTCTGCCTCAACCTTTGGAGTCACTGGGATTACAAGGGTGTGCCACCACACCTGAATCCCTTGTTTTTAATTCCGAAACTGTGTGAATTACAATTTCTTCTTTAAAAATATTTTTTAGTTGTAGATGGACACAATACCTTTGTTTTACTTATTTATTTTTATGTGGTGCTGAGGATCAGACCCAGTGCCTCACGTGTGCTAGGCAAGCGCATTACCACTGAGCCACAACCCCAGCCCCGAATTACAATTTCTATTCTCTTCCTAAACTGCCATTACTCTCCCACCCACAATGGGAATCATTTTTGTACCCAATCCTCTGTCAATGAAGAAAGTGCAAATCCCCCAGGCTGTCCTCTCCTGTAGAAGCAGCTCTCATGTTGCTCCTTGTCCTCAGACACCGTTCTAGGTTATGGGTCCACCAGGGATCTGGTGATTTGTAAGACTGTGAAAAGCCAAGTGTGGTGGCTCACATCTGTACTCCTAGCAACCCTGTAGGCTGAGGCAGGATGATTCTGAGTTCAAAGCCAGTCTTGGCAATTTAGCAAGGCCCTGATCAATTTAGGGAGACACTATCTCAAAATAAAAAAATAAGCCAGGTGTGGTGGCGCACACCTGTAATCCCAGTGGCTTGGGAGGCTGAGGTAGGATAACCAGTTCAAAACCAGCCTCAGCAAAAGGGAAGCACTAAGCAACTCAGTGAGACCCTGCCTCTAAATAAAATACAAAATAGGACTGGGAATGTGGCTCAGTGGTTGAGTGCCCCGGTACCCCAAAAATATATACAAATGTAAAATAAATAATAAAAAGGGCTGAGGAAAGTGGCTAGATGGTTAAGTATCCCTGGGTTCAATCCTCAGTACTAAAACTAACAAACAAAAAAAGAAAGATTGTAAAGAAGAGATATTCACTGGGCTGGGTGGGGTAAGCCTATAATCCCAGTGATCTGGGAGGTTGAGGCAGGAGGATCCCAAATTTGAGGCTAGTCTTAGCATTTAGATAGGCTTTAAGCAACTTCATGAGACCATGTCTCAAGATAAAAAACAAGAAGGGCTTGGAATATGGCTCAGGTTTATTTGTTTTTTTTCTGATGCTTTACTTTTTATTTTAATAAATCATCTGTATTTTCTTCTATAATAAGCATAAAAGATACTACTCCTTTGGTAATATTTATTTAGTAATTGAAGCATTAAATGACAATTTTTACTTTTAATATTATACTCATTATGTTTGAGATTATTTAGCTTTCATGTGGAGAAAAAGAGACCCAGGCACAAATCTTTACATTATGCACCAGCTAGGTCTGCAACACAATTTTAATAATATTTACTGATATGTGGGCAATTTCTATGAAGTGGGCAGAGAGGTATCAGTAAGAGTGACTGTAAAGTGGCCAGTCAAGTGTTTTGATCTTTGATTTGACCCACTACTCAATACACTTCAAGATCTTATTTATATTATCTTCTAGTTCTTCTGGTTTATTGCCAGGCAGTTGATGCACAATTTCTTCTTTGTAGGATACTATGACTTCTCCATAAAGAACTCGAAAAATCTCACACTGAATATTATCTTTTAATTTCTTCTCACCATAACCCCTTGTTTCAATTCTTTTGTACACTACACCGTTATTTGTTCTTAACACAAAAACCATACGAAACCAGCATTCAGGGAAGAAATCACAACCATGGTAATCAACAATAGTTCCACCTTCTCTCATTTGGTTTTCTAACTATCTTCATCTAAAATGGGACAATCATACTCTTGATCATAGCCATTATATTCTGTCCTTCTCAAGATAAATCACCCACACTCACGTATTTCATTCCTGATCTTGATGCAAGTTCTTTGTCTAGTGTAGTTTTTCCAACCCCTAGAGTACCTGGCCTTTTGTGACACATTTCCATTGCATGATTGGATCCAGAGGCACAATTCTGGTCTGCATTTTGGGTTGGCTCCGGTTTTTAAAAAAATATTTTTACTTTTAGATGGACACAATAACTTTGTTTTATTTATTTGTATGCGATCCTGAGGATTGACCCCAGTACCTCATACATGCTAATAAATAAATGTGGTATATCCATATAATGGAATATTATTCAGCCTTTAAAAGGAAGGAAATTCTGACACCTGCTACAACATGAATGAACCTTGAGGACATTAAGCTCGGTGAAATAAGCCAGTCATAAAATGACAAATGCTGTGTAAGTCCTCTCATTTGAGATACCTAGAGTAGTCAAATTCATAGAGATAGAAAATAGAGTAGCTGGGGTAAATAGAGTAGCCAGTGGTAAAGCACATACAAAGTCCTGAGTTTAATCCTAAGTATCAGAAAGAAACAAAAGTAAAATGACCTTTTAGTTCTTCATGTCCAACAATGCTCTCAGTCAGAGGGAGGACACTGCCTTCCCCAGTGTAGCCACAAATGACTGGAAGCACTCTGGAGCAGAATAATTGGTGCCACCAGCTGTTTCCATGTGAAGTTAGTGGTTGCCAGGAGCTGGGGTGGGGGATGGGGTATTATTGTTTAGTGGATACAGTTTCTGTTTGCAAGATGAAAAGAGTTCTGGAGACCTGTTGCACAACATGAATGCACTTAACACTACCAAACAGTACTCTTTTTTTTTTTTTTTCCCCAAACTGTACTCTTAAAAAGGGTCTCCACCCTGGAGATGGAGTTCTGTGGTAGAATGCTTGACACACAGGCACAGAGGCCCTGGGTTTGATCCTCTTGGAAGAGAGATTTTTTTTTTTTTTTTTGTGGGGGGGGGGGGGGGCAGTGCTGGGGTCCAAACTCAGCCTCTGTACATGTTAGGCAAGTGCTGAACTACAGCACCAGCCTATCATGGTAGATTTCTTTTGGGGGAATACTGTGGATTGAACCCAGGAGGCTTTTACCACTCAGTCACATCTCCAGTCCTTTTTATTTTTATTTTGAGACAGGGTCTCACTAAGTTGCTTAGGGCCTCACTAAGTTGCTGAGGTTGACCTTGAATTTGCAATCCTCTTGTCTTAACCTCCTAAATCTCTGGGATTACAGGCATGCACCACCACGCCCAGCCGATGGTAAATTTTGTTAAAAACAATTGTGAAAGAAGTTGCTTTCAGCTGTGATCATTGGCCTGAAAGGAGGAAAGGTGGTGGGTGCCTTCAAGGGCTGGCGGTGAAGTCCAGTGGAGTGAGCTGGTCTGAGTTCCTTCCCTAGGGTAGTCACAGAACCTGTCTGAGCCTGTTTTCTTGCTATAAAAATGGATTATTGTATGAGAGGGTATAACAGTGGCCCTTGATCCATAGATATTCAGGTGGATTTCCTCCGCTTGCTGAGGCCTGTGGCTTTCAGCTCACAAATAATGTGTCCGGGTATACACCAGAGTTCCTCAGATAGTTTAAGTATTCTTTGAGGATAAGACTGCCCATAAGTGTGTCAGGTTGGGACAGCTCTTGAGCCTGCCCCTTCCCTCTTCCCACCTTTAGCCCTAGGGTCAACAACCCTTTAGCCCCAATTCTGGGACTTGGTCATAGAACCAAATGGTAGCACCAATGCTTCTGCCCCAGGGGTGCTTCAGTAATTTCTGGCTGCACTGTCACCCTTTCTCTGACAGCATTGCTGGGTGTAGGGAACCAAAGCAGCATCAAACAGAAGCAAGAAAGGATGTAGTCCACCCTTCATCCCCACGCTCCTGGAGAGGGAGTCCTGGAAAACCATGGAAGAGGAAGTGGCTTTGAGTCATGTGACTTTAGCTGTGGGGAAACCCCCTGAGTCTCATTGACACTTATGTAAAATGGGACAAAAGAAAATGTGCTTCCAAGAGGATCCCTCACAAAGCACTTTGGGAAAGGGAGAATCTATAGAGTGAGACTTCCTGCTGGGTTCACCAGCAACACAGCCCCAACCCAGGGAACCCTTGGGAAAGTTCTGGCCAGGCAGAACGTTTTAGCCCTGGCTTTTGGCTGGATCCTCTGTACCAGCATGCCCTAAACAGGACCCACCCTAAGGAGTAAGAATGCAACTACTCTTCCCTGGCCAGGGAGACATTTCTGTGTAGCACTTGCTGATCCACTGGACAGGAGAGGGAAGAAGAGACATGTTCATGTTTCCCTTGGTTGTTCTTTAACTTCTAAAATATTCTTTTTTTTTCTATGAACATTTTAATGAGGGGTTGAACATAAAATAGAAAAATAACATTCTGATTCCTTTTTTTTTTTTTTAAGATGGAGACTTTTCTTAAGACTTTCATACAAGGCAATGGATGTATAATGTTAACCTGCTAAAGACAACACATATTGACCACAGAAAAAGGCACTTCTTCAAATACATATTATAGTTATTGACAACTTTGAAACAGTCAAACTCTCAGGGATTGGCTTGTTTTCTTTTGGAAACAACTCATACTTAAGCCCTACTTCTCCCAGAGGTTAGGGGACACCTAGGGACTGCCATCAGTTTCACACAATGGTGCCTGGAGCAAATGTTGCTTAAGGCGGCTGCAAGGAGGGATGTTGTGGGAGGGTGCTTATGCTTGCTTCTCATCCAGAGGGGTGTGGGAAGCCAGAGGCTACCACCCCAGCAGGGAGCCTTGCTTACTCTCCATGGATAGACAAGTCATCCAACAGGTGGGCTGGGACTAGGCCCCTGTGGCCACCTGACTCACCATAATAGAATCCTTTATCATCCACAGGCCCATACACTGTGACTGTGTCCCCAGCCCTCAGTGCCAGCTTGCCCTTTCCCCGGCATCCTGCTCTCCTGTCCCTAGGATCATAGTCCAGGGCTGCCGTCATGGTCTTTGGAGTCCACAGTGTGGGTCTCTTGGAGTTCCCTTTGGGCATGAGGAACCTACCCTGGGGCCTAGTGAGCCTCTCAAAGTCTGCAAGGTGGCCCACAGAGGGCAGGTGCCCCTGTGCTGGCAAATGCCACCTCTTGTCAGTCCACTCTGTGCCCACCTCCACCTCAACCACCAGGTGCCCAGGGATGTTGCCCACTTGTCCATTGCACTCACCATGGTAGAAGCCGTGGGGGTCCTGACAGCCCCATACTCTTAGCAACTGCCCTTTCTGGAAGGCCAGTTCCTTCTCTGCAGCCTCAGGGTTAGCAGACATTGTCAGAGGGTTATAATCAAATAGGGCCACAAAGACCCTGGTGGGAGTGTTGGCTTCTGTCCCCAGTTGTGGAGGACCACCCCTGGACATCTTAATGACTTTGTTGGATGGAGTTGGACACAGCACTGAACTGGGCTCAAGGAGCTGGCACTCTCTCTTACCCCCCAGAGCCTGACCTCGCCTATTGTGGGGCCTGCACTTCTTTTTCTGCTCTTGATTTTTTGTGCACCAAGGATCCAAGCATGCTACCTCTGCCTCCTCCAAAATGTCATGGAAATCAGTTGCATATTGCTGGCAGGTTCTTTGTTGGGGAGATATGAACACTTGGGCATCCTGTTTTTGCCTAAGGGCCTTCTCAAGGGCAGCCTTCTCCTGACTTAGCTCTTTCTTAGGTCCACACTCAGGTGACAGATGGCTGAATCCTGGAGCAGGACTTCTGCTGGCGTTCATGTGCCCATGGTGGTTTTCTTTCAACCTAGACCGGTCACTGGGCAGAAGTGATCTGTGGTGGTTCTGGGGACTCTTCTGAAAGGGCAGGTCCTTTCTGTATTTCTTCCAGACCTGTCTGGGCTGGGCTTTGTTGCCAGTCCCTTCTGAGCTTAGGTTGGACACTGGGGACTGTCTCTTTGGGGGTTCTTCAGGAAATGCTTCTAAAGACTTGGTCTGAGGCTCCCCACAACTTCCAGGAGTGTGGGGGCCAGCCTTGGTATTCAGAGAAGCAAGTAGTAGCTTCTGATGGCAGACAGGGAAGGTGACTCTGTAGGTGGATGGGTCACCACAGGTGTAGCTAAAGGACGGAGTCTCTGGTAATGTGTTGCAGGTGAAGTAGTCCTCAGGGATTTGAGCTGGCACTGAATCCATGGACTCGCCATAGAATGACATGGTTCTCACTGAGACCTTTTGGCATGTTAGGGGCACCTGCATCTGGGAAAATTCCAACAGGGTGCTCCCAGCAGTGGCATCAGTGACCTCTGCAACCTTGAGCCCATCTGCATATACGGCATAACCAGTAACCTGCACCCCATTAGAGGACCCAGCTGAGTCAATGGTCACAGGAAGCCAACTGACCACCAGGAAGCCTGGCAAGGTGTGATGCTCTACCAGGACATCTAGT
The DNA here is from genome assembly GCF_902686455.1 of Sciurus vulgaris. Classification (NCBI taxonomy): domain Eukaryota; kingdom Metazoa; phylum Chordata; class Mammalia; order Rodentia; family Sciuridae; genus Sciurus; species Sciurus vulgaris. The sequence continues at coordinate 123,506,982 of NC_136468.1, read as the reverse complement.
GGAGGGTCAGGGGGTCCTGCTAAAGGTGTGTTGAAGATGATGGTAGAAGACATTGTTTCCCAGTGTTCCTGCAGCAAGTTCCAAGGCAGACGCACCTCCACCCGCACCTGGTATTGTGTGCTAGGATGTAGGCCTTGGAAAGTGTAGTAACTCACACCTGAAGGGGTCAGGGCATGCTCCTGGTCATTGAGGTACACCACATGGGGGTGTCTGCTACTGCTGCAGACCCAGGTAATATCAGCTGATGTGGCTGTGACACTCTGAAGGTGTAGTTGCATTGGAGCCACACACAGCACTCCTTTGGCCCCAAGAAGGGGTTTGGAGAAGCCCTGCTCCCCCACACTCTGTGGTGAGCCTAGCCAACAGGCTTTTGTCTTAGACTCCAAGATCTCTACTGCCATTTCGGTCTTGGAGGCCACACTTCCCTTCTGGCATGGCACTTTATCCACTGATTCCTGCATTTCCCCAGGTAATGAACTATTTTCCTCTGAGGCTTTGCTCTGCCCTGCTGGCAGTATAATGGGGGCAAGGTCAGGGTCCTTGGGAGACAGGCAGCCTAAGATGTCGCTGTCTGGAATCTGTTCCACCAAGTTCGAGGGCACTAGTCCCCGCCGGCCATCCTCAAGCTCCCCTTCATAGAAGCCATCATCATCCATGTCCCCAAAGATATATACATAGTCACCAGCTGTGAGGGGCAGCTCACCCTCAGGTTGCTCATTGGGCCCTTCTAAGGGGTTGTAGCTATACCTAGCCAAGAAGATCTTGAGCTTGGGAGTGGCAGCAGCCTCAGAGGACCTCACTTCCAGGGAAGGAGACACACTGTCTGGTTCCAGATCATCCACCTCACTGACTGTGTCCATGTCCAGAGTAAGGCAAGATGGCACTGTGGCCCACATGGATTCCACCTCTGAGGAGGAGGAGGAGTTTGACTGGGAACTGGTTTTCTTAGTCTGGGGCCTGGAGTCTAGAGACTGGCTGGCAGGGACTCTCTCTGACACTTGGGGGACACTGGATGGTTCCCCAAGAACTGGGCTCTCCTGCTGTGAGAGACAAACAGGAAACTGTTCTGACAGAGCATGATCTTCAGGACCTGGCTTGAACTTTGCCCTTCTACTACCCCTACCTTGGGATTCTGGGGTTTGGTTAGTCTCCCCCCGCTCGGGAGGGTGGCCAGGCTGACACTGCAGCGCCTGCATCTCCTTCCGGGCATCCTGCAGGTCACTCAGGGCCTTCTGTAGGTCGTGCTGCAGCTGCTGCTGCCTGTCTTGCCCGCGTGCCGCCTGTTGCAGCAGCTGCTCTGCCAGCAGGCCGGCGGCGTCGCGCTCCTGGCACGCGCGCCCCAGTTGCCCGCGCACGTCGCTGTTCTCCGCAGCCACCTTCCTTACCCAGTCAGCCTGGGCCTGCAGCCGCGCGTTCTCCTCCGCCAGCCAGGCGCCCTTGCGCAGTGCTGTCTGCAGCTGTGCTGCTGCCTCCTCGCCACGCCGCTGTGCTGCCGCCGCCTGCGCACCCAGTTCCTCACATTCTCTACGCCGCGCACCCAGCTCTCGCTCCAGTGCCTGCACCTGGTGTCGCGCATCTTCGCAGGGTACGCTCTGGCCGCCCGCCTCCGCCCGGGTGTCGCTCTTGCCCTGTTGCAGCGTCAACTGCTTCTGCAGACGTAGCACTTCCCGCTGGGACTCCCGCTGCAGCCTGTCCAAGTCACTGATATTGAGCCACTGCGTGCAGGGGGCGCCCCCTCCAGGATCAGAGGCACTGCTGAGGTCGGTGGCGACGCGTGCCTGTAGCAGGTGGCATTCGCGCTGCAGCTCTTCGATCTGCTTGTCCTTGGCCAGCAGTGCGCTAGCTTGCTCTGACAGATCCTGAGCACGCTGGCGGGCAAAGGCCTGGCACAGCTCCAGGCCAGCGCGGCTTTCACCAGGCACAGGCGCGCTCATTGCTCTCAGGTTGGTCTCCTGCAGCTTGCGAGCCCGGTCCTCCAGGCGCCTCGCGAGTCCGGTCAGCTCCGCGTGCTTCACTTTGAGCCGCTTCACCTTTTCGTCCGCCTCGACCGAGAAGCGCGCGCGCCTCAACTGCATGTTCTCTTCGTGCAGTCCAGAGCAGCGGCGCGCTAGCACCCTCAACGTTTCAGCAAGTTCCGAGTTCTGCTTCACCAACTTGTGGTAGTCCAAGCTCAGTGGTGAGGGCGTCAGAGCATCGCAGGGCTCCTTCCGGGAGACTTCTCCTTTCCCGGGATCGCTAGGGTTCCTATGTACGGATAGTGGCAGGGACGGTAGCAATGACGGTGACGGGGGACTTGGGGAGCCCTGTATGGAGGCGTCTGTCGAGGAGACTTGCGCCTCAGATTCAGAGGCCTTGGGGAAACTCGGTGTGCTGTCCAGTGAGCAAGAACGCTCTGTTGCCAAGGAATCGAGAGAGCTGGCGCGCGTGGGGAGCAGGCCAGTTGCGGAACTTGAGCACACCGCCGGCACCAAATCGAGGGAACGGGAGCGAACGCGGACGCGGGCACTCAGACCGTCCAGGGATGCGAGTCGACAGTCGGGCTTTGGAGTGAGATGAGCACTGCTTGCGGTTTCAGGGAGCCGCTCTTCGGAGGGATTCTCTGCCTGGGAGTCCGGGGGTCCAGACAAAGCCGGCTGCCAGCGGAAGTGTTCCAGGATGTACTTCAGGAAGAGCTGGCGCTCCATGTCCAGCGCCGCCTGCAGGTGGCGGATGCGCGCTGCCTGCTCGCTGTCGGTGTCCCAGCGCAGCTGTGCCAGGACGTCCTGCAGACGACAGCGGCATTGCGCGGCGGAGACCTCGGGCGCCCCCGCGCGGCCGCAGTAGCCACGATTCACCAACTCCTGGGCCAGCTGGCGTTGCAGCTCCCGGGCCTGGCGCACCACGCCATCGCGCTCGCGGTGCAGCAGCTGCTGCAGCTGCCGCAACTCGGCCTCCTTCCAGCGCAGCAGCTGCCGGATCTCGGCCTCGCGCTCCCGCTGCACCTCCTCCTGCAGCTGCCGCAGCTCCCGGAAGCGCTGTGCCTCCCACTTGGAGCGCAGATGGTCAGCCAGCTGCTGCCGCTCCCTCTCTGCTGCCTCCCGCAGCTGCCGTGCCTGGGCCGCGAAGCGCCGCCGTTCCGCTAACCCCCGCGCGCGCTCCGCCTCCAGCTCAGCCCGCAACTTCTCCAGCTCTCGTCTCTGCTCCTCCTGCACTGCAGCCGCCGGGCCGGGGCTACCTGGCTTCTTGGGCGACGCGCGGCCGCCACCCAAGGGGGTGGGCGAGTCTTTGGTCATTGTGGCCGCAGCCAGGCCATACGCCTGACCTCGCCTGGCAGGCCACAGCTCGCCAACGGCCGCCGCCCCGGCCGCGGCCAACCGCCCAGCTCGCCCCTTCCGGCGCACCGTGGTGGGACTCCACGCGCCCCTTCCGCTTCGGGATGGGTTCTTCTAGTCCCTGCCTCGGGTGTCTCTTCAAGGATTGTATACCTCTCCGTGTTGCCTAGGCACACGAGGACCCCTGAGCCTACCGAGATTCCCCGGGGGTCTTTCTGGCCCCACATCTTTCCTACTCCATGGCTGGATATTTTCCCAGCCCTAACAGACCAAGGTGCCCATGGGAAACCTTGGCGCTGCTCCTGGGCCTGGAGAAAGGGTCCAGGTGTGTATGTAGGTCAAGGTCACAGATGGTCTCCAAAATTCTTCCTCTGGAGTCCTTGAGTGCCTTGTCTCCAATTCCCTACCAGGGGTTCATGCAGTGTGTTTGACCTAGGTGGCTGGGAACTACAGCAAGAGTGCCTAAACTTGGGAGTTGAGCACTATACCACTCACGGGAGGGCGTATTTGATGTCTGTACTCCACTGCATCTATTCTTCCAAGAAACCCATGGTGCTAAGCACTAGCATACATCATCTATGGAATTCCTTTCATGCCCATTTTACAGATGAAAAGTATCAAGATCCACAACTTGGATTTGGTGACAGGAGAAGGGCAGCTGTGAGGATCAGAGCCCTGACTTGTGTTTCTTGTATTTTTTGGTTTCAGTGAGTTTTTTGTTTTTGGTGTGGTACTGGGGATTGAACCCAGGAGCTCACAAACGTTAGGCAAGCCCTCTACCACTGAGCTACATCCCCAAACCCCAGTGCTTTGTTGGTTCATCTTTTGTTCTTTTCTTTTCTTTTTTGCTTGAGAGGGGTGGGGGGTGTTACTGGGGATTGAACTCATGGGCACTTAACCACTGAGCCAGCCCTTTTTTGTATTTTATCTAGAGAGGGGGTCTCACTGAGTTGCTTAGCGCCTTGCTAAGTTGCTGAGGCTGACTATGAACTCCAGATCCTCCTGCCTCAGCTTAGCCTCCTGAGCTGCTGGGATTACAGGCGTGCACCACCACACCTGGCTTGTTGGGTCATCCTTACCATCAACTGCCAAGGATACTCAGAAAGATAAAGAACTCTTCATGGCCACACAGTTTGGGAGTAACTAAGGGGATTCAAACCTGCAAAATTCTCTCTCTGGAGTCCTTAAGGTACTCTGTCTCCAATTGACCAATCTGAGGTCAGCTGTGAGAATTCCTCCCCAATCTTTTTCCCAGAGAGAAGTCTTACATTTCAAAGCTTCGGACAGAGAGTGGTCAAGGAGAATCCAGAGATGTGGGACCATCAGTCAGGCAGTGAAGGAGGTCAAGGAATGGGCCTGCTGCCCCCTCAGGCACACCATGGGATCACAGTCCACCCTTTGGTCTGTCCCTTGGGTGCCTGGGGCTGTCCACTTCCCTGAAAGATAAAGCCAGGGACCCCTATAGGCCCACCTAGGTCCCTGTGCCACATCCTAGGAGACAGCGGTACTTGCCATGGCCGTCTATGGGGCCATTTAGTCAGATTGTTAGGGCTGGTAGGTCATTGGATTCCAAAAGGGTTTCAGCTTCCTTTACCACTTCCATGCTGTCATTTGTAAAAGGGCTAGTAATGCAACACTATCTGGGCTGTGTGACCTCACAGAGTTCCCTGATCTTTCTGAACACCCATGTCCTCTGTGTCCAATGAGATGGGAGAACCCAGAACAGAAAAAAGTATCCTGGTAATCAGCTCACTTATTTTAGTCTGAGTCCCTTTTTTAATCTCAAAGAAACTGAGGTCTTTGAGGAAAGGATTTTATTGAGGTTGGACAAAGCTGCCATGTGGACATAGGACAGGCAATGTCTATTCTCCCTGGAGCTCAGGGAGGAAGGAAGCATCAGAGAACTGAGTTTCTTTCCAGGTCATACCATTTTTTGGCTGAGTGACCATGGCAAGTTGCTTCATATCTGTCAGTCTCAACACAATGCATATAGCCATAGAACCAGCCTCCCAGAGAGTTAGAGGGACACAGGGACTCCACTGACCCAGGTGCAGGCAGGTCCAAAGTCTGTATAAGATCCCATTTCTCCTACCCAGGGCTTAGTCTGGATTTTCACAAGCCTTATCCAGGCTCCTGGCTCAAAGGTCTCTGGCATTTGCATGTGTGATTCTCTCTACATGGGTTACCCACCTCACCCAACAAAAAAGTGACACCACCACCACCACAGACTAAGAACCTACTATGTGCTGTGCTCTGTGCTTCACATGCATGCCATAGATTATTTAAACCATCTGTGCCCATTTTACAGATGAGAAATTTTAAGCCCCAACAGATCAAGAGTTCTGTTCAAGGTCATCTGGAATAGTGGGTTCCACTCAACCCTTGTTTTGTCCACTCATCTACTATTCACTTTGCCTTGTCCTTTGGCCTCAGCTTAGCAATTTCCTTCTCCCAGAAGCTTTTCTTGACTCTTTGAGCTGGGTCTGGTCTCCCCAGGACGCTATAGCTCCCATATCAACGGTGATTGCCCCATTCCTTTGGGGAAGGGATATGTCTGAAACATATTTGTGACTCTGTCCAGAATGGGATCAAAGGAGGTGAAAGTGAAAAGTTCCTCCTAAGCCAGGCAGCATAAGAACCCAGGACCAGACAAGCAGGAAACTCACAATGGGCACTAACCAACTTGGCTACCTAGCCTGCCTAGCTCCAATATTCAAATACCACCTGGAAGCAAGGGCTGGAGCACCAGGTTATAGTCTGCACACACACAAACACATTGCCTCATTATGGGGCCACTTATGGGGCTTAGAAGCTCAGGAACCCTACTTCAATCTGGCTCCTCTCTACCATTCCTGTGGAAGACACAGATGAATAACTGGTACCTCCAGACCAGATTAGAGGTGCTTTTGCTTCTCAATCTGTGGTGTCTGCCTGACAGGAAGCACCTGAGACTTTTCACCATTGCTGTGTTTGCTCAGCATCTGGCCCTCTGGCTCTACTTTTCCCACTAACCCAAGTTTTTCAAATCAGGTTCCCCTGAACCCATAGGAAATGTCTTTGGTTAGTGGTAAGTAACAAGAATTAGGAATTATGATTCCAGATGTTCATCCTGAGAGTTGAGTAGGATGTGGAGTGAGGGTGGGGGTGGCAGGTGGGGGGCAGAGATGGCTTTAGCTTTTAATTGGTGCTGGGCCCCTGGATGTGGTAGTCCCAGGGAGATCTGCTTTCATGGACTCCTCACCATATCCCTGTTTTACAGAGGGTGATCTGAGGCTAGGTGGAAGCAAGTGGCTTTCCAAGGCACTTAGGTGACTATGGCAGAGTTAGATTGTATTTCAGGGTGGTGGGTGAGGTTCCACAGGCTGGTGGTCCTGCTGCAGGCTTGAGTGGGAACTCAAACTGTTAGGTCAGGAGGGCAGGGTGAGTCTCTGGGATCCCCATGGTTACCATCTGGTAGCTGTCTAGGCTGATAACACTCTGTGGCATATCAAAGGTGTTCTGGAAGGTGATTGAGTGGATGAGAGAAGCAGGATTTCCCCAGTGCTGGGTTTCAACCATCCCTGTACTCATTGTGTTGCATAGTGATTGTCCAGTGACCTGCCTGTCACCCCCATCAATTTTGAACTTGAGAAGAGCAGGGACCATGTCTTCCTTGGTCTCCACTAAGTCCTTGCATTGAGCCCAAGCACATTACCATGCCCAGAATATATGAGAAAGAGTCACAGATTAGGAAGCAAAGCAGGAGGACTAACATTAGCTCACCACATTACTGCCTTCTCTGGGTTGAGGTTTCTCACTTATAAAATGAAAGGGTGGGGCTGGGGAGATAGTTCAGTTGATAAAGTGCTTGCCTTACAAGCACAGGGCCCTGGGTTTGATCCCCAGGACCAAAAATAAATAAATAAAATAAAATAAATAAAATGAAAGGGATGCATGACATCAGCAGTTTTATTTCTTTCTCTCATCCCCCCTCATTCTTTCTCCCCTTCCTTCCTTCCTTGTGTTTGGTGCTGGGGATTGAACCCAGGACCTGATACATACTAGTCAAGCACTCTACCATTGAACTACCTCCCCAGATCTCATGGATGATTTTAAAACTGGGTTCCTGGGCTTGGGTTGTTGTTCAGTGGTAGAGTGCTTGCCAGGCACATGTGAGGTACTGGGTTCAATCTTCAGTACCATATAATAAATAAAGTGAAGTTAAAAAAAAGAGATTTGCTCTCATTAAAAAAAAAAAAAAATTTGTTCCTTAGGGCTCTAGGATTCCTTTGAAATGCCACAGTTCTGTGGGGAATGGATATGTTGGGAACTGAAAGACACTCTCAGATTCAATCATTAGTGTCATTTATGAGGTTCCAAGGAGGACTTTGATTTAATAAACATGTTTATTTTGAAATGATTTTGAAAACTCCTGGGTTAGAGGCCTGTCTATTATGTAGATACACACACACACACACACACACACACACACAAACAAACAAACAAAAAACTTCATTCCAACACTCCATGATTTTGCTGACCCTGAGAGAAAACAATGTGTTCCCTCACATTGCCAGCCCTGAATTCTCTGTTGCTTCTTCCCATAGCTCCAGGCCTTTGGAGTTATGGGGGTCTGGGATCCTTGGTGACCTGACTCACATCCCTCCCCTCCCAGCCCAGCCCGGCTCCATTTCTGCTCTTCTTCTAAAACTCTGAGCTTGGTAGAATTTACCTGGCTTTGGAGAAGGGCACAAGTTCTGTCATGGAGGCCAACAGGAAGGCTTTAAACTTCTCAACCCCAGCTTTCCACTTCCCTTATCTTTGTTTCAGTGTGTTTTTTGTCTATTCTGTGCTGTCTCCTCAGTTTCTAGAGTAGTAACTGGTACAGCAGGGACTCCATAAATACACAACTGAAGAAGATAGAGGCAGACAGGCTCTCTGCCCTTGAGGGGCCATTCTAAGGAGTACACATGTAATCCTGGCTATTATGGAGGCTGAGGCAAGAGGATCATAAGTTTGAGGACAGCCTGAGCAACTCAGTGAGACCCTATCTCAAAAAAAAATAAAAAATAAAAAAGGTTGGGAATGTAGTATAGTAGTAGAGTATTTGCTTAGCATGCACAAATTCCTGAGTTTAGTATAGAGGGAAAAGAGGGGTGGGAGGGGTGGGGGGAAGGGAAAAAATAACAGAATGAATCAAACAACATTACCCTATGTAAATTTATGATTACACAAATGGTATGCCTTTACGCCATGTACAAACAGAAACAACATGTATCCCATTTTTTTTTTTTTTTTTTTTGGTACTGGAGATCGAACTCAAAGCCTTAGTGCTTGCGAGGCAAGCACTCTACCAGCTGAGCTATCTCCCCAGCCCCATCCCATTTGTTTACAATAAAAAAAAAATTTCTGAGTTTAATACCCAGTACTCCAACAAAACAAAACAAAAAACTATAAGGGAACATAGTAAAATCAGAGCTTGGACAAGTGCTGTGGGTAAAAAATGGGGAGAAGGGCCCTATCAGAGCAGGTTTTCCAGAGGAGGAGATAGACATATAAGCTGGGAGCAGAAAGAGGAGAGGGCCTGAGAATACGAAGCCCCCGAACCACTGTAGTCTGATCGTCTAGACTAAATCTCTCCTCTCCCAGGGCAGGCCCACACCCTTCTTGCATTGATACTTGACCATACTATCATGAGCCTCATTAAACTACAGCTCAGAGAGGGAGCAGCCCCAGCCAGACCTCAACCACGCAAGTTACTTTCACCCCCCAGCACTAACCCTTCCTGGAGGGGGCTGGATACCTGGAGGGGAAATGTGTCATTCTCTGCCCCAACGTCCTGGTTCCTTATGACCTGTCCTGGATGGGTGCATCCTCCTGGGCAGGGACTGTGGCACACATACTAGCTTCCAGGAAGGGGCAGTACATGTATCAGTTTTCCAGTTGGGGCTCCTTGACCCACGGGTTGGCTTCTTGCCCTGGTAGCCCTGGGCCAGTCCCCCAATGCATTTTCCTTTATAGGTGACCATTCCCTTTCCCACCTGCACTTTATATGCTTCATTCTTCAATCCTTAGTGCAGTCAAGGAGGCTGGTGCTATTTTTATGAGGAAACTGCTCAGGGTCACTCAGGGACTTGTGTCAGGGCTTTGTGACCTGTGTCTGGGATAGTAGAGCCTACCCCGCTGGTTTTTGTTGCCTGAAAGTTACTATGATCCTCAGGCCCTTGAACAAGTGGTTCCTATTTGCCTGAGAACCCTGTTGCTGTTGGCAGCATCACTGTTCTTAAGATCCCCACTGTGGCCAGGACAGACCTATCTTCCATTTTCTAGCACCTCCATTTCTTTCCCATTTAGATCTATTCCAATTACTTTTCCTTCTTCCATAGTCTAAAACACGAGGCTCTGCCCTCCTCCCCATAGATATCAATGGAAATGACCAATCGTCCTGTCATTTGGCTCTAACTCTAGGTTAGGGGATAGTTCTTCATTAAAATATTTGTTGAACATCCATTCTGGTGGGGGCATGGCAGTGAACACAGAGAATTCACCAGAGAAGAGAGTGAAAGAAAGGAGAGAGGATGGAAGGAAACCAGGGAAGAGGATAGGAAGGAATAAGAAAGGACAGAAGGAAGGAGTTCTTTAGGTCAGTCAAATCCCCCAGGCTTGACCCTCACAGTCCAAGAGCACACTTGGGTTTGAGCTTATGATCAGCCCAGTGGCTGAGAAGTTGAATAACAGCTTAAGACTCAATTTCTTCCTCTGTAAACAGACCTGACAGTAATTCCAAATTTAGAGGACTTTTGGGGCATCAATGAGGTGCTGAATGCAAAGAATCATAGTAAGTTGAGTCTTTGAGGATGAATAGCACTTTTTCAGATGGGTATAGGGGTACTGGGGCAGGGATTGACACAGGTATCCCCGGAACAGACAGCAGCATAGGAAAAGGCAGGGGATGAGTTGTGGCTGAAACACTGGTTGTGGGAAAGGAGGGATTAAAGGAGATGAAGCATTGGGTCAGCAGAGGAGGTAAAGACAGAGCTTCAACAATTATGTATCAGATGTGGGTATAACTCCTGGTACCCAGCTTCCTACTTGGGTGATGTGATACTAGCCACTTCTTTTTTGGTATTGAGGATTGAATCCAGAGGCATGTTACTATTGAGCTACATCCCCAGTCCTTTTTAAATTATTATTTTTATTTTGAGACAGGGTCTTGCTAAGTTGTTGAGACTGACCTCAAATTTGCAATCCTTCTGCCTTATCATTCCAAATCTCTAGGGTTATAGCCATACCCAGGAAACCACTTTCATAGAGTCTCAGCATACTCTTCTGTTTTCCTTGTTTTTTCACCTCCTGGGGAACTCCTTCCATCCCTGGCCTCTTCCCTAGCTCTGTCAGGCTTCTCCTCAGAGCTTCTATACCTCACCAAACCCTCATCACCCTCTGGCATTCTTAGCATCTCACGAGGATGCCTCCTTGGAGGCAGGTGCTGCCTAAGTATCTCCTTCTCTGGATCTAAGCCTAAGAACTAGTAGCTAAGTGCTCAGGATGCTGTGCTGATTGGAGGAAGGAACTCTATATAGTAAGTGTAAGTGGTGCTAAATAAGGCACAGTAAGAGGGAGTCCAGGAGGAAGGAAGAGAATGAGGAAGAGAAAAAAGGCACTTCTGATGGGAGACTTGGGAGGAGGCACAAAATACCCTGGTCTGAATAATCAAGGTTTGGCTAACAGGAGGGGAGCTGACCAGAAACCAGCCTTGCTACAAGGAACAATGAAAGTTTTAGAAGTTGAGAGAGGCACCAAAAGTCACAAAGGCCAGGAAACTTTTCCACTGGAGCTGAATACATTTCCTGTGTGTTTGTATAGCATTGACACCCTGAGACTCAGAACCTCAGCTCCTCACCTGCAAAAAGTGAATTCAAGGGAGTCATCTTGAAGGGTGGGGGGCGGGGAGAGAGAATATGCAGGGAGATGCTACAGCAAAGGCTTAGCCCTTGACATTCATTCTCTTCCAATCTTAACCTTTGTTCCAAGCTTTGCATGTTAAGGTCAAAGGTATGAATTGTACTTACTCAACTGGCTTGGTATTTCACAGGACAAGGGTTCCTTTCCCCCACAGAGGGAAGCTGTTCCCAATAAAGTGGTCTTCTTTATTGGACCTGGGCCTACTGAGTGCAGGCCCTGTGTTCACTATAGGATCACGGAGTCAGTCCCCAGGTTTCCAAGTCCCCCATGACTCTAGAAAGCTGGTGAAGTCCTTCAAATGTTTATTGAGCACTCAGTGTGCTGGCCCTTGGGAGAGGTACAAGATTCCCCTTATTGGATGGGGACAAATTCTAACACCCCCAGTGGATGGTTGAAATTGCAGATAGTACCAAACCCTATGTATGTCTTTTTCCCTTATAGCCATGTGTTGATTAGACACAGGGGCACATTCTGAGAAATGTAACATTAGGTAATTTTGTCATTTTGTGAACATTGTAGAATATATTTATACAAATTAGTTTGATCATACAGCTATAATGTCACTATGATATAATCTTATGAGATCATTATCATATATGTGGCCCATCATTGGGATGTTAAGTAGTGCTTGACTGTTTAGCTTATGAATTAGGCACAGTAAGAGATAAATAATGGTAACTAATAAAACAGAACAAATATAAGCCAGGTGCAGTGGCACAAGCCTGGGATCCCAACAGCTTGAGAGGCTGAGGCAGGAGGATCACAAGTTCAAGGTCAGTCTCAGCAACTTATTGAGCCCCTGTCTCAAAAAATAAAAAGGGCTGGGGATGTGACTTTGTGGCTCAGTGGTTAAATGCCCCTGGGTTCAATCCCTAGTACCAAAAATAAATAAATAAATAAATAAATAAATAATAAATAAAATAAAAAGGGCTGGTGATATAGCTCAGTGATAAGGGTTCCTCTGGGTTCAATCCTCAATTCTCACCCTCCAAGAGAACAATTAACAAAATACTGTAATAAAAGTTATTTAAACATAAGTTATTTCTCCATTTAATATTTTCAGACCATGGCTGACCATGGTTGACTATAAACTTGGCAAGTGAAACCTTGGATAAGGGGGGACTACTGTAAAAGGAAGGTAGGGTTTCTGATAGTATAAGGCTTGTCATCTCATTTCTCTCTCCCTCCTTGGGTCAAGCCTGGGTCTCCAGGATGCAATGTGGGAGGCCAGCTCTATTCTAGGCTATATTCTCTCTCTCTCTTTTTTGTTTTTTTACCATACAGGGATTGAGTTCAGGGTCTTGTGTAGTGCTGTGTAAATGATCTACTGCTGAACTACATCCCCAACTCTTTGTGGTTTATTTTGAGACAGGAGCTTGCTAAGTTGTCCAGGCTGGTTCAATCTTGCCACATGTTTCCCGCCAAATAGAATTATAGGCATGCACCACTGTACCTGGCTTAGGCTATATTATTCCAGTTTCCTTTCCTTCTCATCTTTTGTGGGAAAACTAGTGTTCTTAGAATGAAGAAAAACTCCTTAACAAGGCCTGTATGTGTCCTATTCCTTTCTCTCTACATTCACTGCCACCTAAGGTCCAAATTATCATCATCTGGATTATTGCAACAGGCTGCCAGCAAAGTGGCCCTTGCTTCCCATCTTATCTCCTACCCATTTCCATTCTCTAATTGGAGTCTTATCTTTAGATATGTGCATTGACCACGTGGTCCATACTTACACCCTAAAGACCTCTCATAGTACATGGAATAAAAACCCACTCCCATTTCTTTTTTCTTTTCTTCTTCTTCTTTTTTTTTTTTTTTTTGGTACTAGGGATTGAATCCCTGATCCACATCACCAGCCCTTTTAAATATTTTATTAGAGACAGGGTCTTGCTGAGTTGACTGGAGCCTCGCTAAGCTGCTGAGGCTGTGTTTGAACTCATGATCCTCCTGCCTCACCCTCTGGAGTCACTGGGATTACAGGCGTGTGCCATCAGGCCTGGCTCCCACTCCCATTTCTACAGGGCTTCTCATGGTCTATCACTTGCCTCCCTTCCCTTTAATCTTTCTTAATACACTGTGACCACTCAGACAATCTAATGATCCTTGTCAACACTTATTCCTCTGCTTGAAACATTCTTCAATCTTCTCAGCTGTTCTTCCTATTCTTCAGGTTCCAGCATTGGCTCTGAAACCAAAAGCCCAGCCTGGAACCCAGTACCTCTGCTCCTAGCTGGCTGATGATCTTGGGCAAGTCCCTGGCCAAGTTAGTTTCCCGCCACATGGGAATATTAACAGTAACCATATTATAGGGTGATTTCCAGTATTAGAGAAAAATAAAGCAAAAGGGGTGGGGCTGGCAATTAGTAGGTAGGTTCCAGTGTTAACTATTCTTATGCTATTTCTTCAGTGAGGCTTCCCTGACCTCTCAATGAAAAGTAGGTCCCCACAGTCACTTTCTCATGCCCCAGTTTTAATTTCTTCACAGAGCTTAGCAGTGCCAGATATAATCTTACTTATTCAGCTATTTTATGCAACCAAATTTACTGTGCACCTACTATGTGTCAAGCACTATTTGTAATTATCACATAATTGCTCCAAGAAGACTGGGTCTCTGCTTGTCTGCCGGTTCACCTGTTTACCCATGCCAACCCAGCCCTTTGACCCACTCACAGTAGGAGTTTCGCTTAGCAGGGGCACCTCGTCTCGCTCGCCCCTCCCCCACTCCAGGAAGTGCGGGGGCTCCAGCCGCCCGGCCGGCCGCAATGCATTTTGGGAAAGCAGCAGCACCAGATCCAAGATGGCGGCCAGCAGGAGGCTGATGAAGGTAAAAGCCATTCTCCGGCGCCGGCCGGGCGGGGGGCGGCGTCCCGAGCCCGGGGCTCCCACAGCGGGCCGGGGCTCCTCGGGGCGCCGCAACCCGGCCTCTCTTCCTGCGTGACTCTGCTGCCCCGCCGGGCCGCGTGCGAGTTGAGGAGCTAACCGGGCCGCCTAGGCCGCAGCCTGGGCGGGATCGCCAGGCCGCGCTGAGAACCGCCGCCCGCCCCTCCGCCCAGCCTGGGGCGTTCATGCCACCCTCCTCCCGGAGCCCAGGCGGGTCCCCATTGCGGCGGCTGCGGCCCGGGCTGGGGGTGCCGCTGATGCCAGGACCGGGCTGGGAGGACCCAAACCCTGCACTTGCGGGGAAGGCCCGAGACACGAAGTGCCGGAGACCCGGCTGGGAGCCCGCGCTGCGGAGCCGCCCCGCCCTGACCCGCGGTGTGCCGGACAGGAGCCCCTCTCTACCTCTGGAGAGGCCGGCAGGCTGGGAGGCCCGGGCTGGGGAAGAAAGGAGGCGGTCAGGCGGCCAAAGTTAGGTCAGTTTGTTGGTGGGTCGTTTGAAATTACGCTGGTCCTAGCAAACTGTCGCCTTGTGACTGCAGAGTCACACAGCGGGCTAGTTCCAACTCCATGAAGGCGTGGGGTCGGCCCCAATCGTGCCTGGTTACTCTTTCTAGATCTCCCCTATCTACCACTTAGTCATCCCAATCTCCTTTCCCTCTTGAAGTGCCATTTTTTTGGGGGGTGGGTGGGGGTTGGCTTCTGTCGTTCGAATCAAAACGGGCCAAAGTTTATAAAAATAACTTGGTACGCATACTTTGGATCCTGAATGTAGCGGGGTGTCTTCTCGCTAATTGGCTCTTTTGGTGAGGAACACAGGTGCTAAATTGATTTAGGTTGCTAGTGGATTTTCCGACGTCCTCCTGAGCCAACCCAGCTAACGTTTATTAGTCGGCTGCCGGGTAGTGCCACGGAACTGCAACCGAGCCGGAAATACAAAAGGTCAGGGACCTAGTTCCTGAGGGTGCATAAGGAGTTGGGGTTCATTCTGGGCAGACCCGTACTTGGTAGAACTAGATATTGAACTTGAACTTACAGTCTTTGGGCCTTCCTTCATTGGGAATGTTTCCTTTCTTCACTAAGGGCTAGAGAGTACATTAAACTTTATAAAATTGGAGTGGAAGTGGGCACAAAAGAATAATCAGCAGTTTCCAGACCTCTCCTTATCTTTTCTGCCAGTGATACCACCATATTCACCCTAATGAAAGTATTGTTATTCATTTATCCCCCTACATACCAAATGAGATTAGGAGATTTAATTTAAGAAAGATTTTTTGAGTGTGTGTGACTTGCTTCCTCATCTTACAGAAATTGCTTGAATCTAACCACCCTCCTCTCTTAGAGGTGCCCTCTTGAGCCACTCTTTCCCTGTCTTACTTTCATGGACCCCAGAGTTCTTTTTCTAAAGCAAATATTTAATCCTTTCTCTCCTGTTAAAAACCTCTATGGTTTTATTGTCCTCAGCAGTTAATCCTAACCTCTTGGCATGCCAGACCTTTCTTAGGCTGAAAGCATTTGTTCTCATCCTTTGCTTTTCCACTATTCCTCCACCTAATAGTAGCAGCTACCATTTTTCCAGCTTTTACTCTGTGCAACTCTGTACTTTATATTCATGATCATGCTTAATCCTCCCTTTGAAGTAGATATTATTATTCCCATTTTATAAATGAGAAAAGGGAATGCAGAGAGATTCCTTGACTTGTCACAGGCTACAAGGGTGAGAGTGAGCTGTGATCTAACTCAGTTCAAAACTTGTTATGTGGTCTCCCTTTACACATAGTGTTTGCTCACTTTTTCCTTCCAGGGAAGTGCTAGGTTCAGCTCCTAAGCCAGCTACTCTGTGAGCTCCCCATCCCTCATCAGAATGAGTTTTTTCCTCCTCTGTGTGACCACTGAAGTTATTTTATGTTTCTGTTTGACTCTTGTCAGAATCTGATTTGTATTACAGATTGTCTTTCCTACACTGGGCTCTGAATTTGAGTTGCAGGGATACCTAATTCTACCCAGTATCTCCTTAATCTAGTTCAGTCGATTCAGTTTGTAACCCTCCAGGCTCTCAGGGGTCTGAGAGGAGACTTATGGTTTTAAAATTATTTGTGCGTTTCTAAAAAATTTGAGCTCAGAGAAACATATGTAATACTGAGTTTTTTTTTTTTTTAAACCAGAGATTTAACCCAGGGTGCTTAACCACTGAGCCACAGTCCCAACCCTTTTCACTTTTTAATTGAGATGATCTTGCTAAGTTGCTGAGTCTGGCTTTGAATTTGTGATTTTCCTGCCCCAGCCTCCTGTGTTGCTGGGACACCACAGCACCAGGCCAGAGGTTTTTTTTTAACTGCAAGTCTAGTTACATAAATATTTCCTTTGTGTGTGTGTGTGTGTGTGTGTGTGTGTGTGTGAGGTGTTGAGGGGTACTGGTATTGAACCCAGGGCCTTGTGCTTGCTAGGCAAGCAGTCTACCACTGAGCTACATCCCCATTCCTTTTTCTATTTTTATTTTTTGGTACTGGGGATTGAACCCAGGGGAGCTTAACAACTGAGCTACATCCCCAGCCATATTTATTTTTTTGTTTTGAGACAGGGTCTTGCAAAGTTGCTGAGGGTCTTGCTCAGACTGGCTTTGAACTTTCTATCCTTCTGTCTCAGTCTCCTGAATTGCTGGGATTGCAGGCATGCACCACCATGCCAGGTCCCATTCCTTTTTAAAAATTTTTACACACAGGACCACACTGGTCTCAAATTTTTGATCCTTCTGCCTTAATAGCTGGGATTAGAGGAGTGCACTACTATGTCCAACTCTTTTTTATGTTTTCAACACTAAAAGTGTATTGTCATTTTTGTTTTCACACATAAAGTGAGACACTTGTGAAGTTTGGATAGATTAGGAGAGTTACCTAAAATAGAATAATAGAATGTTGGAGAGATGAGGCATATTTCCTGGCTCCCAGTCCCCAATTGCTTGTTCCTGGTCATAGTGTCTTCATTTCCTACTTCAAGGTTCCATGGAGGAGTATGTCCATTTTTTAAATTCATAGAGAATTGCTAGCTATATGCTGCTGATTATTATCTCTCAGAGACAGTGTTTAAGCCTGGTTAGTTTAAAAACAAAAGAAAACTTGATGCATGTTGGCCAATGATCTTTTAGTACTTGGAGCGGAAATAATAAAAGGAATTTTGGATGGTGAAGAATTAGAATTTAGTCAGTACAGTAGTGCCTCATGCAGAGCAAGCAAATACATTTTAGATGGTCAGATTAGCCAGGGTTGGTATAAGGTCCAGTAGCTGATGCAGGATTACCTGAGCCCAGAATTTTAAGATCCTATTTCAGAAAATGAACAACCCCCTTACTGCAACCAGGCTGGGAATCAGCTCAGTAGTAGAACACAACCTAGCATGAGTTCTAGCACTGCAGAAAACCAAATATAAAACAAATGATCAAATTAATTATGTCTTAAAGAATTTTAGATTTCCTCAAAAAGTCTTTTCCAGGATACTTGATATTGAAGATTTCTTTGTAACTCACAGTGGACTGTTTGCAGATAGTATAAAATACAATATTCAAAATAAGTAAAATAAAGGTTCACTGACAACTGAAAAAATATTTTAAAAATTACAATATTCGAAGTAGAGTAAACTGGGTGTAGTGGAGCTTGCCTGTAATCCCCACTAGTTGGGAGGCTGAGGCTGGAGGATCACAATTTCGTTTCTTTTCTTTTTTGGGGTGGGTGGGTACTGGGGATTGAACTCAGGGGCACTTAACCATTAAGCCACAGGGTCTCACTGAGTTGCTTAGTGCCTCGCTAAGTTGCTGAGGCTGGCTTTGAACTTGAGATCCTCCTGCCTCAGCCTCCTGAACTGCTGGGATTATAGGCAGGCACCATAGTGTGCTGGCAAGGATCACAATTTCAAACCCAGCCACAACAATTTCGCAAGACCTTGTCTCAAAAAATAAAAAAGGCTGGAGATGTAGCTCAGTTAGAGTGCCCCTGGGTTCAATCCTTAGTATTACAAAGAAGCATAAATAAATAAACAAATAATTTTAAAAAATTGAGTGGTTTGCATATATTAGTCTGAGAAGTTATTTTAGGTAAAGTGCGTATGATAAAGTCTTTAGTTTCAAAAACAATAACCAAAAAGATGAACCCTTTTTTCGAAACTTTTAAGGGATTACAATGTTAAAAAAAACATTAAGTACATTTTAATTTGCACACAGCTAATTCAGCATTGTTGGCAACACACAGATTGTAACTATTGCTTTAGTCTGGACAGGGAAATAGCTACAAAGCCAAAAGTAAAACCTCTGTGCCAGACTTAGGGAAATTGATTGCTGTTTGATCATTTATTTGTTTCTAGTCTCACATAGCACACATCTCCCCTGGGGGCCCTCTCATTGAGTAGTTTCCCAGAAGGGAAATTTGTGAATTTAGAGGAAGGGAGGGAATATTTTATTAGTTTTTATGGCACAATTGGTGAGATAGGAGTTTGAGAGTTGTAGTATTCTTTTAATGCTATTTAATAACATTCACTCAATTCCATATTGGTGTACTTTCTCAGTCTATAAGCAATGTGAGTAGGAGTAGCAGCTAAATAGCAGTTCATTCCTTGGAATTAATTTTTCCTAAGCAGTGAACCAGTTTGCTCTTGAGTACAGGTTTATATTCTTTGAGGTTGGGTAATGAACACTATAGAGCAATGACTATATCTGGTAGTTGTGTTAGGAGGTGAGAGAAGAGCTAGGCATAGTGGTGTGCACTTGTAATCCCATTTACTCAGGAGGCTGAGCCAGCTGGACCAGCAACATAGTGAGGCCCTCTCTCTCAAAAAAAAAAAAGAGGAGTTTTACAGATAAAGTTATACCTGCATAAATAGCCTGAGTCCATTTTGGAAATGAATTTTAGGGTTTTGGGGACTGAGGAAAGCATTTGTATTTTTTTATCCTTAAGTTGGGACTAATTCAGCCTTCCTTAATGGTATTCTTTGTAAATGTTTTTGTATGGAAAGAAGATTGATACAGGTGCTTGGAAAGAACATACACTTACTTATTGAAACATTTGGGACTTTTCCTTAAGATATACGTAAGAATAAAAGCACTTGTCTCAGAATAGTGGGGCTTTTCCTAATCTTGTTTCAACTCAAAGAAAAAGGGGCTGGGGAAGTAGGTGAACAGTAGAGTGCTTGCTTAGCCCATGTGAGGCCCTGGGTTTGATACCAGCATTGCAAAAACAAAACCCAACAAACAAATCCAATGTAAATTACGAAAGAGGCTGTTGATTTCATATTATTAGATGAAGTCACCTGAAAGTATTCTTATTGTATTGTGAACTGTCATGAAATGTTCACGACATATTTGTTTTCTTTGCTACAATAGTAAATTAGGAATTAAAACTTAGAGATATCCCTTTTGAGCCTAGGTTTTTTTTTTTTTTTTGTACTGGGGATTGAACCCAGGGGCACTTTACCACTGAGCTACTTTTCCAGTCATTTGCTATTTTAATGTTTTATATTGGGACAGGGTCTCTCTAAGTTGCTTAGGGCTTTACGAAGTTGTTGAGGCTAGCCTTGAACTTGGAATCCTCCTACTTCAACCTCCCTAGTCACTGGGATTACAGGAATGTACCACTGTGCCTGACCCAAGCCTAGGTTCTTGTATTCAACCATGTCAAGAGTTTTTGGTGAAGCTGGGTGTGTTGGTGCATACCTTTAATTCCAGTGACTTGGGAGGCTGAGGCAGAATTTCTAGTTAGAAACCAGCTTCAGCAATTTAGTGAGACCCTGTCTCCAAAAAAAAAAAGGACTGGAAATCTAGTTCAGTGGTAGGGTGCTCCTGGGTTTAGTCCCCAATACTGCACAAAAAAATTTTTTTCCTTGAAATGGTACATAGACCTGAAGCCGTATGAAATCCTGAGCTCTTTCTTGAAACTCCTTCTGACCCCTTACTTCTCATCATGTTTTGTTTTACTTAGTTAATGGTCTACTTGTCTACTCAGTTACCTAAGGAAGAAAACTGGGTAGCTGTCTGAACTCTTTCCTCTTATGTCTATCCACTTACTAGATTCTTCTGAACTATACTATCCAGGTCTGTTCTCTGCCTGTCTTCCAACAGTTCTCTTTGCTGCTGCTTAGTTCAGGCCATTCCCATCTGCATGGGCCACCTGCATCAGATTCCAGTCAGCCTGTCCTCTGTCCCACACCATTCCTGGCCAGCAGTTGATCAGTTGTGTGTGGAGCTGGAGAGAAATGCACATGCTCAGGCTCTGTGCTCAGAGATTAAATGTATGCAGTATAGCAGGGGTGAGACTGGGATGCAGGATTAACAAGTTCACATGTCCACATTCTTAAGCATGTTCCTTCAAGGTCTGATCTCTTCAATTTTGTCTCTTCCCCACTTGCCTGTGAAATCCCCTAAACATGGCATGCTTTGTTTACTCTGGATTTTTTTTTTTTTTTTTTTTTTTTTTTTTTTTTTTTTTTTAATTTTTGGTGGTGCTGGTCATCAAACCCAAGGGCTTGTGTATAGGCAAGCACTCTGACACAGCTATATCCCCGCCCACTCTGGGTCTTTTGATTGGAATTCCAGTTTTCTTCAGTACTGAGGATTGAACCCAGGAGCACTCTATCACTGAGCTACATCACCAATTCTTTTTTTTTTTTTTTTTTTTTTTTTTTTTTTGAGGCTGGCTTTGAACTTGTGTTCCTCCCCCAAGTAGCTGATACTATAGGCATACACCACTGCACTCTGTCCTATCTCTTCTATGCCAGGGTGACTTCTTGTCCTTTGAGATTCAGTTTAAGGGGCATCTTCTCTGGACCCAGCCCTTGAAGTGATCAGTGAAGAAGAAAAACAGCACACACCTGGAACCAAGAAATTCTGCCCTATTGGGATGAGTGCTGCATGGCCTGCTGAATGGTAGACTGCAGGGGAGAGAAAGACCCTGACATTGAGAAGGTGGTGGAATGTGATCTGGCCCTTTAAGAATGAGTAGGGTTTGGTGGGGCATGATAATACAAGCCTGTAATCCCAGTGGCTCTGGAGGCTGAGGTAGGAGGATCTCAAGTTCAAAACCACCCTCAACCATTTAGTGAGGAGGCCCTAAGCAACTAGAGCCCCTATCTCTAAAGGAAATATTTTAAAAAGGACTGGGGATGTGACTCGGTAGTTAAGCCTCTCTGGGTTCAATCCATGTGTTTTCTATAGCCAGCCTCAGCCTACTTGGAATATAGACCAGTGAGATTGAATCACTTTTCATCCCCAGAATGTGGGCAATGGTCCAGAGATGCCCTGAAGAGTCCCAGAAACTGTCTTACCAAATCCCCAAAACAAGCAGCCTGCTTCTGACTTTGTGCTGTTCCCTCCTTGAGTTTTAGTTAGGCTCACCCTTGAGGTGCTTTCGAGAAGCACAGGGGAACTGGCCTGGTTTTGCCCCAGGTTGTCATGTACAACACAGCTGACTCCTCCAGAACTAGGAGTCTTCAGCTTGTGAAGCCAGTCTTGGCAGGACAAAGTTCTCTGGAAGGGACATTATGGAAGGTTTAGGTACAGGTTGTAGAGCTTCCTGTAACCTTTAGGTTTGAGTTGCACTCTCCAGGGAAAGTGACAGGTTTTTCATTTGTTTTGCCTGCTTGTGTCTTGTCTAACTGGCCTTAGTCTGCCTGGAATATATAGATAAACCTAACTCTCCTCAGTAAAAACTTATAGAATAGGGACCTTCACTCAGGTCAAAGGTATTGAAAGGAAGACTAATGGATTAAGAACTAGTTACTGGGGCTACAGGCATGTGTCACCATGCCCAGCTATGTGTAAGTTTCTTTGTTTAAAAATGTTTATTTGTGGGCTGGGGTTGTGGCTCAGTAGTAGAGTGCTTACCTAGATGCCCTGGTTTGATCCTTAGCACTACATAAAAATAAAGCTATGGTGTCCACCTATACCTAAAAACAAAATATTAAAAAAATTTATTTGTGGAGGCTATTGCCTCCCCCTACACAGTAGTTTATCCAGTGGTTTATTTTGTATTACCTGTAAATAAAGCGTCTTTATTTAAAAAAAAAAAAAAAAAAAGTTTTCTTTACAAAATTGAACTCAAAATGTGCCTTTCCAGTATCTCACACTCTCACTGTTTTTTCCCTTCCCGACATGAAGGACTGTCTTTGAACTGTGTCCAAAGATGTGTACGGGTGCTACGGAAGGCAAGGGAAGGTGTGAATGAGGGAAGGAAGCCTTGAATGAGTTGTTACAGTCCCAGAAATAATATTGCTGCCTTTTGTCTTTTTTTTTTAGCCTTGAAGCAGAAGTTAAGAAAGTTGTTTCTGTTGCTGTTCAGTTTATCCTCCTGACTCCTGTCACAGTGTCTTTAAAACTCCAGAACTGCAAGGAACCTTGGAGAGCACACACTGATGGCCCCATTTTATAGATGAGATTGCTGTGACCAGCAACAGAGCCAAGCCCTCTGCCCAGCTACCCCTGCTCTCAGTGTCATGCTCTGATTGTTTAGATGACTGCTTTTGGTTTTTAGTGAGGGACAGGGTAGACAGTAGGAGGATTCATTTCAGGGTAGGTGGTTTTTTGTGTTTTGTTCTGAGGGTTTTTTTTTGTTGGGGGGTTGGATACCAGGGTTTGAACTCGGGGCACCTTGCCACTGAGCCACACCCCCAACTCTATTTTGTATTTTATTTAGAGACAGGGTCTCACTGAGTTGCTTAGCACCTCACTTTTGCTGAGACTGGCTTTGAACTTGTGATCCCCTGTCTCAGCCTCTCAAGCTGTTGGCATTACGTAGGTGTGCATCACTGTGCCTAGCTCTGAGGGTTTTTTTGTTTTGTTTGTTTTGGGGAGCTTGGGATTGAACCCAGGGTTTCATATACACAATGCAAATGCTCCACCACTGAATCAAACTCCAGCCCTGGATTTTTTTCCCCCTTTTTCCTGGTACTGGGGATTGAACTCAGGGGCACTCTACCACTAAGCCGTAACCCCAGCCCTTTTTATGTTTTTGAGACAGATCTCGTCAAATTGCCAAGTCTGATATTGAAATTGGTGATCCTTCTACCTCAGCTTCCAGAATTGCTGGGGTTACAGGTGTGTGCCACTAAACCCAGCCCTGTTCTGTTTTTTAACAATCTGGTCTCTGATGATTACAGTTTTCTGCCCATTATTATCTTGTCAAATTTTGCCTCAACCTTCTTAGCAGAGTTCAGCAAAGGGATAAAAGGATAAAGTTCTGTTTTGACAACCCCTAGCCTAGAAGGCACATTTACAACCAAAGCAGATGCTAATATCAAAGCCAGTGCTTGTGATGGGGCTCCATGTCTTTCTCAGACAGAACTCAGAAAGTGGGCAAGAGGGTATAACTTAGAAGTTGAATGTCCCTGAGCCTTTTCTGAGGTGGTTTGTAAATGTCTGTTTTACACCTTTGTACCTCTTACTGTGAAAACTTAACACAGCAAACCTAAGCTTACAGAAGGAGCTACCATGTATGTTTATTTTATTTTTTATTTTTTTATTTTTTTGTTGGTGCTGGGGATTGAATCCAGGGCCTCATGCATGCCAGGCAACCATTCTACCTATTGCTGACTCACATCTCCAGCCCCATGTGTTTGTTTTGTTGTTTTTAATGCTGGGGATTATACCCAGGGCCTCTTGAGCATGCTAGGCAAGTGCTGTACCACTTAACTACACCACCAGCCCCTGTGATATGCACACAGTTCCCTTTCTGCTTACTCATTCTATATTATGCTTTATGTCTCTGGTTCTGTTTTGGACAGACTTAGAGACTGATGGCCCAGTCCTTAAGGAGCTGTCAGTCTAGTTGGTGGTGCTGGATTCAGGATTCAGGAGTATGCAATGTAGGTCAAGAATGCCAGGCACACCCATGTTCAGATAGAGGCAAAAACACATTCCAGGAGTGAAGATTGTGAGAAGCTATCTGTGTGTGGAGCTGGTGCCAGAGCCTGCTCAGCTGGGGCCTTGGTCATGGTTGCCTTGGGATGTTGTAGGCAGTGCCTTTCTTTAAGCCTGTGTGCCCTCTGTTCCTTTTAGTTGTGTTCTCTTTGAATGACCTCCACAGTAGTGACTCGCCTGTTTAGAGGCATTGGTAGAGTAACAGGAACCTTAGTTTAAATGTTGATTTTTTTTTTTTTTCCCTTCCAACTCCTTTGTGTTGTTACTTTGAACCCATGTCCTGATTTTTACAAAAAGGATAATGAAATGACTTCATAGTTTTGATAATAGCTCTGTATATCAGTTGTGATAATAAACTAAGTATAAGATAGCTAGCTAGCATATCCTGGTCTGTGGAATGGATCATGTGTTGGCATGAGTCCTTGCCCCCTTTACTGAATATTAATTCTATTTATTATTTTTTGTAGTCCTGGGGATTAAACCTAAGACCTCACACATACTAGGCAAGTGCTCTACCACTGAGCTGCATCTTCAGCCCTATTGAGTATTAATTGAAATGAGATTTGTGTTCAAGGGCTCTGAATCCTTAGGTTTAGATTTGCAATGTATGGAATCATGTTAAAGTTGTGATTTAATGTCATTGCTCATGATTGTGTTGAATAAACCTGAAAAACTTGCATTTCTGCTAAAATTGGTCACTTTGAGTCACACAAAAGTAGAGATTTGCTGTTTCACATTATTATTTCCTACTGGTTGTGTGGCTGGTATTTGATAGTGACATTGTGCTTAGATTTAAGACAGTTCTGTGTACTTTTCCTCAGACATCTGGCTCATCTGCCAGGTGTTGTTTTGGCCAAACAGGAGGAGCCTAGAAACATTCCTGACACAACAGAGACACTTAATTAACTTTGGAGGACTAGGGAAAATACTGTACATGTTCATGTTTTTGTCATTGTGAATATTGATAAGTGCTATTCCAGAGCAAGCTAAACCCTCCTAGGATCCTACACAGGAAACAAGCACCTGCTTGACTCATTTCTTTTTCCTCACTGGGAGTTGAACTGGGGGCTTTCTACCACTGAGCTACATCCACAGCCTGTCCCTTTTTCCCTTTGGGTTTCTTTTCTCTCTCTCTCTCTCTCTCTCTCTCTCCTCTCCTCCCTACCTCCTTCCTGATACAGGGTCTCCCTAAATTTCCCAATCTGGCCTCAGACTTTCAAACTTGCCAAGAGTGGTCTTAAACTTGTGACCCTCTTGCCTCAGCCTCCTGAGTTGCTGGGATTACAGGTATGTGCCACCATGCCCAGCTGAGTTGCTGGGATTACAGGTATGTGCCACCATGCCCAGCTGCTCTGCTCTTTCTTTTTTTTCTTTTTTTGGGTACAGAGGATTGAACTGAGGAGTGCTTAACTATTGAGCTACATCCCCAGCCCTTTTTTACTTATTTTAAATATTTTTAGTTGTAGATGGAAGCACAATACATTTATTTAAAAAAAATTTTTTTAGATGTTGGTAGACCTTTATTTTATTCATTTATTTATATGTGGTACTGAGAATTGAGCCCAGTGCCTCATGCATGCTAGGCATGTGCTGTTTCACTGAGCCACAACTCCAGCCCCTTATTTTTTATTTTGAGACAGGGTCTCATTGAGTTTCTTAGGGCCTCGCTAAATTGTTGAGGCTGGCTTTGAACTCTTGATCCTCCTGCCTCAGCCTCCCAAGCTGCTGGGATTACAGTTGTGTGCCATGGCAGCATATTGGTTCTTAAGCAGGAATACACATTGCAGTCACCTGGGAAGCATTTCTCAGACATAGGTGCCCAGCCAGCTCTGGAAGTTGATGTGGTAGGGTATGATACCAGCTAGTCTTTCTGTCCTTCTTGCCCTCTCCCACCTCTTCTCTCTGCATGTGTAAGTTGAACAGTCCCCTAGGGACTCTAACATATACCCTGGTTGAAAATCCTGGACTTAATCATGACAGCCCAACATTAGTAAACAATCCAGCTCATTTCCTGGCTGCTTGCTTAACCCGTTGATTTCTTCCCTCCCATGTTTCTGTACACACATTTCCCACATGTGTTTCCCACATACTTGATCTCGTCTCAAGGTTTTCTCCATCCTTCATGCAGAGCCTCTTCATGTAGCTGTTTCCGCTTGGGGTCTTCTGGATTTCCTTTATTTTGACCTAAAGGTGCATAGAGCAGTATTTGTCAGCTCGTCTAACCCAACTTCAACAGCCAAGGAGGGACTTTAGACCTTATACTTTCTATAGTTCCTCTAGGGACATAATAATGCTCCTTTTTCCATTTAACAAATACAGTGTGACACGGTAGTATTGAATATGCTTGCTTATACTCAACAAGAACTGTAGTATTGAAAGTTGCTGTTCCTAGCATTGGTGTGACATCAGAAGCATCTCTGACTTGGCTCTGCTGATATTCTTCTGTATGTGAGTTTTACCTCCTCCTGAGGCATTGGTTTAAAGGGGACGTGAGCACTTTAGGCATAGTTCTTGTCATAAGTGCCTTCTTCCTGATAACCCTGGCCAGTAGCTCTGTCTCCTCTACCTATCTGAGTATCTGGAGTGATATGGCAGCTTGTTGCCTCCTGGTTAGGATGCTTGAGCCACATGGAAGTTACATTAAATATCAGAATATTCTAGCACTGAGCCAAAAGCTAAGTAACTGGTCCTGATTATTATTATTTTTCTTTCATTCATAGAAAATGAATCCTTTGACAGTTGAACCTTTTAGCTGCTTTAAGACAGATAGGTGTTTTGTCACTTTCAAATCTCGTTTCCAGGCTGAAAATCCTTGATTCTTTTTATTGTAGGGACATGGTCCTTGTGGTTTTGATTGGCCCGAACTGCCTCCATTTTATATGATCATGTAAAGTCCAGAGCCCAGAACTGGATGCAGCATTGGCTCTGAGTAACTCAGGTTAGCATGGTCATTAAACATACCTCAAATGTGTGGCCTGTGATCCAGCCTCTATTTATGTATCTCGTGTGTAAATGCCTTAGTGACTGTTGCGAGAAAGGAGCATCACTGTTATGTAGGGCTCTCAGGGGCTTTTTAAAAGAAGGGACTTTGAGGGAGGACTTGAAAGATAAGCAGGTTTGGGCCCTGGGGCTGGGGATAGGCAAGGCAGTTAGGGAAGTCCTTCCAGGAGTCATCCTAGAAAAGTACACAGAGGAGGAAGTTACCAGGCCAACATAGTGGCAGTACATGCTGCTCACTTAGGCTGCATTGAAGGGGACTTAGTTGGTATCATTGAATGGGGGATTCCTGTATATTTTGGTACTGGGGATTAAACCCAGGGGTGCTTCATCACTGAACACTTCTTTTATTTTGAGTCAGGGTCTTTCTAAGTTGCCAAAAAGTAGCTTCAAACTTGGGTTCTTCCTACCCTAGCCTCCCAAATAGCTGGAATTACAGGCATGTGTCACCATGCCTGGCCCTATACATTTTGAGGGGGAGGAGCCAATGAGTGCTTTGGATTTCTTTGTTTTCTTTTCTTCTTTAAAAAAATATTTTTAGTTGTAGTTGGACATGATTATCTTTACTTATTTTTTATGTGGTGCTGAGAATTGAACCCAGTGCTTCACACGTGCTAGGCAGGTGCTCTACCACTGAGCCTCAACCCCAGCCCCTGTTTTATTTTTTGTTAGTAGTAGAGATTAAACCTATGGGTACTTACTACTGAGTTACATGCCTACCTCTATTTGTTTATTTATTTAGGTATTGGGGATTGAACCCAGGGGCATTTACCACTAAGCAGCTTCCTGAGACATTATTATTTAAAAAAATTTTTTTGTAGTTGTAGATGGACAGAATGCTTTAAATTTGTTTTGTTTGTTTCTGTGGTGCTAAGGATCGAACCCAGTGCTTCACATGTGCTAGACAAGCACTCTGCCACTGAGCTACAGCCCCAGCTCATTATTTTTTATATTGAGACAAGATCTCACTAAGTTGCCTAGGCTGGCTTTGAACTTAGGATCTACCTGCTTCGTCTTCCTGAGTTGTTGGGCTTACAGGCAGATACCACCATGCCTGGTTTATGTGTTTATTTATTTAGAGAATATTAGTTTCTGTAATCAAACTCACATAGATAAGACCTTAAAATTTAATATAGTGCATTACCTCTGTACAAATGGAAAAATATTATGTATAAACTTTTGAGACAGGGTCTTGTTAAATTGGCCAGGCTTGCCTCTCACTTGCAATCCTTCTGCCTCAGCTGGGATTACAGGAATATACCACTATACCCAGTTTTTCTGATTTCTTTAAAAGGACCTTGACCTCAAACTGGTTAGGAATCACTGGACTCTGTGTGGACTTGAATGGGGATTGTGTGGGGGAGATTCTGAACAGTCAACTTTCTAGGCCCCATGGAAGAACCATACAAAAAAGAAACAGATTTTTTTGGCTACTTTTGTCAAAATGCAGATAGGTAGATCCAGGTTGGGTCATGAGTGCTGACTGTGCATTGCTTGACAATCTTCCTCTTCTAGATGCCCTCGGTATTTGAAGCAGTGGGCATCTGCAGGGGTTTCAGGGCCAGCGTTCAGGTGGTAACCCCTTTTCCTCTCTGCACACTCCACACTTTGCCACATGGTTGGCATGTGGGCATCCAGCTCTCTGAGCTGGCATTTAGGGAATGGGTTGTTCCTCTTTTTAAGAACTGTACAGGGTTGGGGATATGACTTGGTGGTAGAGTGCTTGCCTGGCATGCATTAAGCCCTGGGCTCAGTCCCCATCACTGCCCAAAGGAAAAACAAAAACTGGGCAGCATCCTTGGCTCAGAAAGGGATCATGTTTTGAAAAATATTGCCATCTTCCTCCTCTTCCACTTCCTAGCTTAGAAGTCTGCTGTTCTCTACCAGGAGAAGGGACTGGCAGGGTTGCTGGTTCTCCTTTCCTTTAGGCATCTCTTTTGGTTTGTCAGTACTGCACCATCAATTCTGAGCACTTGACCTCAGGCCACCTCTGGTTCTGATCAGAACCAAAATGAACTTTTATGGGAGTATTTTTTGTAAATTCCTGTCAGTCTTGGCTTTGGTCTTCCTGTTTTCCTTAGAGCTGGGCCACTCTACATTTTTTGTCAAGTCCTTTATTCCATTATTTGTAATTACCTTTCAAATTCAACCTCTTTGACTTTACATGGTTTCTTTAAAATTCCTTCCCCAGTTCTTCATTATCAGGACCATTCTCAATTATTGCCCAATAAGTGTCATCTTGACTTTTTGAGTCTCATGTCTTCAGATGGAACCTATTTTTTCTCTGCATGAATAGAATTCATCTTCCTCAAGTTGTTTTCCTTAATGGAGGAGGCATGATTGGTATTTTTGACTGAACATTTTTTCCTCCATGGCCATTTTGTGCAATGCAGGACTTTTAGCATCTTGGCCAGTGCTAGGTCCAGTGGTTCTCAGCTGGGACTCTAGAGGACGTTGGGAAATCTGGGTGGAGTGGTGTCACAGTGCTTAGCATCTGTCTCACGGGCAAGGCTCAGGATGCTGAAGTGCACAGTTAGGATGCTGGTGACACCCTGTTGAGAAACCCTATACTATGGATTGTTCAGCATTCCCTGAAGATGACAGGACTTGTTTGTTGGTTTCTCTCACTTCTGCCTTTTAATCAGTTCTTCCTTATTGGTTAGAGTTATGCAATGGAGCTTGCCTCTTCCTTGGGAGGACTTAACTTGACAGCAAGGTAAGTTGAGAGTTTATCTGATAACCCTGCTTTGAATTCCCTGAGCCTCCCAGCTCAGCCCTCATTAGTTTTGCCTTTTCTTCTGTGACCCCAGGCATGTGGCTTGCTCAGAATCGCTTTTATCTTTGTTTATGCATCTGCTTGATATCAAAGTACCAGTAGATGTTCTTACTGTACCCATGCCCACAGGTTCCTCTTTTTTCTTGAGGAAGATAAAATTTTTCACTGCCCTGTTACAATTGAGTCCACCTTGTGATACTTTTGTAATTCTTGTGAGATTTACCTTCTTGTGTTTATCATAATTCACAAGGTTAGTAGGTAGATTTCTGAAACCATTAAGTTTGTTGATTGTTTTAAAATTTACACAGTGTCACACAACTGTAATTCCAGTGACTCAGAAGGCTGGGGCAGGAGGATCACAAGTTCCAGGCCACCCTTAGAACTTGGTGAGACCTGTCTTAAATAAAAAAATAGACATAAAGGACTGGGAATGTGGCTCAGTGATAGAGTGCCTTTGGGCTCATTCCCCAGTACTAGGGGGAAAATTGTTTTCTCCCATGATATCTTCTCATTTATTATTTCTTTCTTGGTTGTCTAGTTTCAGAGTTTTTTCTGGTATATGTATATATTTTTTTCTGTCTGTATTTGGTTTAAAGCATTTCGATAGTTTAGTATGACTCAGCCAAGAATTGACTCCCTAGCCAAGAATTTTAATTCTAATATCTTGAGCCAAGGACTGAAAGCCAAAATACAGCTTTGATACTCTACTTAGAGAATACCAGGTCCTTTTTTTCCCCTCCCTAGGAAGACCTGGCTTCCTAGCCATTCACTAACTTCGTCATTAAGTAAATGTTTGAGCCCCAACAAGAGCTAAACCCTGGCACTGCTGGGGCTTTCTAGTCTCTGCCTTCACACCTGCTCTCCTGGAACTGATATTCTATTTGGGAAGGGGATGAGGCTGGTGGTAGTATGTGAGACCTTTTTACCTTCTTGAATTTACCCAGGCTTCATAATCTCCAGTGGAGTGTTCTGATGAATCTCTGGCATTAACAGAAGGACCGGACAGCGGTTGGCAGGTTGAAGTGGTCCCTCAGGCGTCATGCTTTCTCAGTAGGGGAACCAAGTCCCTCAGTGCAGAGGAGATCAGAGACCCTCTTCTTAGTGCTAGTTCTTTCTTAGAAACGAACCTGTCCCTCAATGTGGCAGTGCTTTTGCCCTCCTTGTGCTGCGTGTTAAAAATCTCTGTGTTCAGGCTCCACCTACACTTGCTGAACCAGAATTTCTGGATCTGGGTTCAGGTCCAGGTGATTATGGTGGGCACCAGGGATGGGGGAGGGATTTGACAAGCAGTGAGCAACCCGTGGGAAGACACTGTACCAGTTGCTTGCCATGAAGTACCTATTCCATGCATTCCTTCAATGTATTCTCCTCCGCTACTCACTCTGGGCCAAATCCTATTTACCCCAACTAAGAAAAACTGGCTCTGATTCCCCCTTCCTCAGAAATTGTTAATTTCACGCCTGTATAGTTCCAGTGTGCCTTATAAACTGCTGCAGTGCAGTCGAGTGTGGGGTGCAGAGGATCTTTTGAGCTTAAGGATATTGGACCTGGTAGAGTACCTTTGAGCTGTCCTGAGCCATGACTTTGCATAAAGAGAGACTTTCCCCATTCTAGAGGGTGTGTGGGCTGGGTCAGAGAGGAAGCAGCCTGGCAGAGGAGGCAGAGCTCAGTGGAGGGGGTGCTCAGAGTTGCAGAAGAGAAGACATTTGAGACGTATGGGAGGCAGTCTTGCCACTGGGCAGGAGGCTGGGTTGAGGCAGTGGGCTATGTCTGAGCATGAAGGAATGTTGGTAATATTACGGGAGGCTGGGAGTGTGCATATTGGGTGGCTTGGGTTATAAAGTCTGTTGGACATTCACTTGAGGTGTTGGGGAGGCAATGGGAAATGTTAGGCTAGTATATAGTCAAAAAGTGACAGACAGTTGTAAAGACATCTCAGACAGGGTCCTGAAGTAATTAATTGCAGTGGTTGTGCTTTCTGGGTGAAATGGCATTTGCCACATTGACTATTATATACAGTAACAACCTCATATTTGCAAAGAGTCCTGTTGTTTACAACATGGTTGCTCTTTCATTGTCTGCTGCTCTGGGTCTCATTACCCCTGTGTGGAATTGAGGAAACCAAGGCTTAGTGAAGGTTTCCTATCCCACTCTACATCCCAGTATGGATGGTGGTTCTCTTCGCTTGTGCTGGGATGGAGTCCTGAAATGCATTCATGGCAATGCATAGGAAAGTTTGTGTGTGTTTGCTTTTGATTGGCTCCTAGTACTCAGTTTTATTTATCTTTATATTCTCAGCATCTGGTGCATAGTCAGTGCTTAATAAATCTTAAATGGAAGGAGTTAAGTCTGTAGCATCTCAGGTTAGCCCCTGTTGTGTCTGCCAGGTGCAGGGGTGCTGAGAGTCTTTAAATAGGCATGGCCACCAACCCAGAGAAGAGTTGGTACATCTGCAGAAGTATGTTCGGTGGACTCACCAGGATGGGGGTTTGCTTGTCTTGGTCTGGGGCAGGGGCAGAGGCAATGACCTCACAGAGGGCTGGGCTCTGTGCCTCCTTAACCATGCTGCTGTGATCTGGTCCTCAATCAAATTTTGTCATTGGTGGTGTCATCACCTGGTTTAATTTGAGGGAGTCAGGAGGGATCTTAATATGTGGTGCTTTCCCTGATTTGACACCCCTTTATGCTTTGTTAATCAACAGGAGCTTGAAGAGATCCGCAAATGTGGAATGAAAAACTTCCGTAACATCCAGGTTGATGAAGCTAATTTATTGACTTGGCAAGGGCTTATTGTTCCTGTGAGTATTGAACACTTCCACTTCTTATCAGATTATTCTTTCAGGTGGTGTGTGTGTGCTGCTGAGCCTATCTCTGTGCTCCTAAGTAGGCTTGTAGTCTGGGTAGCCCACACATGCACAGAAGTGGGCTGTGACTTCAGGGATGACAGGTAGGGTAGGACATAGCTTTGGGCTCTTGAGTAGAATCACAGCTTTGCACTGATTTTCTAAAATTCTGGGGGTTTGCAAACTTTCCAGATTTGTAGTAATTGACACAGGGAAGAGGAATATGTATTTGTGCTCCTGTTCTCTCCTATCTTCCCTGGCTTCTGAATGCTTGTCTCTATCAGGACAAGACCAACTCCTCTGGCCTCTCTTAGTGGTGAGTTGGTGTTCCCATCTAGGTCTTCTTTTGCTTTTCCCCTTCATTTTGCATCTTTCTCTCTTAACTTTCTGGACACCTGTGTTCCAGGCTTTATTTTTGGTACCCTCCAACATGTGCCTCCCATTTATCTCCAGTCTTATTCCTAACTGACCACATGTTAGCCTCATTGACTTTTCTGGGGTTTTGCTTCCAGTGACTGCCCCCCACAGCCCCAGCCCCCTGTCTCAGAGACTTCTGCTTGGAGAGGCTTGGGCTTTGCATTGGCATTATTACCCTTTTGATTGTCTCCTCTTTTCTCCCTTCTTTGATCCCTCACCCCTTCGAAAACTTGATTTGTACTTAACTCCAGGATTCAGTTCTCATTTCTCCCATCTTCCTGAAAGCACTTCACACCAAGCAAAAGGGTTTCTTCCAGTTGTTACACTGCTGACCCTTGCTTGCCTCTCAAGCTTTTAAATCGTTGGCAGTGTCTCAGCCCAGTCCTGTAACCAGTACACCATTCTCTGCTGACCTGCCACCACTTCTTCCTCATTCTTAAACTTGGGTCTTTTCAGTCTCCACCTTTCTCTCCTGTTTTGTTTCTGGGGCTCTGCTTCTTCCAGTATCAACGATTATCTTCTTGTACATAAAAAGGTTTCTACATCTCTGTCTCCTTCCCTGCCTTCTCTCCTAGAACTGCACTGTTTGTCCACTCAGTGACTTCAGTTGGGCATTATATAGCCTTTCAGCCGCTCAGCCAACCTTGCCCTTCTGTAAAAATGCTCCCCTTCTTTCCAATTCTTACAAATTCACCTATCTTCTCTCTTTCTTTTCCACTTTGCTAATCTGAGCCTTAGGCCCTTTCCCTCTGTCTGATGTTGTCCTGTTATTGTTACATATAATTGTTTCTTGTGAGAGCTTGGCTCCTTTTCTAAAGCAGAACACAAAACACACTGTAGATGCTTTCTTGATGCTGCCTCATGCTTTTGTTTTTTTAAAGCTTCTGGAACTTAAGTGGCAAATACTGGATTTGTAGTTTATTTTAAGTCATTTGAATAACTAAGGAAAGACAGGCTCAGAATTCTTAAATCTGGGAACTTTTACTCTGGTTTTGAAGGTGAGTGCTTTGAATTTTTTGAGATTTGAAGATGGTACAGCTGAGGGCACAGAGTGGGTGGCTAGGAAACCCTGAATGGGAGGGATCGGCCTGTGACTACAGCCTGTGCCTGCCATTATGACCTGTTTATTAGGTGCTGAGTAGAAATATATTCTTGGCTGGTGACCTTCCCTGGGTTAACAACAGGACCTTGGGTCTTCCTATATCCTGGGGATGGGCCCAGCTCATCTGAGGTCTGCCCAATTAGGGTGGAAGCAGAACCAGCTGATAAAGCATGGCAGCCCTGCCCATTCCACCTCAGGTGTTTATATCAAGGTGCTGGTCCTTGAGAGTTGCTGAATAAATCTCTGGCTGAAGTGCAGAGAGAGGCAGAACAGGTGGAGGGGAAGCTGAGCGATGTTACCTAGAGGCACTGCACCGTGGCCCTGACAATTCAAGTTTATTTTATTTTATTTTTTTTTTGGTGGGGGTGGGATGGGGTTCTGGGGATTGAACCCAGGGGCATTTAACTGCTGAGCCACATCCCCAGTCTCTTTTTTATTTTATTAGATATAGGGCCTTGCTAAGTTGCTGAGTCTGGGTTTTAGCTCATGATCAATAATATAAATATAAATAAATATAAATACTTCATGTAAGTGAATATATACAATATTTTTTCTTTTATGTATGTTTTTATTTCACTTAGCATGATTTTTTAATTGTTATTAGATTGTACATGATAGCGTGTATTTTGACATTATACATATATGGAGTATAACTTATTCTAATTAGGATCCTGTTCTTGTTGGTGTATGTGATGTAGAGTTTCACTGGTGGTGTATTTGTATATGAACATAGGAAAGTTATATCTGATTCATTCTGCTTAGCATAATGCTTTTAAGGTTCATCCATGTTGTACTACGTATCAGAACATTATTCCTTCTTACGAATGGTTAATGTTCCATTGTATGGATATATCACATTTTGTTTATCCATTTATCTGTCGATGGGCACTTGGGTTGTTTCTAGCTTTTGTCTATTTTGAATAATTTTGCTATGAACATCGGCATGCAAAAATTTGCTTGTGTTCCTGTTTTCAATTTTTGGAATGTACATGTAGAAGTGGGATTGCTGGATTGCATGTTTATTCTATGTTTAATATTCTGAGAAACTGCCAAATTGATTTTCATAGTAACCATACAGTCTTATATTCCAACAATGGATGAGGGTTCTGATTTCTCCATATCCTAACCAATACTTTTTCAAATTATAATCTTCCTAGTTGATGTGAAATGGTATCTTATTGTGGTTTTGATTTTCATTTTCTTCACGATGAATGATGTTGAGTATTGTTTTTGTATTCTTACTGGCTATATTTATTGTGCTGGAGCTAAACCCAGGGCCTTTTACATCCTAGGCATTGAGCTACATTCACAGCAAACCTTTTTTTTTTTTTTTTTTTTTTTATACTAGGGATTGAACCCAGGGGCACTTAACCACTGGGTCACATCATGCCCTGCCCTTTCATTTTTTATTTTGAGTCAGGGTCTTGCTAAGTTTTGGGCCTTGCTTGCTTCATTGCTGAAGCTGGCCTTGAACTTGAGATCCTCCTGCCTCAGGCTCCTGAGCTGCTGGGATTACAGGTATGTGCCCCTGTGCCCAGTTCCAGCAAGCCATTTTAAAGCTGGTTGTCTCTTAAAAAATATTTTATTTTAAGGCAGGATCTTGCTAAGTTACTGAGGCTGACCTCAAACTTGCAATCATCCTGCCTCAGCCTTGAGAGCAGCTGGAATCACAGGTATGTGCTCACATGCCTGGCTAAAAGTTTTTTATTTTTTTGTGGGGGAGTACTGGGGATTTTAACACAGGGGTGCTTTACGCCTGAGTCACATTCCTAGCCGCCCCCCCCCCCCCCCCCCCCCCCCCCCGCTTTTTTGTTTGAGACAGGTTTTCACTAAGTTGTTTAGTGTCTTACTAAGTTGCTGAGGCTGACTTTGAACTTGTGATCCTCCTGCCTTAGCCTCCCAAATTGTTGGGATTACAGGCATGCACACTGCACGCTGGAAAAGTTTTGATTTCTATCGAAACCCTATTTATTTATTTATTTATTTATTTATTTTTGAGGTAGTCTTGCTATGTTTCCTGTGCTGATCGTGAACTCCTGGGTTTAAGTGATCCTCCTGCCATTCCTCCTCTACACCCTCAAATAACTAGAACTACTGGTGCAGGCCCTGCCTTGCTGCTTAGGTATGATTTTAAAGAAACCGTTGTCACAACATGAGTGGTCACGTAGATTTTCCTGTGTTTTCTCCAAGAGTTTTTCGTTTCAGCTCTTAAATTTGGTCTTTGATCCATTTTGAGTTTGTGTACATATATTGTATGAGGTAAGGGCCCAATGTTGTTTTTTATATGTGGGTAAACAGTTTTTCTAGTACCATTTGTTGAAGACTGTTCTTTCCCATTGCACTCTTGTCAAAGATCAATTGAGCATATATGTGAAGGTTTATTTCTGAACTCTCAATTTATTGGTTTGGTCTTATATGTGTATCCTTTTGTCAATGCTACACTGTTTTGATTATTGTCCCTTTGTAGTAAGTTTTGAAATTAGAAATTGTGAGTCCTCCAACTTCAGTCTTTTAAAAGATTGTTTTGCCTATTTAGGCTCCCTTGAGATCCACCTGAATTTTAGGATGAATTTTTTACATTTTGGAAAATAAATACTGTTGAGATTTTGATAGAGGTTGCATTTAATCTTGAGATCACTTTGGGTAGTCATCTCCTTTTTACAATATTGTCTTCCAACCCATGAGCCTGGGATGTCTTTCCATTTATTTAGGCTTTAGTTTTTTCTTCAGCAATATTGTATACTTTTCATTGTGCAGATCTATGTCTCTTTTAACTCAAGCTAACCTAACAAAATACCAAAGACCTGGTGGCTTATACAACAAAATTTATATTCTCACAGTTTTGGAGGCTTGAAGTCCCAGATCAAGGTCTAGCACGGTTGATTTATGGCAATGACTTTTTTCCTGACTTGCAGCCTTTCTGCTGTGGTCTTTCCTAGTTGCATGCACAGGGGAGAGGGAATTGCCTGGTTTCTCTTGTAAGGACATTAATCCTATTGAGTCAGAACCCCTCCCCCCACTTATGACCTCATTTAACTTTAATTACTTCTCTATTCTAAACAAAGTCACATGGGTTCGGGCCTCAATGTATAAACTTTGGGGGAATAACATTCAGTCCATGACAGCCTCCTTGGTTAAATTTATTCCTAAATGTTCTATTGTTTTTTGGTATTATTATAAATGAAATTGTTTGCTTAATTCCCTTTTTGGGTTATTCTTTGTTACTATGTATAAAAATGCTTCTGATTTTTGTGTGTTGATTTTATATTTTGTAATTAGCTGAATTTGTTTATTCTAACAGGTGTTTGTAATCTTTAGGGATTTCTAGATGTAAGATCAGGTCAGTTATGAGTAGAAATAGTTTTACTTTTCCAATTTGGATGACTTTATATATTTATGTTATTTTTTGATATAATTGTTCAGGCTGGAATGATCAGTACCATGTTGAATAGAAGTGGCAAAAGAGGGCATGCTTATCTTTCAGATATTATGGGGAAAACTTTCAAATTTTTAATCGTTGAGTATGGTGATAGCTCTGGTTTTTTTATGTTTCAGAAATTCCTTTTTTGTTGTTTTATTTTTCCCTGCCTGAGGGGCTGGGGATTCGAACCGCGGACCTTGCGCATGCTAGGCAAGCGGGCTCCAAAACAAGCTATTTCTTCAGCTCAGAAGTTCCTTTCTAATCCATAGTATTGAGTGTTTTTCTGAAAGTGTATCGGATTTTGTCAAATGTTTTTTCTGCATCAAATGCGATGATTGTGTGAATTTTTTTTTTTTAAAGTTAAAAAAATTTTTTTTAGTTGTTGATGAACCTTTAATTAATCAATTAATTAATTAATTAATATGTGATGCTGAGGATTGAACCCAAGGTGTCACACATGCCAGGCAACAGGTCTACCACTGAGCCACAACCCCACAACCTCTGATCATGTGATTTTCTTTCTCCACTTCATTCTGTTAATGTAGAACATTAATTTTGGGTGGCGGGTACCGGGAATTGAATTCAGGGGCACTTGGCCATTGAGCCACATCCCTAGCCCTATTTTGTATTTTATTTAGAGACAGGGTCTCACTGAGTTGCTTAGCACCTTGCTTTTGCTGAGGCTGACTTTGAACTCCTCGAGATCCTCCTGCCTCAACCTCCTGAGCTGCTGGGATTACAGGTGTGTGCCACTGCACCTGGCTTATTGAAGGTTTAAAGAAATTTTTTTTAGTTGTCAATGGACCTTTCCTGTATTTGTTTATATGTGGCGTTGAGACTTGAACTTAGTGCCTCACACATTCTAGGCTCTACTTCTGAACTGCAACCCTAGCCCCTATTGAGGATTTTAATAAGAAAAAACTACAAGGAATATTTGTACTTTTCTTCTGATGGCATTGTGTGGCTTCATTATTAGGGTAATACTGTCCTCGATTGTATGAGTTAGTCAGTGTTCCTACATCTTCAGTGTTTCGGAAAAGTTCAAGAAGAGTTGATGTTAATGCTATTTGGTAGAATTCACCACTGAAACTGTGTGGGTCACAGCTGTTCTTTGTTGAGGAGTTTGATAACTGATTCAGTCTCCTTAGTCTCCTAACAAATTGTCATAGGTTTATTTTGTTTATTTTCTATTTTTATGTGTGTTTCAGTGATATTGTTTATTTTTATGTGTGTTTCAGTGAATTTGTGTATTTCTAGGAATTTGTCCACTTTATTTATGGTTATCTAGTTATTTGGTGTACAACTGTTCCTGGTGTGTGTGTGTTCATTTATTTTGTGGTACTGGGGATTGAACCCAGGGTGCCCTACCACTAAGGAACATCACCAAAACTTTTTGTTTTTTATTTTGAAAAGGGTTTTAACTTAAGCTTGTGATCCTGCTGCCTCAGCCTCCTGAATAGATGGGGTTTATGGGTTTTAATAGATGGGGTTTACAGCTGTGGACCACTGTATTCTGCTTGCTTATTTTTTTGTGGTGCTGGGAGTTGAACCCAGGGCCTCAGGGATGCTAAGCACATGTTCTGCCACTGAGCTACATCTCTAGCTCCATGAGTGTTCTCTCATAACCCTTTTTATTTCTGTAAAATTAGTAGTAATGTCTGTACTTTCAGTTCTGATTTAGTGATGTTAGTCTTTTGCTTTTGTCAGTCTAGCTAAAGGTTTGTCATTTTGTTGATATTTTCAAAGAATCAACATTTGGTTTTATTGATCCCCCCCCCCCTTTTTTAGCACTTCATTTACTTGTTATTTCTTCTAATTTTGTGCTTAGTTTGCTCTTTTTCTTGTTCTTTAAGGATCCAGTTAGATTAATCATTAGAGATCTTTCTGTTTTTAACTTCATAGTCCCTGTAGATTCCCTCTGAGTATTACCTTTGCAGCATCCCTTAAGTTTTCGTATATCATGATTTACTTGTATGACTGAAGCAATTTTCCTCCCTCATCCTCCTGAGTACCTGGAAACCACAGATACTTATCATGGCACCTGACTTTCCTTCCACTTTGTGTTTTCTTCTTCAATCCATTTGTTGTTGAAAAGTATGTTTAATTCTCATTATAATGGTGATTTTCCTAGTTCTGTTATTGATTTTTCTTTCCATCCTTTGTGGTCATGAAAGTTACTTAGTCTGATTTAAATTTTTTTTTTTTTTTTTTTGTAGTTGTTTATGGACACAATACCTTTTTTATTTATTTTTTATTTTTTTAAGGATTTTAATTGTGTTTATTTTATTTATTTTTTTATTGTAAACAAATGGGATACGTGTTATTTCTGTTTGTACATGGAGTAACAGCATAGCATTTGCATAATCATACATTTACATAGGGTAATGATGTTTGATTCATTCTGTTATTTTTTCCTCCCCCCACCCCTCCCACCAATCTTTTCGCTCTATACAGTACCTCCTTCCTCCATTCTTGCCCCCCTCCCACCCCCAATTATGTGTCATCATCCACTTATCAGCGAGATCATTCCTCCTTTGGTTTTTTGAGATTGGCTTTTCTTACTTAGCATGATATTCTCCAATTTCATCCATTTGCCTGCAAATGCCATAATTTTATTATTCTTTATAGCTAAGTAATATTCCATTTATATATATACCACAGTTTCATTATCCATTGATCAATTGAAGGGCATCAAGGTTGGTTCCACAATCTGGCTGTTGTAAATTGAGCAGCTATGAACATTGATGTGGCTGTATCTCTGTAGTGTGCTGATTTTAAGTCCTTTGGGTATAGGCCGAGGAGTGGGATAGCTGGGTCAAATGGTGGGTCCATTCCAAGTTTTCTAAGGAATCTCCACACTGCTTTCCAGAGTGGCTGCACTAATTTGCAACCCCACCAGCAATGCATGAGTGTACCTTTTTCCCCACATCCTCTCCAACACCTATTGTTGCTTGTATTCTTGATAATCGCCATTCTAATTGGGGTGAGATGGAATCTTAGTGTAGTTTTGATTTGCATTTCTCTTATTACTAAAGATGTTGAACATTTTTTCATGTTTGTTGATTGCTTGTAGATCCTCTTCTGTGAAGTGTCTGTTCATATCCTTAGCCCATTTGTTGATTGGATTATTTGTATTCTTCGTGTAGAGTTTTTTGAGTTCTTTATATATTCTGGAAATTAGCACTCTATCTGAAGTATGAGTGGCAAAGATTTTCTCCCACTCTGTAGGTTCTCTCTTCACATTGCTGATAGTTTCCTTTGCTAAGAGAAAGCTTTTTAGTTTGAATCTATCCCAGTTATTGATTCTTGCTTTTATTTCTTGTGCTATGGGAGTCCTGTTAAGGAAGTCTGATCCTAAGACAACAAGGTGAAGATTTGGACCTACTTTTTCTTCTATAAGATGCAGGGTCTCTGGTCTGATTTCAAGGTCTTTGATCCATTTTGAGTTGAGTTTTGTGCAGGGTGAGAGATAGGGGTTTAGTTTCATTCTGTTGCATATGGATTTCCAGTTTTCCCAGCACCATTTGTTGAAGAGGCTATCTTTTCTCCATTCTATATTTTTGGCACCTTTGTCTAGTATTAGAAAATTGTATTTATTTGGGTTTGTGTCCATGTCCTCTATTCTGTACCATTGATCTACCTGTCTACTTTGGTACCAATCCAGTGCCATTTTTGTTACTATTGCTTTGTAATGTAGTTGAAGTTCTGGTATTGCAATACCCCCTGCTTCACTCTTTCTGCTAAGGATTGCTTTAGCTATTCTGGGTTTCTTATTCTTCCAGATGAATTTCATGATTGCTTGCTCTATTTCTGTAAGGTACACCATTGGGATTATAATTGGAATTGCATTGAATCTGTATAGCACTTTTAGTAGTATGGCCATTTTGACAATATTAATTCTGCCTATCCAAGAACATGGGAGATATTGCCATCTTCTAAGGTCTTCTTCAATTTCCTCAGTGTTTTGTAGTTTTCATTGTAGAGATCTTTTACCTCTTTTGTTAGATTGATTCCCAAGTATTTTATTTTTTCAGAGGCTATTGCAAATGGAATTGTTTTCCTCATTTCCCTTTCAGATGTTTCATTGCTTATGTATAAAAATTAGATTACGCATGCAGATTTTATAGCCTGCTATTTTGCTGAATTCATTGATGAGGTCTAGAAGTTTTCTGGAGGAGTTTTTTGGATCCTCTAAATATAGAATCATGTCATCAGAAAATAGTGACAGCTTAAGTTCCCCTTTTCCTATTAATTTCCTTCCCTTTAATTTCCTTAGTCTGTCTAATTACTCTGGCTAGTATTTCAAGAACGATGTTGAATAGAAGTGGTGAAAGAGGATATCCCTGTCTTGTTCCCGTTTTTAAAGGGAATGGTTTCAGTTTTTCTCCATTAAGAATGATGTTGGGGGCTGGGGAGATAGCTCGGTCGGTAGAGTGCTTGCCTTGTAAGCACAAGGCCCCGGGTTCGATTCCCAGCACCCCCCCAAAAAAAAATTATGTTGGCCATGGGCTTAGCATAAATAGCCTTTACAATGTTCAGGTATGTTCCTACTATCCCTAATTTTTCTAGTGTTTTGAGCATGAAGGGGTGTTGTATTTTGTCAAACACTTTTTCTGCATCAATTGAAATAACCATATGATTCTTATCCTTAAGTCTATTGACATGATGGATTATGTTTATTGATTTACGGATGTTAAACCATCCTTCCATTCCAGGGATGAACCCCACTTGATCATGGTGCACGATTTTCTTAATATGGTTTTGGATACAGTTTGCCAATATTTTGTTAAGGATCTTTGCATCTATATTCATCAAGGATATTGGTCTAAAATTTTCTTTCCTTGATGTGTCTTTTCCTGGTTTGGGTATGTGGGTGATATTAGCTTCATAGAATGAGTTTGGTAGGGTACCCTCCTTTTCTATTTCCTGGAATACTTTGAGAAGTATTGGAATGAGTTCTTCTTTGAAGGTCTTGTAGAACTCGGCTGAGAATCCGTCTGGTCCTGGGCTTTTCTTGGATGGTAGATTTTTAATGGCTTCTTCTATTTCATTGCTTGATATTGATATTGATCTGTTTAAATTGTGTATGTCCTCCTGGTTCAGTTTGGGAGGAGCACATGTCTCTAGAAATTTGTCAATGTCTTTGATAGTTTCTACTTTGTTGGAATACAGATTTTCGAAGTAGCTTCTCATTATGTTCTGTATTTCAGTGGTGTCTGTCGTGATATTTCCTTTTTCATCACGAATTTTAGTGATTTGAGTTTTCTCTTCTTTATTAGTGTGGTTAAGGGTTTATCTATTTTGTTTACTCTTTCAAGGAACCAACTTTTTGTTCTGTCAATTTTTTGAATTGTTTCTTTTGTTTCGATTTCATTGATTTCAGCTCTGATTTTAATTATTTCCTGTCTTCTACTACTTTTGGTGTTGTTCTTCTCTTTTTTTCCTAGCGCTTTGAACTGTAATGTTAGGTCATTTAGTTGTTGACTTTTCATTCTTTTCTTGAATGCGCTCCATGCAATGACTTTTCCTCTTACTACTGCTTTCATAGTGTCCCAGAGATTTTGATATGTTATGTCGTCATTCTCATTTACCTCTAAGAATTTTTTAATCTCCCCCCGATGTTTTCTGTTATCCATGCTTCATTCAATAGCATATTATTTAGTCTCCAAGTATTGGAGTAATTTGTTTTTTATTTTATCATTGATATCTAATTTCATTCCATTATGATCTGATAGAACACAAGGTAGTATCTCTATTTTTTTGCATTTCCTAAGGGCTGCTTTGTGGCATAACATATGGTCTATTTTCAAGAAGGTTCCATGTGCTGCTGAGAAGAAAGTGAATCCGCTCGTGTGGATGGAATATTCTATATATGTCTATTAAGTCTAGGTTATTGATTGTGTTATTGAGTTCTATGGTTTCTTTGTTTGGAAGATCTATCTAGTGGTGACAGCGGTGTGTTAAAGTCACCCAGAATTATTGTGTTGTCGTCTATGTGATTCCTGAAATTGAGAAGGATTTGTTTGATGTACAGGGATGCACCATTGTTGGGGGCATAAATATTTACTATCGTTATGTCTTCCTGATTTATGGTAGGATGAAATGTCCTTCTTTATCCCTTCTGACTAACTTTGGCTTGAAGTCCACATTATCTGACATAAGGATGGAAACCCCTGCTGTTTTACTGAGTCTGTGTGTGTGGTAGGTTTTTTCCCATCCTTTCACCTTTAGTCTGTGGATGTCTTGATGTCTTTTTCTATGAGATGAGTCTCTTGCAGGCAGCATATTGTTGAGTCTTTCTTTCTTTCTTTTTTTTTTTTTGTGGTGCTGGGGATCGAACCCAGGGTCTTGTGCTTGCAAGGCAAGCACTCTACCGACTGAGCTATCTCCCCAGCCCTTGGGTCTTTCTTTTTAATCCATTCTGCCAGTCTGTGTCTTTTGATTGATGAGTTTAGGCCATTAACGTTCAGGGTTATTATTGAGATATGATTTGTATTCACAGTCATTTGGGCTTATTTTTCGTTTTTAACTTGACTTGG
This sequence comes from Sciurus vulgaris, assembly GCF_902686455.1. Taxonomy (NCBI): domain Eukaryota; kingdom Metazoa; phylum Chordata; class Mammalia; order Rodentia; family Sciuridae; genus Sciurus; species Sciurus vulgaris. The sequence goes on along the minus strand of NC_136468.1, from coordinate 123,462,857 downwards.
TTTCTCCTTTGAATGGAATTTTCTTTAAGGTAGTTCCTCCCTTTGCTGATCTACGTTGTTGTTTTTTATTTCCTCCTCATGGAATATTTTGTTGAGAATTTTCTGTAGCACAGGCTTTCTATTTGTAAATTCTTTTAACTTGTTTATCATGGAAAGATTTTATTTTATTTTGTCTTCAAACTGAAGGTTAGTTTTGCTGGGTATAGGATTCTTGGTTGGCAACCATGTTCTTTCAGAGCTTGAAATATGTTGTTCCAGGCCCTTCTAGCTTTTAGAGTCTGGGCTGAGAAATCTGTTGATATCCGTATTGGTTTCCCCTTATATGTAATCTGATGCTTTTCTCTCGCAGCCTTCAAAATCCGATCTTTATTTTGTATGTTATGCAGTTTCATTATAATGTTCCTTGGTGTGGATCTGTTGTGCTTTTGTGCATTTGGTGTTCTGTAAGCCTCTTGTATTTGATTTTCCATTTCATTCTTCAAGTTTGGGAAATTTTCTGGTATTATTTCATTGAATAGGTTGTTCATTCCTTTGGTTTGTATCTCTGTGCCTTCCTCAATCCCAATAATTCTTAAATTTGGTCTTTTCATGATGTCCCATAGTTCTTGGGAGATACTGTTCATGATTTCTTTTTTTTTTTTTGCGGTGCTGGGGATCGAACCCAGGGCCTTGTGCTTGCAAGGCAAGCACTCTACCCACTGAGCTATGTCCCCAGCCCCTGTTCATGATTTCTTACCATCCTCTCTGTTTGGGCAACTTTATTTTCCAGATTAAATATTTTGTCTTCATTGTCTGAGGTAGTTTTTTATTTGTTTTATTGTTTCCTTCATTTCAAGGATTTCTTTTTTCTTTCTTTCTTTTTTTTTTTTTTTAGAATCTCTATCTCTTTGAAAGGATCTTTTGCTTCCTGCAGTTGCTCTTTCAACTGCTTATTGGTATTATCATTCATTGCCTGCATTTGCTCTCTTATCTCATCCTTTGCTTCATGAATCAATTTAATCATGTATAATCTGAACTCCTTTTCTGACATTTCTTCTACTGCACTGTCACTGGATTCTATTAATATAGAATCTGGGTGTGTTTGGATCATTTTCTTCCCTTGTTTTTTTCATGTTGTTCATGTATCTTCCCCTCTAGCAGTGCAGATCTGGGATATTGCAGTTTCCCCCCTGTAGGCTTATAGTGACCCTATAGGTTTCCAAAGTCTTTTCTTTAAGGGGGAGATCAATATACAGTAATCAGTCTTAGACCAAATAGCCCCTATGCGGACAATAACAATATTGTCATAATAAACAGAATGAGTTTAAATATTATCTTTTTTTTTTTTTGTGCTGGGCCTTTGTGCTTTGAACCCGGGCCTTGTGCTTCCCAGGCATGCACTCTACCAACTGAGCTATATCCCCATCCCTAAATATTATCTTCAGTATAACAGACAGGTTTGCAATAAGGGCTGCAGTTTCTAATGGAGTTCAAAGGGGATGCAGAGGGATGTAGAATGTAGCTGTTAATGGGATAAGTAAAGAATAAACAGAAGTTCTAGATAATAGAAAGGGTGAGAGTGTAATCAAAAGAAATTGGGGGCCTGGGGAGATGCTCAGTCGGTAGAGTGCTTGTCTTGCAAGCACAAGACCCTGAGATTGATCCCCAGCACCCAAAAAAAAAAAAAAAAAAAAATTGGATGTTAGCATGCAAAAAAGGGAGAAAGAGACTCCGAGGGAACAGGTAAACAAAAGGAAAAGAGAGCAAGAAAAGTAAAGAAATAAAAACTGAAAATTTTTCAATAAGGAGAAAAAAGAACATCTGCAGTATAACAATCATATAGTAATGAAATCTCCCAGTCTTTGGTAGCCTGATGCATGAGAGGTACGTGACAGTGAGCTTCAAGTCTCCAGCAGGGATTTGCCCCACTTAAAGATTGGAGCTGTGGCTTCCAAGATTATCCACAATGGCCGCTCTGGCTTCCAAATGTGTTGGCAAATGGGGAGCTGCAGCTCAGGGTGTGGATGTGGTCAGCTGGAGGTCCTGGAGGCGGGGTGTGGTTGGTCAGGCAGGGGTCCTGGAGGTCGGTTGGTTTTGGTGTGGTTGCAGGATCCTGGAGGCCGGGTGCAATCAGTGGGTCTGGGGTCCTGGTGATAGGGCGCAGTCAGTTGGTCTGGGGGTCCTGGCGGCAGGGAGCAGTCAGTCCATGTGAGGGCCCCAGAGGCAGGGAGTGATTGGTTGGGCTGAGGGATCCTAGAGACGGGGCTCAGTCATTCTGGCCAGGGGTCCTATGGGGCCTGGCTGTTGTCTCAAAATGGCGGGAGCCATGTGTAATCAAACCTGCAGGTACTCTAACAGTGAACTTCCAGGCAACAGCAGGCAGCTGGTGCTCCACTGGCTGTCGGCGATCAGTTTACTGACTGTTGTTGGATGATCGGGAGGTGAACCTCAGGGCGGTGGGTGATGGATAGGTGTAAGGCAGGCGATGGACAGGCGAGAGGCAGGCAAATGGCAGATGATAGGTGCCTGACAGTGAGCAATCTGCACTCAAAAAAGGCGTTGATATGCTGGCAGACTCCAGGTGATCGCAGCAGACAAATGGGTAAACAGCAGGGGATCGACAAGCAGCAAAAACTGCCTCACCAAGAATCAGATATCCTCTGCTTGAAACCAGAGTTATGAAGCAACAAGGAATGCAGCCTCCCTCAAGTCTGCCATCTTGGATCTCTTTATTATTGTTTTTTTAATGTAGTGCTAAGCCTCAAACCCAATGTCTCACATGTGCTAGGCAAGCACTCTGCTACTGAGCTATAGCCCCAGCCCACTTAGTCTGATTTTGGTCTTTTTTTAAAATTTATTAATACTTTTGATCTAACAAGTGGATGTATTCTGGAGGATGTTTTATGTGTACTTGAGAAGAATTTGTATTCTGTTGTCAGGTGGAATGTTCCATATGTATTTTTTGAAAAGGTTTCTGCAGGAATGTTCAAGAATTGTTTCCTTATTGATCTTCTTTCTGAATGTTATTAAAAGTAGGGTATTGAAATTGCCAACTCTTATTTTAGTGTTATTTCACAATGTATTTGTCCTTCAATTCTGTCAGCTTTTGCTGAATTATATTATGGGGTTCTGTTATGTTGTGTAAATGTTTATTTCTTTTACGTCACTGGAAATTGAACCCAGAGGCACTCTACTGAGCTACATTCCTAACCTTTTTTAAATTTTGAGACAGGGTCTCTAGGTGTTTGAGGTGATCTCAAATTTGCAATTCTTCTGCCTTGACCTCACAAGGCACTGGGATTGTAGGCATATACCACTGTACCTTGCTAGTTTTCTCTTTTTTATGTTTATATATATTCATAATTTTTATTATCTTATTAACGTAGCCTTTATCGATATATAATATCCTTTGCTTCTTGTGATCTTCCTTGATTTACAATCTACTTTGTTACTTGGGTGTGGTGGTGCATACCTATAATCCCACAGACTTGGGAAGCTGATGCCGGAGATTTGTGATTTCAAAGCCAGCCTCAGCACTTTAGGGAGGCCCTAAGCAACTCAGTGAGACCCTGTCTCTAAATAAAATGCAAAAAAGGGCCGGAAATGTGGCTCAGTGGTTAAGTGCCCCTGGGTTCAGTCTCCATTACCAAAAAACAAACGAAAAACCCCCAAACTACTTTGTTAGATAATAATATAGTCACTACAGTTATCTTCTTGTTACTGCTTACATGGAATATCTTCTTCTATCTTAATTACTTCCAGTATGTAAAGGACTTCTCTTGTAGGCAGCATATAGATGGGTCGTACATATTTTTTAAATTTATTTTTTGGTACCAGGGATTGAACCAAAGAACATTTAACCACTAAACCACATTCCCAGTCCTTTTTATTTTATATTTTGAGACAATTTTACTAAGTTGTTCAGGGCCTTGCTAAATTGTTGAGGCTGACATTGAATTTATTATCCTCTTGCCTCGGTCTCCCAAGCTGTTGGGATTACAGGCATGTGCCATCTGTACCCAGAGGATCATATTTTAAAATTTATTTTGGTGATATTTCTTTAAAGTGAGTTTCATTCACATTTCAAATAATTCTTGATTATAAAAAGGACTTCTGCCATTGAGGTATATGTTTTCTGGATGTCTTAGATACATTTTGCTCTTTGGTTCTCCATTACTGCCCTTTTTTTGTGTGTGTGTCCTGTGCCCTAGGGATTGAACCCAGGGTCTCTGCATGCTGAGCATATGCTGTACCTCTGAGCTACACCACAGCCTATTAACTTCTCTTCTAATTTCCTTTCTCCCTTGTTGTTTTCTTAGAGGTTACCATGGGAATTTCACTTAATTTCTTAAACTTTTAACGATTTAATCTAAATAATAGCAACTTGGTTTCAGTAATATGTATTCTGTTCTCGTGTGTGTGTGTGTGTGTGTGTGTGTGTGTGTGTGTGTGTGTGTGTGTGTTTGGTGGTACTGGAGATTGAAGCCTGGGCCTTGTCCATGGTAGGCAAGCACATTACCAATGAGATACATCCCATGCCCTCCTTTTTTGTGGTGCTGGGGGTTGAACCTAGGACTTTGTGCATACTACATAATAAGTGCATTGCTGCTGAGCCACATCCTCAGCCCCGGGCCCTTTTTATTTTATTTCGAGATGGATTTTGCCATGTTGCCTAGGCTGCTTTGAACTTGTGATCCTTCTGCTTCAGCCTCTTGAAAAACTGGAATTATAGATGTACATCAGCATGTCTTATTCTCATTTGGCATTGTTCCTTTCTTCTTTTATATGGTTACTGTTGCATTTTAAACATTATGTGTCCCTTAATATTTGTTTTATACATTTGCCTTTTAAATCAAGTAGAAAACATAGGAGATGTAAACCAAAAGTGCAATAGTAAGTGCTTGTATGTTTTCTTATGTAGTTACCTTTGCCACCATTTGTTATTTATTTCTTCTAGTGGCTTCAAGTTACTATGTAGTTATTTTCATTTCAAGACACCCTTTCATATGTCTTTTAGGACAGGTCTTAAAATGATGAATTATCTCAATTTTTGTTTATCTGGAAAAATCATAATTTTCCTTTCATTTTTTGAAGGACGAGTGTTACTAACAATGTCTTGAATATATCATCCACTGTTTTTTTTGTTGTTGTTTGTTTTTCCTGGTTTCTGGTGAGAAATTAGTTGGTTCCTTAATAAGTATCACTGTACATAACAAGGCACTTCTTTCTTTTTTCTAGATGCTCTTTTTTTTTTTTTTTTCCCCCTAGATGCTCTTTCAATGATTTGACTATAAAATGTCTTGGTTTGTATGTATTTGAATTTATCTTGCGTGGGTTTATTGAGCTTGGATTTGTAGATTTGTATCTTTCATGGAATTTGGGGCATTTGGGGCCATTATTTCATCAGATATTTTTTCAACTCCTCTTACTCTTATTCTTCTGAAATATTCCCATAATGTGTATTTGCTCTGATTGTTGGTGTCCCTCATGTCCTTAGGTGCTGCTCACTTTTCTTCCTTCAATTTTTTTTTTTCTGCTCCTTCAACTGGATCATATCAATTGTTTTGTCTTTTAAGTTTACCAATCATTTCTTCTACTTGCTAAATCTGCTGTTAAATCAGTTTAGTAAAATTTTTGTTGTAACTTCTTTTTCTTTTTCATGTTGCTGGGAATCCTGCCCAGGGGTCTTGAGCATTCAGTAGGCAAGCGTTCTATTACTGGTGCATATCCTCAGTCCCATTTATATTTCTTTATTGCTTTGTTCATAAATCATCTTCCCAGTTTAGTTTTTTGTCCATGGTTTCCTTCTTTGAGTTTAACGTGTGAGTTTGTGTCTCTCTCTTTTTTGATGGTGCTAGAAATCAAAATTAAACACAGGGCTTTGTGCATGTTAGGCATGCTCTACTACTGAGGTATGTGCCTAGGCTCCTGTTTGAGCATATTTAAGACAGTTAAGACTTTGTTAAATAAATTTAATGTCTGGGCTTCTTCATAGATGAATTCTGTCAATTTTTCTCTAAAGATGCCATGCTTTCCTGTCTATATCTATATATGTTTTGTGATTTATTCTTTCTTCATTCCTCTTTTTTTTATAACAATATTAAGACTGGATCTCACCCAGTTGCTGAGAACTTTGCTAAATTACTGAGATTGACCTTGAACTTGGAATTCTCCTATCTCAGATTCCTGAATTGCTGGAGTTGTAGACACGTGCCTCTGCACCCAGCCTTTGTGATTTCTTATTTGTTGAAAATTGGAAATCTAATATTATAATGTGGAAACTGCATTTTTTCCAATACTCAGAGTTTGCTGTTCTTGATTGTTGAAGACTTTGCTTGAGATCAACCAGTGTTTAGACTGGGATCCTTGAATGGCAAAAGTTTTTTTAAAATCACATAAAACATCCCTCTCAGTCTTTGCAGAATGGCTCTGTTGGGTTACTTTAACACTTTAGCCAGGCCAATTTCAATTCCTCAGCTCCACTTGTGCTTGCATTGAATTTTAAATTAGTCAGTCAGGGAAGCTTAATGTCATCTTACTCATTTTCTTTCTTTTTTTTTGGTACCCAGGATTGAACCTAGGGGTGCTTAACCACTATGCTACATCCCCAGTACTTTTTTTACGTTTTATTTAGAGACAGGTCTTGCTAAGTTGCTGAGGCTGAGGATGAGGATGAGGATGAGGATGAGGATGAAGCTGAGTCTGGCTTTAAACTCATGATCCTCCTGCCTCAGCCTCCTGAGCTGCTGGGATTATAGGCATACACCATCATGCTTGATGGTCTTGTTTCTGAGCACGTATCTTGTGGTAGGCATGTGTGTGTCTTTTCGAATGTTCCCATGTACCTGAGCTTGCTTTTTCTTTTGGTAGGGGGGTGGCAGTACTGGGGATTGAACTGAGGGATGCTCTACCACTGAGCTGTATCCTAGCCCTTTTCATTTTTATTTTGAGATAGGGTCTTGCCAGATTACCCAGGCTGGCCTCAAATTTGTAATCCTCCTGCCTCCTGCCTCAGCCTCCCAACTCACTGAGATTACAGGCATGTACCACACTTGGCCTGATCCTTTTTTTTGTACCTGGAATTGAACCCAGTAGCATTTAACCTTTGAGCCACATTCCAGTCCTTTTTTTAATTTTTTTTTTTTTTAATTTTTTTTTATTTTGAGACAGGGTCTCGCTAAATTACTGAGGCAGTTTTTGAATTCATGATCCGCCTACCTCAGCCTCTTGAGATGCTGAGCACTTTTAAATGCTTTAATTTCCTAAATTCTCTCCCCACCTTTCCTTCCTTGATTACGGAATTTATTCTATATTAATTGTTATCTTTTGTTCTAGGCAGCATGTTTTTGAGCAGTACCTGCTAGTTTCCAACCTGTGTGGTTTCCAAGTTAGATGAAATAGAAATCAGCATGTGTGTCAGTCCTTTAGGTAGTCCCCAGACAAGTTAAAACTGACAAACAGAAATTTGCTCTGGGATCAGGGACGAGTGGAAAGGAAAAGCTGGAAAGGAAAGCTCTATCTTTAAGACTGTCTGCCACCTAACTAGGGATGTGAAAAATCACCACAAAGCTTTCCTGTCACTGTTTTGTTGCCCTTTTCTGGATTCTGTCATTTGCTTGCTATAAACCTTTGACTTTCCCAGAGTTTTGTTCTGTACTGGGGATTGAACCCAGGACTACTCTACCACTGAGCTACATCACAATTTTTTTTTTTTTTATTTTTTGATACAGGGTCTTGCTAAGTTGTCCAGGATGGCCTTGAATTGTAATCCTCCTGACTCACTCTCCCAAATAGCCAGGATTACAGGTGTGTGCCACTTTCCCAGAGTTCTGACAAACAGATCTGACCTTTTTTACAGTTAAATTTCTGTGGAGGGAAGGGAGTTTGGAGCTGCTCGCTTTGCCATTTTTCTGGTGTCGCTCCCCAAGTTTTTCTTATTTTTCCCCCCCTGGAGATTGAATCCAATTCCTGGCAAGCACTTAACCACTGAGCCACATCCAGCCCCCCAAGTTTTTCGTTTTTCTCTCTTTACTCAGGAATGAATAGATTTCATTAAGAGCCACATTATTGCTAGTGCCATGGTGCATGCCAGTAATCCCAGTGGCTCAGGAGGCTGAGGCAGGAGGATTGCGAGTTCAGAGCCGCCTCAGGAAAAAAGTGAAGTGCTAATTAAGCAACTCTTTGAAACCTGTCTGTAAATAAAAATACAAATTTGGGCTGGGAATGTGGATCAATGGTTGAGTGCCCCCGAGTTCAATCCCCAGTACCAAAAAGAAAAAAACATGTGGGGGGCCTGGGGATGTGGCTTAGTATTTAAGTGCCCCTGGGATCAATCCCTGGTTACTCCCCCTCAAAAAAAAAAAAAAAAAAAAAAGCCACATTACTGTCAATTGAAGTTTTATGATAAAGTTTTTCAAAGTGACTTTTTTTTTTAATTAACTCCATCACATTGTTTACTATCTTTATTGTGTTTGCATCTGTGTTCATATGTGAGCTAGAGTTTTCTTTGTTGTGTGTTAATGGTTTTTAGTATGATAATTATACTGGTTTCGTGTATTATGAAGTAGAAAGTTCATTTTTTTCCTTCTGTGTTCTGATTGCTGTTTTGCTTTCATGGTAATTTCTGCTTTTATGCTGTGTTGTCTTCTTTATTGGTGTGTGTTAGTGTTCTTTTCAACTTCTTGATTTGAGTGCTGATTCTTTAAGGTGAAAATTTGTCCTGACTTGAGTTTCTTTCTTTTTTCTCTTTGTTTGTGAACTACTGTTACAATACCTTTATTTTATTTATTTTTATGTGGTGCTGAGGATTGAACCCAGTGCCTCAAATGTGCCAGACAGGCACTCTACCAGTGAGCCACAACCCCAGCCCTTTAGTTGCTTTATTATCTGGGCTGCTACTGTGTCCTGTGTTCTTCATTCTGAACCTGAGGTGGTTGTTTTAACTACTAAGGAGAAGATAATGCATGCAGAGGTAAAAACAACATTGACAGTAAGTCTTACTTCTAACTGTACTTCACATTTGTACAGTGAAGCTAATGATAATTACCTGCCTCTAGGAGTGGTTAAGAGGACTTAATAAGTTGATAATGCCACTGCTTCTGGAATGAAGGATGTGTTTTATTTAGCTAATGTGGTTTATGCTTCAGTAGGGATGCCCCTGGATTTCTCTGCCTTTGGTCTTTGGAAATACAGACACGAGTCATCTTTGTATCATCTGTATCTTATGTATCAAAAACTGCCTCAGTCACTAATTTTAAATAAAGTGAAGCTCTCTAGGAAGACCTTATTTTGCCTTGGTCTTCTCCCTACCCTTGGGAAGGGAAACAAAGTCTTTATTGTTATACAGTTTTGTTTCCCCATGGTGGCTCCTGGAGCTCACTGCTTCCCTTTCAGTGCCCATACACTCCAACTTTTTTTTTTTGGTGCTGCTGGGGATTGAACCCAGGGCCTGTGCATGCGAGGCAAACACTCTACCAACTGATCTATATCTCCAGCTCATACTCCAACTTCTTGTGACTCTTTTTAGAATAGTTCTGGGAATGGGCATCAGGTATACGTATAATGTACATTTCAAATCCTAAAACGGCCCTTGCCTCTGTATGGACGTCCCATCTCTGAGGTTATTTGCAGCACCTTGCAGGTTCATTCTTAGGTCTCTCCAGTCTGGGGTCAGAGACTAGCTTCTTCAGAGCAGTTCTTCTTGTTCCCTGGGCTGCAGGTAGTGCCCTGCACCACTTGATGGTGCAAGCTTGGGCACACAAAATGACTAATGGTTGAGTTGAGTACCTGTTTGTACCTGTTTGTTCCTTTATTATTATTTTTTTTTTTTTGCACTGGGGATTGAACCCAGGGCCTTGCATGTCTCTCTCTCACTGAGTCACATCCCCAGCCCTTGTTTATGCCTTTTCAATGAAAGACAGGTCTTCTTGAGTGTGGTCCTGCCACTACTTGTCCATAAAGACACAGATATCCCTTCCACTTAGGGTCCCAACCTTCTCCTGAGACTGTCCCTATCCCCTGGTCTCAGTAAGTCACTCCCTTCTCAGTGTTCCATTCAGTTATCATGCATACTTGTGAGGTAACCCCCAACTGAGTTTGGGTTAGAAAGGGGAGTTTACTGTACTTGGCACATTCATGAGGTAGCTGCTCTGTGTTGGTTAATCCAGCAGCTCAGTGTGGTGAGTGAGCCAGTACCTAGATTCCTCCTGTCTCTGTTCTTCCATCTTCCCCTATTCCATTCTGTCCACATCTCTACCCAGTTGTCATGTCTTTGGTATTTTGTATTTTGTTGGAATAGATTTTCAAAGTAGCTTCTCATTATGTTCTGTATTTCAGTGGTGTCTGTCGTGATATTTCCTTTTTCATCGTGAATTTTAGTGATTTGAGTTTTCTCTCTCCTCTTTATTAGTGTGGTTAAGGGTTTATCTATTTTGTTTACTCTTTCAAGGAACCAACTTTTTTGTTCTGTCAATTTTTTGAATTGTTTGTTTTGATTTCATTGATTTTAGCTCTGATTTTAATTATTTCCTGTCTTCTACTACTTTTGGTGTTGTTCTTCTCTTTTTTTCCTAGCGCTTTGAACTGTAATGTTAGGTCATTTAGTTGTTGACTTTTCATTCTTTTCTTGAATGCGCTCCATGCAATGACTTTTCCTCTTACTACTGCTTTCATAGTGTCCCAGAGATTTTGATATGTCGTCATTCTCATTTACCTCTAAGAATTTTTTAATCTCCCCCCGATGTTTTCTGTTATCCATGCTTCATTCAGTAGCATATTATTTAGTCTCCAAGTATTGGAGTAATTTGTTTTTTATTTTATCATTGATATCTAATTTCATTCCATTATGATCTGATAGAACACAAGGTAGTATCTCTATTTTTTTGCATTTCCTAAGGGCTGCTTTGTGGCATAACATATGGTCTATTTTCAAGAAGGTTCCATGTGCTGCTGAGAAGAAAGTGAATCCGCTCGTGTGGATGGAATATTCTATATATGTCTATTAAGTCTAGGTTATTGATTGTGTTATTGAGTTCTATGGTTTCTTTGTTTGGAAGATCTATCTAGTGGTGACAGAGGTGTGTTAAAGTCACCCAGAATTATTGTGTTGTCGTCTATGTGATTCCTGAAATTGAGAAGGATTTGTTTGATGTACAGGGATGCACCATTGTTGGGGGCATAAATATTTACTATCGTTATGTCTTCCTGATTTATGGTAGGATGAAATGTCCTTCTTTATCCCTTCTGACTAACTTTGGCTTGAAGTCCACATTATCTGACATAAGGATGGAAACCCCTGCTGTTTTACTGAGTCTGTGTGTGTGGTAGGTTTTTTCCCATCCTTTCACCTTTAGTCTGTGGATGTCTTGATGTCTTTTTCTATGAGATGAGTCTCTTGCAGGCAGCATATTGTTGAGTCTTTCTTTCTTTCTTTTTTTTTTTTTTGTGGTGCTGGGGATCGAACCCAGGGTCTTGTGCTTGCAAGGCAAGCACTCTACCGACTGAGCTATCTCCCCAGCCCTTGGGTCTTTCTTTTTAATCCATTCTGCCAGTCTGTGTCTTTTGATTGATGAGTTTAGGCCATTAACGTTCAGGGTTATTATTGAGATATGATTTGTATTCACAGTCATTTGGGCTTATTTTTCGTTTTTAACTTGACTTGGTTTCTCCTTTGAATGGAATTTTCTTTAAGGTAGTTCCTCCCTTTGCTGATCTACGTTGTTGTTTTTTATTTCCTCCTCATGGAATATTTTGTTGAGAATTTTCTGTAGCACAGGCTTTCTATTTGTAAATTCTTTTAACTTGTTTATCATGGAAAGATTTTATTTTATTTTGTCTTCAAACTGAAGGTTAGTTTTGCTGGGTATAGGATTCTTGGTTGGCAACCATGTTCTTTCAGAGCTTGAAATATGTTGTTCCAGGCCCTTCTAGCTTTTAGAGTCTGGGCTGAGAAATCTGTTGATATCCGTATTGGTTTCCCCTTATATGTAATCTGATGCTTTTCTCTCGCAGCCTTCAAAATCCGATCTTTATTTTGTATGTTATGCAGTTTCATTATAATGTTCCTTGGTGTGGATCTGTTGTGCTTTTGTGCATTTGGTGTTCTGTAAGCCTCTTGTATTTGATTTTCCATTTCATTCTTCAAGTTTGGGAAATTTTCTGGTATTATTTCATTGAATAGGTTGTTCATTCCTTTGGTTTGTATCTCTGTGCCTTCCTCAATCCCAATAATTCTTAAATTTGGTCTTTTCATGATGTCCCATAGTTCTTGGGAGATACTGTTCATGATTTCTTTTTTTTTTTTTTTTTTTTTTTTGCGGTGCTGGGGATCGAACCCAGGGCCTTGTGCTTGCAAGGCAAGCACTCTACCCACTGAGCTATGTCCCCAGCCCCTGTTCATGACTTCTTACCATCTTCTCTGTTTGGGCAACTTTATTTTCCAGATTAAATATTTTGTCTTCATTGTCTGAGGTAGTTTTTTATTTGTTTTATTGTTTCCTTCATTTCAAGGATTTCTTTTTTCTTTCTTTCTTTTTTTTTTTTTTTAAGAATCTCTATCTCTTTGAAAGGATCTTTTGCTTCCTGCAGTTGCTCTTTCAACTGCTTATTGGTATTATCATTCATTGCCTGCATTTGCTCTCTTATCTCATCCTTTGCTTCATGAATCAATTTAATCATGTATAATCTGAACTCCTTTTCTGACATTTCTTCTACTGCACTGTCACTGGATTCTATTAATATAGAATCTGGGTGTGTTTGGATCATTTTCTTCCCTTGTTTTTTTCATGTTGTTCATGTATCTTCCCCTCTAGCAGTGCAGATCTGGGATATTGCAGTTTCCCCCCTGTAGGCTTATAGTGACCCTATAGGTTTCCAAAATCTTTTCTTTAAGGGGGAGATCAATATTAGCAGTGCCCAGTACAGACAATGTGCACTGAAAACCAAATAGCCCCTCTGGGATGTTAACAGTATTGTCATAATAAATAATGAGCTCAGTTATTATCTTCAGTATAACAAATAGATTTACAATAAGGTCTGCAGTTTCTAATGGAGGACAAAGAGGATGGGGAGGGGTGTAGGATGTAGCTGTTAATGGGGTAAGAAAAGAATATTTAGAAGTTCTAGATCATAGGAAGAGTGAGAGTGTAATCAAAAGAAGTTGGTTGTTAGCATGCAAAAAGGTAGAAAGAGACTGAGGGAACAGGTAAATAAAAGGAAAAGAGAGTGAGAAAAGAAATAAACACTTAAAATTTTTCAATAAGGAGAGAAAAAAAAATCTACACTCTAACAGTCATATAGTATTCAAACCTCCCAGTCTTCAGTAGCCTGATGTATGAGAGGTCTGCAAAGTTTCTTATTATTTTCAAGGAGTGGACTTTACATTAAAAACCTTAATTGGACTGGTTATGGTGACACATGTCTGTAATCCCAGCAACTCTGGAGGCTGAGGCAGGAAGATCACAAGTTCACAGATAGCCTTGCTAACTTAGTGAAGCCTTAAGCAACTAAAGGAGACCCTGTCTCAAAATAAAAAGAGCTGGGGATGTGACTCTGGTTAAGCATCCCTGGGTTCAGTCCCTAATACAGCCCCCCCCCCCCCCGCGCCACAAAAAAATGTCTTAATTGGGGCTCATTCCCTGCCTTGTCTGATTCAGTTCTCTCTCTGAAGAAGTACCCCTAACTGGCCTTAGGGAGTAGGACAGTGACCACTCTGGCTACTTCAGGCTATAAAGGTACATTGAAAGGGGAACAGTAATCATAGTCCTTCTATAGAGGCCTACCTGAGGGCCCCCAGTAGATGGAGATTTCATTTTGAATTCCATCTGTACAGCTCTACAAATAGTTTTGGACTCCTTGTACATCAGGGCAGTCCAAGGTGGCAATTGGTAGATAACTGGGTTAAGTGTACATAGGGCAGGGATTATGCCTTCCAAAGGATCCCAGAGAAGCCCCTGAAAAATAAAACCAAATTTTTAGTCTATGCTGCTGTAGTGTTACATCAGACCCCAGCTATAAATCATGCCTTCTTTCTGGGTTCTTCTGTCTGGTTTTTCAAAGAGTGAAATTCATTGATGAGCAAGATAAAACATAAAAGGTAGGATTTACTCAAGTGAGAAGAAAATAGAGCTCCCACAGAGTGAAAGGGGCCTCAATATGGGTTGCCTCAGCTATGGTTTTCAAAAGTAGTCAGATCTGTTTTTATTTCCTAACAAGAAGTTGTAATTGAATCTCTACCTCTTAGGTTGGCCTTGAGGTTCTCCTACCTTCTTTTTTTACAGCCTTCATAAATGGCATTTGGCAGCTGGGATATCCAGAGATAAGACATTGATTTTCTTCTGTAGAATAAGTTTCAGACCTGGTTAGGATCTGTTATTGTGTTCCAGGTACATTTGTCTCTGAACAAAGATGTCCGTGGAGTGTTTAGTACTGCCACAGACACTTGTGATGCTAGTGATCTCATATTTACAAATGTAATGGGAGCTGGGTGTGGCCACACCTGTAATCTCAGCATCTTGGGAGGATGAGGCAGAAGGATTGTGAATTCAAAGCCAGCCTCAGCAACTTAACAAGGTCCTAAGTAACTCAGCAAGACTCTGTCTCTAAATAAAATATAAAAAAGGTCTGGGGATATGGCTCAGTGATTACATGCCCTTGAGTTCAGTTCCCAGTACCAAATAATAAATGAATGAATGAATGAATGAAGAAAGGAAAAAAGGGAGAACCAGGCATGTTGGTGCACACCTGTAATCCCAGCAGCTGGGAGGCTGAGGCAGGAGGATCTTGAGTTCAATTTAGGAAGGCCCTAAGCAACTCAGAGAGATCCTATCTCTAAATAACATATAAAGAGAGCTGGGGATATGGCTCCATGGGTAAGCACCCCTGGGTGGTGGGTTTATGGGAAAGACAATATGATACATCCAGATTGTAGAGTATACTGTAACCATGATGAAGAGCTTGGAACTTCCTGGTGATAAGGGCTACAGTCAGCATAAACTGTGAGGTGGAGAAAAGGTTAAAGCACCATGTGTGCAAGTCCACACATTCCTCTGTGTGTGCATGCATGAGACCTGGAAAAATGGTGCTCAGAGAGTGTGCGCCTGAGTGCTGGGCCAACTTCCCTTCTTTCTGCCTGCCTACAACCCATGTTTTGTATAATAAACAAACTTCTTTGACAGTAAAGAAAGTTGTTTTAGGGGCTGGGACTGTGGCTTAGTGGCAGAGTGCTTGCCTACCACATGTGAGGCCCTTGATTGGATCCCCATCACCACATAAAGTAAATAAGTAAAAAAAAGGTATTAAAAAAAAAGAATATTGTTTTATAGTTAAGAACATGAAGAGAGAGCCTACAGAATGGGAGAAAATCTTAAATAACCCAATCAATAAATGGGCAAAAGAAC
Source organism: Sciurus vulgaris (assembly GCF_902686455.1). Taxonomy (NCBI): domain Eukaryota; kingdom Metazoa; phylum Chordata; class Mammalia; order Rodentia; family Sciuridae; genus Sciurus; species Sciurus vulgaris. Next base: position 123,447,483 of record NC_136468.1, on the reverse strand, counting down.
TGAACAAGCACTTCACAAAAGAAATATGATTGGTCAACAAATATGAAAAAATGTTCAACATCTCTAGCAATTAGAGAAATGAGAATTAAAACTACACTAAGGGACTGGGGTTATGGTTCAGTGGTGGAGCGTTTGCCTCACATGCGTAGGGCACTGGGTTCGATCCTCAGCATCACATAAAAATAAATAAAATAAAGGTATTGTGTCCATCTACAACTAAAAGAATAAAAAAAATTAAAAACTACACCAAGATTTTTGTCTTACTCCAGTCAGAATGGCAGTTACCAAGAATACAAGCAACAATAAATGTTGGTGAGGATGTGGAGAAAAAGGTCCACTCATACATTGCTGGTGGGACTGCAAATTGGTGGAATCACTCTGGAAAGCAGTATGATTTCCTCAGAAACTTTGGAATGGAACCACCATTTGACCCTGTTATCCCACTCTTCAGTATATACCCAAAGGACTTAAAATCAGCATACTACAGTGATGCAGCCCCATCGATGTTTATAGCAGCTTAGTTCACAGTAGATAAACTATGGAACCAACCTAGGTGCCCTTCAACAGATGAATGGATAAAGAAAATTGGTATACATAAACAATGGAGTGTGTGTGTGTGTGTACTGGGGATTGAACCCAGGGCACTAGACCACCAAAACACATCCCCAGCCCTGTTTCATATTTTATTTAGAGACAGGGTCTCACCGAGTTGCTTAGTGCCTCACTTTTGCTGAGGCTGGCTTTGAACTCAAAATCCTCCTGCCTCAGCCTCCTGAGCTGCTGGGATTACTAGACAGTGGAATATTGCTCATTCATAAAGAAGAATGAAATTATGGCATTTGTCAGTAAATGGTTGGAACTAGAGCTTATTATGCTTATGCTAAGTGAAATAAACCAGTCCCAGAAAACCAAAGGCCAATGGTTTTCTCTCTGATAATGCGGATGCTAACACACAATAAGATGGGGGGGAGGGAAGAATAAGTTCATTGGATTAGAAAAGGGAATGAAGGGAAAGGACGGAGATGGGCATAGGAAAGACAGTAGAACAAATTGGACATAACTTTCCTATGTTCATATATGAATACACAACCAGGTTAACGCCACATCATGTTCAACCACAAGAATGGGAAGTTATACTCCATGTATGTGTAATGTCAGAATACATTCTACTGACATGTATATGTAAAAAGGACAAATAAAATAAGGGAATGTTGTTTTAGTAAATATGGAGGCTGAGTTTTAGAAAAGTATACGCAAATGTATACTTTCTCAGCTGACCTAGGCAGTGGCCACCATATATTGCCCTCTCCCTAAGATCTCTCTTTAGGCCCCAGCTCCTCCTCCCCATTCCTCCTAGAATGAAGCCTGCATTGAAGTGGGTTAATTTATTCACAGCATTGTATTGTTTCAGTTTTCCATTTGTTAGTTGATGGGTACAGAGTTTATTTCTAGGGCCATGAAAAAAATCTTGAAATCAGGTAGAGATGATACAACCTTATGAAGACACTTAAAGGTCATGTAATTTTGGTCTTGGAAATAGTTAACGTATATTATGTGAATTTCACCTCATTTAAAAATCTCACCCCCCCCCCCCCCCCCCGCGGTGTTGGGGATTGCAAGGCAAGCACTCTACCAACTGAGCTATCTCCCCAGCCCCACCATTTGTAACAAAACCTAAAAACATGCCCATTAGAGTATTTGGATAGCTGTGACAGTTAAGGCATTTTGGTTTTACTTTTTCTTTTCCCTCCTTTCTCTTTTTTTTTTTTTTTTTTTTTTTTCTGTTGGCTTCCAATGATTGGTATGGTGTGCTTGACTTAGAAGCTCTTAGGGCAATACTGAGTGGGGACAATATAAAAACTTCTTTGATATCCAAAGTTAATTTTTCTGTTAATGAAGAAGGAAGGTCTCCCTCATCTCCCAAGAGTGCATTGTTCCTCCCTAACCTTTTTTGTTTAGTTATTCAAACCTACTTTTCTTCCTTTCCTTTCCTTTCCTTTCCTTTCCTTTCCTTTCCTTTCCTTTCCTTTCCCTTTCCCTTTCCCTTTCCCTTTCCCTTTCCCTTTCCCTTTCCCTTTCCCTTTCCCTTTCCCTTTCCTTTTCCTTTTCCTTTTCCTTTCCTCTCTTTTCTTTTTGTACGAGGAATTGGATCCACAGAGCCACATCCCCAGACCTTTTTGTGTTTTATTTTGAGACAGGATCTTGTTAAGTTGCTGAGGCTGGCTTTGAACTTGTCATCCTCCTCCCTCAGTCTCCAGAACCACTGGGATTACAGACATGAAACATCACGCCTGACAATTTTTTCAGACCTTTCTCCTTCCTTTCTGTGCTTACTCATGTGTACAGCCCTTTGCACCTAAGATCTCATGCACCACACCTTTCTTTCTCCCTACTTTATGCGCTGCTGCTTGCTCTGGCTTTGTATGGGAGCCGCAGCCTGACTTCCTGAGACATGTTACTGGCCTTTCTTCTCTCTTCTTCCCTGCTTCCTGCTAATTTTCAGTTGCTTTCCCTTCTTTCTGGCCATAGATGTAATCTTTAAGGCCAAGAAAGGGAAACTGTTTTTTTGATAAAGGATTACATATTTGAAATAATTTTTCTGTAAACCTCAGGGTATACTGGAGTTAATTTATGGAGAAAGAGCATGCCCTCATGTTGAGGGAGTTGTTGAGCTGTCACAAACCAAGTACGAGGATTGTGGATGGAAGCCATAGGGGTGCTGTCCTTGTGGAATCTGTAGTCTCTTAAGTGTTGAGTGTGGGTGGCTCCATCTTCAGGATACTTAGAACACAACAGAAAAGAGGCAACACTTCCGGAAGTATTGTGTCTGGATTGCAGAGTAGAAGGTAGTATGGCAGTTAGGGCAAAAGTAAGAGAGGTCTAGGGGTACAGCTCAGTGATAGAGCACTTACCTAGCATGTCTAAGGCCCTGGGTTTGGACTCCAAACAACAAAAAAAAAAAAGGTGGGGGTGGTGGTGCAAAAGAAAGAATATAGACAGTAGAACTTGAGTTTTGTAACTGCATATGCCTCACATGTGTAGATGTATGAAAATAAAGTCCTGGAGAATATTCTACAGCCTGTAGTATAGATGGAGCAGTGATCCTGGGTGATGGTGTCTTGTGGGTCATGGTTTGGTGTTTTTGTTTTTGTTTTTTTTTCCCCCTCTTTTTTAAAACGTATACTTGCCTCCCCCGCTTTTTTTTTGTTGTTGTTATGAAGTAATTTTTTGGTTCTGGGAGTGTGGAAGTGAATTATACTCTGAGTGGGTTACATTGGCTATGAGTTCACACAAGAGAAAGTTCCTTGGTAAATTCAGATAATGAAGTTTGTGGTTTTAAATTTAGATATAATTCAGAAGGCAGTTTAATCATGAAAGATTGGGAAAGCAGTTCTAAAAATATTTATTCCTCCTAATATTTATGTTGGAAGGGAATATGATTAAACTCTGTGTAATTTTGAATATTCACTGCCAGACTTATACTATGAAAAGCCCCACAAACCAAATAGTTGAAAGCAGTACAAAGAAGTCATCTTCAGAAACCAGAATTAGCACAAGATGACTCTGCTAATTTAGCAGATATTGTGATTCACGTAATCAGGAAGCTTGTTTTTCACAAAGGAAAAGAGAGAACAAAGAATTTACAAAGGGTAAGTCCATTTTGGAAGATCCATGAACTTATTTCAGATATTCTAGTGTGGTAAGATATTTCTTTTTTCTTTTTTTCCTCTCTCCCTTTTTTTTTTGTACCAGGGATTGAACCCAGGGGTGCTTAACTACTGAGCCATATCCCCAACCCCTTTTTATTTTTTATTTTGAGACAGGGCCTCGCTAAGTTGCTGAGGCTGGTTCTGAACTTGTGATCCTCCTATCTCAACCTCCCAAGTTACTGGGATTATAGATGTGTGCAACATGCCCAGATATTTCTTATATTCTAGAGTAGATGGGGAAGATATGAGGGCATAGAAACTGTCTGGGGCTTTCAGAGCAGGGCAGGCCACCTGCCTCCCATTTCCTTTAACAACTAGAGTGAATTTTAAAGGGATAGGCATCAAGGTAAACATCTTTGTGGTAGAAATGCTTGGACTGTGGTAACTTCCTGGGTGAAAGAATATTAGACATAGGGAAAGGATACTGTTGAGGGAGGCCTCCTCATTAAACTATGCATAAGAGCCTATTGTCCTTCTGATGCTTGGAATGAAGAAGGGGCAGCAAATTTGTGAGATATAAATCATGATCCAGGTGTCTGAGTCAGCAGCTGTGAGTCCTTTGCGTGGTGTAGATAGTTGATTACACACACACCATGGGAACACATCATGTCACAGCAGTCCATGTCTGGCAGTCAGGACTGCTGACTTCCTTTTTTGGCTGCCAGAGCACTATATGGTGATTTTTGTTGCTTTACAATGGTGATACCAAACTGTGACTTCTGTGGGTCTTTTAAAGGATTCAAAGAAGGAAAGACATGAGGTGGAATTGAGTCTTGGGATTCTTGAAGTCTTGTAGTCATGTGAAAAGAAAGAATAGATTGACCACAGGATTAGAATTAGGACACATAAGAAAAAGACCCAAATGGTTTGGTGCCATGTAGTAAAGAGCTTTTTCAAGGTCTTAGTTGCTACAAAGTAGCTTTGTGCCTTGGAGATTGTTGTCAAGAACTGTAAATAATCTGAGATTTTTACCCTTTTCAGGTTAATAAGGTAGCCTGCCAGTTACTGGATGTTATCTAGACATGTGGCCTCTAAGAGTCAAAGATAGTTACTGATGGTACAGTAGGCTGTGAACATCAGTGCATTTGTGTTTGTGTTTGAAGGGATCAGTTTCCCTTGGCCTCAAGCTCCACAGAGGTGATGAAGAAGGGCCCAGATGGATGCTTTCAGATGCTTTGGGTTGTGTTAGAGGAAGCTTGAGTTCAGGGGTCTCAGGCCAACCATTTAACCTTTACCTCATTTGCCATCCATCCAAATGTGGGTAAGGACAGCATCTTCCTCTGAGGGTTGCTGCCAGGGGCAGATTGGTTGACATGAAACAGGAAAAAGCACATGATATATATATAACAAGTGCTTAATAAACTTTGGTCAGGTCTTATTTATACACATGCATATTGTCTTAGTTACCTTTCTATTATTGTAATGTGCCTGAGATAATCAACACATAAAGAGAAAAGGTTTGGGTTTGTATAGCTCAGTGGTGGAGCACTTGATTAGCACGCCCAATTTTAATCCCTGGTGGGGGTGGGAGTGAGAAGCTCCCTTCCCTAAACCTTTCCTAATCTCATCCTTTAAGACCGGGCGCCGCCCCCCCCCCCCCCCCCCCCCGCCCCGTGCTTCTCTTCCCTAGGCAGGGTTAGAACTCTGAAGATTATGGAGAACTGCTGAGTGCCAGCTTCACCTGCACCCGCAAGAGAGGAACTCTTATTTAATGGAGAGTGCCCACTTAGTTTGGGGCATGAGGAGGTGGGCTGTGGAGTAGGGCTACCAATTACGTTGGGTTGGTGTGACTCAGGAGAGCCTGAGTATAAGAAAGGCAGTATAGCATGAAGAGCTTCCACAGTTCTGGAGATGGTAGGGTGGGAGAAAGATTGAAGGGCTCTCTCTCCTGGGGCTCTGGGGCCATCACAGTTTCCAGGCCCCTTGGGATGGACTTTTTGGTGTCCTAGGGCCTGGGGTATGGTTCTGACTCTGCTTGGAAACCATCTACTGATCAGATCAGCTCCCCAGGATTTAGCCATTGAACTGGGTTTTAGCTCCATCCTGGGGCTGAGCTGCCCATATTTGGAGTTCAGCTCTCTTTGACCTGTCAGCACTCATGGTGTATTCTGGGTTGGGTTATTATTTACCTCTGGGTGATTATTTTCATAGCTTAAAAAAAGATAAAGAAATATTTGCAAAAAACATCTGATAAAGGACTGTTACCAGAATATGCAAAGAACTCTTAGAACTCTGTAATAAGAAAACAGGGCCACCAGAAAGAGCAGAACTTGCTGGAAGCAAGTGAGGCAGAGCTACATTATTGTTGGTTGAGTACCTTGCACCAAAGCTGGAACTGAACGGAGGAGGTAAAATGAAAGATACCTGAGGATAGGATCTCCTTATAGAACTTCCTCATCTATGGGATTTGATGCCAATACTACCTTTTTTATTTTTATATATATATATATATATATATATTTTTTTTTTTTTTTTTTTTTTTTGGGTACTGCAGATTGGACACATGCTTTGCCACTAAGCTATATTCTCAGTCCTTTTTTTTGAATTTTTAAAAAATTTTGAAATAGGATCTCACTAAATTGCTGAGCCTGGCCTTGAACTTGTAGTAATTGCTGGAATTTCTGGCGTGTACCACCACACCTAGCCAAATTTACTATTTTGATAAGGGATCTTGATAGTGGAGGAGGCTGTGTATGTTGGGAGCAAAGGATGTGTGCATTATCTATATACTTTCCTCTCAGTTTTGCTGTAAACCTAAAGGAGCTCTAAAAAAGCCTAGTTTTTATTTTTTTTTAAGCAAAGCATAAAGATGTGAACATATCAATCTCAGACTTTTTCACAGTTAACAGAGATCTTGCTCTAGAAGTACTGGCTGATTATTGGGTTGCCCTGCAGGTGATACACCATTTGAAATAAATTAATCTCTTTTTTTATTTTTTATTTTGTTAATTTGCTGGTCTAGCCTTGAACTTGCAATCCTCTGTCTCAGCTTCCTGAGTCACTGGAATTACAAGCATGTGCCACTGTACCCAGCAATTAATCTTTCAAGTGAACAATTTGAATAGTCCTATCTTGGCCACAGGTGTGTAAATTATGATGTATTTATTTTGGTCTCCTCTCTTTGCTTCCAGGACAACCCTCCATATGATAAGGGGGCCTTCAGAATCGAAATCAACTTTCCAGCAGAATACCCATTCAAACCACCGAAGATCACATTTAAAACAAAGATCTACCACCCAAACATCGATGAAAAAGGGCAGGTCTGCCTGCCAGTAATTAGTGCTGAGAACTGGAAGCCAGCAACCAAGACCGACCAAGGTAAGGCATACTTCCTTATCTGCTTTGGATGGAACTGTACTGGGGATGCTACTGTTGAGTAGGGACTTGAAGGTTTCTTCTGATACCAAGTGAGGGTCCAGAGAAGTCTTACTGCATGCAGAAGTATTACTGAGGTTCTACCAGTCCTGTGGGGATGGTCGCCTCAGTTGAAAAGTTGACCTGTGTAGTATTGAGGAGGCCCTTTCGGGGCTTCTTGCAGCGCAGTGAGACACAGATATCCTGACAGTTTGCTGAATGTGCAGTGATGGGTGTGGGCACTGGTCCCTAGAAGTGATGAGGGATTGCTGGACTGCCTAGAAAAGGAAGAGAGAGAGTGGTGTCTAAGGTGGGCTTACACAGCAGGTAGCGCCTAAACTTAGGCTCTAAGGTAGAAGAGAGGTTGGTGAGTGCCTTTCAGGCTAACAGAAGGGCATGAGCCAAGACCCAGTGGCTCAGAATGGTGGGTTTGGGAGAGGTAGCCAGGTCAGACTTGAGAGCAATGTTCCTGGATGAAAGCATATAGTTGGCTGTGGAACTCTTTGAATTTAGACATGGTTGTGTATGTGTTCATTTGTCTATATGAACACACACCTGTTTTGCAGGAAAAGTATTTGACTCAGTATTATGGTTTTCCTCCCTTTTTGTTTTGTCTCCTGGGAGTAGCAAAACAATTAGAGACTCTCTTACAAAGTCCTGACATGATTTTTTTCATGGCTTTCTAATGAGAAGTAACTAAACCAATAGAAGATCTGTTTATATTATAGAATGTGGGGAGGCTACAGGTGGAGTTTTTCATTGACAGATTAAAAAGTCACTTTTTGGTGGAAGCCCCCCTGGAAGATGGAGTTAAAAGGCTTTCACAAGAAAAATTGAGTCTTAATCTTTGGAAATAATCACTATGAAAGGTGTCTGCTGGGCCTCCACATCTGAGTAGTTGATAGGGGTAGCTGCTAAATGTTTAGAGAGTGAGCTCCAACGGACTGGGCACATGGTAGTATACAAGTTGATGTTTGTTTGTTTATTTTTTGCGGTGCTAGGGATCGAACCCAGGGCCCTGTGCTTGCAAGGCAAGCACAACTGAGCTATCTCCCCAGCCCAGAAGTTGATGTTTATAACAGCTTGACACAGTTGTTCTCAGTTCATGTGGCCTGATTCTCCCCCACTCAAAGTTTTAGTTCTTTGTTAGAAGCCTGTAGCTGCATTTGTTCAGGAGCATCATATCAATCCTCACACAGCTCATGGAGACCTTGCTGAATTGTCTCTGTTCAACTACCTTGTTGGAGCATGGCAGGAGGGGGAGTTGTTCCAGGCTAGGCTGCCCAGGAAAGCCCTACATCTGATTTTGGCTACAAAGATTTTAGGGTCTCCTCCCTTGCCTGAGAACTGAAGGCATGGCAGCCAGGACTGGGGATGCTTGTAAGAAACAGATGTAGGTGCTTTGCCACCTCTTGCAGGAACTGACTGCATAAGAGGCCATGGCAATACTATTCCTATTTTAGCTTCAGATCTAGGTACATAGCTCAGATGTTCTGCTTTTTCAGGATGGGACTGCTCCCCTTCCCCATCACAAAGAGATAACTTAGTGGTGGCTTTTCATTCTTCTGTAAAATGTATCTGTTGATTTAGGATTTAAAAGGTAAAAATTTTGGTGTAGTTTCTGTGTTCCTATTTCATGATTTGGGACTATTTGGGTTTCTTCATAGATAATTATTTTGTGGAGTCTTTGTTGCATGACCTTGATCCCATTCTTACATACATCAGGAATGATGTCCCTGGCATTTTCTCTTATTTGTTACCTGTTTCTGATTTACAAATCCCCTCAATGCTTAGTGGCTTAAAGCAACAAGTTTATTGCTCATTCTGTTGGTTGTTGGGTTCAGCTGGGTGATCATTCTTGGGGTCACTCATGTGCCATATTCAGCTGGGAGCTGTGCAGTGGATGGATGTGCCAGTGGTCATCATTCACATGTGTGGCAGTTGATGTTAACTCGACTCCTTAGTTCTCTTTGTGGCCTCTTATAGGCAGGATTGGACTTCTTCATATCATGGTGAGGTTCCAGGGCAAAAGCAGAAGCTGTCAGACCACTGTGGCATAGGTGCAGAACTGGTAGAGTGTCATTTCTGCTACATTCTGTTGGCCAAGCAACTCAGAGAAGGGAAATGGACTTTCCATCTTGACAGGAGGCAGAGCAACTTTGAAGAGAAGAGATGGTTACAGAGGTAGAACAAGTGGGCAGTGACACTGAACCCCCTTGCTGGCTCCTCAGGCCTGTTTGGGGCCACATGTCCCATTGATGGCTGTCCTGGACATACTGTTGCTGTTTCCACTTGCCAGATCCTTTTGTGTTCTATATCCCATTTTTTTCTGGCCCTATTTACTGATTGCTCTTCAACCACCACCATTCTGTAATTTATTTTCGTTTTATTTAATTTTATTTATTTATTCACATATTCATTTATTTGCTTTGCTAGGCATAGAACCTAGGGCCCTGAGTATGCTAGACAAGCTCTCCCCCATTAAGTCACACCCCAGGCCCAGCATTTTCTTTTTTTGATGCCTTTCCATTTCTTCATTCATTTCCAAAAGTAATGAAGTACATGCCACCCCTTTGCTTTACACTCCCTCTGGCACTCTTCTACTGCCTTCATAGCATTCTGCTTATGATTTTCTTCTCTTGCCCTTGTCCTTAGAAAGTTAGCATTCCCATCTCTCCAGTGCTCTATTTCTTGCATTTTTGTTCCTTTTGTTGGCAGTTTAAATTTTTTAAATGTCCCCCAACATGCTAAATTGCTGTGTGGTATTCCTAAGCACAAGAAGGTTATGATGCATCTTTTGGAGAAAACACATAATAGATAAGCCTTTTTCAGGCATGAATTAAGTGCTGTGGCCATGAATTTAATGTTAATGAAAAAATGTTATGTATTAAGTAAGGCTTCTTTAAACATGAGTAATAAATGGTTGTATATTAATAAGTTAACAAAAATGTTGTGAGTACAGGCTTGTAGGAAACTGATCCTCTGTTTCCCTTAGAGCAGTGATTTAGTGTAATTCAGTGTTCACTACAAGTTTGTAGAACATAATTACTGCAAATAACAAGGTTCACTTGTATACGGGATGATCAGAATAGGTGAATCCATGGACACAGATTACAGGGTCTTAAAGGAAAGGAAGAATAGGAAGGAACTGCTAATGAGAGCAGGTTTTCTTTTGGGGGGATGAAATGTTCTGGAATTAAGTGGTGGTCATGTCACAACTTTGTAAGCATACTAAAAACGTATTGCTTTTAGCTGGGCCCGGTGGTGCACGTTTGTTATCCCAGTGATTTGGGAGGCTGAGACAGGAGAATTCACAAGTTCAAAACCAGGCTCTGTAAAAGCACTAAGCAACTCAGTGAGACCCTGTCTCTAAATAAAATACAAAATAGTGGTGGGGATGTGGCTCAGTGGCTGAGTGCCCAAGTCCAATCCCTGGTACAAAAACAAACAAAAAAACACCACTTTATGCTTTTTTAAAAAGGTTTTTCATTTTGTTTTTTTGGTATGCAACTTATATGTCAGGTTTTTAAAAAGTAAAGACTTTAAGGAATTGTTAAATATTGAGCAAGAGTGTAATGAGAAAAGTCAAGAAACATGACAAAACTGTATCAAACAGAAGGTAATACTAGAATAAAAAATTTAAAAAACAATTTTGTTCAGCACTATTTGGTTCTAATAGATATCTTAGCAACAAAACAAGGGCTTAGTTTGGTGGTTAAATGAGATTTTACTATACAAAATACAATCAGTAGCCTGGCACAGTGGCTCATGACTATAATCCCAGTGGCTTGGGAGGCTAAGACAGGAGGAATACACGTTAGAGACCTTCCTCAGCAACTTAGCAAGACCCTATGCAAGTTCGTGAGACAAAGATCCAGGTTATATAAGTAGCTGTACTGCCTTTTTAAAACTCCAAGTAAACTCGCAAGAACAACAAAGGGGAACAGTTTCCCATCTTAGTGGAAAAGCTTGGTGTGCACCGAAATATACCACCTTGAGAGCAGGTTTTGTTTTATTTGCGGGGTGGGGGTAGGGGTGCCATTTTGGTTTTGTGTTTTATTTTTTTACTGGGGATTGAACCCAGGGGCACTTTATAACTGAGCTATATCCCTAGTCTTTTTTTAAGTTCCCTAGGATGGCCTTGAACTTGCCATCCTCCTGCCTCAGCCACCTGAGTTGCTGGGAAGTGCTCTAACACTGAGCTACATCCCCAGCACCCCCAACCTTTTAAAATGTCTTTTCAGAGATAGGGTTTTATTAAGTTGCTGAGGCTGACCTCAAACTTGTGATTCTCCTGCCTCAGCCTCTCTAGTAGCTGGGTTTACACATGTGTGCCACCATGTCTGGCTCTGAAAGCAGATTTTCATTGAAGCCATTCAAGTGTCCTTTGAAAGATTGTTTTCACCTAGTGTGGTCACTTCCTTGCATGGTCAGGATGACAGAAGGGAGACCCACATGATTATTTTCATGTTATTTTTCTTCTTTGCAGTGCTGGAGATCAAACCTAGGGCTTTGTACATGCTAGGCAGGTGCTCCACCACTGAGCTATACTCCTGGTCCTATTTTAATGTTTATTAAAACACTTTTTTATGACAAAAGTGATTTCCCATTTGAGTCACTGGCATTTCCTTGCCTCCTATTAAAGAGCTGGGGGTGCCTTAAGGAAATAGACTAAGTAAACAGTAAGGTAGGTTTTGTGTGAATATAGAGCAAACTGTGGAATGGGTGACATCAGTAGAATAAGAACAGAATAGCTTTATCATCATTTCTGCTCATTCAGATGAGAATAAAATCTGCAAAGGGCAAATCTTATAGTACTCTAGAGGTACTATATGTGGTGGGTACAGGGAGGGAGATGATAGTGTCTGCCCTGAGGACTGTGGAGATTGAATTAGAGACCTGCAGAAAGCCTTCCAGGTCTTTGACCCCTGCACATTCTTCAAGGTCCACACTCTGCACTTGGTGATCCAGCCACCATCCTCCCCACACAGCCTTGACCCTGCTTGGCCCTGCGTGTGTCAATTCTTCCTCATCTTTGTCCCAAGCCTTACTGTGGTCAAAAGAGCCTTCTTTTCCCACTTCTTACCTGGTAGCATTAATAGGAACATTGGGGCAGGTGGTCTTTGTGCTATAACCTTCACCAGCATATATTATTGGCTAGTCCTACCTCTGTGCATGAGGCAGCCTGTGTCAGCATTTCACTTCATTCCTTGTAATGCTGGGTGAAAAGCATGAATACCTTAGAGTAACCTATGGCATCAGCAATCCAGAGTAGTGTGGACTGTCATCCAGTGCTTTCTCTTAATTACAGAGGAGTGATGGGTTGAGTTTTGGTAGTCAGAATTTTGAATAAAGAGAACATGTTGTCTTAAAAGCACTAGATATAAATTGATGTTGAAGTCAGAGTTTCTATCCTGAGATTAGCTGCCTTTTGCCCATGCACTTTCTGAGTCTATTCTAATGCCCAATGCCTTGTCCTTCTTTTGGCAGTAATCCAGTCCCTCATAGCACTGGTGAACGACCCCCAGCCCGAGCACCCGCTCCGGGCTGACCTAGCTGAAGAATACTCTAAGGACCGTAAAAAATTCTGTAAGAACGCTGAAGAGTTTACAAAGAAATATGGGGAAAAGCGACCTGTGGACTAAATTCTGCCGCAAGTGATTCCAGCAAGTGTGAGCAGAGACCCCGAGCAGTGCATTCAGACACCCCGCAAAGCAGGACTCTGTGGAAAATTGACACGTGCCACCGCCTGGCGTTTGCTTGTGGCAGTTACTAACTTTCTACAGTTTTCTTAATCAAAAGTGGTCTAGGTAACCTGTAAAGAAAGGATTAAAAATTTCAGATGTTCTAGTTTTGCTTTCTTTGTTTTAAAAATCACTGCTTCAATCTACTTCAAAAGAATGGTGTTTCTTTTGTCCAAATTTACCCCAAATCTTCAAGTTACATTTAGCCCATAAGGTTAAAAAAAAATAATAATAAGGTTGTGGTTCCCCTTCTTCCCTGCCCTTGCAACTTCCACTTTCTCACATTGTTTATTTTTCATATATTTACTTCCTCAGAACCAATTACCCTGTGCTCCGCAAAGGAGAAGAAATGGCTCTGGTGATTTTTCTTCTCCAATATCACACTGCCCCGTGTGGGAATTAGTTCAAATTCTCCTGCTGCCAATTTATAACATTCTTTTAAAAAATTACAAAACAACCCCCCCCCAAAAAAAAAAAAAAAAAAAAAAAAAGCTGTGCAAAGGGAGGCCCACTCCTTACGTAAAAATCTGGCTAATGTTCCCACAACAGTGTGGATTAAATGGGCAAACCCTGAGGTCTGTGTAATGATTGAACTACAGCCTGGCTAGCCTGTGTAGGGAAACCCTGTAATGTGAGGTCTGTGGTGATCCCAGAGCGAGGGCCTGCCAGCCAAGGATGCTGTGCACTTGTGAAATGAATTTCTCACAGAAAGGCTCTGATCAGGCAGAAGGCCAGCACCCCTTCCTGCAGCCATGTTAGAAGATCTACTGGTCATCGCAGGCAAAGTAAAAGCCAGAATATACATTTGAAATTCTAAGTTCCACCTGAATGTGCCACGGAGCTCTCCGACTCCTCAGCGCAGCAGTCCCACCACAGCCCTTCATTGGCACAGTTTGACCCTTTGTGGGATCAGAATTGGCAGGACTCAGCTTTGTAACTGACAACAATCTGGGGTCACTGGGGTCTCTGTTGGCCCCTTCCTTCGGAGCAGCCGCTGGCTCAGCCCAGGAACAAGATGGCCTTCCCTCTCCCTTTGGACTCAACAGCCTTTGCAGAGTCAAGCTCCACTTGATGCTCGCTCAATAATATCCTTTCAATGTGTTTTATATTGTTTTGATTGCCTTTTTTTGTAGAAATAAAAATTGACCTTAGAGGTTATCATCAGATGAACTTTGTAAGGATTTGAATGTTAATGTCTTTTCAAGGCAAGTGGGACTGTCCCTGAAACAGTAGAGAATACATGGCATTCTGACACCCTGAGGAAGCTGATGATCCAAACGCCATGTCACCAACTCTGCTTCTACCACTGGCGGCTTTTCTTCTTGGCTACTGGGGGGACTAGATCCTCTGGAGAAGATGACTTCAAGAAACTTTGCTTTCTTTTTTGACTTTAGTTCTATAACTTGAGATCTTTCAGGGCTCACAGCCATGTAAGTCAGGTCTGGGTTTCGTCTGTGCAGATGTCAGAAGTAATGGATAGGTTAGGCAGCATAACACTGTTTAGTTATCTAAGCAAGTGGCCCCTGCAGGGTATAATGAGCTCACCTTCTTTAATCCTAGGTACTCGAGGGACAAGTTTCTGGAGACTCCCGTATGCCCAGGATGGCAAGAGTACTGAGCTAGCGTTTCCAAATCTGTTCATTAATAGAAAGGTGATAATGGATTTTATTTCACTCACACTCAGATTTGTAATAAAATGCCACATGGTTAGGAGATATCCAAACAAACCACCATTTGTTCTTGTTGCTTCTCTGAATCCAGAAATATTGCCATTCTTGGAAACTGTCCCATTGCTTCGTATTTCTGCCAACGTAGCTCTGCCTGCCTGTCACCCACTCACTGCTCTCTGCTCACCGTGGGAAGGTACACTTATGCCGGCAGCCCCTCTCAGGGACTTTCAGCCCTGGCACTGGCACCCCATGGTCTGCCCCGGCAGCAGAGGCCTGGCTTTCTAGTGGGTGTTCTTCCCTTTGGCCTGGGTGGCTTGTTCCTTCTGGCCGTGCCCCGAGGCAGGCTTTGAGCAAGCTCGTGGCTAGCCCTGGCTGCTCCAAAACCAAAAGCTGGATCCTCTGGAAATGAGGAAAGCTGTAGAGTAGCCACCTACCACTGACCCATGCTGGCTCAGGATTTCACATCTGCCTAGTTCTTTGAAGTGCCCCGGGTCCTCCTCCTGTCCCTCTCCATAATGATGGAGAATAGGCTTTCTAAGATGCTGCGATCCCATTCTGCTGCCCTTAATAAAAATGTTCTCCAACACCAGTTTGTGTGGGTTTCTTCCTTCCTTTGGAGGTGGGCATTGCCAGGGGCCTGTGCTCTTGGAGATTGGGGAGGGGTGGCTGGGGCCTCTGAGCTCTTTCCCTTTTCCCAGTCTCTTCATAAGAGGTGCACACGAGGTGTACTTATGTCCCCAGAGGGAAGCAAATGGGGTATAATCAACAATGGACAAGCAGAAGAGTCTAGATGATCAAGGCCTGCAGAGGAACCCTGTGGATGTCTAGTAAGGGAATAGCAACTTCCACACATGGGTATGTCACCTCAGTCCCCCTATAACCCCAAGAGAGTAGTGATGCTATGATCCATGTGTAGCAGAGGCGAAAATACTGAGAAGGGTGGCTTGATAGATGTCCTAATGAGAGTGGGCCTAAGTCATTTCCCTTAGGGGTTTCTAGCCAGAAACTGACCCAGAGTTCCCCCAGAAGGCTGGACGCCAGGGTGCTGCAGCAAAAGTGCCATCTTGGTGCAACACCTAGCCAGCTAGTGACACTTAGTTTTTTGTTCAGGCCAAGTTCCCTTTCTGGAACTGGATGCTAGATGAGACCAGGACTATCTGTCAGTCTCGGAGAGCAAAAGCTTCCTGTGGGTGTTACTTTATTAGGGACAAGAAGGGCCTTTGCCTTTAATTGCAGGTGGGCTGCTCTGCCACATGGATGTGCCATATGCTTTATCCTCTGAGTCTCAAGACAGCACTGTGAACACCATTATCCCTATCCTTGTTTTTATAGAAGGGAAACAGGTTCTGGGTGATGGTAAGCATCTGGATGTTTTTGCACTTATCCTGAGTTTGTTACATCCCACCAATCAGCACATTTCCTCCCAAGGGGTCCAGACATGGCCACAGACTTTCTCTCTCCCCCAAAAGTCAGAATCCTAGAGAACCCTATAGACTGGCTTCTCTGACCAAGGGCTTATGTCTTCCTCACTGCCAAACAGGCAGGCAGCTTCTATGCCTTGCTCCAACTTGCATATGGCTTTGCTTCTGTGCCCCTCACTTGCCATCCAAAAGCCAGATCTGGTCTTGATTCTTCCTGCCCTGGTTTTTCTTCCTCTCCTGGCCTTCCCAAGTTCACTGTGGGCAAATGGCATCATTCCAAGACAACAAAGTGAAGGGTGGGACTGTTAAGTGCGGCATGGTGCCTGACCCAGGTCATGCCTGGTAAATGTCTATTTTCTGGGTGACTGGGACATGTTATTCATAGGGATCTTGGGGAAGCAGACAGGCTTCAAGACCAGAGTAGAAATGACTTGCCCAACACCGTGCAGAAACGGGGAAGAAAGTCACCTCCTCTGGAGCACCTTTCTGACCCTGGTGGCTATTGGGCTCTCAAACTGTGGCCCCTAGCTGGAGGCACACTAGGGTAACCAGGACAGTACCTCCTGGCAAAACCTACCTTTGGTCTCATACATTACTATGGGCTTCTTTAACTTTATCTCCTAGTGTGGCCCTGATCACATTGACTGTTAACCATGAAAGCTGGGATGTGTCCCAGTATCCAGCCCTGCTGGCACAGAGTAGTAGACCCACCATATGTGAACACTGAGTGAATATATAACAGTAAGTCACTGCATAAGTGACTTACTTATGCAGTAAGTTTTGGCTTAAGAAATACCCCACCTCTATCCCAGCCATGCTAGTAGACCACCAGTAACCACTCCTATAACATCTCCTTATTACTTTCCCTTCTTTTGTGATGTAGCCCTTGGTTGCCTGATTCTCCTACCAGTCTGGCCAAGCCTTCTCATTTATCTCAGATTCTTAAGATCCCAAGGGTTGTTCTAAACTTCCATCTCTGCTCATCTCTCCTTGCCTCCCTGGGTATTAACAACCATTTCCAGTTTTAACATTTGTGCAGAACCCTAAGCCTTCTGCCTACCCTGTACCTCTCTTCTAAGCCTCAGAGCCACACCACACAGCCAGTGTCCATTCCTCTGAACACTCCATAGCAGAACTCTTCTTGTGGGAGCTGCCTCTGTGTCTACTAACTGCCCCTGGGCCACTCCAGCTAGCACCAGCTAGCAGCCTGAAGAAGTGTGACCACTAGATCACCCAGAACCAAAGAAAAGGAGGTAAAGGCTAGACAACAGATGGGACTAAACTCACACTGATTCCTCCTGTTCACAAGCATGAATGAAAGGAAGTAGTAATGGTGCTGTAGCTGTCAGAGTCAAGGTCAAGGGAAGGTTAGGATGGAAGACTAGCATAGAGACAGAAAAAGATGTGGCGGGGGGGTGGGGGGCTGGGAGATGGGCTGAAGTCAAGGGGATGGAGGCATGGAGTGCATGCCAGAAGGAGAAACATGATACCACCTTTACTCTTTCAGAAAGCTGGGTGCAGTGGCACATGCTTGTAATCCCAGCACCTTGGGAGACTGAGGCAGGAGGAATTCAAGTTCAAGGCCAGCCTCAGCAACTTAGCAAGATCCTGTTTCAAAATTAAAACTTAAGAGGACTCGTGATATGGTTCAGTGGCAAAGCAACCCCTGGGTTCAATCCCTAGTAGCAAAACAAAAACAAAAAAACCACCTGTCCCTTTAGACTGTGTTCAGTAAGAGCTCTCTAGGCACCTCATCCCATGATTGATACAGACTAGGGTCCAGTGCACTTTGAATAAATAAATCAGTCAAAGCCCTGCCCTACCACTCCAACCTCTGGGTCTATAAAATAAAGATACATGAAATTAAATGAGACAAGGAGGACCATGTGGTGTTCCATCTGTCTTTCTATCCTTTGGAGTGGGGCAGGAAGACTCTGTCCCTCAAACTCCCCACTGATAAGTCTCAGGGTCCCCGAGCCAATTAATATGGGAGCCCTGTCCATAGGGCATCCGTACATCACCAGGCCCAGTTAGGAATCCCAGGTTCCCATTTCCACAGAAGACTGCCCCTCCTGGAAAAATTTAAACATACTAATTTTTTAAGCTTCCAGGGGGGGCTCCTCAGACCTGTCCTATAGAATGACTTATTTAGAACAGATAACCTTGTTTTAAGCTAAAATTGAAGTACCATATACCTCCCAGAAGCAGCTTGATGGTACAATCCCATTCCCATCCCTCACAAAAAATAAAGAAAAATCAGGTGAAGGTGACACATGACCTGTAATACCAACTACTTGGGAGGCTGAAGCAGAAGAATCCCAATTCTAGCCCAGCCTCAGCAACTTAAGTTTTAGACCTTGTGTCAAACTAAA
The DNA here is from genome assembly GCF_902686455.1 of Sciurus vulgaris. NCBI lineage: Eukaryota > Metazoa > Chordata > Mammalia > Rodentia > Sciuridae > Sciurus > Sciurus vulgaris. Next base: position 123,429,212 of record NC_136468.1, on the reverse strand, counting down.
AACTGAAAAAGACTAGGATGCAGGTCAGTAGTAGAGTGCCACCAAGTTCAGTTCGCAGTACCAAAACAAACAACAACAAAAATACTGAAGTATATATGGATGCAGTACTCCTATAGCTACTTGGGAGACTGAGGAGGGAAGATAGCTTGAGCTAAGGAGTTTGAGGCCAGACTGGATGACATGGTGAGAATCTAACCAGTGAAGCACAGTAATACATGCCTGTAATCCCAGTGACTAGGACGCTAAGGCAAGAGGATGGCAAGTTGGATGCCAGCCTTAGCAACTTGTCAAGGCCTTAAGCAACTTAGTGAGACTCTGTCTCCAAATTAAAAAAAAACATAAAAAAGGGCTGGGGATATGACTCAGTAAAAGTGCCCCTTAATCCCCATTAACAAAAAACACACCTAAGCATAAACAAAACCAGAATACAGAATGTTTGCATATCTTTCTGGAATACTGACTTGGTCTGGGCCACAGAGGAGTTGCCGTGTCCATTCTTTTTTCTGTGGTTTCATGAGCACTGTTTATAAACCATCCAAATCTGAAAGACACATATTTTATTTACATGCCAATCCCTGTCCATTGCCCCTGAACAATCAGGTATTTATATTGCATTGTGAATTGTCACCAAATGTTCTGCAGGCCCAGATGTCATTAGCTGGGCCTGCTTGCAGCCAAGAGTGGCTACCTAATACCTGGCTGTCACTCTGAGCCATGACCTGGGCACAGAGCTGGCAGTGTTTCACTGTGGGAAGTGGGTTCCTGCCCCAGGCCCTGGTTCCAGGCTGTGCCAGAGCTTATTCTGGCCCCTTTACTTCACACTAAGGGGCATTAGTGCTTGGCTCACTGTCGGGCCTTAGGGTGGGGTAAGGCTCCAAGAAGCGTTCCAGAGTGGCCTCGCAGGGGACTCCTGGGGCCTCTTGGATTCCAGGTCGTCAAGGGCGCAGAGCTGCACACCATCTTGGGCAAGCTGGGCCCGCAGGGTGGGCGCTGTGAGGACCCGCAGTTCATGCAGCCGCTCCCAAGAGCAGGAGAAAGCATCCGGGCCCTCACCACAGCCCCCGGCTGGAGGCACACTGGGGTAACCAGGGTGTGCCATCAGCTCGGCTGTCAGGGCATGGTCTGCCGGAATACCTTCCAGGGCTCTTGCCAACGCCCCCAGCACGCGGTGAGCGGACATGTGTCTGCCGCAAGTGCTCAGGCCCACGAAGGCGTCCGTCCACCTGTAGGTGCTGGGGCATCAATGGCAGAGCAGGAAGACCCTGAAGGCTAGTCAGGGGTCAGGGCGGGAAGGAACTAGAGTGGGGCAACAAGTCAATGCCTGACCTTTTTCCACGTGAAAAAGGGACACAAGCTGGACAGGTGAGACCCTGGGGATAGGGTCGGGGTTGGGAGTTGGTGCTCACCATAGGCCATGACGGGAGAAAGGGCCCACAGCTGCCCTGGCATCTTGCTCCACTGTGCAGGCGAAGGCACGTGCTGGGTCTTCCAGCCACGCGCAACCACTCACACCACGTTCCAGCGGCAATCGTGTGAAACGCACGCCATAAGCCTGCAGCGACTCGGCAAACACCTGACACACGCCTGCTGAGGAAGCTGGCTCAGAAAGGAGTCTCCTCACCTGGGAGCAACGCCACCCAACCTAGGAGCATGAACCCACGAACCTGGGAGTACGTGCACATGCTGATGCCCGTTTACATGTGTAGGGGCCCTGCCCAGCAATTCTCGGAAGCGGCTTAGTTGGGCCTCTAGCTCTTCCCGCACCTGGAAAGAGAAGCATAGACAACTTGAGCTTCAGGGAGCAGCCCCAGAAGATTCCCTTCTTGTACAACTGTGTGACTGCTCCAGTGTTTGAATGAAGGAAGTATCTTGCACCCGCTCCTGCCCCTAACGACTTCACGGTATCTTCCGGTTCAGCTTAGGGGTCAACGCGAGTATTCTCCTGCAGCCGCGCCTCCGCACCTGGGGTAAAGCCACGTCTCCTGCAGCTACCGCCTCCCGGAATCCCATCTTGCCCAGAAAGAAGCCTTCGCGGCTGAGCAGCGACGAGGCGCCTTGACGGGCTGGGCCTACGGGTCGACCTTCTGACAGGTTGGCGTGGAGGCCCGTTGGGATGCTGTGCCTGTGGGCGGAGCAGGTTCTAAGCCCTGACGCCGAGAGGCAATGGCATCCCCAAACCCGCCGGATCCTGTAGGGGGCCGCCCTCACCTGCGGGCCAGCTCCGCCGCGCTCTCCGCGGCCGCGCCGTTGACCAGCAGGGACACGCTGGTCACAGTCCCTGCCAGAAAGGCCTCCACGATGCCCTCATCTCGCCGCGGACAGTAACCAAAATCATCGGCGGTGACTACCAGCCGCACGCGCGGGCCCGCCATGTCAGCCTCAAACCTTTGAAGGAGACGTGAGGGGGTGGTCTAGACAGCTCAGGCCCCGCCCAAGAACGCTGCCCGAGACCCCGCCCCGACGCACACGCCTAGACGCGACTGCACTTCGCCTTTGTTCTCGCCACCTAGTGGTTCCTAGTTGGCTATGCAACCACTCGGTCGACTGTGCTCTGCCTTAACTAGTTCAAGGCTGCATTTATTGCACCAGGAAGAACTTTCCTTGACCGCAAAAGTGAACGTCGAGCGGGGCGCCGAATTGCACGCCTGTAATCCTAGCAACTCAGGAGGCTGAAGCAGGAGGATTGCAAATTTAAAGCCAGCCTCAGCAATTTAGTAAGATTCTGTCTCAAAATAAAAAGGGCTGAGGAAGTGACTCAGTGGTTAAGCTCCTCTAGGTTCAATCCCCAGTACCAAAAAAGAGAGGAAAATAAAAGGTGAACGTTGAGAAATTATTTTATAGAAATAGCAACAGAAAAGAGAAAGAACGGAAATGAAAGGGGTGGTGGGAGAAAGAAAGGAAAAGAAAAAACTCCTGTACTCTTTCCAGAGGTCACCATTGCTAACTTTGTGGGTAATGTATTTCTAGTATTTTCTCTAAGCAAATAAATGCACCCAATTTCACTTCACCATCCAAAAATGATCACATCGATGCTACTGCTTTCTTGTAATATTTTTCTTTTTTCTTTTTGTTTTTATAGCAGTGCCTATGAACAATTTTGGTGTTATTAGCTATTTGACTTCCTTTTCAAATTGCCTATTGTCCTTTACTTTTTTTTCTAAGAAGAGACTTTTTCTTCATAAAAGCTCTAAACAACAAGAAAATGAACATGTATGTCATAATAATGACTTCATTTGAGAAACATTAGCCTCTGTGTCTCTCTGGAGTTCTGTCCAAAGTTACAACTTTTACATTTATAACTTCACTTTTATGACTATGTCACTAGTTACCATGGTGACAACCAGAGTTTTCATTTTAATGCTACTGTTGATTTTTTTTTCTCTACGGAAATTATGGTATTTGTCTTTGAGATTGGTAATGTCATTCATTTTTACAGATAAGGAAACTGAGGGTCAGAGAGGGGAGGTATGGTCCTTCAAGGAGTAGTGAATCTGGGACTGGTCTCTGCAGCTCTGGGCCTACACCTAGGCCTGCTCTGGTCCTTTCAGTCCCGTCTTCACCTCCTAGGTCAGAAGAAAAGAAGGTAGAGTAGAACTTGAGAATAACAAATAATACCTCATGGGGCCTTGTAAGTATTGGAGGACTCAAAAAACCCTTTAACCAAGCTTTTGATATATAGCCTGATGTTGTAAAGAGGAAGAAGACATTTGTTCAGAATCTTCTGGGTGCCAGGCACTGGAAGTATTAGAGATTAGGGTTGACTGTTTCAGCTCCTACCCCAAAGGAGCACCATTTGGTAGACAAGTAACTACATGGTGTGGTAGAATCTGGCATGGGGTTTGCAGTGACTCTGTTGGGGGTGGTGGTCAGAAGGGGAAAGGAGAGAAAACATTGTAATATTACATAGGGCCTCTCTTAGGGTGTCAAGTGTGTTGCATGAAGATTTTATGTAATCCCTATTCTCCCACGTGGAAGGACATTCAAGCCCATTTACAGATAAGGATAGGTTGAGTAACACCCTCAAGAAACAGCAGAGCCAGGAATTGAAGCTGGCCAGGTCTGTAACTGAGAGCTGGGACTCTTTCCTCTGTTCTCAGGGAAACTGCAGAAGAGGGCTCAAACGGGACGCTGTGGTCATTTACACTGGGCGACGGGAGCAGGCCCCTGGAAAGAAGAAATAAAAGCAGGAAGATGAGGGCTGTGCAACTACCAGGGAGGAACTGAAGGTGTGTTTGTGTTGAGGTTGGAGGCCATGGCTTTTGCCCTTAAGCTCCCCTTGGGGTAGCTGAGGATCAAGGATCCGAGCCCCCAGCTTCAGAGGTCCTCCGGCCAGAGAGCAGAATGCACGCACAGCCACCGACTGAAGTCGCGGGCGATTGTGAATGTGAATCGGAGCCTGGCGCAGTGGGGGCGGAGTCAACGTGGCCCCGCCCCAACCATTGTGTCGGGTGAAGCAAGTGAGCGAGAGGACAGTTGCTAACCAATCAGGAGGCGGAATCTAAATAACCAAGCGGGGAGGCCTCCCTGCTACTCCAGCTCATTGTGAGGCGGTTCTTATGTGCGCGAAGACAGCACAAGCTAGCCGAGGTAGGGTCTCTGGTGAGCGGGTTGATCATGATGAGCCTGGGGCGGACGCTAGGAGGCCCCGGGTCTAGGAGAAGAGAGGATCGGACACACCAGACCCAGAGACCACTGAGACAGGATACGAACGCCCCCGGGTATCCCCGAAGACTTCAAATGGGGCAGTTCTCGGACTCTTAGAGGGCTCAGGGCAGAGGAAGGGTTGGGCGCATGAAGGACAACAGAGTGCGGGAAGCGAGGTACCCGCGGACCACAGGGCCACTGACATAGTGGAGTACGGACGGAAAGAGACTTGGACTCGTGAGACCTGGACGGACCCTCACGACCCTTACACTATCTTCCCGCGTTCCGCAGAGTGGAATCTGTTGTGGAACTGAAGAGAGAAGGCAGACAGAGGGCTTGACTGCTCATATTATGGCCAGCTGCCGCCACCACTCAGGATACCTGGCGGACGATGAGGCTGGCCACAGCACATACATAGCTCGGGTAAGTGAGCCTAGCAGGATCCGACCCTGATGCCATGGACCACTAATACTCTTTCTCGTTTCCTATTGATCTCCTCTCTGGTCCTCTTAGTGAAGTCCTTATTATAGGCTTGACCTCTCCTACGACCCCTTGCTGGGCCCTGATCTCCCTTGATTTCATTCCCTATGTCCCCTGACTCCAGTGACACAAGAGGGACTCGGATTAACTAGGAACTCTGAGTATGAGCATGGAGTCATACTCAGGGTCCAGTACTCAAGTTAGAGAAGCAGCCACAGGAAGGGCAGGGCTCAGGACCTCAAGTGCTCCCTGCAGCACAGCAGTGGAGACAGGAACGGCTTGCTCCTTGGAGAGATTCAGAACCACAGAGTCAGAGGGGTTTTATGATTTGCCCAATCACATCGTCGGTAAGGGTAGAAGTGGGCTTTCACCTGGTCCTGTGTATGTGAAATGTAGGTTTGGGGAACATTTCGGGGCAATCCTAAATAGATCCTCATCAGCAAAGTGGAGATTGAACCTCAAAAGGTGCTATTGTGGACGCTGTCACACAGCCTGAAGATGGCAGAGCCAGGGTCCAAACCCAGAATTAGGATATTATAAAATGCAATTCCCAGGCTTTGGATTTAGTTCACTGGTGGAGCTCTTGCCTCACAAACTCAAGACCCTGGGTTCAATCCCCAGTACCACCAAAAACAAAAAACAAAACTAATTTCTTCCACTGCTCAATCTCCACCCAGCCTCCTAGCAGCATCTTAGGACAGGGACCTCCCTACCCTGCAGGGCATCCTGCACACTGTGAAAAGCTTGTCTGCTTAGGTGCAGCCACCCAAGAAGTCTCTGTTGCCAGAAATGGGGTCAACCTCCAGACTGGGTCGTATGCCCCACCCACCATCAATGGATGGCAACTCAGCATACCGGGGCCACCGCCAAACTGCTAAGGGCCCTCAGGCTTTTGGTAGCTTCCTGGATTTCCTGACTGAGGGCCAGGTGCTGGACAGCCTACAGACCGTGGTGGAGGAGGCAACAGAGCGCATGGCTTCCATGAAGACAGAGGCTGGGGTGCCACTGGTAGAGGTCCAGGACCCAATTGAGGTTCCAAGTGGTAGGCGGCAGACACGTGTGCGACCCAGCTTCAGCACTGTGCACCGACACCGTGCTCAGCCCAGCCTCTGTACTGGACGCCCCAACAATTACCCATCTTGTTCCAGCTCCATGTCTGACTCCCATAGCAGCATCACAGCTGGCTGTCTGGGCTCCCACAGCTGGAACAGTGACCTGGGTACTCAAGGCTTAGGCTCACTGCCACCCATGAAGGACAAATTGCTACTGGAGAAAAACCTCAAGCGACTGCTGCGGTTGGAGAAGAAAGGGGTGAGATGGGGGCCATGCTTGGGGCTAGTATGGGGGGTGAACAGGCCTGGGCCAAGCCCACTTGGCTGCTCCTGGACACCTCTCAGAATCCTTGTCTTTCTCTGCAGAAAGGACTGAGTCAGCCCTGTTCCCAGAGGGACTCCCTGCTGTGGGACTCACTGGACAGCCAGACAAGCAGCCAGTGGACCCGGGAACAGCCCTTGTCTTGGTTCTCAGGGCTGCTGGGCTCCAACTCAGGAACTCCTGAAGCATCAGAGATGGGACCTGGAGAACGAGAGCTGTTTTTCCTCAAACGAGAGTTCCACAAGGAGATGAAATCTTTGCTGAGCCAGCCAGCATCCTTTGAATTGCCTGGTTACTGTTCACTCCGTGAGCCCCATTGCACCCTGGACTTCCTAGCTAAGCACCACCTCTTTCCTGCTCTGCAGACTGTGGTCAACCAGGCTGTGGACAAGCTCAGTGGTGCCCGCCGCCCAGATGGCTGCCCTCTCTTCCCTGCCAACTGCGATCCCAACCCAGCATTGTCGTTTAACTTGCTGCCACAAGACTCCAAGATGGCCACACCCACTGGGAGAGGGGAACCCTGTGATTCCCTTCTCACTACAGCTTCCAACCCCAAGATAATTCCCAGAAAAATCAAGGCCAGACGGGGCTCCCCCCCAGTGTCCAATGCCCAGGTGGCCACCAAATTCAGGCTCAAGGTGAAACACACAGAAGAGACCAATGTTCCTAACCCCTCACTTCACCCCAGGCAGGGAGCCCCTGACTCAGATCCCAAATTACAGAAAACACCTGTGTCCCGGACCTCCAGCCAGAAAGCTCAGCCCTGGCATGGCTTGCACCTCACCCTGCCTGCACCTGGGATCACAGTAGAGTTGGCCTCTAGTCAGAGTTGCCTCAGAGGACCAGTCCCACCTCCACATGCCTCCTCCCACCCTCTTTCCTCCTACCTTCTCCCCATGATCTCCCCTTCTGCTTCACTGTGTCCGAAGGTGATCCCCTCAAGAGTGGGGCAGGGAGGCTTGGGGACAAATTTGAAGGGCAAGGGCCCCATCATCCACCATTCCTAGCAGCCACTGTTACTGGCAGGTGCCCAAGATTAAGGTCTCTCTTGACCTGCATTATGGAAACCTGCTGGGCATAGTACAAACTGCTGGAATACCAGGAGTCCTGGCCTAGCTACTACTAAGAGTTGTCAGAGATGAATAAAGGCTATTTTTTATCCTGGGTATTTTTTTTAATGTTTGTGAATCTTGGAGGTCCTCTATATGGGAGAGTCTTGACCCTTATAGACAGCAGCCTTTGCCCAGGGTGGGGACCTGTATCCTACAATTTAGTTCCCTCTAATTCAACTGCAGGACTCTCCAGTCTCTCTCTCTGCTTAGGCAAAATTGCCCAGGGAGACTATGTGGACAACATAGGTGGCTTTACCCTGGTGGGTCTCTAGCAGTGCCCTAATCCCTCCTTCACCAAGGTCCAGGCATGCTTCCCTCCGAACATGGGCTGCAGCATGAGCTTATAGAAGCCCAGGTTTTTGAGGCTCAGGTTTGCTAACTCTAATTGAGGTCACTGGCCTTGCTCCAGGCCTAATAGGTGAGGCAGGTAAAGTGAGCATGAGGGTTGGCTATTGAGGGTCACAGCTCAGAAAATGTGGTAGGGTTATACCCTTACTGTGACAAGTATGGCTTCTTTATTTGTGACAGGCAGGGCTGGTGGGCTGCCAAGGAGGGTGCAGCAGATGTGATGGGTGTCACAGGGCAACAGGAGAGATAAGATCAACAAGATGTGTGACATGTCTCCTTTTCCCTCCTTGGCTGCCACACAGAGCCCCAGTGCCAAGTTCACGAAGAAGAAGCCGCTGCCTTCCATTTCATCCAAGTCCAGCATGTCCCATCTCTCCAACCCCTGGTACGAGGAGCTCATCAATTTCTTGGTTGAGCAGGCAGTCTCCTTGCTCATCTGCAAGTACAAGTTTGAGAACAACCTCAATAAGCAGCTTGGCTTCATCTCCTTCCCAGTCACTGAGACACTCATGGACCTTTTCCTGGGTTTCAAGAAGGTGAAGGGTTCCCATATCCGCCTGTCCTCAAAGATTGACTGGAGCTGCCTGCTGCACAAACTGGAGGAGGACCATTTGGTACAGCAGGCCTCAAGGCAGGCCTCGAGGCTGGGAGCCCACCATCCCAGTGGCACCTCCCAGCTTGGTGCTTCCCAGGTCAGTGCCTCCCACCATCGTGTTCCCCATCTTGGCCCCTCCCGGCACAACATAGTGCCCCTCACTGCACAACCCACCATGCAACCTGAGCCAGTAACTGACGAGGACCAGGCCCAGGCCCAGGCCCAGGCCCAGGCCATGGAACCTGGCCCGTCCCTCAACACTGAGCTGTCAATCCACCAGCTACACAGCACTCAGGAGCCTACTACAGAAGAGGGGAAGATACCCACAAGCCTATCAGAGCCCAAGCTGTCTGTGTCATCCACCACCAGCATAGGTTTCAGTCCTTTCAAGTCCAAGGAAATGGTGAACATTGAGGACACTAACAGCAGTGGCGAGGACCAGGATAAGGGCAGTGATGCGGACAAGGACAAGGTTAAGGGCAGTGATGAGGACAAGGCTGAGGATGAGGGCAGCAGCGAGGACAAGTATGAATATGAGGGCAGTGATGAGGACAGGTATGAGTATGAGGGCAGTGATGAGGACAGGTATGAGTATGAGGGCAGTGATGAGGATGAGGGCAGTTATGAGGACAAGGATGAGGATGAACACTACTCTGTGTCTGAGAGTGAGTCCCAGAGGTTCCCTAAGCCTGGATTGGAGACAACCATTAACTACTCTGTGGACATGGGCCACAGTGATCCCACATGATGTCCCTCCCGATAAGCCACACCGAGTGCTCCATTCCCAGCTCCTCCTCCTGCTCCTTTGGATTGACTTTCTGCTCAACTGGCCCCTGCCCTGAGTAGGGGTCAGGATGGGCTGAATCCCGGCGAGAAGTTCTGCTGACACTCTCAGGGGAGCCAATGAGAGAAATATGTTTAAATAAATATGTTCATTTCTCATCCTGAGATTACTGCCTCCCTTTCTTTCCTTCTTTGCACCTGCCTCTTTTTTTTTTTTTAATCTTCAAGGAGATTTACCATTGAGCCACATCCCCATCCCGTTTTATTTTTTTATTTTGAGACAGGATCTCACTGAGTTTCTTAGGACTTCACTAAGTTGGTGAGGCTGGCTTTGAACTTGTGCTCCTCCTGCCTCAGACTCCCAAGCTGCTGGAATTACAGGTGTGTACCACCATGCCCAGCTGCACCTGCCCTTTAGTAGCACCTTTAGGGTGGGCCAGCTCTGGCTGCAGCTATCCTTCATGAAAGCTAGTATCACTCTTGACTCTGGGAACCTTATGTGTTCTGCCTTATAGTGCTCTCCTCTCCTGTGACCAGCCTCCTTGTACTTTCTGCCTGCTTTGTTGTGTGACTCTTCTCAACTCTAGTCTGCAATTTTCTCTTAGGACTCCTGGTCACCCCTCAGTCATGGCCCTTGTGCTTCATGGCTCCTGCTTTTTAGAAACTTTCTCTGCCTGGGGTAACTCCCTCCTTGCTTTGATATGCCACAGCCTCATATTGTCAGGCCCTGTGGTGCTAATTGCTGGTCAACTGGGCTGTGGATTGTCTGCATAGGGCATGGTTCTTGCTGTGATAGGCAAGTTTCCTCTCCAAGGTTTTCCTGGGATTTCTCGCTGTCTTGTGCTTTCAGCAAAGCATCTCCCTTCCCTTTGCCTACTTTCATCCAAAGAACAACTCAGTCTCTCCCCTCTAGACAAAAGAATGTGTAAAGTCTCTACACTATACTTTTCTTGTCCAGGTTGCCATTGTGGGAAGTGTGGTAGGTCTGTTTTGCCCCTCCCTGTATACCCCACCCCTCAAAGCATAGAGGCCAGGCTTGCTCAGCCAAGCTTGACTATGCTCAGGTATCCAAGGGCCCATATGTGAAGATACAGCAACTTGAAGGGCTTCCTCTAGAGTCTGGCAGGGGAGTCCTCTTGGACATCAGCCACATCCACACCCTACAATTCAGTAGACTAAGATCCTGAAGTGGGTAGGTCAGGGACCCATTTTTCCACAGAGCTCTCGTGGCAGAGATATTTTAGGGCACATGCTTGACTCAGTGCCTATTCCCTAAGGCCAACCACCACTACCACCACATCCATTTTGTTACATTATTGCATCCACTTGACCACAGTTGATTGGCCCCATTGGCATATCACTAATCTACAAAGCTTGGCTGATGGCTAACAAATAAGGATGCTATAGAGTAGTATATACCTGTCTAGACTCAAGAAACCTAACAGTAAAAAGGATCCAAGAAGAAAGCCCTCAGGCTCCACGAGACAGCAGCTGCTGTGATTCCCATTCACTTCTCGGGTCCTATTGCCACATCATCAAGGAAGATGAGAACATGGCCTCATCCCAGCCTCAGAGGCACATGTTCCTGTAAAGAATTGGAGCAGTACTTTTGGAAACTATTGGTACATTGTAGTAGAGACACGTGTCCGTAGCCTGTTTCAGTTATCTCTTGCTGTGTACAAAATATCCCTAGGTTTAGATAGCTTCAAACAAAAGATAATTTATCATGGTATTGGGATTGACATGATAGACTGAAGTTGCTCATGTGACTGCTTTCATCTGGGAACTGAAACATTCCAAATGGGTTCTTTCCGTTCAGGGTCTCTCTCCTTGTAGCCTCTCGCCATGCAGTAGTCTAGCTTGCACTTCCTTACAGCATGACAACACAATGACTTTCTAGAAGGAAGAAGCAGCAACCACTGGAGTTGCTATGACCTTTTTGGCATTCTATTGGTCAAAGAAAATCACAGTGCCTGCCCAGATTCAATTCCTCCTTTGCTTACAAGGATGAGAGGAATTTTTTACTTTGTGGTACCAGGATTGGAAACTAGGGACTCACACATGTTGGGCAAGCTTTCTAAGTTATACTTCCAACTTTGAGATGGGAGGAATTGTTTGTGGCCATATTTGGAGACTAGCTACCACTTTTCCTCCCCTCCATGGCTTGATGACTCTCAAACAGTCTCTGGACACAAGTTGAGCCAATCAGACTTTCTCTTGAGAATCTGAACCTGAAGACGAACTGTGATTGAAAGGTACTGAAGACGCTATGATTAACCCTGGGCCATAGGATAAGACAGGGGCCATTTTTCTGCAGGGGGAGGCAGAAGAAGAGCTAGGAGAAGCCAGAAGGCCACACAAGAGTCAATGGAGAAGCACCTTGGTCCACTGCACCCTGTTCTTGGGTATGGCTAATAATTTAAATGATAATCAGATTCACAAAAAAACCCACTATATTGATTTGGGAATTGCAGAGCATTGCAAGGGAAATATGTGTGTCATAGTAAACTATGAGTATACTCAAGGAGATAGAGGCAAAGGGAAGCTTTTAAGGTGAAATGAGATTCAGGAGTGTTAGTATACCAGTAGTCCCTGCAGTGGGGAGACTGAGGCAAAAGGACCACTTGAGTCTAGGAGTTCAACACCAGCCTGGGCAACATATGAGAACTTGTCTTAATAATAAAGTCAAAATGAGAATTATATGTGCTCTTTTGAAACATTTTTTTTTTTTTTTTTGTGGTGCTGGGGATTGAACCCAGGGCCTTGTGCTTGCAAGGCAAGCACTCTACCAACTGCGCTATCTCCCCAGCCCGAAACAATAATTTTTAAATAATATTATTTTTAAATAATTTTTAAATAATTTTTTAATATAACAAGAGAAGCACTGGTCTAAGATTAAACAGACAGTTGCTAGGCAGACATCCTCACAGAAGTATTTTTGTGTAAGGTTGTGGTGGTATTTATGAAAAACTGTGGTTCTGGCAGAGTCTTTTATGATAGGTCTTATTATCAAGCCTGCATGAGATCCCCTACTTCCTAGCCTCCTAGTTTTATTTATGTATTTTGGTTAGGACATTGCAAGTTACTTCATTTCGATTCTGACAAATTTGACACAGCTTACTTGGAATCCTGTTTCTGCCTGTCAGAAGGATTGCCATTCTCATGTCCTAAGTGCAACTGAGAAACCATTGGTGGCTTTCAGCAGAGGACTGGCATAATCTGTTTTCTTTTTTATTGGTACCAGGGATTGAACCCGGGGTGCTTAACCACTGAACCACATCCCCAACCCTTTTTTATATTTTATTTAGAGACAGGATCTCCTTAAGTTGCTTAGGGTCTCGCTAAGTTGCTGAGGTTGGCCTTGAACTTGCAATCCTCCTACCTCAGCCTCCTGAGCTGCTGGGACATAATCTGTTTAAGGCTTTCACTTTTTTTTTTTTTTTTTTTTTTTTTTTTGTAGATAATACTGTGGAGGGACTAGTGTAGTGGAAGCAGGGAGCTCTAATAGGAAGTGGTAGAAGATACTTGTTAGAGGGAGAAATGGGGTAGCTTGGATGGAGGTTTTGAGAGAGATGCCTTGAAATGTGTCTTGGAGTCAGAGCCATCAACACTTATTGAATTAGATGTAAGGAGTGAGGTAAAGAAAGAATCAAAGAATTCAAAGTTTCCGTCTTGAGCAATTAGTAAATGGAGATGCTATTTCCTAAGACTCAGAAGCCCAAAGGATGAACAGCTTTAGGGAAGAGACCAGAATTCTGCTTTGTACTTGTTAACTTTGAGATGCCTGTGGACATGTCCAGAAGAACATTTTCATTGCCTCTCAGATTGTACTGTTGTCCTTCTACCCTGGACGGGGGCTCCTCAAGTGCAGGGTCTGCCAAGTCCAGAGCAGACCTTTAGTCATTTAGACACTCTAAATGCCAAAAATATCAAGGTGCCTTATTCCATATGTAATTCAAAATAAAAATAATATTAAACATTGCAAACCCTTACTTGATCAGGGAATATAGTTAAGTGTAGAGTATTTGCCTAGCATGGGCAAGGCCCTGAGTTCAATCCCCAGTGACACAAAAAAATAAACGAACTGACAAAGCCTAAAATCATGTTGCTGTCATTTTTTTTGGGGGGTGGGGGTGGGTGCTGAGGATTGAACCCAGAGGTGCTTTACCACCAAGCCATATCCTCAACCCTTTATATTTTTTATTTTGAGACAGGGTCTTACTAAGTTGTTGAGGTTGGCTTTGAACTTATGATCCTCCTCCTTCAGCCTCTCTGATTACCGGGATTAAAGGCATGCATCACTTCACCCAGCTGTTACTTTCATTAGGAAAGACTTACCAGGCATGCCTGTAATCCCAGGCACCTGGGAGACAGAGGCAGGAGGATTCCCTATGGCCAGCCTGGAAAACTTAGCAACTTGGCAAGACCCTGTCTCAATTTTTTTTTTAACGGGCTGGGATATATCTCTGTGGTAAAGTGCCTCTGGGTTCAATCCCCAATAGTCCACCCCCCCCCCCCCCAAAGGACTTTACTCTTTTTTTCTGAATTCAAAATTCCGAATGAGTTAATTAAATATGAACTTTAATTGCTGCTTCGCTAGTGCCCCAAGTGCATGCTTCAGTCAGCCTCTTGGGTAATGTAGCCCAGAGTCAGTTCCTCTATGACCTCATGCACAGGATTGGAATCAAAATCATTGTAAGAAATTTCCATGAATGAATAAATAAACTGTGGCGTACATTTTCCTCCCTTGAAGATTGAACTGAAATGTGGCAGCATGACTGAAACCCACTCGTATCAAGGAGACCTGGGACACACAGGCTTTCTTCCCACAGTCCCTTTCTCCCTGGGTTGTCGTTTCCTAAGACAGTTTTGGGACTTTGTGTTGAAAATTTGCCATTATCCTCAACTCCAGCTCCCTGCTGCCCTCTACTGCTGTATGTCCCAGTAACTCAGTTCTGTCACCGAAGCAATCAAATGGTTGAGTGAAAAATTCAGAAGTCCCAGGATCCGGGGACTGAGGTGACACAGTCCGAGAGGGGGCCATAACCGAATGGCTGGGGAATTAATTCCTGAGTTCGGGGACTAACGTACCAGGGGATTCAGTTAACTCTATGATCAATTCACTTTAGGGCGACAAAATCTAGTGACCCAGCAACTTCAAGATCCTACAAGTTGCAAACCCAAGGTTCGAGGGGAGAGATACATGACTGAGGTCTCAGAGGCCCAGGATCAAGGGGCTTCCTGAACATATATGGGTAGGGTCTTAGGACCCACAGAAGGGTGTTCAGAGGCTCAGCGGTCGCAGGAATCCGCAAGAGCCCTCACCCTGTGCTTTCCTACCGCTGGGCGCCGCAGCCGTCTGTCACTTGACAGTCATTGGTGAGCCCTCGGAAGTGTGGACCAATCAAAATTCTCCTCGTGTCTCCGGTCCCATCCCAGCGACTTCTCTGGAAAGCTAGGGGTGGGTCCCTTTTAAGCCGACCCAATGGCAATACAGGAGGAGCGCCGCGCGGGATGACGATTGGCTGCTGTGAGCGGGCGCTGTCAGAGCCGGATTGGCCTGAGGCGGGGACGGAAGCAGCTCAGGGTCCCGAGCGGCTGGAGCCCGGCCGGGGCGAGATGTGGAGCGCGGGCTGCGGGAGAGCTGCCGGACCGGCGCTTCTGGGACTGCTGCTGGTACTCTTGGTGCCTGACGGTGACACTTCCAAAACCAGCGAGGGGCTAGTGACCTGCGGGTCTGTGCTGAAGCTGCTCAACACGCACCACAGGGTGCGACTGCATTCACACGACATTAAATACGGATCTGGTGCGTGAGGCCAACGACTGGGGAAGAGCCAGGGGGCGGAGGCTCGGAGTTAAGGGTTTGGAAACGAGTTGGTCATAGGGGTCTATGGGCCGTCAGGGAACTAGGTGCCTGGGGGTCTAGAGTCGTTGGGGCCCGCGAGAGTTTAGGACTGGGACTTTGAGAGGGTCGTTTGGATATCGGGGGCGGGGAGAATCAACAGGAAACTGTTGATTCTGTCGAAGGACGTGGAGGGTCAGGCAGGAGCCGGAGCTGGGAGCTGGGGGTGAACCGTTGGGATCCCAGAGTTGAAGTCTTGGGGGAAACTGTGGTGACAAGGGCAATTGTTGTTAGTTCTGCGATTGATAAGCACCCTGGGATTGGGTGGGATGTCACTCCTCAGGTAGCGGCCAACAGTCGGTGACCGGTGTGGAGGCATCGGACGACGCCAATAGCTACTGGAGGATCCGTGGCGGCTCAGAGGGCGGGTGCCCGCGCGGGATCCCGGTACGCTGCGGCCAGGCTGTGCGACTCACGCACGTGCTCACCGGCAAGAACCTGCATACTCACCACTTCTTGTCGCCACTGTCTAATAACCAGGTAATCACCCTCCTTGACACTCCCCTTCCCCAGGAGAAGCTCCTGGCTTGGTGTGAAGGGTGGGGGACAGAGCCTTGGGTCCCAATTTGAGACTTTTCTTCTCACCAGCTCTGAACCTCAGCTTCTGTGAAATGGGAATTTCAATTCAGAAATGTTTACTGAGTGCCCCCTCTGGGGACACAGAAATGACTGCCAGAGTCTACCCCCAGCATCTCCCAGCCTAGCAGATACAATAGGAAGGAGATGCATGTCCTCTTTTGGGGACTAGTGGAACTCTGGAGGGGCATCCACACAGCCTTTGCAGTGAAGAATAGGAAACTCGGCAGGGTAGAAGAAACTCAGGGCTGGGCTTGGAAGGACTATTAGGAGTCCTCCATTCCCCATAGGGAAGAAGAGGGGCTTCCCAGGGCCTGTGAAAGAGCTTATGCTAGGGCATAGAGGTCATTGTAACTTTGGGGGGTTGAGATGGAATTGAGGGTGGTTTAGGGGTTTGTGGAAGAAAAAGTTGGAGATAGAGACCTTGACTGTCAGCCTGAAGGATTGGACTTCAGAGAGCCTAGAACTGGGAGAACTTGGAGGAGGCCTTAGCCCCATGGGTGCCAGTGGTCACTACACAGAGCAACAGGGTATCTATGTGTAGTGAGGGGGTTCTGGGGGGATATCCTGCTGTCCCACTTTGTAACTGTGCAAACTGAGGCTCAGGAAAGTGCAGAGTAAGGATCAAAGGCCCAGTGCACTGGGTGCAAGTATTGCTGCCAGGCAAGCAGTATCAAGGGACTCTATACCCTCTGTGGTGATCACTGTCCCCACACCCATAGGAGGTGAGTGCCTTTGGGGAAGACGGTGAGGGTGACGACCTGGACCTGTGGACAGTGCGCTGCTCCGGGCAGCACTGGGAGCGGGAGGCCGCTGTGCGCTTCCAGCACGTTGGCACCTCTGTGTTCCTGTCGGTCACTGGTGAGCAGTATGGGAGTCCCATCCGTGGGCAACATGAAGTGCATGGCATGCCCAGTGCCAACACACACAATACATGGAAGGCCATGGAAGGCATCTTCATCAAGCCTGGTGTGGAGCCCTCTGCAGGTCATGATGAACTCTGAGCCATGGATGGATGAATGGAGGGTGGCAGGGTGGGGTAATTGCACAGCCACTCTCAGTAGAGACTGGGTTTGTAGGGGTCCTCAAGTGCCTTTGTGATTAAAGAATGTTGGTCTGTCATTGTGTTTGTTGTGAGCCTGGAGGTGATCAGGAAGTACCAGTCATCCCTGATCCAGTTCACCTTCTCTTCCACCAGCCCAGTCTGGCTGTTGAACATGTCCAAACCTTTTGGGAACCAGGCACTGAACCCAGGGCACTTAGCCACTGATCAACATCCCTAGCCTTTTTACATTTTTTTTTTTTTTTTTTGAGACAGGGTCTCAATAAGTTGCTTACTGTCTCACTAAGTTGCTGAAGCTATCCTTGAACTTGTGATGGATCCTCCTGCCTCAGCCTCCTCAATCACTGGAATTACAGGTGTATACTACCACACCTAGCTGTCCAAACCTTTTTGGTGTTCTGCCCTGAGCAATTTGCTCTTCTATCTACCTTTAGATGGTCTGATAGCAAGTGATTTAGTTCTCCAGCCACTGTGTTTAAAGAACTTTCCTATTGTTTGGGCTCCATGGTAGAATGAGTGCCAGCTGGGATGGGGCTCAAGCTATTCAGCCCCCTCATTCCTTGCAGTTGAGGACCCCATTCTCCTGGCAGTTGTGGCAGTCTTTACATCTGTCTTTGACCAAAAACCAGGTGGGAACTCTGCCTGTTTGCTGGAAAGTAGCATCACAGGCTCCTTTACTCTTTCTTTCCATTTTCTTTCTCTTTCTTTTCCTTTCCTTTTCTTCTTTCTTTCTCTCTTCTTTTCCCTCTGTTTTGGTACTGGGGATTGAACACAGGGTTCTCTCTCTCTCTCTCTCTCTCTCTCTCTCTCTCTCTCTCTCTATATATATATATATATATATATATATATATAATTTTTTTTTTTTTTTTTTTAATTTGGAACAGTCTCACTAAGGTGCCAGGCTGGCCTCAAACCTGTGATCCTCCTGCCTCAAACTCCTGAGTTGCTGGGATCGTAAGCATGCAGTCACCATGCCCAGTTCTCCCTTATAGTGCAAATGGCACCCCACCCATCCTCCCAGCCTACCCAGGCATGTAGCATATCAATCCCCACCATTCCTTTCCAAGTTCTCAAAGAACAGAACTTCTAAAGATATCTCAAGGGGATGTAGCCAAAAAGAATAGTTATTTGCAGATATCGGAGAAGCCTTCCTGGAAGAGGAGGCACAATTTTTTCAGAGTATTGCAATTAAAAGCTGGAGCAAATTCTTGCCTTGCATGTACAAAGCCCTGGGTTCAATCCCCAGCACCGCAAAAAAAAAAAAAAAAAAAAGACTGGGGCAGACAAATAGAAGGGTCCACATCAAGTAAAACCATTAGCCCTGTTAGCCTGTGAGATTGGCCTCTAAAGTTGATGGTGGGGATGACAGGTTTCTGGGACTTGGTAACTCAGCCAGGTTGTTGCTGCATGGGACAGTAGGAACATAAAGGAGCTGCTAGTGATAGAGGGTGCTACTGCTTCCCTGAAAGAGAGCAAACAAACAAACAAACAAAAAAACAAAACAAAACAAACAACAACAACAACAAAAAAAAAAAAAAATGAAGGAGAGGCTGGGGTGGCAACTACCTGGAAGGGATTTGGAATAGTATGGGGAAGGCACCTTGTATTTGGGAAGTCAGTTGACTTTATTAAAGGATGGGGTCAGGCATGGTGATCCATGCCTATAATTCTAGCTACTCTGGAGGCTGAGGTAGGAGGATGAGAAGGATCTCAAGTTTGAAGCCAGCCTGAGCAACTTAGTGAGACCCTATCTCAAAATTAAAAATTAAAAAAGGAGGGTAGCTCAGTCAGGACCACACACACAAAGGATGGAGTGGGAGAAAAGCTCTAGTCAATTGAATCCTGAGGGGAGCAGGTCATGTATGCCCTGGGTCCCTTACTCTCTGTTTCTTCTCCATGAGACCCTTCCTGGCTCCTTCACTGCCAAACTTCTTGAGTGTCTGCATTCCTCTCCCATCACTCTCCAGACCTGAGAGGACTGAATAGAAGTAGAGGTAAATGGAGGTGATCCCAGAAAACTCTGGGACAGAACAGTGTAGCTGGGAGAGGGCAAGGGAAAACAACAAATGTAGGGTATGCTATGAAGAAAATTATCCCTGTGTGTGCAACTGGAACTCAGTCCCATTGTGGATCTCATCAAAATTACACCACCAAGGAAGCTGGAGTCCTCACCCACCAAAATATCTTCCCTCATTCGCTGAAGGCTGCTTGGTGGATGTGGGCAATTAATCTGCGGTACTTCCAACTTGCCCTGTACATTAGATAAGGGGCTCCAATAGCCAGAATAAAGCCCCGAGACAGAGCCACAGGGGCTGGTAATGAGTATTCTGTCTGTAGAGGTGAGGGCAAAGGAATGTGGACGGAACACTTACAGTGTGGACAGCACCCTGGAAAATCCAAGGTGGTACTCTCCTGGTCCATGCGTGAGCATGCGTGCTTGCATGCGCGCGCGCACCCCCCCCCCACCCCCCCCACACACATACTGAGGTGAGGAATGTTAGAATCAAATAGTGCACTGCAGGTAGGAATCCCTGGGCAATCAAAGCTGAAGCTGTAGGAGCAGATAAGATGACTCCAGGCAGAATGAAAGACAAGACAAAAATAAAAGAAGCAGCAGCAGCGGAAATAACATTTATTGAACACCTACTAAGTGCTAGATTGTTTCTGGCAACAACTCTATGAAGCAGGTTTAATTATTGTCTCAATTTTGCAAAAAAGACAACCGAGGTTCATAAAGATTCAAACCCAACTGTCTGCATCAAAAAAAGTTTGGTCTTGTCATTGAAATAAAACAGGAGGGCTGGGCAGATAGCTCAGTTGGTAGCGTGCTTGCCTTGCAAGCACAAGGCCCTGGCTTCGATTCCCAGCACCGCAAAAAAAAAAAAAAAGAAAAGAAAAAGAAAACAGGAGAAGACACAGAAGGCACGGTCATGTAAGCGCACTACCCCCATATGCAACACACACTGGAGTTGTGCTAGGGTCGGGTGATATATATCTTTACCAGCTCATCGGTCTGGCCACAAAATGGATTGCAATCCCAGGAATCCAAGCATCCCCTTTCCCGTACCTCTCGGATCTGCAAGGCTTCATGGGCCTCAAGACCCGTCCTCCGCAGCCCAGCTCTACCGCGGAGGTTTTAGGCAAGCCCCATTTTCGGTGATGCGCTGAGGTTGGGCGGAAGGCACAACCTCTTGAAAGTCCACCACGACCGAATAATTTATACCATCCAGGAGGTAGAGAGAGCAATCTCAGTACACAGTATGAAATAGCATGCGACCCCATTTAACCGGCAGACTTGGGAAAAGGTTCAGACGCTTCCCAGGGGCCGCAGTTCTCTCCTGGGTGGGCTCGGCCACGCGGCGGGCGCCTCCCACAGTGCTTCAAAGCGCTCTAGCTGATACCTCTAGAAAACTTGCAGAGATTGGAGCTAAGAAAAGGCGGGCAAAGTTCCTTTTGATAAGTTATGAATGGGGAAAAGTGTAGAACTCCTTGTTAAAACCACGGAACCCAAGACTCGGGCGGCGCCAGACCAATCCGAGCCGGGAGGCTATTTTGAAATCGCTCCCGTAGCAACCAATAGGTGTGCGGGAGGCAAAGTCCTGCGTCGGCGCCAGCCAATGAGCGCGGTACTATGCTAAGGAGCCGGGGGCCCGGCCCCTCCGACTGTCAGCGGGTTAAAGATGGAGCCGGCAAGCGAGAGGGCGCCACGAGGTGCGGGGTCGTTGGGGTGGGGACTATGGGGGCGAACAACAGCCAGGACCCCCTTCCACTAACCTGCGTCTTGCCTATCCCCCTGAGCGGAAAGGGGTATCTGTCCGCGTGAGTAGATGGGTCTGGGGGTAGGGGGTGGGGTGACGGTGAGCAGCTCTGTATGGCCTGACTTGTGTAGGGGCCCTACCAGGACTCCTGGCGCCCTCTCTGGTCAGGGAACTCCGAAAGGGCGGGAAGCCCCTCATTCTTCTGCTCCGTTCTGGGCCTCACGGCAGAAGAATCTGTTAGGACAAAATACAGACCCCATGCTGGGGGCAAGAGGCCCGGGATGGGGTCCAGAGCCGGAAGGTCACATCGTCCCGGAGGGTCGCCCTTCTTGGAGTGCTCGTAGGCCAAGACAAGGTGCAGGGTCGTCGGACTGTATACACCCTGCTTCAGGCGCTAGTAGGTTTCGGACTGCGGCTGAGCGCGAGCCCCTCTCCTTTGTGTATGTGCTCCCTCTGGGTCTGTCCCATTAGTTCTTGCTCCAGGGCTGGGTTGTCTCCTCTTCCATACCTGAAGCATGCTGGGGAAGGTTGAGGTGCCCTGGGGTTCTGAAGGCCTCGAGAAAGACAGCACTGCTGGGATCCTCTTCTCCTCATGTCCTGGACAGGAGCTCTGGCCTCATTTACCCATCTGTAGTTGAAATTCCCACCCTGTACTGAGGACTATGGAACTCCCCTGCTGGCCGCAGGTGCTCTGACGAGGTTGCACTACTGTGCTCTGAGAAGCAGTGCAATGATATTGTCAAAGCATCTGGGGCCAGACCTGGGAATGCCCCTCACCCACAACCCCTTCTTTCCTCTTCCTCCAGACCAGATTCCTTGGTCCTGCAGGCTCTCCCCTCCCCCTGCACAGTTGCTCCCTTCTCCATGGAAACTTGAGATTCTAGCCAGACCTGGGCCTCTAGGGTTAGAGGGCAAGCTTTCCCCAGGCAGAGGCTCCCACCCAAATGGGGCTACATTCCAGGTTTCAGATCCCACCCACTACCACCACTAAGAAAGCCAGGCCTACCCGACACTCTTTCCCTGTTGCACTACTGTGGGCCACTGGGAAGCAGTGCAATGATGAAAGGGCATCGGTCAGGCCCTGCCCACTGCTCACAGCACTTGGGGAGAAAAGGGTTTGCTGCCGTACTCCACTTCCCAGCTGAGAAAGCTGAGGTACCCAAAGGGTAAGTGCTTGGACTAGTTAAGCATGGGCGCAGAACTGGACTGAACCCTACATCAAAGAGATGACTGGGTAGGTGGATCCTTGAGATCATCCCTCAAGCTATCCATCCTGATCATGGCTGGACAAGGGCAAAGACAGTGCCTCCAGATTCCAAAGACTCTTTTTAAAGATCTTTCCACTTTGGTTCCCCAGGTAAGTTTGGGTCTCCAGGACCTTGTAGAGAAACAGAGGTCCCCTTCTTTGCATGGAAAGACTTCTGATGCCTGGCTCAGACTCAGATCAACCCTGGACATATAGGGGTGAGGTGGACATAGCCCTCCCTGAATGTTTGAAGAGGATGAGGTTCAGGAGAAAATGTTCTTTCAGGTGGGAGGTGAGGGTGAGACAGGCCTAGGAGAAAGCCTTCACACCAAAGTATCAGTTGCTTTGGGGTTCAGCAGGAGTGGAACAATCTAAGATAGATGGGTGGATTTGGGATAAAGAAGCCTCTTGGGAGGGCCCACCAAAAATGCCAGCTTGCTCTTTTACAGGGAGATATGCCCTGATCTTGCAGAAGGGGCTATGAAGTGTCTGGCATGTCTGCCTTCCCAGCTGGAATAGGGGACCTGAAGTTAAACTACCAAGGAGCCTTACCCTAGATGTACTTGCAGGGCCACCTCTACCATCAGGACCTGACACAATGTGCACTTTGACACAAGCTTGTCTCCTAGAAGGGAGACTCAGTTCTCCAGATGGACTTTTGGGAGTACCCTTCCCCCAGTAGACAACACTAGAACACTGCCTTTAATCCTGCCCTGGCGGGTAAAAGCCCTGGCATCCATAGGGGGGATGAAATGACACAAGCTCCTCTGCCTCCTAGTCCTGACCCCTTTGGGTTCCTTGATCTCATGATCACCTGACTCAGGCCCATTCTCCCTTCTAGGTTCCAGGGGCCATTACTGGAGGTGGCCACCCCTCATTTATGTGCAGATTCTATACCTACTGGGGAAGACCCCCATGCAGCTGTCTCCTCCTCTTGCCTCAGGGAAGGATTTGAACTCAGGGCTAACATTATCTTCTGGGGAAAACTTCCATGGGTTCCTCAGCATTGAATGTTCTTCCAGCAGAGTTTGTTGGATCACAAATTTTCCCCAGTGGCTGAAGTTCCTATTAGAATGGGAGCTCATGAAGACAGAGACCACATTTTGTTTTTGTTTGTGAAATCTTTCTTGGTCATACCTGGTGCAGAGGAGGGGGCCAGTATACTTTTGAAACACTAATAGGGAAGACGATGTGGCAGTGGTAGTGCTTAGCATGCATCTCTAGCATCAGAAAACAAAGTGTGAAGCATGGTTATTAGCATAACATGGTAGGAATAATGAGAGGTCTTTTTGAACTACAAAGGGTGCTTGTCCTGTTTGAAAAAAGGCATAAAATATGTTTTAAAATAAAGGTTCATTTTGTAAATTACATGAGGACAGGAAGCAGGAGAGAGACTTGAATTCAGGAATAGCTGACTGAGTTTCTATCAGTACCACTAGGCAAGACACACAAAATAGACCCTCTTCCTCCTTGTTGTCTTCATCTTGCTCCCTGACCTACAAGCAGTAGGAAATGCCTGCCACCTCCTATGCTGGAAAGAGCTGGAATTAGAGGTCTGGTGATTTGGCTGTTAGGAGACAAGTCTGTTTGACTTCTCATATTTACTCCATTGAGTCTCAGGGCTGATGGAAGGGACCCCCTCTCCTTAATGGTTGGAATGGATGATGAGGTTAACTGCTGACCAGATAAGGGAGGGAGGAGAAAAGCAGGTTTCAGGGAGAAGTTATTTGCCAACCTGGATGTGTTCAGATGCCCAAGAATTGTCCCCCGGTGGATATTTGGATGTGGGTTTGGAAACTCAAGGGAGGTCTCAGCCTGAGACTAAGATTTGGGTTACATCAGTTCTGGGTTCTAACTGGGACCAAGAACTGTTCTAGATTGTAAGGTGAAGAAAGGGTCTTTGGAAATACATCAGAGGGGCAGGAGGTAAGATACTGAGAAGGGGCCAAAATGCAGGTGAAGAGGCAACAACAACAGAGCAAAGAAGTGATCCTAAAGGGGTAAGATCCGGGAGGTGTTGTGTGATGCTGGAGAGTAAGACAGGAAAGGAAGAGAATGAAAAATCCAAACTAGAGGAGAGAGGGGCAGAGTGAAATCCTGTGGGCATTGCCTTAGTGAAGGGGAAGCAGGCAGGGTGCTTTTCTGAGTGGGGAAGCATGGGGATGGGGAAGAAACTCAAAGCTGGGCAAGGGGTTTGGGCCTTAAAGCAGTAGCAAGATTTAGCTTAATGCCCATATCCTCCACGTGGCCAGGGACGAGGTGGAGATCAAAGACTGATGGCTTACACAATGGGAGCATTAACCGCGCAGCTACCTTGCGCAGCTACCTTGGCCTCGTCGAAGATGTGAAAGCGCATGCCCAGAAGGGCGGGCATTGTCACGTGCTGGCCGTCTCACCGGATTTGGCCCCGCCCCTTGCCTCCCGGCTGATTTATTGGGGGTGGGGATGGGGAGGGGGCAGCGTCTGTCAGCTAGGGAACCTGCACCGCAACTGGAGGGGAGAGTGGGTGCGTCCTCACAGCTCCAGCCCGTACTGGACCCCTCTGCCTTTGGTGACCCCTAGCCCTAGCCCTAGTCCTAGGGAGGGGTCCTCTCACCTCGCCTGGGGGAGGGGATGGGTGAGCCCAGACCCTCAGGAGGCCTGCCCCAACGACCACTATGTCCCCAGGCAGTTCGGGCCCACCACCAGCAGCTGGTTCAGGATGGAGGTCCTGGACGAGTTCGACAGTGAATTTCCCCAGAGTGTGACCTTTTGCCAGCTCATTTCCGAGGAGGACTTTGAGAGGCAGGCCGCCACCTACACAGAGCGTTCTCTGCGCCGCCTCTTCCGCACCCTTGACCGCAACCCAGCGCTGGCGGAGAGGGTCGTGCGCAAGGGCAAGCAGACCGAGTGCGAGCAGCGTGGGCTTCTCTCCTTCCTCTGGGTGCGAGAGCCGCTGGAGCTGGAGACCAGGAGGGCGGGAGAGGTTACCACCCCCGCCTGCTTCCCCTTAGGGCGGAGCTCCGAGGAAGATGGGACTTTGGGGGTGTGTAGCAAGTTGGGGAGGGCACCGTTGCACTTAGTTGGGTCTGTCATTAGGGCCTTCCAGAAATCAAGACTACCCCTTGGAGAGTGGAATAGGCAGGTGACTCCTTGGTTTCCTCCTCCCCTGCCTATTCCACTTCTGTAGGCGAAGTTCATCTGTGCTGTCCAGGGAGAACTGAACCAGTGCAACAGCATGGGCGCCCTAGAGATGCACCAGCGCCTGGAGCAGCTGAAAAGGAGCATCCATCGTGTGCATCTGTACTCCCAGGGTGAGGCTCAAGTTCTACCCAGGCTGGGCTCTGAGAATCTGAGTCCGGGGGACCTACACAAGTCCATTACATCCTCAGCCATGCTGGGAACTGGGTGACCAGCTCAGGTCCACTCTTCTGGTTGTATTTGTCTTTTTTGGACCTGGTTTTATCCAGAGCAGGAAAGCAGGGGGTTGGTACAGGCTTCATCCAGGGAGAGAAACACAGCTTCCAGTTAGATTAGCTAGTTAAGCAAATCACCAGCTCTGTTTCTTCCTGGCTGCAATCCTGAGCAAGTCAGGTCAACCTTCTCAGCCTAAGAGCCTTAGTCACTAACCTTGGAGGGTGATTTTGGAGAGTGGGTGAAGGATAGCAGACAGTGTCTGACCTTAGAAACCCAGCAAACCTGACACAGAACCCACTTGTCTCTGGCCCTATGTCTGGGACTTGTTAATGTTTACTTATGAAAGTAAGTATAGTCAGGCATGGTGGTGGCTACCTGTAATCCCAGTGACTTGGGAGGCTGAGGCAGGAGGATCACAAGGTCAGGACCAAACTGGGTAACTTAGTGAAATCATGTCTCAAAATAATAAAAAGGGATGGGGATATAGCTCAGTGGTAAAAAGCCTCTGGGTTCAATCACCAGTATCCACCTCCGCCCCCACCAATTAAAAAAAAAGGAAAAAGAAAGTAAATATACATGAAACTAGAGACTACAATAAATACCTTAGTATCTGTCACTAACTTCAGCCACTGTTCCCATCTTGACATGTTACTTTTACTTTCTGGCCCCCCTTGCCTTTTTCTGGAGTATTTTAATGAAAATCTCAGATGTTGTCAATGTATGTCTAAATGCTGTAGAAAGCATTTTAATTTTATATATTGATTTAATTTTTTTTTTTTTTTTTTTGTGGTGCTGGGGATCGTACCCAGGACCTCGTGCTTGCAAGGCAGGCACTCTACCGACTGAGCTATCTCCCCAGCCCTTGATTTAATTTCTTAATTATTTTATGCTAGAGATTGGAAATTGAACCCAGGGCCTTGCTCATGCTAAGCACTTACTCTACCACTCTACCACTTTACCCCTCAGCTGTATGCATCTTTATTTTTTATTTTATTACTTTTTTTTTTTTTTTTCAGTACTGGAGATTTGAACCCAGGACTCATGCATGCTAGGCAAGAGCTCTACCCCTGAGTTATGTTCCCAGCCCATGCATCTTAATTTTTTTGAAGACATTTTCTGACATAACTCACAACATAGTATTTGCTGAAATATAGTCACATCTCTCTTATGATATATCAGTCTTTCTATACTCAATCTGTCATGTCAGGATTCACTGAAGTCCACACATTGTTTTCGGGCATTAGGCCTCTACGCGTGATCTTAACCAAAATGACAAGAAATGATCAGGCATTGGGTCTCTTACCTTCCTTTTTTACTGGATTACTATATAATTTGTGTCCATACTGGCACATTTGTGATCATACGGGGATGGCAGGGGTAAACTGGGCTTCCCTTGAGCAAATAAGGAACCATGGCCAGTTTAGTTGAAATCCCTTTAAGATGAGATGACCCCACTTCTCTTTCCCCCATGTCATTGATTTGAACTGTCATCCTCCAGTGTCTTATCTTGTTTTCTGTTCTTTCTTTCTTTTTGGTACGGGGAATCTAACTCAGGGTCAATTTACATCTAAGGTACGTCCCCAGCCCTTTTTTACTTTTTTATTTTGAGACAGGGCCTTGCTAAGTTGCTGACTCTAGTCTGGAACTTGTGATTCTCCTGTCTCAGCCTCCTGAGTAACTGGGATTATAGACAAGTGCCACCGTGCCCAACCTGTCTGTATTCTTGAACAGTCTAAGACCTTGACTGGATTCAGGTTGAGTTCCTTTGGTGTATTTGGAGATATGCTACACTTGAGGTGAGGCAACTTCCTTTTGCATCACACCAGAAGACCTAGCTTACTTGGGGAACTTTTGTGTGATGCTACATGTGAATCTTCCATATCACTGATTCATCTGATAGACCAACAGCATGTGTAACCCCCTCCCCAAGTAATCCTCAAGGTCATTTATCTTTGTTTTACAGAAGAGGAAATAGAGACTTAAGGAGGTTTGCTGACATGTGCAAGGTCATGTAGGTAGTAGCTGAGCCTGAACTTGGACTTGACTCTGGGTTGGTCTGGAGCATAGGCTCTTAGCCTCTAAGCCATTGCTGGGTGGTGGTTATTATGACTGCAAATGAACTGTTCTTTTTTTTTTTTTTTTTTTTTTGGTGGTACTAGGATTGAGTCCAGTGACACTCTACCACTGATCTACATCCCTAGCCATTTTTATTCATTTTATTTTTAATTTTAAGACATAGTCTCACTAAGTTGCTAAGATTGGCCTCCAACTTGCAATCCTGCTGCCCCAGCCTCTCAAGATGCTGGGATTATAGGCATAGGTCTGTGATGGGCTGTATGATGGGCTGTATGAGCCTCTTGTTAACACCTACTTTCTTGGTCATTTCCAACTTTAAACAATAGAAATAACCAGACTAGTTGAATGCAGTAGGAAACCTAAAAGAGAGGAAAGGAAACTGACCCAGGATCCTGCCCCTCAAAAAGGTCCTCCCTGAGTCCATCTCTTTATGACCTTCCCAATGTGGGTTTCCACATGAAGGAAGCACTGTTCTTTTACATCCTGGACCTGGGGGCTGGGTGTTGGTATGGGCTCGAAATTAGGGGTCTGGATACCCCTGCTGGTATTGGCAGACAACTTTCTACAGTGCTTTGGGAGGGGTGGCAGGCTTCCTGTGCAGGTCGAGCCCACCTCTCTTTGGCTGAGACACTTAATTACTTCCTATGAAATTCTGCCCTTGAAGTCAGACAGCTCAGTTGTGGATCCTGCCTGTGCCTTTATCAAGCATAGGCTCTGATTTCACCTATAAGATAAAAGACCAAAATACCCTTTCTCCATGGGGCTCTGAGGTTGGTCAGATGGTACATATTGATGCCTGTCAGTGGTGGCCCTAGTTATTTTCTCCTGTACCTTCTCTTCCTTGCTGGAGGAATGGTGTGAAGACATTACACCATTACATTTAGCCTCTACTCCATCCTTGTCTGGCCTTGGTGTAGCTACTCATTGGCACTTTTTGTCACAGATGCCAAGAAGAGGAAAAGGAAGCCAAAACTGAAGAAACCAGAACCCATCCTCTTACGGGACCAGTCAACCTCCCCATGCCTGCCACCAACCCCGCTGCCACCACCTGCTACCACCATGGCCTCTGTACTGGCCCCATCACCCCCTGTCTATACTATGCCCAGGGTCTTTGGCCCTTTCTCTCCGCTGCCCAGCAAGTCGGTCAGTGGGAGTGTCCCCCACTCCAGGCTGTCCTGGGAGGGGCAGTCTCTGTCCCCCTGCTCAGAACAATCTACTGCTCTCCCAGGCCCATAGCCATGGCTCTCAGATCTCTGCAGAACCCTCTTTGCAGACAAGGTCTTGGGTAGAACAGTAGTGGATGAAGCAGATAAAAGGGGGCTGCTCTGGTTGAGGGGTCCTGGTGGAGGTCAAAGGCACAGAGCTCCACCTTCTTGACCTCAGGTGAGCAAGGAAAACTCAGGTGCCCTCCGCAGGATCCTGGGGCTCCCAAAAGACAGGTGGAAAACTATGGGCCTCTCCCACATCTTTATCCCCACTACTACCTCTTCACATGAGTGTTGTCCCCATGTTGCCTGAATTCCAGGCTCTAGTTTATCCTGTATATCTTAGTTCAGGTCCCTCTTCTTCCAGGCAGCCCTCCATCCCCCCAATTAGGACCTCCTCAGTCAGCTGCCAGCCCCCATCCATCTCCTGTACCCTTAAATTGCCAAATCATGGTGGGTATTGACATATCTGCTGAATGAATGAAAGTCACATAGTTCTAGTTCTTGGAAAAGGATTGGTTTTCTGCATGCTGAAATCCCTACACTTGTCCTGAGATTTCCTTTGTTTTCTGCAGATGGAGAAATTGGACATTTCAAGGTCTGAAGTGAAATTAAACTGGAATGGCTTGTCCTCAAACCCAAAGAGGTGGAAGGAATTTACTTTGGGCTTATGGAAATGAAAAAGGAGCATTTGTGGGAGTCATTTGGGGGATAAAACTTAGTTGTTTTTTGTTTGTTTATTTGTCCCTACCTCTTAATTCTCACCACAGTCTTGAGTGGTTATTGTCCTTATTTCCCAGAGTAAGAGTCTGGACTCTGTATGGGACTCCTAGACCTGTGTCACAGATCTGCATGGTGAGGCTGGGGAGGGGCCCAGGGCTGAAATCCCATCTCTGCCCTGTTTTTCAGCCACATGGTTGATCTGACCCCCTTGGTCCTCAACCCCGGAGGCTTCCATTTCTCATACTTGGCTGGAAACAGTGCGCACAAGCTTCACTGCCCTGGCTTTCCCTGGTAAGCGGGTCTCTGCCTCTCTGGGCCAGATAAATTCTGGCTGTGCCCCAGCTCCAGTGTATCCATCTCTTACTTCTGACAGACATTGTGGTACTGTGCAAAAAAAAAAAAAAAAAAACAAATTTTTTTTTTTTTTTTTGGTGGTTATGGGGATTGACCCCACCTAGGAGTGTTTTATCACTAAACTATATCTGCCTCCTGTCCCCCCCACCTTTTTTTTTTTTTTTTTTTTTTTGAGAAAAGGTCTTGCCCAGTTGCTAAGACTGTCCTCAAACTTGAAATCCTCCTCCTCAACCCCCCAGTAGTTGTGCCTGGCCAAATAAATCTTACTTATGATTTCTCTTCCACTTCCAGAAATGACTCTAAATGTAATCAGGGCTGCCAGAAAAGTCATGCCCCTTCCTAATTTTTGTAATTGTGATAAATCAGTAACCACCTGAAGGCCCAACAGAAAAGGAATAATGCCACCAAATGAGCAGCCCTATGGTTGTTATATATGCGTTTTGCAAAGCACGAGTTAACTGAACGTGGGTTTTTTTAATCACCTGCTTTTTCTACTTACAATGCTAAGTATTTCCCAAGTGTAATTTATTATTACAATTATTATTATTATTATTATTATTATTGGTACTGCTGGGATTGAACCCAGGGGTGGTGCTTAACCACTAGGCCACAACCCCAGCTTTTTTTTTTTTGGTAACAGGGATTGAACCCAGGGGCACTTAACCACTGGATCTAACAGATCTAACAGGCAGGATCTAACTAGATTGCTTAGGCCTTGCTAAGTTGCTGAGACTGGCCTCTAACTTGAGATTGTTTTGCCTCAGCCTCCCAAGTTGCTGGATTACAGGAGGTACTACCATATCCAGCCCAAAGTGTGATTTAGACTGGCTGCTTCATTGTATGACTTTTTTAAACAATAGATTTTAGTTATTAGAGCTGTTTTCAGCTCACAGCAAAATTAACCAGAAAGTACAGAGATTCTTACCTCTAAATATGCATAGCCTCCCCACTATCCACATACCACACCACAGAGTTACATTTGTTGCATTTGATGAACCTACATTGATACATCAATACTCAAAGCTTCTAGTTTATGTTAGAGTTCACTTTTGGTGGTATGCTTTCTGTGGGTTTGGACAAAATTTTAATGACATGAATCCTCCATTATAGAATCATGTAGAGCAGTTTCACTGTCCTAAAAATCCTTTGTGCTCAGCCTGTTCATTCCTGCCTCTCCCTCACTCCTGAAAACCACTGATCTATTTACTGTGTCCCTAGTTTTGCCTTTTCTAGAACATTATATAGTTGGTGTCATATAGTAACACAGCATTTTCTTTTTTAAAAAATACATTTTTTAGTTGTCAATGGACATTTAATTTATTTGTGGAGCTGAGAATTGAACCCAGTGCCTCACATATGCTAGGCAAGCACTCTACAACTGAGCCACAACCGCAGCCCAACATTACATTTTCTGATTGGCATTTTTTGCTTAAGATTTCCATGTCTTTTTTTTTTTTAGTGGGTGGGGTGATAGGTTGAGCATTTTCCAAGTCTTTTCATGGTGTGATTACTTCTTATTGTTGTTTTAGCTCTGAAAAATGCTCCATTGCCTAGGTGTATTACAATTTACCTGTTTATATCCTGAAAAACATTTTGGTTGCATTTAATTTTTGGCAATTTGCTATATATATCTGAGTGCAGGTTCTTATGAACATAAGTTTTCAGCTTACTTGGATAAATGCCAAGGAGCATGTTTGCTGGATCCTATTCTAAGAGTATGTTTAGTTTAGCAAGAGACTACCAAACTGCCTTCCAAAGTGAATGAACCATTTTGCATTCTCACTGGCAATGAATGAGTTCAAATGACTAATTTTTTTTTTTTTTTTTAAGATGGGTCCTGCTTTGTTGCCCAGGCTGGCCTTGAATTTCTGGGTTCAAGCAATCCTTCCACCTCAACTGCCCAAGTAGATGGGTCTCCAAGAATGTGCCACTGCACCCAGTTTCTACAGATTTGTTGTGGTTGTGGTGGTGCTGCTGCTGCTTGGGATCAAACCCAGGGACTCATGGATGCTAGGCAAGCACTCTATCACCGAACTACATCCCTGTCTTGTGATTTTTATGTAAGAAACTCACATAGTTTCTCACAGAGTTTACCTAAGAGAACCCCAAATAATAAGTGAATCTTTAAAAATGCTTTTGGCTGCCTTTGTAATGAAAGATATAAATGCTGAGATTGCTGGGGTGAGTCTTACATAGCTATTGAAAAGCCCAAAATAACTGGGTGTGGTGGCACACCCCAGCAACTGGGAAGACTGAGGCAGGAGGATTGCAAATTTGAGGCCAGCCTCAGTAACTTAGCAAGAACCTCAGCAACTTAGGGAGATCCTATCTGAAAATAATTTAAGAAATATAAAAAGGATGGGAGATGTTGCTCAGTGAAATCACCCCTGTGTTCAACCCCCAGGAGGGAGGGGTGAAGAAAGCCCAAAGTAAAGAGAAGACTGTACCTATAAGGTTTTAGAGACTCTTTAGCTATGAAAATATTACCATATCAGTTTAGTTTTGTTTTCTTTCCTTTTTCTTTTTCTTTCTTTCTTTCTTTTGGTACCAGGGATTGAATCTTGTAGCTCTTAACCACTGAGCGACATCCCCAACCCCTTTTATTTTTTTATTTTGAGACAGGCTCTCACTGAGTTGCTTAGTTCCTCTCTTTTTGCTGAGGCTGACTTTGAACTTGTGATCCTCCTGCCTCAGCTTCTCAAGCTGCTGGGCATGTGCCATCGAGCCTGGTCCCTGAGTCCATTTTAACCTTTTTTACTCAGATAACACATATAGCATATAAGCCATCCATTTAATGTTCAATTAAATGAGGTTTTGTATGTTCATAGTGTAACCATCTCTACCATCCAATCTTAAAACATTTGATCACCTCCAAAAGAAGAGAGTTAGGGGCTGGAATAGAGTGCCTGCTTAGCATTAGTATGTGTGAGGCCCTGGGTTCACCAGCACCAAATGGTAATATGTGCCTGTAGTCCCAGCTACTTGGAAAGCTAAGGTAGGAGAATCACTCAAGGCCACCTGAGTGTGATTTTTTTTTTTTTTTTTTTAAACCTGTGATGGCGCACACCTATAATCCCTATGATTATAGGGCTGAGGCAGGAGGATCACAAGTTCAAATCCAGCTCCAGCAACTTAGGGCCTAAGCAACTTAATGAGACCCTGTGTCTAAATAAAATACAAAAAAGGGCTGGGGTGGCTCAGTGGTTAAGTGCCTCTGGGTTCACTTCCCAGTAATACACACATGCATACATAAAATTAAATAAAACACACCTACAATGGGAGGAAATATTTACAAATCATTTCAACAATGAAAAAGCAACCCCCACAAAAAAAAAAACAAACCAATTAAAAATGCGCTCAAGATTTGATTAGACATTTCTCCAAAGAAGATATATAAAAGAAGATATTATATGACCAATAAACAGGAAATGATGCTCAATAACATTAGTTATTAGGAAAATGCAATTCAAAACCTCAAGATACTGGCACAGTGGCATATGCCTGTAATGTCAGCAACTCCGGAGCTGAGGCAGGAGGATTGTGAGTTCAAAGCCAGCCTCAGCAACTTAGTGAGACTGTAAGCAACCTAGTGAGACCCTGTCTCAAAATTTCAAGTAAAGGATGTGTCTCAGTGATTAAGTGCCCCTGGATTCAATCCTGGGGATCAAATCAAAATAAAACAAACCCCACAAGATAACATATTACATCGACTAGAATGGCTATAATTTAAAGGCAAAAAAAAAAAAAAAAAAAAAAAAAAATTGGCAAGTGTTGAGGAGGGTATGGAGAAATTGGAAGCCTCATGTGGTTGATGGTAATGTAAAATAGGGTAACTACTGTGAAAATCAGTTCATCAGTTCTTCAAAATGTTAAACATAAGAGTTCCCATGTGACCCAGCAATTCCACTTCCATGTATATATCCAAAAGAATGGAAAACAGGGACTCAGATACTTGTACATGAATATTCATGTTCATGTTCATGGTGCAGGGGAAACTGCAGCACCTCTTAGCTGCCACCCCCAGTTTATTCAACAGCTGTAAGCAAGCACTAACTTACTTCTGTGTAGATCTGGACATTTCATATCAATGAAATCATACATATGGCCATTTGTATCTGTATGCTGCCACTAAATGTAATGTTTTCATGGCGTGTCTGTTGCAGCAAGGCTAGTACCTTCTTTTTATGATTGATAATGTTCCATTATATTATTATTTAGCCATTCATCAGTTGATAGGAATTAGAGTTAACATTTTTGACTGTTGCAAACATTTGTGTACAGATTTTCATGAGGGCATAGTTTTCAATTTTCTTGGGTATACCCCTAGGAGTGAAATTACGGAGTTGTTGGGTCAGGTAAATTGTTTCCCAACATTGTCACCTCATTTTATAATCCCGTTAGCAATGTATAAGGGTTCAATTTCTCCACATTCTTGCCAATGCTTGTTATTTATTTATTTATTTATTTATTTATTTATTTATTTATTTATTTATTTATTTATTTATTTTTTAAGACAGAGTCTCCTTATGTTGCTCAGGCTGGTCTTGAACTCCTGGACTCAAGCAATCCTCCCACCTCAGCCTCTTAAGTAGCTGGGAGTACAGGTGCATACTATTAATATGCTACCCAACTTAATTGTCTTTTATTACAACCATCTCAGTGGGTATGAGGTGAGGTGTATCTCACTGTGGGTTTGATTTGCATTTCCCTGATTACTAATGATTTTGAGCCATTTATCTGTACTTATTGGTTATTTGTATATCTTTGGAGAATTGTCTGTTAAGATCCTTTGCCCATTTCTAAGTATTGGGTTGATGCCGGGTGCAGTGGCACATGCCTGTAATTCCAAAGATTTGGGAGGCTGACAGGAGGCTCCTGAGTTCAAAGCCAGCCTTAGCACCTTGGTGAGACCCTGTCTCAAAATTTTAAAAAAGAAAAAAAAGAACTGGGGATGTGGCTCATTGGTTAAGCCCCTCTGGGTTCAATCCCCATTAAAAAGACAACCCAATATTTATAAATGTAAATACACTTATACCCCCAGCCCTTTTTTTTTTTTTTTTTTTTTTTTTTTTTTGCGGTGCTGGGGATTGAACTCAGAAGCCTTGTGCTTGAGAGGCAAGCACTCTACCAACTGAGCTATCTCCCCAGCCCTGTTTTGTTTTTAATTTTGAGACAGGGTCTCATTAAGTTGCCCAGACTGGCCTCAAACTTGCCATCCTCCTGCTTCAGCTACCCAAATAGATGGAATTACAGGTGTGTGCCTCTGTACCTGCCTAGGCTTAGTTCTCTTGAAAGATAATCTTTTCAAAACATGATCAGAAAACATAGAACTTCTTGAACTCTTTCTCCCAGTATTTTCAACCCTGGAAACTTCTTCCAAGGAAATAGTAAGGAAAAGAAAGAGCCCGTTGTTTAAAAATGCTTGTCAACATCAGTTAAAAAGAGGAAACATGGAAACAGCTTAAATATGCATTCATATAACTATGGAATGTAATGTAACTTTTACAATTATAAATAAATATGACTAAGGATGTTCATGTATATTCATGAATTATAGTCAAGTGGAAGAAATAGACTACTGAGTCAGATTAGAAGAAGTGGGGTGGAAGGATGTGAAGGTGACTGTTCGATGACCGAAGGATTTTTTGCAATGTTACAAAGCAAAATTTCAAAATAAAGCATTATTGAACATCATTAGGTCCTCAGAATGAAGTCACAGAGCAAGACTGTGATCATCATCTTTTCTAGGCATAGTTTTCTCTATATGTGATTCATTTTTTAAAAAATCTTATCTTTGTCACTTAATGTTACAGTCCTGGGAAATTGTATGCTTCTGGACTGTTTTAAACACAAACTGATCAGGGCAGTAGCCATCCGGTGTAAGTAGTAACTTTACTAATTCCACTGAGAGATACGGGACTAACTTCCAGTTTTCCACTAGTGTATTCAGTGCTGGGGCTAAAGTTATTTACCAAGCTGTTTCTGAATTTTAGATGAACTTCCTAAAGTATAATTACAAAGAAAAGGGTATGAACAATTAATAAGAAAGCTTTTTAGAATCTAAGAGCAATAGGTTTACTGCAGATAATTTGAAACCCACACAGAAAAGACTTATCAGATCCCCTCCTATTCCCAACTCCAGAAATAACCATTATATTTGTTTTAGTGAAGACTTATTTTCATGGATACGTGTGTATGTGGAAATGTTATAGTTATAAAATTGAGATTGGAAGTGTCCTGTTAGGCAGTTCTATAGCCAATACTAGCAAGTGATTTTCTTTCCACATCATTAAAAATATCTTTAGGTTCACCAATAATCGATGCAAAATACTTCATTGTATGAATAGAACATCATTTACTCAACTCTTCTTGTCTGGGAATACTGTACTGATGTGACCATCTTCCAGGTTCTTGGTACATTTTACTTTTCGAGTTAGCTGTGATGTTATGGTGTCATCACCAAAAAATGAGTTATTTTTAATTGTTTTTAATTTAGTAGCTAAAGGTGTAGCTCAGTGGTAGAGTGCTTGCCTAGCATGTGGAAGGTCCTGTATTCTATCCCTAGGACCTAAAGAAAAAAATAAGTATAAAAGGATGGGTGTGGTGGCTCAAGCCTGTAATCCCAGTGACTTGGGAGGCTGAGACAGGAAGATCTTGAGTTCAAAGCCAGTCTCTGCAATTTAGAGAGGCCCTAAGCAACTCAGTGAGACCCTGGGCTGGGGAATGTGGCTCAGTGGTTGAGTGCCCCCGGGTTCAATTCTCTATACAAAAAAAAAAAAAAAAAAAAAAAAAAAAATTATATGTATCTCCATCAGAACATAATCTGTGAGAAAAATTCACATTAACAAAATACAGGGTTGGGGTTGTAGCTCAGGGGTAGAGTGCTTGCCTTGAATGCATGAGGCATTGGGTTCAATCCTTAGCACCACATAAATAAATAAAGGTATTGTGTCCATCTAGAACTAAAAACAAAAAATATAAAAAAGTCATAAAGATACGTATAAGATACCACTGCTTAGAGTGTGCCATTCCAAATATTTTGTGTCTACACACACAAATACACTAGTTATTTTATTTTATTTTTTGCAGTGCTGGGGATCAAACCAAAGGCCTTGTGCTTGCAAGGCAGGCACTCTACCGCCTGAGCTATCTAACCAGCCCACAAATAGACTAGTTTTTAACTCAAGTAGGATCATATTGCATGTACTTCTCAACAATTTGGCTTTTTCCATTAATAAACAATTGGGATGTCTTTATTTGTTGGCTATCTCATTCATTCCTTTAAGCAGTAGCAGAAAAATTCACAGCATGGTTACACCACGATTCCATTAGCTGTTCTCTCCTGGAAGTTTAGATTGGTTCCAATTTTTTTTAGCTGTTGACGGACCTTTACTTTATTCACTAATTTATATGCGGTACTGAGAATCAAATCTAGAGCCTCACGTATGTGAGGCAAGCACTCTACCACAGAGCCACAACCCCAGCCCTGGTTCCAGGTATTTTAGTCACAAACGTTGCCGCAACTAAGTCTTGAAGTAGTATTGGGTGCCATCCTGCAGCCTAGGATATTGTCACGTGTACCGTTGGCAGCCCTGTGTGCTAGTGTCATACCTCATGGGCATGTGTTGGATGTCTCCCATGCAGGACCTCAGCCTGTAGTGGCTCCCCCAACACTGAGGAGACTCCATCCCCTGCTGTGAAGGCTTCCATCTTCACCCCGCCTGTCCTACTCAAGTTCCAGCCAGTTCCCAGACCCAAAGACGACTCAGAGAACGACCCTGGCAGTGCAGAGTCGGTGCCCCACAAGAGGAGTCCGTAACTTCTTCCCTACAAACCATGACTTGTGGAATGAATAAAGTTCCCACCGAGGTGCCTTCCTTGTGGTGGGCTCCCTATGGGTTGTGCAATCCCACTGGTTTATATTGCTAACCTAGCATAGCGCCGTCCTTAACTCTGATTGGAGGAGTTCGGGGTTACGATCTACTGGATTGGCTAATTTTAGAATTAGGGCAGGCATAAGGGAAGGGCTACAATTGGATCCAGTATTATGAAAATGGACAACCAGGCATTATTTCTCACAGTACAGGTATCGCTTTACAGGCCTACGCCTGGAAGGGGAGCAGAAGTGGTGTGGAGGCTACTGGGATTAAAGATTTCAGTCTGGTAAAGCGTGGGGGCACACCCTCCTGTAAACCCACGACTAGGGAGGCTGAGGCAGGAGATCACAAATTAAGAGGCCAGCCTGGGTAACCTAGCAAGACCCTGTGTCCAAATAAAAATAAAAAGGACTAGGGATGTAGCTCAGTGGTAGGGTGCCCCTGGGTTCAATCCCCACCCCCAGTCTTTGTCTGTCTGTCTCTCTCACACACATATACACACAAACACGAGACACCAGTGAGACTTTTTAAAAGAACTGAGAACTTAGGCTGGGCTTGAGCAGGGATGACCCGGAGCTTTGGCTGGGCAGGTGATGAGGCGCTTCAGAGGTTCCCAAGAAGACGGGGTCCTGAGGGTGAACAAGTCAAAAACCTCGCGCTCAGACTGGCCGCGCCTCTCTCCCAGCCTAAGCACCCGGGTGCCAAGGGACCATAGTTCCCAGCATGCCGCGCGCCCGCTTCCGGGGCGGGTCTGCAAGACCCGGAAGTGGTGGAGAAACTCCGTGGAAGCTCGCGAGTCTGAGTTATAGGTGGTCGCTTTTCCGCGTAAGTTGTTTCTGCTGCTGCTGCCTCTGCAATGGGGAAACGACAGCACCAGAAGGACAAGATGTAAGTTGAGCCTCAGCCGGGATCGGCGGCACGCTCTGCCTCAGTCCCCTGCCTGATTTAGCGCTACTGCTCTTTCTTGGAGTTCGTCGAGAGCCCATTCCAAAATGTCACTTCCGGAAACTTCCGCCCCCACTCCCTTCTTTTGGCAGGCTTATGTATCTTCATCCACCGCAGTTTCCTTGGATAAAGCTCTGATGTGGTCTCGACTGAGCGCGACCCTTATACTGGCCTCGGCGCTCGTTTGAACCGTTTACTTCTCAGAATTTGCCTGGGACCGCCCGTGTCACTCATTGTAACCTTTGCTCTTGCATTAGTAGTCTTTCTCCTGCATCTTCAGCCTCCTTGGGTGCTGGTTCACACTCATTAGCCTACACATCTCTAGTCTTTTAGTTTAAAATAAGCCAGTCGGGCGCGGTGGCGCTCGTTTGTAATGCCAGCGACTCGGGAGGCTGAGGCAGGAGGATCGCAAATTCAAAGCGATCGGTTATTTAGCGAGGCTGAATTAAACCCTTTCTCAAAATAAAAAGGACTGGGGATGTAGCTCAGTGGTAAAGAGCTCCTGGGTTCAATCCCCGGTACCAGAAAAAAACAAAAACAAAAACCTAAAAACAAGCCAACCGTGTCCCTGCCTTTCCTCCAGCTGCCTCCGTGTTTCTTTGATTCTCTTCCTAACAAGTGAAAGACTTCCCTACTTGCTGGTTTCTGCTGTGCCTTGAAACCAACTCAGTCAGACTTTTGCACCCAGAACAGCTCTTGTGAAGATACCCTTGTCTTCTATGTTACCAAATCTCAATAGCCTATGACACAGTAATTTCTCTTTCCCAAAGTCCTTCTTTAGTGTCTTGAATCTCACATGCTTTGTTTTGCATCTACTTCAGTGACTTCTCTCTTCTCAGTTCCTTTTCCTGGGCCTTCCTCCTCTTCTCTCAGACCTCATAAGTTTCTTCTCCATTTATTTTCTCTGTGAGTGATCTTTCCCAGTCATCTGTAAGTTGAAGTTGATTTTTTGTTTGTTTTTTGGTACCAGGGATTGAACCCAGGGGTGCTTAACCACTGAGCCACATCCCTAGTCTTTATTTTATTTTATTTTATTTTATTTTATTTAGAGATGGAGTCTTGCTGAGTTGCTCAGGGCCTTGCGAAATTGCTGAGGCTGGCTCTGAATTCGAGATCCTTCTGCCTCAGCCTCCTTACAAGCATGCACCACTGGCCCCACCGAAGTTGATTTCTTCATTCTTACCATAGTCAGCTGTTTACTTGACATCTCCCTGTAAAGAAGAACTGGTAGATATCTGAAAGTTTCTTTTTCTTTCCTTGTCTTTTTTCCTTTTTTTGTTAAGAGTTTTACTGTATTGCTCAAGCTGGCCTGGAACTCTTCATCCTTCTGCCTTAGCCTCTTGAGTAGCAGGGATTACTAGCACATGGTACTACCTGAAAATTAATATTCCCTGTATTAGTGTTCTGTCACTGTGACAAAATATCTGAGAAGAGCAACTTAAAGTAGGGAAGGTTTATTTTGGCTCAGTTTCAGAGGTTCCAGTCCATGGTCAGCTGGCTCTGTTTTAGACCTGTGATGAGACAAAGCATCATGGTGGATCAGACCTGCTCCCTTCATGGCAGTTGAGAAGCAGAGATCAAAGAGGTAGACAAGAACACACAACAGCCAAACTGGTGTTTTGAGACGCAGGTTAAATCATGTCAGGGGCGCGTAACCCTCCAAACAGCTTCCTTTCCCATTTTGAGCAAATCCAGAGTCTTTACCATGGCCTGTGTAGCTCCTTTGATCTAGTCATTGCCCATGTCTTTATCATCTGTCTCCTATGTACACTCTTCTCCAGTGATGTCTTGTTTTGGGAACATACCCAGCCTTTAAACCTTTTTACATATTATGCCTTCTAAGCTCTTCCCTGGATCTTCATGTGCCCAGCTTCTTCTCTTGTCAGGTCTTCTCATAAATTCAGTTTGTTTCTTCAGGTTTGGGAAATTTTCTGATATTATTTCGTTGACTAGGTTGTTCATTCCTTTGGTTTCTATCTCTGTGCCTTCCTCAATCCTGATAATTCTTAAATTTGGTCTTTTTGTGATGTTCCATAGTTCTTGGAGGTTTCGTTCATGATTTCTTAGCATCTTCTCTGTTTGCACAACTTTATTTTCAAGATTAAATATTTTGTCTTCATTGTCTGTCTTCCAAGTGATCTAATCTGTTGGTGATGCTTTCCATTGAGTTTTTTTAATCTAGTTTGTTGTTTCCTTCCTTTCAAGGATTTTGGTTTTTTTTTTTTTTTTTTTTTTTTAGAATCTCTCTTTGTTGAAAGATCTTTTGCTTCCTGTAGTTGCTCTTTTAACTGCTTATTGGTGTGATCATTCATTGCCTGCATTTGCTCCCTTATTTCATCCTTTGCTTCACGAATGATTTTAATTATATATATTTTGAAGTCCGTTTCTGATGTTTCTTCTACCATTGCTGTCACTGGATTCTATTAATATAGAATCTAGGTTTGTTTGGATCATTTTCTTCCCTTGTTTTTTCTTGTTGTTCATGTATCTTCCCCTCTAGCAGTGCAGATCTGGGATATTGCAGTTTCCCCCCTATAGGCTTATAGTGACCGTATAGATTTCCAAAATCTCTTCTTTAAGGGGGAGATCAACATTAGCAGAGCCCAGTACAGACAATATGCAGCCCTAAACCAAATAGCCCCTATGAAGACATTAACAGTATTGTCATAATAAACAGAATGAGTTCAATTATTATCTACAGTATAACAAATAGATTTGCAATAAGGTCTGCAGTTTCTAATGGAGGACAAAGAAGATGGGGAGGGGTGTAGGATGTAACTGTTAGTGGGATAGGAAAAGAGTTTTTAGAAATTCTAGGTGGTAGAAAGAGTGAAAGTGTAATCAAAAGTAGTTGGTTGTTAGCATGAGAAAGGGGAGAAAGAGGCTCTGAGGAAACAGGTAAACAAAAGGAAAATAGAGCAAGAAAAGTAAAGAAATAAAGACTTAAAAATTTCCAAAAAGGAGAGAAAGAAAAAAAAATCTACACTATAACAGTCATGTAGTATTCAAATCTCCCAGTCTTCAGTAGCCTGATGCATGGGAGGTACCTGACAATGAGCTTTCAGTCTCCAGTAGGCGGCTCAGGATGGAATTTGCCCCACCTAAAGATGGGAGCTTCTGCTTCCAGGATAATCCCAGATGGCCACAGTGGCTTCCAAATGTATTGGCAAATGGGGAGCTGCTGCTCAAGGTGTGGTCATGGTCGACTGGGATACCTGGAGGTGGGGTGTGGTTGATCGGGCAGGGGTCCTGGAGGTGGGGTGTGATCGGTCTTGTTGAGGGGTCCTGGCTGTGCAGTGTGGTCGGTCGGGCTGAAGGGTCCTGGAAATGGGACTCAGTCAGTCCGGCTGGGGGTCCTACAGGTCCTGGCTGTTGTCTCAAAATGGCGGCAGCCACTTGTAACCAAACCTGCAGGTTCTGTGTCAGTGGACTTCCAGTCAACAGCAGGCAGCTGGCAATTCACTGGCGGTCTGTGGTTGGTCTGCTGGCTACCAGCGGACAATTGGCAGGTGGACCTTGGGCAGTGAATGATCGGTAGGTGAAAGGCAGGAGATGGGCAGGCAAGAGGCAGGCAGATGGCGGATGATAGTTGCCAGTCAGTGAGCAATCTACACTCAAAAAGTGGACAATATGTTGGCAGACTGCAACTGATTGCAATGGACAAATGGGGTAAACAGCAGAGGATTGATAAGCAGCAAAGTCTGCCTCACTGAGAAACATATCCTCTGGTTAAAACCCAAGTTATGGACCTCTGGTTAAAACCCAAGTTATGGAGCGACAAGGAATGCAGCCTCCCTGTAGTCTGCCATCTTGGATCTCCAGTTTGTTTCTTTCAGAGCAAAGCAGAAATGTTGTTTTCTATTTACTAGTCTCTGTATCCTCCTGCCTATTTTGTTTATCACTATGTGCCTGACACCTAACAGGTATTTTAATAAGCTTTTGCTGAATAAGCAACAGTTACATTATTAGTTACTTACTTCACAGACTCTGTCATCTCTAAAAAGAGGAGATAATAACATTCTTTCTGTCCTTCAGGTACATTACCTGTGCTGAATATACTCACTTTTATGGTGGCAAGAAGCCAGGTAAAGCATAAAATTCTTCTGTTTTCCATGGTACATGGGGGTGGTATTAAGGAATGATGTCTTTAATCTACTGTAAGCTGTAAAAATGAACAGTTAACAAGAACAGACATTGTAATAGACAACTAAACTGAGGATGTAGCCCACAAAAAAGGAAATATACTCA
Organism: Sciurus vulgaris; assembly: GCF_902686455.1. Classification (NCBI taxonomy): domain Eukaryota; kingdom Metazoa; phylum Chordata; class Mammalia; order Rodentia; family Sciuridae; genus Sciurus; species Sciurus vulgaris. Next base: position 123,386,507 of record NC_136468.1, on the reverse strand, counting down.
GCATAGGAGAAAATGTTTCATCTTGGTGGGGATTTTTCAAAATGTAGGTTTAAATAACATGTTGTTTTTTATTTTGAGACAGGGTCTCACCAAATTGCTTAGAGCCTTGCTAATTTGCTGAGGCTGGCTTTGAACCTATAATCCTCCTGCCTCAGCCTCCAGAGTCTTTGGGATTACAGGCATGCACCACTGTGCCAGGCTCCATCTAAGTTCTTTTTGATGTACCCCATGTGTTTCTCATTATTTCAAAAGATTTTTAATCCATGGACTGGGAGGTGTAACTTAGTGGTGGAGCATATGCCTAACATACCCAAGGCTCTGGGTTCAATCCCCAGCACCAAAAAAAGACAGAAAAGTTTTAATCCATAGCAATTGCTATACTAGGTAATTTGCATCAACTTTTTTATTTTTTTATTTTTTGCGGTGCTGGGGATTAAACCCAGGGCCTTGTGCTTGCAAGCAAGCACTCTACCAACTGAGCTATCTCCCCAGCCCTGCATCAACTTTTTTATAAAATGTAATTGAATTGTTGTTAGGTGCACATAGATGAAATATTTTACAAATAAGTGTAGTGTTTTTTATTTCATTTTAAACAGATATCCCACAAACAAATTTTCGTCGTTTACCTTTTGATCACTGCAGGTAAGGGTTCTAAATGTTTATCTTTCCCTGTGGTTCTCTATATGTTGGACATCCTTTTTCTGAAATGTTTGAGACTAGATGTGTTTCAGATTTGAGAGCTTCTCAGATTTTGGAATATTTGCATAGACTTTTAATTTAAGCATCTCTACTCTGAAAATCTGAAGTCCAAAATGTTACAAAATTCTAAACTTTTTTGAGCATTGATGTGACACACAAAAATTTTTGGATTCTGGAGCATTTTGGATTTTATTTTCAAATTAGGGGTGCTCATCATGTACTGTCTGGTAGTGAATCTGAAGGTGTAGGTGGGGATCATTTATATTCCTCCACCTGCATCTTCCCTGATGGGAGGCAGTGGACCCAACCATGATGACAGGTAGTATATATTTTTTATTTCTTGTATCTGTATTTACAAGCTCTGTCTTTTTTTAAAAACATATATTTTTTAGTTGTAGATAGACACAATACCTTTATTTTATTTATTTTTATGTGGTGCTAAGGATTGAACCAAGGGCCTCACATGTGCTAGGCAAGCACTCAACCACTGAGCTACAATCCCAGCCCAAGCTTTGTCTTTTTTTAACCTCATTCTTACCTTCCAAGGAGAGGAGGCCCTGTTGTTAAGTCCATTTTATGGTTGAGAGAACTGATGCTTAGAAGAGTGAAGCACCTTGCTCACAGGTCACATCTGGAAAGATTGGGTCACTGAGTCTTGACCCCAGTGATCTGACCCCAGGCCCACACCTGTAACATTTTACTCTTGTTAGAGAAATTAAGTAATAGCAGCATGAACAGCAGCAAGAGTAATGATATCATGAGGACTTTCTTCACTTACATGTGAACCCAGGCACTGGTGGGAATGAGAAGGAACCCAGATGCAGAGCCACCTAAAGGCTGCTTCCAGCCAGATAGGTCTGGTTATGAACAGAAGTGGGGACCTGTTGGAGGGTTAAATAGCTTGTGGTCAGGGCCTTTGCAGAATGCCTTATCCCCATATCCATGTGTGAGAATTTCCTGTGGGCTCCCAGGGACTTAGGTATTGATTTAGTCGTGTAGCAGCTTCTTGGAAATGTGAGGGACTGTGTACACACTCTGTGGTCAGGAAAAGATAGGGTACCTACCCCAGACCACAGTAGCCCCATTATTCCCTCTCAGAATTTGGGAGGATAGCTTTCAGTATAAAAGCTTGGCCTGTCTGCTATGTGAAGTTTTAGAGAGTGAATCCCAGTCTTGCCTCCCTAAGCCTACGTCCAGGGACCAGTTCTTTTTCTTTTCTTTTTTTTTTTAATATTTATGTTTATTTTTCTTTTTTTCCTATTTATTTATTTATTTATTTATTTATTTATTTATTTATTTATTTATTTATTTATTTATTTATTTATTTATTTATTTATATGTGGTGCTGAGAATCAAACCCAGTGCCTCACACGTGGCAGGCAAACGCTCTACCACTGAGCCATCATCCTTTCACCCAGGGACCAGAATTGATAACAGAACTGTTATAGACATGCAGTGAATGTGAGAGAAGCCTGGTTATTGTAATTCTAAGGCCCTGTGACACCTCCTTGGGCCTGTGCCTTGTACTTAACAATTTACGCTGCAAACTGGAGGGAGCGGGCATCAGGGTCACCTTTGGTGCTGACCACCAGTACAGGCTATGCAGAAAAGCCCCTGGAACTGTTACAGGAATGATTGAAGGATGGAAGCCAAAGGGAGGTATCATGAGTACTATGTACTCATAGTACATAGTACTCATGGCCTGGCCAGCCCATGGTGCAATCAGTGTGTCCAGCAGCTGACCAGGAATGATTTCTTTTTCAGTCTTTCTCTGCAGCCCTTTGTCTACCCAGTCTGCACTCCGGAAGGTGTTGTCTTTGACTTGCTGTGAGTTTTACCTTGAATTTTGATCTACAAACACGGTGAGATTGTTCACACGTACTAAGGAAGAAGGTGTTGGGTTAGTGGGTCCAGACAGTGCCAAGCTAGGCAATGTCAAGGTCACTAGATCCTGATCCCAACAGTCTCAGGAATTGTGAGTGGGCCTGTTGGTGACTAAGGAGGGATAGCCAGGACCTCAGGGACATGGCAGCAGTGCTGCTGTGACATGTCCCTTTTCCCTCTCAGGTAAGGAGCTTTAACTGACAGTTGCTCCTGTCCCTGCCAGAAGTGGGTTCAAATTGCTCTTCATCTTCTATATGTGAAGGTCTTTGTGTTTTAATTGGCACTGTCTTAGAATGTTTATGAACTGGATACTTTCACTTTATAAAAGCAGAGCCATAGAGAAGGCATATGCTTTTCTAGGGCTGTAGTTTGAAGTATTATGCTTATACTTTTTAATTTTTGGGATTGGACCCTGGGCATTGCATAAGCTAAGCATTTGCTCTACCACTGAGCTACATCCCAAGACCTGGTGACACTTTCTGTGTTCTCTTTCCTTCAGGAATATTGTTCCATGGCTTAAGAAGTACGGGACTAACCCCAGCAATGGAGAGGTAGGTGGCCATGTAGGAGTTTGATGCTGGTGAGAGCTGTCTTCTTGCCTTTACTTTGTTCTGGTCATTTTCATGTACACATGGACCTGGTAGAGAACTATTCATGGGGAGCAAGTACACACACCGTGAAGAGTAATAGGCCTTCCCTCTCCTCACCACACCCACTCCTTTCCAGAAGTATCCACTACATGGGCATGTGTTTATGAATTTACATTGTCCTTCCATATCTGTACATTGTGAATCTGCATGTTAAACCAACTACCAGTCATAAATATTTGAAAGAAAATTAAGTTCATACTGAAAATATACAGAATTTTTCCTTGTCATTATTCCTTATATACTACAGTATAACAATATTTATATAGCACTGATATTGTATTAGGTATTATAAGTCATATAAAGAATGACTAGGGATGCAGCTCAGTAGTAGAACACTTGCCTAGCATGTGGGAGGCCCTGGGTTCCATTGCCAATACCACACACACACACACACACACACACACACACACACACACACATACACACACACACAAAAAAAACAAACCCTCATCTACAGATATTTTAAATGTCCTGGAGAATATGTGTAGTTTCTGTGCCATTTTATATGAAGTACTTGAGCATCTATGAATTTTGATATCCTGGGGGGTCCTGGAACCAATCTGCTATACTGAGGAACTACTATATATGCCTTTTCTTTGACCACAGATGTGATCATAGTGGATAAACCCCTGTGTACCCTGCTTTATATGCCCTGCAGTGTGTCTTGGAGACCTTATTAACATATTGTTGCAGAAATCACAGCCTTTTCTGTGTTTCAGTGTATATCCTTCTTTGTGGGATTACTACACTGGATTTTAAATTGTTTGCCATTATAAACAGGTGAAGGAAATGCCCCTGTGCATGTTTCTTTGGGAGGTAGAAGTATCCATCCAGCAGTACTGAGTCAAAGGATGGGCGTGTTTTCAGTTTTGGTAGCTACTGGTGAATTACCTTCCAAAGCTGTTGTATTGCTTCAAACGCTTGATAGCAGCATGTGAGTTGACCCTGTGACCTCAGCAACACAGGGTAGGTTTTTTTGTTTTTTTTTTTTTTGCTGTTTATAGGTAAAAAAATCTTTTTTTAAAATTTTTATTAAATAGTTTTTTTTTTTTTCATTCTAATTAGAGGGAGAGAGAGACAGAGAGAGACTGACACTTCAGGGAAGATGAGTCCCTCCAGGGGCAATACCAGTGACCCACCTCCTTTTGTCATTCCCCATCTGTCTACAGTTACAGTTCATTTAGTTCATTGAAACTAGGATGGACTGATTTGGATTATAGTTTTCATAATTTAATTATTTCACCTGTGAATATTCCTGCATTAACACAGGAGCTTTGGAGGGGGACAGCTCATGTCCAGACCATTCTAGTGAGTTAAATTAACTCACTTCTTTTTTTTTTTTTTTTTTTTTTTTTTGGGTGCTGGGGATCGAACCCAGGGCCTTGTGCTGACAAGGCAAGCACTCTACCGACTGAGCTATCTCCCCAGCCCTAACTCACTTCTTTTATGCCCTGCACACAGGTCCAATGCTGTGAATTCTGTGCCACTCAGGGAGAGTATTCCTTGAGTAAAATTCCAGCTCATTTTCCTTTAACCCCACTATATGTCTTTATCATAATTCCACTATATTCCTGCATGTAATCATTCTGTCTGTTCTCTTGGGTCCCTTTACTTCTATTTCTATTTGTTTTTTTACTTTGATTTAATTAATTAATTATTATTATTTTTTTTGCAAACTAGAACTTGAACTCAGGGACTCTTGCTTGCTAGGCAAGTTCTCTACCACCGAGGCACATCCGCAGCCCTTGGTCTCTTTACTTCTTAGAGGTTTGTCTCCTTCCCTCTGTGGGCCCATTTTTCCATTTATTCAGTAGCACCCATCCATTCACATTTGTTTCAAAAGCCTGTCTTTTCTCCAGTGTATGTTTTTGGCACCTTTGTCAAGGATCAGATGACTGTAGGTGTGTGGGTTTCTATTCTGTACCATTGGTCTATGTGTCTATTTTTATGCCAGTACCATGCAGTTTTTATTACTATAGCTCTGTAGTATAATTTGAAGTCAGGTATTGTGATGCTTCCAACCTTGCTTTTTTTGGCTTAGAATTGCTTTATTTCTGGGTATTTTATTCTTCCAAATGAATTTTAGGACTTTTTTCTAGTTCTGTGAAGAATGTGATTGGTATTTTGATGGGGATTGCATTGAATGTGTATATTGCTTTTGGTAGTATGGCCATTTTAACAATATTAATTCTGCCTCTCCATGAACATGGGAGGTGCAGAGACCCTATTTCCAAGTCAGGTCACTTTCACAGGTTCCCAGCAGGTGTGAACTTCAGGGGAGCATTTTTCAACCAAGTATAGAGGGTGATTCTTGTGCCGTTTACCCAGGGACCCTGTTCTTCCTCATGGCCTGACACATTTACTCCTCCCTCTCCTTGGAGTTTGGGGCAAGAGCAGCATAGACTGTGAACAAGATGGAGAGTCAAGACCCCAGAACATGGAGTCCCTATGCTGGTGCTATCGTCAGCTCCCATTGCTGGGTGGAAGTGCCCTTGGCAATAAGACTCTTCCCAGGGAATAGGATGTAGTTGAGTGGCAGAGTGCTTGCCTAGTATATACAAGGCCCTAGGTTTGATCCCCAGCACAAAAAAAATAAAAATAAAAATAGAATTAAGTTCAGACTTCATAGAAGTATAAAACCAACTTTCATCTTGTAGCCTCAACCTTTAGTCCTATTTCTTTCAGTCCAGTGGGCATCTCTGTTGGCATTTGTGTGTTTACAAATGGGTTCTACTCAGAGCCAGTAGGGGTGGATGGTGGTTTATGTAAATGTAGCATTGTGCACACTATTCTGCAGCCCCCTTTTGAGTCCTGGCAATGTTCTGGGGCTTGACCAAAGAGGTCCCCACAGCTAGAGACCTGTTCTGTAGCTGCAAAGAATTGACTGGCAAAGACCTTTCCAACCTGTCTGTTTTCAGGCTTCTTAGCTTTTCATTTCTTCACATTTTATTATTATTATTATTATTATTATTATTATTATTATTATTATTAATTTTGGTACCAGGATTGAACTCAGGGGCACTTAACCACTAAGCCACATCCCCAGCCCTTATTTTGTATTTTATTTAAAGACAGGGTCTCACTGAGTTGCTTAGTGCCTTGCTAAGTTGCTGAGACTGACTTTGAACTCATGATCCTCCTGTCTCAGCCTCCCAAACTGCTGGGATTACAGGTGCGCACCACTGCACCCACTTCTTATTAATTATTATTTTGTGTCTTTCAGAAACTTGATGGCAGGTCCCTGATCAAGCTGAACTTTGCCAAGAACAGTGAAGGTGAGTCCCTTTTATAGCCAGCTCTAGGATTGGCTCATGGAACCCCAGAGTCCCTGCTCTCATCAAGTTTTTTTTTTTTTTTTTTTTTTTTTTTTGATGTTGTTGTTCTAATTAGTTATACATGACAGTAGAATGCATTTTGACACATCATATATAAATGGAACATAACTTCTCATTTCTTCTGGTTGTTCATGATGTAGAATCACATCAGTCATGTAGTCATATATGCACATAAGGTAATAATGTTTGATTCATTTTACTGTCCCTCTTACCCCATACTCTCTCCCCTCTCAAGATCTTTTATCAGTTCTTCCTTCCTTCCCTTCTCCTTCCTCTCTTTCCTCCCCTTCCTTCCTTTTCCTCTCCTTCCTCTTTTCCTTCCTTCCTTTTTTCCTTCCTTCCTTCAATCTGATTGAATCTAGGGCTTTGCACATGCTAAGCACATACTCTACCACTGAACCACATCTCCAGCCCTCAGTCATTCCTTTCTGAACAAGTTAGACGCATGTTTTTTTCTCAAAAGATATCACATGACTTCATAAAGGTCCAGATAGTTTTAAAATGGGGGTGAACTGGCACAGATCCACTTTTTTCTACAAAGGCATTCAGTCCATTGAACCACCAATGGCCTTTGTGGGCATGGTTGGACCCTGTGGGGTGTGAGGCATCTATTCATTGTTGGAGGCAGAATCAGGGTAGGTGGGTTAGGCTATGGTGTGGGTGGTCTGGAGGAATCTCTTGGCTAGGCTCTTGTCACCATCACTTTATTATTATTATTTTTTTGTACCAGGGATTAAACCCTGGGGCACTTAAACATTGAACTACACCCCCAGCCCTTTTTATTTTTTATTTTGAAACAGTGTGTTGCTTAGTTGCTTGGGCCTTGCTAAATTGTTGAGGCTGGCTTTGAACTTGTATTCCTCTTGCCTCAGCTTCCTGAGTCACTGGATTTATAGGAGTGCACCACTGCACTCAGCTTGTCATCATCACTTCTAAAGTCCTAACCCAGCTTGAAGACTTTTTGCTTTATATTCTTGCATGCCTTCTTCTTGTCTCTTGGCCAGATACCAGGACTAAAGTGACCACCCTGTATAGTTCCTATCTGAGGTGCTCATCTTACTGGAGGTCTTTGTGGCCCTAACCTTGGTCTTCTTTTGCCATGCAGATGCTGTTGTTTAGGTTGGTTTAGCCTGGCCATTTATAATTCCTCAGCTTCACTTTCGCTTGCATTGAATTTTAAAATTAGTCAGTGGTGGAAACTTAAAGTTGTCTTACTCGTTTTCTTTTTTTTGTTTTTTTGGTACGCAGGATTGAACCCAGGGGTGCTTAACCACTGAGTCACATCCCCAGCCCTTTTTATATTTTATTTAGAGATAGGATCTTGCTAAGTTGCTGAGGCTGAGGCTAAGGCTAGCTTTGAACTCATGATCCTCCTGCCTCAGCTCCCAAGCCACTGGGATTACAGGCATGCACCACCATGCCTGGCTGTATTTTGGCACCTCTGGGGATGATGTCAAAGCATTTTCCAGACATGGAATTATTTCCTGCTTAAATACTTAACTGTGTAACTCTAAAAGATAAGGACTTACCTTATCACAGTAGCATTACAGCACCTAAAAAATTAGGCATTTCTTAGCCTAATCAAATGTACACCCACTTGTCAATGTGGGTGACATTGCTAAGACCCTTAGTCTTTAAGTTCCTGCCCACCTTTTGTTTGTTTTGTGTTTTATTTTTTGGGGACTTATTAGACAGGGCTGCCGGGTGGGGGGTTATTAGGGCAGGGGACCATCAGGAATTTGCCACAGTAGCCCAGGTGAGAGATGAGGAAGGTGAGGAGACAGTGTGACTGGTGGGTGCTACAGCTGTGAGAAGTAGGAGCAGCAGTCAAGCTAGGTCACTGGGAGAATGGACTGTTTCCTACCCAGGGATGGCTTCAAGAGGAGGAGTAGGAATGAGCTAGCATGGGATCACCTGGGACATGCTAGGTCCACCTGTCTGAGGAAGGTGAGGCAGGGGTTTACAGAATGAATCGGAGTTTACTAATTACGCTTGGGAGTGGGACTTGAGCAGCTGCTGTCTCTCTGGATCCCAGCTTTGTGCAGCTGCCTTGGGGTTTCCCCTTCTCCCTTTCTCTGACCCTCAGCCTGAGTTCTCTTTTGCTTCTTCTTTGGGATGATCAAACCTCTTAGGGATGACTGACTTTCCTGTATGTGCCTTCTCTCTAGAGAAGTATCATTGCCCGGTGCTGTTCACTGTATTCACCAATAACACCCACATTGTGGCCATCAGGACGACTGGCAATGTCTATGCCTATGAGGTGGGTCCTCACTGCAGGGAGTGTGGGACTGTGTGGCATCAGACCCTTGGGTATGTGCTTTGGGCACACTCTCTCGTCCTGGCTGAGCGTTGGGAGTGAACAAGCATGGTCTGTTCTCATGGGATTTATAGTCATAGCCACCAGCATGGGCTTTCCTGCCAAGACCTGACTGGGTACCTTCCCATTTTCAGATAGGTCCAGAAAAGTGGAGAGGTACTTCCTGGGCCCTCTGGACCTGAAGTCCAGGCAATTCTGATTGCTGAGCTTGGGGGAGGTGGAGGTGCCTTTATACCCCAGAGGGCAAAGATCAGGCCCAGGAAAGAACCTTTGCTCTGAGAACAGGCCCCAGTGGCTCTAAGGGGCTGCTGGACCCCATAGGGCAAGGGGAGGTGAGATTCCTAGGTGTCCCTAGGAAGGAGTGAACACCAGTCTGGTGGGAGGGGTTCTGGCAGGGAGTGGGTATAAGGACAGGAGGCAGTAATTTCCCCATAGGTCTTCTTGCTCAGAGTGGGGGCAGGGAGGAACCTCACATTGCAGAAAAGCCTGTGCACATTTCTTTCCTCACTTGGACATTTTCAGGGTCTCTGTGGCCAGTGCTGCCCCAGAAACTCTTGGGCTGCTTCTTGCCCATAGCACATGGATTGGCTTGGTTAGTCCTTGCTGGCAGAGCCAGACCACCACTAGACTGCATTCTACAAGGGCAGGCATGTTGTATTCTTGTTTACCACCTGTCTCTGGAACTACCACTGGGCCTGGTGCATGAGCAATGCTCAGTGAAGATGGGAATGAGTGAAGGGTGGCCTCACTGAGCCTGTTGGCTGATATGTAAAATCTACCTGAGATCATCCTACAAAGAGTACTGAGCATGCAGAGTTGCTCTCTGGGGTGCTGCCAGCCAGCTCTGCCCTTCATGTAGGGACTGTGGCCAGGAGCCCATGGTATGTACATGGTAGTCTCCACCTGGTTTCTCACCTCTCAGTGGTGCTGTGGTCTGGTCAGCCCCAGGCCTCCCTGCCTGCAGGCCCCTGGACTGGGATCTAGGGTGAGCACTGTAACTATAGCTCTTCCTGGCTGTAGGCAGTGGAGCAGCTAAACATCAAGGCCAAGAACTTTCGGGACCTGCTGACCGATGAACCCTTCTCTCGGCAGGACATCATTACCCTCCAGGTGAGTGTCGCCTCCTGCCAGGAGAGCCCACTCCAGAACCTCTGCTCTGCTTCTCTTTCCTGCCCAGTTTGATGGCCTCTCCCATGACTATGTGGTTGTGATTCCTCAGCTTCTTAACACCCCCAGCCCCACCTGCAGTCACCCAGGGCTTTGGCATGGGCCGCTACCTCTTTGGTTCTCTTTGGCCATGGCTTCTGCAGTGCCTCTGTGTTGTCAGGGGCCTTATCTCTTCCCCCACAGCCATCTCAGGGCATCAGACTGTTAGCTTTGCAAGCTTGCCCTGCTCCAGTCACCTCGAGGATAGGAGAGGGCACATGCATTGTGCCACATGTAAATAGGGTGTCCCTGTATATGTTGGGGAACCTTGAGTGAACCTATGAGAACTCTGATGTTGAAAAGCAAGGACCACCAGACTGGAGCTGAGGTTAGAGCAGGCCTGCAGGAGTTACCAGTTCCCCTGTGTGGCTTGTCCCATACTGATTGGAGCTTGGCCCCATAGCTACCCAGGCCATCCAGTAGTTAACTTACCAGCAAGTAAACCTCCATAACTGTGTGCCCCAGAGGATAAGGATGCAGTTTGCTGATCATCTGAGCAGCGAGGTGGTCCGTGCCCTATCCCTACCCATCCTCATTTGTCATCCAGCCTGCAGCAGAGGCCCCCCTCCTTCTCTGCTCAACCCTTCAGTGCTGGCCTATTCTGTAGGTACATGCCCACCACTCTTTGCTGCCTGTGGCAGCTGTTTGGCCACAGTCCTGGGTTCACTGTCCTAGGTGTTCTCTTTTGCCATAGGACCCCACCAATTTGGACAAGTTCAATGTCTCCAACTTCTTTCATGTTAAGAATAACATGAAAATAACAGACCCAGGTATGTACAACCAGGGACTGGTCTGGGTGGAACATGGGCTATACTCCCTGGGCAAAGCCCCTGCCTTCCTGGGACCCAGGGACTCCAGGCTTCTGGCTCTAGCCTAGCTATACCTCAAGTTTCCTGAATCCATGTTCAGTGTCTGATGTTCAGAGAATCAACCAGCTGCTATTATGGGAACCTCAGAAGGTGAGACTTTCCAGGACATCTCATTTTCCCTTCCCCAGCTCTGGTGGACATGGACATCTCCCTGGATTTCTGTTGACCTGTGCTTTTTCTAGGGAGTATTGATGGAGGTGTCACCGAGGTGGAGGCTCTGGGTGACATCAGGCTCATGTCCTGGGGGCAGCTGGGCCCTTTGTCCCTGTACTTCCTGTGGTTGGCCAGTGTCAAGGAACACACTGTGGAATGAAGTTCCACAATTTTCTTAGTTCACTTGGGGCTGTTTTTGAGGAATCAACAATATTCAGGCTGAGATTAGTTGGCGTCAGTGCTGTGGAGAACAGCATCCCAGGTACTCAGTGGTGCACACTGTATGAACCAGTTAGAATTTAGGGAGGCTGAGGCTGAGCACACAGTTGAGGAGATCTGACTTCCAGAGACCTTGAGGCCAAGACTAGGGCCCAGGGATTCTGTTCCTTTCCTTCAGGTAAGCAGCAGCATACACTATCCTGCCTGGTGTGTTTCACATCTGGAAAGACTCCCAAACACTTCTGTCATTTTAAATAGCACTTTTTTTTTTATCCCCCAGTACTGGGGATGGAACCCAGGGGTACTTGACCACTGAGCTACATCCTAACCTCCTTTATTTTTATTTTTTTTATTTTGAGACAGGGTCTCACTAAGTTTCCAAGGCTGGCTTTACACGTGCAGTCCCGCCTCAGCCTCTTGAGTAGCTGGGATTTTAGGCACGTGTACTATTGCACCTAGCTACATAAGTTTTTTTATTTGTTTGTTTTTAGTACTGGGGATTAAACCCAGAGGCCAGAGGCACTTTACCAGTGATCTATGTCAGCTATTTCCCTAACCCTTTTTATTTTTTATGTTGAGACAGGGTCCCACTAAGTTACTAAGTCTGGTCTTGAATTTGTGATTCTCATGTCTCAGCTTCATGAGTTGTTGGGATTACAGGTGTGTGCTACTGTGCTCAGCATAAGAAAAAAGTTTTAAGTTAAAAAGCAAAACATATACTATTAAAAGGTTGGTATATACAGATAAATGGAAGGAAGAAAATAAAAGTCAACCCTAAGCCTCTTGCCCATCTTGAGACTGCTGCTAACTGAATGGGGAAGACCCCTCCAGGCCTGGGACTGGGCACCATGGCACTGGGTGTGCTCAGAATGCCTGACTTGCTGCTGCAATACAATCTAGCATGGGACCTGCAACATGTCTGGTGGCCCTGGGCTAACCTTTGTGGTAGCTTCTGCTACTGTAGTTGGCTCTGGTTTTCTGTCTCCATCATACCCATCTGTGGATGCTGCTGTGGTTTGGCTACTCAGGACCTCCATACTGTTTTGTAGATGAGGAGAAGGCCAAACAGGACCCATCTTATTATTTGAAAAACACAAATACTGAGACCCGAGAGACACTCCAGGAGCTGTACAAGGAGTTCAAAGGGGATGAAATCTTGGCAGCCACCATGAAGGCCCCTGAGAAGAAGAAAGTGGACCAGCTAAATGCTGTAAGTAAGCAGCTCCATTACCTGCCTCTCTCAGCCCTGTGAAGTGTTCTGGGGAAGGGACTCATGGAGCCTGGGATATATTTGGAGGACATATGACTGGGACTTTTCCCAGAACTGTCCTGGACCTCAGGGGCCCTGGATACCCAAATCTTCAGGGCTGCTGAGATAGCTGGGCCCTGTGAGAGGGATCACACAGACCTCCCAACTGAGTGTGAAAGAATGGGTGGTAAACCAGGGACAAAGGAGTTAGCCAAGCTGAGGAAGGGCTGCCTTATGCCCAGGTCCCTGACCTGGCCGTGGGTGTTTGGCTGCCTGCCTCCAGAGGCTGCTTTATACCTTAGGACACAGCAGTCTTAGGGCATGCAGGTCTGTGGTGGCAGGGAGACAGGGTACAGGAGCCCAGGATAAAGCCAGGGAGACTTTCAGGAACTGCTGAGATATTTGAGGCTACCTGCCTGGCCTTTGCCTGGGATGTCCTGTTCATTTTTCCTTGAGGCTCCATCAGCAGTGGGAATGCTGGTATTTGTGCTCGGTCTTTCAGGCCCAGAGCTCTGTCTCCCCTGTGCAGTCAGGACTGGTGAGCCAGAGCTGCAGGCAGTGCAGAAGCTGGGGGTAGTTAGCTCTGAGGTTCTCTTCCCCCATAAGGGATTAACCAAGAAAACTTTGGAAAACTAAAAAGAAGTTCAGCTGTGTGTGGTGTCACAGATCTGTAATCCTAGCACCTTAGGGGACTGAGGCAGGACAAGTTCAGAGCCAGCTTCAGCAACTTAATGAGGCCCTAAGTAACTTAGCAAGACCCTGTCTTCAATCACTAGTACTAAAAAAAGAAAAAAATGATCCTCCCACTGGAACACAGCCATCCTTAGCACATTGCCGCATTTATTTCTTATGGGCAAGCCCACTTTATTTCCTTGTCTCTAGGATAAAAAATAAATATTAGGACTTTGTTTTTTTTTTTCCCCCTGATTAAAGAGATCATCTCTTAATTTACAAAAATTTGAAATCCTTAGAAAGAAACAACTTCCTTGTACTTCTGTCCCTGGAGAAGGCCGACCCTGTGTGATATTTATGCCCAGGTTTTGACTTACCATCTTAAGTTGGAGCCCAGTTGAACCTGTGCACCCCTGGCTCCCACCCAGGCCAATTTCACGCCCTTGGGCCTTGGCCTCTCTCTCCCACTGCCATTACCATGTGCCTTATCCTCTGGCCATACTGGCTCCCAAGTCTGAGCTCTGAGGAAAAGGCCCTTATAATCCTGGCTGTCTCACTGGGCCTGTACATGGTGGTCAGGGAAGCTGAGAGAGGCACAAGGGCAGGACCTAAGCAGCATGGTTTTCCTGGCAGGCCCACTATTCCACGGGGAAGGTCAGCGCTTCCTTCACCTCCACTGCCATGGTGCCGGAGACTACACATGAAGCAGGTAACTGCCTGTCTCTCAGGTCCCCAGGGGCCCGAGTTCACAGTGGCAGCAGCTGGGGCCTCCTTCCTATCATGTAGGTACTGCCCATCCTCATCTTGGGTCCAGGTGCTTCCAGTACCCCCCTTTTAAGTACTGAGCCCCTGCTTGCCCCTTGTGGCCCTAAGCCCCATGGTGCCCAGGCAAGCCTGACTATGAACAGGGTAGATCTTCAGCCTTCAACTCCTGTGCTGATCCCAGAGCTGGGGTCTTCCCCTGGTTGGATGCTGGATGTCAGAAGTCATGGGGCCTGGGTAGAGGGGCTGCCCCAGGTGAAGGGTAGGATCAGAGCTTGGGCCTCTGTTTAACAGCTGCCATTGATGAAGATGTGTTGCGCTACCAGTTTGTGAAGAAGAAGGGCTATGTGCGGTTGCACACCAACAAAGGTGATCTTAATCTGGAATTGCACTGTGACCTGGTAGGTGTGACAGCCAGTTCCCTCACCCAACACGAGGTCTTATCTGGCTGGGATCATTCAACATCCTTGTCTTAAACATGAAGCTGCAGTTAGTATATGCTTGTGGCAAGTCCAGCTTGTCCTTCAGAGGAAGCGGAGATGTCTTGGCTTCCTTCTCAGGGGTGCTATTTGCAGCATGACCTCAGCCACTTGCTGGGCAGATGTGGAGGTATGCATACATCCAAGAAAAGAGGCCTGACTTCAACTCTGTTCTGCAGCTTCAGATGTCCTGTTTAGTTTCTAGGGTCCATCCTTGACCCCTCTTTGGGGCTATACTGGACCCAGGTCTCTGTTGCTGTTGCTCTGCAGGCTGGGTAACTGCCCATCCCTGCTGCATGATAAAGACCCTGTGTGGCTTTCGTGACCTGCAGTTGACTGCTTCATGCCTCACAGAAGAATTGGGCTATTTTTCAGACACCAAAAACCTGTGAAAACTTCATCAAGCTGTGCAAGAAATGCTATTACGACGGCACCATCTTTCACAGGTCCATCAGGAACTTTGTGGTGAGTGGCACCAGTCAGTGTTGGCCACAGGTGTACTCAGAAAGATGGTCTGGAGGCTTTTTGTCCTGAGACTTCAGACCCCCTGGGAAGCCCTCTATTAGGTGGGGAATATGTTCAGGCAAGGTAGGCAGTGTAGTGGAAGGTAGCAAGGGGCCTCAGACTGACTAGCTCACTGGCTTTTGTTGTTGCAGATCCAAGGGGGAGACCCTACAGGCACAGGCACAGGTGGGTACCAACGCTGGACCCGTCCCTGACACCACTGGCTGCTCCTTAGGGCATGAGGGGCAGGTGGGTGGGGAGAGCTCAGGATGTGGAATCTGGAAGACCAGAGATAGGATTGTACCTCAACCACCAGCACCATATGGCGCCTCAGGCATGTCCCTTGCTTTTCCTGTTTTAGGTGGTTATGAGGCCTATATAATGCAGGGATGGGTCTTATATCCTCCTGGGGCCCCAAAGGCACCCCAGCAAACAAAGAGAGACTTCAAGGCCTTAGATCCTGGGCTGGCTTCCCTTCTACTGCATCTCAAAACTCATACTGCTTGTCAGCTGCTTAGACCCGACAAATAGCTTCACCCAGCATGGTGCTAATAATGCCTTGTGGTTTTAGCATTCTAATCCCTGGCTCCTTGGGGGCAGGACTGAGTGAGCAACACTCAACCTGTGTGAAGGTGCTGGAGTCCAAGGAAAGTTGGCAATTTGGTGCTTCAGGTTCAAGGGCTCCCTCTAAGGTACTCCTGACCCAGTGAATTGCCAGTACCCCTTGGGACTCAGGTTTTTAGGGCTGCCAACTGACTGTTTTCCTTTATATTCTAGGGGGCGAGTCATACTGGGGAAAGCCCTTCAGAGATGAGTTCCGGCCCAACCTCTCTCACACAGGCCGAGGCATACTCAGCATGGCCAACTCGGGGCCAAACACCAACAAGTCTCAGTTGTAAGTCTGGGTCCAGATGGCCTAGTGGGGCTGCTATGGGAAGACCTGGGGAGTGACCCAAAGTTTCCTGTAGGCTCTTCCTCTTCTCCCTAAAGGTTGAGCTAGGCCCTAATCAAATCCAGACTGTATAGTACATCTAGGCTGAGTGTGTACCCCTGCAGTCAAAAAGGGGAACCCCCTGGGCTGGGGATGTAGCTCAATGGTGGAGCATTTGCCTAATTTGTAAAAGGCTCTGGGTTTGATCTCCAGCACTGAAAAAAAAAAAAAAAAAAAGAAAAAAAAAGAAAAAAAAAGGTATCCCTGAGCAAGTTGCTATTTAGAACTGTGTGTGTACCTATGAGAGCAGCATCCAACAGTTTACCAGGAGGTAAAAGCCTCTTAGAGGAAGAGCTGGTGAAACCAGGACTGTGTGAGTGGCCAGGGGAGTTTAGTGTACTGGATCAGGGAGGGAGGCATGCAGGGGACCAGCAACCAGGGACAGGTGCTGAGGGTGTAGTTGGGGGCAGAGAGGCCTCAATATGTATGGAACATGGCTATAGGGGGATGGCCAGCAGGGCCTGTGGATGCCTGGTTGTGTTGGGAGGAATCAGACACCTGTATTTTGAAAGAATAGGTGTTTGTGTTTCATTTATCCATCATCTAAGAATTTGACTTGACTTTCCTTTTGGATGTGTGTGTGTGTGTGTGTTGGGGATCAAACCCAGGGCCTTGCACCACTGAGCCACACCCCCAACCTGGATGTCTTTATCTTTTAGTGCAATTTCCCATGGGTCCCCTCCTTTCCTGGATAAAGCTACTTCTTAAGAATTTTTATAATTTGTGATACTTTTGTGAATGGATTTTTTCCCAGTTTTAGGTGATTATTGCTTATGTAGAGCAAAACTATTTTATATCTAGTTACTTTATCAAAATTAAAATTTTTATTAAGAATTTCTTTGCTTAGCATACGCAGGGACCGCAGTTCGAATCCCTGGCACCTCAAAGCAAGGGGGAAAAAAAAAAGAATTTCTTGGGTTTTCTAGATAGTTCATCAGCAAAATGTGGTGTCCACTTTCCTGTGTGTGTATCAGTCACGTTGATGACACTGTGGCCTCTTAGGGAGGAAGACATGGACATCCTGCCACTCTGAAATGTGGATTTGCCATCTGATAACATTTGTCACTGGGCCTGGTTTTTAGGAGAGGTTAGATGACTTGCCAGAGACTTTTTTATCAGCCTTTGTCATGATGATCACATGACTTGTGGTATTGGTCATGTGAACTGGCTGAATCAGGCATGGATATGAGAGGTGTGCACCCTGCACTAGCAGAACTGGCTCCCACTTTATGGCCTAGAATAGTTAAAATTGTACCAGTGTCCCCATGTGTTAACAGTTGGCCAAGGACAGCACATCATTCCTGCTGCTTCCTCAGGTCTTCCACTGTAAGCCCAGCCAGGATTTTGTCTGTTTGACAGGAATTTGACTCATGTATCCCAGATTTTTAGTTGTTTCCATGAAGTCTCCTTTTCTCTTTGTCTCAGTGCTGATGTTTCCTTTCTCATTCCCAAGCAGTCTATTCCTTCCTTGTTCATGAAAGATTTTATCTGTTTTTAGTTTCTGTGTGATCGTTTTCTGTTTCTCTCTTTGATTGCTTCCTTGTGGTTTCTTTTTGCTTTCTCCACTTTGTTTACTCTTTATCATGAAGACACGTGAGTCTACTTTTTTCTGGAGGTGCTAAGACTCAAACCCAGGGCTTCAAATATGCTAGGCTAACTATTTCACCGAGCTTACACCCCTAACCCTGTACATTTTGAGGGTGTGCATTTCCCATTCACAGCTTGCTGATCATTATTCTCTTTAATTTCTTCTTAGCTTTCTTATTTACAAGTAGTTTGGGTGTATGGTTTGTTTTTGTTGTTTTTGTTTTGTCCTGGGGGAGATATTTTATTTTTTTGTGGTACTGGGAAATGAACCCAGGGCCTTCTACCAGCTAGATAGGCACTCTACCATCTGAACTGCATACTGCATGCCTCAGCATTTTTTATTTTTTTATTTTTTTATTTTTTAAAATTTTGATACAGGGTCTTGCTAAGTTGCCTGGGCTGGCCTCAAACTTGCCGTCCTCTCAAGGAGCTGAGATTACAGATGTGAGCCAATATGCCTGACTTATTTTTTTTACTATTTATTTATAATTATTTGGATTAACTAGATTGTAAAACTTCATGTGGGTCATTTGCCTTCTTTTTTTATTTCTAATATTGTTTTGTACTTTCTCTTGACAATTTTTACTTACTTTAGTATCCTCAAAGAGTTTTAGACTCTTTTTCAACTTTGCTTTCCCTCTCCTTTTGTTATTCTTTTACTTCCTTATGTGTTAGAAATTAGGACGAGAACAGCCAGGGGGCAGAATTTAGGTCTGCACAATTGCAGGTTTGACATGAGACTTGCTGGGGGGCCTTAAGTGTGGTCAGCTTGGTGGGTTCAGTCCTTCGTTGTTTGAAGGCCCATGTGG
The DNA here is from genome assembly GCF_902686455.1 of Sciurus vulgaris. NCBI lineage: Eukaryota > Metazoa > Chordata > Mammalia > Rodentia > Sciuridae > Sciurus > Sciurus vulgaris. The sequence goes on along the minus strand of NC_136468.1, from coordinate 123,368,122 downwards.
GTTGTCGGGGATGGAAGTGGCATGATGCTGTCACAGCGGAGCTGCACCCACCTGCTCCACTCTCTGGGGAGTAGCTTTATGCCTCCTGCATGATGACTTGCCCCAGGACATTTCTCGCTTTCTTCCTTGTTTGATGTCTTCTTCCACCCCTTTACTTTCAGCTTTTTAAGATTCTGAACTTTGTAGAGCTTTTTAATGGCACACACTTGGATTTTGTTTTATTTTAGTTCATCCTGACTGTATTTTTTGTTCGTTTTAAATATATGACAGGGGCTGGGCTGTGGCTCAGGGATAGAGTGCATGCCTAGCATGTATGAGGCACTGGGTTCAATTCTCAGCACTACATATAAATAAATGAATAAAATAAAGGTCTATCAACATCTAAAAAAATAAAAATAAATATACATGACAGTAGAGTGTATTTTGACATATTATAAATACATGGAGTATAACTTATTCAAATTAGGATCCCATTCTTGTGGTTGAGCATGATGTGTGGTTCATATTCATATATGAAGTAGGAAAGTTATGTCTAATTCATTCTACTATCTTTCCTATTCCCATCCCCCTCCATTCCCTTCATTTCCCTTAGTCTAATCCAATGAAATTCTATTATTCCCTCCCACTCCCTTACTGTATGTTAGCATCCACATATCAGAACATTCAGTATTTGGTTTTTTGAGATTGTCTTATTTCACTTAGCATGATAGTCTCCAGTTTCATTCTTCTTTATAGCTGGGTAATATTCCATTGTGTATACACCACACTTTCTTTATCCATCATCTGTTGAAAGGCACCTAGGTCAGTTCCATTGCTTAGCTATTGTGAATTGAGCTGCTATAAATATTGATGTGGCTGTGTCACTGTAGTATGCTGATTTTAAGTCCTTTGGGTATAAACTGAAGAGTGGGATAACTGGGTCAAATGATGTTCCATTCCAAGTTTTCTGAGGAATCTCCATACTGCTTTCTGTAGTGGTTGCACCAATTTGTAGTCCCACCAGCAGTGTATGAGTGGACCTTTTCTCCCACATCCTCACCAACATTTATTGTTACTTGTATTCTTGATAATTGCCATTCTGACTGGAGTGAGTTGGAATCTCAGTGTAATTTTAATTTGCATTTCTCTAATTGCTAGAGATGTTGAACATTTATTTATTTATTTATTTTTGGTGCTGGGAATTGAACCCATGACCTTGTGCTTGAAAGGCAAGTACTTTACCAACTGAGCTGTATCCCCAGCCCCTTATTTTTTTGACCATTCATATTTCTTCTTCTGTGAAGTGTCTGTTCAGTTCCTTAGCCCATTTATTGACTGGGTTTTTTTTTTTTTTTTTTTTTTTTTTTGGTGTTAGGTGTATCCTGGAGATTAATGCTCTGAGGTGCAGGTGGCAAAGATTTTCTCCCATTCTCTAGGTTCTGTTCATATTTTTTATTATTTCCTTTGCTGTGAAGAAGCTTTTTAGTTTGATACCTTCCTATTTATTGATTCTTGATTTTACTTCTTGTGCTAGGAGTCTTGTTGAGGAAGTCAGTTCCTAAACCAACATAGTGGAGAGTTGGGCTTACTTTTTCTTCTACTAGGCTTGGGGATCTACTAGGTCCTTGATCTACTTGGAGTTGAGTTTTGTACAGGGTGAGAGATAGGGGTTCAATTTTATTATACTACGTATGGATTTCCAGTTTTCCCAGTACCATTTGTTGAAGAGGTTATCTTTTTTCCAATGTATGTTTATGGCACCTTTGTTTAGTATGAGATAACTATATTTTTGTGCCTCAGATTCTGTGTCTTCTATCCTGTTCCATTAGTCTCCATGTCTGTTTTTATTACTATAGCTCTGTAGTATAGTTTGAGGTCTGGTGTTGCGATGCCTTCTGCTTCACTTTTCTTGCTAAGGATTGCTTTGGCTATTCTGGGTCTCTTATTTTTCCAAATGATTGCTTTTTCTAGTTCTATGAAGAATGTCATTGGGATTTTAATTGGAATTGCATTAAATTTGTATAAAGCTTTTGGTAGTATGGCCATTTTGACTATATTAAGTCTGCCTATTCAAGAACATGACAGATCGTTCCGTCTTCTAAGGTTTTCTTTAATTTCTTTCTTTAGTGTTCTGTAGTTCTCATTGTAGAGGTCTTTCACCTCTTTTGTTAGATTGATTCTAGAGTATTTTGTTATATTTTTTGAGGCTATTGTGAATGGGATAGTTTTCCTGACTTCTATTTGAGCTGATTCATCATTGGTATATAGGAAAGCAATTGATTTGTGGGTGTTAATTTTATATCCTGTTACTTTGCTGAATTTGTTTATGAGTTGTAGAAGCTTTCTAGTGGAGTGTTTTGGGTCTTCTAAATATAGAATCATGTCTTGGCATATAGGGACAATTTGAGTTCTTTTTTTTCCTATTCATATCCCTTTCTTTCTTTTGTCTGATTGCTCTGGCTACAGTTTCAAGGACTATATTGAGTAAGTTCATCCTGACAGCCTTAAGTGTGTGCTTAACTTCCAGTGGATCTTTGTGCTTTTGAATCACTATTTTTTTTTTTTTTTTTTATTTTTAGTTTTTAAAATTTCCTCTTCTTTCTCCTTGTTTGAAAGTTAGATATTTTACTTCTGGGCTAAAGTCAAGAAACCTATCTATTTAAGCCTAAAGTTACCAGTAACATCTCTACTTTCCCCCAGAAAAAATACCTGGAAAGCTTTCCTTCCAGTCACCCCAGCCATCTCACATATCAGTGTCGTTGGCATTTTTAACTCTGCCCCATTTTTATGTCACATTAGATACAGTCATTTTCTTGGTCTGTGTATATTTATGTTACCCAGGTTTCCCAATTCCTTTACTCCCAGTCTTCCTTGGCTGCCTCCTTTTTCCTGGTTTGGTTTTCTTGGTCCTTCAGCAGGTCCGTGGTGGGGCAGGGCTCTGGTTCTTCCATCCCAGCTGGCTTCTTAAAGTGGCCACTTGAATAGGCTTGAGCGGGGCCCAGGGTCTACACAATAGGAGGTTGGTAGCAGCCAAGGAGGCCAGCTTATGGGCTTTATTCTGGGGAGCCACAGGTCTGGAGTTAATTTCGTAGCCTTGGCTAATAGCCTACTGTGGACAGGCGGTGGGTGGGAGCCAGATGTGCATTATGTACATGCAGAAGCTATAGGTTCCCAGAGCAGGCCCTGGAGGGCAGTGGGCTCCTGCCTACAGACCAGTAGTTAACTCAGAAGAGCTAGGCTGGGTAGGATAGCTCACAGAATTCCCTCACCCTCTCTTCCTTCTTCCCCAGCTTTATCACATTCCGTTCCTGTGCTTACCTGGACAAGAAGCACACCATCTTTGGAAGGTAAGAGCAGGTGCTGCATGAAGTCTGGGGTGTCCACTTGGGCCAGGCTATTCCTTCCCCAACTTGGATCTCTCATTGCCTCTTCCTAACTTGAACTTGTGCTTGTTGTGCCCTTGTTATGTCACTGCTGAGGCTGTGGCTATGCAGAGTGGGACATTTTTCTGTGGAGGGTGGAGCAAACTCTCCAGACCTGTTGGGTTGACAAGAAGAGACAAGTGCCAGCCCAGCTTGGCCAACTGCCTTGGCTCAGACCGTCTACCTTCCCACTCTGGGTGCCCTTTGGATGATATCCAAGTTGGAGGTCAGGGCCAGGTCCTATCTTTCTCATTACACTCCAGGTGTGGGGGTTGGCAGACTTTCCCACAAAGGCTTAGATGATATTTCTAGATTGGTGGGCCACATGGTCATCTGGGGTTCTATCGTAAAACAGGTACAGAAAATATGGAAGCAACAGATGTGGTTCTGTCCAAATAACTGGGAGTTGGATCTGGCCCCATTTGTGGTCTGTTGACCTTACCTTCTGTCTTCCACCCCTCCTGTCCTGGCTGGCAGCTCTGCTGCTGCCCAAGAAGTCAGGCCAATCTGATTGGGTGGTGATTTCATGGGGCCCCATATCCTGGGCCAGTTCCCATTCTGGTGTGCCTCAGGGACTTCACCATAGTGGGTGTCTTGCCTCCAGGCACATGCAGACCCACCTGTCCCTCTACTCCAGGGTTGTTGGGGGCTTTGACACACTGACAGCCATGGAGAATGTGGAGAGTGACCCCAAAACCGACCGCCCTAAGGTATGTACCCAGGGAAAGCAGAGGGGCCACTGCCCAGCTGTGCAGGAGACCCTGCTGCTTCCTCACTCAACTTCCTCATGTGCCACCAGGAGGAGGTCCGCATTGATGCCACCACAGTATTTGTAGACCCCTATGAGGAGGCAGATGCCCAGGTAAGGAGGGCACAGTACTACCACACTGGGCGGGGTCTGGTTAAGCTCTGTCATTCCTTACTGGGGTAGAAGGACCTCCACATCCCCCAGGTACTCCCAAGTCACCCAGTCCTGCTCCTCTCCAGATTGCACAGGAGCGGAAGAAGACACAGCTTGAAGTGGCCCCAGAGGCCAAGGTGAAGTCCAGCCAGCCTCAGCCTGGGAGCCAGGGCCCCCAGACATACCGCCAGGGGGTTGGCAAGTACATCAATCCAGCTGCCACGTGAGTGGGGCAGGTGGCATCTTCCATATTCCTCCCAAAAGCTGGGACCCATTTTCCACAGTGCTCCCATGGGGCAGATGAGGCAGTGGCAAGAAAACCTAATGTACCAGACTTGAGACTGAGCTTGTGCCCTAGTGGCCACTGCAGTCAGAGGGACTAGCCATATAGGTTTGGGCAGGGTCTCTGTGTAGGCCAAAGGATCTGAGCACTGGCGGGTAAGGGATTCCTATGAGGGGTGGGCCAGTAGATTTCAGATCACCTGGAGAGGGATGTGGGAGGGCATGGGCTCCTGGCTCAGGGCCTGGCACCTGTGTGACTGCTGTAGCCTGGTTCTTTTCTCAGGAAACGAGCGGCTGAGGAAGAACCATCAACCAGTACAGCTGCCCCCATATCCAAGAAAAAGCCCAGCCAAGGTTTTGGGGACTTCAGCTCCTGGTAGCAGCAGGCTGATCACTCTGGATCCTGGTAGGGATGAAGGGCTTGGGGAGGTTTGTGCCCATGTTCCTTTCTGCCTGCCTTTCATGCTGTGATGCAATAAAGCTCTTGCCTATTGCCTGGGTCCCCTTTACTGCCCCTAGGAGCCCTTGGCTTCCCCATTCTTTACCTGGTATTGGAGTCCCTAGCTTCTTTCCAAGGCTTGGGCTCAGCCTTGGATCTGGCTGTAGACCCTGTCTGGGGCTCTGGTCTCCTGTGGGCAGGCCCAGGTTATGAGGAAGGCCTTGTTTCTTTGCTTTTCTTATCCTTTCTTCTGTCATCTCAGGGACAGCCTATATGCTTACTTAGGCTGGTCCCCTGGTACCAGTTGGGACCTTGTTAGAAACAAATTCTCAGACCCCAGACATAATTCTGACCTGCTGGGGGCTAGGACTTCCTAGTCTTTTTTTCGGGGGAGGGGCAGTACTGGGGATCGAACCCTAAGCACTTATCCCTAGCCTAATCCCCAGTCCTTCCCTAGTCTGACAAATGCTTTGGGGCTTCTGAATCTGGAATAGAGCTTTGACAATACTTTACCAACCTTTTTCTACCACCCCTTGCTTAGAACTGGGCACACTCACCTTTGGGTGTGTTAGGCTGCCTTGCCTCTCAAACCTATGAGGCTACAGCCCCTGCTATGATGAGGATGAACAGTGGAGAGGACTTGTCCTCACAGCCTAGTCCCTACTTCTCAGTCCCAGCTCCTCTGCCAGACCAGTTCCCTCAGAATCTCCTGACAAGGATTCTTTCCTTTGACCCATTTTTCTGTGAAACGTTTCCAAAAATTTCCACCCACCTGTTCCTGATCACGTTTTGATCCATCTTCAGTCTGTGCCTGCCTGGCTTTTAGTGTTCTGATATTAGTCCCCGATACCTTGGTATCCTCCAAACACCTCTTCCGGAGTATGATTTCTGCCTCTGGGGATAGTGTCTTGTCAGTGTTCTCTCTGGCACCAGACCTGTTAGATGCTCTGTGCCTGTCCTTGGGCCATCACCCGCTTCCAGCTCATCACATTAAATTCTAACTTAGGCTTGATTCTTGTATTTTTCTCATCTACAACCTTGAACCCATCAGTGAGTCTTGACAGCTTTTGGTTCTAGAATGTACCTTGGGCTCTTGATTTTATATGATACTGACACCACAGGCCTGAGCCCTTTGCCCTCTGGATGGCAGGTGTGCCGTTGCCTGCCAAATGATCTTCACGAGGCATATTTTTCCTATTAATCTTGCTTCATGCCAGTCATTGCCTTTTTTTGGGGGGTGGGGTTTACTGGGGATCAAACTCAGGCATTCGACCACTGAGCCACATCCCCAGCCCTATATTGCATCTTATTTAGAGACAGGGTGCTTAGCACCTAGCTTTTCCTGAGGCTGGCTTTAATCCTCTTGCCTCAGCCTCCCGAGCTGCTGAAATTGTAACTGTACACCACCACACCCAGCCCAGTCACTGGCTTTTCTCACCCCCACAGGTCAGCTCCACCTTCTCCAGCCTCTCCCTCTGCATCTACCCCTTCCCATCAGTCAGAACCCCCGGCTCCTTGGTGACCCTCCAGCACCTCTATCACACACCTCTTCACATTTCCCACTAGGTTTAGTTTTTCCCTGTCCACTTGTATCTAAGGCAGTTTGGTAATTCATATTTGCAAGAAAATGCTCAAGCAGGATGACACAAACCTGTAGACCACTGAGCCAGCACCACAGAGCTCAGCAGTGTGGGTGGGGGCAAGGGAGAATGCTGGAGGGGACTGTGTGACCGACTCAGACCTTGATCCTGCATGGGGGTGGCAGCCTGATTCTTCAGCCATCACTTTAATTGTACTCTTATGCTTTTCTCTGGCCATACTCTAAAGCTTGCAACCAGGCAGTGACACAGAAGCAGGACTCCAGCAACTCTAAGACCCCAAAACAGCCCTTTGTTCCAGGTGGGCTCTTCAGGAAACTGGGGCTCATCCCTCCTCATTAAGATAGAGCACCATGTAAAACAAGAAGTCTGACATCAGAAGCTTTATTTATAAACCTCACACGAAAACAGGACCAAGGACCAGTGGCATGGCTGGGGGTAGGGGAAACTGAAGGCAGTGTGTGCACTTGAGCTTGATCATCCTGCTCCTTGAGGTGAAGCTTCCTGCTGCCTCCAGCTGCCGTCCATCTGTCCATTCAGCCTTATCCAATGATCTGCACCTGCCCCAAGGGGAGGGCCACATCCTCACCCACACTTGCCCTCCAGGGCAGAAGACAGGCCCAACCAAGTCCTTTGACAGGAGGCTTATATTTCTGTAGTTCGTTTTAGAGCTTAAATTGTGTCCTTCTAGATATTAAACCACTTGGATTTTGTAATTGCCTGATGAGACCATCAGGTTGAATAAATGACTTTTGGAAAAAAAAATCTCATCTCTGATCCTTTCGAATATCGACAGATTCCATCAAGAATAAGTTTTAAGGTATAAAAATACTATGTGTGTATACATATAAAACAGCAACAAAACTAAACCACATTTCTAAAGCAAATGTACTGTGCCAGAAGATACTACAAATGTATTTATTTATAATACTAGATCCAACTCCCAATATTCTCAAGGAAAAATTTTAAATAAATAAGTCATGGGATGAGAATTATTGTTTAGGAATTTAAGAGGGTAGAATATTCCAGTACTTCATCAGCACATCTGGTTGTGGTCTTGTGAGTATCACTTCCCCTGATGCCAGCTCATGGTCAGTTCATTTGGTTTGTGGTTTAAAAAGAAACTTGTATTGCTCAGAAGACCACCACCAACAACAAAAAAAATGATAAAAGTTTTGTCGGTATTCATTACCAACAAAAATACAAAATAAGTCGTAAGAGTACTAGTAAAAAAGTTTCAATCAATGCCATCACAAAAGACAATACAAAAACCAAAGTGCTCAAATGGAAGGAACAGTAAACTTGCCCAGAACATATAAAAGCTTTAAATATAATCTTAGTATATACAAAAATGGGTCAGAAAAATTCTAGAAAAGTCTCTTGAATTTAAGTGAAACATTTATGGAGCTGTGCTCAGGCTGTCCTGGGTATATTCTAGGCAGGTTAGTGACGCCACAATCATTTTCCCTCATGCTCTGAGCCCTCCAAGGCTAAGTTTCCACTTGCAAGAGGAATGAAGACTAGAAAGGAAGTCACTGTTAGCTAATTTTTCAGTTAGTGCTCATTTGTCAATAAAGGAAGTTGTCTCTCCCCTTTACTGTTTCACACAATGGACAGAAGCCACAGACCTTGCTACTTCATATGCCAATCACAAGTGAAGCATCTTCAGATTTCATACCTTGGGAACAATGACTCCAGGCTCTCAATACCTTAGGGTGGAAAGCTGTTTAACTTAGGAATACAGGGATACACTGAGCCAGCCTCAGTCTGCAAGAGACTAGCTCAGGACAAAGCAGCTTGCTGGACCACCACCAGATGCAGAAGGTTACAGGCTGTGCAAAGATGTCCTTTTTTAGGGTAAAGATGTACTTAAAGTAACCTGCCACTGTTACTCCTGCTAAGCTGACATGGCTCAGTCATGGCCCACCAGGCTACTGAACCCAGGACAATACATTTCTCACATTTCAAGGTTTCCCAGTCTTGGCAAAGAGATGGCACCAAAGGGTAGGCTCTGGGATGAGTACTGAACTGGAGCCAGGTGGCATCCCAGTGCCTGCACTGGTGGCAGGGTGGGTCTGGGCAGCTAGGGAGCTGACAGTGGACTGCTGGCTCTCAGCCATTAGTCTAGCCTTGTCCACAGGCAGTTTCACAGCCATTTGCTAGGCTGAGAGCTATCGAAGCACTCTAGCTCTTACTCTTCTAGCTCTCTGCCTCTGTACCACCAGTCCATTTTCTACCCCTCTGCCCTGAGTTGGGGTACAAATTGTTGAAACCCAAACTTATCTAGAAATGTTTCCTAACCTCCATTCTCTGCAGACTGGCTGATACCCTTGCATAGTGCCCATGCCCTGCAGAGGCACAAGAGGATGGTGGGCCATGACTTTAAATCTGTGACAGAAACCCAGGATTTGGGAGATAGGTCCCCTCCACATCAGCCCACATGACAGCACCAGGAAGGGAAAGGTGACTCACCCAGCAAGTCAAACACTTTTCCTTCACAACATTTAAACCTGTCTTGCAACTTTAACCTTTTCTGAAGAAATTTTAATCTGGCAAATCTCAAACTAGCAAGTTTTTTCTGCCAGTTCTGACCTCTTTCATAAGCAAAAATAATTCTTTTTCTTCAAGTACATCCAGGGTAGAAAATGAAATCCAGCTTCATACTTGGTCCAGCATGCTACTCTATAATGACAAGAACCAGCCATTCAGCAACTGCCAGACTTGAACTAACGTCACTACCAGACCTGTGAGGCTATCACCTCAGTAATGGCCTCTGCAGGGGCCCTGGGACAGTCTTCTCTAGAGACTAGTTCACTTGCTTTCTAGATAAGGAATCTATTACCTTAAAGAAACGAAATGTTCATTAGACATATTTCTCTATTTATAGCTTATCTAAAATGTTATTGGTTATGTTCCATTTTTGAACAGGCTAAAAAAACAAAACATCCTGGGTGTATAAATTTGTTGACTGCTTCTGAAAGATTCTTAAATGGATACTATGCCTTACAGTTCATATGTAGGAGGAATAACCAATTTGTAGTTTTGAGAACTGGGGTGAAACAAGTTACCCTACTCTAAAAAAGGGAGAGGTGAGACTTGGTCTTGAAAGAGACCTTGCCTCTGATCTTTAGGGACTTGGTTCACTTTTCTATTGAATATGAGAAAGCACAGCCAAACTATATTGAAGGCATAGGTTAAAAGAAGGTATTAATTAGGCAGAAAAGTCACCAATTGGCTAATTCTTTTTCTAGAACTTGAAAAGTCAGAAAAAGATCATTTCAAACTTTCAGAAACAACCATGTACATGAACAGGACACAAACTGGGGATGCCTTACCCAAGGAGATGGCCAAGAGAGGCCTTTGAGTGTCAAAGCACGGCTAGCCTGCGAGGTCAAAGTTCAAGAAATATTGTCATCCAGGATGCTCTTACATCTCCATTACACTTCAGTCTCTTTCACAAAATAGTATTCAAGAGAATGGAAAGTTTCCACTTTACTCCCAACCATTGTCTTTGATCATGTGGGCAAGCTCAATAATAAATTTTCCTTCCTTATATTTCTGACTGCTCTCAAAGGCATGTTCCTTGGGAGGGGGAAAAAAAGTAGAGAGAAGGTTTTAGGACAGAATCTGTTTCATTTTTCAACTTTACCTTTTTTCTTTTCCCCCCTCGGTTCTGAGGATTGAACACGGGGACACTCTACCCCTGAGCCATATCCCCAGTCCTTTTTGAGACAGGGTAGAAAATGCAGTCTCCCCAGCTGGGGGATTACATGTATGTACCACTGTGCCTGGAATTCTTTTTCTTACAAGAACAATAATCATACGGATTAAGGGCCACCCTAATTTGTTCTAGGGATTTAACCCAGAGGTGGTATGCCACTGAGTTTTATGCCCACGGCCCTTCTTATTTTTTGAGACAGGGTCTTATAAATTGCCAGGGCTGGCCATGAACTTGCAATCCTCCTGCTTCAACTTCCTGAGTAGCTGGGATTACAGGCCTGTACCCCTGTGCCTGGCTGGGCAACGTTAATTCAAATCTTCAAATCTGTTTACCAGGGTTTGGGATATAGCTCATTGGGCTAGCATGTGTTTAGCAGGTTTTAAAGCCATGGGTTCTATCACCAGCACCACACCAGAAAAAAAAAAATGTTTACTGAACATTTACTTGCATAGTAATGCCCTATGCATTAGGGCAATTTAGGAGGTATGATGGAGATTGATATGAAGCATAGGGACATAAATAAAAATAGGTCAAAGATGCTTAGGAGCATGCCTTTTATGTGAGGACTATGAATCTGCCTTATCATTTTGTCATGTTGAGTACATGGCCTGATGATACCAGGTGTTGGGGACACAGATGACTAGGGTGAGTTCTGTCTGGTTGGCACAGAAGAGATGCCCCAGTAGAGAATTAGCAGGCATAGCAACAGCGACACATGGTGCAATGGCCATGAGGGGACGGCAGGGCTTCTGGAAGAGGGGCTGCCCAGAAGGAGGCACTGGGAGCGTAAACAGGCTTCAGAGAGCCTATCTGTGTGTCCCCTCATAGTTCTTGGGGAATCTGGAGGATCAGAGATGGTAAGAAATTAAAAAACGAGGGAGATCAAGCAGCTCTGACCTGGAGAACTCTGGAGCCAGGAAGAATGTGGCAGATAACGTCAAAAAAAGAGAGCACCACGTAAAACAGGCCTCTCAAATGCCATTGTCAGGGTGGGGCTCCATAAGATGGATAGGTGGCTTTTGCCTGGAGAAAAGGTGGGGCAGAGGACATTTGGAAGCTGCCAACACAGAAGGGATCAGAAGCATGCCAGGCTCATGTGGCCTGGGACAGAGAGGACTCAGCAGACGATGGTGGGCAGCAGATAGTGTCAGGAGGAGACCAAGCATCCTCACTGGCCTCTGCAATAAGCAGCTCAGCCACCTGAGTGCTGGGTGCAAGGGAGGAGGACACAACTAGGGGTGGGGCAGAAGGTTCAGGCTTATCATCATTGAGATTCACCATGTGGGAGAGAAGGAATAGAGAGACGAAGGCTGGAGTTCGGGCAGAGATGGCAACTTTCAGCTCAAAGTCTAGGGGAAACAAAGGTCTTGGGAGAAGAGTCTTTGGGTAATCTCTGTCTCTGAGCCCAGTGGCCCCTGACACTGAGTAGTCTGTTGAACTTGCTCCAAAAATGGGATTGCCTTCACGGAAGCACCTTTCAGATTCTTGGAATCTGGGGCAGCCCCATGACTAGTCCTGTGCCTTAACCAACTTCTAAAGAAACTGCTGAAAATATGTCATTGACTGACATCATCTATTCTACTCCAAGGGGAAGGCTGACTCAATTGCATTAGTTGTGTGTGCATGTGTGGCATGTTGTACACATCACAACACACCAGTTAGAAGAGGTGGGTACTCACGTATTTCCACCCAAGTGTGGTCTTGCAGTTCTCACAGTAGATGTCTGCGACTGCATGCAGCCCAGTGAGAAGGACCCTCTCCTCAGCGGGACCACAGCCCACGTTCACCCTGTAGGGACAAAGGAGTGACCACACTGGAGGCCAACCCTCCCAGGCCCCACTGCTGGCTTCCCCCAACCCTGGTCCCCTATTATTAAAAGTTCACCAGAAAGCAGCACTGAACCGTTTCAGCTCCCCAACCTCCTGCCAGCCACCACCTTTAATAAGAAAGAATTTTTCTTTTCTTTTTGCAGTGCAAAAGATGAAATAGAGAGTCTCACACATGTTAAGTAAGCACTCTACCAGTGAACCACAACCTCAGGCCCAGGAGCAAGTTTTCTTTCCCCACAAGGATCCCAACATGGGATAGGCTGCAGGGAACTAAAATCCTCAGACTACATTTTTAGGAACTCTCAGTCACAGGAAACTAAAATTCTTTCCATTCATATACTGGCACTGGCTAGGTAATTCTAGACCACAGGTGGAACTCCATTTACATATTCCAGCCCTGCATAATGGAATAGGAAGGTAGACAGAAATATCAATGTCACTGGATGGGGACCCCAGGCCACCTGCCAGGCAGCAAGTACTCACACAGAATTGAAGAGGTAGGCTCGTCCCTGACTTCCCTGAAAGGACTGTAAAGAAGAAGAGGGTGTTAGAAGATTGGTTGTGATAAGACACCAAGGATGGTGAGTTCTGCATTCTGGAGTGAATGTGGAACAAGGAGAGAGAGCTGCTCAGACTCCAGAGCGAGTGTTCTGTGGAAGGAGTAGCCCCTAGAACACTATGGGACTAAACAAGGTTCCATTAACTCCATCAGAATAGCTTACAAAGAACAAGGGCAGAGGCTGGGGTTGTAGCTCAGTGGCAGAGCACTTGCTTAGCATGCGTAAGGCACTGGTTTTGATCCTTGGTACCACATAAAAGTAAACAAATAAAAGAAAGGCATTCTGTCCATCTACAACTACAAAAAAAAAAAAAAAAAAAAAAAAAACCAAAACCAAAACAAACAAACAAAAACTCCAAAAATCCAACCAACCAACCAACAAACAAACAAAAAACAGGGCAGATGCCCCTCCAAAACTGTAATGGTAATAGTGATTATATAGAACAAACTGATTTTTCATCTACACTGAATCAGGAAGTGAATGATTCTGTAGTTTCAACATTCTGATAGTGACTGTATTGGAAAATCATAGCATTACAGCACCAGGCAAGATGGTATACACCTGTAGTCTCAGCAACTTGGGAGGTGGGAGGCTGAAACAGGAAGATCACTTGAGGCAAGGAGTTCAAGGCTAGGAAAAAAAAAAAAAAAAAAAAAAAAAAAAAAAAAGTCATGGTCTAAGATGATCTCTTCCTAAGAGTATAAAGGACCTTCCAGTCACATCTCACCCAAGAAAATGTTACTAGTCAAGAAACAGACCTAGTATATTCATGTATTTAAAAATGATTCAGGGCTGGGGATATAGCTCAGTTGGTAGAGTGCCTTGCAAGCACAAGGCCCTAGGTTCAATCCCTAGCACCGCGAAAAAAAAAAAAAAAAAAAAAAAAAAAAAAAAAAAAAAAAAAGATTCAATGTAAAGGAGCCAGAGTAAGATGTATGTCTTTCCTGAACAGGAAAGAATGTCCCATGGGAGGGTTCGTCTGCTCTGGTGCAGACTCAAATGATTCACACAGCATGGTCAGCCTCCTGAGTCACTGAGATTACAGGCATGTGCCACCAAGCCAGGACCAGTTAGCATTACTTTAATGGGTAATTATGAGCAATAATTTCTTTGAAAATTAAAAACAAAAACCAAAAAAACAAAGGGAGAGCCCCCACTGGACCTGAATAGACATCTGTCTCCTGAGAATGAAATAAATCTTTAAGCCACTGAGATCTGAAAGACTTTTCTATCTCATTTGATGCAAAGAACATTTTTGTTTTTGTTTTTGTTTTTGTTTTGTGCTGGGGATTGAATCTAGGACCTCTAGCATGCTGAGCACACACACTACTGTTGAGCTACAAGTATACCAGCCAAACAGGAATGTTTTAATTTTATAATACAGATTTCAGACTTAAAAGGTGTTTCCTTAAGTGATTTTCTAGGATTTAGAATATAATTCTACCTTCAATTTAATAACCACTTTATAGAACTTTTGCACTCTTGGCTGGGCATGATGGCACAAGTCTACAACCCCACTGAACTCAAACTTGGGAGGCTGAAGCACAAGAATTGCACATTTGAGGCTGGCCTCAGAAATTTAGCATGACCCTGTCTCAAAAACTAAAGTCTGGGGATGTAGTTTAATGGTAAAGCACCTTTGGGTTCAGTCCTCAGTACCATCCAGTACAGGAGTGGGGGGAACTTTTGCACATCCTTCAGTTTTCTAGACTGAATTTCCTAGTTTTCTTGCCTATTCTGCAGGTCCTTAATTTCCAACAGGGTTTGAATCAATGATAGAAGCTGCTCTGCAATTCAGATTCAGACATTAGTCTGACCAGAATGTGGGGCAGCTAACTTCTGTTAATTTAGTGCCAGGAGAGGGCTGGATGTGGTGGCACATGCCTGTGATCCCAGCTACTTGAGAGACTGAGGAAGGATGCCAAGTTTGAGGCCAAACTGAGCAACATAGCCAGACCCAGTCTCAAAATAAGAACAACTTAGGAAGTAACTTAGTGGTAGAGTGCTTGCTTTCTGCTCGTGATGTAATGTTAAAAACAGCTAATGATCTCAAGTTCTTAGAAGGAAGCATCTCAAATTTCTTCTGACCACCTCTAAGGATTGATATGCCCAGGATACTCCAGAAAAAAACACTGGTGCATGACTATATCTATCCATCAGGTGAAAGGTCATGGCCACAGCAGGTGTCATGGCTCACTGATATCACTAAGCCCCACAGCCCCTAACTAAAGGCCCAGAGTGCTCTGCCTGTCATTATCTCATGACACCTTTTTACACACTATACCTGTCTCAGAAAATGAGGTGCCTCAGGAGCTTCTACCACTTTCCTAAAACTTCCAGATGGAGAAAGGAGCCACAGATGCAAAGAGCAAAACTCTGCTTTGTTTGACATGTTTTATTTTAGATAATGAACAGAAATAACATCTATTACTGTTGAAAATGCAAGAGATATATGTTATTCAAACTGAATTAAATAATAAACCTAAGAAGAGATTTCTGGAAGGTGCAACTTCCTGATGAGACTTTCAAAGCAGCCCAGGTGGGTAAGTGGGGGATCATGACTCATGCAGTGAAGATGGTTCCCAGAGTGAATATTAGCTTGTCCATTACATTTGATTGTTCTAAATGTTCACAGCTAGTTGATTATAAACATCACATACCACTAATAAAGAGCTCAATGGAATAAGGAGGAACCAGGGGATGCTTATTTATGTCTTGGGTCTGGAAGCAGAGACTACTTAGAGCTTTAATCCAGGGCTCTTAGAGACCATGGCACAGGTGGGCATGTCCTCCTAGGCATTTTCTTTTTTCTTTTTGGTGGTAGGGATGGAACCCAGGCCCTTGGGCATGCTAATCAGGTGCTGTATGACTGAGCTTTAGAAAACTTTTTCCTTCTTAATCACTCCAAGTTTTAAATATTTAATTCTTTTATTATTAAATGATTCCTACAGATTTTCTACAGACTTAATTTCTTTCATGTTCTCTGATTTCACATTAATCTCACTGCTTTGACAAATAATTGACTCATCTTGCTTAGTAATCTACAAGAGTTCCAGATGCCCAGTCCTCTAAAACCCATCTATTGTGCCAAGATTACAATAAAGATGTTGGTGTAGCCACATTTAATCATGCACAAAACTTCCACCAACACTGCCCAAAAGGCTGTAGACCTTTACAACATAGCAAATTCAGGAAGTCATGTGATGATTAAATATTTGTGTACTAAATAGGTACTATGATGACAAATGATCATTGTGTTAAGGGCGTTTCATCAGTTTTTAAACTCAAGCCACTTGCCTTGGAGATCAGCTCATCGTGATTGGCCAGGTGGGCTCTGCAGTGGATACAGCTGTATGTTCGGTGACAGTTTGGCAGGTAAGCTTGGAACGTTTTGGATTTGGTCATTTTCACCATTTCTGCTGGGTGCTCCTCACTCAGCTCAGGGCTGGCACTCGAAGAGCTGCGGCTCTGCTGGACTCTCTGACAAAAGAAACACTGGAAAATGCACGCAAGAGCCGTTGTTGTTTGGGAGGGTGTGTGGCACTGTCCACACAGCTGGGACAAGAAAAAAATGTCACAACCTGTCAACGAATCAGACATAGCTATGGGTTATATAAAGAATATAGTATAAGGGCTGGGTTTGTGGCTCAGTGGTAGAGCACTTGCCTAGCATGCATGAGGCTCTGGGTTCAATTCTCAGCACCACATATAAATAAATGAATAAAGTTCTATGAATACCTAAAAATTAAAAAAATAAAGTATATTATTAAGGAGTTATGTTTAGAATTCATATGGTTTGAAGAATGGGGAGGGGTCAGATCTCACTTTACATTATTTTTGGTGGTGCTAGGGATCAAACCCAGAGCCTACCACTTAGCTACATTTCCAGCCCAATATCTAACTCAACTCTTTAAATGTACATAAAAAGAATATTGTTAACCATTCTACATTTAGTTAGAGGTGGCAAGTGGACTAATTTTAAATACAAATAAATGAGAAAAAAATTTGATTAAATACATCTTATACCATGTGTGGCTTTAGGAAACATGAAGGAAAAAGCAGTCAACTTGGACTCCTAAGTGAGACCAGCAGCAGTGCTGGATATATCCCAAATTCGGGAATAATGACTCAAAGCACCAAGACATTTATGCATGATGGATCCAGTACTAACTAAACTTTAACAAATTACATGTTAGTCCAGAGATAAACTCAGATATAAACTCAAATACAAGGGACTGGGGTTGTGGCTCAGTGGAAGAGCAATTGCCTAGCACTTGTGAGGCACTGGGTTTGATCCTCAGCATCACATAAACTCAAATACAGTCAAATAAATTTTGACAAGAGTATCAAGATCATTCACTGGGGGAAAGGACGGTATTTTCAACACATAATGTTGGAAAAACTGGATATCCATGTTAAAAAAAAAAAGTTGGACCCTCACCTAATATGATACAGAATAACTAAAAGTTATAAAATTCTTAGAAGAAAATGCAGGGAGAAAGCTTTGGGATATTAAATTTGGCAATAGTTTCTTGGATTTGAACCAAAATCACAGGCAGCAAAGGAAAAAAAAATAAATAGGACTTGATGAAAATTAAATTTTTTTTTTTTTTTTTTTTTTTTTTTTCAGTACTGGGGCTTGAACTCAGGGCTTTGTGCTTTCAAGGCAAGCACTCTACCAGCTGAGCTATCTCCCCAGCCCTAAAAAATTTTATACTTCAAAGTATTCTATCAATAGAGTGATAAAGTAACCAACAGAATGGAAGAAAAGTATTTTCAAATATACCTGATAGGGTGTTAATATCCAAAATATAAAAAGAACTGAAATAAACAACCACTACCAAAAAAATGGATTTAAAAATTGGCAAAGATATGCAAATGGTCAGTAAGCCCATGAAAAACTATCCATCACGAATCATTCAAGAAAGGCAATACATGCCTGTAATCCCAGTGGCTCAGGAGGCTAAGGCAGGAGGATTGCAAGTTCAGCAATTTAGTGAGGCCCTAAAGCAACTCAGTGAGACCCTGTCTCTAAATAAAATACAGAAAAGGCTGAGGATGTAGCTGAAGTTGAGCACTTCTGGGTTCAACAATCCCTAGTACCAGGAAAAAGAAAAAATAAAATTAAAAATTAAAAAAAGGAGAGGTAAATTAAGGCCGCAATGAGATACCACTTCACACACCCTCAGGATACCTATTAAAACAAACTCACCAGAAAATAACAAATGTTGGCAAGCATGTGGAGAAATAAGAATCCTTGTGAACTGCTGGTAGGAATGTAAAATGGTACAGTCACTATGGAAAACACTATGGTGGCTCCTTAAAAAAGTAAGCATGGAATTACCATATTGTATGGTTTAGATGTGAGGTGTACCCACAAAACTCATGTGAGACAATGCTTTCAGAGGTGAAGTGAATAGACTATGAGAGGTGTAACCTAATTAATATATTAATCCACTAATGAATTAACTGGGCAGTAACTGTAGGCAGATAGGGTGTGGCTGGAGGAAGCAGGTCCCTTAGGGTGTGACTTCAGGGTTTATATTTTGTCCTTGGTAAGCAGAGCTTGCTCTTGCTTTCTGGTTGTCATGTCCTGAGCTGCTTTCCTCCTCCACTTCCTTCTGCCATGATGTTCTGCCTCAACTTGGGCCCAGAGCTTATAAGGTCAAACAACTGTGGATTGAAACTCTGAAACCATGAGCCAAAATAAACTCCTCTCAACTCTTCTTGTCAGATATTTTGGTCACTGCAATACAAAAGTCGACTAAAACATATATGATCCAGCAACCTCGCTTCTTAGTATATAATCAAAATAATTGAAAGCAGATATATAAATATATATACCCAAGTTCTTTCAGCAGCATTATTTACAATAGCCAAGAGATGGAAGCAACCTAAGTATTCATGAACAGATGAATGGATAAACAAAATGTCATGTACAGAATATTATTTAATTTTTGGAAGTAAGGAAATAGCATATGCGATGACATGGATGAACCTTGAAGACAGTATGCTAGGTGAAATAAGCCAGTTACAAAAGGACAAATACTGTATGATTCCACTGATAGATACCTAATCAAATTTATGGAGACAGAAAGTCAAATGGTGATTTCCAGGAGCTGGGAAGAGGAGTGGGGACAGAGTTTCAGTTTGGGATGATGAAGAGTTTAGAGATGGATCATAGTAATGGTTATATAATGATGTTAATGTACTTAAAGCCACTGAATGGTATGTTTAAAAGTGGTTAAGATGGTACATTTGTATTAATCACAATTTTTAAAAAATGTATCATTTTTACATTTTAAACATATCATTAAAAGAAAAAAAGGTGAGTCCATGAATGTACTGCCATCACTGACATCAGAAGCCAAACTCTTCTGAGTAGCCTCACCTTGGCTGGGTAGTTTTTGTGACAGGCATCCTGCAGGAGAGAAGCACACAAAGACTTTGTTTCAGAGTAAACAGAAGAAAAAAAAATCTTCAAATTTAAAAGCATGGGCATGGGAACATGAGCAATTGAGCCGCTAGGCAGCTTTGGCCCAGGAGGTCTGCTCCTCTTCCTCAGGGCAACTCCTGTTCTGGCTCGTAAAGACCTTCTGCTTCAACAGTATGGCCTCTTCTTGTGCCCTTCCCTGAGATGACACCCAGGGATACTGTCCTTGATCCTTGGTCCTTCCACCTGTGCAGGAAGTTCTGCTCTCTGTTCAGGTATTCTAGCATTGGAAAGTCACTTTCTTAAATTTGTGAATTTAGTTTTGTTTGGGCAGAACATAGTATCTAAACATACAAGTTGCAGACAGACACAAAATGGCCATGTATATTGGGTGTGCATGCCTAAAATTTCAGGTACTCTGGAGTCTGAGGCAGGAGGACTGAAAGTTCCAAGTCAGCATGGCAATGTAGGTATGTAGTTCAGTAGTAGTACACTCCTGGGTTCAATCCCCACTACAAAAAATATAAATAATATAAATATATATGACACTCTTGTGCTGCTGCCCAATATGGAGAGGGCACCATGTCATTGCTAAGCTATAGTGCCCTGCAATATCCCTTTCTGAGATGCCACTCAATTTGGACTGGTGTTTGTCATTCTCTGCTTTTCTTTGCACCTATGCCATGTATGTGGTATTGTCTTGAGTAACACCATTGTATCTTCCATGTTAGGAACTGGATATGGTGCTGTGTGACTTTTCTGCAGAGGCATGCTGAGTCTGCCCATGTCCCCATTGACCACTGGCCTCCCTTCACCTGGTGCCCCCGCAATGTTCCCATCAGATATGCCTGATGCATGTAGCCACTGATGGTTCATGGACATGATGGCTCCCAGATTGGGCCACTGTGTGATTCTCCACAGATGGCATCTCTCCTGAAACACAGGCAGGCATATTGTTGGTGCAATCCTAGGAAGTGACAGGTCATGAATCACATGTACTCAGGTCACACTCCCAAGTACTGGTGACAAGGACACGCTGCCAGCAGTGGTCAAATTCCTGCTGCTACTAGATATGGTCAAATCTTCCTCCCTGCCAATTTGATATGATCACAATTAAAATTTTTTGCCAATTGGTGGTATGAAGCAACATCTCACTGTGGATTTAATTTGCTTTAATCTGGTCATTCACACTGACAAAAAGGCATCCTCTTTTGTGACATTCCTTTTTAGTCTTTCTTCCCTTTTCTATTAATTGCTGATCTTTTCCTTATTGATTTGTCAGGAGCTTATGATATATTATGGAAACTGAAGCATACATAAAACAATATAGGTTGTATCATTATAAGCATTACTGTGATGTGGATGTGCCACTTCATCCTGGGGAAGAGATGCTCTGGGACAAAGCTGTGGCTTATGGTCACTGTTCAAGGCTCCTAAAACAGAGATCAGGGATCTTACAGCTGTGGACATCTGAATGTAACCATATTTTCTGGAGCAGTGGCCTGATTCTGGTATAGTTGTAGGTTGCATGCCCCAATGCCCTCAGCCTAGGTCCTTCACACATTAATCACATTCATGAAAGTATGCACAAAAGTACTCCTGAACTCGGTACAATGTACCCTCAACTTAGTTGTGCACGTGTGCAATGTGAACTTTAGGAAACCTAATTATATAGATATGAATGTATATCATGTACACATTTACATGTATGTATGCATACAGTAATGCGTTTCAAATTTTCCAAGAACAGTCTAACTAGACTCAAAATCTTATCAATGTGTTACCATATATAGTTCAAATTTTAAAAGATAAAAAGTAAATGAAAAAAAGATGGTTTAAGATTTTATAAAAACCAACTTCCATTTATAGAACTATGATACACCATATATTTGGACCAATTCTCCTACTTCTGAGAAATACTAAAAATGTTGACAAAAGAATATTTTGTTTTCAATTAAAATAATTTTTATAAGAGACAGTCTTGTTATGTTGCTGAGGTTAGCTTGGAACTCATGATCCTCCTACCTCAGCCTCCCAAGAGGCTGGAAATACAGGCATGCACCACGGCACCCCACTAAGGACATTTTCTTCAAGGAATCAGGGGCTTCCAAGATAATGAGAAACAATCAGGCACCATCTAGGCAGAGTAGAGCCCAGAGGATTGAGACAAGTATGGCAGTTGCTCTTGCCCTGAAAGCATTTTTGCCAAAATTCAGCAAGTTGGGCTTCTGTTTACAAGTCTACCATCAGCCCTAGGTGCAGAGTCTGATGGGGATACCCAACCCACAAAGCAGTCAGCATACGAGAGCCCTAACATGGATTTGCAGTCCAAATACCATCATCGAGAAGGTTCCAAGAACCTAGATGACACTAGGCTGACAGTGAATTGAGATACCTGGTAGAAATAAGTATAAATCTAGCCTGGAGAAAGTAGCTGTATCCAGACTTCAGAAATTCCCACAAGTAATTTTTCAAGGACAATGAGTAAAAGAGAAAAAAATAATAAGGCAGGCTGGAGGAATAGCACAGTGACAGAACATTTGCCTAGCATATGTGAGGCCTTGGGTTCAATTTCCAGTTACTTGGGAAGCTGAGGCAAGAGGACTGCAAGTTCCAGGCCAGTCTGGAAAACTTAGCAAGACCCTGTCTCAAAATTAAAAGGGCTGAGGATATAGCCCAGTAGAGTACCTCTGGATTCAATCCCTAGTACAGGAAGGACAGAAGGAAGGAAAAATAAAAACATGTAGGGAACAGCAAACAAGAAAAATAACCTTGTAGATTTGGAGAAAAACATGAGTAGAACTTATAGAAATAAACATCAGTAAACACAATAGGTTTATCTGGAAGAAGACAGATAATAAGATAGCTAACTGAAGATAAGTCAAATAACCAATGGAAACTTTTCCAGAATTGAAAGAAAGAATAATTTACAGACCAAAGAGGCCTAACAACCCCAAAGAGAAAAATAAAGTCATAGCTAGTTGGTAATGCTAGGAGGAGGAGAGGGAGGAGAAAGAGGAGGAGGGGGGGAGGGTGAAGAGGGGGGGAGGATGAAGAGGAGGGGGGAAGGGGGGAGGATGAAGAGGAGGGGGGAAGGGAGGGAGGAGGAGGGGGGGGAGGAGGAGGGGGAGGAGGAGGAGAAACAGGAGGAATGCCTGGCACACACCTGTAATATCAGAAACCTGGGAGGTTGAGGCAGAAGGATCCCAGGTTCAAAGCCAGCCTCAGCAACTTAGTGAGACCCTGACTCAAAATAAAAAATGGTTGGGGATGTGGCTCAGTGGTTAAGTGCCCCAGGTTCAATCCCTGGTACCCAAAACAAACAAACTGTAGCTAGGCACAGAGGCATACAGCTGTAATCTCAGGTACTCAGGAGGCTGAGGCAAGAAAGAGGACTGCAAGTCCAAGACCAGCCTACAAACTGAGAGATAAACTGTCTCAGGATAAAAAAATAAAAAGGGCTGGGGATGTAGCTTAGTGGTAGGGTGCCCCTGGGTTCAATCCCCAGTACAAAAAAAATTTTAAAAAAGAATTTCTGAAGAAATCTGATTATACTGGATATTCCCAACTGGTGATTCCCAACCCTTGAACTCTTTTCCCCACGAACTGCTATTATGCTGTGCCAATCCTGAATTTTCCCCCTAGGTTTCTTTAGATTCAAGGGCAAGACCTCAATACTTTACATTTTGCTAGATTTGTGTTGCTAGGACCTATTGGATCCTTCATGAAATTGAATCCAGGTCTCCCTACCACCTTTGATAAACTCTGACACCCCAGGACACTTGTCATGGAGACAAGTGTTAACTGGACACCATCCTACATGATCCCAGTTCCATCTTCTAGTTCCACTCCTTTGCCCATGTATCTCACCCTTCCATGAGGACATCACAAGAGAGCTAGCTGGACAGCAGTATTTTCAAATCCATATTCCACCAATTAGTAATGACCAATAAGGAAAGAACAAACTTGTTTAGGTTCCACTTATTAAACTCATGTTGAATCTTTGTTTTAACATTTTCACCCACATTTTTCTATTGAAATGACATTTAATAAATTTCTGTTTTCTCTCTTCTCTCCCTTCCCTGGATTTTCCTTTAATAAAACACACTTAAGGGGATGGGGATATGGCTCAGTTGGTAGAGTGCTTGCCTTGCAAGCACAAGGCCGTGAGTTCAATCCCCAGCACCACAAAAACAACAACAACAAAAAAAAACCCTTAAGTATGATATGAAGGGCCAATGGGGGGACAGAGATCTTACTCGAAAAGTGGTTATTCAGGTCTTTGTGGTGAAACACTAAAGTGACCTGCATAGAGAGCTGCAGAAACTGCCTTTCACTTTATTCATTGCTTTTGAACAGGTGATAGCACTTTTATTCATAGTGAGAAAAGCCAATACCCCTCATTTTAAGCTCTTCATTATCTTCTAATGGAATAGCACTCTTTTTAACTGTGGTAAGAATGCTTAAAATTAGAGCTACCCTTTTAAATTTTATGGACAGGGTACATAAAATTTATGTTGATTGGGCTGGGGTTGTAGCTCAGTGGTAGAGCACTTGCCTCGCATGTGTGAGGCACTGGGTTCAATTCTCAGTACCACATGTAAATAAATAAAAGAAAGGTTCATTGAGAACTAAAAAAATATTTTAAAAAAATTTATGTTGATTATAGGCAATGACTATATACCAGATCTCTCCAACTTATTTCTCTTACTTTAACTCAAACTTTATGCCCATCAATTAATAAGTCTGCATTTCCCCCAGTTCTGGCTTCCACCATTCCAGTCTTCAGGCAGTTTTTGATTGTTTTTAATACTGGGGATTGACCCAGCAGTGTTTTACCACTGAGTTACATTCTCAGCCCTTTTTGAGACAGGGTCTCACTAAATTGTTAAGAGCCTTACTAAGTTGCTGAGCCTGGCCTTGAACTCACAGTCCTTCTGCCTCAGCCTCCTGAGTTGCTGGGATTACTGGTGTGTGCCACCATGCTCAGCTTTAATCAGCTTTTTAGCCAAACATGCACTGTCGCTTTAGGGGAAATCATGGTCAAATTTTCAACCAACTAATATACAAATGGGCTTTTATAATAGGATCTATTAGAAAGCTGGGCATGGTAGTACAAGCCTGTTGTCCGAGCTCCGTGGGATGCTGAGGTGGGAGGATGATTTAAGCCCCAAACTTGAGACCAGTCTGGGGAACACAGTGAGAGTCTATCTTAAAAACAAACAAAAACTATAATCCTCTAAGTCTGGAGGTCAACTACCATCCACTTGAAAGATATTGATGTGGGGTAAGTTTTTTGAGTAAAAACAATTTTCTGGGTTACAGAAGTTTCTCTCCTAAAATAAGCACAGAAATTATTTTAAGAGAACATGAATCAGGCCCATGTCCATATGGTGCAGTTACCACACTTCTAAAGACAGAAACACTGAGGAATAATACTAAACGCCAGCAGTTTTTGACTCTTTCTGGGATGAGGTGCAGACTGTCTGGGAGCCATGGGCACCTCTTCCTCTTTCAGAACCTCCCAACAGGGTGCTCACCCCCTACCCCATGTCAATCACAGGTCTGTTCCTTTCTATTCCCTATGATGTTTTGCTTTTGCTTCAGAACCACTACCAACTGGCAGACAAATTGGCCTTCACCTCACAACTTTACCCCCGAAGCTTTCTAGGTTGTTGCGAGGTAAGAGGGTATCAGGCACATAAAGAATGAGTGTGTGATTTGAACTAGAATTGGCGTCTCTGCTGGACTTGACCATGAAATCACAAGCGTGTCTGCTTCTAGGAAGCAGAGGGATGAACACGTTGCCCAAAAAGACACGATATGTACTCATGCGGCCTTGCCATGTAAGCCATAAAGAAGGTGGAACCTCACTCAGACAGGTGACATGTGCTAGGGACATTAGGTCCTTGTTCCAGGGAAGAGTGATGAGAGGCAGAATGGGCTTCCTAGCCTCACTCCTTCCTCCAGAGCTGCCCTGTCCCAAAAGTTCCAGCTCTTAGGCCCTCTGTCTTCAGGGGAAGAGGACTCTCTGCTGCTGGCTTCCCTCTCCTACCACTCACTAACACAGCACTATTCTAGGCATTAAAAAGGTAAAAAGGTGACTTGCTATCACAGAGAAAGGGACAACAGATAAAAGTGCCAGCTTATGGATAAGGAAATGCAGCAGCTCCCAAAGAACCCAATAGTTAATGCCTGCACTATTCTAAGGAGTTTACTGCATAAGAATCACCCAAGTTAATAGGAATCCTAAGAGATATAGGTTGTTCTTAGTCCCAATGTGCAGGTGGGGAAATTGAGGCCCAGAAAGATTAACCAACGTATCCAAGGCTGCACAGTAAGCTGTGGAGCTGGATTCAAAATAGTGAGTCCACAGCCTGAAGACACACAAATAGAAGTGCAACTTCACTCATCAATGCAGACTGAAGGAACACTGATATCTTTCTTACACTTAGCAGGTTGGCAAACAGCTTAAAAATATTTGAGCTGGGCATAGTGGTATATACCTGTGGTCCCAGCTACTTGGGAAAAAAAGTTGGATCACTTGAGTCCATGAATTTGAGGCCAGCCTGGACAACATAGCAAGACTTTCTCTCTTTAGGGGGAAAAAAAAGTTGATAACACTGCTATATCTGTTTGGCAATTCCCATTAGCATTCTTGGGCATGCACTTCTGAAGTGGAGGATCCATTCCAGGAGTTCACCTTCTGACTGTCTTGTTCATATGCAGATACCTGGATAAAAGTGGTCATAATTTGCCTGTAATAGTCCCAAATTAGAAGCCATGTTGAGTCTAATGAAATACTGACCAAATGCACTAATAAGCATGTATCAGAGGCACTTCAAATATGAGGCTTCAGACTAGAGTCTGGAAGGGAAAAGAAGGTGACTTCTTTTTCACTGTCTGCTTTATTTTATTTATTATTATTATTATTTTTTTGTTGCTGGGGATGGAACCTGGGGCCGTATGCATGCTATGAAAGTGCTCTACCACTGAGCCATATCCCCAACCCATTTCTCTGCTTTCTGGTACCTTTTCATTTTGATGCCAAGAGTATGCACTGACTATTCAAACTCACAGAGTAATACACTCACAGGCAGGGAAAAGTCTGGAAGGATTTACATCAAAGGGTAATAGCACTAGTACAATTTGCCCTTAGCAACAACAGTTTCCCTCTGCACACATGCCTACATCCTCCCTTCATGAATCACAGGATAATGAGGCTTCTTCCACATTTCAGATACTGCAGCATTGGTGGACCACAGGTTCCACTGGGAGGGGTAAGAAGTACCAGTAATACCAATTACATAGCTGCCCTAAGGAGCAGCTACCTTGGTCTGCTGTGGACTCCCAACAGCTCCCATTATCTGGTGAACCCAAGAGAGTCTGGTACCTCCATGACCCAGTGGTCCAGATACCTCTGACTTCAAGATCTGTTTTCTCCATCTCTCCTCCCACCTTGCTCAAGTCTGGCATCTCCCACAAGACTACAGATAATGTGCCTGCACTCAGTCTCTCTTCAAAGAATCTGAAATGCATTCCTTCTTATTTCTACTACTAGTAAGTTTCCCATAGCCATAGCCCTGGGACACATCCTAGCAGAAGTGTCTAGTTTCCTTACAAACCATCAAAAGAAGGGAAAAGTAGGATGCACACACAAGCAGTCCTAGAAGGCTGAACTGCAGTGGAAGAAAAGAGGCTGGGAATTTTAAACTATTTTATTTAATCACATGTTGACTAAAATGCAATCAAACATTCAAAGCCCTGTCTTTTGTGAAGGGAAGAGAAAGATCAGAGACACAAAGAAGAACTGTAGAGGGGCCCTGTGCTCAGGAGAGTGTATGCCAATGATGCTGGGAAGTCAATGGATACCACATGGGCATGAGCAGGTGAGATTTGGCAAGAGAGATATACCACTACTGGACAAAGCTGAAAGAGGGTTTGAGTCTGAAAGGTTTCCCAGGTTTCCATACAAAATGTGCCACATATTTGTTGGCTCCGGGACCTTGAATCAATCTTTGTTAACTTATCTATAATATGGGGTAACATGTAATTCATATGGTTATTCACAGAATCACACAAAATGTTAAGGAAGGTGATCCTTGGTCACAGTTCAAATGCCTGGAAAGTGCCTCACAACAGGAACATACTGTCATTATTACAGCATGGCAGAGGTCAAGCAAGCTCAATACCTCACAAACCCCCCAGGAATCTTGGTCCTCATCTCAGAGCCCTGAAAGTATCAGAGGGCCTGCTGAATAATGGGGAGGTACAGTCTCTTAACCCATTCCTGGTGTGTGGACAACTGTGGGTTAGCATCAGAATTCCCATTTTAATTTCACCTGCTGATGAGTTTTCAGCAGGACAGTGTCTCTATCATAGGAGGAACATCACTTGGTTGGCAGAATTAATTTCGTTCCCTTGACATCTTTCCAGAATCCATTTCACACTGCCCTCCCCAGAATTCTTAGCTTTCCATTTCTCAGCTATTCAGAATTTTTTACAACTTTCATTCACATCCTTTGTCAAGCTGGGCATGATGGCACATGTCTGTAATCCCAGCAATTCAGGAGGATGAGACTCACAAATTCAAAACCAGCCTCAGCAACTTATGGCCTTAGTGAGGCCATAAGTAACTTAGGGAGACCCTGTGTCAAAAATAAAAAGGGCTGGGGATGTGGCTCAGTGGTTAAGCACTCCTGGGTTCAATATACCTGGTAAAAACAAAACAAAACAAAACAAAACAAAACAAAAAACCCACCAACACAACAATGAAAAAACCAAAACCAAACCAAAAAAAAAAAAAAAATCAAAACAAAAACAAAAAAAAAACCTCTTGTCAAAATTCACACTCCCAGATGGGGATTGAGCTCAGTGGTAGAACACCTGCATGAGGGCCTGGGTTCAATCCCCAGCACCAAAGTAAATACATAAGTAAATAAAAATTTAAAAATTCCCACTCCCATCACTGATTATCAGATCTAATTACTCAGAAAAATATTTAAACTAAAGGACTCTCTAATGAAAGAGTGTCAGAGAATAGTTTTAAAGCAGGAGGACTGAGTTGGGGCTATAGCTCCTTGAAGGAGTGCTTATATAGTATGTAGAGGCCCTGGGTTGGATCACCCATATTGTAAAGCAAGCAAGAAAGTGGGAGGATTTCGGCTTCTTCATATTCTAAACCACTTTTATGCATTTATCAGCCTTCCCAGGGAGAATAATGCATTAAAACTACACAGTCCCTTGACTTCTCCATCCTGCTTCTTGACCAGATGCTTGTGAAAAGAGGAAAGAATCAAAGAATAGATGTTACAGGAATACTGGTCTCAACATAAAGAGATAGCTTTGCCAACTCCAGTGCTTCAAAAATGGAAAACTTTATGCTTGAAGTTTAAAGAATGGACCCAAATCAGTTAAATTTTTTTTTTTTTTTTTTTTTTTTGTATCAGGGATGGAACTCAGGGATGCTTAAAAACTGAGCCACATCCCCAGGCCTTTTTATATTTTATTTTGAGACAGGGTCTTGCCAAGTTGCTTAGGACCTAAGTTGCCAAGGCTAGCTTTAAACTTGTGATTCTCCTGCCTCAGCCTCTCAAGCTGCACTAATTCACAGGTGTGTGCCACTGTGCCTGGCTATTTATTTTTTAAAATTTGGCCAAATGTACCATGGCAATGTAGGATAGTTTAACATTGGGGAACACTGGATAAGAGATACAGTGGAAATGACAGCACTATCTTTGCAACTTTTGTTTTTGGTGCCGGGGACTGAACTCAGGGCCTCATGCATGATTTGCACATACTCCATCACTGAGGCATACCCCCAGCTCTTTTGCAACTTTTATGTAAATCTAAAGTTTTTCTAAAATAAGTTTATTTTTAAAATGGCCTGGTGTATAGCTCAGTGGTAGAGTACTTGACTAGC
The DNA here is from genome assembly GCF_902686455.1 of Sciurus vulgaris. NCBI lineage: Eukaryota > Metazoa > Chordata > Mammalia > Rodentia > Sciuridae > Sciurus > Sciurus vulgaris. Next base: position 123,339,036 of record NC_136468.1, on the reverse strand, counting down.
ATGTAAGGACCCGGGTTCCATCCTCAGCATCAAAAACCAAAAGCAAAGATTTTTCAGATTGGTATCTAAGATATTTCAGTTACTCTTGTAAGGGCCTTAGTATGGGTCAGACCCTGTGCTAGTACATATATGTAATATGGCAGGAATTTGCTCCAGTCCCTTAAGGAGAAGTCACTCTAACCACAACGGAGGTGCACAAAAGTATAGGTCTTGAACATCAGCATTCCTCAAACATGCTATGAAACACTGTCCCCCAAGAGCCTACAGTGAGTGGTGGGGCAACCAGTGTGTGATTATAAGACTCTACGGTACCGGGTTCAAGCACAGCTTTTGGCATGGACAGGTGCGCAGCAAACATTTGCTACATTTACTAGAAAACAGCAGAAGCTAAAGGGCACATAAGTGATGGGGGCAGGGCACCTTGCACAGGTGAAGCAAATGGTAAAGTTTCACAGAGGATGTAAGATTGGCCTTGAGCACTGGGCAGAAATTTAGGAGTGAGGGGCTCAGGGGCTGATGGGTGGAAAGAATAACATTGTGGCCAAGTCACACACATTAAGGTAGGTACCTTTTGGATACAGGAGGAAATGCAACTGAACCCAAAGGGCGTGGGGTGGGGAAGCTGATGTCTTTCATGTCTATAACCTATCTGAAATGGAATTTTGGCCTTATTTCTGTCCTAGAATTGAGCACACAATTTAGATATCAGAGACGTCAATCAACAGTAGGCATGGGCAGGTGGTGACTCCTACTTAGTAGGGTTCTGAAGCTCGGGCTTTTGCATTCTCTGTATTAATAAAGCCTACAGTCACAAACACCGAGGGCAATTAATTTTAATTATGATCTTCATGTGGACAACTTGAAAAAAAAAATCCCCCTCTCAATAAACAATCCTTCATTGGAGACATCTTTTGTTCTCATTTCCTCCTCAATTGTGGCTTTTATTTATTTATTTTTTTAAGGAAAGAAAAAATAAACACTAGGCATCTAGTTCATGTCCAGTAAATCTCTGCATGGTGGTGCGGGAAAAAAAAGCAGGGGGAGACAGGGAGGTGGAGAGGGAGGTGGAGAGAAGGCGGGGAAAACCAAAGATTAGGCTTTGTGGTGTGTTTCCATACGGAGTGAGCCAAATATCTACACATCCGAAAATGAAAACGGAACAAAAAAAAGTCAACGGATCCGCCTCACTCGCGCCGCTGCCCGCCCGCACGCCCAACAGGTGCTTCCCAGGCCCGCCCGCAACCACAGTACCATTAGGTCGCCACAAAGTAACCGCCCGCGCAACTGTAACGAGGCCCGCCAGTACTCACGGCCGCTCCGCGGTCCGTGCCCCGGCCCGCAGAGCCCATCCGGCCCGGGCCTCGGTCAGCGCGGGCTCTGCTCTCAGGCGGCCCCGGCGTGGCCCGGGACGCACTGCGGCCGTTGGCGCCTCGGCAAAGCGCGAGGCATCCTCCCGCCGCCGCCCCACGGGCCGCCAGCCCTTTGTTTTGGAGCTGCTTGCCGGGCCCACCCGCCGTTAACGGCCTCGGAACGCCGCGCTGGCCAATCAGCACGCCACCCCGCCCGCGCCCCGCCCCCATCTCGCGAGCCCCCGCCCCGCACGCTCCACGCCACCAAGCAAGGCCGGCTCCCACCCTGCCAGGCAGGATAGTGGTGCACGTGCCGCGGGGCGCGCCGTCCTTTCATTGGCTGGCCCTCCGGGCGCGGCCTCAGAGCCATCCTGTAAGGGCTGAAGTATGCTGGGGCGGGGCGCGGGGGACGGGCTCAGCAAGGAGTACAGCGCGCAGGCGCTGGTTGGCCAGGCTGGGGTTCTTGACTTGAAGGGGTGTCAGGCTCCTGGGAGGCAAGCACTCGGGGAGTCTCACGATTCACACGCCTGTCCTGACACACAAGGTTGGGCCAAGGTCTTGTTGAACACACTTCCAGGAATCGTGGGTGGAGAGACCCGCTTGCAGCCCCTCTGCGTGTTCCCAGCATCGGTGCTCTTGACCTGGTTCAGGAGGCCCGGGCAGAAGCCTGCAAGTGGATCCGGACGTGAGCCCAGTGGGACCATTCCTGGCCCGTCCTATCTGCAATGGGTTTGCCGGAGTGCGGGGGTCCTTCGCACTTTCGTATCCCAGACCACCCTCTCTGAACTCTTCAAGACACCCTTAGGATCCGTTACCATGGGAGAACCTCCTGACGTGCATCTGGACCCTAGCCCAGCTCCGGAACCCCCAAATCGGGCTCGACAGCACCCCCACCAAGCAACCCACACCCTCTGTGTGTCCACATGTTATCCCCTTACACTTCTGTTGTTTTCTTGATCTCACATCATTCCTCTGTAAATCGGACTTTAAATAAGGCACACTGTTATCGTCCTCTAGAGAGTTTTCTTTCTTTTTTGTAAGCCATTGTATTTGTGGTTTTTTTCCTTTATTTAAAAAAAATTTTTTTTAAAAATTATTCTAATTCGTTGTACATAACAGTAGAATGCATTTATACATTTTGATAGATCATACATAAATGGAGTGTAATTTCTCTTTTTCTTATTATACATATTGCAGGATCATATGGGTCATGCAGAAATCCATATACGTGAGGTAATAATGTCTGTTTCACTCTACTATCATTCCTTCCCTCCCCTCCCTTCACTCACCTCTACCTAATATATAAGTAACTCTATTCTTCCCTATCCCCCACCCCTTATTGTGAATTAGCTTCCACATATCAGAGAAAACATTTGGCCTTTGGTCTTTTGAGTTTGGCTTATTTCATTTAGCATGATATTCTCTAACTCCATCTATGTACCAGCAAATGCCAGAATTTCATTCTTATTTAAAACTGAATAATATTCCATCATATATATCTATCTATCTATATATATATATATCACATTTTCTTTATCCATTCATCTGTTGAAGGTCACCTAGGTTGGTTCCACAGTTTAGCAATTGTGAATTGATCTGCTACAAACTTTGAAGTGGCTGCATCACTGTAGTATGCTGATTTTAAGTCATTTGGGTATAAACCAAGGAGTGGGACAGCTGGGTCAAGTGGTGGTTCCATTCCAAGTTTTCTGAGGAATCTCCATACTGCTTTTCAGAGTGGTTGCACTAATTTTGTAGTCCCATCAGTAATATATGAGTGTACCTTTTCCCCAACATCCTCGCACTTATTGTTGCTTGTATTCTTGATCACTGCCATTCTGACTGGAGTGAGATGAAATCTTAGAGTGGTTTTGATTTGCATTTCTTTAATTACTAGAGATGGTGAACATATTTTCATATATTTGTTGATCGATTGTATATCTTTTTCTGTGAAGTGTCTGTTCAGTTCCTTAGCCCATTTATTGATTGAGTTATTTGATTTTTTGGTGTTAAGTTTTTTTTAAGTTCTTTATCTATCCTGGAGATTAGTGCTCTGTCTGGTGTGGTAAAGATTTTCTCCCAGTCTGTAGGCTCTCTCTTCACATTATTGATTGTTTCTTTTGCTGAGAAGCAGCTTTTTTAGTTTGAGTCCACTCCATTTATTGATTCTTGATTTAACTTCTTTCTCTGTAGGGATCTTGTTAAGAAGTCAGGTCCTAGGCTGACATGGTAAAGATTTGGGCCTACTTTTTCTTTTAGTAGTTGCAGGGTCTCTGTTCTAGTGCCTAAGTCTTTGATTCACAGTGAGTTGAGTTTTGTGCAGGATGAGAGATAAGGGTTGAATTTCATTTTGTTACATGTGGCTTTCCAGTTTCCCAGCACCATTTGTTGAATAAACTGTCTTTTCTCCAGTGAATGTTTTTGGCACCTTTGTCTAGTATGAGATACCTGTATTGATGTGGGTTTGTCTCTGTGTCTTTTATTCTGTACCATTGATCTACCTGTCTGTTTTGGTGCCAATACCTACAGCTCTGTAGTATAGTTTGAAGTCTGGTATTGTGATGTCTCCTGCTTCACTTTTCTTGCTAAGAATTGCTTTGGCTATTCTGGGTCTCTTATTTTTCCAAATGAATTTCATGATTGCTTTTTCTAGTTCTATGAAGAATGTCATTGGGATTTTAATAGGAATTGCATTAAATTTGTATAAAGCTTTTGGTAGTATGGCCATTTTGACAAAATTAATTCTGCCTATCCAGGAGCATGGGAGGCCTTTCCATCTTTTAAGGTCTTCTTCAATTTCTTTCTTTAGTGTTTTGTAATTTTCATTGTAGAAGTCTTTCACCTCTTTTGTTAGATTCCCAAATATTTTATTTTATTTTTTTGAGTTGATTGTGAATGGGGTAGTGTTCTTTATTTCTCGTTCAGTGGATTCATTACTGATGTGTTTGATTTATGGGTGTTGATTTTATATCCTTCTACTTTGCTGAATTCATTAATTCTAGAAGATTTTTGGTGGAATTTTTTGATCTTCCAAATATAGAATTATATCATGTAGCCATTATATTTGTAAAATATCTCTGGTACACACATCATTCATTACTTAAATTGCAGCCTTGCATTACCTGTTACACATCTATTGTCATTTACTTAGTGATTCTTTCTAGTGATTCTTCCAACTCCTGGCTTCCCCAAACTTCCTGGCTATAAAATGGAATCTCATAATCATTTTAAGATGTACTTTTTCATTTACAGCCATTAACAACATTTTTTATTAACGGCCATTTCCTTTTTTTTTTTTTTTTTTTCGGGTTTTCTTTTTCTTGTGAATTTTTAGTATTCCTTTGATTCTCTTAAATATTAAGCCTATGTTTACTATTGCAAATATCTTTTCTCAGTCTATCCTTTGCAAAAGAAAAACTCCTCTAATTTTGATGGAATTCAAAGCATATGTCTATTTGTGTATTTTCACTGTTGTTTTTGCAATTATTGCCATGCTAGAGATAGAACCCAAAACTTCTGGCATGTTAGGCAAACGACTCTACCACTGAACTGCACCCTAGCCTACTTTTGTATCTTACTTTTTGAAGGGCATATCTCCAAGTTGTTGAAGTCTTTTAAAATATTTTTAGTGACTGCATATTAAACTTAACATTCATAAATATCTGACTGTAGTGGTTGGACACTTGGATCATTTTTGTCCTATTTCTGCATTCCTCTAGCTTGAATTTTTTTTTGGGGGGGTGTGGTACGAGGGATTGAACTCAGGGGCACTCACCCACCATATCCCCAGCCATATTTGTTATTTTATTTACAGACAGGGCCTCACTGAGTTGCTTAGCATCTCATGGTTGCTGAGGCCGGCTTTGAACTAGTGATCCTCCTGCCTCAGCCTCCTGAGCCACTGAGATTACAGGCCTGTGCCACTGTGCCTGACCTCTAGCTTGAAATTTTTAGCACCATATTATCAATCTCTGCATTATTCCTCCTAGCACCATTATTAGAGATGTGGCATTCCCTTGCAGTCTAAATGATTTCAGTATGTACCTAAATTAAAAAGGGTCTTTCCATTGCCCTGGCCTGTCAACTCATTGGCCCCTTTCTTTGGTTTTTTTGCATGATCCCAGGCATTGACCCTCCTGCACTGGCCACTGACTAGCACCTTTCTTTTCTCCCCCTAATTTTGAATAATATGGTAAAATACGCATAATATAATATAAATTAACATTCATTTGGTTTATGGTACTAAGGATTGAACCCAGGAGTGCTTAACCACTGAGCCACATCCCCGGCTCTTTTTATTTTTTATTTAGAGACAGGGTCTTGCTAAGTTGCTTAGGGCCTCACTAAGTTGCTGAGGCTGGCCTTGAATTTGTGATTCTTCTGCCTCAGTCTCCGGAGCTGCTGGGATTACATCACGTGCCACAATGCCTAGTTCTTAGTGTGGTTTTAATTAGTATTTCCCAGTAATTAAGTGACATTGAGCATCTTAAAAATTTTTTTTTCAGTCATCCATGGATCTTTTATTTATTTATTTATATGTGGTGCTCCATATCAAATCCAGGGCCTCAACACATGCCAGGCAAGCACCCTACCACTGAGCCACAACTCCAGGCCTTGAGTATCTTTTGTGTATTTGCCTCAAATGCTTTTAACCATGACTTACATTACCAATTATGTTTTATGTATACAATATTTCTATTTGGGATAATGAAAAATTTTGGAGCTAGTGGGTTGGTTTTGCAACAATGTAATATACTTGATGCCACTGAACAATACATTTTAAAATTGCTAAAATGGTAAATTTTGTTACAGGTTCAGCATCTCTAATCTGTAAATCCAAAATCTGAAATATTTTGAGTGCTGACATGATGCCACTAATGGAAAATTCCATACCTAACCTCCTGGGATGGATCATAGTTAAAACATAGGCACACTAAAAATATTGTAAAAAACAACCTTCAGTTTTTTGTTAAGGTTTGGGTCCCTTCCCCCAAGGTATCTCATTAAGTATATGTGAATATGCCAAAATTTAAAACAATCCAAAATACTTCTGGTCCCAAGCATTTGGATAAGGGATACTCAAACTGTATATTTTTACCACGACCAAAAATAATTTAAAAATTGTGGGCTGGGTTTGTGGTTCAGTGGTAGAGCTCTCGTCTAGCATGTGTGAGGTCCTGGGTTTGATCCTCAGCACTACACACACACACACAAAATAAAGGTATTGTGTCCACCTACAATTAAAACAAAATATTTTTAAAAATTAAAAATTCTTTAAGTCAGGTGTGGTGGCACAGACCTATAGTCCCAGCTCCTTGAGAGGCTGAGGCAGGAGGATTACAGTTTCCAGGTAAGCATGGGCAACTTAGACCCTTTCTCAAAAAATAATGAAATGGCTATGGATGTAACTCAGTGATAGAGCACTTGCTCGTCATGTGCAAGGTCCTGGGTTCAATCCCTAGTCCACACACACAAAAAAAATTGTTTTACATTGTGATCCAGTGCACATGCATATATATGTGAAAAAGTTTTATGATTTAATATTATTCTTAAAATGTCCTTATATTTTCCATGCTTTTGTTTCTATTTTATTAACAAAGTCCAGGACATGACCCTCTAAGTGATCTTGACACCATAAGGAAGTTCAAGAAATTCTCTAGAGAGGCAGAGGAGGACTTTCAGGCTCTTGATATTGCAGAAAATATTTTTTTTCTTTTCTTTTTAATTTTTTTTAAGTGGGGTACAACTTGTATCTCTGTACATGAAGTAGAGGCATACCATTTGTGTAATCATACATTTACATAGGGTAATGGTGTTTGATTCATTCTGGTTGTTTTTCCTCCCCCCCCACCCCTCCCACCCCTCTTTTCCCTCTATATAGTCCCTCTTTCCTCCATTCTTGCCTCTGCAGAAAAAGATTTTAAGGATGTGTCAGGTTTTAGCAATGAGAGGAAGAGCTTTATTAGAATGTGAAAGATACATATACCAGAGCAGAATGTGGGCTTTTCTTTTAAAGGAAACTTTGAGAGGGGAGGGATGGGCAGGATAAAATATATAGGAATGACATCTGCATGGGGAACTCAGTTCTTTGATCATGAATCACATGACTTTTATGATGTCAACCCTATTTAATGTTTGGAATGTGCCTATGTTATAGGTTTCTTAAAATACATCTCTTTGTTTTATCTAATCTGAAAAAAACATTGTATAAGGCTGGGATTACAGCTCAGTATTAGAGTGCTTGCCTAGCGCGTGTGAGGCCCTGGGTTCAATCCTCAGCACACATAAAGATAAATGAAATAAAGATATTGTGTACATCTACAAATAAAATAAAATATTAAAAAAACATTGTATAGACTAACAGTATACATAAGTTGTAATGAAAATAAGGTAGTTCTTATAGATGAGTGAATTTACAATAACTTGTAACTCATAACTTGTAGTTATGTAACTCAGTGATAGAGCACTTGCTCGTCATGTGCAAGGTCCTGGGTTCAATCCCCAGTACCACACGCACAAATTGTTTTACATTGTGATCCAGTGCACATGCATATATTGAAAGAATGGACATTTTTTAAGCTGTCTGTTTTATCTCAACTCCCTAAGGTCTCCCTCCCAGTAATGGGAACAAAGCCCTTAAAGCTGTTCCAGGAAACAGCCCCAAACAGAGAGTAAAAGAGTAAATTGAGCCTGATAGCCAGATAGTGCTCAAACAGTAGGATTACCAGAAACTACTGACCAGAATCTACACCCTGTCGTAAAACATTGTGAAACATGTTGTCAGCAAACCCAGACCCCCTTTGAAATTTCCTGGCAGCTTTGTTCCCCATTTTTCCTTTTTTTTCCCCCTTTTCCCTCTTTCATGTGCGACCCCTCCCGATGTGTGGTCTCTGCCTTTATAAACCTACAAGATTTTCTACTAGGGACTCGACTCCTCGAGTTGGGTCCCAGCGCGCTGGAATAAACACCTCTTGCGGTTTGCATCAAGTGACGCCTCCTGTGGTTGATTGGGGTTGCCGTTGATCCATGGGACAGAGTTGGGGTTTCCTTTTTGGGGGCCTTACAATATATTATGTGTAACAAGTAACTATAATAATGTGTAGATTTCTCAGAAATTTGGGAATGACAGGACTGAAGGCAAAAATCAGGTCTAGGGAGTAAGTCTGTCTAATCTTGGGATTTTTAGATTTATAGCTGCAGTTTCTTTTTCCTTCCCCTTCATCTGCTTTCTCCCTATCTTTATTTATTCTATTTTACCTCAGTCTCACAAGATGTACATCAGCCATGCCATGCCATCTGCCACCCACTTCTGGTCCCTCTCATCACATTGTCTATAATTGTAGTTCCAGCAGATCATGCTGGGAGGCTTCTTTTGCACCCTTGGGACCTCTCCCTTTAGCTCCCGATCCCACAACTTGGGGACCTACTGCCTGGATCTGTCCTCCTCCTCTCTCAGCCCCTTTCCCACACTCAACGTTTGAAAAAATGTGAATCTCCTGCTACCTGAAAATATAGCAGTGCAGCTGGCTGCAGCTTTATTTTCAGGAGATGAATTTGTAGGAGAGCTTAGTCCTTTCGGACACTCTCCATCAGCGTCACCTCTCTCATCCATTTAGGTTCCCACCCTTCTGGAACACAATTGTATGCCTCCTCCTACTTTGCTAACTCTGTGTCCTCCTGTATGAAAACACACAGGAGAAAATTTCTCCCTGCTCCCACCATTAAACATCCCACCAGTGTACCTCCCCTGCCCATCAGCCAATACCAATAATACAGGGCTGTGTCCTCAATCCCCCTCTTTCCTGAATGGTCCCATCACACAGGGACAAATGTAAATTCCTTCTGCTCCTTTAGCTATTCCCATGCTCAGAAGGCTATTTAAAAGTCAGGTTGTCCCTCCTACTTCCCCGCTTTTGTACATGCCTTCCTGCTTATTACCATGAATAAAGCAGCAAAATGCCCTCATACCCAGGGGCTCTTTACCATTGAGCTCCATCTCCAGTCCTTTTTATTTTTTATTTGGAAACAGGGTTTCACTGAGTTAATAAAGTTCTAAGTTGTTGGCTGGTCTCAAATTTTCAGTCCTCCTGACTCAGCTTCCTGAGTTGCTGGAATTATAGGTGTATACCATTTTGCCTGGCAAGACTTATCTCTTTTCTTTAAAAAAATCATCCAGGGAGATCCAAGATGGCAGACTAGAGGGAGGCTGCGTTCCTTGTCGCTCCATAACGCTGGTTTCAAGCAGAGGATATCTGTTTCTTGGTGAGGCAGTTTTTGCTGCTTATCGATCCCCTGCTGTTTACCCCATTTGTCTGCTGTGATCACCTGGAGTCTGCCAGCATATCAACGCCTTTTTTGAGTGCAGATTGCTTACTGTCAGGTGCCTATCATCCGCCATTTGCTGCCTCTTGCCTGTCCATCACCCACCACCCGAGGTTCACCTCCTGATTGTCCGACAACAGTCAGCAAACTGATCACCGACTGCCAGTGGAGCACCAGCTGCCTGCTGTTGCCTGGAAGTTCACTGTTACAGTATCTGCAGGTTTGATTACATGTGGCTGCCGCCATTTTGAGACAACAGCCAGGCCCCGTAGGACCCCTGCCTGGACTGACTGAGTCCCGTCTCCAGGATCCCTCAGCCCAACCAATTACTCCCTGCCTCCAGGGGCCGTCACATGGACTGACTGCTTCCTGCTGCCAGGACCCCCAGACCAACTGACTGCGCCCTATCACCAGGACCCCAGACCGACTAATTGCACCCAGCCTCCAGGATCCCACAACCACACCAAACACACTGGACCTCCAGGACCCCTGCCTGACTAACCGCACCCTGCCTCCAGGACCTCCAGCTGACCATGTCCATCCCTGAGCTGCAGCTCCCCATTTGCCAACACATTTGGAAGCCAGAGCAGCCATCGTGGATAATCCTGGAAGCCGCAACTCCCATTTGTAGGTGGGGCAAATCCCATCCTGAGACGCCTACTGGAGACTTGAAGCTCATTGTCAGATACCTCTTATGCATCAGGCTGCTGAACTCTGGAAGGTTTCATTACTATATGACTGTTATACTGTAGATTTTCTTTTTTCTCCTTATTGAAAAAATTTAAGTTTTTATTTCTTTACTTTTCTTGCTCTCTTTTCCTTTTGTTTACCTGTTCCCTCAGAGTCTCTTTCTCCCTTTTTTGCATGCTAATATCCAGTTTCTTTTGATTACACTCTCACCCTTTCTATTATCTAGAACTTCTGTATATTCTTTTCTTATCCCATTAACAGCTACATTCTACATCCCTCTGCATCCTCTTTGTCCTCCATTAGAAACTGTAGACCTTATTGCAAATCTGTTTTACTGAAGATAATATTTGAACTCATTCTGTTTATTATGACAATTTTGTTATTGTCCTCATAGGGGTTATTTGGTCTAGGATTGCATAGTGTCTGAATTGGGTACTGCTAATATTGAACTTCCCTTAAAGAAAGGGTTTTGGAAACCTATAGGGCCACGATAAGCCTATAGGGGGAAATCTGCAATACCCCAGTTCTGCACTGCTAGAGGGGAAGATACATGAACAACATGAAAAAACAAGGGAAGAAAATGATCCAAACAAATCTAGATTCTATATTAAGAGAATCCAATGGCAGTATGTTAGAAGAAATGTCAGGAAAGGACTTCAGATTATACATTATTAAGATGATTCACGAGCAAAGGATGAGATAAGAGAGCAAATGCAGGCAATGAATGATAATACCAATAAGCTGAAAGAGCAAGTGCAGGAAGCAAAAGATCATTTCAACAAAGAGATAGAGATTCCAAAAAAAAAAAAAAAAAAAAAAAAAAGGAAATCCTTGAAATGAAGGAAATAATAAACCAAATAAAAAACTCAGTGGAAAGCATCACCAAAAGACTAGACCACGTGGAAGACAGAACCTCAGACAATGAAGACAAAATATTTAATCTCGAAAACAAAGTTGCCCAAACAGAGAAGATGGTAAGAAATCATGAACAGTATCTCTAAGAACTATGAGACATCATGAAAAGACCAAATTTAAGAATTATTGGGATTGAGGAAGGCACAGAGATACAAACCAAAGGAATGAACAACCTATTCAATGAAATAATATCAGAAAATTTCCCAAACTTGAAGAATGAAATGGAAAATCAAATACAAGAGGCTTACAGAACACCAAATGTACAAAATCACAACAGATCCACACCAAAGAACATTATAATGAAAATGCCTAACATACAAAATAAAGATCGGATTTTGAAGGCTGCAAGAGAAAAGCATCAGATTACATATAGGGGGAAACCAATACGGACATCAGCAGATTTCTCAGCCCAGACTCTAAAAGCTAGAAGGGCCTGGAACAACATATTTCAAGCTCTGAAAGAACATGGTTGCCAACCAAGAATCCTATACCCAGCAAAACTAACCTTCAGATTTGAAGATGAAATAAAATCCTTCCATGATATACAAAAGTTAAAAGAATTTACAAATAGAAAGCCTGCACTACAGAATGTTCTCAACAAAATATTCCATGAGGAGGAAATGAAAAACAACAATGGAGGTCAGCAAAGGGAGGAAATACCTTAAAGAAAAATCCATTCAAAGGAGAAACCAAGTCAAGTTAAAAATGAAAAATAAGCCCAAATGACTGGGAGTACAAATCATATCTCAATAATAACCCTGAACATTAATGGCCTAAACTCATCAATCAAAAGACATAGACTGTCAGATTGGAATAAAAAGAAAGACCCAACAATATGCTGCCTGCAAGAGACTCATCTCATAGAAAAGGACAGACTAAAGGTGAAAGGATGGGAAAAAACCTACCACGCACATGGACTCAGTAAAAAAGTGGGGGTTTCCATCTTTATATCAGATAAAGTGGACTTCAAGCCAAAGTTAGTCAGAAGGGATAAAGAAGGACATTTTATACTGCTTAAGGGAACCATAAATCAGGAAGACATAACGATAGTAAATATCTATGCCCCAAACAATGGTGCATCTCTGTACATCAAACAAATCCTTCTCAATTTCAGGAATCACATAGACCACAACACAATAATTCTGGGTGACTTTAATGCACCGCTGTCACCACTAGATAGATCTTCCAAACAAAAACCAACCAAAGAAACCATAGAACTCAATAACACAATCAATAACCTAGACTTAATAGACATATATAGAATATTCCATCCATCAACGAATGGATTCACTTTCTTCTCAACAGCACATGGAACCTTCTTGAAAATAGATCATATGTTATGCCACAGAGCAGCCCTTAGGAAATGCAAAAAAATAGAGATACTGCCTTGTTTCTATCAGATCATACTGGACTGAGAGTAGATATCAATGACAAAATAAAAAACAGAAATTACTCCAACACCTGAAGACTAAATAATATGCTATTGAATGAAACATGGATAACAGAAAACATCAGGGAGGAGATAAAAAAATTCTTAGAGGTCAATGAGAACAATGATACAACATATCAAAATCTCTGGGACACTATGAAAGTGGTACTAAGAGCAAAATTCATTGCATAGAGTGCATTCCAGAAAAGAATGAAAAGTCAACAAGTAAATGACCTAACATTCAGTTCAAAGCACTAGAAAAAGAAGAACAGAATAACAGCAAAACTAGTAGAAGACAGGAAATCATTAAACTTAGAGCTGAAATCAATGAAATTGAAACAAAAGAAACAATTTAAAAAATTGACAAAACAAAAAGTTGGTTCTTTGAAAAAGTAAACAAAATAGACAAACCCTAGCCACTAACAAAGAGAGAGAAAGCTGAAATCACTAAAATTCATGATGAAAAAGGAAATATCATGACAGACACCACTGAGATACATAACATAATGAGATGCTACTTTGAAAATCTGTATTCCAACAAAATAGAAAGTACCGTAAGACTTTGACAAATTTCTAGAGACATATGCTCCTCCCAAACTGAACCAGGAGGACATACACAATTTAAACAGATCAATATCAAGCAATGAAATAGAAGAAGCCATTAAAAACCTACCATCCAAGAAAAGCCCAGGACCAGACACATTCTCAGCCGAGTTCTACAAGACCTTCAAAGAAGAACTCATTCCAATACTTCTCAAAGTATTCCAGGAAATAGAAAAGGAGGGTACCCTACCAAACTCATTCTATGAAGCTAATATTACCCTCATACCCAAACCAGGCAAAGACACACATCAAGGAAAGAAAATTTTAGACCAATATCCTTGATGAATATAGATGCAAAGATCCTTAAGAAAATATTGGCAAACCATATCCAAAAACATATTAAGAAAATTGTGCACCTCGATCAAGTGGGGTTCATCCCTGGAATGCAAGGATGGTTTAACATCCGTAAATCAATAAACGTAATCCATCATGTCAATAGACTTAAGGATAAGAATCATATGGTTATTTCAATTGACGCAGAAAAAGCGTTCGACAAAATACAACACCGCTTCATGCTCAAAACGCTAGAAAAAATAGGGATAGTAGGAACATACCTGAACATTGTAAAGGCTATTTATACTAAGCCCATGGCCAACATCATTCTTAATGGAGAAAAACTGAAACCATTCCCTTTAAAAATGGGAACAAGACAGGGATGTCCTTTTTCACCACTTCTATTCAACATTGTCCTTGAAACTCTAGCCAGAGCAATTAGGCAGACCAAAGAAATTAAAGGGATACGAATAGGAAAAGAGGAACTTAAGCTGTCACTATTTGCGGATGACATGATTCCATATTTAGAGGATCCAAAAACCTCCTCCAGAAAACTTCTAGACCTCATCAATGAATTCAGCAAAATAGCAGGCTATAAAATTAACATGCATAAATCTAAAGAACTTTTATATGCAAGCAATGAAACAGCTGAAAGGGAAATGAGGAAAACAACCCCATTTGCAATAGCCTCAAAAAAAAAAAAAATACTTGGGACTCAATCTAACCAAAGAGGTAAAAGATCTCCACAATGAAAACTACAAAACATTGAAGAAAGAAATTAAGGAAGACCTTAGAAGATGGAAATATCTCCCATGTTCTTGGATAGGAAGAATTAATATTGTCAAAAAGGCCACACTACCAAAAGTGCTATACAGATTCAATGCAATTCCAATTAAAATCCCAATGACGTACCTTACAGAAATAGAGCAAGCAATCATGAAATTCATCTGGAAGAATAAGAAACCCAAAATAGCTAAAGCAATCCTTAGCAGGAAGAATGAAACAGGGGGTATCACAATACCAGAACTTCAACTATACTATAAAGCAATAGTAACAAAAACAGCATGGTATTGGCACCAAAATAGACAGGTAGATCAATGGTACAGAATAGAGGACACGGATACAAACCCAAATAAATACAATTTTCTAATACTAGACAAAGGGGCCAAAAATATGCAATGGAGAAAAGATAGCCTCTTCAACAAATGGTGCTGGGAGAATTGGAAATCCATATGCAACAGAATGAAACTAAACCCATATCTCTCACCATGCACGAAACTAAACTCAAAATGGATTAAGGACCTCGGAATCAGACCAGAGACCCTGCAGATTATAGAAGAAAAAGTAGGTCCAAATCTTCATCTTGTTGGTCTAGGACCAGACTTCCTTAACAGGACTCCCATAGCACAAGAAATAAAAGCTAGAATCAACCACTGGGATAGATTCAAACTAAAAAGCTTTCTCTCAGCAAAG
The DNA here is from genome assembly GCF_902686455.1 of Sciurus vulgaris. Taxonomy (NCBI): domain Eukaryota; kingdom Metazoa; phylum Chordata; class Mammalia; order Rodentia; family Sciuridae; genus Sciurus; species Sciurus vulgaris. Next base: position 123,323,982 of record NC_136468.1, on the reverse strand, counting down.
GAAACTATCAGCAATGCGAAGAAAGAGCCTACAGAGTGGGAGAATATCTTTGCCAATCATACTTCAGATAGAGCACTAATCTCCAGAATCTATAAAGAACTCAAAAAACTCTACTCCAAGAATTCAAACAGTCCAGTCAACAAATGGGCTAAGGAAATGAATAGACACTTCACAGAAGAAGATCTACAAGCAATCAACAAACATATGGAAAAATGTTCAACATCTCTAGTAATAAGAGAAATGCAAATCAAAACCACCCTAAGGTTCCATCTCACCCCAATTAGAATGGCGATTATCAAGAATACAAGCAACAACAGGTGTTGGCGAGGATGTGGGGAGAAAGGTACACTCATACACTGCTGGTGGGGCTGCAAATTAGTGCAGCCACTATGGAAAGCAGTGTGGAGATTCCTTAGAAAACTTGGAATGGAACCACCATTTGACCCAGCTATCCCACTCCTTGGCCTATACCCAAAGGACTTAAAATCTGCATACTACAGAAATACAGCCACATCAATGTTCATAGCTGCTCAATTCACAATAGCCAGACTGTGGAACCAACCTAGATGCCCTTCAATTGATGAGTGGATAAAGAAACTGTGGTATATATATACTATGGAATATTACTCAGCCATAAAGAATGATAAAATTATGACATTTGCAGGCAAATGGATGAAATTGGAGAATATCATGCTAAGTGAGATAAGCCAATCTCAAAAAGCCAAAGGACGAATGATATTGCTAATAAGTGGAGGTTGACACATAATGGGGGGGAGGGAAGGGTTAGAGTTAGGGTTAGGGAGGGGGGCAAGTATGGAGGAAGGAACTACTGTATAAAGGGTAAAGAGGGGTGGGAGGGGTGGGGGGAAGGGAAAAAAATAACAGAATGAATCAAACAACATTGCTCTATGTAAATTTATGATTACACAAATGGTATGCCTTTACGCCATGCACAAACAGAGAAACAACACGTATCCCATTTGTTTACAATAAAAAAAAAAAAAAAAAAAAAAAAAGAAAAGACAGCCTCTTCAACAAATGGTGTTGGGAAAACTGGAAATCCATATGCAACAGAATGAAACTAAACCCCTATCTCTCACCCTGCACAAAAATCAACTCACAATGGATCAAGGACCTTGAAATCAGACCAGAGACCCTGCATCTTAGAGTAGAAATTGTAGGTCCAAATCTTCCCCTCGTTGGCTTAGGATCAGACTTCTTTAACAGGACTCCCATAGCGCAAGAAATAAAAGCAAGAATCAACAACTGGGATAGATTCAAACTAAATAGTTTTCTCTCAGCAAAGGAAACTATCAGCAATGTGAAGAGAGAGCCTACAGAGTGGGAGAATATCTTTGCCACTCATACTTCAGATAGAGCACTAATTTCCAGATTATATAAAGAACTCAAAAAACTCTACACGAAGAATACAAATAACCCAATCAACAAATGGGCTAAGGATATGCACAGACACTTCACAGAAGAAGATCTACAAGCAATCAACAAACATGAAAAAATGTTCACCATCTTTAGTAATAAGAGAAATGCAAATCAAAACTACACTAAGATTCCATCTCACCCCAATTAGAATGGCGATTATCAAGAATACAAGCAACAATAGGTGCTGGAGAGGATGTGGGGAAAAAGGTACACTCATACATTGCTGGTGGGGCTGCAAATTAGTGCAGCCACTCTGGAAAGCAGTGTGGAGATTCCTTAGAAAACTTGGAATGGACCCACCATTTGACCCAGCTATCCCACTCCTCGGCCTATACCCAACGGACTTAAAATCAGCATACTACAGAGATACAGCCACATCAATGTTCATAGCTGCTCAATTCATAATAGCCAGACTGTGGAACCAACCTAGATGTCCTTCAATTGATGAATGGATAAAGAAACTGTGGTATATATATACAATGGAATGTTACTCAGCTATAAAGAATAATAAAATTATGGCATTTGCAGGCAAATGGATGAAATTGGAGAATATCATGCTAAGTGAGATAAGCCAATCTCAAAAAACTAAAGTACGAATGATCTCGCTGATAAGCGGATGATGACACATAATGGGGGTTGGGAGGGGGTTAAGAATGGAGGAAGGAGGGACTGTATACAGGGAAAAGAGGGGTGGGAGGGGTGGGGGGAAGAAAAAATAACAGAATGAATCAAACATCATTACCCTATGTAAATGTATGATTATGCAAATGGTATGCTGTTACTCCATGTACAAACAGAAACAACATGTATCCTATTTGTTTACAATTAAAATAAATTAAAATTAAAAAAAATCATCCAGATTCAGGAATTCTCTCACAGCAACAGAAAATGAACTAAGACCCCACATTTCTCTGCAACTGTTCATGGCAAGACTATTCAGAAGTGGCCTAACCTGGCTCCTCCCATTCTCACCTCTCATTCCCGTTTCACCTCCGAATTACCAAAACTCAAGTCTTGGCTCACATCTTACTGGATGGTTGAGGCAGCATTTCATATGGCTTGGTCACTGCCTCTAAACCCCTTTGCTTTGATTCCAGGAGTCCCCACTCTACCTCACTGGCTGCCCTTTTTCCATCTCCTCTTACCCACCTAATTTGGGAGGACCTAAGCCTGTGTCCTCAGGTTGCTTTTCTCTTCCTTATGCTTTTGTGATAGGTGATTTTCTTCAAGATCATCTGCTATCAAAAACAATCTTTAGACCGATACCTCTCAAGTGGATACCTTGGCATTGACTCTTTCTTAAATGCCAGGCTTACATGTCCAGTTGCCTAATCTGAATCTCACTGGGAGGTCTAGGAGATACTTCCCACACAACATATCCCAAATCAAGCCTAAGTCTCCACCACCTCAGGAAGACACTGACCTTCTTCCAGCACAGACCAAAGCTTCAGAGTATTCTTCAACTTTTCTCTTTCCCTCACCTCTCACATCTAACCCCTGGACAAGGGCTCCCATTCCTGCTGCAGCAGACTAGACCTAAGATACTCTCATCTCTTACCTAGATTATCACAGATTCCAAGTGGTCCCAAATTGCAAATTTTGCTTCCTTAACCGTTTTTTCGTAGATTGAATCTTTTAGAACAAAAGTCAGATCTAAACCCTCCTTAACAACCTGCAGGTAAAAACCTGCAGAGTCCCTCTAAAGGACCTATGAGATCTGGCCCCTCCAGCTCCTCCTGTCTCTCCTACCTACTACCTCCAAAATTTTGGAAAGGTAGTTAATTCAGAACCACCTTTATTTACTTACTTAGTACAGAGGATTGAACTCAGGGGTGCTTAGCTTAACCACTGATCCACATTCCCAGTCCTTTTTAATATTTAATTTTTGTTGTTGTTGTTGTTGTGTGACAACAGGGTATCACCAACCAGGGAGAGCTTACCTGGGCCTCAGTGTGCAGAGTTTTTACTGGGGCTCTCTTAATTCAATTCATGGCCAAGATTGATTGCCCATGTGGACAATCTTAGTCGTCACTCTCCAGCCCCTCTGAGTATGATCCAGAACCCCAACCCTGGATAATATTGTTAGTCTTTGTTTTAAAACACACACACACACACACACACACACACACACACAATTAGTTGTGGATGAATTTTTATTTATTTATTTATTTATTTATTTATTTATTTATTTATTTATATGTGGTGCCTCACACATGCTAGGCAAGTGCTCTACCACTGAGCCACAAACCCAGCCCCATATTGTTGGTCTTTCTTTTTTTTATTTAAAATTTTTTTTTATTTTTACAGGCTGCATTTTGATTCATTGTACACAAATGGGATACAACTTTTCATGGTTGTACACAACGTAGGTTCACACCATTCATGTAATCATACATATATATATATATATATATAGGGCAATACTGTCTGTTTCATTCTACTATCTTCCTTCCCTCACCCCCTCCCACCCCATTTTCCTCTACATCATCCAAAGTTCCTTCATTCTTCTCTCCTCTGTCCCCCGCACTCCCCCCTTATGAATCATCATCCACTTATCAGAGAAAAAATTCAGCCTTTGGTCTTTTGGGCTTGGCCTATTTCACTTAGCATGATATTTTCCAACTTCATCAATTTACCAGCAAATGCCATAATTTTATTCTTCTTTACAACTGAGTAATATTCCATTGTGTATATATACCACAGTTTCTTTAGCCATTCACCAATTGAAGGAAATCTAGCTATTGTGAATTGAGCAGCTATGAACATTGATGTGGCTGCATCACTGTAGTATGCTGATTTTAAGTCCTTTGGGTATAAACCAAGGAGTGGGATAGCTAGGTCAAATGGTGGGTCCATTCCAAGTTTTCTGAGGAATCTCCATACTGCTTTCCAGAATGGCTGCACCAATTTGCAACTCCACCAGCAATGTATGAGTGTGCCTTTTTCCCCACATCCACGCCATATTATTGGTCTTTCTAGTGTTGTCCACCCTACCTTAAATACTATCTGCCATGGTCATTTCTGCCTTTAATCACCCTTTAATCACCTTGAATGACCCAAGGCCCCAACTAAATCAAGACTCTCTTGCCAGAAGGAAGTTTCAAGAACTTACTGAAGCTGAGGGCAGAGGCCAGTCCACTCTTCAGGGGAAGTTAAACCCTCCACTCCACAGTTCCTCTGCTTACTGCTCTCCAAGTGCACCCACTTTCTTATTGCTTCTTCACAGGGACTCTGCATTTGTCCCCTTCCTTCATGATTCTGCTCACATAGCTCCTTCTCAAAGAAGCCTGCTGTTTATGCTCTGGAGACCGTCTACCTCACCCTTTACCCTCTCTATTGCCTTACCCAACTTTATTTTTCTTCCTCAATACCCCCACTTCCTTTTGTTTAGTTTATTGCCAGTCTCCCATAACCAGGATGTGTACCCCTTGAGGGAAGGGACTTGGTTTGTTCTCTACAATGCTGAAGACAATTGCTAGGAAAGCGCCCCCTGCAGGATGTTCCAGAATTGAATAAGACCCAAGATGCAAGGCATGGAGTTGATGCTCAGGAAATGTTGGTGTTCTTTCTGGCGCCTAGCCCCTTCCTCTCAGGAAGTCCAGTGTAAGGTTTCTCAGGAAAAAACAGTTCCAAGGGATAGAAGTTACACTGAGCAAGGCTGCCTTGTGTTCAGATGTGGGTGAGTGGATCATGCTATGTATTTCATAAATGGATAAGAACATTACATCTGTGGAATTGCCATAGGTTCAGGGTCTGTTGGAAGCTCATCAACTCTGCACAGAATGGCAGCATGCAGGCATTCACTATGTTGGAGCCAGACCTTGAAGATAAGGTCTGGCAAATTTGGAATGGAACCACCATTTGACCCAGTTATCCCACTGTTTGGTATATACCCAAAGGATAAAATCAGCACCCTACAGTGATGTAGTCACATCAATGTTTATAGCAGCTCAATACACAATAGCTAAGCTATGGAACCAACCTAGGTACCCTTCCACAGATGAATGGATAAAGAAAATGTGATATATATATATATATATACACACAATGGGATATTATTCAGTCATAAAGAGGAATGAATTGATGACATTTGCAAGTAAATGTATGGATCTGGAGACTATCATGCTAAGTGAAATAAGCCAGTCCTCCAAACCAAAGGTTGAATGTTTTACTGATATGTGGAAGCTAACCCACAATAAGCTGGGAGAGGGGAAAACTAGATATTCAGTAGATTGGACAATGGGGAATGAAGGGAACGGAGGGAGGATAGGAAAAGGAAAGACAATAGAATGAATCTTAAATAGTTTTCCTGTGTACTTATATGAATACATGATAGTGTAACTCCATATCATGTTCAACCACAAGAATGAAATCCTAATTAGAATAATTTATACTCCATGTATGTATAATACGTCAAAATATATTCTGCTGTCATGTATATGTAAAAAGAACAAATTTAAAAAAATTAAGGCTAAAACGCCCCACATTATTTTTTTATTTTGTGGACGAAAAAAGAGAAGTCCTGGATTGTAGCTCTATTTTATCATTTATTAGTTATATGCCCGTAGGCAAATATGTTAAACTCTTTATACCTCAGTTTATTATCTAATGAAGTATGGAAAATACTACCAGCTTCCATATCTTATAAAGTTTTAGAAGGAGAAAATGTGACAAAGTATGTAAAATAGATTTGAAACTGTGAGTGTTAGCAAATCTGTGCTTTTGTTTTTGTTATTATTTTGGAAATTGTAACTGCAAAAAGATACTCAATATCCTAAGAATGATGCAATAAAAAGGTTATTTTTATGCTTAAAAGATAGGGTGGGATTGGGGTTGTGACTCAGCGGTAGCATGCTCACTCAGCATGCATGAGATCCTGGGTTTGATCCTCAGCATCACATAAAAATAAAAAAATAAAAGGATATTGTGTCCACCTACAACTAAAACAACAACAACAACAACAACAAAAAGATAGGGTCTGGCACACTGGCCTGCCAGAGGATTCAGTCTGGCTGTGTACCACAGCCAAACTGGGTTCCCCTAAGACAGTCAGGGACCACCATAGGGACAAAGGACAAATGCATTCCTGAGGTCTTCTGCACATAGGCGTGTTAATCACTTAAGGAGTTTTCATTTAAAAATTGGTAAAACAATGTTTATTAGTTCTAAATTTATCAAACCTACCTCGTCCTTCTTCAAAACTGAGGACTCCAAGATAAGAGTAACCAAGGTATTTTCAAAATTTGCAGAACCTTTGACCTGGCAGTTTTTACAGTATCCTACTCCAGACCCCTTGGAGTGACACCTAGAGGTCTTGAGTCATTGGCCTACTTCCAGGAACAGCAAAGCCTTTCAAGTACATTACCCCTGATGAGACTGTCTTCCTAAGTAGAAGAAATCACCTCATGGAAACTGAATTGCTTACACTTCCAGGATCACAGATCTGATAGATAAATATCCTGGAAAACAAATGCAGATTGCCCCTGCCCCCCTTAAGCAACAAGGACTTCTCTGGAGTCACATGGCAGAACTAGAACTGAGATAATGATCGACCAGACCTCTAGTAACCCCATAAAAGTCTTGTCCATTTCCTTGTTTGGGGAGCAGACTGATACCTCTCTCTCCCCCTAAGTGCTATCTTCCCTCTCCTTGAGGTTGAACTCCCCAATTAAAGCTTTGCTTGTGTGTCTCATACTCTTAACTTGGTTTCATTTCTATTGTCCTGGGATCAGAAGTTTCCAACTCTTGTATCACCTCCAAATGTCACAGCAAATGGATCCTTAAAGAAGTGATAAATTCAAATGATGTCATTAAGATGGCCCTTAATCCAACATGACAAGCGTCCTTATAAAAAGGGATTAGGAGTGGGCACAGTCGTGTATGCCTGTAATTCCAGTGACTAGGGAGGCTGAGGCAAGAGGATTGCAAGTTCATAGCCAGTCTCAGTAATTTTAGCAAGACCATGTATAAAAATAGAACAAAAATGACCGATGATGTAGCTCAGTAGTTCAATCCCTAGTGCCAAATTAAAAAAAAAAAAGAAAGGAAAAAAGAAGAGAAGAAGAAATATATACAAGAGTAAGACATGTGAAGACCATCCCATGAGAAAACAGCATCTACAAACTCAGAAGAGGCCTCAGAGGAAATCAATCCTGCAGACATCTTGATTTTTGGGCTTCTAGCCTCTAGAAAATTCCTGTTTTTAAGTCACCAGTCTGTGGTACTCTCTCATGGTGGTCCTAGAAGACAAATACACTGGATTTGGGGTGGCAGAGAGACACCTAAAGCAATTTTCCTGAAGCATCTCCCAGCTGGCCTTCCATCCCAAAATCCTGCCTAAAACCCCTGGGTCAGTCAGGACTGAGCAGTTTACTTAGGTGTAACTTGAATGCAGGCTGACAGGGAAACCTAACCTCTTCAGGCACCAAGGGTCTTCTTGGCTATGTAAGGGGCTGGGATGAAGACTTTGCAGTTCCCCTTGAGTTCTGAACTTCATGATTCCCTGATAGTTTCCTTTATGGGAGTAAAGCCCGTTAGGAAGTATGCAGGTGCCGTTGTCATAGCAACCACAAGTCATCTTATGTTCTTCCCAATTTAAAAAATTTCCAGCTTTAGGAAAGAGGAAAGATGTAAGAGAAAAGATGAAATTAAGTTATTGATGGAAGCAGTTGCCATGGCATCATGCTGTCCTTGGAGCCTGCCAGCTGCCACTTGATTTCTCCATTTTTTTGTGCAAATGAAGGAGGACAAGAGAAGATAAGGACCTGCCTTCCACAGTGAAGGAGAAAAATAATTTTTTTTCTGAAACTATATGTTTTAATTAGAAATAGTTAGCTAATGATGGGAATTTATTTATTTATTCCCCCCCCCCATGATGGGAATTTATATCTGCAGAGTAGCTGTGCACTGGGCTTCTCACAGCTTAAATCATTTGCAGATCTTATTAAAATGTAGAACTAAAATGGTAAAGGTGGAGTGCCACCTGAGATTCTGCATTTTTATTTTAAACTGTGATAAAAAGACATATAACATAAAATTAAAAATAAAAAGTGTGGGGATGTGGCTCAGTGATTAAATACCCCTGGGTTCAATTCCTGGTACCAAACAAATAAATAAATAATAAAAAATAAAAACAGACAGAATTTACCATCATGCTTGGGAGGCTGAGATAGGAGGATGGTGAGTTCAAAGTCAGCCTCAGCAACTTAGTGAGATCCTGTTTTTAAATAAAATATAAAAAAGGGCTGGGGTTGTGGCTCAGTGGTTAAGTGTCCTTGAGTTCAATCCCTGGTATCCCCCCCCCCAAAAAAAAATTACCATCATAAAGAGTTCAGTAGTGTTAAGTATATTCATATTGTGCACCCAATCTCCAAAACACTTTTCCAACTCTTTTTTCAACTTTTTTTTTTCTTTCAGTGCTGGGGATTGAATTCAGGGTCTCAAGGCTGCTAGGTAAGTGCTGTACTACTGAGCTACACTCCCAGCTTCGCCAAAACACTTTTCTTCCTACAAAACTGAAACTCTCCATTAAATAACTCCCCATTTTTCCTCCCTGCTGAATCTGTGTTTGTAACCAGATGATAGTCAGGCTGCTGGTCCCTGGACCACATTTGGTGCATCAGGCTTTTGTTTGCTACTGTTCTTTGTATCAGAGAGGAAGGTGGTAGGCAGATGAGAATAAGCAGGCCATATGGTGGACCTTCCAAGGACTTCTTGGCAGATGGAACAAGAGAACAGGAGACATCACTTCCTAGGAGTGGACAGAGGGATATCTAATTTACAAATGTGGGTAGGATTTACATATTATTAGGGAGATCAAAGCAGGGTGAAAATAATGTGAAGACACTTAGAATTCTTTGTTACTGCTTGCTATGGCTTGAAGATGGTTTGAGTGTCCCTCAAGGCTTCACATGTTGATATTTAGTCACTAACATGAAGTATTAAGAGGGTGGACACTTAATCCTGCTATTGTGTCTGGACATGGGGCCTTTGGGAAGCGATTAGGATTAGATAGAGTCATCAGGATGGAGCCCCCATAATGGAATCCTGGTGGCTTTATAGGAAGAGGGAGGGAGAACAGACAGATCATAGACACTTGCTCCTGCTTTCTCTTGCCATGTGATCTCCTGCACTACTTCTGGATTCCATCAGACAGAAGGTCATTGAGAGATGCAAGGCCTTGAACCTCCAGAACTGAGAATTAAATAAACCTCTTTTCTTTAAAACTTAGTGTGTGGTATTGTGTTATTAGCATGATAAAATGGATTTTTACACTGCTGTATTGATATGCCAAGTTCACTTGCCAGCTTACTTACTTTCTTTTTGCTATAGCAAATAATGTTGATATTTATGTCTTTGTACGCATGACCACTTTCTCTTGAATTGTTAAGGGGAAAAAAATACCAGTAATGGAATTACTGAGTCAGAACTCTTCTTCTGGGGCTGGAGTTGTGGCTCAGTGGTAGAGTGCTTGCCTGGCATGTGTGAGGCCCTGAGTTTAATACTTCACACTACATGTAAATAAATAAAAGATCCATTGACAAATAAAAAACAATATATTATATATATTTTTTATATATATTTATATGTAACTATATATATTTATGTTTATATATTATATATATTTATATATATATATTTAAAACAGAACTCATCTTCTCATTGGCTCTAGTCATAGAGAGATTCCACCTTATTAAATTTTCAGTACTATCAGCAATGCCAAAGGCTACATATTGCCTTTCAACTTTACAACATTTGACTTTTATAATTCGCCTTTTGATAAAAATAGAATGAAAAAGTAGAGTATGCAGGGCTGAGGGTATAGCTTTCTGGTAGAGTGCTTGTCTAGGCTGTGCAAGTACCTGTGCTCAATCCTAAGTATTTAAAAATAAACCAACACCACAAAGTAGCTACGCATGAAATGATATTTCCTCTTTATTTTACTTTACATTCCCCTATTTACTAATAGCATTGAATGCTTTTCCTCATGTTAGTAGATAATATTCTTTGATTGTCAGTTGGGAATGAGGCAAAGTGTTTGCATTTTTGTATGTTTTGGATTTATTATTGGTCATACATGGCAGATGTGTCTCCAGACACATCACTGATCACTCATCTCTCCAGCTTTCCTCACTGTTGTCTGCATTGGCCTGTGTGAAATCAGGTGGATGATAATCCTCCATTCTTCCAGTTTTTCCTGAAACAGTAGAGTTTTTTTTGGTGGTGCTGAGGATTGAACCCAGGGCCTTGTACACGCAAGACAGGCACTCTATCAATTGAGCTATATCCCCAGTCCTTAACTGTGACTTTCTAGTTGCATCTGTTAGAAAAGATTACTGGGTAACAGGTTAAGAAGAGGGGTGACTTCCAGTTTTAGTTGACATGAAAGAGCTTGGAAATCTTCACTCTTTCCCTGACAACAAGAAAAAAGGCAAATTTAAACTGAAAATCAGTGACTTTTCTTAGTGCTATTAGAGAGATTTGAGGTTAAGGGACAACCTCCCCTACCAAATTGGAGAGCCAGAAAAAGACAGAAAATTTCATGGTAATCAGATTTCTATTACTGTGACAAACTACCTGAGATAATTAAGTTATAAAAGGAGGAAAGCTTATTTTGGTTTATCATTTCAGAAGTTTCAGTCCATGGACACTTGTCCTTTTGCATTGGGCCTATGCAGCATAGTATACCTTGGTGGGAGCACAGGGCAGAAAAGACCTGTTCACCTTGTGGTGGCTGGGAAGCAAATGGAGACAGGAAAGGGCCAGATCCTAATATTCTTGTCAAGGGTGTACCTCCAATGACCTAAACTCCTTCCACTTCACCCCACCTTCTAAAGGGACCAAACCTCTAACACATGGAACTTTGGGGGACATTTAAGATCCCAGATTAGTTTGAACAGAAGCCACTGGAACCAGGAGCTTCTGATCCACATCATTTTCTGAAAAAAAAAATTAATGTCTTACACAGCAGGTCTACTGACAACCAATTCCTCCAGTTTTTGCCTTTCTAAAAATGTATTTCTCCTCCAGTTTGCTCTGCTAAGCAAGTGCTCTTGCCATTGAGCTACATCCCCAACTCTTCTTATCAATTTTTGAAGGATAATCTCACCAGATATAAACTACCAGGTTGGTGATTTTCTTTCAATACTATGTTTAATAGGAATGGTGGGAGGGGATGTTCAATCTTAAGGATAAAGCATCTAGTTTTTCACCATTAAGTATGATGTTAGCTGTAGGATTTTTATAGGTGCTTTTTATAAAGTTGAGAAAGTTCTTCTCTTAGTCTGTTGAGTTTTTATCATGAATAGGTGTCAGATTTTGTCCAATACTTTTTCTGCATGTATTGATATGATCATATGATTTTTCTTCATCAGCCTGTTGATGTGATGGATCACATTAGTTACTTTTTGACTGTTGAACTAGCCTTTGTGCATTTCTAGAATGAATTCTACCTGGTCATGATGTATAATTTTTTTTATACATTGTTGGATTCTATTTGTTAATATTTTATTGAGCATTTTTGCATCTATGTTCATTAGAGACAGTCTGTAGTTTTTCTTCCTTGTAATGTTTTTATCTGGTTTTAGTATTAGGGCAATAATGCTGGCCTCATAAATGAGTTATATGCATTCCCTCTACTGTTGTTTTCTGGAAGAGATAATAGGGAATTAATATTTCTTCCTTAAAATACCTGGGCCTGGTACAATCATGCTTCTAGGTGAATTCCTGAATAAGTTTAAAACATATCCACACAAAAATCTGCACACAGATATTTATATCAGCTTTATTTTACTTTATTTTTGCTACTGTGGATTGAACCCAGGGATGCTTTACCGCAGAGACACAACCTCAGTCCTTTTTTTTTTTTATTTGAAGACAGGTTCTTGCTAAGTTGCCAAGGCTGCCTCAAACTTGTGATCCTCCTGCTTCAGCCTCCTGAGTCTCTGGAATTGTAGGTGTGTGCCACTGCACCTGGATTTATAACAGCTTTACTCACAAGTGCTAAAACTGAAAGCAACTGAGATGTCCTTCCCTGGCTGAATGGAAGGACATGGTACGTCCATGTGATGAACTTTTATTCAGTGATAAGAAGAAATTAGTTATCTAACCATGGCAAACATGGAGAAATCTTGAGTGTGAATTACTAAGTGAAAAGAGCAAGTCTGCTTTTTTTTATTTTTGGTATTTGTTTCCATTCACAAAACACTTCTTTTTGAGAAAAGGTAAAACTTTGGCATCAGTAAACAGCCTGTGGTTGCCAGGAGTTGGGGAGGGAGGAATAGGTATGCAGAGGGTTGGAGGGGTGAGTAGGGTAGGTATGTGGAACTTTATATACTATCTGTTCAATTATTCCAAAAGTCTAAAAGTGTACTAAAAACAAGTAAAATCTATTTTTTTTAAATAGGTGGACACAGTACCTTTATTTTATGTGGTGCTGAAGATTGAACCCAGGTCCTCATGTGTGCTAAGTGAGTGCTCTAACACTGAGCCACAACCCCAGCCCAGTAAAATCTATTTTTAAGATAGGGATATATACAAGAGGGGGGAAGTGGCCAGATTTTTTGAAGAAAGGAATGTTAACACAGGAATCAAGAGGTGTCTAAGATGAGGTTTGATACCAAAGTGAATGAGGATTTTAATATCAGAGGATTATTGACAAAGGAATGTTAACTGCTCTGAAGACTAATGTTAGAGCTCAGAAAGCAGAACAAACAGGTGTTCCTCCACTCATGATGGGTTTGTCCTGATAAACCTTCATAAGTAGCAAGTATCATAAAATCATAAATATATACGTATGTATATATGTATGTATGTATACATACATATTTTAGTATTGGGGAATGAACCCAAAGGTGCTTTACCACTGAGCTACATTCTAAGCCCTCTTTATTTTTTAATTTTGAGATAGGGTTGTCAAGTTGCCCAGGTGGCCTTGAACTTGCAATCCTCCTGCCTCAACCTCAGTTTCTGGGATTACAGGCAAGCTGCCACAATGCCTGGCTTCAAAAGTGTATTTAATCCGTTTAACCTACTGAACATCCTAGCTTATAACACAGCACACTGGAGTGTTAGTCCTTTCCCCTTGGGATCTCAGGGATGACTAGGAGCTTTGGCTGCTGGGGCTGACCAGCATCAACGAGAGAGGATCATACTGCATGTCATTATTCCAAGAAAGCATCAAAACTCACAATTCGAAGTATGGTTTCTACTGAATGTGCATCACTTTTGCACCACTGAAAAGTCAAAAGATTTTAAGTACAACTAAGGAATGCTGAGGATCTTCTGTAGTTGTATATGTAGTCTGAGATCTACTTTTTATGCTGAGTAAACAAATCAATGCATCAATGAAAGAGATAAAATGAAAAGATTTTTGTGGATGGCAATGTTCTGAAATTCTCCGAGTCTTTATGCAGGCTCCACACTTGCCATCCAGTATGCTTCCATGAAATGCTTTCTAATTTTAATGTTTTTGAGTTCTAATGATTCCCCTGTCCTGGGCTTAACACAGTAATGTGCAGTATTAAATCTCTTGGTTGGGCTCTGGTGTAGTTCGGTGGTGGAGTGCTTGCTTAGCATGCATGAGGCCCTGGGTTTAATCCCCAGCACCGAAACCAAAACCACAACAAAAAAACCAAACAAGCAAAAACACTGAAATACCAAAACAACAACAACAAAACCCCCTCTTGTACCTGTCAAGAGAATGATGCATCTTAGAAATTCCTGGGCTGGAGTTGTGACTCAGTGGTAGAGTGCTTGCCTAGCATGTGTGAAGCACTGGGTTAGATTCTCAGTACCACATACAAATGAATAAAAATAAAGGTCCACTGACAACTAAAAAAATATTTTAAAAAAATTCCCTGGTACACAAGGAGAGTTTCCTGAATCCTGGAGCACAGATACACCCTTCCTCTGGCCAATCTGACAGACAGGGCTGCCTTGGCAGAGCTTGGGGAGGTCTTGGCCTCCATCCTGGGAAAAGCTTTGCCTTCCTGCTCCAGCCTGAGGGATTGTGGTCTTGGGCTTTTTCTTCAACTTTTGGTTTGTTTCAACACCAGAGCCAGATCTGGCAGGCACATGCTGTGAATTCACCCTTGGGACTGACTAGGGGGTCCTGGCAAAGGGTCCCTGGGCTGAGGTACAGAGGGGCAAGTCTGGAAAGGCCTGGGATCAGTGGGTGTCAGCAACAGCAGCAGCAGCAGCAGTGAACACCATGTGGATTCAGGGCCTTCTGCAGGAGGCACTCCACTTAGGAGATCCCATGATATGATTTGTTATGTGTGGTTGCTGCTTGAGGTGGGATAGAGATGGGGATGTTGTATGAAGGCTGGTGCTGCTGCTGTTCACTGGCACTGAGGATCAGAGCAGTGGAGGCTCTTTTAGGGTCCTGACAGGTTCTCCAGAAACAGAAACATACACCTGCTCTCTCCAAGGATAAAGAAAATCAAAGCAAACAAGACACACAAGGGAAGGAGAGGAGTGAACCAGCAGGCCACTGAGAGGCAGGGGCTGTCATCAGGCAGAGGCCCATGGCAGGGAGGGCCCTGTCTGAAATCAGTGAGCCACTCAGCAGTAGGATCAAGATGGGAACATCATCTTGGACCCAAGGCTGTCTGAGCATCCTTGCGACGATGGAATTTAGCTAATCCCTGGTATTTATATCAATACCCACTTCATCAACAGCTCAGCAGCAAGGTAGCCTCAGAGATGCTACTCAAGCCCTGGCTATCAGGAGGCTCCCGGAGATGCCTTGCTGGGTAACTGAGGGGTGTATCTATTTTGCAACTCCTTTGCCCAAGAGATATCTTGCTTTCATCTCCGATGGGGCATCCTATAATTACAGCCGGTTCCTAAATGGAAACAGCAGGTGCTTGCAAAGGCACGCAAACCTGGATCAACATGTCAACGTCAGAGAGGTGAGCAACAAAGGGAGGTCGGAGAGCGTGTCTGTGCTAGCTCTATGCGGCCTTGAGGTCCTGTGTGCTTACTTGAGGATCTCCTTTCCCCTTGGAGGGAAGCCAGACAGAATCAAACTGGGGCTTGTCCCGGGCCCTGCCTCCCAGGGTCCAGGGAGGGATGGTTGTGTTGAAATGCACTGACTGCTGGCTTACTGTGTCTCCAGCCTACATCACTGATGAGAGAACAGAGAAACAAGTCCGAGCTGAGGCATTGTTTCCTCTTCTGTCAAGGACATTACTGGCCTTTTTCTCCCCTTCTGACTTCATTAAAATATTCTTTGTGTGGTCCGCATATTACTGGCAGCAGTGGGCTCTTTCCAGGGAATTTAACAGCGAGGCCCCTGTAACTCCTCCTTGCCCCAATGCTTCTCCTTTGGCGGTTGCCCTTTAAATGCTGTGCTCCCAGACTGCTTCCAGGGGCGGAATTTGATAACACTGATGATCCCTGGTGTTAATTCCCCTAGAGCCTTCCTATAATTCTTTATACTTTAAAAATCTGTTTTGGTCCCACATTTCCTTCTCAATCAACTGACAGTGAGGGAGCTGCCCTCACTGATTTAGATTATTTTCAATCTAGCAGTGACTGCACTTTCTAATACTGTGGAAGTTAGTACCTCTAGCTCATCTCTGTAGATATTTTCTTTGAAGCCCTTATAGCACTGTATTTTTTTTTTTCTATTTGTTTTTGGGGTACCGAGGATTGAACTCAGGGGTACTTAACCACTGAGCCACATCCCCAGCCTTTTTTTGTGTTTTATTTAGAGACAGAGTCTCACTGTCACTGAGTTGCTTAGTGCCTTGCTTTTTGCTGCCCTTTAAAGATCCCGTCCTTTAAAGTCAGGAGGATAACCTTACCCAATGGTGACAGGCTCTCCTGCAGGTGATCCCTGTGCCCACTTCAATATGTAGTGGCGGTGTTGACAACCATCTAAGACCTTGTTGTTTCTTTGATTACTTGCTCTTTTGTGACATTTGTTCTCTCTGGTTTCTCTCATCATCTTCTGATTCGCAAATCAAATATTCTAGCAGAACATTATGCTATTTGATGGGAAGTAGATAGGGAGGGTTGCAGGTAATTTTTAGATTTCACTCCAGGAAAGGGCAATGGTGATAAAAGTATTCAAAAATGCAAAAATCTGAGCAATGACATACTACCAAGCTACAGTCTCAGCCTTAGCATTTGCTCCTTGGCACTGTTCTCATGTTTCCCGCAAAGGTCTCTTATTGTGATCTTGTATTATGGTTGGTTCCATTTCAGAAAACCCACATTTTCTAGCTTATTAAAGTCTAGCTGGCTCCTCATCAAGTGGGAATACTTTAAAATTTTAAAAGGAAGTAGTGGCACTTTTGGAAAGAGAATAAAACAAATCTCTTGGCTTAGGGGGTATATATTTACAGGAATGTTTAATGTGGACACTGACTCCCTACCTGACTCTAAAATGGCCTCAGGTGGCCCTAAAGGGGGCGGAGGATACAGCACGGTAGCAGGGCTTGCCTAGCAGGGTCCTGGGTTCAATCCCCAGCACTCTGAAATAAACAAAAACAGAAAAACAACCATGGACTGGGGAGATAGCTCAGCTGGTAGAGTTCTTGCCTCACAAACACAAGGCCCTGAATTCGACCCCCCAGTACCGCCAAAAAAAAAAAAAAAAAAGAAAAACAACCAGAACAAGGATCCTGTGTGCGTGGACAGACTGTGTGCCTACATTGCCAACCTGCATATCTTCCTCCAGTGCCTTGTACTGGGTTTGAAAGCTGTGGCCTTGGTTCAAGTGCCCCAGGTTGCACAACTTCCACCCCCTCTGCTCCTTCATATGCTTGGCTTTCATTGCCAGGTTTCCCACGACACAGATGTGCCCTCCTTGGTCCACCAGGCAGCTTCCTCCCACCATTTACAAAGCTGACAACTGATTTCATTACCTTCTGGTCTTACTATAGAAGACGGGTATTGGTTCTCCTGCTCCTTCTGGTCATTAAAGAGTAATCGTTCCCAACTCCCAATCATGTGTCTCCCTTACCTAGTATTTTAATTGAGATATGGTCTGTTGTCCAGGCAGGTCCTGAATTCCTGGGCTTAAAGCTATTGTTTTGCCTTATCCTCAGGTGCTAACTACTGGTGTGTGCCACTGTGCCTGGCCCTTACCTAGTGTTTTAATTGACACTTCTTTCCCCAAGTTTGTGTGTCTACAGCATTATTCTACATCATTAAGCTGAAACTGCTGGGCTTCTTTATCCTTGGGTCCCAGCCTAGCACATCACAGGCCACAGTTCTCAAATGTGTCCCATCAGCTGAGGGTGAACATTTTATACAAAGAAGAGAAAATTAAGAAACAGAATGAGGATAAAGAAGGAAACAGGGAAGAATTTCCCCAAGCATCAGGGATTAAAGATGTTTTTCATTTCAAGGAAGAAGGATCTTGCCTATTTTCCATGTTTGCCTGCACCATTTTAATGGTTCTCAAAGCCCATGTGAAGAGTGAAAGCCACCCAGTGTCTGATCTTCCCAGAAAGGGAGAAAGCTGTTTCTACATGAATTACTTCCTACATTTCTGTTATAATCATTAAACTTTTAAATTCACTTTATGGCTCACCACAGAAATATCACAGTTACTGGACATAAGTCTTTTTGCCCTTTATATGGATGAAAAGCTCTCCCCCTTTCCTCAGACTTGCAACTCCAGGGATTTTCTGAAGATGGAGGAAGTCCTTGTGCAGCCCAGCCACTGGCTTTGTTGTTCTATGGCAGGAACTCAGTACTGTGTATGCTGAATTGATCTGAGAGCATATTAGTAAATCGAGGCGAGACCGATGGTTTCTTCCACTGAATGACCTGGAACTGAAATTGAACAGGGTAGCTTTCTTCCCTCCCTCCTAGCTACCATCTCAATATCACTATCCACAAGGGTGACACATCCAATGCACTGATCTCAGTTCTAAGAATTGCCCTACTGTGACAAATTTCTGCTTTCCACAGATACAGTTCAGGCTCCTGTTTGAGTCACTCCACTTTAAATAAATCTGGACATGAAGTAGGTGTCTGACCACAGTCTCCCATCTTGTCTGCACAGCGTATGCAGTGGTTGTTCACCATGAGCAGTGGACCCGCCTACTATAACCCCTTCCCCCAGGTCCTATGGCCTGTCTCCTCAGTCTCACACTCCATCTCATCCCCTTGATCCTCTGCTTTGCCCAGTTCAGTTAATAATATGTAAGAACAATGTCCTAGTGCATCATCACCGAGGCTCCTCACACTGGCGAACAGTTCTTATTTCTGCTTTTTATTTAATATATATATATATATATATATATATAATTTAAAGTTGTAGATGGACACAATACCTTTAAGTGGTGCCGAAGCTCGAACCCAGTGCCTCACACATGCAAGACAAGTGCTCTACCACTGAGCTATAACCCCAACCCCTCATTTTCACTTCTTAAGGAGCGTTTTCATCCTCAGCAGACACCCACTTCACCCTAAAAGACATGTAATGGGGCATGACCTCTGTTTCTTCCTTTCTGCCTATGAAATTAATGTCTTTAGTCATCCTTGTCCAGACTCAAAGAGTCAGCCTGTGTCCTCCTCCACCTTCCTCTTCCCCCTGCAGGCCCAGCCAGAGCACTCCATCTCTACTTCCCTGCCTCTTAAGACTCACTCAGAGCTGTGACTGTCCCCTCATAAAAACTCATCCCTTCACAGCTCCTATTTGGATACCACCTAACACTGATCCTTCTGACCCTACCTGGGGTCTCAGAAGTGTGGTTTCCTCCTTGCTTCCATCGCTGTGACTCCTGGTGCCTGGCTTTATTTTCTCTACTTGGTTCTGACTGAATAAAGCAACAGTCCAGAAGCTGGGCTACTGTAAACCAGAACTGGTATGCCACTGCTAAGGAAGAAGCTCATTATTGGTAAAGTGTGGAAAATTGTTATTATTAGTTTTCTGTGTTGAACAGGTTGTGACTGCTTTCCATAGGATTTGGACAACTAGGGAAAAGTGAATGGGATGTACCCACAAGTGTTTCAAATGCTCCCTTGAAAACTTCCAGTTTAGGCTGTATTTCCCTGAAGAAAGTTTCTGATAGTTTTTCCTTTCTCAGATCTACAGAAAGCAGTTTCTTTAGTAAGTAGACATTTTAGTGTTCCCTTGTAACATTTAATGAAAAATTTTTAAAAAGCACTTAGAGAAGAAAGACTTGCTATTTACTGAATTCCTGCTTTGAGGTACCATGCTAATCACTTGAAATATGTTTTTATAATCTTTGCCACATGAAGGCAATTTTGATTCTGCTTCATAGCTGAGAGTACACCATGGAGAGACTGCAGCACAAAGAAGTGGAATGAGCAGCCCAAAGTAGAGGGGCAGGTTGTGAATCCGGTTTTAGGAACCTGTGTTTTTTCTACAATACTACATCAAAAACAGTTCCCACCAAGGCACAGTGGCACATGCCTGTAATCCCAGCAATTTGGGAGGGCTGATGCAGGAGGATCACATACATGTTCAAGGGCTGCCAGTGAAACTTAGTGAGACCCTGTTTCAAATTAAAACAATAAAAATACCTGGGAGGGTAGGTCAGTGGTAGAATACCCCTGGGTTCTATTGCCTGGGAAAAAAACAAAACAAAGAAAACCTCTTGCTGGGTGTGGTGTAATCCCAGACACTCAGTGGGCTGAGGCAGAAGGTTCACAAGGCCACCCTCAGCAACTAACAAGATCCGGTCTCAAAAAAAGGGGGCTGGGGCTGTAGTTCAGTGGTAGAGTGCTTGCCTAGCATGTGTGAGGCACTGGGTTCAATCTTCAGTACCACATAAAAATAAATGCACAAAAAAAAGTAGTGTATCCATTTATAACTAAAAAAAAAAAAAAATTCAAAAAATAAAAATAAAAAAGGGAAGGGGATGTAGTTCAGTGGCAAGTCACTTCCAGGTTCAATCCCAGTACAAAATAAACAACAAACTTCTCTTGTCTTGTCACTGCATAATGCTTAACACTGACAAGAATCAAAATGTCTAAGACTCACTAATATAGTTATGACTTCTTGGTCTGAAAAAAGAGTTGCCCCAGCATCAGGATTGCTGAAGATAAGGGTGGGAGGCATAGGAAGAGGGGATAACACCTTCCTCCCCCTCTATACCCAAGGGCTGAAGAACCACCTGGGAAATGGAGGGGACTAAAACAAAAAACCCATTTTGACTCCAGAGGACCTTATGATCCTATCATCAATTACTATAAGCCAAGTCAAAGGAGGAAGGCATGCTTATTTGGGAAATGCTGTAATAAAGGCCTAGACCATTTCATCATTTCACATATAAAATTGCAATTGAACTATACATGCACAGTGCTGTTATTTTGGTAATACAGGGACACAATTTAATGATTCTAAGGATTTTTTTTTGTAGTTTTTTTTTACAAGTCAGGTGCCATAAACATTCAAATAATCCATCTTTTAAAAAGTACGTTTACAACATCAAAAGAATTAAGATGAAATATAAACCTTTCTACTTACAATTTTTATACAGATTACCCAAATCACAAATACCACAAATAAATGTTAAGTTGTAGCAATATAATGAATAAACATTCAGATTCTTAATAAAATCTTCCTTTAACATTTTTTTTTTTAAACTTACCATTATACTAAATAATCTATGCAGAGTTTTGGGGTACAATACCAAGAAGGCACCAACAGTACAAAGCAGATACAAAGCAGTTTCAGAACTTTCTGGAGTGCTCTACACGGATAAACATCACAAAAAGGCAACAAGCTTAAGGTAAACCTGGTAAAACCCTAGAGAATTCACTCTGGATTCCCAGTTGTTGCTGATCCATCATGTCGAGTTGGATGACAGTAAGAGAAATCACATCCTTACTCCACTCTTACATGATTCTCATCTGCACTATAGGAGTATCGTGTTTCAAATACCAGCATAACAATTTTAAAGCACAAATGCTTTAAAAATGTGTAAGCAAAAGGATTGCTCAGATTTTCAAAACCACATTTACAAAAATATTTCCCTTAAACTTGGGATTGCTCCAAAACATTGATTTACAAATATAAAAGTATTATGGAAGGACCCAAAGCATGTGTGCATATGTATGTGTGTATTAACATATGGTTACCATACTATATAAAAGTTAATTAAAAAACTATATTAACATAAAAGCAAATGAAGATCAAAGAGTCTCCTCTGAATGGGCTGAATATT
This sequence comes from Sciurus vulgaris, assembly GCF_902686455.1. Taxonomy (NCBI): domain Eukaryota; kingdom Metazoa; phylum Chordata; class Mammalia; order Rodentia; family Sciuridae; genus Sciurus; species Sciurus vulgaris. The sequence goes on along the minus strand of NC_136468.1, from coordinate 123,302,386 downwards.
AATGTAGCATGTGGGTGGTTTACCTTCATGATTCCTTAGAAACAATTACTGGTGAGCCATGTGTAGCTTACTAAAGCTAACAGTTTTCTCCACACCCACTGCCTCTGCCTGAAAACAGCAGAAACGAGTGTGAACATACCACACCTGCATACAGAACATGATATTTGTTTACCCAGATTCCATGGTGGGTGGTCTGTGTTTCTCTGTAAGTTCTAAAGACTGTCAGGGTAGCGTCTTCATGATAGGTTCTCACATCGATCCCACAGGCTTGTTGGCTGGCTGTTTTGTACCAAACAAAAGGCCTGGAATGTTTCAATGGGGATTTTTTGCTTACATTTTAGACACCAAAAAAGACATCCATCAGAAAGCTTATCTAAGCATGCTAATAATGGAGGCATTCAGCATCACCAATATGAATTGAGATGACATAACCTGTACATATTTAGAAATATAAAACCAAAATGATGTGTCTGTTACACATAATAACTCGTAGTTTCACAGGTACCTTGGTTATGACAATTCTCTGACTTGTTAAATTACATTTCACATGATATTAATGAAAAGTACATCACCTGTGGCTACAGTGATTCTAGAATGCAGTGAGTGGTTTCATGCCAATCTGATTCTACAGTACCAACAAAGGGGATGGCAAAGAGCTTGTAGTCCCTAGATATTAGAAGCTGAGGCTACAGTTTTTCTACCTAGAATAAGATTGCAAATTAAACTAATATTAACATTGCATTATAAAGTATAAAGAAATGAATAATAAAACTGTCAATGCTCTTTTTAAAATGAAAACTGACTTATTTATCAATATATCAAATAACAGTCAAATCTCTGTATCCTGTCAATGCTGCACAGACCATGACATGGCAGCTCAGAGGGTGGAAGTGAAAAGTATGTATTTTTAGGGCAAGAATCAAGACATGATTCTTATTTCTGAGGATGAGTCAGCCATCTTTCTTTAGCCACATGAGGTGTGTCAGCACACTGGGCCAGGTGGCATGCACCATGTGGTGCTGGGCAGTCCTTCCCAGCACTTGGCTCTGCTAGCAGCAGCTTTGGGGCACACAGGCAGGTTCCTTTTTGGAAGGAACCAGAGATTCCAACCTGAGATATTTAGATTTTTGTCATCAGGGTTTCACAGACTATTTAAGACTTATTATTTGAACAAAGAAATATGTCAGAATTATAAGCTGCACAGAGGGAAAAAGGCCCTTTGTAAGCCACCTCATGTACACTGAAGTATGGGGCAATGCCTGGGGTGGGGAAGTGAAGCCCATGGGCATTTTTATTTGAAGCACAAACAGAACCTGGCAGTCTGTTCAGACACACTGATCCAGAGGAAATCAACACTGAATCTTAACATGAATGTGAAGATAAAGATGTACATTTATTTCCATGAATTACAAGTGCATTGCTGTTCATATTAGCAGGCAGTCTTTATATAACCCATTCTCCATTGCTGTCAAAAATCAAACAAGGAAAAAAAAAAAAAAAAAAGGGACAGCTAAGAAATGAAAAGCTAAAAATAGAGTTATTTTCCCTAAATGATCTGCTGGATAGCATTTTCCGTGGAACACAACTCAGAGGTAACAATAGATTTTTCATTTCAATCATAGGCATGTGGCACTTGGACAGTCATCTCTGCACAGAAAGCTGTAACAGTCATGCGAGGGTACAGTAATTATTGAACAAGGCAAATTTCTCACCACAGAGAGCAGTGGGGGAGTCAGGAGGCACCGCACTGGGACAGAACACCGAGTCAACTCCACAGTACACAGTGGCAGAACAAATACTTAAAGAGATCAAGAAAATATGAAGAGCTCTGAACATGACTTAATGCTAGCTTTTTCTGATGGTCTTAATTCAGCAGTATTAGAAATATTTAAGAGTACTTGACGACAGAACAGTGCTTCATGTCATGAGCTCATGAAGGCTTTATTACAAATTGTTATATTGTAGGTTGAAAAATGAACTTGAGATGCTGACATGCTGTAGAAGGAAAAAGAATTGTACACTTTTTCATTTAAAGTTGCAGTGTTCCTCTCTGCTAAATCCTCCAACATTGAATGTGGTTAGTGAAACAGCTCAGGGCATATGTGCACCAGGTGCATGGAATTCCACCCTGGACATGTGGATCGGCCTGCTCACTACTTCTCCAGAAACAAATGCTGAGCACAGCTGCCACTTCAAATTTTTTTATGCAGGTCTAGCAAACAGTAAGTACTGCATGTATGTAATACATTTTGACAAATGTTATACCTCTATAATTGGTATAAGTAACCACAGTAAATCTGAAGAATGACATTGCTGGGTACAGTACTTCCTTTCTATTCGGAAAAATGACTGAATTTTCTAAAAGGTGGGCAAATAGCACATACCTTAAATATGTTAGTAACTAACATGATATTAGAAAAAGACACTGACAAGTGCTCCCAAAGGATTCCTGCGACAAAAGCACTTGTGGCAGGCTGCAGTGTCATCCAAGGTATTTCTATAAGCTCTGGGGGAACAGTTATAGTCAACAGATGAAGTGCAAATTTGGGGCTGTCACTGACTTAAAGTGCCCTAGGTAGTAGCCTTCCTTATCATAAAGATGCCAGTGACTAGAGCCAATGTGGAAAGACTCTCGCTCTGGTGAGGCATGGGTCAGCAGGGCATCATGTAGGAGGGATTCAGGACTGGAAGGAACCACTGCATCTTTCAAACCAGAAAGCGATTAGTGACTAAAGCAACAGTAAGCAGTAGGTGCACTGGAAGTACATACTGCTGCCGGTCACTGGTGGGTGACACACACAGGGGTGCCAGGAGGAATTCTCTGGACTGAAGGAATTCTTTGAAAGCATAAAAGCCACAACTACCAGAAACCACCCCTCTGAATGGCTCAAAGGAGTCAAACTGAATAAGCCAAGACAGGCTGGAGACAAGACCAGGGGTCAAGAACTGGAAAGAAGAACATCGATGTCTGAGCACATCCAGTCCTCTGATCCCTTGTCCTGTAAAAACACAAACAAACCCGGGAGTTAGGACTGAACCATGTTAAAACAACATTAGCAGCATTACAAAATGGAGAAGTGAAAACCGTGACATTAAAATCTCATCATCAGCATCATGAAACAGAAGTAAAAGAAAGCAAAAGGGGGAAAATTACTACAAAAAAGTCACTTCACTTGCACACACCTGGGCATGTGTAACACATGGCAGTTTTGAAGGGGCTGAGGCTCTGTCCAGATTTCAAGGGCACTTTTCCCAGACAGTTCTCAGAAGCTATTTCCATAATAATCATAGAAAAGATGCATAGGCACTGATATTCAGTCAGGTTGGCTTCAATGTTCCCAGGAAGCCCTTCATTAACCAAATGGTATACACCATTCCAAAGTCAAAATTAGAGTTCAAGGGTCTTTGTAAAGTACTACATCTATTTCTATGCAGAAAAAGTTGTCTCCTCCTATTCTTATCAAGTCTCTTTCTCTTTCTGGATAACCAAGTAGGATAAAGTCAACTGCATAGACAACAGAGTTTGTGTTGTTAATAATGCTCAAGTTTTCTCTGAAAGCCAAACCTGGTGCTGGTGGACCAGTAGGGTGGGATTCTGGAAAGGTGAGCTGGGGCTGATTCCCAGAGGCCTGGAACATGAATATCTAGTAGAGTGCTAGGGATATAGCTAGGTGGCAGAGGCACTTGTCTAGCTTGTGTGAGGCCCAGTTTCTACCTTCAGCACTACTCTGGTTTTCACCTGCCATTTAGGAGACAGGGCATGAAGGATGGGTGTCATGGTTCAACCAGGAACAAGGAGATGGGCTGAGGGGGAAGTGGCTCCTGCTGTTTAGAGGTACACATCATAAGCTGCAGCCAAACTTACTGGCTGGCCTAAGTTAAAGCTGCCCTAAAATGCTTTCACCTTCCAGGAAACCACAGGGCGATGAGGTTAACAGTCCCTAGTAATTGACACTTCTGAGAAAGTTCACATCATTAACAGGCAGAAGAGGAGGAAATATGATTACTTCGACCTTCACAGTCTCGTGGAAGGGGACTGAGGAGATGGGTGTAAGTGAGGATGAGGCTTGTCACATATACCTTTGAGACTGGTAACTCAAAACATTACCACAAGCAAAATACAAGACCCTTTAAGACCTCTCAGGTCAGCCAGGCATGGTGGCACATGCCTGTAATCCTAGTGGCTTGGAAGGCTGAGACGGGAGTTCAAAGTCCGTCTCAGCAACTTAATGAGGCCTCAAGCAACTCACTGAGACCCCATCTCTAAATAAAATACAAAAAGGGCTGGGGATGTGGTTCAGTGGTTAAGTGCCCCTGAGTTCAATACCTGGTACAAAAGAAAAAACCCAAAACCAAAAACCAAAAAAACCCCAAATCTCTCAGGTCACTATGAATACCTGGCCCCAGCAAGCAGAGGGGTCCCTTGAGAACTTCCTAGTCAAAAAGATTCTTAGTGTGGACGTTTTTCAGTTCTTTCCAGCTGCAACAAAGTAGGTGATCAGCACCTCTGTCTAACTTCCTTGTGTCTCACAGCACTTTCTACTTGGCAGGCTCTCTGATTTGGAGCTTTTAATCTCAGGTCTGTAAGGCTAGAAACTCAGGAACATGTTCTTTAGTGTTGTGAACAAGTCCTGAGATGTTTCTAGGGAACAAGGAGGCAGCATGGATCGATCACAAGAAAATGGCATCTTAAGTATACAATGCCTGGATCCCCTGCCTAGTTTTGCAATGATGTACAATCTTGAGCAAAACTCTTAGGTACTCTAATCTTTGGTTTCCTCAATCATAGACCTGCAGTGTATGCTGACTTCAGAGAGTGCTGCTGTGACCATCAAAATGAAACACTTATGAAAAGAACCTGGCTAGTAGGTTAATAGATTTTCCCAGTCCCACCCTCCTTTGGATTCATTTTTATATTCTAGATGACTAAACTATAAGTCAGTCTAGATGTTGGCAACTTCCTTTAAAATGTATGAAGAAAATGGATTGATGGGTAGATGGAAGAACAGATGGAGAGTTAAGGGGAAAACAAGCATAGTAAAAAAATTGTAGAATTTAGGTGGTGGGAATATGGGTGTTTACTTTAAAATTTTTTGAACTTTTAAGAGCAGCTGAAAATTGCCATTAAAAGAACAATGGAAAAGGCCAGGCTTTAAGTACATAATGAACTTCTGTGTGCCTCTTGTGCGCCTGGAACAAATGCGTGACACAGAAGTGATATGCTTGCACACCTGAACTAAGAGTTGGGGTGCACATAGTGAGAATTTTGGTCCCTGTCTGTAATGCTGACTTCAGAGGGCAGTCAGTCAGCAGCCACATCACGTAGTCCTAGGAGCACCCTGGCCTCTGTCTGGTTCCCCTCTGTGATGCTACACAGCCCTTTTCTTCAGTGGCCTGGCCAACCATCCCACCGGTCCCAGCTTGTAAGGTCCTTTTACTTCCTTGCTGCCCTCACAGTCTCCTGAGACAACACTTCAGGATAGGAAACTACTTGTGAGGGAAATTTAGCCTCCTTAAGAAGGCAAGGGCTATGTCCAGGGCTTGGCCCTTTCTCTGAAGACTCCTCCTAGTTAGGTCAAGTCTGTACTCACATGCTCTGCTATTCCTGGTTTACTGTGGTCCCTTCCCTACCAGCAATCAGGATTCAGCATAGCACAAATGCCTTATTCTATGATGCTTAGCTTTACTCTTGGGGCCTGTTGTGCCCTTACTCACCTCTGTGATAGCATCTTTGATACTGTACACACTCCTTATTGTTTGCCTGTTTCCTGCTATCGAGCTGCTGAACAAAAAAGCCTGGGTCTTATTCATCTTTATTTTCCTCCTATCTGGCACTAGGAACTGCTCAATGCTGAGTAAACGAATGATGAAAAATTTATCCTCATGTTAAGCCTCATGTGCCACATATGGGCACAGCTGCTCTGGTAGTATGATTTCTCCCCTGCCACACTGGGTGCTCCTTGGAGGTCACATGTAGGTCTGTCTGTTCTGCTTACTCTTGGTGTCTGATAAACTATCTGGTTCAGACTAAGTAGAAATGCATCTGAACTAAGACAATGAAGATGGGAAAAATAATAGGCTACTCACTAGTCTAAGAAAAATAAGCTGTGAAAGGAATTATGAAGGAGCCCTTGCTTTTCAGGAGGAGGAGGAGAAGGAGGAGGGTAGTTTCCCAGGTTTCAAAGGTACTGGATGATGCCAGTGACTTCAGGTCCCACAATCTTCCTGAGTCAGTGATAGTAGGGTCTCCTGACCCCTTTTTCTCCCCAGTGATGGGAAGTGCCTGCAGTCTCTGACAGATAAAGTTACAGTGGTTTCCCTGGCACCCCCTAACCCCAGCCCACTTGATCAAGGACTTTGATTAACAAACTCTTGCCATTTTAGCTGGAGACCATGGATAGCTTTCTGCAGTGACCAATCTGGTAATTCCACTTTCCCCCTTTAGCTCTTGAGCCCTTCTAGCACCTTCTGATCAATCATTGCCTTCTGTGTGGAACACCTGGAGTGGCTTCTGCTTTCCAGCCTGGGCATTGACCAACAGAGTCCCAGGGACCCCTCAGCCTGAGCTATTGTTTCCAGGCCCCATTATGGTAAAAAGCACAGTGTAGGAGAGAATGGATATCTACCTAACAGAAAAACTCAAAGGAAAAATCACTGCAGAAACCACTATTCTAAAACTCCACTGAAGGCCTCCTGTTCCATCACAATCTCAATGTTGCCTTGTCCACTTGTCTGCAGTCTCTACAGACACATACACCTGACTATCAAGGGATATCTTTAGCTCCTTCCATGCTGCTTCCATCCAAAGCTTTTCCCAGCAACTGCTTTGGCTGCTCCTCACAATTCTTTACTTCCCTGCTTATTTCTAGGGTTATGACATAAGCCCTATTCTTTTCCCTCTCATTACACATTCTCTAAAATCCAGAATTGTGTTTCCTTTTTTTGTACATTTCTTAATTTACCAACATTGCCACCTTGTAACCCTAACCCTCATGCAGTTTCTGTCCAGGTCCATATAAATCCTTCCAATGGATCAGCTTAGGCTTCACCTTCTTGACGAAGCTTTTCCCAGCTTTTTTTGCCTATACTCCTAATCTGAACAGAGAGCAGTGTTTGGACCCCCTTGTAGGCAGCATTAATTATAGAACAGGTCTCCACTAGGAGTTTCTCAGGGCAAGCACCTAAATTTCCATTCTTTTCTGTCTCATCAAAAGAGGCAGACACAGAGGACTCTGTTAACTCTGTAACTCTTTGGATTTACTAAACCGGAGGATGTGCTTCCCACGGGAGGAAGGGAGTCCTGGAGTGAACCCTTTTCAGAGAGATGGTTGCATACTGTGAATCTGCTGAAAAAAGCAGGCAGCAAAATAAAGATGAGAACCAAAAGACCATCTATCACTGGCAAACAAGCAGTTGCCAAGTAATCACATTCATTACTCTTGAATAAAGAAAGGAAGGACTTTCAGTTTCTAATAAAAAGTGTGTGTGTGTGGTGTGACATGACTCCTAGAAGTATTTAAGTAAAACTCTGAATTGTTTGTAATTCTAAATTAAAGGAGGGGCTTGGAAATGAATACAAAACAATGGACTATCCTGAAGAACAGAAAGTTCTAAAGACAAAGGGGAATGAGGGGCCTGATGGCACACACCTACAATCTCTGTAATCTGGGAGGCTAAGGCAGGAGGACTGCAATATTGAGACTTGCCCTGACAAGTTTGAGGTCAGACAACAGCAACTCGGCAAGACCCTGTCTCAAAATAAACAAACAAGAAGAATGCTCAGAGTTCAGACTGTCACTCTGAGCACACGCCTAGCTCCTTTCCTGATGTCCATACTTCCTAGCAAGTATAAGATTACCCTCTGCACATACCTGTTCTATACACTCTGGTATTATGGATATAAAAAATGAACTCAAGTCAGTCATGCCTGTAATCCCAGCAATTTTGGAGGCTGAGGCAGGAGGACTGCAAGTTTGAGGTCAGACTCAGCTGCTTAGTGAGACACCATTTCAAAATAAAAAATAAAGGGCTGGAGATGTAGCTCAGTGGTAAGAGTGCTTACCCGGTGTGTACAAGTTTCTGGGTTCAATCCTTAGTACCATCAGGAACAAAAAATAAACCAAAACCAAATCAACCCATGAAGTCAAGTTGTGAAAAACCTATGTCTTCTTGGGACTCCATGCATCTTCCTTCCTTTCTTGGCTATTTCCTAAGTCCACTCGCCATTGATTTTCACTCTCATGCTCACTGTCTGACTAGCACTCCATTGGCTTAAATATCCTATCAGTGTTTCTCTGTTCTGACTAGCTATCATATGTGCACTTAAGTCATGGTATTTACTGAATGAAGTTCTATGTTCTCAATTCTTAGAAAAAAGTCCTAGGTAGCTGGGGATGTAGTTCAGTGGTAGAGTGCTTGCCTAGCAAGGCCCTGAGGTCAATCCCTAGTACTGGGGGGAGAAGGGGAAGTAGTAGGGCCTCAAAAGTTACCTGTTAAAATTTCCCAACATTTAAAATGTCCTATTAAGGGCTGGGGTTGTGGCTCAGTGGTAGAGCACTTGCCTAGCAATGTGTGAGGGACTGGGTTCAATTCTCAGCACTGCATATAAATAAATGAATAAAATAAAGGTCCATCAACAACTAAAAAAAAAAAAAAAAAAAAAAAAAAAAATTAAAAAAACAAACAAAAAAAACATCATATCAAGTAAAACAACCAAAATTTCCAGGAATGAAGACCTCCAACTTATTCTTGCCTGCGAATTTATTTTCTCAAAAAAACAATCAACTTTAGTAACTGCCCTTCTGCCTAAACACTAGTCTCACTGTAGCTACTATTCTAGAAACTGTCACTTTAATTTCCTGTCACTGTAACTTAGGTCAATATAAACTGCCAGAAATGAAAGAATTCTAAGTATATCTTTTGAACAATGGTGAAAGACAAAATGTAATTTTTCCAGTTTTAAATTCAAAAGCCATGAGTATAAAAGCTATAGTTAAGTAAAGAGGAATACATTGAATTCTTTTACTTTCTAATGACACTTATATTCTTTCTCCTTCTTTAGGGTTAACTATATGGTTAAATCTCCAGGTACCTGACAAATTTAAGATCTGTATCCTGGCTGAAATCTAGCAGTCTCTTCAAAAATGAGTTCTTTGAGCTTTTCCTTAGGTAAGTCATCCAATTCCATGTCAAACTTGAATGGTGCTTCAGCGATAGGCTTTAAGAGAACACAAAACATTTAATAGTCAAAAGCTGTTCTTGTTAAGGCAGTAATGTACTGATTCGTGAAATGACGAATCAGTATGTGAAACTTACATTCTGAGATTTATACAACAGGAATGATGTCTCATAAAACCTGAGGGCCCTGGGGCTCAGAGTGTAGCTCAGCGGTAGAGCACATGCTTAGCATGTAGGAGGTCTTGAGTTTGATCCCTAGCACCATAAAACAAACAAAAACATCTGAGAGTTCTGATAAACATCATATTTGTGCCCACATCCTTAAAGTACCCTTCTCATAAGCATTTAATAAATGGCCTGGGGGCTAGAGATGTGGTAAAGTACCAGTCTAACATGCACCAAGCCCTGGGTTCGATCCCCAACAACACACACAAACACACACACACACACACACACACACACACACACACACACAGAGCAACTGAACCCATTTGTTTTTTCTGGACTTATCACAAATCCCAGAATAACTTGCAAATGTTTCAAGGCACTGGATGTTGTAATAACAGAAATGTGCTGTTGTGGAGGTGGTTGTGTTTATATAATCCAAACCTATGAAACTAAAATAAATGCATTCAATTAAATAAACTACAGCATCTTTGTTATGAGGAAATATTATAGAGCTGTTAAAAATGAAGCTGCAGTTGGGCTTGGTGGTGCATGCCTGTAACCCCAAAGACTTGGTGAGATCCTGTCTTAAGGGGGAAAAAGAAAAACAGGGCTAGGTATGTAAGCTCAGTGTTAGTGTGCCTAGGGTTCAATTTCCAGTAACAAACAACCCCACAAAACAAAAAAGCTGCAAAGATGCCCATGTTTGCATTTAACAGAATGAACTTTAACACTACTTTTAATATGGAAACGTAAGACTATGAAGGTAACATTCCAAAATTTTTATAAGAACTGCAACAAGACTAAACAAAGTGATCTTTTAAAATATCTTTCTACAAATTTTTTGCTTTTGTTTTTTTCTGGAACTGGAGCTAAACCCAGGACCTTACACATACCAGGCAAGTGCTCTACCACTGAGCCACATCCCCAGCCCTATTTTGTATTTTATTTAGAGACAGGGTCTCACTGAGTTGCTTAGTGCCTCACTGTTGCTGAGGCTGGCTTTGAACTTGCAATCCTCCTGTCTCAGCCTCCTGAGCTGTTGGGATTACAGGCTATGCAGCACTGTGCCTGGCTCCTGCACATTTTGAATTTAATTTTCACCATACTCTATGCATAATCAGAAAGCTATTTAAGAAATATATAAACTGTCTGGGTCAAAGAACCCCCATATACACTGAATGAAAAAAGACATTAATCAACTAATTAGTATCACATTTTTATTTTGGAGGACTATACTGGGGACTGAACACACGGCGGTGCACATGCTAGGCAAATGCTGTACCACTGAGTTACATCCCCAGCCCTTACATTTTGATTTTTAAATGTCCACAAATTAATGCAATGTTAAAGAACTAAACTGATGATGATGCCAACTGTCAATGGTGGTTGAACAGACCCCCAGATCTCACCCACCTATCTTCGTGAGAACTTCAGGGGGAGGAAAAATGAACCTCAGATACTGTAGTATGCTTTAGCTACTTGAAAGCGGAAAAGTACTCATGTTCCAAGAGAACAAGTTGCCCTCTCTGGAGGATGATCTGTATTTGGGATTACACTAGATGTCCTACGTATAGGTGCACTGCCCAAACTTGTTGATTAGGACACAGAATCTTAGGAAATCTTTAGCTCACACTGCCAGGATGAGACACTGCATTCCCACCTATGTCCATGTCACTGGTTGAACTGTAGTATCTCTGTAAACTGCTTTAAGTTTTTTTTTTTTTTTTTGCAGGGGATGGATGTGAAAGGGGAAGCCAATTAACAAATACTCCCTCATTTTGATTTCCATCTTTCTCTGTATCAGCTTTTAGCTTTGCTAATTTTCCCCTTTCTTTTTCCATTTTGTCCCTTAATTTTAAGATACTTCACTTGCATCTCTTTTAAGAAGAGGTGTGAAGGCTTTATTTAATGTTTATATAAGCTTTAACTAGAATATTTTAAACTTTTGGCTCATGCTGCATTTTTGTTAACCTCCAGAGAATAAAGATTAAACTGAATCCATAGAGGAACCAGGGAGGTCCAGTAAGGGGACTGTCCCTGAGAGAATAAGACACCAAGTCTCTTTAGAGGGATGTCTAATCTCCTCTAAAGAGCTGCCACATTCACCTCTGGTCTCATTAACTCTCACTAAAACAGATTCTTGTAGTCTGTCTCCAGAGAATGGCATACCCAGCAGTGGTCAAGGCAGTGGGAACTATCTAAGCTGAATTCTTATTCAGTGTGTTGCCCTCCCTCAGCAGGTTGCCAATTCCTCTCCATCCTTAAGGCCAACACACTGTCTCTTCCTTCTCTGGACCAGTACAATGGTCCTTAGCCTCAGTTCCCAGCCCTTTCCACGCTCCACACTGGTGAAGCTATTCCCCTTTATCCATGTACTGCCTTAGTCCCACCTGCTGCAGATGACTTGGAGAAGTCTTTTCAGGTACAAAGAAAGGTTTTGGGGTCAGGGATCTCATGCTGTGCCCCACAGTGTTTGTTCTCAAGGCAGAAGAGGTAAATGTGTTGGGAATATCAGGTATGCTACCATGAACCTTATAAGCTGGACATGGTTAGGCCTGCTGCTTGCTGGTCTACATCCCTGAACAAGCAGCCAGGGCATGGACTCTTACCTCGTCACTTGGGTCATAATACTGCTCCAGATATGGATGGGCCAGAGCCTGTTCAACTTCAATTCTCTTGTGAGGGTTGAACGTCAACATTTTGTCCAGTAAGTCCAAAGCTATAAAGAGAAAGGTTTTGTAATGTTGAGAAACAGAATTATTCACTAAAATACTTTCCATTTCTTAAGTAAACTGACCCATAAAAAAATGGAATGAAGCATTACTGAGGGGTAAGCAGCTAGCACACTGAGTGCCTCTTGTGTCTCAAGACTGTGCAATGTGGGTGTTGACCACCGATCATAGATTTCAATGCTCAGCAAGGTGGAGTGGCTAGCCAAAGGTTAAAAGTGGAAGATGAGGATTCAAATCTATATCTGCCTATAAAACCTGACATTTCCCAAATCATTACTCTGCTGTGTAGTTGTCAAAAGCAAAGTACTCTGCTCAGATCAATTCTGAAGTCACTTTTGCTATAGTCATTTTGTCCCTCAATACACAGAAAAGGCCTCTGAGGTCATAGAAGAAAACAGTCTTTCCAGCTTCTGGCTGACAGTCACATGTGACCCACAGGCTGTAGGTTTACTCCTTCCTAGATGGGAATTTTTCTGGAAGGCCCAAAGTTAAAAGTACTCTTTTGGCCTGCCTAGGTGTGAAGAGCTGAGCATTTCTTTTGCATCAAAGCTCACTCTAGGCTCTGTAGCTAGTGTCTAGGTGCCACCACATGTCATGACTATGGCCAAAGGACAAGGTTAATACTGCTTGGGACAAAGGTTAGGGATATATGATGAAACACTTCCTATATTAGCAGGAGCAGAAATTGTTTCTTCTTTTTTCTTTGGTACCAGGGATTGAACCCAGGGGTGCTTTACTATTGAGTCACATCCCCAGCCCTTTATTGTATTTTATTTAGGGACGGGGTCTCACAGAGTTGCTTAGGGCCTCATTAACTTGCTGAGAATGGCTTTGAACTCTCCATCCTTCTGCCTCAGCCTCCCCAGCAGCTGGGATTATAGGCATGGGCCATCACACCCACTAGTCTTTCTTGTAAATTCCTACTCCTCATGCCTATAATCCCAGCAGCTCAGCAGCTCAGGAGGCTGAGGCAGAAAGGTCTCTGAGTTCAAAGCCAGACTCAGCAACTCAGCGAGACCCTGTCTCTAAATAAAATATAGAAAGGGGTGGGGATGTGGCTCAGTGGTTAAGCCCCTCTGGGTTCAACCCCTGGTACAAAAACCAAAAAATGTAAATACATTACTGTTTTGGAGATCAGGTTATAAAAGGTTCTTCTTTAAAAACATTTAATGTTTCCTTTTATTTAACAATGTTTAGACCAATGTTTTTCAACTTAAGCAGTTGGTCCTCTCTTCAAATTAAATCCTAAAAGGAGGAGCCTCAAAATATGGAATGGATAAGAAAGGAGCTACTCCATCCTTTCTTGGGTCCTAGTTCACAGACCTTTAGGCACCCCTGAAAAATTCAATGTTTAAGTATGAGAACCTACTTAGTCAACAATGTCTTAGAAACTACTTAGTCAACAATGAACACAAGTTCTTTAGATAGTGTAAATGATTCTAAAACAAAACCAAAAATACGTGTAAGCTTAATGAAGTTTCTTTTCTAACAGTGATCATTTCTTAGGTTATTTTTTTTTTTTTAATTTTTTTAGATGTTGCTAGACCTTTATTTTATTCATTTATTTATATATGGTGCTGAGAATCAAACCCAGGGCCTCACACATGTTAGGCAAGTGCTCTACCACTGAGCCACAACCCTGGCCCCTCTTACATCATTTTAAGGTGGCAATATCAACCTTGCCCATCTCAAATTAGCACATGCTATTAGTAAGCCCTTAGAGTACAATGTTAAAAGATCATTTAATAAGCAAAAGACCAGTTTAGTTTACTTTCAAGAAATAAGTTTTAATCATTTACTCATTAAAAAAAAGGTCAATCAACCCTTGAAAGTAGACCAGTTAAGTCTTCTGAAGTGACTGCTTGTTTACTAAATGAGGGCTGGGAAGATATCCTGTTGCCTGAGGTTATTGTAAGGTTGTGTGCAGAGCTGGGGCTGTAGCTCAGTGGCAGAGTGCTTGCCTAGTATGAGTGAGGCACTGGGTTTGATCCTTAGCACTACATAAAAATGAACAAAAGACAGGCATTCTTTTCATCTACAAGGACAAAAAAAAAAAAAAAAGTATGTGCATGTGTTCATTTCTCCACTTTCAACTTCCTTTACTGGATGCCACCATAGGGCCAATCTCTCATATTTAAGATGAAATAATAAATGGTAAATGACACACTGGACATTATGTGAGAACTTTTTTCATATCCAATTAACAACACCTAAGAAAACAAAAACAGATAATAAATTTATACAATTCACATCAAATTTGTGCTTTTGTCTATAATCCTCTTAATATGCATTCACAAGAGTACTTTAAGAAATTATGGAATAATGATGACACTGCTTTATAGGCTAGAAAACATATTGGAGCAGGGATCTCTAGACAGGTTTGGCCTTGACTGAAGCAATCTAGCCCAGCAGAAGAGGTGTTCATGCCTGCAGCTCTCACAAAGGGTCTTCAGATTGATGAGGTTTAGGAGGAGGTCCTCTTGACACTCAAGACAAAATGATGGTCAAGAACTCAAATACCTCAAATCCTACTTGTATTCAATACTTGGTAGATGTGTGTATGAGAATTTTTAAGTGTATGATGAGCTCTAGATTTCTGTTGTCTGTAACACAGGTAATAAGACCTAACTTACTTCCTGCTTGGACCATTCCTCACCACAAAGAACTCACAGATACTTTCCCTATGATTTTCTTGAAAGGCAATTAAGTCATTTCACTTTTTGCCTAGTTAGATACTGTCTGTGCTAGGAAAAGCTCAAACCTGACCACAGATTCTAACAGCATTTGTTTCTAAGCTATTGGAGGTACTTCTGTCTGGCTCAAATTTGTTGGTGTAAGTAGTGAAGCACTTCAAGAGAACTGAAATTTTGCAGCTTAGGCATTTCTAAAACAGATCCGTTAGTTTCTCCTAGTTAAATCTTAGGCCTTTAAACCTCCAGATAAAAATTTCAAAGGAAGGTAGGTTTTCTCCTACTTGAAAAATACTTGAATCTGATTGCAGCCTTCTTTAACCGCAAGTGCTATATCTGCATTATTCACAGCTACCAAAGGAGAAAAGGAGAGAAATGGGAAGCAGTTGGCAGGTGCTGATCCCGTAGAATGCCAGGCCCCCTCCTCCCACGACACATAGCAATCTGCTGGCACCAATGGGATGGTGTGAATCATGGTTGCCTGTGTGCATGCTTACTTGGGCACAGGTTTATTTCCCCTAAAAGACTGGAAGTTCCTTTGAGGCTGGGAGTACATCTGACCATGATACTTAATTCTCCTTATTATCCTCCCAGAATCCCATATTTGTCTTAAGTTTAAAGGATATATAGCAATCTGGCCTCTACATTACCTTATATTTATTACCTCTCTTCCCTTCTTGGGCAGATCTTGGGCAAGCCACCTGCCTGGCTCCCCATAGCACCTCTTTACCCACTCAATATAACTTTGATCCTGGATCAGTGATGCAACCTGTCACCTTGTATTCTCAATTCAAGATTGTGGGCAAGGTCAGAGAATGCTGTAACTGTACAAACCATACCAACTCTGCCACAGCAACCCCAATTCTCAAACCTATGATCTTAGAACTTCTTATAAATAAAAAATTACTGAGGATCAATTTTATTTTACTGTTGTTTTTTTCCCCACTGAGATGTCTTGCTACGCTGCCCAGTCTGGCCTCAAACTCTCAGTCCTTCTGCTTTGGGCTCCTGAGTAGCTGGGAATGCAGGGGAGCACCACTGCACCTGTCCTCAGAATCAAGTTTGAAAAGCACTTAACTTAGCTCACAGCTCAAATAACTTATACCAGCATTTCTCCCTGTGAAACCACTGCATTCCAAATGCAGCACACAGATCATAGAGACATGTATTAAGGATGGTCTCTAATAGAGTGAACACTCTTTACTGTTTCATGAAGGATATCCTCTGTGCAATTGGTACTGGGTTTTAGCTGTGAGGAATTGTGTGTCTGGCGCCCAGGGCCTAGTACCATGGTCTTGCCCTGGGCTGAGTTGCTACAGTCCTTCTCACTGTTGCTTTGGTACTATGAATGCAGAGCAACAGTGTAAAGATGCCTTGGTGCTACTGTGAAAACAGTTTTAACTTCATGAACACTGAGAAAGGATCCTGGAGACTTCAGGTCTAAGTAGCAAATATTAAGAACCACTATGCAGAATGGGGCTATAGCTCACTTGCCTAGTGGGGTAGAGCACTTGCCTAGTATGTGTGAGGCACTGGGTTTGATCCTCAGCATCATGTAAAAATAAATAAAATAAAAGCATTGTGTCCACTTACAACTAAAAAACCATTTTTAAAAAAGAATAACTGTTATAAAAATTCAAGATTTTCCATCTCATCAAGGCTTTTAATAACTCCAGGAAAGTCCTGAAGAGCTCCTTCCCTTATTCTAATAGTGGGTTCACCTTGTATGGCTTGAATCACAGCCTTCCTACCAAGTGACCCTCACTACTCTCAACAGATGTTATGAAGGAAAAAATGAGAACCCCAGAAGTAATCTTTCTGAACCTCCCCTAACCCAGATTGCTCACATTCTCACTAACAATGCCAAGGAGACTTTTTTCCTATTCCAAACCAATTCGTCCCTGTGTGGTCTGCCCTAGGCAAACTAGTCATTTCTGCTTCCACTTTCCATTCCAAATTTTTCACCCCAACTCATTGTATCCACTACTTTTATGTGGTCACCAACTACCTGTAATTGGAAAACCAACCTATATTTTTCAGTTTGTACCTTGCCAGGTTCCCCACCCCACCCCACCCCCTGCATGCTGCTGCTGTGTAGTCTACTTTCTTTCTTCCTTTTCTTTTTTGCATCTGGGGACTGAACCCAGGGGTGTTTTGCCACTGAGCTACATTCCTAGTCCTTTATAATTTTTTAATCTATCTATCTATCTATCTATCTATCTATCTATCTATTTCAGTACCACAGATTGAGCCCAGGGGTGCTTAATCAATAACCCACATACCCAGTCCTTTTTATTTTGAGACACCTTGCTAAATTACTTAGGGCCTTGGTAAGTTGCTGAGGCTGCATTTGAACTTGTGATTCTCCTGTCTCAGCCTCTCCAGTCACTGGGATTATAGACATGTACCACCAAGCCTGGCTATCTATATATATATTTTTATTTTGAGACATGGTCTAAGTTCCTGAGGGTCTCACTAAGTAGCCAAGTCTGGCTCTGAACTTGCAATCCTCTTGCCTCAGCCTCCAGAGTCTCTGGAATTACAGGCATGTACCACTGTGCCCAGCTAGCCTTTCTTAAAATGCCATCTTCTACTTCTGTGAAAACACCTGACACTTTTTCTTTGCTTTGTTCATTCTTTCTATATATTTTAAGGGGTTCCTATTTCTATCCCATTACCAACTGAAGGTTTGTGTTCTCTAGTTTCTCACAGTTTCATTCCTCTCTCTTCTCAATCTCTTTTATATAATTTCAAAGGCCATATATGGGTTGACTCTCAAAGTTATCCTTAGTTTAGGGCAGACAAGCGTCAGATGAATAGACAGAACTCTCTGTAGGTAAAAGAAGAGTATAAAGCCTGTGATCCCATTTACAACCAATTCATGAATCTAAGTGAGCAATAACAAAGTTCACAAACTCTTCAAATAGGTTATCTGAGAAATGGAGATAGATTTCTGAAACAAACTGTGTTTTTTTTGTTTTGTTTTTAAAGAAGAAAAATAGTATTTCTCACCCTTCTTCAAGATGATGGTCATTTGTTGGTTGTACCTGTTAGTGTTCACTGTCCCTGCAAGCAGTCAAACTGTGTTTGCTCTGCGGGAGCTCTTGGGCTTGCCCATGTTCCCTGGTTGTGTTGTGGGAATGGTGAAACTGTTTGGTCATTCACCTGGGTCCCCCCTTAGCCACAATGACTGGTCTGGGTATCTAAGCTGGGCACAAAGAGGCAATGAGATCAGTCCCACGACCTGGGCTAAACTAATCAGGAAAACAGGTCAGTTTTCTTCAAGCTCTTGTTAGGTGAAACTGAAAAGGAAGGCTTCAAATAGCTAACCAACAAACCTGCCCTTGAAGTTCCCTTACTCCAGCATCCATAGCCCCATCACTCAAAGTTAACCAGTGATAATCTTTTGTCATATTTTGTTGAATTTTTCTATACATTTTCTTTTACATAACTGAAATTACACTGTATAACAAATGTATTATTTTTCTCAGTAAATATTGCTCATTATTTCCCTATGCTAACAAACCTTTGTAAAAATCACTTTTAGTGGTTTTCTAAAACTCCTTTAAGTAAATATATCACAATTTACCAAGTGATTTGATTAACATTTGGTATTTAGGTGATTTCTAATGTGTCGCGGGTAACTTAAATTTAACAAGGTTCAAACCTAATTCTCAACTGTTATCCCCCAAATTGTTCCTCTTAGTTTTCCACACCTCAGTATTTCCTGCGAATTGTGTGAACTCTTATCCTTTGGCTCATTTATTTACTCAATGAGGTCTTACATTTGTCTCTGCTCTTTATATATGAATAATATTAATGATGAATCCAGCCATCAATAAATGATAATTCACATAACCCTCTCAATTCCCATATGAGGTGGGAACTGAATTTGTACCACTTTTGAGATGTGGAAATCACGAAACTAGAGGCTAAATCAATTGTTCAAAGCCAAAGGCTCCAAATGGTAGAGCCCTGGTCTGAACTTTGGAGACAGATTCCAGAGCATCAGGCATGACCACTGTGCAAATCATCCTTTCCATGTAACAGGACAGGAATCCTTAAAGGTTACTCAGTTTACAATATTTTAGACTATTGTCCATATCTAAACAGTCTAATCTTTTATTATAAGTTTTAAACTTTTGGGTGACCAAATGTATTCTCTTTCACTCATGTTTGTTTTCTTGATTTGTTTTTTAAAGCTGATGAAGATAGTCTTCCTCCATATAGTGGAGGAATATTTAGAATATTCTAAATATTGTTAGGTTTTAGATTTGATTTTTTAAAAAAAAGCATTTAATCATCCATTCTTTTGGAAATCATTTTCATGTATGAGTAATGATTTAAAATGATTTCTTCCAAATAGCAATTCAGCACCATCTGCTGAATATAATCACTTCTTCCCCCACACTGGAGTCATTTTGGAGAGATTCCTTAATTAAGACTCCTTTGAAGAAAAATTTACAACACTACCGGCTCAAGGGACTCAGCAGTAAAAAACTTCCAACAAATACGTAAAAAATGTTCAATTCCTCTTAAATAAAGACAAATTTAATGCCACCCTTCCCTCTATTTGGTTGGTAGACCTAAAAGTTCAAAACCCAGAAATGCTGGAACAAAAGACATGGGACAGAATTGCCAAAATGCCCTCCCCAAGACTCAATCAATTTATATTCCCCCAGCTGTCTTGAGAACATCTTTTCCTCATAACACTGACAGTACGCTATCAAACTCTTTGATTTCTGCTCTTGTGATGAGTGAGGCTAACAAAAACAAATGGAATTATCTTTCAATGTTCATATCTTGTATGAGTAAAAATGAGTGGCTTTCCCCATATTTAAGATATTTATATTCTTTTTTCTATGAATTATCATTAACTAGACTTTAAAAGCTCCACTGTTTCAGCTTGAAAACTAGACTCTTTTAAGTTCCCTGAGGTCTTCCATTCATTTTCGTAAGTCATTTTCATATTTCATACAAATCTGGACTATTAGTTCCCTCCAGGCCAATCTTCTCTCTGTTTCTCTCTAAGTCCTTTATCTCTTATTGCTTACATTTGTCTGGTTCTATATCTAGGTTCTATATCTAGGACCATAGAAACCTTGATGGCACAGAACACTCAAATATATTATTAAATGAATACATTCAAATGTTACAGTAAAACTACAAACAACATAATGGCATGCTAACTGTGGCATGAATTTTTTGCAGTTTCTCCGACCAGTGGGAAGATTTATTTCCCCATCACTTCAATTTAGTTTGACTATGTGATTTGCTTTGACCCACTAAGTGAGGCAGATTGCTATTCTGGGACTTGCTCTTGTAAGACCTTCTAGCTTCTGTTCTTGCTCTTGAATATTTTTGCCATCAGAAGAAGCCTAACTGCAAGATGGGTGAGGTCACCTTGGACCACTCTTCTGGAGGGGAGTCAGCAGACCCACCCAGTTGCACCAGCCTAAGAAAATCATAGATGTTATTTCAAGCCCTGAGTTTTGGGGTGGTTGTTATGCAGCAGTAGATGGCTCACATGAACTTCAATGTCCAGTATGAGACAGATTAAAGACATTTATGGGTCATCCCTACAAGGAAACATGATGTAATAACTCTTCATAACTATAGATATAGAAGGATCTTCAAAATTTATACCTCTAAATGTATGGACATTCACACATCCTATGATGTGGGTACTATTACTAATCCTATTTTATAAATGAGAAAATGAAGGTCCAGAGAGGTTTGAGTAGTCTGTCTAAAGGCCACATAACTAGTAAGTGACTGGGCTGTGGATGAAACCCAGGAGGGTGACTGCAAAGCCTGGGCTCCAAACACATGATGTTCTACTGTTCATTTCTCCACCACAAACTCCTATTTTTCCATTTTCTTCATTCTGTTTCTATCTTTTCCTTCTGACTGTATTATATTCACCCAATACTTACATTTCAAAATGAATTTCCTGGATTTTAGTGGTATTAATT
Source organism: Sciurus vulgaris (assembly GCF_902686455.1). Taxonomy (NCBI): domain Eukaryota; kingdom Metazoa; phylum Chordata; class Mammalia; order Rodentia; family Sciuridae; genus Sciurus; species Sciurus vulgaris. Next base: position 123,281,644 of record NC_136468.1, on the reverse strand, counting down.
TATACCTGCATGAACCAATCTCAGAGTTCAGGACCTTAAACTAAGGAAAATAAGCATAAAAAAAAAAGACTCAGAGCTGGGTACTGTGGTAATGGCGTAAGCCTGAAATCCCAGTGACTCAGGAGGCTAAGACAGGAAGATCACAAGTTTGCCTCAACAATTTAGCAAGACTATTTCAAAATAAAAAACAAAAGGGCTGAGAACGGGGCTTTCAGCACCCCTGGGTTAAATACCCAGCAATACTCACCCCCTCCCAGAAAAAAAAAAAAAAAAAACCCTCAGAAATAATTTAATATGAATCATGACTAACTATAGAAAGACTGAAGAAACAAACAAGAAATAGAGCCCAGGGCTAGGGATATAGCTCAGTTGGTAGATTGCCTGCCTTGCAAGCACAAGGCTCTGGGTTTAATCCCCAGCACCACCAAAAAAAGAGTAGAGCCTGGGAGTTGGTCTATTATCAGAAAATCTTATGATGTAGTTTTGTTATGTATGTACTTCTTTTTAAAAAGGCGACTCAGGAAATAGCATCTAAATAGGCAATTCTTATATGTTATATGGTGATACATATACATTTATACATACGTACATGTAGATAAAACAGCAAAAATTTAAAAAACCAAAAATGCTGGGTGTGGTGGCACATGCCTGTAATGCCAGTGACTGGCGGCTGAGGCAGAAGGATCTTGAGTTCAAATCCAGCCTCAGCAACTCAGTGAGACCCTCTCTCTCTAATAAAATATAAAAAAGGGCTAGGGGTATGGCTTGGTGTTTAAGACCCCCTGGATTTAATCCCTGGTATCTAAAAATTAAAAAAAAAAAAAAAAAAATAGAAAAAGCTCAATTTCCAACTGAAGATTGAATAAAAATACTATAAAACCATTAAAAATAAGCCATATCTATGTATTAACATGGAAAGGTATTCAAAACACAGTTCTATTAACAGTGCTGTTCAGGAACTGCTTCTAAAATAATTTTACCTTCTCAGTTAAACAGTCATAATTTTTGAATTTTTACAAAAAATTTTAACTAATAATAACGATAATTTTTGTGGTACTGGAAATCAAACTCAAGAGTTTTGTGCATGGTTGCTAGGCAAGCACTGTACCACTGAGCTACAGCCCTACTAATTACTTTTAAATTTAGGTAAAAATATACATATGTAGGTAGACAAAGTAGATATGAAATGATAAGCAACAAAGTGCTGGCAAACTGTTTTCTCTCAGGTTCATTATTCAGATTCCCTATCACACTTAAAAAGATCTTGTGTGCCAGGTGCAATGGCACATGCCTGTAAATTCCAGTGGCTCAGGAGGCTGAGGCAAGAGGACCTCAAATTCAAAACCAGCTTCATCAACAGCGAGGCACTAAGCAGCTCAGTGAGACTCTGTCTCCAAATAAAATAACAAAATAGGGCTGGGGATGTGGCTCAGTGGCTAAGCACCCCTGAGTTCAATCCCTGGTACCAAAAAACAAACAAACAAACAAACAAACAAACAAATAAATAGATAGATAGATAGATAGATAGATAAATAAATAAGATAAAATAAAAAGGACCTTGTGTCTTGTGCTTATATTGTGCCCACCTAGATAATCCAGGATAATTTCTCTGTCTCAAAATTAGCTGATTCAACTCTAATTACATCTGCAATTCCCCTTTGCCATGCAACCAAACACACAGACTCAAGGACATCTTGGAATAGGTAGAGTCATTATCTGCCTACCATACTTTTATACTGGTATAAAATTTTTAAAACTTGCTAACTAGGGGCTGGAGTTGTGGCTCAGTGGTAGGGCATTTGCCTAGCATGTGAGGCATTGGGTTCGATCCTCAGCATCACATAAAATAAATAAAATAAAGGTATTGTATCCATCTACAACTAAAAATATTTTTTAAAAAAGCTAATATTTTTACCAGAGATAAGTTAAATGGAAATAAACTATATTACAATTATTAAACAAAGTTAACCCTAATATACAAAGGATAAAGCTAATGTGTTGTTTAAATTTCATCTAACTTAAGATAATGAAGATTCTGTTCTATTTTTTTTTTTTTTTTTCTTGAAGCTTACAAGTTTTAGGTCTTATATTTAGGTCTGAGTTCCAATTTTAGGTTTTTTTAATTGTTTTGCACATGAAGTGTCTTTAAATGTTTCAGCACCATTTGGTGAAGACTAAGATAAATAATGAGGTGCTCAAATGCTTTCTAAATCTCAAATGCTTTATGCCGAATGTAGACAAAAGGCCACATACATTAATGACATTTCAGAAAAGGCAAAACTATAGGGATAGACATCAGATCAGTGACTGCCAAAGACTGGGGGAAAAATGACTCCAAGAGGGCACTCCAAGAGGGTAACTTTTAGGGATGATAGAAATATTCCATATATTGATTGCAGTAGTGGTTACTTAAAAGTATATACTTGTTGGGTCTGGAGTTGTAGCTCAGTGTAAAGTACTTGCCTAGCATGTGTGAGGCACTGGGTTGATCCTCAGCACTACATAAAAATAAAATAAAATAAAAGTATTGTGTCCATCTACAACTACAAAAAAATTGTTAAAACTCAGAAACCTGAACTAAAAAGGGTGAACTTTATGTAAATTATGTTCCAATTTACCGGACATTAAAAATTATCAAATGAGGTAGGTGATGATGTGGTGCATGCCTGTAATACCAGCAGCTCGGGAAGCTGAGGCAGGAGAATTCCAACTTCAATACCAGCCTCAGCAACTTAGTGAGACCCTGTCTCAAAATAAATAAAGTATAAAAAAAGAGCTGGGGATATAGCTCAGTGGCAAAACATCTCTGGGTTCAATCCCCAGTACCAAAAACAAACAAATAAACAACCCAAAACACCCAAAAAATCAAAACAACAACAAAATGAGAAGATAAAAAGGTTATAAAGTTAAGCATCTCTGTTCCAACATCTGAAATGCTCCCAAATCTGAAATATTCTGAGCAACAACATGATGCCAAAGGTGGAAAATTCCACACCCAACTGATCTCATGTGACAAATCTCAAAGATAGGCTCACTAAAAATAATGTACTAAATTACCTTCAGGTTGTGTGTATAAGGGGTACATGAAACACGAATGAATTGTGTGTTTAGATACGGGTCTCATTTCCAAGGTATCTCTCATGTTTATGTAAATACAAAAAAATCCCAAATCTAAGATACTTCTGATCCCAAGCATTTCAGGTAGGGGATACTCAAACTGTAATTTGTTTTGTAGGGCTCCTAGACTTTCTGAGCCCTGAAGGCATAAACTTAATCCAAAAGAAAAAGAAGCAAAGAAACCAAAAGGTAGAAAACCAGAGCTATTCCCAGATTTTCATACCCTACTGTCACTGCTCCTAAATAAGAAAGGGGTATATAGCTCAGTGGCAGTCTTGCCTAGCCTGACTTAGACTCTGGGTTCCATCCCCGGCAATGCAAAAAAAAAAAAAAAGGGAGGGGGGAGGGCAATAAGAATGAGAATGAGCACATTTTAAGTAAAGTATTACCCAAGAGCCATAAGATGATTTTTCAGGATAGTGACCTAACACTTTAACAAATACAACCAACAGACAAACATGAAGTTAAATCTCAGAAAAAAAAAATAATCAAAGTAAGATTTACCTTTGGAATCAGCATTTGGGAATAGCCTGTTCCATGGCACCTTATTTTTGTGTGGAAGAGAAAGCAAATAGTTTCTAGCTTTTAAATTTATTATACAATTCAGGTCTTCCTGTGATGGGGATCCCAGAATACCTAATAGATAAAATAATCAGCTGTTAATTATCAAGATTAAAGTGAACAACTACACACTGTCGGCTATAGGACGGAATGAGCCCTGGTAGTACTTTATGTCTTATCACCAATCAAAGCTTTCCTTTCTCAAAGATCTTTAACATTTTAAATCAGAGAAGACAAAAACCTCATGTCTATCATAGGTTTCAATTATCAGAACTCTTACAGTTAATGATGTGACTTTGATGTAAACTATGCTCAGGAACCTTACCCAGAATGTGGTTCAGCTGGTCGAGATAATGTTTCCCTGGAAAGATGGGCCTGTTGGACAGCATCTCTGCCAGGATGCAGCCCACAGACCAAATATCAATGGACTTGGTATAGCCCTGCAGCAGAAAGGGAGAAAAGGCTAAGAATCATAACTGCTGTTGCAAACAACATGATGAGATTTTCCTATGTGACAGGCACATCGCTGATAAGAGTTTGAGGTTCTCCTTTGATTCTAAAATTCAGTAATAACAAATGAAAAAACAAATAATAATTTGGCTTTCTTATGAGGTGCCAAACAACCAAGATCACTTAAATTTATTTCTTTAATATTATTGTTAAGCTGGAATTTCTAAAGTATACATCAGTCCTTTTAAAAAATATTTGAAAGAGCAATTCAAAAATCACTGGGGAGCTAAGAAAGGAAAAAATCATCATTTATTGCTTTAGGATATTTATGGCCCATTTATTCATTTTTGGAAACCTGGAAATCAACTCAGAAGAAAGAGCACTCCTATACTTCCAGAACATCTTTAGCCATCTTACAGATCATATTAAAAAATGTTATGTTGAAGGATCTGGGGGATGGACAGCTCAGTGGTATAGTGCTTGCCTAGAATCATGAGGCTCTGGGTTTGATCCCCAGCATAAAAAACCAAAACCTAAAACATCAAGTTGAAAGACTCTGATCTTGGTGGGGCAGGGGGTGGCGAGTGGTATGGGCTCCAATATTCTCATCTCCTTTTTCAGGTATAAATTTTCTTTTAAAGGAGTCTATTCAAAGTCATGGAGAATTCTGTTTAAATCATAATAGTACCCCCCTACCCCCCCAAAAAAGTTCCAAGGACCAGAGGTTGAATTTTGTGGAAAGTTACCTCTGGTGATAAATAGGAGGAGAACTGTAAGAAGTAACAATAGAAAAAAATCTTTTCAAATCAAACAGTTAAAAGTTCTTTGAAAAATCAGAATAAAAAACAGTGATAAGATTTACAGCTATGATAAGATGGGTTTGAATTTTAAAATAAGTCTAAAATTCTTATAATCTATAATAGTTTTTGCTTTGGGCCAAATCTAAATAAAAATAAATACTAAAAATACACACAAAAAATAAATAAAAAGGGGAAAAATGGCTGCTCTAGGTCTGTGGCAGGGCAAGTACAAGGTGAGCCTAGAGGACTTAATGCCAGAAAGCAAGGAAGTACCTGAGGCTAGTGGGTAAATGTCAAAAGCTGCTCTTACCTGCCAAATCTGGAACAAAAATACTTAATGGTAGGAAAGGATTATAAATCACAGAATAAATGGAGATAACTAAAACAGAATGATAGAGTTATAAAATCATCAATGAATGATAAGAATACTAGGTTCAAGTCTGATAAAGAAGACAACTTTATACACAAATTATTATTAATTACAAAGGGGAAATGATAATCTGATGGTGGAGACCTGGAGGACACCATCATAATCAAAAGAGTAATGTGACCGTCACCAAGAGAATCAACACAGGCACCAGCTGTTGCCTTCTGATACTAGGCACTTAGAACTCAACATTGCTTCTGTGGTATTTGCACCAAAAATTCAGGACCCAAAACTGCACAGCATTCTGCAAAATAATTGATCCACAGTCTTCAAAAAATGGCATTGAATTAATGCTAACATCTTAGATATGCTAAAGTATCATGGTTGTGGGGAAGAGCATTCCCTTTTTAGGGGTCCTGATCTAGAAATAAGGTGTTGGTGAAGTGTCAGATGACATGTCAAAAAGAAGAGAGAGGAGTGAGGAAAAAAAGAGAAAGGGAGGGAGAGTAAGAAGATGGTAAGATGTTTAGTTTTTGCAAGCTCAGGTATAAAAAAAAGGAAAAAAAGAACAGATGTCAAGATGTTGACTGCTGGTAGGTCAAGGTAAAAGTTATATAGGTGCACACTGTACTCTCAATTTTTTAAATGTGTTTGAAAGTTTTCGAAGTTGATGAAAAGAAAAAAAGTGAATACAGTTCTAGAAGGAACTTTCTCAGGGGCTGGAGATGCTGCAAATAAAACAGGATTTACACCATTTTCAGTATGGTAATTCTGCAAACAGAAAAGAGTGCTGGACGTTTGGAAGAACAAAGAGCTACCCTGACCCTTTCTGGCTACCTCCCCAAGAGTGATAACTGAGAAATGAAGGCAAGTAGGGGCATCTTGAGTTGGAAGGAGACTCAAGACCAAGAAGCCACCATGATAAAGATTCACCACATCAACCACTTTCCTTTGCAATCAGCACTGTACACCTGCATGCCAAGAATCCTTGTCTGGAATGGCTGACATGTGGCCCATCAAAGGAAGAACCTGTGTGTGGGATTATTTGTAATACAGAATTACAAGAGAATCAACACAGTATTTTCTTCTTTGGAACATCTGTTACACCAAAGCCTTTATGATGTAATTTCTTTTAATGGAATTTTGCTTTTATAATGAAACAAATGTAGGACATCAAGAATAACTGCTTTAGACAAATTCTATTTCCTCAAAAAAGCATCTAATAGCTTATCTCTACACATAAAGAATGGAGAAAGACAGTGAAGCCCATGAGCTAATCAGACCTGTTCCTTTCATTTCCACTAAGCCTTTCAGGACTATTTCTGTTTCCTGGGCCACAGACACAATGCCCAATATTAATTCATATTCTTTTATTCATGTTATATTTTCTTGTTCTTCATTTAAAAAAAGGTTACATTAAAGCAATTGTAACTATTTAAGACTCTCATAATCCTGAGATATTAGATATAGCTAGTATGTTAGATCTACTTATACTATCCAATTTTGAAAACTTTTTCCACATACTATTTGCAGATATGTTAAAAATACTGAACCTAAATCTCCCATAGCTACCCTCAATTTTGCCTACTGATTCTAACAAAAAAATTATACTTCACTTTTTCTGGCTTTTGTAAACGTATTCAATCATTTCTTATAGCCAAGAGATAGACCTTGTCAATGGAGTTTGGATAAAACCTGGATGTACTCTTTCTAGCCACTTGGGAGATGCAGGGAAAATATTTCATTTGGATGCAGGACTACCATATAATCTTAAAAGAATCCATGAGAGTTCTTAAATGGAAAGAATAACAAATCATGCTATAATTTTGTTGAGGGGGGATTTTTCATTATGTGATAAATCTGACTATTATAGGATAGCCCCAGTCTGTGTTCACAGAAATACACATTACCAGTAACTTCTGAAACAAAGATAGCCTGCACCTGGCCTTGGCAGCAGGAGGTGTGAAGTTGCCATAGGCAGGACTGCAGGAGAATGAACCAAGGCAAGGGACATAGACCACTTATGGTAACTGTAACTGGAGATGAAACCCTCTGACTCTCCATCAGGTCAGCATTACTCCAGCTGAGATGTAGAGGGCAAATTCCAAGGTTCATGAATTCAATGCTGAAGAAGAGATTAAGATAGCACCTTGGCTCTGGGCATATGAGGGTTAGTCAAACAGGCCAAGGCTGAACCCAAGTTGAAGCTAGAAAAGGGAGGCTTATATTCACACATTTAGAAAGCTCTCTTCCTGGTTTTCTTTTTATGCAAACCTGGTCCTTACCTTGGAATTTAACATAATTTCTGGAGCCCTGTACCAACGTGTAGCTACATACTCTGTCAGGAATCCTGTGTGATCATGATCTGGATCTGCAACGCGGGCCAGACCAAAGTCGCAGATCTAAGATAAAAAAGTGAGATCCATTATTAGAAATTCTAATCAACTCAACATCATAAAAGTTAAAAAAAAAAACCAAAAAACCCACAGTAATAGTAAGTACTTGCTACCATTACTATGTCAGATACTTTGTTGGGAATTTTTTAATCCTCCCAACAACCTGAAAAGCAGTGATGACAATCCATGTGCTAAAGACTAGGAAACAGGTTAAAGGGTCTTTAATAGTTAACTTCATCTTTCATTATCTGCTTAGCACACAGCAATTTCACTCAGGTGACTTGAAAAATTGTTTTGGGTAGTCATCAAATCCATCCAGGGCCCTTTTTCAGCCCCATTCTATCAGAGTTCCTTATCTTTCTTAGGCTCCATTTCCTGTTACTCTTCCACTTAGTCCAAGATACCCAGCTTCTTATTTTTGCCTCACTCTCAGAAGCACCTCTTAGACTTTCATCATCTGGTCATCTAATATTGTGCTGTTACTAGGGACTAGCTATTTCATTAGACTTTAAAGTATATAAAATATAATGTACATAGTCCTAAACAAGTGCAGCATATTTTAATTTTTTGGCCTCTGGGAAATTAATGAGAAGGAACAGGAGGGAGGAAAGAGAGACAGGCACAGACACAGACAGGGGAGATATGTTAACAAAGAAGGGCCAGAGTATAGGAGAAGATAGCCTAGAAGACAGACTAATATGGAGGCTTAATGCATCAAGTCATTCAAGGAACAGGGCCTGAATTTAGGCGAGAAACAGTGTCAATGAAGAAGGGACAAGTCTCAGAGACATCCGCAGGACATGGAGTTTAGCAGAATAGCAATCTGTTCAGTTATCCCACAACTGAGTGCCTGAATAATTGATATCTTCCTCTGGTCATCCCCACTTTGGAGGCTGGCATTGTCAGTAGCACTGACAGGTCCTCTTGCTTGTTTCAACTAGAACACCCAAGGGATTGCACATTTGTGCTGCGTCACTAAAAAGAGCAGACAGCACATCTGCTGCTCCAGTGACTCTCCCACAGGCTACCTTCCATGTGGACTCTCACATGGTTAAGTGGTGAGAAATCTTGTCCTCCATAGTTCTGACCACCAACTCCAGTCACTGCATTCTCACAGGCTGTGAACCCTCCAACATAAAACCTGGGACTCTCCTCTCAGAAATGGCCTCCCCAGAGATCTAGCTGAGGAATAGCCATGAGCGTTCACAGGGCCTTGCACATACATGGTAGGCAAGTGCTCTTCTACTGAGCTACATCCTAGCCTTGGTCATAAGCTTTTGAGAGGGAACATAGCTGAGTTTTAAATTCTTCTTGACCCATCTGAAGGCTTTCAATATATCTGCATCTAATTTGTTTCTTTTTAAGCCTTTCTACCAATTCCTCTGAAGCAAACTGCAGGAAGTTTTTCCAGCATAAAGCTCACTAGCAACATGAACCAACTAATAGAAGTAATGAGTGACTGATTTCTTCTATGTCTAAAGAGTACCAAGTCATCATTTGCCATGCTGGACTATAGACAATTCACTCCAGTTCTCTGGCTTGAACTTTTTAAAGTATGTATGACCCACAGTTTCTCTCTCTTTCAGGACAGGCTAACATTTCATCTTATGATTCACGTTCAACAAAGCTCATCACTGTCTGCCTTTTGTACTAGGAATGACACCTGAAGGCACATTCTGAATCACACAATCAGAGCACACATATTGCACCTTGTTAGCAGAACAAAACCAAGGCAAGCCCCAGAACATGAATATAGACCTGTCACTGCCTTTGGTGCTTGAAGTCAGACAATATGGGTCCAGACTTGACACATAGCTTTACATGGTTTAGCTGAATCAATCATATAACAAATCCCAGACAGATTAAAAAAATATAAGAAATTCACAGATCAATGAAACTAAGTATTGAAGTGGATGTTTCTAAATTCCCCTTGGACTTTACAAAAATGGAAGCTATATTTCAGAGGGCTTGTTAGATTCTTAAATATCTGTAAAGACAAGGATAATGAAAGCTGGGAATACCTTTTATTTGTGAGTAACTTTTAACAGCTGTGGCAGACTGCATTTTCTAAAAAAGCCATGCCAGTATAACCCATCCCCCATGTTCCTCCTCCTTTCCTTTTTTGTTTTTGTCTTGCAGTACTGGGGATTGAACCTAGGACTTCGTGCATACTAGACAAGTACTCTAGCACTAAATTACATCCCAGCTCTCCCTATGCTCTTCTTCTAAGTTCTTTGGTTGAACCTGTTTCAAGAAGTGGGGTCTATTTCTTTTTCTCGTGTGAACCTCTAAGTGCCTGAACCAACAGAATACAGTGGAAGTGATGCTGTGTGATTTGAAACTACATTGTAAACTGAAATATGGCTTCCATTTGGCCCTATATTGGGGTACTTGGAACTCTCTGCACACAAGCAGAAGCCTGGACACATGTGCTACACATGGGCATCCCAGTCAATAAGCAGTACCAATTGCCACTAAGTACATAAGCGATGTTTCTACACCCTGTCTTTGTATCTTTTGGTCAAGATCCAGACATTGGAGAGAAACCAGCCATCCCTATGCTGCACCTTGACTGAATTCTTGACCCATAGAAAACTGAGACAATACATCATCATTGCTATTTTAGGTCACTGTTTTTGGGTGATTTGTCCTAGAGCAAAAGAAACTACATTAGTACTGAACAGTTAACTGTAATGAGACAGGCACTTCCTGATGAAGACACATAAAATGATACTACTGAAGAGATGCCTCCCCTGAGGAAACCTGGGGAAAGCCAGAACAATGTCCTGGAGAAGAACCAGCTGGGCAGGTTTGAGGGGCAAGGAGTGGGCAATGTAGCTGGAACCTTCCAAAACATTTCTTGAACTGGCCACTCTCCTACATCTCAACTGCTATTGTCTTTAGTTTGTGTAGCTTTAGATAAAAATTCATATTCCTGCTTGCATCCTCTAAATTCCTGCCTGTTATTTCTAAAATAATAAGTCATGTCTTTGGCTTGAATGAAGACCAAACTCTCTGTTTAAATATTTTAATTATAGATGGACAGAATATCTTTATTTATTTTTATGTGGTGCTAAGGATCAAACTCAGTGCCTCACACATGCTAGGCAAGCACTCTACCACTGAGCTACAACCCTAGCCCAAAGACCAAACTGAAAGCATCACTTTCAGACCAAACTCAAAGCATGACTTTCATGACTTTCAAACTGCCAAACTAACTTCCAGATTGTTTTTATCTCTCACCATCACCTTTGATTCAATTTACTTTAGACCTATTCTCCTTTCCATGACTAAACATCATCTCACCTGTGGTCCTCTATCCATGCCATTCCAGTATGCTACATATCTACATGAAAACTCTTCTGAGGAGTTTCCTAGAAATTAAAACCACCACCAAGAATTACCTGCTTACTTTTATGAACTCCCATACTATTTGGTTAGATTTATATTAAAGTATACTATCACAATCCATAATAAACAATTGTGTTAAGTGCCTGTTTCCTCAGTTACAATGTAAGTCCCTAGAAAATGGCGTACTTGATCTACTTTTTATTCCTGTTTTACACACAGTGGACATCCAACACTTGAAAAAAATGCCTTACTTGAAATGGTTTTGAGAAGCACAACCTGGATGGATTAATTGGCAGATTCTAGTAATGACTATTTTTCATAATATATGAATCACTATCTTTTAAAATAAAAATCAGGGCTAAAATATCACATTAATAATAATGGTAATAAAATTATATTTTTCAATGTGGCAATATTTAGGAAGAAGGAAAAAATATTAGAATTGAAAATACTCACTTACCAGGCAGACAATGTACCCTAACACTATGATGTAATATGTCTAATTAAAATTAAAACCAAATGTGTCGTTCCTATTCCCTTTTTCCCCAAGAAATCTGGTCTGAAAGCCATTAAGTGAGATCATGAAACATTAAGTCCCTATGGGATAGGGGAGAGGCATAGCAATCTGGTGGGGGATGGAGCACATAGGTAATAAGAGTGGGTTAAAGACCTGGATATGGTATAGGTGTGAGGTGAAGAGGGGTTATGGTAGAAGAGGTTGTAACAGCCCACCCAGGGAACTGGAATAAAGCAAGGTGATGGTATACAGTCGACTGTTTTACTGGTGGTTGCAAAATAGTGATGTTTCTAATTTTATTATTCTCCTGCATTTACTAGCTAGCATTCTTTTAAAAGGGCTATGGTTCATCAACTGGAGTTATTTGTTTACCCTGATGCACAGATCCTAGTTTCTCACTGGGGGGGGGGGGGGGGGGGGGGAGGAGGAAAAATGTTTAATCCTTTCCTTTTAGTTACCAATTCTCAGAGAAGTGAGTTGGTGTAAGGGGGGGACCATATTTTTATCATTTGTACCTCCCTCACTTAGTATAGGACACAGAAATATCAGGTTCTCAAGTCACTGAATATAATTTAAAAAATAAAGGAGTTGTGGGGTTTATGCCTCTTGAAGATTTTATAGCTCCCTTCATGGTCATCAATGGAAATTTCATGTCATTTTTTCTCTCTCTAAAGTTATCAATATGACAACACCAAAAACATACTGCCTGCTTGGAAATTCCAAAGGATCTATTAAAATAACAAAGTTCGGTAAGGATGTAGGTTACAAAGTTTCCAGGCACAGGGGCTTGAGAGATAGGTATTACAGTCACAAGACACTCTCTCAACCATCATTTATGAACTACAAACTGCCACTGCACCCTGTCCTGTCTGTACATGCTTGCTGTGATAAACCAGTGACCTCAATGACACATCATAATCATCTTTGGAGTGCAATGCTCTCCTAAGTATCTATATCCATAGGAATGATATATGCACACTTTAAAGATGTGAGTGAACTGTACTAATTTAAATACATAAAATATCTTCTTATATTTCTGACTCTCCATGTTAAAGTGGGTTTTGAAAATAATGCCTGGATCATGAAGATGACCAACAACTCATTTATCAGTGTGGATATAAGTTTGGGTGAGTAGGTGAATAAAATGGCCCTAAGTAAAGACAAGTCCATTCACAGTGAAGTGATAAAGAAAGTAGTCTGGTTCTTTCTGTTTTATTCTCAAGGATGAGCATTTCCAAGCAAAATTAAAGAGCAAATGTTTCCAGAAATATTATATACTAAAGAACTGACTGGGAATGTATCTCCAAAAACAAAAATAGTCTGTCATAGAAGGAAAAAAAAAAAAAAAAAAAACAACTGGGAAACAAATACTCTTTGTAACTTTCCAAAAAAACCTCTAAGAGCCAAGAAGTAGTGTCATCATTGCTAAAAGCAGCTTCAATCTTATTGTACCCACTGGCTTTTAGTTGCACAGATCCAGGAGCAAGAAGATAGTTACTGCCCATGTGGAAAGGTCAAGAATCTATATAAGGATTCTAAGAGGCAATGGTCCAACTTTTAATCTCCACATCTCACTGGATGTGGGGTACTTGGTTTCAAATATCCAGTGACAGTGAGCAAGCTGACCATCTGATTATGGAAACCCATTACCTTTTTTTCCCCTCTTCAAATTGAACCCAGGCATGCTCTACCACTGAGCTACCTCCCCAGTCTTTTCATTTTTTTATTGAGACAGGGTCTCACTAAATTGTCTAGGATGGCCTCAAACTTGTGACCCTCCTGACTCAGTCTTCTGAGTCTTTGGGATTACAGGTGTGTGCCACCGCTCTAGGTCCTCTCTGCCTTTCTTAGTTACAGAGGGCTCTCCATAATTTACTTCCCACCAACCTCTCCACCCTAGAGTCAATGACTAATTCTCTATGATTCATTTAATGCTCCAACCACACAGAAGAGGATTTAGTGTTTTTGTACTACTTCCTTACTTATTTTTATTTCCATAATTCCTTCTGCATACAATATTCTATGCCCAATACAGCCACTCAGTTACTGAAAGTCAGCCCATCCTCAGAGGGCTAGCATGGATACCACCTTCATCCTGATACCTCTCACATATCCAGAACTGGTTCATCTCTCTCCTTTGCATTTGTATACAACTCTTTTCTGTATCTCAGTCATAACACATTATTATGATGATCTGTTTATTGGATTTCTTATTTATCAGTTTTCAGATTTTAGGAGCAGACAGACACTCATCTCCCTGACCTAATATAAATGACACAGGACAGAAATCCAGAGAAATGATTATTGCTATATATCTACAGGTATACTTCTTAGATGTTTTTCTTAATGTTTGAAAGATTCATCAAAGTTGTAGCATAGTAGTACTTAACTCCTTTGTAGTTCTCATTGTGATGGATCTACAACATTTTAATAATCCTTAATTAGCTGGGCATCTGGATTGTTTCCACTTCGTAGCTACAAGGAAATACTGCCATGAACACTATTGGACAAATATTTTTTTGGAGACAGGTATATACTTAGGAGTAAAATCCTTGCCAATGCTTGTTACGTTCTGTTTTGATCACAGTCAATCTAATGTGTGTTAAATGGTATCTCACGTGGTTTTGATTATATTTTTCCTACCGACTAATGATGTCAAGCATCTTTTCATATTCTTATTGTTCATTTGAATATCTTTTTCAGAAAAAGGTCTATTAAGATCTTTTCCCCATTTTTAATTTGGGCTGTTTACTTTTTACCATTGAGTTGTAAGAATTCTTCATATATAGTCATCTCTAAGTATCTGTATGGAATTGATTCCAGGACGCCAAGGATACCAAAACCAACAGAGGCTTATCAAATCTCTTACATAAATGGCATAATATTTGCGTACAACACAAATATTCTCCCATATACTTTAATCTCTAGATTACTTATAATACTTTTTATGATTTAAATGCTACTTAAACACTGAAGAATTGTTATATGGTATTGCTCGGGAAATAATGACAAGAAAAAAAAGTTTGCTGATGTCAGTACAGATGTATTTTATTCTCCAAGTATTTTCTATTTGTAGTTGGTTGAATCCATGCATGCAGAACCTATGGATGCTGAACCCACAAAGCAGAGGGTTGACTATATTCTAGTTATAAGTCCCTTATCAGATACATGGCTTTTCTCATTTTGCAGGTTGTCATTTCACTTTTTTGAATAATTACTTTGTAGGTCAAGCTTCACAACTTAATGGAATCCAACTTTTTTCTCTTTTGTTGTTTATGCTTTTGGTGTCATGTTTAAGAAGCTCTACCTAACACAAAATCAAAAAGACTTATTCATATGTTTCCTAATAGCATTATAAGTTTTAGTTATTAAAGTTAGGTCTCTGATCTGTTTCTGAATTCATTTTTGTACAAGGCAGACAACCAATTTCATTCTTCTGATGTGGCTATCCAGATGTCCCAGTATCATCTGTTGAAAAGATGATTCTTTCCCTACCAAGTGGTCTTGATATCCTTGTCAAAAATCAGTTGACCAGGGCTGGGGATACAGCTCAGTTGGTAGAGTGCTTGCCTCACAAGCACAAAGCCCTGGGTTCAATCCCCAGAACCAAAAAAATTAAAAAAAGTGAGTCTCAGCCCTCACTTCAGGGAATCCTCTAGACAAGCAAAGAAAAATCAGTTGGCCACAGACACATGGGGTTTATTTATTGACTATCAGTTCTCCTCTATATCTATCCTTTGGCCAGTACTATACTCTGTCTTAATTATCATACCTTTGTAGTAAATTTTGAAATCAGAAAGTGTGAGTCTTCAAAAAATGCAAGTCTTCCAACTTTGCTCACTTCTAATACTGTTTGGTTACACTAGGTCTCCTGAATTTCTACATGAATTTTAGAATTAGTCTATCAATTTCTTAAAACAAACAAAACCTCCCAAACCAAAAAACAAAGCTACTGGGGATGTGATAGGGACTGAACTAAATCTGTAGATCAATGTGGGGAATACTGCATCTTGTATTGTTTATTTTTATGAGATGCTGAGGATCAAACCTAGTGCCTTACATGTGCAAGGCAAGCGCTCTGCCACTGAGCCCCAGCACCTTGTGCTTACAAGGCAAGCACTCTCCTGACTGAGCTATCTTCCCAGCCCTTTTAATTTTAAATTATTAATATATACTAGTCTGAATTTATATTCCTTCATTACAACTAAGATATCTGTAGATCTCCCTTTTCTGCTATCTGTTAAACCAGAAATGAATAAATGCTGCATATTTTCAGAATAAATTTGAAGACTATAAAAGATCTTGAGTTTTCCTCCGTTTATGAAAGGTCTTATTGAAGACTAAAGACAATAAGGTTGTTTTCTGTCAATTTCTGAGTGTTTCTTATAGAAAGTGTGAACAAAAACTTGCTAATGAAACATTTAAAAACAACACATTATTTGCACAGAAAAATATAAAAAGGCACACATATTTATTATCTCTAGAAAGAAAGAAGGGGATAGAGAAGATGATGACTAGCACCCTTTACTTGCATCTTTTGCTATTTAAGTGTATTCTGGAATAATCTTAAATATGCATGATAAGTAACAATGCATTAGTAAGAGCCCCCCCCCCAATATACATCACCCTAAAATAAATAGCCTGGCTGACCTTGAGATCACAAGTGGTGTTGAGCAGCAGGTTGGAAGGCTTGAGGTCACGGTGCAAAACGTTAGCTGAATGGATATATTTTAATCCTCTGAGGATCTGGTAAAGAAAATAGCAGATATGGTCGTTGCTGAGGTGCTGTGTCTTCAAGAGCTTGTAAAGGTCTGTTTCCATGAGGTCCTGTACTATATATCTGTATGGAGAGGTTAAAGTAAAATACCAAATAGCTGGTCACACTTAGTAAAACATTAACAACAAACTTCACTTTCTCTCAGTTCTCTTCCCAAATGGCCCATAAGGTTTTCAAGAAAAGGAGAAACTGAAGAAAATTTGGTGTATCTTTCTGGAAGGAATCTGAAATAGTTAACTCCTTGCTTAGGTCCTATGAGAAAACAGACATTATATGTGTATAATGTGGCTGATTTTAGGCCCTAAAAACTGAAACTGAAATATTAGCTAATCTCAACTTCCTTAGTCTCTAAACTACCATCAATAACCCCCCTCAAGTTTACAGAGGGTGGGTGCTGGCCAAAAGCACTGACTCCTTCATTTCTTTGGCCCAGTAACCACTTGTAATGTCATTATTCTTTTCTTCCTTCCTTTTTGTCACCCCCTCATATCCTCGAAAAATAACCATAAAACTCTGGAAACACATGGATACTAAATCCAACCCTCATCTTAATGTTTAAAAAAATTCTTTGACTAAGATCCTATAAAAAATAAGACCAAGGGAAGTTATGCTAAGAAGGACTGTGTGCTCACTTTGCTTCTCTTGCTTTCTTGCATGGCTACCTTCTTTCTTACAGAAGCCTTGTGTTTTTAACATTACCCCATTATATTTTTGTATTTTTTAAATTCATTTCTGCATAAATACTATTCTGTTTCTTATATTTGTGCTAGATGAGACCTACATGGAACTCAAGACACAGGACTTAAAAACCTGTCATCTGCAAGAGTCTTGTTTTCAGAGCAAAAGGGAAATAAAGTAGGACCAACAGGTGGTAGCAGTAGGAGTCATTTCACTTAAAAATATCACTATACCTTATTAACAGAGCTATTTAAAAATGAAGAGGGCCCCTTGGAAAGAGCAAACTGAAGTTTCCAGGAAGAGTTAAACCACAAATTGGTAGGAATGTTACAGTAGCCTTTAGCATGCTTAATGCCTCCTCCATTTGTAGTCTTTACCCAGGCAATATCCTCTGGATTTGCTTAATCCAGATTCTTTTCTTTTCTTTTCTTTTTTTTTTTTGGTACTAGGGATTGAATCCAGAGGGACTTTACCACTGAGCTACAACCCTAGCCCTTTTTATTTTTTATTTTAAGATAGGGTCACACTAAATCACCTAAGGCCTTGCTAAATTGCTGAAGCTGGGCTCAAACTTGTGATCCTCCTGCCTCAGCCTCCTCAGTTGCTGGGATTATAGGTGTGTGTCACCATGCTCGACCATAATCCAGATTTCTAATGTTAGTCATGGTTATTCACATTAATTTCAGGGTGAAGATGGCCTTAAAGATCATGAGGCCAAGTTCCTTCACTTTAAAGATAAAGTGATGATACTGTCAAAGATCAGGACAGTACAGATTTGACTTAGATGGTATCTGGTGAATCCTCTTTCTGGACTGCCTTTTCGTTTCCTTTTTCACCATGATAACAAACCATCACTGAATGGAAAACACATGACTGGAAATTATATTAACCAATATTTTCCATAACTACATTT
This sequence comes from Sciurus vulgaris, assembly GCF_902686455.1. Classification (NCBI taxonomy): domain Eukaryota; kingdom Metazoa; phylum Chordata; class Mammalia; order Rodentia; family Sciuridae; genus Sciurus; species Sciurus vulgaris. The sequence goes on along the minus strand of NC_136468.1, from coordinate 123,263,717 downwards.
AAAGAAAATCTTTACTGCAACCAACAAAGAAAACATTGGACTTACCTAAAAGATACTAAAATTAATTACTGACAAATGATAAAATGAGAGAAAAAAAAATTTAAAAGATGCAAGCATTATGGGAAACAGCAAGCAGATTACAATCTCCTCTTAAATATGCTTTATATATTTTTCCTTTACTCTGATAAGTCTAGTAAACTTTAAGTTACATTTACTCAACAAGGTGATTAAACAGTAGAGTCAGCTAATTGCCAGAAAAGGATACACATCTTTCATTTGCTCGATGGTTGGTGCCCGAATAATATCATTGATGCCAATGATGTTCTCATGTCTGAAGCGCAGTAAGATCTTTATCTCCCTCAGGGTCCTCTGGCAGTAGGTCTGGTGCTCAAAAGGGCTGATTTTCTTGATAGCTACTCGAACTTTGTTGATATTATCATAGGCAGAGCTTAAAAAAAAAGTGAGGGGGGGAGATGGTATTAACAACAGCCCACAGAATATCTTGGAGGAAAGAATACAATATTAAAATTTTATTCTGTGTAAATATTTGTTTCATAACTATGAAGGTAGCAGGTTTGTTATCCATTAAAAAAAGTCTCAAGGTAGGAAGAAAACAGCTGACAGAATATGGCAATGACCAAACCTCAAACGTGACAGAGGACTTGGCCTTGTTCCCTGGGTAGATGCCCATTTTCATAAGCCCAAAACATGGGTTTATGCCAGATACACAAAATCATTTCCCACTGTCTTACATAGCAATCGTATTCTGGTGAGAGTAATCACTTCTGCCCCCAAAAGAAGAACTTACTGCTGTAGTAAATTCCTGACTCAGCAGAAAATGTTCAAACGATTAATTACATCTTCATCCCTAACAAAGACCCAATAGAATGCCTTGACTACTTCTGTATCAATACTGTTTCTCTTAATTGCAAAATGACACATTTCTATTCTGTGCCCAAGAAACAGAACTAGGATGTTGGGCTAGTATTACAACAAAACCTATAAAGTAGACTTCAGTAAATATTTTCATAGCCAAAACACAGGGCCCACTTAAAATCCAACTTAATATAATTTCAAGCAGAAGAATAAAAATTATATGTTCAATTTCACGATGAATTTAAACCTTGAGTATAATTATGTTCATAATCAACATTCTATTGAAATGTTTTCTATGAAGATTTTATATTAATAAATGTCACATCTCATCTATTGATCAAAGCAATGAAATAACACTTATAGGCAATACAATCTTGTTTCTTATTTTCCCAGGGTAGGGGCAAGTAAAATAACTTCAACGAAAGATTGTGCTTTCATAACGATATTTATCAGTTTATTTTAAGAATTGTTGCATTTGTCTGATTCTACCACAAGACTATGCTTTAGGAGGGAAACATAGTAGGAGGGAATTTGACTTTTTCAGCTTCAATTATTCCACAATGCCATTAAGATACTGTATACTGTCCCTTAATGCTGTGAAATGAAATATATTTCCTCGAATAGAAGAATAATTTGGATGTGTAGTTTAAGCAAGTTTATCCAACATTGAGAATAAATATTTTTAAAAATAAAAACATTTTTGGGAGAGGATCCAAGATGGAGGACTAGAGGGAGGCTGCATTCCTTGTCACTCCATAACTCGGGTTTCAAGGAGAGGATATCTGTTTCTTGGTGAGGCAGTCTTTGCTGCTTATCAATCGCCTGCTCTTTACCCCATTTGTTCACTGCGTTCACCTGCAGTCTGCCAGCATATCGACTGTTTTGAGTGTAGATTCCTCACTGACTGGCACCTATCATCCACCATTTGCCTGCCTCTTGCCTGCTACGTGCCTTTCAACTACCCACCACCTGAGGTTCACCTGCAAATCATCTGTCAGTAGCCAGCAGACCGACCACACACCGCTAACGAATCGCCAGCTGCCTGCTGTTGCCTGGAAGTCCACTGTCACAGAACCTGCAGGTTTGGTTACACGTGGCTGCTGTCATTTTGAGACAACAGCCAGGACCTGTAGAATCCCAGGCCGGACTGACCGAGCCCCATCTCCAGGACCCCTTCTGCCTGAATAACCGCAACCTGCCTCCAGGACCCTGAACGACCACGCCTACACCCCCGTGCTTCAGCTCCCCATTTGCCAACACATTTGGAAGCCAGAGCGGCCATATTGGGTTATCCCAGAAGCTCATAGTCAGGTACCTCTCATGTACCAGGCTATTGAAGACTGGAGATTTGAATACTATACGACTGTTATAGTATTGACTTTTTTCCCCCCTCAATTTTGAAATTTTTAAATGTTTTACTTCGTTACTTTTCTTGCTCTATTTTCCTTTTGTTTACCTATTTCCTCATTCTCTTTCTCCCTTTTGTCATGGTAACAACCAACTTCTTTTGATTACACTTTCACACTTTCTACGATCTAGAACTTCTATATACTCTTACCCTATCCCACTAACAGTTACATCCTACACCCCTCCCCATCTTCTCTGTTCTTCCATATTCTTTGTCCTCCATTAGAAACTGCAGACCTTACTGCAAACTGTTTGTTATACTGTAGATTATAATTGAACTCATTCTGTTTGTTATGACAATATTGTTAATGCCTTCATAGGAGCTGTTTGGTTTAGGGCTACATATTGTCTGTACTGGGTGCTGCTAATATTGATCTCCCCCTTAAAGAAGAGGTTTTAGAAACCTAGAGGGTCACTATAAGACTACAGGGGGGAAACTGCAATACCCCAGATCTGCACGGATGGAGGGGAAGATACGTGAACAACATGAAAAAACAAGGGAAGAAAATATTCCAAACAAAACTAGATTCTATATTAATAGAATCTAGTGAAAATATGGTAGAAGAAATGTCAGAAAAGGTCTTCAAAATACACATAATTAAAATGATTCGTGAAGCAAAGGATGAAATAAGGGAACAAATGCAGGCAATGAACAATCACTCCAATTAACAGTTGAAAGAGCAACTGCAGGAAGCAAAAGATCATTTCAACAAAGAGACAGAGATTCTTAAAAACAAACAAATCAAACAAACAAATACTTGAAACGAAGAAAACAATAAACCAAATAAAATTCTCAATGGAAAGCATCACCAACAGACTAGGCCACTTGGAAGACAAAATCTCAGATAATGAAGTAAAATATTTAATCTTGAAAATAAAGTTGATCAGAGAAGATGGTAAAAAAACATGAACAAAACCTCCGAGAACTATGGAACATCATGAAAAGACCAAATTTAAGAATTATTGGGATTGAGGAAGGCACAGAGATACAAACCAAAGGAATAAACAACCTATTCAATAAAATGAAAGGAGAAAATTTCCCAAACCTGAAGAATGAAATAGAAAATCAAATACAAGAGGCTTACAGAACACAAAATGCACAAAATCACAACACACCCACACCAAGGAACATTGTAATGAAAATGGCTAAAATACAAAATAAAGATAGGATTTTGAAGGCTGCAAGAGAAAAAAGCATCAGATTACATATAGGGAGAAACCAATACGGACGTCAGCAGATTTCTCAGCCCAGACTCTAAAAGCTAGAAGGATCTGGAACAACATATTTCAAGCTCTGAAAGAACATGGTTGCAAACCAAGAATCCTATACCCAGCAAAACTAATCTACAGATTTGAAGATGAAATAAAATCCTTCCATGATAAACGAAAGTTAAAAGAATTTACAGAATGATATCGCTAATAAGTGGAGGTTGACACATAATGGGGGGGAGGGAAGGGTTAGAGTTAGGGTTAGGGAGGGGGGCAAGTATGGAGGAAGGAACTACTGTATAGAGGGTAAAGAGGGGTGGGAGGGGTGGGGGGAAGGGAAAAAATAACAGAATGAATCAAACAACATTGCTCTATGTAAATTTATGATTACACAAATGGTATGCCTTTATGCCATGTACAAACAGAGAAACAACATGTATCCCATTTGTTTAAAATAAAAAAAAAAAAAAATAAAGTCAATATTTATAATACAAAAAAAAAAAAAAAGAATTTACAAATAGAAAGCCTGCACACTACAGAATATTCTCAACAATATATTCCATAAGGAGGAAATGAAAAACAACAATGTAGGTCAGCAAAGGGAGGAACTACCTTAAAGGAAAGATCAACCAAAGAATAAACCAAGCCATGTTAAAAACCAAAAATAAGCCCAAATGACTGGGAATACAAATCATATCTCAATAATAACCCTAAACATTAATGACCTAAACTCATCAATCAAAAGACACAGACTGGCATACTGGATTAAAAAGAAAGACCTAACAATATGCTGCCGTCAAGAGACTCATCTTGTAGAAAAAGACATCCACAGACTAAAGGTAAAAGGATGGGAAAAAACCTACCATGCACACAGACTCAGTAAAAAAGTGGGGGTTTCCACCCTTATTTCAGATAAAGTGGAATTCAAGCCAAAGTTAGTCAGAAGGGATAAAGAGTGACATTTTATACTGCTTAAGGGAACCACAAATCAGGAAGAAATAACGATTCTAAATATTTATGCCCCAAACAATGGTGCATCCATGAATATCAAACAAATCCTTCTCGCCAGGAATCAAAGAGACCACAACACAATAATTCTGGGTGCCTTTAACACACTACTGTCACCACTGGATAGGTCTTCCAAACAAAAACTAAACGAAGAAACAACAGAACTTAATAACACAATCAATAACTTAGACTTAACAGGCATATATAGAATATTCTATCCATCAATAAGCAGATACACTCTCTTCTCAGCAGCACATGTAACCTTCTCAAAAACAGACCATATGTTATGCCACAAAGTAGCCCTTAGTATATGCACAAAAATAGAGATGCTAACTTGTATTCTATCAGATCATACTGGACTCAGAGTAGATATAAATGACAATAAAATACAGAAATTACTCCAATACCTGGAGACTAAATAATATACTATTGAATAAAGCAAGGATAACAGAAAACATCAGGGAGGAGATTAAAAAATTCTTAGAGGTAAATGAGAATGATGATACAACATATCAAAATTTTTGGGACACTATGAAATCAATTGTAAGAGGAAAAGTCATTGCATGGAGCGCATTCAAGAAAAGACTAAAATGACCTAACATTACAGTTCAAAGCTCTAGAAAAAAGAAGAACAACACCAAAAGTAGTAGAAGACAGGAAATAATTAAAATCAGAGCTGAAATCAATGAAACTGAAACAAAAGAAACAATTCAAAAAATTGACAAAACAAAAAGTTGGTTCTTTGAAAGAGTAAACAAAATAGATAAATTCTTAGCCACACTAACAAAAAAAATGAGAGAGAAAACCAAATTACTAAAAATTCATGATGAAAAAGGAAACATCACGACAGACACCACTGAAATACAGAACATAACGAGAAGCTACTTTGAAAATCTATACTCCAACAAAATAGATAATATCAAAGACATCAACAAATTTCTAGAGACATATGATCCTCCCAAACTGAACCAGGAGAACATACACAATCTAAATAGATCAATTTCCAGCAATGAAATAGAAGAAGCCATCAAAAGCCTACCAACCAAGAAAAGCCCGGGACCAGATGGAGTCTCAGCCAAGTTGTGCAAGATTTCAAAGAAGAACTCATTCCAATACCCCTTCAAAGCATTCCAGGAAGCAGAAAAGAATGGAATCCTTCCAAACTCATTCTATAAGCTAATATCACTCTGATACCAAAACCAGACAAAGACACATCAAGGAAAGAAAATATGGGCTGGGGAGATACATCAGTTGGTAGAGTGCTTGCCTTGCAAGCACAAGAGGCCCTGGGTTCAATTCCCAGCACCGCCAAAAAAAAAAGGAAAGAAAATTTTAGACTGATATCTCTGATGAATATAGATGCAAAAATCCTTAAGAAAATTCTGGCAAATTGCATACAAAAACATATTAAGAAGATAGTGCACCACGATCAAGTGGGGTTCATCCCAGGAATGCAAGGTTGGTTCAACATCTGGAAATCAATAAATGTAATTCATCACATCAATAGACTTCAGGTTAAGAATCATATGATTATTTCAACTGACACAGAGAAAGTGTTTGACAAAATACAATACCCCTTCATGCTCAAAACACTAGAAAAAATAGGGATAATAGGAACATACCTCAACATTGTAAAGGCTATTTATGCTAAGCGCACAGCCAACATCCTTCTTAATGGAGAAAAACTGAAAGCATTCCCTTTAAAAACTGGAACAAGACAGAGATGCCCTCTTTCACCACTTCTATCCAACATCATCCTTGAAATACTGGCCAGAGCAATTAGACAAACCAAAGACAATAAAGGGATAGGAATAGGTAAAGAAGAACTCAAACTGTCACTATTTGCCGATGACATGGTTCTATATTTAGAGAATCCAAAAAACTCCAAAGAGAAAACTTCTAGACCTAATAAATGAATTCAGCAAAATAGCAGGATATAAAATCAACATGCATAAATCTAATGCATTTTTATTCATAAGCGACGAAACAGCTGAAGGGGAAATGAGAAAAACAACTCCATTCACAATAGCCTCAAAAACAAACAAACAAACAACAAAAAAAACAAAAACAAAAAAAAAAAAAAAACACAACTTGGGGATCAAGTTAACCAAAGAGGTGAAGGATCTCTACAATGAAAACTACAGAACATTAAAGAAAGAAATTGAAGACGACCTCAGAAAATAGAAAGGCCTCCCATGTTCTTGGATAGGCAGAATTAATACTATCAAAATGGCCATACATCCAAAGGCGCTATGCAGATTTAACACAATTCCAATTAAAATCCCAAAGACATTTCTCACAGAAATAGAGAAAGGAATCATGAAATTCATCTGAAGAACAAAAGACCCAGAAGAGCCAAAGCAATCCTGGGCAGGAAGAGTGATGCAGGTGGTGTCACAATAACAGACCTTAAACTCTACTATAAGCAAGAGTAACAAAAATGGCATGGTATTGGCACCAAAATAGACAGGTAGACCAATGGTACAGGACAGAAGACACAGAGACATACCCACATAAAGTATAGTTATCTCATACTAGACAAAGGTGCCAAAAACTTACAATGGAGGAAAGATAGCTTCTTCAACAAATGGTGCTGGCAAAACTGGAAATTCATATGCAATAAAATGAAATTAAACCGCTATCTCTCATCCTGTACAAAACTCGACTCAAAATCGATCAAGGATCTAGGAATTAGACCTGAGAACCTTCATCAAATAGAAGAAAAAATAGACCCAAATCTCCATCATGTTGGCTTAGGACCAAGTTTTCTTAAGAAGACCCCCATAGCGCAAGAAATAAAAGCAAGAATCACTACATGGGAAAGATTCAAACTAAAAAGTTTTTTCTCAGCACAGGAAACAATCAATAATGTGAAAAGAGAGCCTACAGAGTGGGAGAAAATCTTTTCCACACATACTTCAGACCGAGCACTCATCTCCAAAGTTTATAAAGAACTTAAAAAACTTTACACCCAAAATACAAAGAACTCAATCAATGGGCTAAGGAACTGGGCAGACACTTCACAGAAGATATATAGGTGATCAACAAATATATGAAAAAGTGCTCAGCATCTCTAGTAAGTAGAGAAATGCAAATCAAAACCACCCTAAGATTTCACCTAACTCCAATTAGAATAGCTACTGTAAGAACACAAGCAATAAGTGTTGGCGTGGATGTGGGGAAAAAGGCACACTCATACATAAATGGTGGAGTTGCAAACTGGTGCAGCCACTCGGGAAAGCAGTATGGAGATTCCTCAGAAAACCTGGAATGAACCCACCATTTGACCCAGCTATCCCACTCCTTGGTTTATGTCCAGAGGACTTAATCTCAGCATATTACAGTAAAGCAGTCACATCAATGTTTATAGCTGCTCAATTCACAATAGCTACATTATGGAATCAACCTAGATACCCTTCAAATGATGAATGGCTAAAGAAACTGCATGATGGAATATTACTCAGCCATAAAGAAGAATAAAATTATGGTATTTGCTGATAAATGGATGAAGTTGGAAAATATGCTAAGTGAAATAGGCCAAGCCCAAAAAACCAAAGGCCGAATGTTTTCTCTGTAAGTGCATGTCAATATATAACGAGGGGGGTGGGGAGGGAGAGACTTATGAAGGAACTTTGGTTGGTGCTCAGGAAAATGCAGTCGGAGGGGCAGGGGACAGAGGAAAATGGGATTGGAGCGGGTAGGGGACAGAAAGATAGCAGAATGAAACAGTATTACCCTATGTACATTTATGATTACATGGATATTGTGAATCTACACTGTGTACAACCATAAAAGTGAAAATTTTTACCCCATTTGTGTACAATGAATTAAAATGCAATCTGTAAAAATTTTTTAAAAAATTAATAATTTTTGGTAATTCAAATCATATAAAGATCACATCTTCAACAAAAGGGACCATTGATTAATAAAGGGCTGAGGTTATAGCTTAGTGGCAGGAATGAAGCCCTGGGGTTTCATTCTTAGTCATGCAAAAATGAATGAATGAACGAATAAACAATTTAAAAAGATGTGAAACACTCGTTCAAACTCATCTTTATAAATTTCTAGTTTTTTTTTTTTTTTTTTTCCAGTTCTGGGGATTAAACGAAGGGCCACCATCTGAGCTATATCCCCAGCCCAAAATTTCTTGTTTTACTAAATAGTAGTCAAATCACATATTTGCTTTACAAAATGATAATCCAACAAGATTGCAGGTTGGTGTGTCCCACTTTGTATCAACATTCAGTGATGAAACAACTGACATCTTTTAAGTTAGAAGGCCATTCCTATTTGAAAAGAAAGTGTGACCCTGACCATGGAGTATGGTCTGTTTTGGTCTCTCTATCCTTTTTGCTGCATTTTTGGTTAATATAATCATAATAGTACTGATCACTAAGAGGTTACATTCTTCATAAAAATCCTACATTTGCTATATCTCCTTGGTTTTCTCCATTTTGTTTTATATATTTTAGTGTTCTGATACTTGGCAAACATACTTCATTAACTGATCTTTTACCATGAACTTTTTAGTGCCTCTTAATAGTTTGTGTTTAAAATCAGTTTGCTATAGTCAACCCTGTTTTTGTTTTTCTCCCTTTTCTCTCCAACTAGAGATACACTACAGTTCTGTACTTTAAATAAATGTCTTCTAAACAATTTATAATTAATTGCAGTATGGGAATGTAATGTGATTTGTGATTATCAGTGTTGGGATGGATTAAATTCAGGATACTTATATTTTTCCTTTTAACTGATAAACTTGCTTTTTTCAAAAGGAAAAAATTCAAAGGTTCTATAAACTTCAAAGTTGAGAAAAAAGTTTCAAAAATGAAAGAGAAAAAATAGTTTCTTAACTAATCCCTATAAAGCAAACAACCTTTAAATATGATTAAGATGAAATGAATGAAAACCAAAATTAAAGACCAAGTTTTTGTCTAAGCACAAACTTGAATATAAACATCAAAAGATAAATGAATAAATATGATTTCACAACACATTAAAAGAATAATCCAAGGTGGGCATGGTGGTACAAGGCTAATCCTAGCTACTTAGGAGCTCACAAGTTTCAGACTACCATGGGCAACTTAGCGAGACCCTATCTCGATATGAAAAAATATGAAGGGCTGTAGATATACCTCAGTGGTAGAGCATTCCTAGGTTCAATCCCCAATAATGGTGGTTAAAAAAAAAAAATCATTATGACCAAGTAATATTTACCATAAGAATCCAAGAACATGGGATGGGGCTGTAGCCCAGTGGTAGACCACTTGCCTGGCATGTGTGAGGCACTAAGTTTGATTCTCAGCACCACATAAAAATAAATAAATAAATAAAGACAAATGTGCCCATCTATAACTAAAAAAAAAAAAAAAAAATTTTTTTTTTAAATATAAAAAAGAATCCAAGAATGTTTCATTAAAAAAGAAACACATTAAAATTAAGGCACTGGGGTTCGGGTTTTAACTCAGTGGTAGCATACTTGCTTAGCACGTGTGAGGCACTGGGTTTGATTCTCAGGACCACATAAAAATAAATAAATAAAGGTATTATGTCCATCTACAACTATGAAAAACAATAATAAAAAAAGAATAAAATTAAAGCATCATGGTGAATACACATTTCTGTGAAGATACACAATTGGCCAAGAAGCATATGAAAGATGTTCAACATCACTAATCATTAGAGAAATGTAAATCAAAACCATAGTGAGTTAATATCTCACACTTATCAGGATTGTCACTATTGAGAAAAACAGAAGATATGAAATATTGACAAGGATGGGGAAAACTTGGAACCCTGTGCACTGTTGATGGGCATGTAAAGTGGCATAGTTACTGCACAACACAGTATGGAGCTTCCTCAAAATATTAGAGACAGAACTAATGTAATTATAATCTAGTAATTATAATCTAGTAATATATTATAATCTAGCATTGTAATCTAGTAATTCCACTTTTGGATATATATCCAAAGTAATTTAAAGCAGGATTTCTGAGAGATAATGACATACCCACGTTGATGATCAAACACAGCAGCCTAAAATATTTGGGTAGCTGTGAAAGCAACCCAAATATCCACTGACCAATGAATGGATAAAGAAAATGTAGTATATACATACAATGGATATTATTCAGTCTTAAAAAATAAGCTAATTCAATTCAACATGCTTCATATGATACAAACATCAAATTATGTATACCTCAGCAAATATAGTTCAGGAATATATCTCAGCAAAATAAAAGACCATATATGGCAAGCTCACAGCTAACATGCTTGACAGTGAAAAGCTGAAAGTCTTTCCTTTAAGATCAAGAACAAGACAAGGGTTGAATGTTCCCAATACTTGTATTCAATGTAGTAGTAGAACTGCAAGCCAGAGCAATTAAGCAAGAAAAAGAAATACAAGGCAGCTAAATTGGAAAGAAATTTTTAAAGTGTCTCTGTAGACATGATCTTTTTTTTTTTTTTTTTTTTTTAGTTGTCAATGGACCTTTATTTTACTTATTTATTTATTTAATTTCTATATGTGGTGCTGAGGATCGAACCCAGGGCCTCACACATGCCAGGCAAGTGCTCTACCACTGAGCCACAACTCCAGCCCTGACATGATCATTTTTAAAAAAATATTTTTAGTTGTAGATGGACATAATACCTTTATTTATTTTTATGTGGTGCTGAGGATCAAACTCAGTGCCTCACATGTGCCAGGCAAGCCCTCTACCACTGAGCAACAATCCCAGCCCAGACATTACCTTATATGTAGAAAATTCTAAAGACTTGACCAAAAAAAGAAGAAAAAAGCCTGTTAGAATAAATTAAGTAGCAAATATAAAATTCACATAGAAAATCAGCTGTTTCTATGCACTAACAAGCTACAAGAGACATTTATAATAGCATCAACAAAATAATTAGGAATAGATTAAGCCAAGGACGTAAAGGATTTGTACACTGAAAACTAAAAAACACTGATGAAAGAAATCAAAGGCATAAATACATGGAAAGATAGCCTGTGTTCATGGCTGGAAGAATTGCTTAAATGTCTATACTATCCAAAGCAATCTACAGATTCAGTGCAAAATTTCAATAGTATTTTTCCCCCCACAGAAATATCCCCAAATTTATAAGGAACCATGGAAGACTCTAAATAGTCAAAGGAATCTTGAACAAGAAAAAGATGGATGCATCCTCTTACCTAACTTCAAAACACATTACAAACCTGTAGTAATTAGAGCATGGTATGGATAGGAGGTAGGGAAAATGGGGAGATGTTAAAGTGTATGAACTATCAGTTAAGATTAGTAAGTTCTGAAGATCTGTTGTATGGCATGATGACTATAGTTATTAATAATTCACTGTATGTTATTTTAAAACTATAAGAGATTAAGTCTTAAATGTTCTTGCCACAAAAAATGTTAAGTATGTGAAATGATGGATAGGTTAATTAGCTTTACATGATGATTTCACAATATGTATCAAAACATGTGATTACATGGATGAACCTAGAGGACAGTATACTAAGTTAAATAAGCCAGGCACAGAAAGACACATACTGCATGTTGTCTACTTATGTGTGGAATCTAAAAGTCATAAAAGCATAGTAGAATGGTGATTGCCAGGGTCTGGAGGGTTGGGGGACGTTGGTTAAACAGTACAGTTTGTTGTGCAGGATGAATAAATTCTAGAGTTCTAATGTACAGCATAGTGACTGTAGTTAATAAAGCTGTATTGTATATATGAAATTTGCTGAGAGTAGACCTTCAATGTTCTTACTACATACAGGAAAAGAGGTGACAAGATATATTTAATTAGCTTGATTGTGGGAATCATTTCACAATGAATACTTAACATCAGAACATCACCATCAGCTGGGTGTGGTGGCATATGCTTGTAATCCCAGTGGTTTAGAAGGCTGAGGCAGGAGCATCACAAATTCAAAGCCAGCCTCAGCAACTTAGAAAGGCTCTAAGCTACTTAGCTAGATCCTGTCTCAAAATAAAGAAATAAAAAGAAAGAGCTGGGGATGTGGCTCAGTGGTTAAACATCCCTGGGTTCAATCTCTGGTACCAAAAAACCCAAAAACTAATCATCATCAATATTTAAGATTTTAATCTGTCAATTATTCCCCAATAAAGGTAGAGAAAGAAAACGAGAATAAGGTAACTTTATCACATGCTATGATATGGATGAACTGTGAGGCCATGATCCTAAATGGAGAAAGTCAGTCACAGAAAGACACATACTGTATGCTTCTAATCACATGTGGTATCCAGTTATCATACTCACAGAATCAAAAAGTAAAACGGTGGTTACCAAAGACGAGAGGAGGAAATGGGAAGACAGCGCTCAATAGGTGGAGTTTGTTTTTCGAGATGAAAAAATTCTATAGATCTGTTGCATGACAATAGATACACTTTATACTACTGAACTGTACACTTGAAAATGAGTAAGATGGTAAGATGATGTATTTTGTTGTGCTATTATAATTTTAAAAAATTAAATCAACTTGTAGAAAGAAAGGTTTATTTTTGTTTATGATGTCAGTCCATGATCATTTGGCTCCATTGCTTTGGGCCTGTGGGTGAGGCAGAACATAACAATGGGGACTGCATGGTAGAGTGAACATGCTCTTTTTGTTAGCAGCCAAGAGTCAAAAGACAGAGAGGATAGGTCAGGGTATCAATATCCCCTTCATGGGCATACCCCCAGTGAACTAATTCCCTCCCATTAGGTTCCACATTCTAAAGTTTGCACCACCACCCAATTGTGTCATCAGCTGGGATGAAGCCTTCAATGAACCACTAAAAAGGGAGAACAAGATGTATTTTAAAAAATGAAATATTTCAATAGATGTCAAAAAAGAATGGTAGTGGCTACATGAATCTACATGTGATAAAAATTGTACAGAACTAAATAATCATATATACACACATGAGTGCCTATAAAACATACGAATGAGCTCTGTGAATTGCATTAATGTTCATCTGTCTGTTGCAATACTGAACTATAGTGATGCAAGATATTGCTACTGGGGGGAACTGGGATCTATGTATTACTTCTTACAACTCTGTGAATTTATAATTATCCCACAATAAAGTTCAATTAAAAAAAATCCCACCAATAGGGAATTGGTTTTCCATACAACTGAATACTCTAGAGGTTAAAAAACAAAAAATGATGTAGAAAGATTAAGCCAAAAACAAACCAACAAACAAAACTCCCCTAAACAGAACAAAAAAATAAAACAAAAAAAAGCAAGGTCTACATCAGTGGCTCGTATGCTATCCTTTTCCTAATAAAGAATTAAAAGTTAAAAAAAAAAAAATAGTATTTGCATTAAACTGAAAAGATACATAAGGAAGTAGTATGAGTACTTATGAGGGGAAGAATAGGATGCTAGGCAGAAGTGGGGCACAAAGGGATAGGGAAGGGTGCAAAAATAGTTCATACTACATATTATTTAAAAAAAAATTTTTTTAGATAATAGACCTTTATTTTATTCATTTATTTATATGTGGGGCTGAGAATTGAACCCAGTGCCTCACACATGCTAGGGAAGCACATTACCACTGAGCCACAACTCCAGCCCTATATATTATTTTGATTAAAGATCCACTATGAACTTCTTCAAACACTAAAGTACAAAATTTTTTTGACAAGTTTTTTTAAGTAAAAAAAAAAAAAAAAAAAAGAATTACTATAGAATACCCTTTAAAGAGGAAACAATTATTTTGGAATTCCTGACCAACATAAAAATATTTTAAAAGGACAATTATTTCAAGGCAGTACAAAATTTCTTTATTTAACCTCATTCTCACTTGAGCAAAGAATTTACCAAGCATTGTGAAAAGAGGACTATTCTAACATTAGGATATGAAGATTATAGATAATACCCTGCCCTTGAGTTCAAGATACTGAAAAATACCCAATCATCTTAAATGAATACAACTTCAAGTCCCAGATGATTCCTACCCTAAGACCCCTAAGTCCTGGGGAATGGGAAGTGGTCAAGGTTGGAGGTTGGAGATATATATCAATTCTTAGAGAAGATTCCTACTATTTGACAAAAGGAAACAAACTTTTGATATAAAAAGATGAATCTCAAAATAAGTTATTCTGAGTGAAGCCAAATCAAGAGAAAAGTGCTTTCATTTATATAAAATATAAACTAATACAGGAACAGAAAGATCATTTGGGTTATCTGGGGCTGCAGGGGAGGGGATTACACATGGATACTGGTAACTTCTGGAGGTGATGGATATGTTCATTGTCCTGGTTTCATGGGTGTGTCAAAGCTTATCAAATTTTATACTTTAAGTATATGCAATATATTGCATATCCCTCCCTAATATAGTAATTTAAAAAAAGCAACAACACCCCCACCCCCAAAAAAATTAAGAAAGGAAGGAACCAGGGCTCTTTGGACACATGGTCCATTCCAGGGTCAAGATGGGTGGGAACAGATTCCAGAAACATAATGACCAGTAAATACATAAGTAAAAGTACACAGAATTCTGGAGTATTTAACATGTTTTGTGATCACTTAGGGAAATAAAGGGAACCAGCATGAGTAGTCAATTATGAACAAGTCATGTTAAACTAACTTCATTTCCTGTTTTGATAGGGTTACCACAACAACAGGAGAATGACGCCAGAGTTGTGGTGAATTCAAGTCACATATGTTAAGCACTTCCCATCTTTAAGAATTTATGTTAGGATTGGAGGCACAATGAAATAATGATCCTGCTTGAGAACCTGCAATTCAGTGAGGAAAGGCGATAGGAACACATAATATAACACTTTTAGCATAGTAAAAGTACTTCTGAAACTCAAGAAGAATCTGGGCAGAGTAATTCCAAATAAGGGTAAGAATTAAATGATGACTGAAGTTTATATAAACCATATCCTAAAGGATATAAAAGCAAGGGCACAAAGAAAAGCAAGAAGAAATACATGGATGGGATGTGACTAGGACATTTTGTGGCAACAACTGGCCCTCACCAGACCATGCCCTTCTCATGAGCCCCGGATTTCCTTGCACCAAGAACTGCAGTAGATTTCTTATGCCCAGCAGCTCTCCTGAGAGCAGAATGTCCCTCCAATCTGTGCACCCAAGAGGTGGCCAATTAGCAGGTGTTCACAGGTATGCACTGCACATGAACTGTGCAGACTGGCAGATCCTATGCATACACACTTAAGCTCACAGTGGGAGATATTACTGTGGCTCAGAAGAGTAAAGGGTTGTGTTGGAGGCTTGCTCTCCTGAAAATGAAAGCACAGAACTCTAAGAAGCCTGAGAATTTTCTATTTGTGACATTCCAGGTCATTAAGAAGATATTTCTATTATGGTAGGAGGAAAGAATATTCTATTTAGTGTTTCTTAGCTTGACTTTAATGACATGTGGGCTCCATTTGTATCCTTGTCCAAGGCCTTGCAAACATGAGGGGCAGGCCTGGGTCTAGGAGGTGCAAAATGAAGATGGGACTTGAGGGTCAAGTTTTAACATTCTGATTTAGACATCTAAGGATGTCTGTGAGTGATTCAGATGAAAGAGATGATGATTCTGTTTTTCCAGAAGCTTAAGGAGAGATCAAGATAGGGAATCCTTAGAAGAAAAAACTGTTGAGGTGAAATGATAGCAGGAAAAGAGGTCTCCTGAGCAGTTAAGAGAAAAAGAAAACTTTTAAAGAGAGAAAAGGAAAAAAATGAATGAATAATGGACTGAGACCCCTTGTTCAGCTCCAGAGTCCATATGCTTTGAACCACACAGCAAGAACAGGAAAGTGTGCCATTTCTGAGGTCAAAGAAGGAAAGTATTTCAAATAGGAGAGATCAAGAAGGTAAGAACTGGAAAACACTCACTGAATCCTGTAACAACATGGCCTAAGTAAGAAAATGAACGGGAAGAGGGATAAGAGTATAAAGAGAACAGTTGACTTAAAAAAAAAAGTGACAGGCAAGGAGGGGGAAACAACAGGAAATTCCAGTAAACAAGGGAAAGAGGCACAGGGTGTTATGATGGCAGTGGGTGGGTCAAGGTTAGGGGGCTAGATGGGGTAAAAGAAGGCTCCCAAAGCAAACCAGGGGGATAAGAAAGTAGTCAATGCCAGGAAAAGGAGACACATGTGCAAAGGTGCAGAGTACCATGGAAACGTGGGGCATAGAGCACTTACAGAGACTCTGATACACTGGGGAGCATGGCAAGGGTTGAACTTGGAGATGTAAGTAAGGATCAGGACATATTTAGATGCCTACAATTTTATCTTGGGAATCTACCAAAGAATGTTAAGCAGAGTTTAAGCATGGCAATATTTTAATTTTTATAAAGTTCTCTTAGGTAGCAATTTGTTAAAAGAATGGAAGGGGGACAGCAGTGTACTCTGGAGGCAAGAAGTCCTTAATTTAGCTAACTCACAGTGACAGTATGGGTTATAGTTGTGGATAAGGGGGCCCAAGGCAGATTGCATTTTACAAACTTCATGTTTCCTAACTGGGTCCGGTTCAAATCGTCTCCAATTACACAAAATTCCTCAAGGGCAGAACTATATGTTTTGACTTGCTCAATTCTTTACAGCAGTTGTAACCAAATTTATGGGGGGAAAGAAAACTATGCTTATAATGCCTTACAGTAGATTTCTTAACAAAATCATGTAAGGAAGTCCAAATGCTATTAAAAAACAAACTACTGGCCACAGTTCTTGACAACTTGGCTTCTACCTGTCCTAGCTGCCTGCCTCTGGAAACCCATGATACTCAAAATAACAATAAGCCCAGGCCACAAGTCTTTCTCAGTGGCTAAGGATATTTCAAATGTAATCTTGGGCCTGACCCCCACACCTTAGGGACAGCTGGTCTTAGTGACTTGTTTCCATGGAATATTTGTTTGCTTTTTGTTTTTTGCAAAGGACCTTTATTTATTTATATGTGGTGCTGACAATTGAATCTAGTGCCTCACACATGCTATGTAAGCACTCTGCCACTGAGCCACAATCACAGCCCCTGTGAAATAGTTTTGAAAGGGAAAACACAGTTACTATGAAGTGGAGAAACCTAGTAGATACTACCTCAACCAAGTGACCCCTGCAATATGAGATACAAAGGGCATTTCACCTTGTAATATTCTTCCCCAAACACATAACCCAGCTAAAGTGAGAAAAACATCACACGACCCAAACTGAGGGGCATTCTATAAAATATCTAACTAATACTCTGACTCCATAAAACTGTCAAGGTAAAAAAAAACTGTCACAGATCAGAAGAGGCTAAGTAGACGTGCCAACTAAATGCATGTGACATCCAGATATGATTCTGGAACAGAAAATAGGACATCTGTGGGAAAACTGGTGAAATCTGAATAAAGTCTGAAGTTTAGCTAATAACAACATACTAGTGTAGGCTTCTTTGATAAATATTCTACAGTAATGTTAAATCTAACGTCAAGGGAAACAAACTGAAGGAGAGGCATATGGGGACCTTCCACATTATCTGCAACTTTCCTATAAATCTAAAATTATTAGAACCTAAAATTTTAATTTAAAAAGGTAGTCTACAAAACGATACCTCTAAAGCTGATGAAATAATTAGCATGTAGATAATTAGGGTTTAGCTGAATAACTAGAATAAATAATTTCACAGTTAGCTATTTTAAAGTATAAAAATGCAGGTGAATTTGATAGAATAATAATATTCCTAAAAATCTCACTGAAAACTTTACCTTTTTGACTTTTAAAAGTTAAATCCTACTTATTACTTGATTTTTGGTGGGTGGGTGGTACGGGGGATTGAATCCAGGGGTGTGCTACCACAGACCTACATCCCTAGTTTCCTAGTCCTTTGTATTTTTTGAGACAGGGTCTTGCCAAGTTGCTCAGGTTGGCCTGGAACTTGCAATCCTCCTCCTGCCTCAGTTTCCTGAGCAGCTGGGATTATAGGCATGGGCCACTGTTTCCAGCTCATATTGTTTAATATTTACCTAATACTTCCTATTGCCTAAATACTCTGCAAACTGAAATAAATAAGACATCATCCCATTTGCCTTTCTCCCTTTGAACATCCTTAAAATTAGAGATATTTACTGCAGCATGATCTAAAAGAACAAAACCTTCATTATCAAACCTAAGGATTAATCCTACATGATGTAGGATTAATAACAGGTCTTTGTGTACTCACTAAAATAAGTCCAAAGATACTATAGTTTAAAAATATTTATAAGAGGCAGTTCATAAAATAAACTAGGATGCTGGGATAACGGACTTAAATTTATTCCAATGGAAGGGAAAATAGCCAATACAGTGTAGGTTATATAAGACAAAAAGGCTTAAAATAAGAAAATAACTTGAGTTTTTTTTTTTGTTTTTTTTTTTAACAATTTAGGTTTTTAAAGGAGTTTCTAAAGTTCTAAATACTTTCAAAGGCTTCTGCTTTTAGCCATCATGGAAAAAAATTCACTCTCCTGTCTTATACAATTTATAAAGCAAAAACAAAAAACCATCCCCAAACCAAACATACATATACATATGTGTGTATGTGTGTGTGTACACTTTTCTGATACTGTAAAAGGCAGCACAGGACAGGAAGGTGAGGTCTGTGACTAATCCAGCTGGAGGATTTTCAGACTGCAATGTAGAATAGGAAAACTCAAATGGCATTTTCCTTGAGCCAAGGACAGAATTTGGGGTTTGAGAGCCCAAGTCAGTCAGAATTTGTGGGGCAGAGTACTGGAGAGATGAGAGCATCACAGAAAGAGCTGGGAAGATCTGCATGGAATTCCCAGAGTCTCATCAGAGCACATGCACAATGAAATTCCAAGGCTGAGCAAAGAGCAATAGGAAAGGAACAAGTGGAATAAGGCTGGGAATAATCTAGCCTTGGACTTCATCTCTATCAGTCACCCTAACACAGAGCATCAAATCGAATCCTTAGAAAGTTAATAACTTAGAAAGGTACTGCCTCCGTAATAGGATCAAATTAGTTTCATCAATAGCTATTTTAGACATGCCTAAGCATGTGTAAAATCCAAGTCTTAAAAGGATCAAACTGTTTTCAGACAACTGCTTCCCAGAGGGAAAAAAAAGTCCAAAAATATTTAAAGGAATACCAAAATAACTAGCATCTGATAATGTAAAGTTAATGACTGCATCCCATCAAAATGTACTAGTATTCCAAAAGTACAAAAATATGATCTATAATGAAGAGAAAAATTCACCCAAAATCCCACAAACCAACCCAGAAATAACAGAGATAACAGACTTAGTAGAAAAGAATATTAAGACAAGTTGGACGTAGTAATGCATACCAGTAATTCCAGCTATTTGGAAGGCTGAGACGGGTTTGCAAGTTCAAGGCAACTCAGTGAGACCCTGTCTTAAGGAAGGGAAGGAAAGAAAAGAAAGGGCTGGGGATATAGCTCAATTGTGTGCTTGCCTCGCAAGTACAAGGCCCCAGGTTCAATTTCCGGCACTGCCAAAAAAAAAAAAAAAAAAAAAAAAAATGTAGTTCAGAGGTAGAGTACCTGCTTGCCCTTAGTTCAATCTCCAGTACCAACCTAAATAAATAAATAAATAAGTAAAAGAGCTGCTCTAAATTTATTCCATTCATTAAAAAATATATAGGGGAGCCTGAACATGAGAGAAATGAAAAACACTTTAAAAAGTCCAACTAAAATTTCTAGAGATGAACATACAATGGTTGAAATTAGCAACAGATTATACACTGATCAAAAACTTGTCAAACTAAGACACAGCAATAGAAACTATCCCAAATCTAATACTTAAATGGGGTGGGAACTGGCGGTAGGCAAGCTTAAGCTACACTTAACTGGAATTTTAAGTATCTTCACATATACAAAATTTAAGGGAAAGTAAATACTTATATAAAAGTTCTACTATCAAGGAAAAAACAAATATATAAGTGTATAAGTGCTGTTTCAACTCTGGTTTTAAAACTAAGTAACAGATGTTAGTGAAAGTAACTTTCATCAAACAGACTGAGAACTTTGACAATGAAGTATTAGCCCAGACCAGTTTCAGATCCTAATGTCATTTATCTCTTAGATTATAAGAGAAAAAAAAATATTTTCAGATTTCCACTTGGACATGTAGGAATACTTTTTCACATTCTGGGCTCTGAGAAACATAAGAATCATGAGAAGAAATACTGTTTTTCTGTGAGGCAGTCATTGCTGCTCACCAATCCCCTGCTGTTTACCCCATTTGTCCACCATGATCACCCGCTGTCTGCCAGCATATCACCTACTTTTTTGAGAAACATAAGAATCATTTCAAATCTACTACCATATTTGCCAGGGAGACTGACAGAAGCAGTCCCGTTTGGAAAAAAAATATATAGTATGTGGAAGAAAAATGGCCTCTTCTAAATTGCCGGATAAACACTGTGCCTTTTGTAATTTAAAGGAACTAAACTTTATTCTTAAGACTTAATTCATCTGAATAGATTTACTTTTGTGGTACAATTCCTCTCTCTGATGTATTTCTTTGTTCATTCTCTTTCTTCTTTTTTTGGCAGTGCTGGGGATTGAACAGAGGACCCCTGGAATGCTAGGCCAGTGCTCTACCACTGAATTATACTCCCAGTCTACTTAGCTCATTTCTCATGTTAATTCCTATTCCATCATCTTTGAATTTACTTGCTTTTATCTACATGTATTTGGATCTGTCCCTGGCTCTGAAAGTAAACCACTAAAACCCTTCTCCATTGTAGGTAGAGCCTACACAAGCTCATGAGGCAGTGAGCCAACATGATTCTTCCAGCTGTACTTCAAATACTGTGTTCTTACACAATCTGTCTATGGTCATGCAGGCTGAGTAGCCATCTCCACACACAGGCTCACACTGAGGACTTTTCATGCCACCTATTCCTACAACATGTCTCTTTTCAATGCTATATTTACTACCATGTAGAATGCAACAACTGTTACACAGTTAATGTAGCACTTTCAAATCTTATTTCTCCTACATACAGACTCTTATTTTTGGTGTATTTTGTATGAGTCAAATGTGTACTCAGCAGCAAATAATATACATTAAAAATGTGAAGGACAAAGAATTCTTAGGCGTTTGAGGGTTTTATCTTACCAAAACTGATTGATAGGGTTGGAGGTACAACTTCATGGTACAAAAGCCCTGCATTCCATCCCCAGCACAGCAAAACACAAAAAAACAAACTACTTAAAACCTATCATACCTAATAAGGACTTCTGTAGATTGATGTTTTTTTTATTTTTTTTTATTTATTTATTTTTTTAAATTTTTTTGGAACTATGTATAAAGAACAAAAAATGTCCTGGTCATTTCTCATTGTGCTCTCACATAAAACTGATATATTACTGAAAAAAAAATTTTTATGAAAAATTCTTATTTGGTGATAGTCACTCTTTTTTTTTTTTTTGGTATAGTACTAAGGATTGAACCCAGGGCCTCACACATGATAGGCAAGCACTTTATCACTGAGTTATATCCTCAAACTTGTTATCCTCCTCAGGTTCCTAAACAGCTTGGACTACAGGTGTGCACAACTATGCCTGGCTAGTAATAGGTACAGTTTACTGAGTGCTGCTTATGTACTAGGCACTGTTTTATGTTTATATGTATGGACCTCTTTCAGAATGTAGTATTTTAAAGATGGCTCAAATGCAGGCAGAATTTGAGGGTTGGGGGACACCAGGATGGAACCCATGTTCTTGTACCTGCTAGGCATGTGCTCTATCACTGAACTAAATTACCAGTTCTTTCCTAAATTGTACTTTGAAATGGTGTGATGGTTTTTACCTTGAGATCCTTCTGCCTCAGACTCTCAATTAGCGGGGATTTTAAGGATGTGCCACCATGCCCTGCAAGATTTCAACACATACCTCATGAGAAAAACCTGCAGGTGCTAAAGAATGGAAGGCTGAGTACAAGAGCTGGACAGTTCAATATGGCTGGTGTTCATAACCTGTCTAGGGAAAGGGCAAAAGGTTAAGTCAGAGTAAAGATGGGGAGAAGTCTACAATTTTCTCTAGCAGTAATTTTCAGAATACTTACAACATTCCCTACTAGTAGTTAGATCTGCTGCTTGATCTTACAATTTAGGGCATTAACATAATACATAAAAATGCACTGAGGACAGCAATGAAAACAGAAAACTCCGTGGCCTCATAATTTTATATAAAATAAGGGAGATACAGAGACATAGTTATTAATACATATTAACACACTAACATGTAACTATATTATGTTATGATGGATGCTAAGGAAAATGCAAATAATATGGCTAACACCATTAGGGACAACTAGAGAAGTTGGTTTAAGTTAGTGGTTTAGAGAAGGCTCTTTCTTCTTAGAGAAATTAGAGGGGCATTTAAACAGGGAGGGACCTGAAGAATGAGCAGGAATTAGCCAAGCTGAGGGATGCCAGAGGAAGCAAGTTAAATATTCTACAAACAGGGAATGTGGAGTACTTGTGGATCTGTGAGAAGGCCATGGTTGCTAGAGTGTACCAAGCAGAAAGCATGGTTCCTGATGAGGATGAAGAAATAGGCAGTACCTGGCAATTATGCTAAGGGTTTAAGATTTGTCGTTAGTGTGCTTCTATTTTGAGTTAGGGATAAAAGTACTTTTATTTTTAAATGAATTCTTCAGCTTAGATAGGGACTGTAAAAAAAAAAAAAAAAAAAAAAAAAAGGAAATTGAAGCACTGTAATAGTATCAGTAAGAGGTAACAGAGTGCCCTGGATTAAGCAACAAACAGAACTGGCATTTTTAGCTGGTCAGTTCATTGTGTAAAATCATATCCACTGCAAGACAATTAGTATCCCAGACCCAAGGGTGCTATGAACCAGCAACACTCTCAAGTTAGTAAAGAATTTTAAAAAAGAAAAACTACACCTTTGATGGGAGTGGTAAAGCCTTTGGAGTGTACAAGATTGATGACAGTGGAGGCAGGAGATACCAAAGATAGAAAAGGAAAGGCTGCTGTGGAATGGCATTTAAGACCCTGCCATCAGGGTCAAAAATGAGTTGTGCAGATGGAAGAAACAAATTTGTAATACATAGCAATTTAAGAAGATACGAAAACTCTTATGACTTAAGAAAGTGGACAACTCAACATTAAAAATAGGCAGAAGAATACACACTTTCTGTGTGATAATAAACAAAGAAAATACAAACTAAACCCACATCTACAATGGCTAAAATAAAAGACTGACCATAGCAGGTGCTTGTCAGAATGCAGAAAAGCTAGAACTCTCCTACTGGAGCTGGGACTGCAAAATGGAAAACCATTATGAAAAAGAGTTGGACAGTTTCTGAAAAAATTAAATACATCTACCACACAACCCAGGATTGATTTCAATCCTAAGTATTTACTTCAGAGAAATCAAACTATATGCTCATAAAGATTTGTATGCCAACGTTTGTATGTGCTTTATTCTTAATAGTTCCCAAAGTGGAAACAACCCAAATGTCCACCAAAAAGTAAAGGGTAAATAAACTGGTACATTTATCCAATGGGACAGAATTCAGCAATAAAAGGGAAACACTACTGATAGGTGCAATAACAAGGATGAATCTGAAAAACACTATGCCAAGTGAAAGAAGACAAAGAGAGTACATTTTCCATTTATATGAAATGCTGGAAAAGCTGAAGATAATCTTAGTGATAGAAAGTTGATCTGTGGTTGTCTGAGGTACACAGGGAATGCAAAGGGACAGAGAGCGCCTTCTGGAGGTGATGTGAATGCTTTCTATTCATCATGGTGACAGTTATAAGTATGTCCATTTGTCAAGATTTCACTTAACTATACACCAGAAAAGATACGTTTTGCCACCCCCACCTTTTTGGGGTTAGTGGACTGAACCCAGAGCCTCATGCATACTGAGCACACACACTACCACTGAGTTAAATCCCCAGCCCTAAAAGATGCATTTTATTGAATATAAATTATACCTCAAAAGGTAATTTAAAAGTTTTTTTGAGCATGCTACAAAATTGTGGGATTGATTTCTTTTCATGCTTCATAAGCTCGTATTGAAGGCTATTCCAAGGGAAATGTTCCAAACAGGTTTTGAGTAATGGTAGTATCACAAGGATGAATGCCCAGCTTCCAACAGTCATTTCTAAGGTTTTGATATAAAATTTCTGGTATGTTCAGGTATTCTTCCCATTCTCCTAAGCAGTCATCTCATAGGAGAGGATCGATAATATCTGTGGATAATAAAGTTTGTCTAAATAAAGTGGGTATGTTATCATGTACAAGCAGTACATACTGTATATGTTGTTAGGCAACTAAAATGCTACCTATCAACTGTGAATGGGTTATTTTTAGAGGAAGCTATTAAGCTGTTCTCTAAGCTACCCATTTTGGTGAACTTTAATTATCTGCACACAAAACTACAGTACTTCGTTTCACAGATAAAAATTAACTTGTCTTCAGATGCTAAGTAAGTTAGACTGATCCAAATTAATGTTCCAAAAATAAGCAGGTAGATAATACTAATGACTTTTTTAAAAAAAATGTACTCACTGTTTAACTTGGTTCTCTTATTTATAATTCACTAGGTAAGAAAAAAAGCTGGTACAAAAGTTTTTTTTATTTTTTTTAAAGAGGGTACAAACCATTAAATGAGCAAATAAAAGTAAGTCTAAAGTCATTTTGGCTATAAAACCAATGCTAGTCAATGCTTTGTACTTACTTATAATTTTATATTTTAAGAGTAAATGCCCCAATACCATGTAGGTCTCATGGCTAAAAATTTGATGTCACTGTCACATATGCAATCTCTCCAGTAAAACTGGTCGAGAGCCTAGAGCATAAACAAATTTTGTTGGCTACCTATGCATTTTTCAATCTCTCCAGTAAAAAAAATAGAGATTAAAGACCCTGTCAAGGTTTCAATTCTGGCCCTATCCCTCACTAGCTGAGACATAACAGATTGAACAAACATCTCCAAGTAATCATTTGCTTGGCTAAAAAATGAGGGACGCTCAAGGTTGTGAGATTACAAAGGTAACCAATGTACAGCCTGAAAGACAACAGATCTTCAAAAACATTAAAAAAAAAAAAAAGCAGTATGGTCTTTTAAAAATCATTATTATTTAGTAATTTCCCATGCAATACTCTAAAAACAAAGTAATATCAGAAAAGAATACCAGACCTCAAATTAGGAGATCTCAGTTTTAGTCTTGAACCAGCCATGCTCTTCAAATATGCTCTGATAGTGCTGGCCTACATACTAAAAAGAAGATTCTAATATTCCATGTTCAGGCTTCTTTCTGAACATGGAAGTTCAAAACAAAAAACAGTATGTATATACAAAGTGAAAAAATAACCCACATTCAGTTATGCATATGTATGCATGTATACAGGCATAGGAAGAGAAGAACTGTAGTGACTTATATTCAGTAATGGTTCCACATACTTTTTTTTTTTTTTTGGGGGGGGGGGGTGCTGGGGATCGAACCCGGGGCCTTGTGCTTACAAGGCGAGCACTCTACCGACTGAGCTATCCCCCAAGCCCCTACATACTTTTTTAATATATTTTTTTTAGTTGTTCATAGACCTTTATTTATTTATTTATTTCTATGTGGTGCTGAGAATCAAACCCAGAGCCTCATGCATGCTAGGCAAGCTCGACCATTGAGCTATAACTACAGCCTCTCCAAATTTCTGGTGGACTGAAGTACACAAATTATTAAAGGAAGAAGCATAAAAAAACTAATATTTCTCTCCTTATGAACAGGAAATATTGTCTATTTTATCATATCAAACATTCCCTATCAGGATTTAGTACTGTGGCCATCAATCATCCTAAAAATCTATACCATCCAGCTTTATTTGAAGCATGCTAGGATAGTATAAAATCAGACTCAGCAGTCTTTACAATACAAACTCTCTAATCTAAAGCACTACTATTTAGAGGTAATTTTTTTTTTGTTTCTTAGTTATTTAATAATAGAGATATCTTTGTAATTTTTGTTTTGTACTTGTAATGAGAAAGGAAGGAGGTACCTCCCGAGTTGCTGGGATCACAGGCATGTGCCACTGTGCCCAGCTGGAAGGGGGGACCTTGTGAAGCCCATAAGCTACCCTCTTCTTGATCATTCCCCTACATTTCCTTCCTCCTTATTATACCTTCACTGGACAAGAATTTTAGTAAAATTCAGGTGAACCTGTCTAGCAGTGAGCTACGTGAACAGCTAGAAGTAATATAAACAAAGACTAAGAGCATCAAGTCTCTTCCTGTCCCAACTATTTAAAGACAGCAGCACAGGTAGCCCGATATGCCTCTGAACTGCAAGTAGAGTAAAAACATATATATATATCTTCATCACGACTCTATGAAGTATAACATCTATTTTACATATGAACAAACTGAAGCAGAGGAGGGGGTCAATTAACTTGTCCCTGATTACCTAACTAGTAGCTAACAGAAATGGGACTCAAATCCAGATGTACTGCCCTCCAAAGCCCATGTTCTAAACCACTATAACCATATAAGCACCAACAATCAATCCTTCACCACATATCCCTCTTGGTAGTGATGAACCAAAGTCAGACTGACAAGTCAAAAGAAAAGAAGTGAAGGCAAACTTATGTAAGGACAAAAATAATCCATCAAACTGATCATGATGACACAGAAGATATATTGCTTCCCAAAGTAGGCTCTCATATGGAAGAGTTCTGGTTATTTCAATCTTTTTCTTCAGGATAAGCCAAAATCTATCTCCTATGAAAGAGGCTATAAATAGCATGTGGGAATGGGAGAGCAGACATGAAAGCACAAGATATAAAGGCAATCCATACAAGGGGAGGTAAGAAAGGGAACCAAGTGAGACAAGCAAATTATTTTTCTCCCGTTTATATCAGCAGCCTGTGAGGAAGAGCACGACAAAAATAAACCAAATTCTACAGTAGAAGTAGAAAGATAATGCAACTCTGAACCTGGCTAGAACCAAGAGGTTAGCCAACAGAATCCACAGCAGGGCCAAAAAGGTCAAGTTGACTGTGAAAACCAAGTCAACCACTGGGCAAAGAGGGGAGGAAAACAGGGAGCTAATGTATGAAAAAAGAATGATCTACTTCATAAGAGCAAACTTTATATGCTTTTGTAAGCTGTACCCCCAGAGTCAAGTCCAAGGGTGAGAGGTTCAGACAGTGGTCTTCATCACTGAAACATTTTAGAGTGAAGAAATGCAAGTCTCTTATGAACTGCCTCACTGTCAAAGATATTAAACACCTGCCTCACACATGTGGAAAATGACTCTAAGATGGGGAAAATGTTCAAACTTGAAGTACATGGTATTAGCTAAACTGAAAAGAGCTGCTTGTACAACTACGCAGGTGGTAAGCTGTTATATAATAGAAGCTAAACTAGAAAAATGTAATGCATAATTATAACTTTAAAAACCAGTAAGAAAATCTCCAGTCAGTTCTAAAATCCTAATTTACTTCTTTGCATTAAAAAGTTTCTGTGGTTAGTTTCTTTTGTAATTCATCATGACAAAAGAGGAAGTAGGTAAGACAAGGAAGGCCCTGAACAAAATTTGATACTCATTCATATGTATGTGCAGTTTCAAAACATATGCAAGCAACAATTATATATTGCTGCTAGGAATGCAAACTGTACAACCCTTCTCAAGAATTTGGCAATACCTAACAAAATTATATATGTGTGCCTATCTTTTTTTTTTTTTTTGTGGTGCTGGGGATTGAACCCAGGGTCTTGTGCTTGTGAGGCGAGCACTCTACCAACTGAGCTATCTCCCTAGCCCAGTTGTGCCTATCTTTTGACATAGCAATCCCACCCATGGAATCTACTCCTAGGTTATAAACTTTCAAGGATATGAAAATGCATATATACTGGGTTATTCACTGCAGCATTATCTGTAACTGCAAAATACTGGAAGCCATTCAACTGCCCATACACTGGAGATTGGCTGAACATACCAAGATACATCCACACCATAGAGTGAGTATTCTGCAGCTATAAAAATGAATGAGAAGGATCTCTAAGAACAAGGAGGGAATTCCAAATTATACTGTTAAATGAAAAAAGCAAAGTCCAAAAGAGATGTATACTATTCATTTTTTATGTAAGAAAGAAGGAATAACAAGAAAATATAAATGTATCTGCTTATTTGTATAAAAGAAATATATATAGATAAAAAACTACATAGACTATTTACAGGAATCAGGAGAGAGGGAATGGGAATAAGGTGGTTGGGATAAAGAAGGAAGCGACATTTCAGAGCATGTTTCATATACAGCTATGACTCAAAGAATTACAGTCATGTATAAAACCATCCAGGATATGGGAAGAATCTAAAATGGAAACAAATGAAACTAACTGTACTACAAATAAATAACAAAATCACGCTTAAGGGCATAAGGATAGAACTTGTAAGACAGTATTTTAACTGGAGACTGTAAAGTGAAAGTCATAAATAACTGAACCATATGCATATCCTGTAATCTAGTTGGTGAATTTGTCTCTCACATGTCAGGTTAGCAATTTTGAAACTATATAGAGGGAGGGAGTGAGGGAGGGAGGGAGGGAGGGAGGGAAGGAAGGAAGGAAGGAAGGAAGGAAGGAAGGAAGGAAGGAAGGTAATGAGAGCCAGGTTGACTAAAGAAAGTGGGAGGATTAAAATAGTGCTTTTAGATTAGAATCTGAGCTGTCAGTGGTGTTATCTGAGATATCAGTAAGAACTCATAGTTTCTTTAAGAAAGAAACTTTGTTTAGGAAAGAGAGACACAGAAACAGAGACATGCAATATATGGGTTAGTACACATACATATATATCCCAAACTGTCTGCTGAGAAGACCTGGAAATCTCAGTAGCGATAAACAATATTTAAGATCTTATTCAAGAAAAGGATGGGGCTTACTGAAAGGACCCAAAGGTCAACCAGAAGACTCAAACAAAGGGTGAAGTTGTAAGGATTTGAACAACAAAATAAATAACAATAGCACTGGGTTATAGCCCATAGAACAAAACGAATATCCATAAGTCTATACTTTTCATACAAAAGGAATGAGGGAATGTTAAAATCAATAGGCACCAGTAGGCAAATACCACACGTTTCAGACAAGATCTATGGATGGATGCCAAAATTAGTGAGTGAAAATGTGATCACTATCTCAATGTATGTACCCTAGTTATTCATTAATTACAGAAGGGTAAACAGGTAGACACCACCAAGTGATTCAAGTTAACATCTTTAGGAATAAGACATATCAAATCACAAACTCTCTAATATATAAGAAGGGTACAACATCACCTTTGTGGTATTCTTGCATAGAAAATATGAATAATCTTACTCTAATCATGAGAAAACATTAAACAAACCCAAACTGAGTCTATAAAGTAACAGTTCAGTATTCTCCAAAAGTACTGTGGTAGGCTGGGGCTGTAGCTCAATGGTAGAGCACTTGCCTAGCATGTGTGAGGCCTCGAGTCCAATCCCTAGCACCATGGGGCAGGGGAATTTTTGGTCATGAAAGTAAGGGAGAAAACTGAAGAAATGTCATATTTGAAAGAGACTTCAGAAGATACAATAGTTAAATGCTACATGGATCCTTGGAAAAGAAAAGTGTCATTAGTTTGTTACTAGTTAACAGTTTCGAACCAGGTTTAAAATTAATGGTTTTGGTGAACTTCATAAAGAAAAGGAAATGGGAAGGAACGTTATGAAAAGAGGGAAAGAGAGAGAGGATGTAGAATAAATCCAGGACAAAAGATACTCAGGGGCTGGATGTAGCTCAGTTGGTAGAGTGCTTGCCTCACATGCATAAGGCTCCGGGTTCAATCCCCAGCACCATCAAAAAACCAAACAGGGCTGGGGAGATAGCTCAGCTGGTAGAGTGCTTGCCTCGCAAACACACGGCCCTGAGTTTGATCCCCAGTACTGCAAAACAAAAACAAAAACAAAAACAAAAAAAAAATCAACAACACCTCAGTTTAGGGTCCAACACAAAGTAAATGTTCCATGTTTTCGACAGGTACATAAAAAAAAAGGGGGGGGGGGGGGCTGGTGATGCAGCTCAGTGGTTAAGTGCCCCTGGGCTCAATTTCTGGTATGTATGTGTGTATGTATGTATAAATAAATAAGGAAATAGGCAAAGTTATGATGGTAGGAAGTTACTTGCTGCTCTGACCCAGTGGTTCTCAAACTTGGTTATATACTAGAAGCACTGGGAGCTTTAAAAAATCAGGATGCAGGTTCCTCAAAAGACTAGAAACGATTCATGTGACCATCTATACCATTACTTGATATTTACCTTAAGAATTAAAGTTAGCATATATTATAGTGATACATGCATACCCATGTTTACAGCCACCAAATTTTGGAACCAGCCTAGGTATCCATCAGTGAATGACTAGATAAAGAAAATACGGTGCATATATACCCAATGGAGTTTTATTCAGTCATAAAAAGGATAGAAATATGTCATTTGCAAGAAAACGGATGGAATATGAGAACATTATATTAAGGGAAATAGGCCAAACTCAGAAAACCAAGAGTTGTATGTTTTCTTCCATATACTGGAAGTTAGAGAGGAAAACAAAAAAACCCTACCAAAAAAGGTCTGTGTGGGGGACCTCATGAAAATGAAAGAGAAACCAGTAGAACAAAGGCAGGGGACCAGGGAAGGGAGGAAAGAAGGGAAAGAAGGAAGTACTGGGGAATAAAACTGACCAAATTTTATTGCTATATTGTGTGCATGTACAAATATATAATAACAAATTCCACTATTATGTATAATTACAATGCGCTAATTTAAAAAAAAGAAGAGAAAATACTTGATCTCACATTCAGAATTTCTAACTGAATTGTTAGGCTGCAGTCTGTGCACTGGGATTTTTAACTTTTAAAGGACCCTAGTGACTGTGATGTTCAACCAAGATTGAGAATCATTTCTCCAGCCATTTTTTCCTTTGCCCACTTTTTCCTAGGACCTAATCCCATGGTTTAGTTCTACTGTGTGTGAGAAATAGAAAAGTTTGGTGGTCCATTTCAGAATATAATATTTAGCCTTAATAAGAGATAATCACAGCCATTATGAGATCCAATTGTAGCCATTTTAACTACAGCTCTTCTCTTTGCCCACCCCAATTTTAAAATTAGCCTACAATGTTGACTGTAACCCAGAGCTGCTCCTATCAGAGCAAGGGGAAGTGCTGTGTTGGGGATTAAAAACAGGGAGACTGCCCACCAAGTGTGCTTGTTTGTCAGACTTTCTTTGGTAGCATAGCCTTCTGCAGAAGGAAAATCTGCCTTGCCAAGCTATTTCCAAGCACGTTTGACTCTTTGTGGCACTCTGGTATGTCAAACATGGGAACACTCTCCCTACAGAACAGACAAGCAAGAGAACATAAATTGTCTCAATCTTCCTTAGGAGCTTATCGCCTTCTCCTACCTACCAGTATTAACTTTTTCACATCTATTGACTGAACAAAACTTGGAAGTGGAGACTGGAAAAAAAAAAATTTTTTTTTAAACAAAGTTCTCCCAGGTGACTTTCTGTGACCTTTCAGGGTACCTGGCTCAATCCACATCACCCTCAGCCACAGGAATCTACCGCAAAGGTTCATCTATGGCCTTTGAGAATACTGCTCGTGGCAAGGTACCACCCATCCCAGACAGAACCCACGTAAAGCTAAGCAGGGTCAGCGAGCTCCTTTTCCCAGAGCACCTGGAGCTAGAACACAGATTAAGCATACACTAGAACACAGGCTGGTAAAGGGATGTCTGTCTGGAGTGCTGAGGATTCTGGGATGGGCCACGTGTACTTTGGGATTATTCTGCAGATAGAAAGGAGTAAGGAGGAAAGAGCCGTGTGCTGTACAAACAAGCCCTGATGCTCCTGAGAGGGCAGAGACACTGCTTTGTTTTTTGATAACTTTCCAATTTTTTAATCTAATCCTTCATGCTTCAGATCATGACCTGATGATGTTCTGTCCTTCAAAAGTCTGGGAATGGGCACAAAGGATCCTCTAAGAACTTCAGAGATCCACAAGAATGTTGTAGAACACTGGTCAAGCAGAACTATGAGTGCTGGTGAAATTACACAAATTTTTCATTGCTCAAATTACTGTGGTGACTCTGATATCAGTTCCTTTCCTTTTCTCTCCACATTCTGTGCTCCTCACTTTTATCCTGGAGCATGAAATACAACTGTTCCTAAACAAAACCAAAGACTTAAACATGAATACTTCCAGAGACAGTGGCAATGTTACAGCTTTTCACTTGGCCCCAGAAGACAACCATGCCCACAACACTAACCTGTACACATTCAGAGTGACAGAAATCGCCAGGACAGCTGCTTGAACTCTTGCAGTCTTCGCTCACTCCACAAAACCTACTGAGTGATAAGTGATGTGTATCTGAAGAAATAACTTTAAAACTATTCTTTTGAGTCAAGTTACAAATCTTGTTCTTGGAAGTCTTGAAACTTGAATTCAAGTTCTTATACTGTCATGGCTCTGTGCCTTGAACAACACTCTTTACCTTGCTGAACCTCAATATTTCTCCTGTAAAACAGAAGGTATACTTCTTTTTCACATGTTGGTTATTTGGAAGAATAGCTAAGAATGTGCTTCATAAATTTAATGCAAATATAATAATATCACTGCCACTTGGAAGATTTTTACTATATCCCATCCCCTCAACTATAATTTTCCCTTGTTATTTTATCATTTGACAGTAATCATTAAATAATTCAATAATCATGATTACCTTATTTTTCAGGTGGTCATTATAAATTTTGCATTTATTTTCCTGTTGCATCATTAAATATAAAATAATTTTTTTTTTTTTTTTTTTGTGGTGCTGGGGCTTGAACCCAGGGCCTTTGCATACACTCTACCAACTGAGCTATATCCCCAGTCCAGTAATGCCTATTTTTTAGAACACAGTAGTCAAAGTCCAACCATTGAATCAAAGTGGCTTAGCCAAACCTACCCACTGAGAGAATTAGGTCATACCCTGGTCTTTATCTCTGAATTCCATTTTCTTTCCATTTATACAAGAATGTGCCCAAAAAGTCTTACACAATGGAATTTTAAGAAGAGCTAAGTGACAAAAGGCACAGAATGCCTCCTCCTTCAAATCCCAACAAAATAAACATGTTATAAACAAAGAACAAAGATAAGACTAGACCACAAGGAACAGAGTGAGCAAATTATAAAGGGCAACCCAGGAGTGGTAACAGATCATAAAGACCCAAGAGAATCAGGCTTGGTAGAATCTACACTCTACATTTAAATGGAGACAAAGATGGAACAGGGCTAACACACTACAGTGAGGGTGTTCCATGAAAGGGGAATGCAAAGTAACAACAGGTTAGAATAAATATGCAGAATTATGACACCTTAAAAAAGAACTGAAAACACCTCCGAAGGCAGCAAATAGAAGAAACAGAGAAGGAACAGGATAAAAAGATGAGTCAAGCAGAATATACATTATAAAATGATCAATAGTAATTTGATAGAAACCAGATAGAATGGGCAGAGGAATAAAAGTAAAAATCAGAGCTGAAAAACAAACACAATTAATCCATGGTAAGGGAGGCTCACAGAAAAAGAACTATTTATAAATCACAGTAAAGAATATAATCATATAGTATTTTTCAAATTTGAAAATATAGGGGTTAGGGGTTGTGGCTCAGCGGTAAAGCACTTGCCTTACACGTATGAGGCACTGGGTTCGATCCTCAGCACCACATAAAAATACATAAATAAAAGTATTGTGTCCATCTACAACTAAAAATATTTTTTTTTAAAAGTTGAAAATAAAAGCAAAGAACATCAATGATGAGAATGAAGGACCACTGTGCCTAATAGGGGTTCAGAGGCAGAGGCTTACAAAGGGGGAGAATAACAAAACCTAAACAGCAGGGGAAAAAGTGGGTGGGGAGAAAGGCCTAGAATATAGAAAGAATGAGAAGATAATACATACCTGCGCCTAATAAAATTAAGTGAGATGGGCTGGGTTTGTAACAGCAGTGGAACACTTGCCTTGCATGTGTGAGGCACTGGGTTTGATCCTCAGCACCACATAAAAAAATAAATAAAATAAAGGCATTGTGTCCATCTCCAACTAAAAAAAAAAACAACAAAAAAAAGATGACTAAAGCTGATTTTATGACACCCATGCCAAAATAGTAACTCATGACTCATGAAAAGTCCTGATACAAAAACACAGATAAATAAGTAAGTTAGAATACGAAAGTTAACACATATGTTCAGCAAAAGGCAAGTAGCACAGGTTTTCTGCACTGATTAAGGAGACAGGGGTTGACTGCTAGAGGATGGTGGGGAGGAGGAATGGAAAGAGACAGGTTACAGGGTTTCTATTTGGAATGATAAAAATGTTCTGGAATTACATGGTGGTGGCGGTTATAAAACTGAAGATAATGAAAATGAGTGAATTATATGCCTTTAAAAGGGTGAATATTTCTGACATGTGAATTAATACAAAAAGAAAGAAAAAAAAGTATGGTCTCTTTAACCCCACCCCACCCCATTCCCTGGTGATTTTTATCACTATGTCAAATGCTAACACTTAAGAATTTAAGGTGAGAAATCCCTTCACTCTGGACAGCCAGTAGAAACCAAATTAAGGCACAAGAACTTGGAGCAGGGAGACAAATTGGCTTTGAGTTTT
The DNA here is from genome assembly GCF_902686455.1 of Sciurus vulgaris. NCBI lineage: Eukaryota > Metazoa > Chordata > Mammalia > Rodentia > Sciuridae > Sciurus > Sciurus vulgaris. The sequence continues at coordinate 123,228,552 of NC_136468.1, read as the reverse complement.
GAGAGAGGCCCAAACTGAAAGAAATGGTAATTAGATGATACTTTTTATCATGGCCAACCCACTTTGCCAGTGTAGGAAAGCTGACAAGGAACCAAGGCAAAAGTCCTGCTAAGGAATTAAAAAGTAGACATCTGGGAAAAACAAAAATAAATTTAAAATGCTCAGTGCTGTTAAACAAGACCAAAGGAACAGATTCCAGAAAGACGTACATAAATACGTATAAGTTAAGAATGACTATGTGAAAAGCAATTAGTAAATATTAATAAAACAAACTATTAAAAGGGAGCAAAATAAGTATCCCAAATGTAGCTCTTTTATTCACAATGAATTCTGTAGAGGTTAAAAGCCTAAATTAAAGGTTAAAAGCCTTAGTGTATTTTCAAATTCTGAAGCAATAAAAGAACACAATGAAGAATTAATGAATTTGGTTATATAAATACTTTAATGATTTTTCAGGAAATAAAGATTAATACTGAACTTCTAATGAGCAAATAGTCCAATAATTGGAATACAGTTAAAATATCAGATAAATGAGTAAAACTTAGAAAAAAGGTTTACTTTACAAATAAACCCCAAATAAGGCAACTAAATAGATTTTTACCTACAAATATATGCTACTACCTACTCTTCAATTACAAGTAAGATTACCATGTTGTTACAGAGGGAACAGGAAAAGCACAGAGGAATTCTCTTAAAAATTAATGGCAGCCCTCCAAAGACAAGGCCTAGAAATCACCATATGACTCAGCTATACCACTCCTTGGTATTTATCCTGAAGAATAAGGTCATCATACTACAGTGATACATGCATACCCATGTTTATAGCAACAGAATTCACAATAGCTAAATTATGGAACCAGCCTAGCTGTCCATCAGTGGATGAATGGATAAAGAAAATGTGGTATATATACACAGTGGAGTTTCATGCAGCCATAAAGAAGAATAAAATTATGTCATTTGCAGGAAAATGGATAAAACTAGAGACCATTATGTTAAGAGAAATAAGTCAATCTCAGAAAGTCAAGGATTGTATGTTTTCTCTCATATGCAAAAGCTAAAAAGGAAAAAGGAAAAGAAAGGTGGAGGGGGATCTCATGAAAATCAGAGGGATATCAGTAGAGGAAAGGGACCAAGGGGTGGGAGGTAGAGAGGAAAGAAGGAAGTGCTAGGGAGTGATATTAGCCAAACTATATTTTTATACTGTGTGCATGTACAAAATGTAACAACAAATCCCATCATTATGTAAAACTATAATGCACCAATCAAAAATGTGGAAAAAATTAATGACAGTTAAGTTTAAATGCTATTTCAGGACAGAAATCTGGTCACACAGTACAAAAGCATTTTTCTTTCTCTGACCTGGTTATCCCATTTTGTGCTGTGCACATGTACATGCACATAATATAACAAATTCTAAGAAAATTATTCAAAAAGTGGTGGGGGCTGTTGTACTAAAAATATTTATAGCTGCAATCTGAATGCCCAACAACTGGGTAACAGTTAATCTAGTTTTAGTAGAATTTAATGTTATGTTGACATGACATGTTGGATTCATAGATATATGAAAGGGGGAAAAAGGGGACACAATGGCATAGCGTAAGCATTAAAATAGGTTTAAAATAACAAAAGAAATCCTGTTGAGAACATGTCCAGCACAGCAAAGGGAGCTTTAACTTGAAGTAGGAGGGAGAAGATAAAACAGACAGGGACCTAAAGGAGAGACAAGGATGCCTTGAAGGGAAGTGGAGGTTTTGTTTTGTTTTATTTTTAGGACTGGAGAGTCATCAGCCCCTAGGAATTTGGATGAGGTCACCCAGAGAAATTGTATGGAACACAAGAGGACCCGGAGAACCAAGAACAAAGAGCCCAAAGACTTAGTAAAACTAAAGGTGCCTCAGCAAAGAAGCAGAGGTTGAAAGTGGTTCAGAACATCAAATGCTCAAAAAAAAAATCACAGAATCTGCTTGGGTGGGAGGAGGGGTGGAGGTAATCAGGAAAAAGTCACCAATCCAGAAGAATCTAAGTCGAGGAAGACTATCACATTAGAAGGTGAGCAATGCCAGTTGACAGTGGGTTTGGAGAACATCTGGCAGCAGCAAACAGAAGAGGCAAGCTCAGGAGCACTAGAAAGAACTGCAGTACAGATAATTCCTGAAAGCAACTGGTTGTGAAGGGAACAGGGCATACTCTACTCTGGGGTAAGACCTGGGAAAATTCACGACTAAACATCTGGCAGCAGCAAAGAGAAGAGGCAAGCTCAGGAGCACTAGAAAGAACTGCAGTACAGATAATTCCTGAAAGCAACTGGTTGTGAAGGGAACAGGGCATACTCTACTGTGGGGTAAGACCTGGGAAAATTCACGACTGGATAAAGTAACAAAAACTGATATTTTATTAAGTGTTTTGCAGCAAAAGGCTTGTTTTGGTTGAAGAATCATTTGTGGGGGCGGGGGAGGACTAGAAAGATACTGGTCAAAGAATTCAAAATTTTTAAAAATCTTTTATGATAAAAATGTCTAATACAATTTCAGAAAAATTCCAATATGGTTTTCAAATAATTAAATAAAAGATGAAATCCTAACAAATCCTCAGAAAAATCCTTGGAAAGCCATTTAAAACTTTAGTCCAGATCATCTCAATAGGCTCAAGCAAAAGTATTTGTCAAAAGTCTTTCAAGTTAAAAATGCTCAAAGAATCAACAATGTGAAAAGAGAGCCTAAAGAGGGGGAGAAAATCTTTTCCACACACACTTCAGACAAAGCACTCATCTCCAAAGTTTATAAAGAACTTTAAAAACTTTACACCCAAAGTACAAAGAAACCAATCAATAAATGGGCTAAGAAACTGGGCAGACACTTCACAGAAGATATACAGGTGATCAACAAATATATGAAAAAGTGCTCAGCATCCCTAGTAATTAGAGAAATGCAAATTAGAACCACCCTAGGATTTCATCTAACTCCAATTATAATGGCTATTATCAAGAATACAAGCAATAATAAGTGTTGGTGTGGATGTGGGGAAAACGCACACTCATACACTGCTGATGGAGTTGCAAATTGGTACAGCCACTCTGGAAAGCAGTATGGAGACTCCTCAGAAGGTTGGAATGAACTCACCATTTGACCCAGCTATCCCATTCCTCGGTTTATACTCAAAGAACTTAAAATCAGCATACCACAGTGATGCAGCCACATCAATGTTCACAGCAGCTCAATTCATAGCTAGATTGTGGAACCAACCTAGATGCCCTTCAATTGACGAATGGATAAAGAAACTGTGGTATATATACACAATGAAATATTACTCAGCCATAAAGAAGAATAAAATTATGGCACTTGCTGGTAAATGGATGAAGTTGGAAAATATCATGCTAAGTGAAATAGGCCAAGCCCCAAAAACCAAAGACCGAATGTTTTCTCTGATAAGTGCATGACAATACATAATGATGGGGGGTGGCGGGCAGAAGAGAAGAATGAAGGAACTTTGGATGGTGTAGAGGAAAAAGGGGTGGGAGGGGGTGGGGATGGAAAAACAGTAGAATGAAACAGACAGTATTACCCTATATATATGTATGATTACATGAATGATGTGGGCATACATTGTGTACAACCATAGAAATGAAAAGTTGTACCCCATTTGAGTACAATGAATCAAAATGTGTCTGTAAAAATTAAAAATATTTAAAAAAATACTCAGGGAACTAGGAATGAAAAGGAAAGGACACCTACCAAAAAGCTCCATCTAACATTGCACTTAAAATAGTGAAAGATCAGAAACAAGACAAGGAAGTGTGCTCTCACCACTTTTTAACACTATACAGTGAGGTTCTGGTCAGTGTAATTAGTCAAGAAAAAGAAATGGGGCTGGGGTTGTGGCTCAGTGGTAGAGCACTTGCCTAGCAAGTGTGGGACACTGGGTTTGATCCTCAGCACCACATATCAATAAATTAAAGGTACTGTGTCCATCTATAACTAAAAATATTAAAAAGAAATAAAAGGCTTCCAAATTGGAAAGGAAGATGTAAAATTATCTCTTTTTGTAGATGACACAATGTTTTATATAGAAAAATCATAAGAACCCCACTAAAATTAGAATAAATAAGTTTCAGGAAGGTTGTAGAACACAAGATAAATATACTAAATATATGGTATACAAAAACAGACTATAGATGCATACAATCCATCAAAAATACAATTAAGAAAATAATTTCGCGGGCTGGGGAGATAGCTCAGTCGGTAGAGCGCTTGCCTTGCAAGCACAAAGTCCTGGGTTCGACCCCCAGCACCACAAAAAAAAAAAAAAAAATAATAATAATAATAATAATTTCACTTGCAATACCATAAAAAAAAAAAAAAAAAAACTAGGGTTGGGGTTGTGGTTCAGTGGTAGAGCACTTGTCTAGCATGTGTGAGGTACTGGGTTTGATCCTCAGCACCACAAAATAAATAAATAAAATAAAGGTGTCCATCAACAACAAAAATATTTTTAAAAAACTACTTAGGAATACATGTAACAAAAGTAGTATAAGACTTACACTCTGAAAATTATAAAGTATTACTGAAATTATTATTTATATAAGCAGAAAGACACTCATGTTCATGGGTCAGAAAATTTAATGTGGTTTTAAGATGGCAATATTCCTCAAGTTGGTCTACAGATTTCAATGCAATCCCTACTAGAAGTCAGCTGACTTCTTTGTAGAAGTCAGTAATCTAAAGCTAAACTTTATATGGAAAATAATCTTGCAAAAACAAGAATGAAGTTACAGACTTGCAGTACTGAGTTTCAAAATTTATTTCAAATTAAGTAATCAAGAAAATAATCCAGTCATCGTTATACTGGCATGAAGAAAGAGAGATCAATGGAACAGAACTGAGTCTGGAAATAAACTTATCTGGGGTACCAAGACTACTCAATGGGAAAAGGATCATCTTGTCCACAAATGATGCAGAGACAACTGGATAGCCACAAGCAAAAGAATGAAGTTGAACCCTTACCTCACACAACATAAAATGAATCAAATATCTAAATGTAAGAGCTAAAACTAGAAAACTCTTTGAAGAAAGCACAGGGGTAAAACTTCATGACCCCAAATTTGGCAAATGACTCTTAAATATACATGGTACCAAAAGCAAAAGCAACAGAAGGTTGGAGGGAGGGGAAGGTAAATTGGATTTGATCAAAATTAAAAACCTTAAAACCTTTTGCTTCAGGGAAGGGGATATAGTTCAGTTGGTAGAGTGTTTGCCTTACATGCACAAGGCCATGGGTTCAATCCCCAGCACCACAACCACCACTACCAAAAACACCCCTTTTGATTTAAAAGGCACTATCAAATCAGTGAAAAGACCACCCACAGACTGGGGGAAAAAAAATCCAAATTATATATCTAATAAAGAACTTGTATCTAGAGTTTATTTATTTGTTTATTTGGTGCTGAGGATTGAACCCAGTGCCTCACATGTGCTAGGCAAGTACTCTATCTCTGAGCCTCAACCCCAGCCCTAAAGAATTCTTAAAACTCAATAAAAAGACAAATACTCTAATTTACATATAAAGTTACATTATGCTAAATGAAAAGGTCATATACATAATGTCTTTTATATGAAATATTCAATATAAACATTTATTCAGGTCACTGACATTCTCTTGAAAACAGTAAAAAATTTAAAACGATCACTTAAATATTTTAAAAGATAAACTTATTTAAAAATAGATTTTTTCAGAAAAATTAAGAAGGTAGGAGTTTCTCCATATACCCCACATCCAATTTTCCTTGGCACTGATATATTTGTCACATTTAATTGACCAATACTGATACATTATTATTGATTAAAGCCCACACTTAATTCACATCCTAAGTGTTTACCTAAAGTCCTTTTTCTTTTCTGAGGATCCCATCCAGGATATAATATTACATTTAATTGTCATAGCTCCTTACCCTTTTATGAGCTGTAACAATTTCTTATAGACTCTCCTCTTTTTTAATGACTATGACCACTTGGGGGAGGATTGGTCAGGTATTTTTTGGACTGTCCTTCAACTGGGATTTGTCTGATGTTTCCTCATAATTAGACTGGGGTTGTGGGTTATGATGACACCGTACAATTACTTGGTTTAAGAAATATTTTAAAAATTTTCTATGAAAAAAGGGTACACTTGGGGGAAAAATACATACACGCACATAATTAATTTTTTAAGCTCCCTACTGTATTTACCAAAAGTTCCTTTGAGAAAAGAGTTGTGTCTAACTGCCAAATATGCACTGCTGACTGACAGCATACCAAACACAGGCACAAGACCAATCAAAACAAGTCCTCTACTTCATGCCCGACAGGATCAATACTATCAAAAAATGCAGAAAGAGGTGGCAAGCATGTGAAGAAACTGAAATCCTTATATACTGTTGGTAGGAATATAAAATGATACAACCACTGTGAAACTTAGTGTGATTATTCCTCAAAAAAAAAATTAAAAATAGAATTACCTTATGATCCAGCAATATCACTTCCGGGTAGATACTCAAAAGAATTAAAAATAGATATTAGAGAGATATCTGTACACTTATGTTCATAGCAGCATTAATCACAACAGGTGAAAGAAGGAAGCAACCCTAGTCCACAGATGATGAATGGATTACAAAAATATGGTCTGTGGGCTGGGGATATAGCTCAGTTGGTAGAGTGCTTGCCTTGCAAGCATAAGGCCCTGGGTTCGATCCCCAGCACCGCAAAAAAAAAAAAAAAAAAAAAGATCTGCATATATACAATGGAATATTACCCAGCCTTATAAAGGAAATTCTGACATGCTACAGCATGGATGAACCCGGAGGACATTATGCTAAATGAAACAGGCTAATCATAACAAGCCAAATTTAAAGAGAAAGTAGAATGGTGGCTGACAGGGACTAGGTGAAGGGGAAAATGGAGAGTTGTTTAATAGTATAGAATTTTAGCTTTGCAAGAAGAGTTCTCAACGTGAATATACCCAAAACTACCATGGTGTATTTTATGTCACATGTTTACTATGATCAAAAAAAAAAAAAGTTCCATGAAGTTATCTGTTTGCAGGTGTCTAGCCTATGCCCCATAGTCATTCAGAACCTCTAGCCCTACATTGGGATACAAAAAATTGCCCTTAGGATTACATGGTGATTTAGTTGATGTAGTCATTCCAACACTCAAAAGGCATAATCCCTGTCTCACCAAAGAGTAAAATGAGACTCTGAGAAATTAAATGACATGTTGTAAATCATCCAGCTTTTAGAGCCAGAGCTGAGATTTCAAATGCAGTTTTCAAAATTGATAAATGGGATGTTTCCTGCTGCTTGTAAAGAGGCTTAAAGTTTGTTCCTTCATTCACAAATTCAAATAACATAGGGAAGTGAATGGTAGTATCAGGAAAGGTAGAGATGATTATGAGGATGGCACAGAGCCTCAAGGCACCATTACTATTATTACAGATTACTATTATTACAGTCTGCCTGATTTGGCAAATATTTATGGAGTACCTACTACTATGTACAATGCTTGCACTAGGTGCTGGAGATAGAGCAGGGACAAAGTGCTCCCTCTCAAGGAGCTTAAAAGGAGTGGGGGCAGTCCTTTATTCTTATCTAGCAGACTTCCAAGTACACAAAAGTGGTCCCAAATATACCTCATATACCACATATTCCAATCCTCCAATACCTCATGCACTCATGATAGACACCTAACCTCAGTACCTACCTGATTCAAAAGGTAAGGTTACCTGGCATAAACCTTTGTTTTTTCTCTTGGACTGAGGGGGAAGAGCTTCTCTGTCTTTCCCAGCAGTGATCTCACAATATGCATGATTGTACTAGAGATGATAGAGACTCGTTCCTTCTTTCTTTCTGGGAGCCTCTGCCCATGACTATCCTTTCTAATACTGTTAATCTAGTCAACGAAAACAGAAGATTTCTCCCACTGGTACAAAAGTCTATGCCTCCTATAGGACGGTCTCTTTTAAACTTCTTAAATAAAAATGCCTTCACTTTGTCCTAATTATTGCTCAAATGATGATTGTTAAACCTACATCTGACTAGGTCCTTTTCCTCATTTGCATAAGAAATAACTTAAAATGGCCAATTTGTGGACATAAATGAAAAGTCTGGGCTCTTGGAGCATTCAGGAAAACCAGAAGTCATCTATACAACTCTTCCTTTCCAATGTTCTAGTTTCCATAGTATCTCTACAGCTGAGAAGACTACATAAAGACTTCTGTCAGTTTCAACATTTTAGGTCATTGGGGACGCAAAAACCATCACTAGAGGAATGAAAGGCTGGCCAGGGAGATGAAATGCAAGAATGATATGAAGAAATAAATGCTCTGGAACTGTCTCCAGCAATTTAGAAGACTATAAGTTAAGAAATACTGACAGATTTGGTACATCTAAAAAACAACAGGCAAGACTTTAAGCTACTGAAGAAAGGAAGTTTTTTTTTTTGTTTTTGTTTTTGTTTTTTGTTTTTGGTGGCCTCATAACGCTAAGGAGACAAAAAGAGTAATTAAGATCTATTTGGGTTCTAAGAGACCTAGTAAACACCTCAGGCTCTCAGGATACATGAATGGCTACCTCCAGGAGAACAAAAATCAGAAGTAGACAAAACCATAGAAAAACTGCAACCAAGCCTCACATCAGTTATTCTGAGTGAATTAAGGTAATGTCACTACTCCATTTGCCTGACTGACTAGGCTAAACCTTCTCTGGAGGAAAATGTCATCCAGAGCCTCTACAATTTTCATACACAGTATTCAACATACACTTCAAACATATATCTCAAACATACCAAGAAAATAGAAATGAGGGGGAAAAAACCCAGATAATAAAAACATCCACAGGTGATCCAGTTATTACAGTCTTTAAAATAGCCATGACTGATATGCTCAAGAAAAGAGGATGAGAGAACGGAAATGGGTTAACTGGAGTAAAGAGATTTCCGTTAAAAGCATGAAAAGGCAACTCTCCTCAAAATGGAGAAAATATCTGCAATACATAAAAGTCTTAAAAGACTCATGTCCAGGATCTATAAAGAGCTCTTATAATTAAATTTTTAAAAAATCTCAAGAGAAAAATTTACAAACATGCACACACACACAAATGTGAACAAAACCTACAACGTATAATACTTCATATCCACAGAATGGTTAAGCAAGTTGAGGATATAAAGCAATCTGAACTCTAATACACTGCTAGTAGGAGTAAAATGGAAAACTGGAACCTGTGCATAACCTGTCACACAATCATTCTGCTTCTAGGAACATACATGTCCAACAGAAATAAGCATACACATTCATCAAACACATGTACTAGAGTGTTCACTGTAGCAGTGTTAATCATGGTTAAAAACTGGCAATAACCTAAATGCTCTTAGCAGGATAGATAAACTGTGGTATAGCTCCACTATGGAAGACTAATACTGCATGAGAATTAACCTACCATCACACAAACATAATGTGGAATAAAAGAAGCCAAATAGAAAAGGGAACATTAATATGATTCTATTCATATAAAGTATAAAACAAAATAAATCTATGCTGTTAGATGTTAGGACAGAGGGCACCTTGGTAGAATAATGACTGGAGAGAGTTAAGGGGAGTTTCTGAGATATTGGGATTTCTGATTGTTGATCCACAGCAGGTTAGTTACACAGATATTTAGTTTGGGAAAATTTATCAAACTGTGCACTTTTCTTATGTGCATTTTTCTGTATGTATATTATATTTTAACAAAAGTAAAAAATACAAGCCGGGTACAGTAGTACATGACAGTACAATCCCAGTGGCTTGGGAGGCTGAGGCAGGAGAATCACAAATTCAAAGCCAGCCTCAGTCATTTAGCAAGGCCCTAGGCAACTTAGTGACACCCTGTCTCAAAATAAAAAGGGCTGGGGCTATGGCTCAGTGGTTAAGCGCCCCTGGGTTCAATCCGCAGTACAAAAAAAAAAAAAAAAAAAAAGGTACTAGTAACTTTCTATTTTGTAAACTGTACAATTATAACATGTATTTAATTTATTTTTTAAGCAGTGCTATTTTGTGGCTATGTCTGAATGTTTCAAAATAAAATTAAAAGAATGCTTCAATGAACATAAAAATAAGTGAAATAAATTTCTTTAAAAACAATTTATCAAGAAGAAATAGTAAGTGGAAAGTCACAAAACCATTTTTAAAAGAATTTTGAGTAGTTTAACATTTTCCCACCAAAAACTAAAACAATAAGCCAGGTCCAGAATACTTTCCAGATAAGTTCTATAGAGATTTTAAGGACTCAATCATTCCAACTTTACAGAAAGAGAGCAGGAAAAGGAACATGTCCTAACTCATTTTATAAGGGTTGTCTAATTTTTGTACCAAAAAACACAGGCGAAAACCTCAAATGTTTATTAGCAAACCAAATTTGGCACTATGTAATAATAGTATATCATGACCAAGCAGGGCTTAATCTCAAGAATACAAACTGGTTCAATATTAGAAAATCTATTGGTCTCAACTGCAACTTATAAGAGATTCAAGGAGAAAAGTCACAGAAAACTTTCTATGCATGCAAAAAAAAAAAAAAAAAAAAGCATCTATGGAAAGTCAATCATTCAGCATTAAAAAAAAAAGTTCAAAAATTTGAAAAAGAAAACTTTGTGAAAAATTAATGGCCTGTATCATTCAATGAGAACTTTCCTTTTAATATCATAACAAGTCAGGGATGTCCCCTATCACCACACCTACTCTTTAACTCTGTAATGGAGGTTCTGGTCATGCCAGCACCATGATAAAAGAAATCTAAGTAACGAAAAGAAACAAAAGTCATGATTTTCAGATGACAAAGATTTTAAACATGAACTACTGCTACTGGAATAAAAATTAACAGGGTTGCAGAACATAATAAAATCAATTTATAAGAGTCAAATGCATTTCTATAAATCAGCTACCAAATAATACCACTTATAACAGTAACAACAATGTACGATATCAAGGAACAAATTTGACAAAAGATGGGCAAGAATGGACTAGGGATGTTGCATGAGACCTTGGATTTGAACCCCAACATTGAAGGAAAAAAAAAAAGAAAGAAAAAAGATGTGAAAACCACAAAATTTACTGGAAAAACTACTTAGAAAAACAGTGTGTCATCAACTAGGGAACATGTATGTGTCCTATGAACTAGCAATTCTGTTACTGGAGTTCTCTTATATACCAACAGAAATCAGAAACATGAACAGTGAAGTGTCTGTTCAGTTCCTCAGCCCACTGAAATGCAAAAACAAAACTACTCTAAGATTTCATCTCACTCTAATCAGAAAGGCAATTATCAAGAATACAAGCAATAATAAATATTGGTGAGGATGCGGGGAAAAGGTATGCTGATACATTGCTGGTAGGAATGCAAACTGGTGCAATCATTATGGAAAGCAGTATGGAGATTCCTCAGAAAACTTGAAATGGAACCACCATTTGACTCAGTTATTCCACTCCTTGGTTTGTACCCAAAGGACTTAAAATCAGCATACTACAGTGATGCAGTCACATCAAATGTTTACAGCAGCTCAATTCACAATAGCTAAACTAAGGAACCCGTGTATACACATAGACACGATGGAATATTATTCAGCCTTAAAGAATGAAATTACGGCCTTAAAGAATGAAATTTGCCAGTAAATGGATGGATCTGAAGAATATCATGCTAAGTGAAATAAGCCAATCCCAAAAAACCAAAGGCCGAATGTTTTCTCTAATATGCAGATGCTAATTCACAATGGGGCAGGGGCAGTGGCTAGGGAAGAACAGTTACTTTATACTAGGTAGAGGGGATTGAAGGGAGGGGAGGGGATATGGGTATAGGAAGGACAGTAGAATGAAGCAGACATTATTACCCTACATACACACATAACTATACGACAGGACTGGTGGGATTCTACATCATGTATAACCAGAAGAATGAGAAATTGTACTTCATGATACATGATGTATCAAAGTGCATTCTACTGTCGTGTACAATTAAAACAAATAAAAATATGAAAAAAAGGAAACATGAACATTGACTGTAATAACAAGAAACGACCTGTGTTCATTAATACTAGAATGGACAAACTGTTGTATATTTATACAATGCTACTTATAACCTGGAAAAAAATGAATGAATATTCTCAAAAACATAATGATGAGTGAAAAAAGCAGATTAAAGTACACTGGCAGTATTATTTCACTTATATAATATTCAAAACCAGGAAATACTAAGCACTGATTACTTAACAATAAAGACACAAGGTTAAACAATGCACGTGAAGGTGCTTAACAGGTATATGTTAAATGTTCAAATAATAATCATGGTGGTGGTTACCAACCAAGAGGGGCAAGAGACTGGTGACAGAGACCAGAAAAAAACCCCACCAGGCCATATTTTCATAAGGAAATTCTACCATTTAAAGACAAAGTTGGTCCCAATGTTTTCAGAACACAGAAAAATTTTCAAATTAATTTTATGAAGAGTAATAGTAAACCCTAAACCTGACAGACTGCATACATAAAGATAATACAGATTGATATTACTTATCAATACAGTATCTTCAAATATTGGCAAACAGAATCCAATAGTACATTATTCCAAGAACAAAAGGAAGCTCATAAAGAAATATAATGTGCTAAGTAATGCTAAAGTGAGAAAAATGACATGATCATCTCCATAGAGGAAGAAGAAACACAGACAAAACTCATAATTTTATATTAAAAACAACCAAAATAGGAAGTAATAGATACTTCCTTAAATAAACACAATACATCTCTGTCCAATGCCAGCATTTGACTTAACTGGTTAAAGTAGAGCCTTTCTTGCTAAAGTCACAAACCACACAACGCCAAAAATATTTTTTGAGTTTACATTTTTATAGGTAAGCATTAAATTCTAGAATGATAGAAAAACATCAGCCAGCTCTTAAATGGTAAATTCTGGGCTGGGGATATATAGTTCAGTTGGTAGAGTGCTTGCCTTGCAAGCACAAGGCCCTCCCTGGGTTCAATTTCCAGCACCGCAAAAAAAAAAAAAAAAAAAAGCTAAATTCTGCCTTACTATGGTAACCAGAAATGCCCCTAATGTTATTATAAAACCTTCCCTTTTTTATGACTATTGGTTATGCTTTCTTTTTTTTTTTTTTTTTTTTGGTTATGCTTTCTAGGTGTCAATAAATAAATGGCTCTTCCTAGTAATTATGACAGAGTAAACAGAGATCACAATTTAAATTCTAGTTCCCTTTGGACAAGAAAGGATTCCTGAAAAATATCACTTTTATTATCACTTTAATGGTAACTATCAGGGCTGTCCTGAAAGGGTACTTGAAAACATTAGCAAAATACTATCACAGGCAGAATATTAATAAACAAGGGAATGAATATTCTGGCAACAGTCTTAATATAGCAATTAGTTGGCTTTTTGATAGTCTGAACCATAATATAAAGTAGTTTTGTATGCCTATATGGCCCTGCAATAGAAATTAACTTGTAGGAAGGGTCTATACTGATATGTGTACTTTTTTTTCTTTTTTTCTTTTTAAAGAATCTACTTCAACCATGGGAGAGAAACAAAGCTGATTTAATGGGAAAAAGTGTAAATTTTTTTGAGGATATGTTCAGCATTGCTACATTAAAGAGAGAAGGAAAATTTCAAATAAATCCCCAAAGTAAACACTTTCACATCTCTGTTGAGGCAATATGATAGTATCCTGTACTAAGTTACTGACTCAAGATAAATCCTGTTGCCAAAGTGACTTTACTTTGCAAGCCTGACTTGTGTTCAGTGGTAATTTAGACATTAAGTGGGAGAATGTATTGTTTTAATTTGCTTTAGCTGTGCGGCAAAGCCTCTTCTTTCACAAAGAGATTGTACTGTTATTTCTTTCTTAGTATCTATGCAAGATACTAAAAAAGTTCTATGCAAGTATTTCCCTTTCCATGGTATTCTACATTTTCCATTTCACTTTTCCCAATATGGCAGCATTACCATTCATTCCAGTCACTAGGTAAAAACTCTCCAAATAAGGTGAATAAATAATTGAGGTAAATTACTACTCTCATCCAGTATTAGAAGTTCCAACTTTATTTACTTATTTATGCATTTTTGGTAAAGGGGACTGAATCCAGGGGCACTTTACCATTTATCCCTTTTGATTTTGAGACAGTCTCAGTAAGTTGCTTAGGGTCTCATTAAGTTGCTGAGATTGGCCTTGAACTTGTGCCCTTGCTGCCTCAGCTTTCCAAGTCACTGGAATTACAGGCATGCATCACTAAGCCCAGTTTTATCTAGAGATTTCTAAGGTAAACTTCACCAAAACAGATGGCTCTCCATATGAGGGAAAAAAATCCATACTTAAGTCCTCTTCTTGTGTGCGTGTACTAATTTTATGTAATGTCCCCAAGGCCTATGACAATATTAGAGCTGGAAAGGACCCTTGATACTATCCTAATCCCTTACTTTTTACAGATGAGAAAAACGAAAACCTGCAGAAGAAAAGAGATTAGCATAAACCCATGCAATGTGTTAACCGCAGCAAGGGCCAACACTGGAGTCTCCTGACTTTCAGGTTAGTGCTCCTTCAGTTAGTTGAAAGCTGCCTTTCATGAATCCCCTCAAATTTCAGTATATCCTCATGTAAGAAACTTCCTGAAAGGGATTCACCAACAACTCTAATGAAAAAAGAATTAAATCTCAAACTAAAATTACAAAAAAGCTCTTCAAAGTGAGTCTGCCAATATGAAGTCTCACTATCTACTACTTCAGCGTGCATTTCCTACAAACCATTTTCCTACATTAATGCATCATCAGACTCATTAACATATACATATTACTACGATCTAATCATTAGATGCCAAGTCTTAAGTTTCACCCAACTGTGCCAATTCAATCTCATGTATTTTTTTTTTTTTTTTCTTATTTTTGGTACCAGGAATTGAACCCTGGGTTGCTTAACCACTGAGTCACATCCCCAGATCTTTCTATTTTTCATTGAGACAAGGTCTTGCTAAATTGCAGAGGCTGGCTTTGAACCTGGGATCCTCCTGCCTCAGCCTCTCAAGTTGCTGGGATTATAGACATGCGCCACTGTGCCTGGCAAGAATCATGTATTTCATGAAGTAGTCACATCTCTTTAGAATCCTTCAGTGTGGAACAATTCCTCAATTGTTTCTTGAATTTAATGACCTTGACTTTTTTTTTTTTGAGGATTATAAACCAGTTATTTTTTAGAATATCCCTAAATTAGAATCTGTCCAACATTGCTTCATGATTTGATTTGGATTATACATCAAACTCTTGGTTGTCCCTCTTCTCAAGGGAAACCTAATAAGAGCTGAACTATATTCAAAATCAAATGGAAGAGGTCTTTGAAAAGTAGCAGAAGATACGACTAGACACTTCAAATAAGAGATAAAGCCAAATATGGCAGCGCATGCCTAATCCCAGGTACTTAGGAGGCTAAGGCACGATGATCACCAAGGTCCAGGCTAGCCTGAGTAATTTAGAGAGGCCCTGTCTCAAAAGGGGATGGAGGGACGTGTTGAAAAACTGGAACCCTCCATACACTACTGACAGAAATGCAAAATGGTACAGCTACTTTGGAAAACAACTTGGTGGTTTTTTAAAAATTAAAAACAGCAATTTTCAAAAGTGTCAAGACTATTAAAGCCAAAGGAAGTCTGAAACTGCTCCAGATTGAAGGAGAACAAAGAACACAAAATTAAACATAACATGATTATTCAACAGAGTTAGAAGAGCAAACAGTAGTAATGTCACTGTTAATGTCCTGATGGTGATGGCTGTGTTATGGTTATGCAGGATCTCCTTGCTATGCAAGTGTTCAGATGCAGTGGGGTGGTGGTGAATGTCCCTAAACTCAGTAGACTGGGAGGCTGAGGCAGGAGGACTGCATGCTCAAAGCTAGCCGCTAAGCAACTCAATGCTCAATGAGACCCTGTCTCTAAATAAAATACAAAATAGGACTGGGGATGTGGCTCAGTGGTCGAGTGTCCCTGAGTTCAATCCCTGGTATCCGCCCCCCCCCCCCAAAAAAAAAACAGGTTAGGTGGTGTACTGTATAAACAATTTGTTTGGGAGGGATGACCCTCAAACTTTTGTACTGTCCTTACAACATTTCTATACATTTAAAATTGAAGGGGGGAACTATAATGTTAAAAACATTTTAAACTAATTTATTACAGAAAAAAAGTTATCTCCCTTCCTGCTTTATACCCTTACCCTTTTAGTTTTCTTCGTAGCATCGACCACTAAGTAAAACCTTAAAATATGCCTTCATTCACTTAAGGGTTGGGAGTAACATTTTTTTTTTTTTTTTTTTTTTTTTTTTTTTTTTACCAACTCTCAGTGCCTTCTGCAGTAACCAGTGCAAAATCTTTGTTTACTGAATTAACTTACAGCCTTATTATGTATTATGATTTAAAGGAAAATCAGTTCATTATTCTCCTAAAAAAACATACAAACATCACTACACTTTAACCCAGCAACTACACTCCTAGTTATCTACCCAAGAGAAATGAAAACGTATGCCCACACTTATAAATGAATGTTCACGGTAACATTGTTCCTAACAGTCAATAACTGGAAACATCCCAAATGCCCATTATCTGATATATCCATTCAACTAATTACTATTTGATGACCAAAAGCAAGGAAACACTGATCCAGTCAACAACATAAATGAATACAACATTTAAGTGAACAAAACACCAGATTAAAAAAACTACATTTTGCATGATTCCATTTTCATGAAAATTCTAGAATAGGGAAAACAGAAAACATTGGAATTGTTGGAGTGGGGTAGAACGGATTACAAACAGCAAGAGCGAACTTCTTTGGAATGATGGTAATGTTCTAAAAACTGGTTCCATAACTAAATTTCCCAAAAACATTGACTTGAACATAATCTTATGGTATAATGTTTTAAACTAAAAGGTAAAAGGTTAGAGACAGCCTCCTTTTATTATTGTTTGGGTCAGTTTTAAATTAAAAAAAAAAAAAAGGTAGTATAAAGAGGTGAGGCTTCATCTTATGAGAATATGAGTATCTTAAAAAGACCTGGTTAACCCAAATTAAGGTTCAAACTGCAAAATGTAGGACCCTGACATCTGGTAGGAGCTGCAGTCTTCACAGTCTCTCAATTCACCTGCTCCCTCAGTTGAGTCTCATATCAGCCATCCCTCCAGCATGTGGGTTTGGACACAAACCTGTCAATGCTAGTAACTGAAATAATCAGCAAAACTGAGTGATAAAGTCTAACTTATATAGAAGATCCCAAATGATTGAGAAGAAACTAATTTTCTTGGTTAGGATGTCCCACCAGGTTTTTATTTGTCAATCACTGTTCCATATTTTAAAATAGAATGTGATTTTTAAATGGCGGGGGGGTGCGGGCAGTCATGACATGGCCTCAAATTCTAAAGATTTTAGAAAACTTAAGAAAAAAGGACAACAAATATGGTCTGTTCACTATAAAAACTGTTCAAAGGGGCTTCATGTCTATTTAACAATAGAAAGAGCAAGTTCTTAAAAATTAGGTTTGTGCATAAGCCACATTTTTAGTTTCTAGGTGCCCAAATGCAAACAAATAGAACAGGGAAGCTATTTAAAATTACATGACTTCAAAGAGTATTTTAGAGCTGTGTTTGTGACAAATGCTACAAAGAGAAATAAAGGGAAATTCATTAGAAGGAACTTAAAGCCAACACTGACCAAGTCTTTCCAACCCTCTCTTTAAACCACTCCCACTCAACCAGGCATCCCAAAGGCTAGGCTTATTGTTCACTAATGTATCCAGAGCACTTCAAACAACTGGAGGTATTCAGTGCTCAGCACTTCACTAACATTCTCTCATTTATACCTCATACAACACTATGAGGTGTTATGTCACTATACTCCTTTTCCATAAATGAGGAAAAAAGCATTAGATTGGCTAGTTTGCCACATCCATGTTAGTCTCCACTTCCACTGTACAGATATCAGAAAAATAAAATCCTGGTGTGAGGGCTATGGCCAGGAATCAGGAACACTGGTCTAAGAAAATCTGGTCAAGTCACTCAGTGGGTGGCGAATTCTTAGGTGTTCACAGTTAAGGCTGACAACAAAGATACAGTCCATCCTTAGAATCTCTGAGGGGGGCTGGGGAGATAGCTCAGCTGGTAGAGTGCTTGCCTCGCAAGCACAAGGCACTGAGTTCGATCCCCAGTACCGCAAAAAAAAAAAAAAAAAAAAACAAAACAATCTCTAAGGGGTTCCAGGATTGCCAGGATTGCCTGAAGATACTAAAATTCATGGATGCTCAAGTTCTTTATATAAAATGGCATGTAACCTTATACATTCTCCCTCTAGATTACTTATAATACCTAACACCATGTAAATATCATGAAGAGAGTTGTTATATTGCATCATTTAGGAAATAACAAGAAGGAAAAAGTCTGTATGTTCAGTGCAGGTGCAATTTTTAAAAAATCTATTTTTGATTTACAATTGATTAAATTCATGGATGTGAAACCCATAGATTCAGAGGATCAGTTGTATGTCTCATGTTCATATATGTATGCATGTTGGGGGAGGGGGGGTTGCAGTCTACCATACGTAAATCCCAGCAGCTCAGGAGGCTGTGGCAGGAAGAATCCAAGTTCAAGGCCAGCCTCAATAACTTAGCAAGACCCAGTCTCAAAATAAAAGGGGCTGGGATGTAGCTCAGTGATTAAATATCCCTGGGCTCAATCGCTAGGACCTACCACAAAGAAGTACTAAATTTTATTTTAAAGACACCACCTAGTTTTAGTGCAACCCTATACTGCCAGAGACAAGGCAAAATAGCCCTAAAAGTAATCCAAAGCCCTTCACCTATTTTAAAGACATCTGTCTCCTCTCTTTCCCTTCCCCTCAGGTCTAACAGTAGTGAACAGTTTCAGCCTAGGAAAGAGCAAGGGCAACAGCACCAAAAATTTTAACCTGGCAAATCAGCGGTCAACCAGGGACCTCTTTTGAACACCTCCACTTCACCTCTAGATCTTAGAGATGTCCCACCTTATTCAATGACCCTCCCCTCCCTTGGGCCTCAAACAAGAGGTGGACACTTTCCTAAGTCAGTTCAGATTCTCTCCACCAGAAATCAGACATAGAATATTCTCAGCCTGCTTCTCAAGTAAATGAAGACACATACCTTCGGGAAACAAGGGTCAACTCTCTTCTGCCAAGAGCATGAGGAAGTAGTAAAAGGGGGTTGGGGTAAGGCAGCCCTGCACAGATGCAGGGCACAAGGAGATTTTTAATTATAAAGAGGGATGTGGCTGCCGAGGCCTATTTTCTAGTACCTAGTTCCAAATCTTACCTGAAAATTGAACTGTCCTATCCTATCCTTGTTAGTAAAATAAAGAAAGGACCAGCTCTTCCTCGGCCCCCAAACTCAGGGTCTGATGAGAGCTAGGCAAGTGCTCCACTATTGAGCTATAAACCCCCAGCCAAAAGCCTAGATCTTAATTATAAACTCCTCATTCTCTACAATCCATTCTCTATAAGTTAGTGTCTAAAACACTCTAGCACCCGACTTTATCTTTTATCCAGCTAGTGCCAAGTCAACCTTTAGGTCCCAGCTTAAAAAGCCCTTTCTCCAGTAAATCCCCCTGACTATTCAAGAGTACCTTGGCATCACCTTTTATATCCTCTGGTAGCACTGCACACCTCATCATTCTCAGTTTGTTATAACTTCCCTACTGGACTGTACATGCCAAAGAATAAGAACCACATCTGTTTACCACTTTGTTCCTACCACCTAGCACAGAAGTCAAGTACATGTTTAATATTTAGCAAATGATTCAAAATCAAGAAACTACTGGAGGTAAGTAGGAGGGGTGAGAAGAAATTAATATTACTCTTCTGATAAATACTAAATTGCTTTAACATACCTTCCTATGGTTATACAGTTTTACTCTTCCAACCTCCTCTTCAGGAACAAGTGGACTATGAAAATCATTTCAGGGCTAGGGTTGTGGCTCAGCATGTGTGAGGCACTGGGTTTGATACTCAGCATCACATAAAATAAATAAATAAATCATTTCATACTTCATTGCCAATGCATTCAGAAACCCAGGCTGTAGGAAGCATATTTCCCAATAGCTTAGTATAACAAAGGAAAGTGTATAAAGTGTATAGTCATAAAAAAAAAAAAAAAAAAAAAAAAAAAAAAAAAAAAAAAAAAACCCACAGGCTTTGGGGTCCAGACAAATTTCAGTTCTACTATATATCTGTCAGCTATGAACCAAGGACATGTTACCTAAGATCTGGTTTCCTCATCTATGAAGAAAAAGAAAAAGAAAAAAAAAACCTCAAAGATGAGGATGAGGATGAATGTCAAATAACCTAAAGCAAGACAAGTTTGGTCATGGAATATCCCACACAGACCACCCCACTATCCCCACACCATTTCCCAGCTCTTACTGGACTCTAGTTCCAAACCAAGAGTCTGCCCTAAGACTGAGAACCTGAGACGGACCTTAGAGAGTATCTATACTGTTGGTTTCCTAATGCTTTTAGAGCAACTGAATCCTGTTCTCAAATGGAATCTCACCCTGCTGATCCTATAAGTATATATGTGAAAGTGATCAATGAATGAAAGGAAAGAAAGAGAAAGGAAGGGGAAGAAGAGAATAAGAAAAGAAAAAATAAGGAAAGAAAAATGCAGAGATGCTTCAATGAGGAAAGAGTATGCTGTACATGAAATGTCCCCATTTAGGGGAAGGCCTGAAACCCCTCAGAGGTTGTTTAAAAACCAGACAGAACCCAATTCTTTCATTTTTAGTTGATAAAGCATGAACCCATAAATTTGCTGATCTGCCTCTAGCTTTCTCCTTTTGTGGTTCTGCTCAGATTCCAGAAAGCCTGGGTTCAGAATTCCCCTCGTATCTCTCTTCCTCCTGGTACAGTGTGGGCCAACTCAAAGCGAAGGTAGGTAGCCTTTCCTAGTAGAAGCAGAGACAGTGCAGTTACTAAATGTGCTCATAGATACCTCTTAGGGTGGAAGCTCCAGAACATGTATGAGAAAAAAGAAGCAAAAGGGAAGAAACAGTAGTCCAGGTTTGGCAGGTAGAAGGAACAAGTAGGCTAGATGAAGGGAGTTCTATATGTTTATTGGAAAATCAACTGTTTTTTAAATCAACTGTTAAGTACTAGTGTTTGCAAGGTGAGGCATAAATTTTGGTTCATGGAAGAACTCAACTTGGATGCTTTCTTAACAATCTTTTTATAATACCTGAGAACTGAGAATACACAAATTAAATTCATGGGAAAAATGTAACAGTTAACTACCAGAAGCACATTATTAGAGATACTATTAATATCAAAGTTAATTTTTTTCTTAGTTTTATTTGCACTCTAAGCTCTGTTCAGAAACACTAGATTTCCCGCTATTCATGTCAATTGGTCTCTTTATTTTCTGCTCCAAAAAGGGTACAAGAGCTTTCTGTCACCAATAGAGATATATACTACTGTTGCTTCTGCCTTTCAAATAGGTGACACAAAACCCAGCAGTTTCAGGGTGGAAGGGAGGGCAACAGTAGGGAGCAATAAGGCAAAGTTCATTGCGAAGAGTCTTAGCAGAAGGCACAACTTAAACATGACCCAACATTTCTTAGGTTTGGAGAGGTATACTACTGGCATTCTGGCAGTACTGTTCTCCAGTGGAGGGACTGTACCATGAAGTGTAGATCATTTAGAATGTTTGCCCTCATCACACACAGAAAAGGCCAATATCCTCACCAAAAATTTGACAACAAAAAAGCCCTCTGCATTTCCAAACCCCCCAGGAGAAGGTGGGTGAAATCACCCCAAGACCAATATGCAAAAAAAAAGAAGCAAGCAGGCACACAGGTAGAAAACATAAGAGAAGCAAAGTGAGGGAAATACAACTAACCAAGTTGATAAGAACTAGCGAAAAGAGGGCCATGCTTTAATGACTTCCAAACACTTACAAAATCAAGATCAAACTCTTTAACAAACATTGCTCTTCAGAATTTGGTCTTGCCCACCCCAACTCTCTCAACTCTAGCCTTCTCCCAAAGTCACCCCAAACAATGTGTGGTTTTCTTGACCTCATGTGATGTTTTCAGACTTCTGTGTCTTTCCATGTATATTTCCTTCTGCCTAAAAAGTACTTCTGAAGGCAAACTCCCAATTCATACATCAATACCAAGCTCAGAAGTGTGTAAGGCCACATAAAAAGCCTAGTCCCATGTCACTCAGGCCTTCTTTTCCTCCCAACGTTTCATATTCCATCCCACATAGTGGTGGTATAGTCTCTGTATTACTGCCCAACAACCTCATTCCACTATTTGGATTAAGTTAGTCAAGTGCATAGACCAAGTGAATCCTGGCACAATAAGTACTCAATAAATATTTTGAGTAAATGGCCTTGCAAGAAAATTTTTTTTTTTTTTTTTTAATTTTGGGAAAGGGTCTTGCCAAGTTGCATAGATTGGCCTTGAACTTGCCATTCTCCTCCCTCAGCCTCTTGAGTAGCTGGGTTTATGAGTGTTTGCCACCACATCTGGCTTTCCATGAATGGAAAGGTAAAAAGTGATACAAGTGAAAGTAGGCAAAAGATATTTTCTGTTGTTAAAACCATATACTTTTTCAACTCTAATTTTTTTTGAGGTGCCAAGATCAAACTGAGAACTTGCACATGCTAGGCAAGTGCTGTACACTGAACTACACCCTCATTCTTCTACTTTAATCTTTATTTTTTAGGAACCAGACAGAATGAGTTGTCCTGTTATTTCCTAGCTGTGCATCTTTGGGCAAGATAACTAAACTGTCAAGTTTCCTTACTGATTAAAAAAAAAAAAAAAAAAAGAGCAATCCCCTTTGAAGTGTGGTTAAGAGGATTAAACAATGCATGTTTAAAAACAAAACAGAAATTGCAGAATGAATGGTACAGTACTTCTACTAGACTCCTATAATCATAAAACCTCAGTAAGACAGAGTACCATACCATCAGGAATGTGACCATAATAAAATTTTAGTTGAAATCATCCTTTTATTTTTGAAGTATTAGGCATTGAACCCAGGGCACTTTACCACTTTAGCTAAAACCCAAACCATTATTTATTTTATCACCCAGGCTGACTTTGAACTTGGAATCCTACCTCAATATCCTCAGAAGCCCAGACTGCAGACGTGTGCCACTGAGCCCACTCTTTTACATTTTCAAAAAGAGGAGTGGAAAAATCAACAAATAGTTTGTCTTCAGATGCATTATTTTTGTCCTCTGCGGTGTTCAATACCAATACTGCAATGACCACTGACTCTCTGGGTTCCTTTGATAATATGCACTCTTGGCTGGTTCTTTGATCTCTCAGACATTTTTCTGTCCTCTTCTGTAACTTGCCATCTATTGACACCTAGAGGCAGGCATTTCTTTGGATCAGTTCTCAGATCTTTTCTCATATTATCCACTCACAAGGATTAAATTAACAGCTCCATGGAGATGACCCCATCTCTGTCACATTCAGAAACAGTATTTCAAACTCATCTACTCCAAAATAATGATTTTTTTATCTCAGATAACAAGACAATCAAGCATATATCTTCCATTTCTTCTCTCTTAATCCTACCAGTCTTTTCTTACACATTTCACCAGTCCTCGGGTTCCTCTTCTTTTATCTGCTTCTTTTTTTTTTTTTTTTGCGGTACTGGGGATTTGAACCCAGGGCTTTGTGCTTGAGAGGCAAGCACTCAACCAACTGAACTATATCCCCAGCCCTTTTATCTGCTTCTTGAAGTATTTGTATACTAGAGTAAATTCTTTGGTCCATCTGTTCTACCTCAGGATTCTTAACCTTCCTGGGATAATGAACCCCTCTGAAAATCTACTGAGTATATATAGGTCATACACCAAAAAGAACATATGCTTGCAATTTTATCTAATCAATGACCCCAAAAAAGAATCTATGCTCCTCCACTCAAGATTTGAGCTATCATTCGCTATATACAAAATTTCATCTCCAGTTCCTGCATCGCTGTTAAAAATTTCAAGATGTTTTTCATATAGCCTGAATGGGCTGTAAGGATCACTATCTTAAACCTACATCAAAATTTACTACTTCTCCCAGATAAATCTGCTCTGCCTCCAGTACTTCCTCTCTTGGATAATGGCACCTCCATCCTTCCAGGTTCCCAAGACAGTCTTGCAATTAACACCTTTACCCATAATCAATCGTCTCATTCTCATTCCTTGTCTCATTCTCTCACAGAAATCTCTGAAATCCAAACCCCACCTTTCTTGGTCTCTCATCCTTTTAAGTCTCATTTCTTTTGCTCCTACCCATACTTGCCATGATTATAAGTCTTTCTACCATTCTTCCATAAGAGCTACTATGACTGATGCCATCTATCCAAGACCCCTTAATTCCTTCTGCCACGGGATCGCTATTCCTTTAGATAGTTTCAATGGTCACCATTCCAATTCTTTTTCCTATCATTTTCACCAGTATTAATTCATCTTCCCTGCAAATTTCAAAACTGACCATGTGACTACATTTCAAAAGTGTTAATGCCTCTCCACTGCACAAATATAGTCAAACTCGGATTTGCCATTAAGAATCCTCTACAGTTTGTCACCTAAGTACTTTTCCAGGATTATATTTCACAGCTCAAGCTGTCACTTGCTCCTATTATCTATCAAAATCACACCCACTCTTAAAGGCCCTACTCAAAGCCCTCTTCATTTTTTTATCCTCCATATAATGATTAGGAAAGGAACATGAACAAAATTGCTGCAATTCCTAATGAACTGATTCAGAAATTTTTTTTAAATTGCTAAAAAAAAAAAAAATAGCTGGAAATCCCTAAATTCTTCTGGAAGTATTAAATTTTTAAAGAGATCATTACTCAAATATTAACATTTCAGCCAAGAAGCTCTCTATAAATCCAACACTTGTTAATCAACATTGATCAAAAGATAATGTATGGCTTAGTGGTAAAGCACTCGCCTGGCATGCGCTGAGGACCTGGGTTTGATCCTTAGTACCACACTAAAAATAAAATAAAGGTATTGTGTCCACCTACAACTAAAAATAAAACAAAACAAAAAATACATACATACATATTACACATATATATATATATGTAAAGGTAATGTGTAATGTAGATGATTCAACTAATATTAAGATGTATTTTCAATCTGAAAATAAAAGGCTATCATCTGGGTCCAGGATTCAAATTCCAATTATATCTGTATTTTACTTATGAAAAGGAAAAAAAACAGTAAAAGGACTTGGCATTTCAACTGGAGACTTAGGTCAAATAAATCTACAACAGTGAGTGAAAGAGCTCCCAGATCTAAATAATCTTCAGACTTGTATCTCATGATGCCGGTAGGAGAGACTTTAAACTGACATCTTCTAATGATTTTTTTCAGACCATATTTCAAATAATTTTATTTTTAGAAAGAGATCAAAGGATGTAAGGGGCAACTGTGACCCTCTATTAATGATGTATTTATTAGCACACTTACAGCTGGTGCAAGAACAATGAGATATGACAGAAGTGATGCTTCAGGCAGTACTTTCTTTCCACTAGTTTCAGGACCTTATTTGTTTATGGTCTGACCTAATTTAATGTCTCTTTTGGCTGCTCAGCCTGTGAGTTCAAGTTAATTTTCACAATTGTACACTGCAATGCATTTGCTTCTAAAGAAAATGAAAATATTCATAGTATTTTTTTTAAAAGAATGTTAGTCTACGTAGTTAAGACATGCCCTTCTTGGCATTTCTAAAATTATAGCCATTCAAATTTGAATGCATTTCTAAAAAAAAGACTTGCTCATAACAGTAAAATATGGTAAACTTCTGAATTCTTAGTAACACTAAGGAAAGCTGGGTATAATGAAAAGAGCTGCAGCATTTGAAATAGGATATCAGTATATAATTTTAAACCTGACTCTAGGTCTGTGACCTTGGGAATTGACTTCACCTAGAAATACTCCCTTACCTGAAAGAGGAATACCACTTTCTTCCTTCCACAAGGTGGCTAGCCAGATAAAATTAAATAATGAAGGTAGCACAGTACCCGCCATGATGCAGTCAATAAATTAGCTTACTTCCTAAACTAATTTAGGAAGTAAACACAAAAGGAAACACAAAAGAGACACAAGATTTAGGTGTAAGAGAATCTACTTCCACAAGTTATTAGCACAAAACACTACAGTTAGCTCATTATAATAAAAACAATACCGCCACCATCATTCCAAGAACATTTCTGAGGAATCTGGATCAAGATGAGAGAGTCTGAATGTGACTGTGCAAGAATTCCATTTAGGATGCATATATACTGACCACTAAAAACATTAACAGGAAATAATAACTGAGCTAAAAAGTCTGGATGCATTTATGCTGTTAAGAGTGCTCACTTAGAGTAAGGAAAGGGGAGTCAAATTAGGCCCAACTCAACAGATCTTTAGTAAGTTAAGAAAGTGATGCTGGCTTATCCTTCCTGAAACGCAAACAGTACAATATTAAAATTCATTTAAAGACTTCAAGGTTGAAATATTTCACAACCAACACTGGTGTCACTAATGCTTTTTAGAAAGCTTGTACAGGAAAGCACCATTAGCATCACTGGAGATACTTAATGAAAGCTGTTCACGGTAAACAGATGGGAGGAGAAAATTATTCCAGTGTCTTACACATACGCCGAAGCGAAGCGAACGGCTTTCAAGAACACCGCCGCCACTATCGACGAGCATCTAATGGCATCCTACGGTTTACAATCGAACGTCAAAAATAAGGCCATCACACTTGACAGGACACAAGGGGTGCCGAGGTTCCCTTCCCCGGGGGCCAGGCTTAAAAAGTCCGCGCTTGCGACCCAGTCCGGGGGTCTCCTTAGCCTCCGCCCCGAGTCCTCCGCCCCAACTGCGAGTGGGCAGTCCCCGGAAGACCCCCAAACAACACCTAAATCTTGACCACCCCCGGGGACCCCCTCGCAAAAACCCCGTTGCGCGGAACAAGAGTCTGGGGTCAGGGTCGCAGCGCGGGAGGCCGAGGCGCGGGTGAGGCCGAGGCTGCGTCCGCGAGAGCCCTAGGCGTGGTGTGTCCCGGCGCGGCCGGAGCTGCGGGCGGGCGCGGCCACTCACCACACCATGCCGTAGGCGCCCTCGCCGATGTAGGAGAGGTTGGTGTAGCGGGGCCCCACGTCGAACACCTGCCCGCGGACCATCTCCGGGCCCGCGCCCGCCGCCGCCGCCGCCGCCATGTTGGCTGCCGGGCCGCCGCCGCCGCCTCAGCTGCGCTCGGCTCGACGCTCCGCTGTCGCTGCTTAGGCCCTGTCGCGCCTCCCGAAGGGACTGCGCCGCCTCCGGTGCAGCCGCTGTTGCTGACCAAGAAAGAAGGACAACGACGCTCAAGAGAACTGGAGAGACTACGACCGCTCGGACCGACTGCCTGCCTGACTGACGGGCGGGCCGGCGGGCGGGCGGAGGGAGGGGCGCGCGCCGAGGAGGGCGCCGGGGAGGAGACAAGCGACGTGCTCGAGGATTGGCTCATGACGAGCGAGGGCGGGGTCACGCGGACCGGCGGAAGAGCCGAGCACAGGGCGGAGCAGGGCTGCAGGCGGCGGGCGGCGGCGGCCGGGTCACGTGTGTTCGCTATGGAGCCTCGGAAGGAGGCTGAAGCATCGTGACATAGCCCACCAGCAGAGACAACGAGAGGCAGTGCGAACCCCGGAAAGGAATTATGACAGAGCCAGAGGAACTTGGAACTGCACGTTGGACGCTAGGACGCACTACACACTAGTCACTGGGACCTCTGCAAATCCACGTCTTACACAGCGATGAACTTAGACCTCTGGATCAGGACAGAAACCCGAAAGCATGACCAAGACAGACATTTGCATACCGAGAAAGTGTGAGACACAAATGTAGAGACCAAAATGAGCGACTAAGTGGACCTACTAATCAGAGGTTTGTTCAGATATTTGTCGAGCGCATACCATGTTTTTAGGGATACATCCTTTGGAAGTTACCGTCTAGAGAGAGGAGACACAGGAATATAATACTCAAGCTGTAAGTATTTTGAAGATATACAAAACAGTAAGGAGTTAGTGAGTAGTAAGTTGATACACTTTAGAAAGACAGCACAGACTTAGACCCAGATTAGTACAGATGAACAGAAACTTAGACATAATGAAAAATAAACACAAACGTGTAATCACTAAAACGGAAACATCAAGATTTAGGAAAAACTAGCTAGTCGTGGAGCCTCTGCACCATTTCCTTGCTATCTCTGGAGGGTGAAGTAGGAGTGGCTGACTTCTCATCCTCTTTGCCAACTGGGAGATTTTCAAAGCCATCAGCTCTGAACTTTCAGGCATTAACAAAGAAAATAAACAAGTCCTTAAAAAACCCAGTGTGTGGAACTGGAGTGCAACTGAATGGGAGAGTGGGTGTTCAGCATGTTAGGGGTCCTAGGTTTGGTGCCCAGCACCAAAAAAACCACAACAAACCTGTGTGTGTTGGTGGGGGGAATGTGTCACATGAGAAAACAAAGCACTAGAGCCAAAAATTAACTCCTTCAAAATATATTTTGGCGGGGCAGGGGGTGCAGAACTGTAATCCCAACCAGGGGAGGCAGGAGGACTTCAAATTCAAAGTTAGCCTCAGCAACTTAGCAAGACTCTTTTTTTTTTTTTTTTTTTTTTTTAAAAAGGCTGGGGTTGAAATTCAGTGGCTAAACACCTGTAGCCCCTAGGTTCAATCCCTGGTAAAAAAATAAAAATAAAAATTATATGCACATACATACCCACACACATACATATATCCCATGAGGTGAGGTGAAACCTAATTTTAGAAAACACCAAATCCTTATTCTCTACTAAAAGAGGATATTGTGTCTTTCTTTAAAGACCAAAATAAATGGAGAATACCATGAAATTAAAACCATAATAAGGTAAAAGCAAAAGTCGAAGCAGTAAAAAGCAGACTTTATGATACAGAAAAGTAAATAAGCAATGTAGAAGATGTACATGAGAAAAACTTCAAGAGTATAGAACAAAATGATGGAATTCTTAAAGAGAGAAGATGATGAAGTTGGAGATGATCATGGGAATTCAAATTATAGGTATCCCCCAAAGGAAAACAGTAAACCAATTGCAAGTAGGAATCAAAATTATAATGGAAGAAGACTTATAGAAAAGATCTGAAGTGGAGGTGGAAAATTAAATGGGTTCGGTTCACTAGGATCCAGAAAAATAAATAAGCAAAACCAACTTAAAGACACAATCTGGAAGTAGGGGCACCATGACCATGCCTATAATCCAAGTGCCAGGAAGCCAAAGCAGAAGGATCTCAAGTTTGAGGCCAGCCTGGGCAACTTAGACCCTGTCTTACAATTAAAGAGCTGGGATGGGGCTGGGGAGATAGCTCAGCTGGTAGAGTGCTTACCTCACAAGCACAAGGCCCTGAGTTCGATCCCCAGTACCGCAAAAAAAAAAAAAAATAAAAAAAATAAAATAAAGAGCTGGGGATGTAACTCGGGGGTAGAGCATCCCTGGGTTCAAACCTCGGTACCAAAAGCAAAAACCCTGTAAAAACTGGTAAATTGGTAAATTTTAGGCATAAAGGGCAAACTAAATTGGGTGTGGTGGTGTATGCCTGTAATTGTAGCAACTTGGGAGGCTGAGGCAGGAGGATCTCAAGTTTGAGGTCAGCGTTAGCAATTTAGTGAGGTCCTAAGCAACTTATCAAGATCCTGTCCCCCAGTACCAAAAACAAACAAACAATATCCAATAAAGGAAAAAGTATTTATTTTAAAAGATGAAAAATAGACTCAAATTCCTTCTCTGTAGTAAATAAATGCAAAAGGAAAATGAAACAACTGACAGCGTGCTGAAGAAGTACGTTGTGACCATCTTTGGATGACTTCATTTACTCTAATGCCTTAATTCCTCCTATTGTAACTGTTGCTCAGAATCTATATGTTGAACTCCAGGTTAGCTTATTTATCTGTACCCTGGACAGCTCCATGTAACATCCCACAGGTGCATCAACTCCACATGCCCAAACTGCCAATGGTTAATTTCATGAGTTTTGAGCTTAGACTTCTGGGAGGGTTTGAATCTCAGCTGATTTACTTACCACCTATGTTACCTTGGCCTCAGTTTCCCTAGACCTAAGATGGGGATTACAGTAATACCTACCTCATAAATTTGGTGTGTGCAGAATGAATAAAACAACACATATGAAGAGCCTGGCACATACTATGTTATGTACCCAATAAATGTTATTTCTTATTATCTACCCCATCCCAACCTTTTCCACATCTTGTATCTGTGGATAGCATAACCTTCACCAATATACTCAAGCTGGAAATTTGGCTCTAATTTTCTAATAATACATTTTAAGCTGGGGGTATAGCTCAGTGGTAGAACACTTGTCTGACAATGCATTTTACTTCATTTCTGATCCCTCTCACCTAACTGATCACGAATTCCTGTAAATTCTATTTCTTTAATACAGAAATCTTTGCTACTCATAGTGTGGTCTCTATACCAATAGCATCAGCATTATCTAAAAGTTCATCAGAAATGCAGTATCTAGGGCCCTATCTCAAACTTCATGAATCAGGATCTGCATTTTAACAAGATCCCCTGGTGATTCATATGCATATTAGTTTTCGAGAAGCACTATTTTATACATAGCCTTTCATCCCATTGCAACTCTGGTTGGTTAAAGTCTACTGCTGCATCAACTCACTAATTGAAGCTACCACACAATGGACTTTATTAACTCCTCTGCTTTCATTAACTCCTCTGCTTTCAGTGTTGCAGGTCATTAATTGTTTTTTTCTACCAAAATCAATCTTTTCATAATAGCATAACAACTCAGTACCTTATATAAATAATTTCCTTGTTCCTCTCCTTCCTTTTTTTTTTTTTTTTTTTTTTTGGTGCTGCAGATTATACCCAGTGTCTCACACATACTAAGCATGTGCTCTACCGTTGAGCTACACCCCCAACTCCATTCCTCCCTTTCTTAAAGCAAGTCAGTGGTCCCACATTACACTTGGAATGAGACCTTTGCTGAACACCCTTCCAAACTGATCTCTTTTCCCCTCCTTGCCTTCCATGTACAAACCAGACTAGACTATTTTCAATTTTCCTTTTTGTCTTAGCATGTACTCTTTCCCTGTAAACTGTTTTCTCACCATCTGTCCAGCATTTGTGGACATTTTTAAACTACCACACTGGCAGAGTTTCATACTTTTAGATACCGAACCACCGTGCCCTTGTGATACTTGGTAGAAGTCAAAACTGTGCCTCTTGAATGGCCCTTCTGATCAGCTCAGCACCTCAGATGAGAACTGTGTCTGGGCCAGGACTGTCAATGAAGTAGGTTCACCTACTGCTGCATCCCTGCTGCCAGAGATGATGGCCCATGTGGTAACCACTATAGTGGCAATGGCTCTGGGCTCTGCTCACAGGTTATACTGGATCATGCTAGCAGTGGTAGCTTCATTGGAGGAAAAAATAATGAGCCCTTAAGGCCTGACATTGCCTACCTGGAGCCTTAGGGAATCCCACTGGCACAATAGTAGCAGCAGTACAGTTTGACTCTAATTCTATTAGAGGAAACAGTTCAGACTTGCAAGTGATTAGTCTAATCAAGAAGTTCAAATTGAAGAAATGGAAAACTGATGCTTATGGTCAAATTAGAATAAAAACATAATTGAGGACTGGAGTTGTGGCTCAGTGGTAGAGCACTTGTCTGGCATGTGTGAGGCCCTGGGTTCAGTCCTCAGTACCTTATATAAATAAATAAATGAAATAAAAAGATCCATTGACAACTAAAAAATATTTTTAAAAAATGTGATTAAGAGTGAAAGTATAAAGCCATCAATTAAACTTCTCAGTTATTAAAAATGTCCTTGCTTTGGAACTGTAATGGAGGAGGCTATTCTTACTGCATAGAAGTTCATTGAGATGGTATAGAACTTAAGACTGCACAGGCTGCTAAGATATTATTGTTAGTGAGCTAACTAGAATAAAATGATTTTTCTTCTAAAAAATACTGTCATGACATGATGCATCTGACCTCTCATTTTTTTTCCAAAGAACTCCCCTGGCCTGGTGTCATGGACATTAAGAAATCTTATGATTAGAGTTTAGCTTTGCTTGTAGTTTTCTGACAGGAAAAGTGCCCTGACCAGTGGACAGTCTTATTCAGGTCCTGTGGCAATTACTGTTCATTCTAAGATTGAGTTTAGGCTCATCAATCTCTGCTGAGTCAGGGCAGCATGAGCCAGGCCTGGAGGGAACAATCATCTAGTCACGCTGACAACAACACATTTCTGAAAGTACAAAGCTGAGAACTAGGCTCTGGGACACTCTGAGACCATACTAAGCATAAGACCCTGCTTGACTGGCCAGCTGGCTACTTGAATGTCAATTCACAGATTTGCAAAATATTGGAAAACAATAGACCTCTGTTCTTTTTGCCTGCCCAGCATCAACAACTTCTGGTGACAACAACCCTTTTTCTTTAGTGAACCGTCCCATCTACATTCTCCTGTCCTTTGAAGGTGTGACTCTAGCCCCACCTTCCAAGAGTAAAATGTGACCCAGGGCTTTCCAATCAGAATCACTGACATTGGTTCAAAGGATGGATATGAGACCTGATCTAGGCCAAGGATTCTCAGCTCAGACTTTTGTAGAAACAACTGGGAAAGAAGTGGTCCTTTCTGCTGGATTTGCTAGGATAGCAAATGTGAGCCTGGGCCCTAACATGCTGTGACATGAGAAATGCTGTTTGAGTATGAGGGTGAGACCGGGAAAGCAGGACTGACAGATGGGAACTATTTTCCGATGCCAAAGTCAGAGCTGTATTGGGTAGAGACTCAACTTTACAGGATGATGAGTCAAGACTTTCTCTTTTTTACTTTGAGCTAGGTTTCTATTACTTGAAACCACTAGAGTTCTGACTAATACACTACCTATTAACTCTCTTTTCTGCAAAAATGCTCAGAACTGTTCAATAAATCACTGAGACATGAATCAGAAACTCATGAATGATGAAATGAAAGTAAAGAGCTGGCAATGAGCCTTGGAACTAGCTGAAGATAGATAACTGAATAAAGACACCACTTAGTAGAGACTGTTTGATACCAATAAGTTGAAATAATCATTGCTGCTATGGTAACAAAGTGCAAAGGAAAAAGGAGAAATGATTTTTAAAAATACTTTTTTGTTATAGAAGGACAAGTACCTTTTATTTTTATTTATTTATTTTTATATGGTGCTGAGAATTGAACCCAGTGCTTCACACAGGCTAGGCAAACTCTTTACCACTGAACCACAACCCCAGCCCAAGAAAGGATTTTTTTTTTTTTTAAATAGAAGTTTTAACCTCAGATTATGCAGTAAAATCCAGGGAAGAAGAAAGAGAGCAGAAGACAAGACATTAAGTCTTTACATAGCAAAAAAGAGGATAAAAGCTGTTCTAGAAATAGTATAATTTCATATAAACTTTCAGTATAAATTTTATGAACACCTTATAAATTATTGTTTAATAATATAAATTTTACCTATTATTACAAAAGGAAAAAATAGTAATCCATACAGCAAAAGTCAAGTTTTGAACCAGGACGTGTATTAGATGTTTTCCTCACAGATATAAATGGAGAAGAAATAGCAAGGAATCAAACAACAATGTCAAACAGTAAATTAGATCAATAAAGTTTAGACAATATGCAACAAGTGAGCCAAATGTTAATAAATAAGAAAAATATAAAGAACTTAAATTCCTATATGAAAATCTCAGATCAGATCAAAGGGCAAACTCTATATTGTTGTTTTAAAAGGTACTGTGAAACAAATGCACTAAATAACATAGCAACCCAAACCAAAAAAACAAAATCTTTATAACTATGATAAATAGAAACAGTTACAATAAAATGAATTATACACCCTATTGGACTATGACATACAAAGTAAACAAAAACAAAAATAAATATGAGTTACACAGCAGAATTAACAAGACACAAAAAACATTCTGAATTCTATACCTAAATGTCCGTGGAACATTTTCAAATTTGTTTTCTTCACTAAACCACAATAAATTTTAATAAATTCAAATAAGCAAAAGTTGATCCATTAATCACAGCACAATTTAGCAAATAATCAAACTTTTTAAAAATCAGCAAACATCTTACTGAGTACTTGAGTATTACTAAATAATGTTCCAGTTAAGGAAGGAAAATGAACAGAATAACACTTTTTATTTATTTATTTACTTTTTTATTAAAATCTTTTTTGTTTTTACAGACTGCATTTTGATTTGTTGTACACAAATGGGGTACAACTTTTCATTTCTGTGGTTGTACATAATATAGATTCACACCATTCATGTAATCATACATATACATAGGGTAATACTGTCTGTTTCATTCTACTCTCTTTCTGTCCTCCACCCGCTTCCACCCCATTTTCCTCTACACCATCCAAAGTTTCTTCATTCTTCTCTTCCCCCTGCACTCCCCCGCCCCTCGTTACATATTGTCATTCACTTATCAGAGAAAATATTCAGCCTTTGGTTTTTTGGACTTGGCCTATTTCACTAAGCATGATATGTTCCAACTTCATCCATTTATCAGCAAATGCCATAATTTCATTCCTCTTTGTGGCTGAGTAATATTCCATTGTGTACATATACCACAGTTTCTTTATCCATTCATCAACTGAAGGAAATCTAGGTTGGTTCCACAATCTAGCTATTGTGATTGGGCTGCTATGAACATTGATGTGGCTGCATCACTGTAGTATGCTGATTTTAAGTTCTTTGGGTATAAACTGAGGAGTGGGATAGCTGGTCAAATGGTGAGTCCATTCCAAGTTTTCTGAGGAATCTCCATACTGTCTTCCAGAGTGGCTGCACCAATTTGCAACTCCACCAGCAATATATGAGTGTGCCTTTTCCCCCACATCCATGCCAACAATTATTATTGCTTGTGTTCTTGATAATAGCCATAGAATAACACTTTTTAGAAAAACCATAAAAATTAAATAACTACTGTAACTACTATTGCAAAGTTGGAAGACAATAATTTTTTTCCTTCTTTTTTTTTCCCTTTGGCCTAAAGAGTGAACCCAGGGGCACTTCACCAGTGTCCTACATCCCTAGCTCATTTTATTTTGAGACAGGTTCTTACTAAATTGCTTAGGGTCTCACTTAGTTGCTGAGAATGGTCTTGAACATGCAGTCCTCCTGCCTTACCCTCCTGAGCCACTGGATTATAGGTGTGCCCTGCTGGAGGACAATTTTTTAAATATTAGGCTAAAGCCTGGCTGCCCCTAGCACCATTTTTATATAATATTGCTCTAGCCCAAACAGAGCAGCTGCTTTTTATCTCCTTTTTTGGGTCCCCTCTTATCTGCGTGTTCCTTAAATTCCTTTTACCAGTTAGAAGCTTTTAGCTATAAGCACCCAAAGCCCTAAATCAAGCAGGACCAAGACCAGGGTGAGGCAAGCAAGGTACCTGGGGCACAATAGTTAGAAAGATAATCTCAAGGTCATGCAAATGCAGCATTAGCATCTGAGAGTGAGTTTAAATATTCTGCCCTAGGATTTCAATTGTCTTATCTTGGTCTTGGCCCTGACAAGCTAAATTGGTATGAATAGTAAGGACTTTCTCTTGGGCAGACACTTCACAGAAGAAGATATACAGGTGATCAACAAATATATGAAAAAGTGCTCAGCATCCCTAGTAATTAGAGAAATGCAAATTAAAACCACCCTAAGATTTCATCTAACTCCAATTATAATGGCTTTTATATATATATAATGGCACACAATCACACTGTTTTTGAGGTTCGACCCTCTTCCATGCATTAGCATTGTCTTAGAAAGTTTTGTATTAGTATAACATAATACCACAGATTGAGTAACTTGTTAAGAAAATAACTTTATTTCTTATAGTTCTGGAGACTAGGAAGTCCAAGGTCAAGGGGCGGAATCTGGTGAGGGCATACCTCACTGCATCACAACTTGGTAAAAGGCATCACATGTAAGAGAGGGAGGGGCAGCATGCCAGCTCAGATCTCTCTTCCTCTTCTTGTAAAGCCCTAGTCCCATTAAGAAGACTCTATTCTTATGACCTCATCTAACCCTAATTGCTTTCCAAAGACTCCACCTCTAAATATCATCAATAGATGAATTTGGGGATTAAGTCCCCAACACGTAAATTCAAACTACACGAGGCATCATCCTCAGGCTACTAGGGTGTTGGCTGTGGTATTTCATTCATGAAGGCTCCACCCTCATGACCTAATCATCTCCAAAAGTCTCTACTCCTAATATATAATATTGTCAATTCAGGCTTCCATGTACAAATTTTGGTGTGACATAAACAGTTCATAAGATAACGTTTGTACCCTTTTCTTCCAGACTTATCACACTCAACATATTGCCTTTGAAATTCATCTAAGTTTTGTGTATCAATTATTTTTATATTTTCATTGTTAAAGAATATTCCATTCAATTACATGGATATATCACATTTTGTTTATCTGTTCACCAGAGGAAGGACATTTGCTTTTTCTGGTTTGGAATAATTATGAATAGAGCTTCTCTGAAAATTTTTATGCAGGTTTTGGTGTGCATATAGTTTTCATTTTTTTAGAGCAAACATCCAAGAGTGGAATTGCTGGGTAATAAGGTAAGTGTATGTTTAACTTTATAAGAAACTGCCAAACTATTTTCCAGTGTGATTGTGTATTTCACATTTCTACTAGCAATATATAAGTATTTGAGTTACTTCTGGCCAACACATGGCATTGCCAATATTTTTTATTTTAGCTATTCTAATAACCGGTATATAGTTAAGAGTTAGAAGTATAGCTCAATGGCAGAGTGCTTGCCTAGTAGACATATGTGATGGAATCTCCTATGTCTCCATCTATAAGTTTTATAGTTTAACATTTTACATTTGTAATTCCAATTTTTTTTTTGAGACAGTGTCTCCTTATGTTATGGAACTCCTGGGCTTAAGTGATCCTCCTGCCTCTGTCTCCCAAATGCCAGAACTTTAAGTGTGCACCAGCATACCTAACTTCTTATTCATTTTGAGGTGATTTTTGCATGAGATAAGAGGCTTAGATTGAGGTTCATTTTTTCACCCATGGAGATTCAATCATTCTAAGACTGTATGTTGAAAACACTATACTTTCACCATTTAATTACTTTGGCAGTTTTGTAAAATATCAATTGGAAGGAGATAAAATCAGGAAACATGGTAGAAATGGAAGCTTCAGGAATCTGTCCATCTACAGAAACAATTGAACTGGCAGAAAACAGAATTAGGAGAATGTAGGATTTTATTAAGTGGATCAACATATTCATAGGAATCCAAGGATAAGAAGGGAGAGAGAAAGGAACAGGAAAAATTTTGAGAAAAAACTCCCCAAATATGATTTTTTTTGGGGGGTGCTGGGGATCGAACCCAGGGCCTTGTGCTTGCAAGGCAAGCACTCTCCCCAGCCCCCCAAAATCTGATTTTAAAAAATATGTGAAGATACACATCTAAGAAAGTCAAATTCCAAGCAGGCTAACCTCAAAGAGATCTAAACCAAGACACAGTATATTCAGACTGTATAAACTCAAAGACAATGAGAGGTTTTAAATCAACAAGATAGGAGTGACTTATCATGTACAAGGGTTTCTCAATAAAATTAACAGCTGATTTTTTTTGTTGTTGTTTGTTTAAAAACCATGAAGGCCAGAGGCAGTGAAATGATGTATTTAAAATTCTGAAAGGAAAAACAATTGTTAAACAAGAATTCTATAACCAGCAATTATTCCTAAAGAATAAAGAAAAAATTATGATATTTCAAGATAAATAAAAGCCAAGGGAGCTCATTATCAACAGAAATGCTAAAGGTAAATTTTAAAAGCATAAAGAAAAAATTAAAGAACACTAGTATATGTGATTTTATAGGTCAAAATTATTGTAAAGGCCAAATTATTGTACTTTTGATTTGGTTTGTAAGTTCTCTGTTTTTCTTATGTGATTTAAAAGGTAAAAGTAT
Organism: Sciurus vulgaris; assembly: GCF_902686455.1. NCBI lineage: Eukaryota > Metazoa > Chordata > Mammalia > Rodentia > Sciuridae > Sciurus > Sciurus vulgaris. The sequence continues at coordinate 123,190,439 of NC_136468.1, read as the reverse complement.
AAAACAATAACAATAAGCTTATATAAATGTAGACTTACACATACATTTTATATACTGTATAAAATTCAATTTATACAAAAATAGAGGAAGAAATGGAGATGTACAAAAGCAGAGTGCTTGTACATGATCACAAATTGATAGACATTATATTCTGTTAATAATATATGACAATTATAAACATATATGTACCTAACAAAGGAGCCATGAAGCAAATGGACAGAACTGAAGGGAGAAATAGATAGTTCTACCAATAGTCAAGAGATTTTAGTACCCACTTTCTTTCTTCTTTTTTTTTTTGAAGACTTTTTAGTATATATTTTTTAGCTGTAGATGGACACAATACCTTTATCTTACTTATTTTTTTATGTGGTGCTAAGGATCGAATGCAGTGTCTCACACGTGCAAAGCAAGCGCTCTACCCCGAGCCACAACCCCAGCCCAGTACCCACTTTCAATAATGGAAAAAACAACCAAACATAAGACCAATGAACAATAAGGTAATAATGAACTTAAACAACACTATAAACCAATTACTCTTAATAGTCATAAACAGAACACTCCACACAATAACAGAAGAATACACATTCTTCCCAAGTGCTGATGGAACATTCTTCTGCAGAGGCCATACAGTAGGCCACAAGTCTTACTAAAATTTAAAAGGTTGAAATAAATCAAAGCGTGTTTTCAAATCACAGTGGAGTGAACACAGGAATGAATAACAGACAGAAAACTGGAAAACTCACAAATATGTGGAAATTAAACAAAATCTCTTAAGAAACCAGTAGGTCAATCAAGAAATAATGGGAAATTAGAAAATACCTTGATTATATGAAAATGAAAACACAATATGCTAAAACTTAAGGGATGCAATGATCAGAAGGAAATCCATAGCTATAAATGCCTACATTAAAAAGGAAGGATAAAAAAGAAAAAAGAAAAAAATCAAAAACAAAAAAAGGTTCTCAAATTGGTAACCTAACTGGCCACCTTAAAGGAGTAGAAAAGGGGCATTGTGGCTCAGTGGCAGAGGGCTTGCCTGGCCTGTGTGAGGCTCTGGTTTCAATTCTCAGCACCACATATAAATAAATAAATAAAATAAAGGCCCATTGATAATTAAAAAAAAAGTATCTATACCTATACACACACACACACCCACACACATATCACACACACACACACACACACACACACACACACACACACATAATAAAAAAAAAGAATTAGAAAAGGAAGAGCAGACTAACCTAAAGCTAGGAGAAGAAAGTAGATAATAAATAATAACTGGAGTAGGCATAAATAAAATAGCAGAAAAACAACAGAGGAAAATCAATAAAATTCCAAATTTATTTATTTGAAAAACCATCAACAAAACTGACAAAGGAGAAAAGACACAAATAAGTAACATCAGAAATTAAATAAGGGGCATTACTGCCATCCTTGAAGAGAAAGAAAAGGATTATAAGAGAATATGATGAATAATTATGTCAACTAAGTAGATAACATAAAAGAAATGGACAAATTCCTTGAAACATACAAATGACCTAAACTGATGCAAGAAGAAATAGAACATCTCAACAAATCTATAATATGTAAAGAGATTGAATCAGTAACCAAACACTCTCAACAAAGAAAACTTCTGAACCAGAGGCTCTCACAGGTGAATTCTACCCAACATTTAAAAAATTGTTAGGCTGCATGAGGCCTAGGGTTCTGTCCCCAGAACTGGAAAAAGAAAATGAGGAAGAGAAGAAGAAGGAGAATAATGTCAGTCTCCCTCAAATTCTACCTAGCTCATTCTATGAGACTACTTAAAAATATGATGATAAAAAAGGATACCAATCCATTACAATGCAAAAATCCTCAACAAAATATTAATAAATTAACTAAAAGCATTTAGAAAAATTATTAACCATGACCAAGTGGGACTTATTCCAGGAATGCAAGGGCAGTTTAACATAACAATTCATCAATGTAATACATCACATTAATAAAGTAAAAGTAGGCTGGAGTTGTAGCTCAGTGGTAGAGTATTTCCCTAACATGTATGAGGCACTGGGTTCTATCCTCAACATCACATAAAAATAAATAAAACAAAGGTATTGTATCCATCTATAACTATAAAAAGTATTTAAAAGAAAAAAAAATTACACATTCATTTCAATACTGAAAAGAAATTTGATAAAATCAGCGCCCTTCACAATAAAAGAAGTTCAACAAACTTTGAATAGAAGGAAACTACCTCAATATAACAAAAAACATATGTGAAAATTTCACCTAGCCAATGGTGAAAGACTAAAATGTTTCCTCTAAGGAATAAGGTGGACGGGGGATATAGCTCAGTTGGTAGAGTGCAAAAAAAAAGGAATAAGGCAAAGATACCCACTTTTGCTACTTCCACTCAACATAGTACTAGAATTTAGAGCTTGAGAAATTAAGCAAGAAAAAGAAATAAAAGTCATCTAAATTGGAAAGGAAGAAGAAAAATTGTGTGCATAGATGATATGATCTTAGATGTATAAAACCCTAAAGAATCCTGAAAAAGAACCTGTTAGAAATGGTAAATGAATTCAGTACAACATGGCAGGAGTGCAGGACAGAGGAAGCTGCTCACCTCATGTTAGTCAGGTAGCAAAAAAAGATGAAGAAAGGGGCTGAAGCTAGGTTAGGTGGCACATTCCTGTAATACCAGTGGTTCAGGAGGCTGAGGCAGGAGCATCACAAGTTCAAAGCCAGCCTCAGTAATTTAGTGAGACCCTGTCTCAAAAAAAGAGGGACTGGAGTTCCACTACACCTGTTCAGGGCATGCCCCAATGACTTAACTTCTTTTCACTAGGCCAAATGGTTCCACCACCTTACAATAGTCCCCTGGGCTGGGGACCCAGGCCTATAGTATGTGGACCTTTGAGGAGGGGCATTCCAGATCCAACTATAGTTGGTACACTCTGAAACACTAATTTGTTCAAAAAAACAGTTTATGATTTCATTGATTTTTCTGTATTGTTTTCCTTCTTTCAGTTTCATTGATCTCTGCATTTATCTTTATTTTATATCTTCTCCCTGCTTTGGGTTTATTTTGTTCTTTTTCTCTAATTTCTTGCAGTCAGATCTTAGATTATTGATTGGAGCCTTTTACTTTTTTCTAACACATGCTTTTCTTTTTTTCTTTTTGTTTTTACAGACTGCATTTTGATTCATTGTACACAGATGGGGTACAACTTTTCATTTCTATGGTTGTACACGATGTAGATTCACACCGTTTATGTAATCATACATGTACATAGGGTAATAATGTCTGTTTCAGTCCACTATCCTGCTGTCCCCCACTACTCCCCCCATTTTCTCTACGCAATCCACAGTTTCTCCATTTGCCTCTTACTGCCCCCATACCCTGCATTTTGTATCATCATCCTCTTATCAGAGAAAACATTCTCCTCTGGTTTTTTGAAATTGGCTTATCTCACTTAGCATGATATTCTCCAACTGCATACATTTACCTGCTAATGCCATAATTTTATTCTTCTTTATGGTTGAGTAATATTCCTTTGTGTGTGTGTGTGTGTGTGTGTGTGTGTATATATATATATATATATATATATATATATATATATATATATATATATATAACATTTTCTTCAGCCATTCATCAATTGAAGGGCATCTAGGTTGATTCCATAATCTAGCTATTGTGAATTGAGCAGCTATAAACATTGATGTGACTGCTTTACTGTAATATGCTAAGATTAAGTCCTCTGGATATAAACCAAGGAGTGGGATAGCTGGGTCAAATGGTGGATTCATTCCAGGTTTTGTGAGGTTTTCTCCATAATGCTTTCCAGAGTGGCTGCACCAGTTTACAACTCCACCATTTATGTATGAGTGTGCCTTTTTCCCCACATCCACACCAACACTTATTATTGCTTGTGTTCTTTCAATAGCCATTCTAATTGGAGTTAGGTGAACTCTTAGGGTGGTTTTGATTTGCATTTCTCTACTTACTAGAGATGCTGAGCGCTTTTTTCATATATTTGTTGATCACCTGTATATCTTCTGTGAAGTGTCTGCCCAGTTCCTTAGCCCATTTATTGATTGAGTTCTTTGTATTTTGGGTGTAAAGTTTTTTTAAGTTCTTTATAAACTTTGGAGATGAGTGCTCGGTCTGAAGTATGTGTGCAAAAGATTTTCTCCCACTCTGTAGACTCTCTTTTCACATTATTGATTGTTTCCTGTGCTGAGAAAAAAACTTTTTAGTTTGACTCTTTCCCATGTAGTGATTCTTGCTTTTATTTCTTGCGCTATGGGGGTCTTCTTAAGGAAACTTGATCCTAAGCCAACATGATGGAGATTTGGGTCTACTTTTTCTTCTATTTGGTGAAGGTTCTCAGGTCTAATTCCTAGATCCTTGATCGATTTTGAGTCGAGTTTTGTACAGGATGAGAGATAGCGGTTTAATTTCATTTTATTGCATATGAATTTCCAGTTTTGCCAGCACCATTTGTTGAAGAGGCTATCTTTTCTCCATTGTAAGTTTTTGGCACCTTTGTCTAGTATGAGATAACTATACTTTATGTGGGTTTGTCTCTGTGTCTTCTGTCCTGTACCATTGGTCTACCTGTCTATTTTGGTGCCAATACCATGCCATTTTTGTTACTCTTGCTTATAGTAGAGTTTAAGGTCTGTTATTGTGACACCTCCTGCATCACTCTTCCTGCCCAGGATTGCTTTGGCTCTTCTGGGTCTTTTGTTCTTCAGATGAATTTCATGATTCCTTTCTCTATTTCTGTAAGAAATGACATTGGGATTTTAATTGGAATTGTGTTAAATCTGCATAGCGCCTTTGGATGTATGGCCATTTTGATAATATTAATTCTGCCTATCCAAGAACATGGGAGGCCTTTCTATTTTCTGAGGTCTTCTACAATTTCTTTCTTTAATGTTCTGTAGTTTTCATTGTAGAGATCCTTCACCTCTTTGGGTAACTTGATCCCCAAGTTGTGGGTTTTTTTTTTTTTTTTTTTTTTTTTGAGGCTATTGTGAATGGAGTTGTTTTTCTCATTTCCCCTTCAGCTGTTTCATCGCTTATGAATAAAAATGCTTTAGATTTATGCATGTTGATTTTATATCCTGCTATTTTGCTGAATTCATTTATTAGGTCTAGAAGTTTTCTCTTTGGAGTTTTTTGGATTCTCTAAATATAGAACCATGTCATCGGCAAATAGTGACAGTTTGAGTTCTTCTTCACCTATTCCTATCCCTTTAATGTCTTTGGTTTGTCTAATTGCTCTGGCCAGTATTTCAAGGATGATGTTGGATAGAAGTGGTGAAAGAGGGCATCTCTGTCTTGTTCCAGTTTTTAAAGGGAATGCTTTCAGTTTTTCTCCATTAAGAAGGATGTTGGCTGTGCGCTTAGCATAAATAGCCTTTACAATGTTGAGGTATGTTCCTATTATCCCTATTTTTTCTAGTGTTTTGAGCATGAAGGGGTGTTGTATTTTGTCAAACACTTTCTCTGTGTCAGTTGAAATAATCATATGATTCTTAACCTGAAGTCTATTGATGTGATGAATTACATTTATTGATTTCCAGATGTTGGACCAACCTTGCATCCCTGGGATGAACCCCACTTGATCGTGGTGCACTATCTTCTTAATATGTTTTTGTATGCAATTTGCCAGATTTTTCTTAAGGATTTTTGCATCTATATTCATCAGAGATATCAGTCTAAAATTTTCTTTCTTTCTTTCTTTTTTTTTTTTTTTTTTTGGTGGTGCTGGGAATTGAACCCAGGGCCTTGTGCTTGCAAGGCAAGCACTCTACCAACTGAGCTATCTTCCCAGCCCATATTTTCTTTCCTTGATGTGTCTTTGTCTGGTTTTGGTATCAGAGTGATATTAGCTTATAGAATGAGTTTGGATGGGTTCCCTTCTTTTCTTTTCTGTTTCCTGGAATGCTTTGAGGGGTTTTGGAATGAGTTCTTCTTTGAAATCTTGCACAACTTGGCTGAGACTCCATCTGGTCCCGGGCTTTTCTTGGTTGGTAGGCTTTTGATGGCTTCTTCTATTTCATTGCTGGAAATTGATCTGTTTAAATTGTGTATGTCCTCCTGGTTCAGTTTGGGAGGATCATATGTCTCTAGAAATTTGTTGATGTCTTTGATATTATCTATTTTGTTGGAGTATAGATTTTCAAAGTAGCTTCTCGTTATGTTCTGTATTTCAGTGGTGTCTGTTGTGATATTTCCTTTTTCATCAGGAATTTTAGTAATTTGAGTTTTCTCTCTCCTCTTTGTTAGTGTGGCTAAGAATTTATCTATTTTGTTTACTCTTTCAAAGAACCAACTTTTTGTTTTGTCAATTTTTTGAATTGTTTCTTTTGTTTCAGTTTCATTGATTTCAGCTCTGATTTTAATTATTTCCTGTCTTCTACTACTTTTGGTGTTGTTCTATTCTTCTTTTTCTAGGGCTTTGAACTGTAATGTTAGGTCGTTTTAGCCTTAGAAAAGACTTTTTAGTCTTTTCTTGAATGCGCTCCATGCAATGACTTTTCCTCTTACTATTGCTTTCATAGTGTTCCAGAGATTTTGATATGTTATATCATCATTCTCATGTACCTCTAAGAATTTTTTAATCTCTTCCCTGACGTTTTCTGTTATCCATGCTTTATTCAATAGCATATTATTTAGTCTCCAGGTATTGGAGTAATTTCTGTTTTTTATTCTCATTGATTTCTAATTTCATTCCTGCTGGGGAGATAGCTCAGTTGGTAGAGTGCTTGCCTTGCAAGCACAAGGCCCTGGGTTCAATCCCCAGCACCACACACACACACACACACACAAATCTAATTTCATTCCATTATGATCTGATAGAACACAAGGTAGTATCTCTATTTTTGTGCATATACTAAGGGCTACTTTGTGGCATAACATATGGTCTATTTTCCAGAAGGTTCCATGTGTTGCTGAGAAGAAAGTGTATCTGCTTGTTGATGGATAGAATATTCTATATATGTCTGTTAAGTCTAAGTTATTGATAGTGTTATTAAGTTCTGTCGTTTCTTTGTTTATTTTTTGTTTGGAAGATCTATCCAGTGGTGACAGTAGTGTGTTAGAGTCATCCAGAATTATTGTGTTGTGGTCTATTTGATTCCTGGAATTGAGAAGGATTTGTTTGATGTACATGGATGCATCATTGTTTGGGGCATAAATATTTACAATTGTTATGTCTTCCTAATTTATGGTTCCCTTAAGCAGTATGAAATGTCCTTCTTTATCCCTTCTGACTAACTTTGGCTTGAAGTCCACTTTATCTTAAATAAGAGTGGAAACTCCCGCTTTTTTACTGAGTCCATGTGCATGGTAGGTTTTTTCCCATCCTTTTACCTTTAGTCTGTGGATGTCTTTTTCTATGAGATGAGTCTCTTGCAGGAAGCATATTGTTGGGTCTTTCTTTTTAATCCATTCTGCCAGTCTATGTCTTTTGATTGATGAGTTTAGGTCATTAATGTTTAGGGTTATTATTGAGATATGATTTGTATTCCCAGTCATTTGGGCTTATTTTTGGTTTTTAACATGGCTTGGTTTCTCCTTCGGTTGGTTTTTCCTTTAAGGTAGTTCCTCCCTTTGCTGACCTACATTGTTGTTTTTCATTTCCTCCTCATGGACTATATTGTTGAGAATATTCTGTAGTGCAGACTTTCTATTTGTAAATTCTTTTAACTTTTGTTTATCATGGAAGGATTTTATTTCATCTTCAAATCTGAAGGTTAGTTTTGCTGGGTATAGGATTCTTGGTTTGCAACCATGTTCTTTCAGAGCTTGAAATATGTTGTTCCAGATCCTTCTAGCTTTTAGAGTCTGAGCTGAGAAATCTGCTGATGTCTGTATTGGTTTCCCCTTATTGTAATCTGATGCTTTTTTCTCTTGCAGCCTTCAAAATCCTATCTTTATTTTGTATTTTAGCCATTTTCATTATAATGTTCCTTGGTGTGGATCTGTTGTGATTTTGTGCATTTTGTGTTCTGTAAGCCTCTTGTATTGTTTTTCTATTTCATTCTTCAGGTGTGGGAAAATTTCATTGAATAGGTTGTTTATTCCTTTGGTTTGTGTCTCTGTGCCTTCCTCAATCCCGATAATTCTTAAATTTGCTCTTTTCATGATGTCCCATAGTTCTTGGAGGTTTTGTTCATGTTTTTTTACCATCTTCTGTGATCAAGTTTATTTTCAAGATTAAATATTTTGTCTTCATTGTCTGAAATTTTGTCTTCCAAGTGGTCTAGTCTGTTGGTGATGCTTTCCATTGAGAGTTTTATTTGGCTTATCGTTTCCTTCATATCAAGTATTTGTTTGTTTGTTTTTAAGAACCTCTATCTCTTTATTGAAATGATCTTTTGCTTCCTGCAGTTGCTCTTTCAACTGCTTATTTGAGTGACTGTTCATTGCCCACATTTGCTTTCTTATCTCATCCTTTGCTTCACAAATCATTTTATTTATGTGTATTCTAAACTACTTTTCTGACATTTCTTCTACCATGCTGTCACTGGATTCTATTAATATAGAATGAAGGTTTTTTTGGAACATTTTCTTTCCTTGTTTTTTTCATGTTGTTCACGTATCTTCCCCTCTATCTGTGCAGATCTGGGGTATTGCAGTTCCCCCCCCCCTTAGGCTTATAGTGACCGTATAGATTTTCAAAACCTCTTCTTTAAGGCGGAGATCAATATTAGCAGAGCCCAGTACAGACAATATGTAGCCCTAAACCAAATAGTCCCTATGAAGACATTAACTATATTGTCATAAAAAACATAATGAGTCAATTTTAATCTGTAGTATAACAAATACTTTGCAATAATGTCTGCAGTTTCTAATGGAGGACAAAGAAGATGGGGAGGGGTGTAGGATGTAACTTAGTGGGTTCAAAGAAGAGTATATAGAAGTTCTAGATCATAGAAAGATTGAAAGTGTAATCAAAAGAAGTTGGTTTTTAGCATGAGAAAAGGGAGACTCTGAGGAAACAGGTCAACAAAAGGAAAATAGAGCAAGAAAAGTAAAGAAATAGTTTTAAAATTTTTCAAAAAGAAAACAAAATAAAGGAAAAACATATATACTATACCAGTCATATAGTATCCAAACCTCCCAGTCTTCAATAGCCTGATGCATGTGAGGTACCTGACAATGAGCTTCCAGTCTTCAGCAGGTGTCTCAGGATGGGATTTTTCCCATGTAAAGTTGGGAGCTTCCACTTCCAGGATAATCCCAGATGGCCACAGTGGCTTCCAAATATGTTGGCAAATGGGGAGCTGAAGCTCAGGGCATGGGCATGGTTGGCCATGGTTTTTGGAGGCAGGTTGTGGTTCGTTGGGATGAGGTGTCCTGGAGATGGGGTTCGGTCAGTACGTCAGGGGTCCTGCAGGTCCTGGCTGTTGTGTCAAAATGACAGCAGCCACATGTAACCAAACTTGTGGGTACTGTGATGGTGGACTACAAAGCAATAGCAGACAGCTGGTGGTCTGCAGACTACCAGTTGACGACCAGAAGATCAACCTTGGGTGATGGGTGATGAGTAGGTGAAAGGCAGGGGATGGGCAGGCAAGAGGCAGGCAAATAGGCAAATAGTGGATGATAGGCGCCAATCAGTGAGCAATCTGCACTCAAAAAGTAGTCATTATGGTGGCAGACTGCAGGTGATTGCAGTGGACAAATGGGGTAAACAGCAGGGAATTGATAAGCAGCAAAGACTGCCTCACAGAGAAACAGATATCCTCTCCTTGAAACTTGAGTTATGGATCTACAAGGAATGCAGGCTTCCTCTAGTCCACCATCTTGGATCTCAACATAGTCAGTTTTTTTCCCCCTTTTTATTTATTTTTATTTTTATTTTTTATTGTAAACAAATGGGATACACGTTGTTTCTCTGTTTGTACATGGCTTAAAGGCATACCATTTGTGTAATCATAAATTTACATAGGGTAATGTTGTTTGATTCATTCTGTTATTTTTTCCCTTCCCCCCACCCCTCCCACCCCTCTTTCACTCTATACAGTCCTTCCTTCCTCCATTCTTGCCCCCCTCCCTAACCCTAACTCTAACCCTAACACTAATCCCTCCCACCCCCCATTATGTGTCATCATCCATTTATCAAAAAGATCATTCGCCCTTTGGTTTTTTGAGATTGGCTTATCGCACTTAGCATAATATTCTCCAATTTCATCCATTTGCCTGCAAATGCCATAATTTTATCATTCTTTATGGCTGAGTAATATTCCATTGTATATATATACCACAGTTTCTTTATCCATTCATCAATTGAAGGACATCTAGGTTGGTTCCACAATCTTGCTATTGTAAATTGAGCAGCAATGAACATTGATGTGGCTGTATCTCTGTAGTATGCTGATTTTAAGTCCTTTGGGTATAGGCCAAGGAGTGGGATAGCTGGGTCAAATGGTGGTTCCATTCCAAGCTTTCTGAGGAATCTCCACACTGCTTTCCAGAGTGGCTGCACTAATTTGCAGCCCCACCAGCAATGTATGAGTGACCTTTCTCCCCACATCCTCTCCAACACCTGTTGTTGCTTGTATTCTTGATAATCACCATTCTAATTGGGGTGAGATGGAATCTTAGGGTGGTTTAGATTTGCATTTCTCTTATTACTAGAGATGTTGAACATTTTTCCATATGTTTGTTGATTGCTTGTAGATCTTCTTCTGTGAAGTGTCTATTCATTTCCTTAGCCCATTTGTTGACTGGATTATTTGAATTCTTGGAGTAGAGTTTTTTGAGTTCTTTATAGATTCTGGAGATTAGTGCTCTATCTGAAGTATGAGTGGCAAAGATATTCTCCCACTCTGTAGGCTCTTTCTTCACATTGCTGATAGTTTCCTTTGCTGAGAGAAAGCTTTTTAGTTTGAATCTATCCCAGTTATTGATTCTTGCTTTTATTTCTTGTGCTATGGGAGTCCTGTTGAGGAAGTCTGGTCCTAAGCTGACATGTTGAAGATCTGGACCTACTTTTTCTTCTATAAGATGCAGGGTCTCTGGTCTGATTCTGAGGTCCTTAATCCATTTTGAGTTTAGTTTCGTGCATGGTGAGAGATATGGGTTTAGTTTCATTCTGTTGCATATGGATTTCCAGTTTTCCCAGCACCATTTGTTGAAGAGGCCATCTTTTCTCCATTGCATATTTTTGGCCCCTTTGTCTAGTATGAGAAAATTGTATTTGTTTGGGTTTGTGTCCATGTCCTCTATTCTGTACCATTGATCTACCTTTCTATTTTGGTACCAATACTATGCTGTTTTTGTTACTATTGCTTTGTAGTATAGTTGAAGTTCTGGTATTGCAATACCCCCAGCTTCATTTTTCCTGCTAAGGATTGCTTTAGCTATTCTGGGTTTCTTATTCTTCCAGATGAGTTTCATAATTGCTTGCTCTATTTCTGTAAGGTACGTCATTGGGATTTTAATTGGAATTGCATTGAATCTGTATAGCACTTTAGGTAGTATGGCCATTTTGACAATATTAATTCTTCCTATCCAAGAACATGGGAGATCTTTCCATCTTCTAAGGTTTTCTTTAATTTCTTTCTTTAGTGTTCTGTAGTTCTCATTGTAGAGGTCTCTCACCTCTTTTGTGAGATTGATTCCCAAGTATTTTATTTTTTTCAAGGCTATTGTGAATGGGATAGTTTTCCTAATTATTCTTTCCAAAGATTCATCACTTATGTATAAAAATGCACTAGATTTATGTGTATTGATCTTATATCCTGCTACTTTACTGAATTCACTTATGAGTTCTAAAAGTTTTCTGGTGGAATTTCCTGGTTTCTCTAAGTATATAATCATATCATCAGCAAATAGGGATTGTTTGAGTTCTTCTTTTCCAATTCGTATCCCTTTAATTTCTTTGGTCTGTCTAATTGCTCTGGCTAGAGTTTCAAGGATGATATTGAATAGAAGTGGTGAAAGGGGGCATCCCTGCCTTGCTCCAGTTTTTAGGGGGAATGCTTTCAGTTTTTCACCATTTAGAGTGATATTAGCCATGGGCTTAGCATAGATGGCCTTTACAATGTTAAGGAATATTCCCACTATCCCTATTTTTTCTAGTGTTTTGAGCATGAAGGGGTGCTGTATTTTATCAAATGCTTTTTCTGCATCTATTGAAATAATCATGTTATTCTTAACTTTAAGTCTATTGATATGGTGAATTACATGTATTGATTTCCTGATTTTGAACCAACCTTGCATCCCTGGGATGAAACCCACTTGATCATGGTGCACTATCTTTTTAATATGTTTTTGTATGCGATTTGCTAAAATTTTGTTGAGAATTTTTGTGTCGATGTTCATTAAGGATATTGGTCTGAAATTTTCTTTCCTCCATGTGTCTCTGTCTGATTTAGGTATCAGGGTGATATTGGCTTCATAGAATGAGTTTGGGAGGGTTCCCTCCTCTTCTATTTTATGGAATACTTTGAGAAGTATTGGAATGAGCTCTTCTTTAAAGGTTTTGTAGAACTCGGCTGAGAACCCATCTGTTCCCTGTCTTTTCTTTGTTGGTAGGCTTTTGATGACTTCTTCTATTTCATTACTTGAAATTGGTCTATTTAAATTGTGTATGTCCTCCTCGTTCAGTTTAGGTAATTCATATGTCTCTAGAAACCTGTTGATGTCTTTGAAATTTTCTATTTTGTTGGAGTATAGATTTCCAAAATAGCTTCTAATTATGTTTTGTATTTCACTCGTGTCTGTTGTGATATTTCCTTGTTCATTCCGAATTTTAATGATTTGGGTTTTCTCTCATCTTCTCTTTGTTAGTGTGGCTAAGGGTTTATCAATTTTGTTTATTCTTCCGAAGAACCAACTATTTATTTTGTCAATTTTTTGTATTGTTTCTTTTGTTTCAATTTTGTTGATTTCAGCTCTGAGTTTAACTATTTCCTGTCTTCTACTACTTTTGGTGTTGGTCTGTTCTTCTTTTCGTAGGGCTTTGAGCTGTAGTGTTAGGTCGTTTATTTGTTGATTTTTTCTTCTTTTATTGAATGCGCTCCATGAAATTAATTTTCCTCTAAGTACTGCTTTCATAGTGTCCCAGAGATTTTGATATGATGTTTCTTTGTTATCATTTACCTCTAAGAATTTTTTAATTTCCGTCCTAGTATCTTCTGTTATCCATTCATCATATAATGGCATATTGTTTAATCTTCAGGTGTTGGAGTAGTTTCTGTTTTTTACTGTTTCATTTATTTCTAACTTCAATCCATTATGATCTGATAGAATACAAGGTAGTGTCTCTATCTTCTTGTATTTGCTAACATTAGCTTTGTGGCATAATATATGGTCTATTTTAGAGAAAGATCCATGTGCTGCTGAGAAGAAAGTGTATTCGCTCTTGCTTAGATGGTATATTCTATAAATGTCTGTTAAGTCTAAATTATTGATTGTGTTATTGAGATCTATGGTTTCTTTGTTCAATTTTTGTCTGGAAGATCTGTCCAGTGGTGAGAGAGCCATGTTAAAATCACCTAGTATTATTGTGTTATGGTCTATTTGGTTTCTGAAATTGAGAAGGATTTGTGTGACATACATGGATAAGCCACTGTTTGGGGCATAAATATTTATGATTGTTATATCTTGCTGATTTATGCTTCCCTTAAACAGTATGAAATGTCCTTCTTTATCCCTTCTGACTAACTTTGGCTTGAAGACTCCATTATCTGAAATGAGGATGGATACTCCAGCTTTTTTGCTGAGTCCATGTGCATGGTATGTTTTTCCCCATCCTTTCACCTTTAGTCTATGGGTATCTCTTTCTGTGAGGTAAGTCTCTAGGAGGCAACATATTGTTGGATCTTTCTTTTTAATCCAATCTGCCAGTCTATGTCTTTTGATTGATGAGTTCAGGCCATTAATATTCAGGGTTATTATTGAGATATGATTTCTGGTCATTTGGCTCATTTTATTTATTTACTCATTTATTTATTTGTTTGTTTGTTTATTTTGACACGACTTGGTTTCTCCTTTATTTGACAATTCCTTTAGGATAGTTTCTCCCTTTGCTGATTTGCTTCTTTGTTTTTTATCTCTTCCTCATGGAATATTTTGCTGAGAATGTTCTGTAATGCTGGCTTTCTTTTTGTAAATTCTTTTAGCTTTTGTTTATCAGGAAGGATTTTATTTCATCGTCATATTTGAAGGTAAGTTTTGCTGGGTATAAGATTCTTGGTTGGCATCCATTTTCTTTCAGGACTTGAAAAATGTTGTTCCAGGCCCTCCTAGCTTTTAGGGTCGGGATTGAAAACATCTGCTGATATCTGTATTGGTTTCCCCCTGAATGTAATTTGGTTCTTTTCTCTCACAGCCTTTAAAATTCTGTCTTTATATTGTATGTTAGGTATTTTCATTATAATGTGCCTTGGTGTGGGTCTGTTGTAATTTTGTGTATTTGGAGTCCTATAAGCCTCTTGAACTTGATTTTCCATTTCATTTTTCAGATTTGGGAAATTTTCTGATATGATTTCATTGAATAAATTGTTCATTCCTTTGGTTTGTTTCTCTAAGCCTTCCTCAATCCCAATAATTCTTAAATTTGGCCTTTTCATGATATCCCATAGTTCGTGGAGATTCTGTTCATGATTTCTTACCATCTTCTCTGTTTGTTCAACGTTGTTTTCAAGGTTAAATATTTTGTCTTCAATGTCTGAAGTACTGTCTTCCAGGTGTTCTATCCTATTGGTTATGCTTTCTATGGAGTTCTTAATTTGGTTTAGTGTTTCCTTCATTTCAAGGATTTCTGTTTGGGTTTTTTTCAGTATCTCTAACTCTTTATTGAAATGATCTTTTTCCTTCCTGTATTTGCTCTTTTTACTGTCAATTGGTGCGATCATTCAATGCCTGCATTTGCTCTTTCATCTCATCATTCAATGCCTGCATTTGCTCTTTCATCTCATCATTTGCTTCCCTGATCATTTTATTTATGTACATTCTGAACTCCCTTTCTGTCATTTCTTCTGCCATGCTGTCATTGGATTTTTATCAATGTAGCATCTAGATTTGTTTGGGGCATTTTCTTCCCTTGTTTTCTCATATTGTTCAGGTATCAGTGGACCGCTGAGATATTGCAGATTTCCTCTATTGACTTATAATGTCCCTGAAGTTTCTAGCATATCCCCTCTTAGCCTTCAGTAGGCTGAGGTCTTGGAGGAACTTGATAATGCGGTGCTGCACAAGGAAGCTGCCTCTCTAGGGGTGGTGGCCTTCAGGTGGGGTATATTCCTTGCTAGTGGGCAGAGGTGCCTCCACTTGTTGACCCAATGGTCATCCATAGGGGAACTAGGCTGTGGGCTGAGGCAAGGCCTGTTTGGGCCTGTGTCTCTGGTTTTACAGTCCTTGTGGAAAAACCTCATCTGGCAGGGAAGACTGACCCAGTGGGGAGGCCTCGCTGGTCAGTTCCCCTCCTAGAGGTTCCCCTCAATCCACAACTACTGCCTGGGCTGGGAAACCTTCCTCTGCAATGTTCCCAGGGGCCCAGACTTACCTCCTGGGCCTTGGGGCCTCGCCCTTCGCAGAGGAGTCTCCTTAGGCTGCCCCTCCTCAGAGAAGCTGCCTGCAGTCCTGGAACCTTCGCTCCGCCTCTCAGCTTGTCTCTGTGCGTCTCTTCCACCATGAAGCCCCGTAGGTCCTGGGACCCTGTGTGGCCCCTACTCTGAGCAGCCACCTGGAGCCCCGTACAGTCACTCCGAGTCCCAGCTACCTGCCGCATGCCTCTTCCTCCTCCGGGCAGCCGCCCGGAGTTCTGGAGCGGTCGCTATGAGTCCGAGCAACTCACTGCATACCTCCTCCTCCGGACAGCCACCCGTAGCCCTGGTGCAGTCACTCCGAGTCCAAGTGACCCGCTGCGCTCCTTCTCCTCCTCTGGGCATCCCCCTGGTCTTCAGGAGCGGTCGCTCTGAGTCCAAACAGCTTGCTGTGCACCTCCTCCTCTGGGCAGCCACCCGGAGCCCTGGTGGGTTGCTCTGAGTCCAAGTGCTGTGCTGAGCGGCCCTCCTCTACAATGCTGCCAGTTGTCTGAGTTCACTACTCCAGCCAAGAGTGTATTTTTTAAATAACATTATTTTAAAATGGGAAAAAGACTGAATAGACAGTTTTCCAAAGAAGACATACACATGTCTAACAGCAATATGTAAAGATTGTTCAATATCAGAAATCACCAGGGAAAAATACATCTGAATCACACTGAGATATCACCTTATACCTGTTATGAGGACTATTATCAAAAGATCAAAAGGTAACAAGTGTTGGTATGATGTGGAGAAAAAGGAACCCTTGACACTGTTGTTAGGAATGTGGATTGGTATAGCCATTAAGGAAAACAGTATGGTTGTAGCTAATGAAAATTGAAGATAGAACTATCATATGACTCAGCAACCCCTCTTCTGGGCTTATACCCAAGGAAATGAAATCATAATCTCATCAAGATACCTACAATCCTGTCTATTGCAGCATTATTTACAATAGTCAGTGTAAGGAATCCTATGAAAACCATATTGGACATGGGAAATCACATAAGGGAGTTTATTAAGCAAACAGAGTGTCTCCCTGCAGGGTAAGAGAGAAAATGAGAGGAAAAGAGAAAGGGCGCATGCTAGAGAGAGTGGAAAAGCGAGGAGGAGAAAGTGAGTTGGGGGAGAGAAAAGCATGAGAAAAGATTTCAGGGGTAGGTACTCTAAAGCAGCTGAATTCCGCCGTGCTAACAGGGGACCAATAACGGAGAAGGATACTTGCAAGCTGACTGATGAACCAATAGCTAGCTAAGAAGTTCACAGACTGACAGTAGTTGGGAGGCGGGGAAAATTGCTGCACCGGAAAGGGTGGGGAGAGCAGCTTTCAGACTGACAAGCTAGGTTGTGATGCAACAGAAAGGGCCGGGGAGCAGCTTTGTATTACAGTCAAGGTATGGAGACAACCTACGTGTCTATTGACAAGTGGATTTTAAAAACCTGTGATATATATACCATATATACATATATCTACATTCTGCTAGTTTGGGGTTTAATTTTTTCTTCTTTTCCTAATTCCTTAAATTGCAAATTGGATTTTATTTGCAATCTTCCTTGTTTTTATCATATATTTTATATGATATTTATACATATATATCTATATATATATATACATATGCATATATATGCTATAAAAAAGAATGAGATCTTATCATTTGTTATAACATGGGTAATATCCTGGAGGACATTATGCTAATTGAAATAAACCAGACATAGAAAGATAAATACTGCATTATTTTGCTTATATGTGTATCTTTTAAAAAAAATTCAATAGAGGGAACAAAACAGAGGTTACTAGAGACAGGTGGGGAGTGGGGAACTGGAAGTAAATAGGGATATATAGGACAGGGGATACAAAATAGCAGATGTATAAGATGAACAAGTCTAGAGATCTGATGTACAACATAAGAACCATAGGTAAGAAAATTGTGCTGTTTATGGGAGTTGTGATAACTGAATGAACTTTAGCTTTGTTTGCTGCACAAACAACAAAGTAACTATGTGTCATAATGAATCTACTAATTTGTTTCACTATAGTAATCTTTTTACTGTCTATATGTATCCCATAGTTGTTGCATGCCCTAAAAAATATTATAAAATTAACTTAACAAAAGGAATGTCTTATTTAGATGTATAAAGAACTTATACAACTAAATAGCAAACAACAAATAACCCAATTTAATTATGAGCGAAGTATCTGAATAGACGTTTTTGCAAAGATGACAAACAAATGGCCAACAGATGAAAAGATGCTCACCATCACTAATCACCAAGGAAATGCAACTCTAAACCACAATGAGATATCACCTCCTGCTTGTTAATACAGCTATTATCAAAAAGTGAAAAGATAATAAGAGGTGAGAATATGGAGAAAAGGGAACGCTTGTGCATTGTTGATAGGAAAGTAAAATAATACAGGCATTATTGTGGGAGGTTCCTCAAAAATTAAAAATAGATTACCACATGGTCCAACAAACCCACTTCTGCATACATATCTGTATTAATCTATTTTTCATCCCTGTAATGATATACCTGAGGTTGAGAACTTTATAAAGAAAAGAGATTTATTTATCTTACACTTTTAGAGTTTCAAGGGCATGTCTTGGGCATTAACTCTGCTCTGGTGAGGAATTCATGTGGTCAGCGTGACAAAGATGGTGGAAGAAGAGATCACATCTCAAGAGGAAGCCAGAGAATGACTTAGGGATCAGACTTACTCTTGTAAAAACTTGCTTTCATAAGAACTAACTCAAGATTCCGCATTAAATACCTTAATTCCTTTCAAGCTCAATACCCACAATGATATAAGGACCTTCTCCTGAGCCTCACCTCTTAAAAGTCCATTCCTTCTCTCAAATTGCCACACACAGGACAAAGCTTCCAATATGCAATGCCTTGGGGGATACACTCAAACCATATCCAAAACATAGCAATGTCTAGAGGAAATGAATCAGTATCTAGAAGAAATGTCTGTACTCCCTTATTATTATTCACAATAGCCAAGATATTAAAACAACCTAAATGCCTGTTAATGAATGAATGGATAAAGAAAATGTGATACATATGTTTGTACTTGTGCATAAAAATATTGAGTCATTAAAAACAAAAGAAATCCTACTAACTGTGACAACACAGATTAACCTGAAGGACATTATGCTAAGTAAAATAAGCCAGCCACAGAAAGACAAATATGGCATGATCTCCCTTATAAGTGGAATCTAAAAAGAGCAAACCCATAGAGACAAAGAATAGAATGGTGGTTATCAGGGGCTGGGGGTTAGGGATGATATCCAAAGGATACAGAGTTTCAGTTATAAGATGATTAAGTTCTAAAGAGCAAATGTATAGCAAGGTGACCACAGTTAATAATAATGTATTATATACTTAGAGTTTGCTAAGGAAGTAGTTATTAAATGTTCTTAACAAACACACAGAAGTAACTATGTGAGATGATAGATATTAGCTTGATTGTGGTAATGGTCTAATAATATTTACCATATCTATTAATAATATTACCATATCCATCACTTTGCATACCTTAAATATATATAATTTTTTATTTGTTGGCCATACTTCACTAAAGCTGAGGGGGAAAGAATGTTTTATTTAGTTTCCATAAGTTATGAATTTTATAGTTTTCCTTTTGTTGTTTTTAACTTTGTTTCATTTTGGTAGGAAGAGATGATATTTATCTTTTAAGATCTATTAAGATCTCTGGGTACTGTGGCTCATACCTGTAATCCCAGTGACTCAGGAGGCTGAGGCAGGAGTATCACAAGTTTGAAGCCAGTCTCAGCATCTTAGCAAAGCCCTGAGCAACTTAGTGAGAACCCGTCTCAAAATAAAAAATAAAAGGGGCTAGGGAAGTAGCTCAGTGTGTACCTTTGGGTTCAATCCCCGGTACCAACCAACCGACCAACCAGCAAACAATCTATTGAGACTTAACTTGTGGCCTAACATATGGTCAACTTTGGAAAATAGGTACATTTGAAAAACTGTGTATAATGCTGTAGTCGGGTATATTTTTCTGTATGCTAGACATTCTGTCTGTTAGATCTATTCGACTTATTGTGTTATCCAAGTGTTCTATTTCCTTACTTATCATCTGTCGTGCTGCTCTATCCTTTTAAAATTAAAAAGTTTTTTTTTCAGTACTGGGGATTGAACCCAAGGGCATTCTACCACTAAGTCACATCCCCAGCAATTTTTCTTCTTGTTGTCTTGCTAAATTGCTGAGGCTGGCCTTGAACTTACAGACCTCCTGCCTCAGCCTCCTGAGTTGCTGAGATTGCAGACATGTGCCACCACAACCAGCATCCATTCCATTATTGAGAGTGGGATATATATATTTTTAATTTTTTTGTTTTTTGTTTTAGTTGTAGATGAACACAATACATTTATTATTTATTTATTTATGTGGTACTGAGGATCGAACCCAGTACCTCACACATGCTAGGCAAGTACTCTATCACTGAGCCACAACCCCAGTCCTGAGAGTAGGATATGGATGTCTTCAACATTATTGCAACTATTTTTCTATATATTCTGTCAATTTTTGACTTATTTATTTTGTTGGTGTTTTTAGGCACAAAAGTTTGTAATTATTATATCTTTGTACTGTGTCAGAGCTTTTATTCATATGATATCCTTTGTTATCTACTATAAACTAAACTTAATTTATTTATTTATTTTTTATTTTTTATTTTTTGTATTTTATTGAGAGACATGGTCTTGCTGAGTTGCTTAGTACCTCACTAAGTTACTGAGGCTGGTTTTGAATTTGCAATCCTCCTGCCTTGGCCTCCCAAGCCACTGGGATTATAGGCGTGTGCCACCACGCCCAGCTAAACTTAAAAATTTTTAATCTCTTTTATCTGATATTAGTGTAGCCACCTCTGTTCTCTTCCTGTCTCGTCCAGTGAGTACAATGAAGACTCGGCTCTCAAATGAAGTTTTAAGCTCTTTTATGGGAGAGCTTCTGAGCCGAGTGCCTGGTTCTTCCTCCTTCTCCACCGCTGCCGTCTTCTTCTTCTTCTCTTGTCGAGCAGCTCTCTCTCTCCTTCTTCTCTTGTCGCACAGCTCTCTCTCTCCTTCTTTTCTCTTGTGCAGCTGCCACTTCTCTCTTCCTCTCTCATTGCGCAGTGGCCGCCTCTCCTCTTCTCTCGTCCTGCAGCTGCTGCCTGCCCTCCTTGCCTTGCTTGCTCCCACCGCCTCGCAAAGTACGCAGCTTTATGGGATATAACAGCCAATCACCTTAATGGGTCAGGCGTTTGGCTCGTGGAGACTTAATGGTGGTAATGAGGACATGTACTGATCACGAGCTAAGCACGGACGCGGAGGAGATCAGTCAGCCAATAGAAAGCACTTCCTTAAAGTTGTTTTTCTTTGCAGTTGGGCTTCTCGGCGCTATCTTAGGGCGAGGCCAGCCACCACTGCGG
This sequence comes from Sciurus vulgaris, assembly GCF_902686455.1. Taxonomy (NCBI): domain Eukaryota; kingdom Metazoa; phylum Chordata; class Mammalia; order Rodentia; family Sciuridae; genus Sciurus; species Sciurus vulgaris. Next base: position 123,169,455 of record NC_136468.1, on the reverse strand, counting down.
GCCCTACAGGGCAGCGGCCCCCAACATCTTCCACAGACTCCTTAAATAGAATTTCCATGCTTGTAATGTATTCATTGTTTGGGTATCTAATGTAAGATTCTTGTAGACAGCATATTAGTTGGATCATTTTAAAATCCATTCTGTCAACTTAGCTTTTGACTGAAGAGTTTAATATTTATGTTTAATTACTGAAAAGAAAGGACTTACTTGTGTTATTTTGCTTTTTTTTTTTTTTTTTTCTTTTCTGTTTCATGGATTGAACCCAGGGGTGCTTAAACACTGAGACACATTCCCAACCCTTTTTAATTTTTTATTTTGAGACAGGGTCTCACTAAATTGCTTTTGAACCTGCAATTCTCCTGCCTAAGCCTCCCGAGCTGCTGGGGTTGCAGGTATGTGTCACTGTGCCTGGCTTATTTTGCTATTTTTTAATATGCCTTACAGCTTTTTTTGTCCATCATTTTCTGCATTACTATATTCTTTCATTTTTAGTTGATTTTTCTTGTAGTGAGACATTTATATGCCTTTTTATTTCTTTTTGTGTATTGTCCTTAGCTATTTTATGTGTGGTTACCATGGGATTACACTTAATATCCAAAGTTATAATATCCTAATTTGAAATGATACTAGCTCAACCACAATAACATGTTAAAAACTGTTCCTTTAAGAGTTACATCCCAACCTTTTCAATATTTTTGTCACAAAATGACACCTTTATAATACTATGTTTCCCGAAATACACACTAATGCTTTTAAATGCATTAACCTCTAAGTTTGTGTAGAAAATGAAACATGAAGTTACAAACCAGTTAAAATAATGCTAGCTTATAGATGAATACTTTTAAACATTATTAATTTCTTTTTTGGTACTGGGGATTGAACCTAGGGACACTTTACCACTGAGCTCCATCCCCAGCCCTTTTTATTTTTTATTTTGAGATAGGGTCTCACTAAGTTGCTGAGACTGGCCCTAAACTTGGTGCTCCTCCTGCCTTAGCCTCCCAAGTTGCTGGGATTACAGGTGTGTGCTGCTGTACCTGGCTCTACTGTATTATTGTATTATACTTATTTACGTGGTTTTTAAATTGGTTTCTGTGAGAATTACAACATACATACTTAACTTTTCACGGTCTATTTAGAATAAATATTTTATCACTTAAATGGATTGTAGAAACTCACCACCATATCCAGATCTGTTTATACTCCCATCTTCATACTGTAGTTGTTGTATATATATTATGTCTATAGCATTTAAAAGTCTCTTCAGACATTGTTTTATATACATGTTTCATTATATCTATATTATATGTTACATAAATATATATAATATTATACATATATTATGTATATATTGCTATCAAATTGATTTTAAGGAACTGTCACAAAAGGAAAATCATCTACAATATTATTTTGTTATTCCTTTCTTCCAATGTTAAATGTTAAATCCCTTCTACATGAAGAACTTTCTTTTTTTTTTTTTTTTTTTTTTAGCATTTGGCTGATGGCTGGGGGATTTACTTCTAAGATGGCACCTGGTCTGGGGGAGCTGAAAGACAGGTGATAATAGTGATTATTAACTAGAACTACCAACAAGTAGCTTGTGGTTGGGGCTTGCAATTTTCAGCATTGTTGCTGGGTTCTGAGAGGGAATGTTCAGAGAGAGAGAGAGAGAGAGAGAGAGATCCGAGAGACAAGGTCAAACACTACAAAGTCTTCTGATCTGGTCTTGGAACTCACATGGTGTCCCAAGAAGAGGGGAACTAGTCTCACATCCTGATGGGGTGGGTCAGGAGAGAGTGTGTGTGTAGTAGCCTATTTTGATGAAAGAAATTTTGGCTTATATTTTGTAATATTCTCTTCCTCACCAAACCTTTTTACATCAGCCTTAGAATCCATTAATCCATGATTCTCCTGCTTGAATCAATCCACCACTATGATGATGACCAAATTGTGGTTTCTCTAATTTCATCACCCCTTCTACCTTTATATCTTGACTTTGCATGTAAGGAAGAACTTTTCCATCTCTTTAATTAATATGGATTTGTGGATGTCTATATTATTTGTAGTTCATAGTATTTTATCATTTTTTTATTTTTTGCTTACAATTTTATCTTATATATAGTTTTTATATATGTATATAAAAGTTCTCCTCTCTCTCTCTCTCCCTCTCCCTCTCCCTCTCCCTCTCCCTCTCCCTCTCCCTCTCCCTCTCTCCCTCTCCCTCTCCCTCCCTCTTTAGGAGATGGGCATAGTAGAAGGAAATTAGGTCACTGGGGGTGTGCCTTTGAAGGGGATATTGAGAGTATGGCCCCTTCCTCTCTCTTTGCTTCCTGGCTGCCATGAATAAGCACACTTCCTGTCATGATGTTCTGCCTTGCTGTGGAACCAAAGACAATGGATCCAAGTGAAGATGAACTAAAATCTGTGAAACTGTGAGCCAAAATAAAATTTTCCTTCTTTTAAGTTATCGCAGGTAGTTTGTCACAACAATGGAAAGTTAACGCATACACACTAGCATGCAGGTACACACACACACACACACACACACACACACACACACACAAATTCATCTCCACTTTCCCAGTGTTCTTTGTAGCCTTTCCCTTTTCTGTATTTATAATTCTGTTCTTCAGTGGTGAGAATCCTGACTCCCATTATCCTCAATATGGTTGCTCAATTTCCTCATCACACCAACTGCCTTCTTGGCTTCCAGCCATGTTGCCATCTCCAAGGGAGGAGAGGAGAGAAGGGTCTGCCCAGACCTCCACTGCATCTTACTGTCCCTGCCCTGCTGACCCCTGACTACCTGGCTTCTCTCAGTCAAACAGTTCTTGTAGCTCTCTCTGCCTCAGTCTCTTCCTCAGCCTATTCACTCCTTCCAAAAAGATTTTTTTTCCTTTTTTTCTACTTTCTTTTAATTGGAAAAATATTTCATGCTTATTTTTACAAATTCAAATAATGCCACACATGTAAAGTATGGCCTGAAAATTCACAGCTACCTCATCTATATCATCTCCAAGAAGCAACCAGACATCTTATGATTTTCAGAACATAAGCATGTACATTTATATAATTCTTAATGTTAAAATAGGATAGTTTTATATATTTTCATTGCTCCCTCTCCCAGGATGAGTATAATAAATCTACCACGGTCTTTTAAACAGACACATGGGAATCCACGAGGAGATTGTACCATAATTTATCCTTTTACATAGAGATCATGTTGTTAAAGGTCACTTCTATCTATGCCAATGCCCTTCATATCCAGTATCCCCCGGACCCTGCTCTGCGTCCTCTGGCTGGCTCTCAGTTGGGATTAGCAATAGAGGTGGGTAGGGGACTGGTGAATGGAAGGAAAATGAGTTCAGAGCATTTATTCTCTACGTCTCTCCTTGCAGGGTTGCAGTTGGCTGCTAAGTACTGTCCTGAAGGTTGAAGATTGAAGATTGCAGCTCCTGTAGGTGGTCCTATTCACACAACTCTCCTCTTATACCTTCATGCCTAGGTAGGGCAACAGTCTTCAGCTCTCTCTTGATGGCCCCAGGGGTATTGCACTATGCTTTTGGGTTCCTGACACTTTCAACTTCTTAGTATAGCACTACTGGTACACCTTCCATGGTTTGCTTTCTGCAGGTTCAGTTACCTACAGTTAATGAGGTAAAAAAAAAAAAAAAAAAAAGTTAAGTGTAAAATTCTAGAAATAACTAGTAAGTTTTAAATTGTGTGCTGTTCTAAGTAGGGTGATGAATTCTTGCACCATCCTGCTCCATCCCACTCAGGATATGAATCACTTCTTTGTCCAGCATATCCACACTGTATATCCTACCCACCTATTAGTCACGGTAGCCATCTTGATTGTCAAATTAACTGTCCTATTAGTATTGTAGGGTTTGTGTTCAAGTAACTCAATTTTACTTAGTAATGGCCCCAAAGCACAAGAATAAAAAGGTGAAAGTTCTTGACTTAATAAGGACATAAAAAAAATCATATGCTGAATTTGCTAAGATCTACAGTAAGAACAACTATATCCACGAAACTGTGTAGAAGGTAAGACAAACTCATGCTAGTTTCCTGTCATATCTCAAACTGCAAAAGTTGTGGTCACAGTGTGTGGTAAGTGCTTAGTCAAAATGGAAAAGGCATTAAATTTGTAGTTTGGGTACTATCCTCAGTTTCAGACATCCCCTGAGGGTCTTGGAATGTATCCATTGTAGATAAGAGGGGATTACAGTAAATAGCCCCTTTATTAAACTCAGATAATCCTATTTGCATGTGCCTTCTGTTTGCACACAGGGCAAGCACAGTACAGATAATGTTTAAAGCACTCTCACATGCACCATCTCAGGCAGTTTCACATACTACGGAGGGTTTTTCTAATATGAATGCACTTACTTCCCCTGCTTCTCCTGCAGAGTCAAGGGGAAGCTTATTATTCTTGCCTAGCAAAGAACAAACCCTCAAACTGCTGCATTCGAGGTCCCTGGTCCTCCACACACCATATGCTCTGCTGTAGCCACAGCAGGGGGATGTCCACACATCTCTGTGCTGACTGAATATTTACTTTCTAAACTGAGCAACTGATCATCTCTTGAGATGTAAGATTTCAGTAAAGCATGCTGAAAACTAACTGCTGACATACACACAAGTTTGATTTCTAAGAGATTTGTTCTGTTTAAACCTATTTGGCCACATGGGCAACCATGCAGCAGCTCTCTCGTGCTCTCTCTCTTTCTCTCTCTCTCTCTCTCTCTCTCTCTCTCTCTCTCTCTCTCTCTCTCTCTCTCTCTCTCTCTCTTTTTCCCTCTCTCTCTCTGTCTCTCACACACACACACACACACACACACACACACACACACACACACACACACACACACACACACACCTGCTCTCCTGTGGTTTCCATGCTACAGTAGGTGATGACCAGAGGTGGGAACATCGGTTCTGATTCTTAGGAAGGAGACAGCCTGGGTTCTACTGGATGCTGGCCACAACCTTAAGTTTCCTCTGCCCAGAAATCTCATGCTGTCTGTTGGGGCAGCAGAGATAACTGAATAAGTTGCAGGCCACCCCCAACCCAGGACCTGGTTCACAGGTCTCAGTTAGTGCTACCTCCTGTCCTCACTCCATGAGGGTTTATCCAGGGCCTCTAGTGACTCTCTTGGATAAGTGGTCATCGCTCTGTGCAGACATCTGATTGATCAGTGAAAACTACTTGTAACATCAACTCCCTTGGCCATTAGCCCACTGACACTTAAAAGTGTGGCTGTCTCATATCTCTTCTTGCTGCAGAGCACCTCTCTGCAGCGAGGAGGTCTACAGATCCTGCTGCTTGAGATTATCAGAGGCTGGTTGGAGTCTTTTTATTCTTTATCAAGGTGTAATTCACATACTGTGCCAATCTTAAGTCATCATCTAATGAGTTTCGACAAATGTACTCATCTGGGGCTGGGGTTGTGACTCAGTGGTAGATCCCTTGCTTAGCACGTATTGAGGCACTGGGTTCAATTCTTAGCACCACATATAAATAAATGAATAAAATAAAAGTCCATCAACATCTAAAAATATATATTTAAAAAAATGTACTCATCTATGTTTTTCCAAGTTCCAAATTAAGACAGAATGTTTCTATCATCCCAGATTGCTGGGATGTAACCCCAGCACCACCATGTCGGGTTATCTTTCCATGTTTTATGCCCCATTCTCCTTTGTATGTTTCTACCAAATTTTATACATATATATATATATATATACACATATACATATATATATATAATCAGACATACACTTTTGTACAATTTGTCTTTGCTTTTGATTTAAAATAATTTATTTTCAGTTTCCCTACTTATTTTCTCTTATTTCAAATTCTTCTAATTATTTAAATTTCCTACTTGTTTTATTTTTTTCTATTTGAATTTCCTAAAATTATTTAGAGATAACATTTTCAAATGCAGAATGAGATTCCATTCTCTGGCTCCAATTTGTGGACATTTAGGTGGTGTTGTATTTTTGGCTACTGTAGCACTGTCTGGTGGTCATCATTATTCATTGTCTTTGTCTCTTGTTGTGTGCCATGGCCATAGGTACTGTATTTTCCTATTGTTGTAGCTCAGTCATTAATAGCGCACTTGCTCATGCTAAAAGATGTCATGGCTTGGACAATAAATTATTCAGATATTTAAAAGTTCTCAGAGGGACACAGAGAAGACGAGGGATGGGCAGGGTTTGGGGAGATAGGAGAAGTGGCTCCTAGGCTCCTGCCATGGGTGCACGGGTGGAGGAAGGTGATGCCAATCCCTGGGATGACATGGAGCCTGGTGGAAGGGCAGTGGATTTTGAACATGTATAGTCAGAGTGTCTACATAATTTGAAAAAGACATTATCCAGGAGGCAGAGGGAGATGTGGTCCTCACCCACTGGAGGTCACTGGTGTAGGGGATAGAACTGGCAATCCTGACTCCTGCTTCATGTGGGTCACTCAGCAGCTGAAAGGATGAAACTATTCCAAGTGTTTCAACAGTTCATGTTAGGGCATCAATTGACTGGGGAAGAAGGGGAGGAACATTGCAATTTCAGAGAATTTATCATGATCTCTCTCCTAGCATATCACACACACATAGGTCTCAGATACTCAATATCAAAATATAGTGTTGTATATATTGCACCTGAGTCAAAAAACCTGGGGGTAGTGGGGGTGTTGACCATCTCAGGCAGAATTCTAGCTTAATAGGATTTAACCTTTTCCTCCTGAAAATCCATCTTAAACCCTGCGGCCCATGGGTGGACAGTCAGTGGTAGGCTCACCCCTGTCACTGACAGCAAAAATACTTGGGCCTCGAGAGGTGTGATCCCCAAGGTTTGGTGGAAATGGGCTGAGCTCAACTTGAGCCACATCTTTGCTTTCTGCACTTCTGCCTGCCATACTTCCAACTTCTAGATGGAAGCTCCCATCCCTGACCTGCCTTGGTGGATACTTACTGACCTACCTGGTGTATCACATGCTTCATTCAGTAGATGCAATGGATTCATGTGAACACCATTTTTTTAGCCATTGGCTAATTATCCAAAGATGAAGAGAACATATCTTCTTCTGGCCTCTCTACCATATAATAGAATGGTATTCTATAGTTCTTTATGTAAAGAACTCCCTGGCCTGAAGGGGTCATAATACAAAAAGATAGATACATAAAGAACTACAAAACATAGCTGGGTGCAGTGGTTCATGCCTATGATTCCAGAGACTCAGGAGACTCAGGCAGGAGGATCCCTTGGCAACTTAGTGAGACCCTGTTTCAAAACAAAAAATAAAAAAAAAGAGCTTGGGGATGTAGCTCAGTAATAAGGCACCTCTGGGTTCAATCCCCAGTACCCATTAAATAAAATAACTATAAAACAACATATTTCTATTGTTCAGATGAGAAAAATGAAACCTTAGGATGGGAGTGACATATCCAAGTCCACGTGGTTTTCAAGGAACAAAAACAGAATTAGACATGTATAACTAAAAAGACCAAATAAAAAATTTTAAAAAATTAAAAGAACAGAACTCTGCCCATAATCTTAAAAAACAAAACTCACCCAACAGTCAATGCACAACCAAGTTGCTCACCCTCTGCTATGGTTTGAATGTGGTTTGTCTTCACCAACACTCATATTGAGGATTGCTTTCCCAAGGTAGTGGTATGGTGATGAGGCCTTTAAGGAAGATAATAAGGTCATGAAGGCACTGTCCTTAGAAGGGACAATATGCCTCTCAATGGAATGGGTATCTCAGGCCTGGGATTAGTTATCACAAGAAAAGGTTATTATAAGGCAAGTCCCCTTCACATGCTCAGTGTCTTTTGCACAAGCTCCTTCTCTTTCTGCTTCTCTGACACATTATGATGCAGAGAGGGGGCCCTCACCAGATACTGGAACAATGTTGTTGGACTGTGAGCCAAATAAACCTTTTTTCCTTATAAAGTGGAATTTTATAAGCCTCAGGAATTTTGTTTTAGCAAAACAAAATAGATGCAGATGTCCTCTTAGGTAACTAAGGAAATGCAAATTTAAATCACAAGATGCCATTTTACCTTCATTACATTGACAAAAATGTTAAAAAGTCTGATGATACCAAGTGATGTTGAGGATGGGGAACAGCAGGTGTGCTACATACTGACATCAGGCTGCCTCTTGTATTAGGCACAAACCTCTTGCATGACCTTGTTGGGTAGGGATGAAGACTGAGGGAGGGTGACCTCATAGCTGTGCATCTGTGCAATCACAGGGGCTCACACCTGGTCTGATGCTGTGCTGCTGCTGCCATCTTGAAATTCTTAATAATTTATCAAGTGTACATGTTTTCATTTGCATCCAGCTCTGCAAATTACACATGAAGCGGGTCCTACCCAGTAGTTTCACTTCTTAGTGTGTACCTTAAAGAAACTCATGTTTATGGGTACCAGAAGACAAGAATGTTTATAGCAGCTCTATCAGAAACCCACACAGCATGAATAGATTCACAAGTATATGCTGAATGATAAAAATATGAAGTATAAGAATACATACAGGGGTTGGGGAGACAGCTCAGTTGGTAGAGTGCTTGCCTTGCAAGCTCAAGGCCCTGGGTTCGATTCCCCCAGTACCACCCCCCCCCCAAAAAAAAAAAAAAAAAAAGAATACATACAATAGGGTTGGGATTGTAGCTCAGTGGTAGCATATGTGAGGTACTGGGTTTGATCCTCAGCACCACATTAAAAATAAATAAAGTCATTGTGCCTGTCTACAACTAAATATATTTTAAAAAAGAATACATTCAATAATATATAATTTTCAAAAAGTTAAAAGACAAGTAAAACTAAATGGCAGGATATAAGTACATATGCATACATGGTAAATCTATAAAGAAATTCTCCTTAAAGATGAATCTAAACATTTAGGATATTGGTCACTGGAGTGAAGGGGAGGGCCAAGCAAGGAGGCGAGTTTTTGAGGAACTTCAATATTATTGGCAACATTGTTTTTTTGTTGACTGGGGATCTCTTTCATTATTGTGCTTTATAGTTGATCTAGAACATTGATATATTCTTCATTTTTTTTTTTTTTTTTTTTGTGGTACTGGGGACTGAATCTAAGACCTCATGTATGCTAAGGAAGCATCTATCACTGAACTACACCTCCAGACCTAAAGCAGTTCTCTACTTCTCTCTCCGGCCCCCTCCAATGAAATTGGGTTTCACTATGTAGCCTAGACTGGCCTTGAACTCCTGGGCTAGAGATCCTCCTGCTGGGGCTACAGTCATGTGCCACCACACAGCATTACGTTGTACTTTTTTTTTTTTTTTTTTTGGTATGGGAGATTGAACCCAGGGGCACTTTACCACTGAGTTTCATCCCCAGCATGTTATTTTTTATTTTATTTTATTTTATTTTTATTTAAAGACAGGGTCTTGCTAAGTTGCTAAGGCTGTCCTTGAACTTGTCTGCCTCAGCCTCTTGAGTGTTGCTGGGATTATAGGCATGTGCCACCACCACACCCAGCTTTAAATTGCATTTTTAAACACCATGTCTTTTGTTTTGTTTTGCTTTGTTTTTGGTGCTGGTGATTGACCACAGCACCACCATACCTCTACCACTGAGCTATGCCCCCAGTTCTGACCTTGATTATTTTGTCCCATGCTCAAAATTAAATCTTATCTTTCCTCTTTTCTAAGGTTTGTCATATTATAATATTATTTTTATAATTTCAGAAATTAGAAATATAGTGGAATCTAGGAAAACAAAAAGGACAACATGAAAGTAGAAAGGGGACTATCAGGGAAGGGAAAGGGATCTGGGGGAGAAGAAAAAGGTAGAAGAGTGAAGTAGAGAGGGTGGATGTGATCAAAGTATATTATGTGCATGTATAAAACTGTCACAATGAAACCCAGTTTTGTCCAATTAATATGCACTAATAATATAGTAAAAAAAGAAATAACACACACACACACACACACACACACACACACGGAAGCATGCAGTAATATATGTGGCCCTGGTTTCAATTTCCAGCACTGCTGGAAAGAAATGCAGAATATACTTTAATCATTAGAAATCATTGCCAGGCATGATCATACACACCTGTACTCAAGAGGCTGAGACAGGAGGATTGCAAGTTCAAAGCCAGCCTCATCAACTTAGTGAGGCGGCCCTATCCTATAATAAAAAATAAAAAAAGCTGAGGATGTGGTTTAGTGGTTAAGTGACCCTGGGTTCAATCCCTGGTACAAAAAAAAAAAAAAAAAAAAAAAAAAAAAAAAAAAAAAATCATGTAATGGGAACTGTCTAGATAATGCTTTGAAGCAACACCATATGGTGCTGGATTGCATGTGGTTTTCATAAGAGCGTGGACTTAAGTCATCAAATCCTTGGGATGAGAAGTGACCTGGAACTCCTTTTGCAGATAGGGCCTGGGTAAGGGGAGAGAGTGGGTCTGAGATGGTCATTTTGAAGCTGCTGGGGTTGGAGAATGAGTGAGGAGTAGATCTCTCTCACTGTGGTGAGAATGGGCTAACCAGGACAGTGGTCTGAACAGGGGCCTGCCTGGGATGGGCTTCAGGACCACCAGAGCTCCCTGTGCTGCTTCCAGGCCTGGCACCTGGCCTGGACACTCTACTGGAGTTGAGTAAATCCGTGGGACTGGCTTCCAGGAAGCTGTTCTCAGTCTTTCTCCTGGAGCCATCCGGAAGTCCAGGACTCTGATGATCCAAGTTCCAGAAGAAAAACCTAAGTGCTCATGTTCCAAGCTCTAGTTGAGGATCTCTCTTTGACCTGTCCTTGATTGGTTCAGAGCTGGCTCTGTCCCAAATCAGCAAGCTGAGGCTGAAATGGGTGTGCAGAACTGGAAGGGAGTAGCTGGGGCTCCTGAGGCCCCCTGAGGGAACCCTGGGGGCAAGTTAGGCATCAGCTCTTCCAGTAGAGATTCCTACCTCTTTCCCTTGCTTTGCCCCACCCTTGTCATAGCTAGGTGGACCTGGATTTCAGGTTCCCTCCCCCCAGGCTGAAGCCCCAATTTGTTGGATGTGAAGCCCAGTCCTGACCACCCTGGCAGACTCTGTGACCTCATCTCTCTGTGTACTTAACTGTTTCCCTCCTGGCAGAAAACCTAACTCATGCCTCCCCCAACCCCATCTACCATCACAATGGCCTGAATTTATGGGTGAATCACCTTCAGCTACTTGGGCAGCTCTAGGCCCTGGCTGCTCAATGTACCTTTGGTGGTTCCTTAGGCCTCCTTTACCCTTCCTTTCAAACACCATGAAAGTGGAGGGTGCAGGGAGAGCAGAGCCACCATCTGGAAATTCAGACACATGAGACAATTCATTAGGAATAATAGGACAGCATATACTTAAGAAGGAGAATTTGCAGGAGCCGAGTGGGTGGGGGAGTGGGAGGACAGATGGATGAGTGGGTGGTGCTGAGTGGGGGCAAAGCCTGGTTGGAAACCCCAGGCCTGTATCCTGGCAGAATTTCCTTCTGGGCTAGTTTCCCTGCTTTTTCAAGGACGGCCCCCACCTCTCCCTTTGTGATGCAATGGAAGTAGATCAAATTGCCTTTCTTTCTTGCAGTGTGGTCTGGAGCATCCAGAGGCCTCAGTTCTGGGCAGCAGGTGCTGCTTAGAGCAGGAGAGGACACTCCAGAGTGATCTGGGAAGGGCAAGGAAAAATTAAGCAGACAAGGTTGGGAAATAGGTCAGAGGAGGCCCATAGGCAAAAGCAGAGTAGGCAAGGACTCAGGGGTCCAGGACAGGGCTGAGGAGAGGGAGGAACACACAGGACTAGGAGAGCTGTCCCCAATGAATCTGAAGGCACACGTGCTCCATTTTGGTGAACAGTTCAGCAATTTTGGGGCTATGCTGCCATGAAGGCATTTTTGATGTTTTCTATGTTCCTCTTGAGGGCTGAGCTTGGCGGGGAGCACAGGAAGAGATCTCCTTGCTGGCTGCTAATCTTTCTCTGTGGTCCTTGCTGGAGAAAGGAAACAAAGACCAAATGGCAGGGGCTACAGACTCTGTAGCTCTGAAAAGTTCTACTTTTAGAGGCTCCAGGCTGAGACTCCTGCAGCCTGGGGGCACTCTACCCTCACGTATTAAACCAGTTCCACCTTGCCTTCGTTTTTGACTTGGTGGCCTACTCTAGTCTGCCTTGTTATCCCTCATTCCAGCACTGGAAACAGTATAGCAGATACCAGGCCAAAGTCCACTAAAGGACTGGATGACAAAATCCCATGAGTGGTTATATCTGAGTCATTTGAATTTGAAATGAAGGTGTTGATCCCCTGAAGGCACTGAGAAACAACTCAAGTTGGTCTCCAAGAGCAGTTTTATGCACTCTGAGGGCCATAGCCTTGTTGGACTATGTGCTTGTGCACTTGCACTGGGGTTCTTTGTGGGAGCAAGCCCTTCTGGGGGTCCAGGGTACTAAATCCAGCTGTGGTGCATTTGGCTCTTTGCTGATCTGGAGGTGGGTGAGGTTATTGAAGTCTGGGCTAGATTATTTGGCATGACATATCTAGAGTAAAATGTGGCAGTCTGGTGGGCACTGGGAGTGACTCCCTTAAGTCCAAAAGCTGTGATGGTTCTAGGTCAGGTTCCCAATACCTATCTAGGTAGCCTTGAGGGGCCAGTCTGTGGCCAGAGGGACCTACCTACAAGTCCAGGTCTTTTGTTGCTGAGGAAAAGTCCAGATAGACCCTCTAGCTTGATTTGCTCTTAATTAATGTAAAAATCACCAATTTTGGAGGTCACAGGACTGGGCACTACATTTATTAGTCTCCCACTAACTTTCCTATAGATAACATCTCTTTGGTGTGAGTTATGATAACAGTAGCCTAGGTTACTCTTCAGGGACCTGACTCTTCACTTAGACCTACAGATGTACTGTGGGTGACTGGAATGGGACAAAAGGGCTTGACATCTCTGTCTTCATATTGTATCTATTGCCTTTGTTACCTTAACCTTTGGGTCAAATTTTACTGAGTTCTGCATGTAGACCTGATTGATGAACATTTGAAATGTTTTGTCCAAAACTGTAATGCAAGGTTAACTTGACCTAGACTTGCCTAGTTTCTCTCCCTACCTTAAGGCTAAAGACACCCATCAGCTTCCATGACCAGAAATACCAGACCATGAAAGGAATGAAAATAGGTAGCACCTGAGTTCCTGGAAAATCTCCCTCTATTTTCAGAAAAGATATTCCTCCCCTTTTCAGCCTCTCTCTCTCCCTAATTATTCTTATCTCATATCTTAACTCCTCAATCCCCTAGAATTGAAAAGCTGATTTGTGAGCAAAGTTCCCTCCTCCCCATTCTTTGGCCACTGAATAATGCCTTTCTTTTCAAAAATTTTGTCTCTGACATTTGTTTTTCTGAGGAATGAGGCTTCAGACCTGGTTTGGTCTTTTCACCAGGAATCGCAAGTCTTGCCCACCACTGAAGCCCTGACCACCATGTGAAGCCTCCTTTGGGGAGGGGGCTGCCCAGGCCATGCCCTTTGTATTCTCAGCCCAGCTCCCCCAATCACTGGAGCTGTTTGACCATTCCTGGGTCCTTACCAAAACGCTGGGTCTCAGCATCACCCTCCTTTCTGCTGCTGGCTGATCTCCTTGGATCTTTTTGTAAAAGCATTTTTGAAGTATGTTCACTGAATTAAAAATAAATAAAATTTTAAAGAAAAATCTAAAGGGTAAGGGAGAATCACCCATAATCCTGTCCCTCAGGAATCATTAGTAGTGAAGTCTTCATGGACTTTCTTCTGGACTTTTCCTCTTTAGCCCCAGCTGCAAGCCTGGCTCCCTACTACATAACCCAGGTCTGCTGACTACTTCTGCCCTTACCCTGTGTGGGAGGTCCTGTTCCAGGCAGGCAGCTAGTCCTGGTCTGAGTGGTGAGGGCAACCCTGAATGACAAAGGGTAGAGTGCCAGGCAGGCAACAGTAATCAGGGCAGAAGTGCTTAGTGCTTTGATTTTTTCATTTGAGTATTTTAGGAGGTTTTATGAGGCATACATTCACCTCGTGGGCCCAAGTCTGACAAGCTGGAATGGTCTCATTCTCAGTAATGAAGTGCCTATGGTACTTTAGGTTCTTGGAATCACCAGATGCTCCCCAATGTCATATGAAGGTGCAGGGGCCTCAACCCTTTCCCACAACCCTTCTGCTGCTGGTGGGAGTGGTCTTGAAGCCTCAAGGGATGAAAAGCAGGCTGGGTTGGCTAAAAGGAATGCTTCCCAAGATTCTTAGACAGTCCCCCAACACCTGAGGAGCTTTTAAACACACCCTGGATATCCAAGGGGTCCAGGTGCTTAAGAGGTGAGAAAAGAAAGCACAACGCAGGAGACAGAGTCTCAGAATTCATGGTTTATTGACACTTCAGCACGGTGGGTCCCTGGGAAGAGACCACCCTTCTGGCCTTTTCACCTTGGGACTTGTCCCTAAGACCAGGGGAAACAGTCATCATGTCTTGGAACAAGACTCCCTGTCACACAAGAACACACTCCCAGGAAGCCCTGAGGTGTGCACAGATAAACCGTTGGCAAGGCCCTTAGGGCACATGAATGGCAAAGCTCGGCGCATTTGGCAAAGCTATGGAGTCTTGGCAAGAGCACAGGACTCTGGGGGTTGCCCCCTTTGGGCTACAGAGGCAGAATCAAATCATAAACAGCTTATTTTACATAGGCCTACCTGGCTTCCATATAGTTTGGGTCAGGACCAGGCCTAGGAATGCCAGAGCTGTCCTCTCAGCCCTGGGAATACTGCTGAGGTAGCAGGGATGCCAAAACTTGCCACAGCAGGGGCAGAGGTGAGGACTGGGTGCTGCATGCTGGCCCCAGGGAGGGCAGGAGGACACAGACCATGGTCAATAACAGGGCCTCATCCAAGGCTGACCCCAAATCTCAGGAAGTCTAGTATTCTCCTGGGGGCCTGGAACTTCATTGGCTGCCCTGCCCACACTGTGTCCCTATGCCCCTTAAAATATACCCATTTCCTATCTTGGATTTTGACTAGAACACCCTTGAGAGTGCAGCTGTGGCCTCCTGCCCTTCCTACACCTATGGCACCTGCAGGCCTTACCTGTAAAAGCAGGGTTTGATTTCTCCAGCATTTGTATTCCATATAAGGTGCTGGCATCTGTAACTCTATTCTTTTCCAACCCACTTAATTTTAAGAATAGACACTAATAATACTTAATTACCCATTCCTGCTGGTCATGGGGGAGGGGCCCTCTGCACTGGCAGCATCTTCCCAGGCCCGCTAGGCTGACCTTGAGTAGCCCCTGAGCTTCCAGGATTCCAAAAGGTTAGAATCATTCCAGACACTGTACAACCCTTGTGTTTTACAAAAGGGAAACTGAGGCCCAGAGAGATGCATTGACTTGTTCAGCTCATAGAGTTGGTGGCAAAGCTGAAACTTGAGGAGGATTTGGATTTTTCAGACCAGTATCCCTGGCTAGGGACTCTCTTGGGACTAAGGCCCCAAAAGGAGGTGGCCCAGGAATCTTTGAAGTTGAAGACACCTGGTGGCTCCTGGTCCAGCCCCAGGCGTGGAAGGGCCTTCTACTGCCCAGGAGTTAGTGTAAAGCTAGTCCCTGACAGGAGAACAACACCCCTCTTGGCCCCAAGGTAAGGATGGACCAGCTCTGAATGCTGGCTCCAGACCTCTGCCAGGCAGGGGCTTGGCCATCCCCATGGCAGACAGCCTAGCTCAGGGTGGGGGGAGGTGCTCAGACAATCCTGGGGAAGGGGTTTCCTCTGTATGCTGAGTTGAACAGAGGTCTGGTAAACACTCAGGCCACAGTATGAATCAGATCACCAAATGCTTGTGGTCTAAACACCTCAGGGGAGAAACTCCACTCTTGGCAACAATGAACAGAATAAGATTAGCAAAGAATAGGGAAAAACAGAAGCAACAGCTCCCTCTTTCTGTCAAGGTCACTGCAGGGGCACGATGCACTGATAGTGAAGGGTGGAACCACAACCCTGCATTTTGCTTAGCCCTGAGCTGAGAGGGCACAAGGGGTTCTGGTTTCTGGCCCCCAGAAGGCAGCAGGGCCTTGAAGCTAAGCAATACCTGGTCATTGTTGGTGACCAACAATTCTCTGAATGACAGTGTTTAAGATGCTTTCTATTAGGAGACCTTGAGCAAGGCACTGACTACATGGTCTTAATTTCTTCATCCCTGCTCTGGGAATGAGGGGTGAACACTGAGCATGCAGCTGGCATGCCCTACCAAGATTGGCTCCCTCCCCTCCTGTGGACAGTGGACTTGCCTTGGGATAGGGGTGGGGGGCTCTTGAACACCCACCTGTTCTGAGCTGAGAGAAGAGCTGAGGCAATCTGAGCACAGCCGTGCAGACCTTCCTGGGACCCTGCTGTCTTCAGGTGGGCTCTGATTATCATTGAATGGACCTCATAGCCAAGCTTCCGCCTACTGCCACTTCCATAAGCCTTGGCTGAACCATCCATTGCCCTTTGGATCTGCTAGCCTCTGTGGAGCAGCCCTGCCCACCACTTAGTCCTTCCCACTGAGGCCACTCCTGAAGGGCCTCCCAAGTTGTTCAACCCTCCCCGCTCCCTATTGTCCCTGCCCTCTGCCTGGCTTCTTCACTAGCCCTGCCACTTTTGATTCTACATACACTACATGAGCCCCTTTAGGCACCTAAGTATTATCGCTTATAAGCTTCACCTTCTAGGTGATATGGGAATCTCTCACAACTGTTCAGGCTACAGGGCAGAGCCCAGCAAGGGAGGGCATCAGTTACAGTAGCCAGATGAGGAGCTGTGGCTGATGCTATCAGGCAGCCAGCAGCATTCCTACTGCCTCCAGACAAAGCTGGAGATGCTGGGCTGTCTCCAGTCTTGCCAGGCCCTCTTAATTGTTTTTCCCAAAGAAATCAATTACAAATACACAAAGATATTCTGGAACATTCCAGTCAAACAGCAATAAGGTTCCTCTGCTTGTGGTCGGGCCCAGGGGGTGAGTAAGGAGATAGATGTCACCCCAGATGCCCAGAGCCCTGTAGTGTGGGCATGGGTCATGGCCCCACAGTAGCCATGGCTTCTGCCAGTCACCTCAGGGAGGCTTTTAAGGGTGCCTGGCATCACAGAGGCAAAAGAACTCTTTCAGAAGGATATCTAGCTAAAAATCATGCCTCCCTAACAAAACAAATGCTGCTTTTGTGAGAACTTCAACACACCTATCAAGATCCATGGCGGGTTCAGTAGTTCTCAACTACCCACAAAGCTTTTAAGGCACTTGAGTGGCTTATTAATACCACCTGGAAAAGTTTCTGTTTCAATCCTGATTTAGAAAAAAATTCAGTAATACTGCAACAAAAGTTTCCACAAGAAAATAGTTTAAAAAAGAAAAAAAAAAAAAAAAGAGTAAATACTTAAATTTTCTAAGAAATAAAACACTAATCTCTGTTAAATTACATGACACTGTAGGTCACCTTGGCACTGAAAAAAACAAAGATAAACCTGAAATACTGCTTCTGGATTAGGCTTTTCCCTGGAATAAAATCTGAACATACACAAAAGACACATGCGTGTCATGTTGTAGGTTCTGAACTCCACCTCCCCAGGGTGCTCAAGGGAAAAAGGGAGAGGGCCTGGAAGGTCTTAGCACATCACAGGCTGCCTAATGGCTGCTGTGAACCAAACCCCTCGTGCTCCCTTTCTTTCTAGCAAGGCCACTTTCTCTTCTTTTGGAAGCTGACATGACCTGTGGGCCTGTCAATACAAACCCTATCCAGCCACAGCCAAGGCCAGGGACATAGTGAGGAGCCATGAGAAACCTGGGCTGGACACCCTGCCTTCTGGGCCTGACCCAGGTCATGCTTAAAGATGTCTGGGATCCTGGGTCTGTCTGAGGATTCCACATGCACATGTGCAGCCTGCTGTTCCACATGCACACCCTGTCTTTGATTGGGCTGCCACTGGGTGCTTGTGGCCTCTGGTCTTACCGCTGCTCTGATGGGAGGTGGGATAAAGAGCTGGCTCACTTCCAGGGCCATCTTCTCTTTGGTGAGATCTTTTACCTATGTTTCCTTCTGAGACATACCAGCTGCCTGATGCAGTTCTATGGGTGCCACCAGGACAGGCTGCAACACGCACCATGAGCGGCTTGGGGAGACTGGGGGAAGCGCTGTATGGGTGGGCAACCTCTGCCCACTACCGCCTGTTGGGTCCTAAGGCCTCTAAGGGGGGTAATCACAAGGATGGAGCGGGAGGGGTCAAGATGGGATGGTATGGGGCCTGGACCATCTTAGCTTCTCTGTGGAGTGTTGGTCTCAGGCTCTGAGAAGCCAGAGAGCAAGTTCTGGCTTCTCACATCTGCCTGGGAGTTCCCTGTACCCTGGATCTTGCTCTTTAGCAGCTCTTGGGGGTCCCTGAGGAAGACCACCATGACTGTGATGTTGTCATGGGAACCCCGCTCCCGGGCTGCAGCCACCAGATCCTCAGCGACGTGAAGACCACAGCCCTGCTGCCTGACCAAGTGGTTGTGGACAAGGCTAGGGACTTCCTGGTGGGGGACGACATCGAAGAAGCCATCACAGGCAAGTAGCAGGTAGTCCTCGAAACCCGTCAGCTCCCAGGAGGCGGCATCTGCCTCCCCAGACACATAGGGCTTCTGGAAGACATCCCCTGGGCAAGGGAGGAAGAGCTTTCGTCAGAGGACCTTGCTTCTTTCCCTTCTGCCTAGGCCCCAATCTCATTGCTAGTCACTGCCGGTGAGTCCTGAGGGTACAGAGCCCACCCTGTTCTCACAAAGTCTGTGGCCTCCATGTGCAAACCTTCCCAATGTTTCTAGCCCTCCTTGGAATCCTCTGACCATGTTTCCTCTTCCCAATTTCTACTCAGATAGGGGTCTTATTGCTCCCTTCACCTCTGTTGGCCCCTCTTGGTGTGTCTAGAGGCAGCAGCCTGAAGATGGGCTGTTACCTCACCTGCCAAAAAGGATAGGACACTTCAGGAGGGTGGAGGGGCAGTGACAAATTCCAGGGAATAAGCTGGGAAAGGAATGATTTTAGGTACTTGGAAGGGCCAGGTGTGGTCTCCAGGCTGAGATCTAGCAGTGATGGGATACTGAGAAAATGGGATGGGATAGGGAAATTGCTGTTTTTCCCCGAAAGATAAACAAGAATCATTAGCATGAATGGGTATGGGGATAACCTCATTTAAGAAATATTTAAAGGTTTCCTATTTGGAGGGGGACCTTTTTAAGTAAGAGTTAACAATACATAACTTAAACTGCAATTATTGGTGGGAGATGAAAATTTCTTTGGTGTTCAGCTGTAGTTTCTAAATCTTTCCTAGTCCTGTCAGAATCTGATAACATAAACACAGTACAGATGGTCCCTGATTTATGATGGTTCAACTTATGATTTTTTTTTGGCTTTACAATGATGTGAAAGGCATACAAATTTAAAAACAACTACACTTGTCCATGGCTGTTTATTTGCAGCTCATAGGTTTAGAAACCACAAAATGTTTTATTAAGAAACTGCTTCATGGGCTGGGGATATAGCTCAGTTGGTAGAGTGCTTGCCTTGCAAGCATAAGGCCCTGGGTTCAATCCCCAGCACTGCAAAAAAAAAAAAAAAAAAAAAAAAAAAACTGCTTCAAAAATAAAATTTGCACTTCTAATTTTTCTTACCCTGCTCCTCTCCTTAGAACATGGGTAAAATGCTCAAAAAATTCTGATTTTTTTTTTTTCTTCATTATGCAATGTGAGGCATCCTTGGTAGAAGTTTTAACTCCCATGTTGTTCAGGGAGACCAGTCTGAGACCACTCTGCTGGCATTGCAGCAAAGTGCTTTGGATCAGGAAAGTGGACACTATTACCTGTTTTCCTGTTCACAAGCTGAGCCATATGTACAAAAATCTAGATTTTTTTTTCATAGTTTTGCACTTTTTATACTCTATTTTTGAAGATTAACACATTTGCAAGATGACTGATCCTGTCTTTTCCTAATTCTGTGAGTGTTACAGAAAGCTTGCTATGACTGTAAATGTAAATCTTAAAAGGGGGGATGTGATATTAGCGGGCTGAAATTTAAACCTGTATTTAAAAAAAAAATCACCAAATCCATTTGAAAACAGGTCAGTTTGTGTTATGCTGAAATTTTGGGAGCTTTCAGATATCTCTTTTCCAACTGCATTTCTGAATGCATAAAAATATCAAATTTTTTCACAATCCTTTGTACTTCAGAGTATGTTTTTTGTCCATCAGGATTAACCACTGGCATACTACTGGTTTTGTATGTGTTTCTTCCTTTGAGACAACAGTGCATATAACAGAGGTACAATTTGTTGAATTTTTGTTTATGTACTTATTTCATTCCATTTGATTTATTTTAATTGTTGATACTTAGGTTGTCAAACAGTAGACATTACTTGTTGTATTTATGACATAGTTCAGCTTAAAGTTATGTTATTATATGTGAATGTAAATATAGATTTGGTGTTTTGCAAACAAAACAAAACAAAACAAAAAACAACTGCACTTTGAATTTTGCTCCTTTCTTGGGTGAGGGATCTATAGTTTGATTCTCTTGGTACTGGTGGCAGCAGTGAACTGCAGCTTCCAGTCAGCCCCACAATCCTGAGAGGAAACAACTGAAACCTAACAGTAGCTTTTGTTGCTAATCTAGGTTAGCTGCATTAAACACATTATTGACTTATGATACTGTCAACTTACTAGGGATTTACTAGCAGGTAACTCCACCATAAGTCAAGAAGGATCCTTGAAAATCCTTTTTGTCACATTACATTCTATCCTAAACCACTAGGTAAGCCCTTGACCGCAGTTTCAGGTTTGGGTATCCAGCAGCCTCCCCCTCCCTGTGCCCACCTCTGCACCCCATTTACCTATGGCTCTGGAGACAGCCAGAGTCCCGTTGACTCTCCAGCAGTCCATGAAAGACACGAAGCCGCCCAGTGCTTCAATGCGTGCCCTCTCATCCTATACGGAGATAGTCAGAGTTTGAGGTCTCAGTGAATCCATGGGGCAGGGGGCTCCCAATGCCTAAGCAAAGAGACTGAGCTGGTTTCTAAGATATGTTCAAAGTCCCATCACTTAAACCAAGTCAGGAGGTTCACACATGTACCCAAATTAGGCATCATTAAAAAGTGAGAACTATAAATAACATACATGTCTTTAAACTGCAGGAATGACTAAGTAAGGGAAGGTATAAACATAATTTGATCACCTGGGGCCAATAAGCCATGACCCTGTCCCTGAACAGTGTTTTGGGACCAGGGAGGTGCTCAGTCCCAGAGTGAGATGATGGATCTCTCAGCTTCCTCATCTTTACCTTAGGGCTGCTGTCCTTACTTTGAAAGTTGCTGGGACAAGATGAAGCATGTGATACATATGGGCAACCACAGGGAGTGCTCATAAAACCTAAGCCAGGCCCTGGCTGGCAGTCCTGTGCCTGCTTTGTTATTGTACTTTTCCCTCCACCTAAGCTCACTTCTAGATACTCTCTCTGCTCACCAGAGGACCATGGTGCTCCAGTTCAACTTCTTTCCACAAGTCCCTCAAAAAATCTCTTTGGTCCTATCAGTTTCCCCAAAGAAGAGAGGCTTTCCAGATGTGGATCTGTTGCCTAAAAGCTGGTGACAATAGTTGAGCACACCCCATGTGCCTCACTGGGAATGAGGCATCTCACATGTCTACTGGAGGAGGGAGGATGTCCTTTATCCCTAATTAAATTGTTGGGTAAACCACCTGACCTTGCAGCACGCTCAGTCTCTGGGGCAGAGTACTAGCTGGAGAGACTGGGGCATCACCCTGTCCTGATCCTGTGCAGATGCAGACCTATTGTAGGAGGCTGGGCTTTTTTGTACAGTCCCCCCATAGAGGATATCACAGTGGGAATGACAGGAACTCATTTTGCAGACACTCCGACCTAACTGAGTGAGCTGCTATGGCCCTCACTCAGGATGAGTGACTGGGTGGGTGCTTGATGGGCTGAGACTCCTGGTCACTAGAAGCAGTCACCTGGTCCAGCCTAGCATGGGATTCTTAAATCTGTGAAGGAGATAGGACTAAGGGACCTCAAAGGCTCCCAAAGTTGCCCTTGTGTCTGAGACTCCCTTTCCTCTGTAGGCTGAGCAGGGCCAGAGAAAGGCATGGAGACTAGAAGGAGGAACAGAAGAAGGGAGCTGAGGGTGGAGAAGGGGAGGAAAGGAGAAAAGAAGCACATGGATAGACATACTAACAAGTAAGTTCATATGTGTTCACACATGCACTCATAAGAGACCTGCAGGCCAGTGAGGAGCTGTAGATGGGAGCAGACCCTTACCCCCTCAAAGGCTTTCCCCTGGGAGGGGTGGTGAGACCACTCTTAGCCTATGCCCATGGGAAGATATAATTGAGAACTGCTAGCCTTTCTCTTCATTTATCTCCTACATGGTCCAGCCCTCCCCAAATCCTTAATGCCCAGAAGGTGGGGACAATGAATGGGGGTTACCAAGGGTGAACAAAGAAGAACTGTGAGATTCTCCCAGGGGTTCTCCAGAGGTGGAAGTACACAGTCCACATTCATTCAGCTTCAACCTTGGGGAGGGGTGGTGCCAAAGGACTTAACTGCAACAGTCCCTCTTGCAGGCAGGGTTTTCCCAAGGAGGCTGAAAAGCAGGGAGCCTGAGCCTTCCAAACAGTAGGAACCTCCTTCCTGAAGTCCCAGACCCCTGAGGTGACTGTGGGAACAGGGTTGAGCTGGAGGCTGGGAGGGCCCCTGGACCATGCTGCTCTCCTGGGTCTGTGATCTCCATCCTGACAGCCACGCAGTTTGGAAACTACCAGGGTTCCCTGGGCCAACAGGCCAACTCTGTCTATGCAGACTTCCTGGGCTTTGGGACCTAGAGCACTGGAACTAAAGCAGAACTGATTCACCACACTTGGCCCTGTAACCCTGGTCCTGTATCCAGATCCCCCCCTGTCCATGTTTCCCACCTCCATTTGTACTAGCCACAGCAGCCTCACCACAGCCACAGGCTGGACCAGTTTGGCATGGTCCAGGACCACAGTGTCCTTGGGCTCAAGGTGTCCTATCTTTGCCTCCTATCTCCTTGGATACTCACCCTCTCAGTTCTTCTCTGTTCCTCCTGCCTCATCTTCCTCACCTTTCTGATAGTTTCTTCCAGATCAAACCCAATGCTGGTGGCCCAGCAGTTCCATTAACATTCATGTTCCCTGGAGCTCACAAGGCCCTAGTGAAAGTTTCCCATAACATCATCATCTTCTTGGCTGCCCATGACCTCTTCATGTCTCCATCCCCAAACCTGAGCTTTTCTTTCTGTCTCTCCTAAGGTGGATCCTTGCTGCAGCTTGTCTGACATGACAAGCAGATGACTTGTCAAAAGCAGTGACTGCAGATGATTCTTACAACTCTCCTGGCTTTAGTCTTTTGTGACCCAGCCCTCAACTTGCCTGCTACTGGTGTGAACATTATAGAAGCTTCTAGTGATTCCTTGCAGAATTCTTCTTGGCCCAGGCAGCC
This sequence comes from Sciurus vulgaris, assembly GCF_902686455.1. Taxonomy (NCBI): domain Eukaryota; kingdom Metazoa; phylum Chordata; class Mammalia; order Rodentia; family Sciuridae; genus Sciurus; species Sciurus vulgaris. Next base: position 123,145,936 of record NC_136468.1, on the reverse strand, counting down.
CTGGCAGTACTGTGTTCTTTGAGTCTGGTACTTGCTTAACCTGTTCTCCCCTGGACACTGCCCTGGCCTGATGAGGTGGCCTGTCTTCAAGAAGTGCCCCATGCCCCACTCCCATTCCTCTGTCTGCATGTCCTCTCCAGTACTCTGTCCATGTCCTATACCCTTGCCAGTCATTCCTTGCTTCTTCATTACAGGGAGTTTCAGGGAGACATGTCCTGTACATGGGTTCTGTTTTGTCATCTTGCTGCCTCAGCAAAGTATCCTGAGCAGAGTAGGTGACAGATGTCTCCTGGCATGAACTGACTCCAGTGGTAGAAGAGGCTCTGTTCAGATAGTTACAGTTAAGACAGCAACATGGGTCCCCACACAATCCTTAGGACCAAGCAAGGACATCTTTCTGTGCTCTGTCATGGTACTACAATGTAGGGCTCAAGCACTATTTGGAAAAGTTCTCCACTGGACTTCAGAGGAAGTGCAGGACATTGAGTTTGCAGAGATGTGCTCAAGTGCCCTAAGTACAGGATTGCATCTAATCCCAACCTGGCTATATTTCACCTGTCTTGGGGAGAAGGGCCCATCAGGGAACAGGTAAAAACCCCCCTCCCATGGTTGTGGTGGCAGCAGGGTGGCAGAGACTACCTACCACTTTGGTTGTATGCTCTGGAAAAATGACTGAACCTCTCTAAGCCTCAGTTCTCTCCTCTGTGCAATGTGGAGAGCACGTGTGGCCCACATCATGAGCCTTGGTGGGAGGCCAAGGAACACTATCATCCCTGACGATTATTGATACCTGATAGAGTCTGCCTAATTTTCCCAATCTAGAAGCCACAAAAAGAAAAGACTGTTCAACCCCACTGCAGGAAACCCAAAATTCTTACATGGAAAAAGCCTGTAAACAGAGACGAGAGAAATGACAAATGCAGGAAAATTTTGCAAATCACCAGACAAGAGTCAACCTCTGTAACTTGTATAAGGTGCCTACAAATGCCAAGAAATAGGCAAAGGACAGGAACAGAACACTCACAGGAAAGGCAATGAAAATGACCTTGAACTTTTGAAAAGATGTTCAAACTTGCTCTGTAAGATGAAAAAGCAAACCAAACAACTGCCCTTAGATATCCTTCTGACCTCTCAGATGGGTAGAATCCCACAGGTTGGTGGGACCAGGATGGAATGGAGCCTCTCAGATGTGTTGCTTGAGTACAGGCTGGCTTAGCCCAAGAAGGGCAGTTGGGCAAATCTATTAAGACTGTAGATTTGTCTATTCTGACAGAGCAATCCCTCTTGTAGATGTTTTACAGATATACTCAACAATGTAAAGTATAAAGCTATTCATTGCTGCAATGTTTTTAGCACTGGAATATTTGACATCTTAATGTCTATTCAAAAGGGACTGAATGATGAATGAAATGCCATAGGTTTCTAAGAAAGAATGGAGCTCTTTACATGCTGATGTACGATGGCTCACCAGGTGCATGGCTAAGTGAAAACAGTGCAGAGCAGTGTGTGGGGAAAACAGGGTTTGGGAGGCGTACAGGCATTCCTTGATATCCATTCCTTGATGTCCTTTGGAGACAGACAGACACAACACATTTGTGAAATATGGTCTGAGCAGGAACATGATCCTAATGTCCAAGTAATGACCCTGAGGTTCAAACAAGTGAGTGATCTCAGAATCCCAGGATCCCAGGATCCCAGAGTAGCCTGTAACTAATACAGTCCTATGCCTGGTTCCTCCCAGTCCCAGTAGAGTGTCACCTCTGCCCCTAGCCCATGGTCAGTCACTCCTTGTCTTCGTGCATCACAGGACTCTATAATGGGATTAGTTGATTCCATTTCCTATAGAGGCAGAGGGCCCAGCTCTTGCCTGGACCTCTGGGCTTCATGTCACTGTGACCTACAGAACTCAGGACTCCCTGGCCACTCAAGTCAGGCAGGGTAGTCCTCCCTGTACAGGAGTGCCAATAGTTTCTAGGGCCCCTTGTACTTCACAATCTGCCCCAACAATACCCCACTGGTCTCTTGGCATTCTGCTTCCCTTTGAGGTTCCAAGACTTGGGTCCCCTATACAGACCCAAGCACAATGGAGGTTTGGGAATATCCTGGGCTTAGACAGAGGGAACTCTTTACCTGTCGTTCAGGTTTGTGTGGTTCCATCAGCTTCACCACCTGTCCCTGTTGTACCAGGATGACCTGGGAGTCCCCAAGCCAGGCGACATGCAAGGTGGTTCCTGTGATGAGTGCACACACGCCTGTGGTGCCACTCTGCAGCCGCTGCAAGAGAGAGGGCCCAATTGGGTGAGGTGTGACTTGGAGCCTGCACGGCAAGCACATGCTGAACCAGATAGAACCACTGCTGGAACAGTAAAAAAAGAGGACTACAAAGCCCCACAGTAGCAAAGATGAATAACTGAATTGTTCTCCTTCACCACGTGGAAGGAGAACACACCTTATGGAACCCCACTGATAACAAACTCTGGACCATGCAAGTTTGTCTGTAGTAGAATGTGGAAGAGCGAGTCTGTTGAGAGGGATCAGAAGAGCAGAAGGAGGACAGGGATGACATAGGGCAGGAAAAACTTTTGGGTGTGATGAATATGTCCATTATTGGGGTGGGGGTTTCATGGGTGTACATATAAGCCAAAGTTTATCCAATAGTGTACTTTAAATACAATATGATTTATTATTATCAGTTATATCTCAATAAAGCTGTTTAAAGAAAATAATGGGGGGGGGGGGCTGGGGATATAGCTCATTTGGTAAAGTGCTTGCCTTGCAAGCACAGGGCCCTGGGTTCGATCCCCAGCACCGAAAAAAAAAAAAAAAATAATAATAATAGGGGCTGGAGGTATAGCATGTATGAGGCCCTGAGTTCCCTCTGAACACTACCAAAAAAAAAAAAAGATGAATAAAATAAACACCTGCTTCAGACTCTGTTCTCTACTCAGAGAGGCAGCACTAAGCTCAGAGGCCTGTTTTACCTCCCGAAGGTACAGTGGGCAGGAGAAAGGATCTATCAGTTTTCCAGTAGGCTTCCCCTTACAGTTTTAGATGCTCTATGGTTATCTGTTAAGACACAAAATCCAGCTGGGTTCCACTGAATTCCACTAAGGTCTGTGGTCAGAGTGTGATGACAGGGTGTCTCCTCACTGAGGAAGAACTTTTAAGTGATCTCAATCTTAGTTTCCCAATGTCTAAAATAGGCACAATAGTAAAGTGCACCTCACAGGGCTGGGAGAGACCAGGGCGGTTAGGGCCAGTGAAGATGTTGCACTGTTTCTTCTTTCAGAAATAAGGATGAGTTTACACATGTGGATAAAACTCTTGAGAGCAAAATGTGCTCTGAGTAGATACCAGCAGCCTGTTGAAACCCTGCCCAGATAAGCAAGGGAGGTGGGATAGTGTACCACTTCCGCTGACTTCTGGGAGACTTGTGGATCATAGAGAGACTGCCCCCACAGCTAGCTAATTCGTAGAGACAGCAAACACCTAACCTGTGAGTATACCTTTCACGGGTAAGACAGCTGATCTTGAGTCCATGTTCTCAAAAACCCACTTCCTCACCTATTGGGCAAAGTTTCCCCTGTCTTGGATGGCTTCAGGACCTGGTATGCTGGATGGCTGGGGGCTAAACACTTAAAACTGACAGAGGTTATTCGAACTACCCAATTCTGAGCTTGCTGGAACTTGCCTGCCTGGCTTCGCCAGTGCCTTTCTTGGAGGCCATATTGGCCTCGCTTCCTGTGCTTCCTGACCTACCCTGGAGCTTCCCTGGTGATCCTGTATGACATGGTATGCTTCTTCTTTTGGAAGCCATAAATAACACACTCTTCTTCCAAGTCACTTGTTGCCTTACCATATTTGATTAAAACAAAATCCTGAGTACATTTTAAAAGTCTGCCTATAGACCATCTCCAGGCTTACATTGTTGAGGGCCCAGCAAGCTGAGTTAGTGATACTATGGTTTGGAGATGGTTTGAACATTCCCCAAAGCTTCATGTGTTCAAATTTAAACCTCTTCTCAGGTATTAAGGGTGCAGAAACTTAACTATGAGGTTTAGAAGTGGGGCCTTTGGGAGGCAATGGAGTGTATAAGGTCATTGGGGTGGGTCACAATGATTGAATCCAGGTGATTTTATAAGGAGAGGGGGGAAGGCTGGAAGATACATACATATACCTGAGTAGTCCCTGTCTTTTGCCATGGGAAGCTCTGAGCCACTTTGGGAATTTGTCAGTAAGACCATTACCAAATGAGACTTCTTGACTTTGAATATACAGAACAAAAGTCAAAATAAACCTCTTATCTTCATAAAGTTACACAGCCTCAGGTATTTTGTTAGAGTAATGAAAAATAAACTAATATAAGGGGCAAGCTTTGTGTTGCTTCCATTCAAATGAGAAATGAGGCCCTGTCTCATAAGAATGAAATGACATGATTGCCAGCAGCACTCAGAGGGGACTTTCCTACACCATTAATCACTTTGGTTTCTTTCCCTCTGAAGAGGCCAGTATTCTTTGAGGCTACTGGCCCCAAAACCACATTTGAGACTAAGTTTCTGGTTCCTACCTCTCGCTTGGCTTTCCAGAGAAACATTTCATCTGTGCGTCGGAAAGCTTCTTTGAGGGCTCCCGCAGGGTCTGTGGGCAGCTCTGGCTGATGGGCGGCATTGGCATGCACATGAACAGCAGCATACCTTGCAGCATCCACACCTCCATGACCATCAAACACAGCAAAGTAGGCACGGTCAATGAGGTCCTGGTGATGAAGGCAGCGGGAGTCACAGACTTGCTAGCCTTGTGCCTGGCTGGGGACCCTGGCCAGCTGCTCTCATCTGGGGAGAATGCAACCCAGGCAGTGACTAGTAGCGCTATGGTTTTAATGTTTGCAACTCCCCCTGCCCCCGGAATTCATGTGTTGGAAATGTAATCCCCCAAATCATATTTATTTATTTTGTGGTACTGGGGATTGAATTCAGGGCCTTGCACATGTTCGGCAAACACTCTACCACTAAACTACATCCCACTACCAAAATTAATGATATTTGGAGAAAGGACCTTTGGAAGGTAATTGGAATTAATCTATTCAGGGATTAATGGATAAATGGGTTGTCAAGAGAGTGGCTTTGTTATAAAAGCAAGTCTTCTTTGGTAAACTTGTTCTATCTCACCATGATTCCCTATACTGCCTCAGGACTCTGTAGAGAGTCTCCATCATCAAGAAGGCCCTCGTCAAATGCAGTCCCTGACCTTGGACCTCCCAGTCTGCAGAACTATAAGAAATAAATTTCCTTTATTTATAAAATTACCCAGTCTTGTGTACTGTATTATAGAAATAGAAAAAAGACTGAGAGAGGTAGTGTCTGGAACAATCAGCGTGATTTTTATCATCAAAGGGATCAACCCATCTCACGCACTTATGAGTTGGGGGATTTGGAAGAGGAAAGCCCTTGGAGCCTTAGTTTCATCATCTGAACTGGGCTACTATAAATATAAAATGAGATAAGATGCATCAGGGTGCTCTTAGTGCTGGAGGCTGAGCAGGGTTCAATAATACAAGTCTGGGGTAAATGTGGCCCTGGGGCTTCCCCTTATAATAGATATAGGCCAACTGTTGCCTTTTTCAGTCCTTCCCTGGGAAAGCAGGGTACCTGGCAACCTGGTCCAGAGTTGCTGGTACTCTTAATTAGAGCTTCCAGATTCTCCTTAGGAAGTGCTTTTAGACTGCCCAGCACTTCAGTCTTGAGATTACAGCCAAGAAATGTTTTTCCTGGCTCAATTGGCATGTCTTCTTGGCACTCAAGTCCCTTACCTCTGCTCTAGTTCTCCTATGCTGGTGCAGGACAACACCTATCCCTGGACCCTGCAGGTGGAACACTTACAGACAAGCCGAAGAGCTGGTTGAAGGTGGGAAGGAACACGTGCCGGTCCTCCATCTTGCGGCGAGTGTTCCGGATGGCATGGATGGAGACCAGCCACTGCTGCTGTGGGGTCCAGGTAGTCAATGGCACCTGCTTCTGCCACTGGTCACATACTTCCCAGAGCTGGTTAAAGAAACTTCGTGCCAGGCCTTTGGCATCTAGCACTGATGGACGTGATGAAGAAATTGTTAGGGAAGCACAAATCATGACTACTAAAGCTTTACTGGCTCTCTGCTCCCCTTTCCTGTCATCTCCCTTGGTATTTCAGATAGTACCCATCATCAGCCTGCATTACCAGCCAATCACCTAACAGGACATGCTGAAAACACCAATCTAATAAACTATGCATGACAGTCTGTTGTCAGCAATTAGAAATGTCTGGTTTGACAATAAGTACCGAGAAGTGTCCCATCCCATGATGGGGTAATTCTACTCACTGGAACTCAACAAAAGGAAACATGGGACATGCAAAAATAATTTAAGGACAAAGTATGGAATCATTTTATAATTGTCTATTAATTAGAAATGATATATATCTAATGACAGATGAATGATAAATAAATCCTGTCTGTTTTTGAGACAGGATCTCAAGTTGCTCAAGCTGGCCCTTAACTCATAATCCTTCTGCTTTGGCCTCCTGAGTAGCTGGGATTTTAGGCATATGCTACTACAACCAGGCTTCAGCTTATTCTCTTGATGAAGACTTAAGTTGCTATTAAAAATGATTTTCAGGACTAAAGCATGCAACCACCATATGACCCAGCAATTGCACTCCTGAGCACTTATCCCAGAAAAATAAACTGTTCACAGAAAAACTTGTACATGAATGTGCATAATAACTTTAATTATAATAGCCCAAATGTCCAACATGTAAATTGTTGCTGGGTGTAGTGTTGCAAGCCTATAATCCCAGTGACTTGGGAGGCTGAGGCAGGAGGATTGCAAGTTTGAGGCTGGCCTCAGCAACTAATGAGGCCCTAAGCAACTTAGCAAGACCCTGTCTCAAAATAAAAAATAAAAGCACTAGAGATGTGCTTCAGTGGTTAAGCACCCCTGGGTTTAATATTCAACCAGGTACCAAAAAACGCCCCCCCAAAACAAAATTAAAACCCCAAACCAACAAATATGTAAATGGTTAAGCAAACAGTGGACCAACCATACCTGGAATACTACTCATTATGAGAACTACCAATATACTGGAATGAACTACCAATATATGGAACAACCTGAGTTGATTTCCAGGGAAATAAACAAATCCCCCAAAGCTACACATTGTATAATCCCATTATATACATTCTGTGACAATCTGTATCATTTAATCAGGAATACATGAAAAAACGCTTGGATCCAGCAAAGAAGGGCAGAAATGGCACACAACCACGATGTAAGAGTGGGTACCTACAGGGGCAGGTTCAATGGGTAATTTTTTTTCCTTATTTACACTTGTTTTAAATATTTGCTCAATTTTTTGTCAAAGTGTTTTCCCCATGTGATGACTTTAAAATACATCCAACTCTTTGATACTTAGTAGTCTGCTTCTGATAAATGGAATAACATAGAGAAGGTCAGGTGTGATTTTTAAGAGGTTTTGTGGTTTCCAGTTTGCAAGTGTGACCGAACCATTTTGGAAGTGGATCTTCCAGTGCGGTGGTACTGTATGACCACAACCTCGTGAGAACCTGGTCAAAATCATCTGCCTAAGGTTCTCCCAAATTCCAGGTCCATGGAAACTGTAGGAAGATAAGTATCTATTGTTTTAAGTCATGAAATTTGGGGGGCAATTTATTAAGAAGCAATTAATAATACAAGTTATAATACTCATTTTAAAAGCAAAAAACAAAACAAAACAACAAAAAACACATCTAAGTCCAGCTCCTAAGAAAAGATCGATAAGGCCTAGGTCCCAAGGAGATTTGGGGACTGTGCCTTCAGGGACTCATTTCAGTTTTAGTACACAAACCCCTGCCAGGACTCCTGCCAGTTCAGGTGAATCTGGTAGGTAAAGGTAAGTCAGAGTGGGTCACCTAAGAGAAGAATTTCAAGGTCAAGAAATTGAAAACAGGCCACACCCAAAGGACCTGGGGAATTGGGAAAAGAAAACTCTCCTAGCTAGAGGAACTGGTTGTGAAAGAAAAGGAAAAGAGGTAAGACAGGAGGGCAGAGGAGGAACCATGAGCTGGCAGACCTGCAAGCACCGAGAGCCACAGAAGGATAAGTTTGAGGGGAATCATTTAACAAGGTAGGGATGTGGGGGGTGGTTGGCTCCAGTTGGCTGCCACCACATCTAGGACAGGACTCCATTTAAGCATTTGGCAAGAACTATGGGACTGGAAGGGCAAGGTTAAGTAAGGGGCTATTGGTGCATGAGTTGGAGAACCAACATGGGAGGGCCCACAGGGATGGTAGCTCCATGTGCATTTGGCCCAGCAGCTCTCCTGCTGACCAAGGGAGACTTCCTCCTTTGGCCAGTCCTCACGGTACCACCTCCCCTGACTTCCTCTTTCTCCTCTGTAGACAGTTGTATGCAGAAAACCATTCGGAAAACTGCTGCAGGTTCCTTCTCACTCCTGGAAACTGCTGGTGCTCATCAGGCCTAAAGCACATGGGAGGCACCCAGGTCTGAGCTGCCTGTTCCTTTCTTGCGTTAGGTAATACTGAGGCTATTTCCACCTACGTGTTGTCTTAAATCTTGTTCAAGCAATGAGCAGTAACAAAAGAGGACAAAAAGCCACAGCAGCAATGCCCAGCCCGCAGGACCTACTCCTCTGGTCAAGGGCTGCAACCCAGTGCCCTCAGAAATTGCTCCAGGAATTTTAAGAATAATCACTGGGGAGAGTGGGCTGGTAGGCACATAGATGCTTCAGTCACACCTTTGCCCTTCAGTGGTGATTCTCACAATGCTTGCCCTGATGTAATTTTGCAAGAATGGCTGAGAGATGAGAATTTGTTATGTGCCATGAATGATAAAAGCCTCTGGCCCAGGCCCGTACAACACTGTTCTGGGACAGACAGGGAAGACCAGGACAGGTTGAATTTCCTTCTGGTTGTGCCCCTTCCCTCATTCCCAGATGCCTGTGCAGGGCTCTGCCCTGTGAGCCAAGCAGTTCTCCTTCCCACCATCAGGTGACACTATCTCAGGGTAAACCAGCCAGGGTAGGGTGGGGTGAGAGGTGGGGGTACTCCCTCTGTGGAGCTGCGCAGTGGCAGCTGCTACCAGCAGGAAGCCTGCTGGCTTTGCAGAGAACAATGGCTGCCTGTCACTGAGGACAGCTGTCTCCCAGGCAGGAATACAAGGCTGTGCTCTGTGCTCTGATGGAAGGTGGGCAGACAGCCAAGGAACAGAGGACTGGAAAGAGGAGGAGGGAAATAGCCTGGCAATCACTGATGCTAGAGGCTTCATGTATTTTTTTTTTTTTCTCTTCCCTTTCACCTTGTTCCTTGCTTTTCCTTCCGTGTATGCACTAATGCTGAGTTTAAAATAACACAGACAGGAAATGGCTAAGGAAGAGAAAATTTTCTTCCCACTGCCTGGGAAGCCATGCAGAGATGAAATTCTAGCTGGTAAAAGGACTGCAGAGGCCTCAGGTAGCACCTCCCCAGCAGCCTGCCATCCTTCCTCTCTGTACTTCTCTGGTCCAACAGGAACCAACACTGATGAAATATAATAAAAAGTAATTACTAGGAAAAAGAAAGTCAGAATAAAAGCACACAATTTTTAGTAGATTCTCTATCAAATGGCTCTTAAAACTCCCAATTCTGAGTTCCTCTGGCTGTACCATGCTGTCCCTAGTCAGGACCTACTGATGACTGCCTTAAGGGGCAGGCTTATAGACAAGCCTCCATCACCACCTCCCGAGAAAGCTCAGGGACAGGCAGGAGAAGGTGTTTCCGTCTTGAGGCAAGGGGCCTGTACTCTGGTGTTTTCTACCATCTGAACCATGATGCCTCCCCCAGTGGAGCAATGTTGCTTGAATTGCTCTCGTGACATCCTGCTGACTCCGACCTAATGTCGCTGACAGAGAGAGTAGCAAGTCCGTTTGAATTTGGCCATCAGATTGTAAATTAGCACTTTTCCTCAAGTGTAAAGCGTGACACAAGGGCTGTTCTGAAACTTAAGGGAGATGGGACAAAGAAGGTGCCTGGTATCCACTGAATGCTTTCTCTTGGCTGACTGAGCAGGGCCCTGATGGCCACACTCCCCTGGCTGGGTTTGTGTTGCAGTGTTGTGCTTTCTCTGCACTTGGATCCTGCCACCTTGCCATGGGTGATTGACCCAGTACCGACCCCTTTGCACCTCTGATCAACATGTTTCTCACAGTGTCAACCTAAAATCTGTCACCTGCTAAGCAGCTCTGAGGTCACCTGAGAGGAAAGAGAACTCACAGGTCATCGGAGCCTTCTCCTCTTCCTCGTCTTCTTCTTCCTGTCTGGGCAGTTTCCTAAATTCGGAAAGGTCTGTCTTTAGCAGATGGGAAAGTGCCTCATGTGTCAGAGCTGCAGCAAGTGATGGTGGAGCATTCCTTGGGACAAGAAATAAAAGGTGAAGCCAGGGCAGCTCACCAACAGAAGTTCATGACTTGCACTCCCCAACCCAGAAGACCTTCGAGAAGTAGAGATGATGGCTTGCACCCTGTTGTGGGGTCACAATAAGCAGAGTGACCTGTGTCCTTGGGGAGTTGGGATGGGACATTCACACAACACGCATATCATCTACTAGAACCTGTGTGAGCCAAATGCAGTGCTGAGGCTGGTGAGGAAAAGGTGTTCCTGAGATGTGTGGCCTCAGTGGTGGGGAAAACTGCCTGACATTTAAGCAGATGATGGCTCCTGGTCTGTGTACTACAGGAGGGGAGAGGCAGTGACCAATGCCAGTTGGGGATGCCAGGGGTTAGGGCATGTTATGAGCTGAATTTTGTCCCCCTTTCCATTCATATGTTGAAGTCCTAACCCTCAGCACCTCAGAATGGGACCTTATTTGAAAATAGGACCTTATTTGCAGATGGAATTTGTGAAGATGAGGTCATACAGGAGTAGGAAGGGCTCCTACTTTAATATGGTTGATGTCTGTGAAAAACAGGAAATTTGAACATAGACATGCATACATGGAGAAAGCTGTGGAAACCAGAGATGTGGAAACCAGAGATGTGGAAAATGAACCTATAAGTTAAGGAATGCCAAGGATTATTTGCAAACCACCAGAAGGATCCAGCCCTCCTGCTACCTTCATCTCAGACTCCTGGCCTCCAGAATTATAAGACGGTTAACGTCTATTGTTTAGACCACTTTCTGTGGTGCCTTATTACAAGCAGCCTAGAAAGCTGATTGAGGGATTGTAGGACCTTGGTGCTGCATTTCAAAGATGAGTCTGATGGAAGCAGTGGTTATGTACAGCTCATAGGGTCCCTGGACAGATGGGGGAGGAACAATTCTAAGAAGCAAGTCTTGGTTGATTGCCTTGAAGGTCACAGAACACAGCTGAAGAGTCAAGTAGGTGTAAGTGGGATGGAAAGGGAAGTTATGGTGGAATGGAAAAGGAAGTCACTGCAGGCTGAAGGCAAGTAGAAAGGAGGAAATACCAACCACAAGTCAGGGGCCTTTAATAGGAGTCAGTGCAGAAGAGGAATGAATGGCAAATCAAGGGAAGAGTTTTGGGGAGGGAGACTAAAGCCAGTTGTGGCAAAGGAAGAGGGCAGAGGGGAGGATGGCTTAAGACTCTGCATTACATGCATCTTTCCATGTCTGCCAGGCTCCTCTAGGTGGGCTCTGTATCTTGGGGACACTGTTCAAACTCCGTATCCATTGAAGCCCTCCCTGACTTTTTGGGCAGAAGGGGTTACTCCTGGCGCCCCTACAGCCTCTAGGATACATTTTTAACTCCTATAATTTGCCTTAACACCTAGTGGGAATCCTGGAAGCTGGATGATGTACACTTTGCTCTCAGTGTGAATGTCTCTAAGGGTCAGGGGGGCATGTCTGGGACAGTGGGTGATTCTTTGCTGTGCTAACACTTAGCTTTCTTCCCTTTTTTTTTTTTTGGTAGGGGTTGGGAGGTTAACTAGGGAATGAACCTTGTACATGCTAGGCGAGTGCTTTACCACTGAGTTACAAATCTTTTTAGTTTAGTTTATTTTTTAGTGGTACTAGGGAGTAAACCCAGAGGCATTCCATCAGTGAGCTACTTTCTCAGCCTTTTAAAAAATTTTATATTTTGAGACAGAGTCCTGCTAAGTTGCTAAGGCTGGCCTTGAGCTTGTGATTCTTTATCTCCCAAGTAGTTGGAATTGTAAACACATACCACCATGTCTGTCTGTCACTCCAGTTTTAGCCAGAGAACAAGGACCTTCTAATATCCTGACTGTTGGGTCACATCCTGTGGGGGCGGGGTGCATTCACTGATGGTCTCTGGAATTTAGTGGGATGAATTCCTGATTTAAAAAAAAAAATGACAGCATGAATCAGGACGAAGCCTCTGCAACTACCTTTGATAAACAACCAGCTAGGCTGGGGGTATAGCTCAGGGGTAAAGCACTTGCCTAGCATGTATGAGGCCTGGATTTGATCCTCAACATATAAAAAAAATGAAAAACAACAAGGAAAAAAAAAAGTCAAGACATGAGAAATGAGTTCCTCCACCATTAGGGAATTTCCTGCCAACTGCTGGGTCTTCCCTTTTCACAGCAGGGAGAAGGGCACAGGTTCTCCTTGATCCTGGTGAGGTCATGCTTTGGCTTCCTGCCTGCCCACTGCTGTCACTGCTGGAAGAGGAATGCAGCTTCCGACCATGGGGACCCAGACAATGCCTGGCCACTGGCCACTGGCATCCCCTTCCCGGATACCACTCCCATCTCATCCAAGGGTCCCACCCATGGATATGCCCTGGAGGCCCTCAGTCCTAAAGTCTGTTACGCCATGAAAGTCAATTCTGATTCTGGTCCCTGTGGGGTGGGATTTCTAACCTAGTTTGGGGGAAGCTTCAGAGAATGGACCTAGGTACTAGGAAACTAGTCCCCTGACCTCGGGAAGTTACAAGGAATTTCCAGTCTAGAAGCAGAGATCTGCTTCTAAATTACAGTATAAGGTATGTGCTGCTTGGGGACCTAAATACGTGACAATGAAACTGCTACCAATAAGAAGGGAAGACAGGACATAAAATTAGCACATCTAAGAGTTCAGGTATCTGTGACTTCTGGATGGTCTCAGAAAGGATGTCATTTAAAATCTGAAAAAGATTCTGTGAACTAATATATTTGAAGCTTTCTATGCCCAAGAGCCTAAACTTGGGCTGTGTGGATGGGAGGGAGAGCACAAAGGAGGTCGATGAGGCATGAGTGACCATATGTAAGCACATTTGTATGTGTCTGTGGACAGCTGGACACAATGTAGACTACATGTGAGATTCAGACCCCAGGTGATTAATACACCTAAGAACATTCACGTCTGTATATGAGAAAATACTTGAGAAGAACAAAGAATAACGAATTCATGAAGGTAGATGGAAAAATATAAGATTTTACAATATTACATTTTATGTTATGCTTTAAGATATATTAAGGTGAATATATGGTGTGGGAGGGTTCTGAGGAGGGCCCCAGGGTGCTGTGTGCCACTCTCTCCAGCTTTAGACCTGATGGGCCTTTGGTTCCTTACCCCATTACTAGCCATTAACATCTACCTCAAACAAGTTCTGGTCCTTCCTCATCATATCTAAAACCCTCTGGTCCAAGGTTCTGTACCCCAACTCAGTCCTTCCCTGGCCACCTGCTGCCTGCTGGTTGCTGCCAATGCCTATCTCACTGCTGAAAGCAAAATCAGTTCCCTCCATCTGGATTCCCTCTGCTCCACAAGTCCCTCCTCTGTACTTTGTTACTCTCACCTGGGAATCACAGGCTCACGCCAGAGTCCCTTTCAGACTCTGCTGCTATGGTGTGGTCCTCTCCTGCACCTGTGCACCAGCTTGAAGACCCTGTGAACCCTGGGCTCCCACCTGATCACCAGCTCCGTCTATGTGGCAGCAGGCACCATGCTGAGTCCAGTCCTCCTGGGTCTGGTTTCTTCCCTGCTATCCCTGAGCCTCCTAAGGCAGCAAAGATTCCTTGTCATCTCCATAGAAGACCCAGTGGCTGCTGTCCCCCAGAACTCCCTTCACTTCCTTGTTTCCGAGTGTTGCTGTTGTGCTCCTACCTCTCCTCTTGAGGAGAAAGAACTCAGGGGCACTTCCCTCACCTCCTACATCCAGTCCCATCCCTGGGGGCTCATTTGCTTTATGCCACCTGTCTCTAAAATATTTCCCCTAAACCAGCCAACCACAGCCTTTGCACATACTTTACCCCTTGTGGAACATGGTCATGAAGAATTGCCTCCTGAGCTGCAGGGCTGTGGATCTGCAGGGTGGGTGTGGCCCTGGAGCACATATATAACCCACATGCTCAGCAACACCTACTACCATGCTGCACAGGGTGGGCGTGAGTCATCCACTCTGCTGGAATCCAAGCAAACAGGCTAGGATGGGCTGGGGTGGGCAGAGATGAATATACAGCAAGGGGGCAAAGGTCTAAAAATATTAAATTAAAAAATTCCAGAAATAAACAACTCATACCTTTCAAATTGTGCACTGTTCTGAGTAGCATGATGGATTCTTGCCCCATCCTTCCCTATCCCTCCTGGAATGCAAATCATGCCTTTGTTCAGTATACCCGTGCTGTATATACTACCTGCCTGTTAGTCACTTGGTACCTATACTGGTTATGAGATTGACTGTCTTGGTTTTGTGTACCCATGTTCAAATAATCCTTATTTTTCTTACCAATGGCCCCAAAGCACAAGAGTAGTGATGGTGGCAATTTTGATATACCAAGGAGAAACTACAAAGCGCTTTCTTTAAGTGAAAAGGCAAAAGTTCCTAACTCAATGAGAAAAAAAAAATCATATGCTAAGGTTGGTTAGAGATATATAAGAATGAATCTTCCATCTGTGAAACTGTGAGAGCTAAAAGAAATTCATGCTAGTTTTGTTCTTGTACCTCAAATTGCAAGTTACAGACACAGTGTGTGATAAATACTTAGTTAAGAGGAGACAGCATTAAATCATAGGATTCAGTACTATCTGTGGATTCAGGATTCACTGAGGGTCTTATCCCCTGTAGATAAGCAGGGAATACCATGCACTGCTGTCATGGGGCTTAGGTAGGGTTAAGGTTAGCATGTGGCAGACATGCTGTGCCCCTGCTCATTGTCCTGACCAGTCTCCTGAGGTCACACAGGCCTACCTGCTGCTCAGGAAGCCCATGGCCAGCTCGGCCAGCTCGGCCTCCACCTCTTCCTGGCTGAGTGTTGTCCCTGGGGCCTTCCATGGCAGAGGGCTGTCTGGGCTCAGTGGGGCTGGGAAGTCTTGGAGAAGCGCATCCAGGAAGCCCGGAATCTCTGCACCACAGGCCATCTGGCTGTTGTTCTGTGGG
The DNA here is from genome assembly GCF_902686455.1 of Sciurus vulgaris. Taxonomy (NCBI): domain Eukaryota; kingdom Metazoa; phylum Chordata; class Mammalia; order Rodentia; family Sciuridae; genus Sciurus; species Sciurus vulgaris. The sequence continues at coordinate 123,130,564 of NC_136468.1, read as the reverse complement.
GCTCCAGAGGCCATGCCCAGAGCATCCCGGGGCGGGTGTTTATAGCTAGGCACTGAGAGAGATGGTCTCCAGTCAGTCTTCACTCTGGGGAGAGATGTTAGAATCAGTAAAATCACAGGGCAACAGGTGCCCTACAATGAAGAGTGCAAGCATCCTGCCTTGTCTCCTCCACTTGTGAGCAATGTGCAGCAGGCATCTTATCAAGCCCTGTGCCTCACAGTCCAGGGAACATAAGTAAATGGAGCGACAAACCCAGCTGGCATTCTGACATGGGTGGGGGACATGTGGGTGCCCAGAGAAGTGGACTCAGGAGATGACGCTAGCAGAAGCTGCATGGACATCTTAAAGAAGTGACAGAAAGAAGATGTGTTCCCAGCAGGGTGTGCCTGGCATGGTCAGAGGTAGGCAAAAGAGGAATGCCAAGGCCAGGCCATCCAGGCAGGTAAATGGGTTTAACCTGATCCTGGGACCCCAGTAGCTGGAGGGTTCTGAGGTGAGGAAGTGAGATCATCAGGTTCCTGTGCTTGAAGTGGTGATCTGTTGGGGCTACAGAGATGGACTGGGGGAGGGAAGAGTCAATATGCAGGAGCAGTCAATCCAGTGCTATTTGGGAAATGGACCATAGTGGGAGCAGGAAGGAGCTGCTCTTGAGGTTCTTGGGGTTGTCTGAGGGGTGGGCAGGAAAGAACTCAGGACAGATGAGGGCACTTTGGGAGGTGGTCAAGTCTATTCAGTCTAATAGGCTCAGGCCTCCTAATCCCTGGCTAGGAGAGTATATAGTCCAAAGCTGCTGATCCCACTAGGCATACAGGTTCCAGCATCTTCCTCCCATGCTTCCAAGCCCCACTGTTGCCCCTGTTAGCCATTCACATTTGAGAACACAGAGGCTTAGAGGCAGCCCCTTGTCCATGGTCTCAAGATAGGGGATGGAGACGAGGAGATATTCCAGAGCCTGAGTTTGTTACCACCCTACACTGCTCCTCTCACATCCAAGAGACACAGTAGTGCCTAAGGGCATCGCATGTCCAGGGATGCCTGGCTTCTTCCCCAAGGTGGGCCTCCAGCTTCCCTCCTGGTTCAGATCTACCTAGTCATGGTCATGACTGGTCAGCCCTCTCCACATTTACACCCTGCCTTTGCAGATTGGTTCTGTCCTCTAGTATGTTGCCCTGTCAGACATTTGAGGGTCAATCTGGACTCCAGTTTCTTACTTACAGTCCTTCAGACCCAAATAGCACTGGAGTACCCCCTACTTCTATTTTTTTTTTTTTTTTTTTTTTTTTGTACTGGGGATTGAACCCAGGGCCTCAGGCATGCTAGGCAAGTGTTCTACTACTGAGTCATACTCCCAGTCCAGTCCATCACCCTTCTATGACCTTCTGTAATTTCTGTCCCATAGTCCCCATTTTTTCTCCCTGGTGCTGCAGCCAGGCCTCTGTGAGCCCCACTTTCCACCATGCACACCAACCACTCTGCCACCATCTATTCAGCAAAGAATAGACGCCCCTTCTTGGCATGCATATTCTAGGTCTGGCACTGCTGCCTACTCCCTCTAGCCCTACCACTGCTGGGCACCTCTGAGGGTTCCGTTTAACATCCAGACTCATAAAATTTCTTTAGGAAAGAGTTTCATGCATTTATCACCAGGGGAAACACATGGGATCCTTTAAGGTGATAAAATGATGTGAGATTCCTAATTTTTAAGCAGGAAAATCTGGGGACAGTTTCACAGCCCATCCCCTTCCTGAGGCCTTCTAGATTCTAACCAATGAATGGGACAAGCAGAACCACAGATGAGAATCTTTTCAGAATCAATCTAAAAATATCCACAGACTGTGCCTCCAAATTTTGCAAAAGGGGAGCTGAGAGCAGGGGTCTGAGGTTGAAGGATAAAGAGAGTTAGAAACAAGAAGAGATGAAGGGAGTTAATGGCTCAAAGAACATTGCCTAAGAAAGGGTTATACTTAATTATGATTATTAGAAAAAATCTGGAAGATAAGGATTAAAAAACTCAAAAAGATGGGTGGATTGTGGGAGAAGGTTCCAACACCAGGTTAAATGTCTGATCAATGCCGGATTTGGAACACAAAGGGTGAAGTGAGGTAAATTAAAATAACATAAAACTGAGCCAGGTGTAGTGGCACACAACTGTAATCTCAGCTACTTAGGAGGCTGAGGCAGGAGGATTGCTAGTTGGAAGCCATCCTAGGCAACTTAGTAAGACCCTGCCTCAAAAAACAAAACAAAACATAACATAACCAACCAACCAACCAAACAAACAAACAAAAAAACCCCCAAAACAGGCTGGGGATGTAGCTCAGTAGTAGAGTGTTTACCCAGCATGCTTGAGATTCTGTCTTCACTGTAGTACTGCAACAAACAAAAAACACAACCAGAAAAAAAAAAAAATCAAAAAACAAAACAAAAAACAAATGACCCCCAACCACAATACAACAAAAAAATCCATAAATCCCCTCTCTTCTCTTAGAGATATGAATTGAAAGTTAATTTGTTTTGAATAGACACAAAGAATATAGAAATAGGGGCATATTGAAGGTTATGAAATTAGACTTAAATTCACTGTCAACCTTCACATTTACTCACAGGTAAATAAAATGTAGTTCAGGTTATAAAAGACAAGCAGGTAAAAAGAAAAAAGAATGTAAAGCAAAGAGGGAAAAATCAGGATGGGAATAGGACATTTTCATTCTAACCACAAAGGTAAGACGGTGAAATGGAGAACGGAGTGCAGGCTGGGAGCTCTGGGGGTATGGGGGTGATGGTGGTGAAGAGGAGGGTGGTATTAGGAGGGTCTGAAGGGTCTGCCAGTTGGGCCCAGTAGAGCTGCAGAAAAGCCCAGAAAGAGAAGATGGTATGAATTTCCCAGCAAGCTCAGCATCCTTGAGCAAAAGAGGCCAAGTCCCCCTCTTCTGCCTGTGAACTGCTCTGGCCTCCTGGGAGAGAAGTGTACATAATGCAGAGCTGCCCCCAAGCAACTGTCAGTATTTGTTATTGGCCTGGCTCCCTTGCAATCCTGAGTGATCTAGGGGCACTGAAATCTCCAGCTATGTTAAATGTGCTCTTGTAAATTTATGATTAGCATCAAAATGAAAGGACAGCATGCTCAGACCCAAGAAACTCAGGGGGCCTCCATTGGAGAAATCCTATCCCACAGCATAAAGCCCACCTTCAAGAACAGAATTCAAGAACTCTACGTTCCATCCTATATGCAGGTGATATGTCTGCTGGACATTCTGGAATGCAGATGCCTTTCTAGCCTCCAGGCCTTAAGATGTTTCCCTTACCTGTTGCCCCTCCCCGCTGCCTGCCTGTCTTCCTGGAGGCTAGAGACCCCTCCTCTCTGCACTGCAACACTACAGATCCCAATTCCACCAAGTTCCATCATGTTCCTGGCCACCTGCCTGCTTTCTGTGCCCCTGTGCCCACTGTCCTGAGCACAGGGCCCACCATGGGTCTCAATGGCCATATGCACCAAGCATGTGAGTGGGGCTTGGGAAAAGGGGCAGCAGAGTATGACAGGATGATGCTCATGTGTAAAGCTCTGCCTGCATGTGCACAGGGTGGGCTGGCTTACTCTCAGGGCCTGCACTAATGGCCTACTTTTGCTAGAAAGATAGAGTGCTCAAAACCGTCCTGCTTGCTGGGGACTACCCAGATTTGTTTCTGCATTGCTGGGCTTGGACCAGGCCACAGTATGCCTTCCCTGGGCCCAGCTGGGATAAAGGACAAGAATTTCCTTCCTTGTCTTTCCTTTTTCCAATAAATCCCCAAATCTGATGCATGCCATCTGGTTACATTAAATACATCCCAAAGGGGAACTACAGGCAGCCCTGAAAGTCACCAACAGGCAGGGGACAGTGCCAGGGCTCCAAGCTCCTGGAGAAGACAGTCTCAGGAGAAGGGTGGTAGCCAGCTGGCAGGCAGCAGCAGGATAACAGATGTGGGGAGAAGGTGGGACTGGGGATAGGCCCAAGAGGTGTTGGGGCTGGTGTATAATTATCCTGATTTCACTGGTGTCTCCACAATTCACAAATTGCAAATAGTAAAGGGTTCACAGTGAGAGGGATATGTGTAAGACTCTGTGTAAGTCACCAAGGGCCTGGGGTGGACATGAGAGGGACACTGAGCTCCTAAACCCTCAGTGCCATCTGCCTTAATCTCTCTGGCCAGACAACCCCTCAGCTGGTTTCTTCTGGCTCCAAAACAGCATCGCTGTACTTCTCATCAGGTGACAGCCATGCTGAGGGGCATGTCCTTCCTGAGTGTTCTTTGTGTGTTACCTCTTCTAAACTCTTCACAACTTTGCTATGATTCTCTCTGCTTTACAGGGATGAACACAAGATCTGTGATGTGCCCACATTCCCTGGGTGAGGTTCATGCTGGAGAACCTAGTCCCTAACTGTGATTAAAATGCTAGGAAATTGTTCTGACTCCTTCCTGTTCCTGGTCCACTCCTCATTGGTCACCAACCCTGGAATTAAGTTCTCTGTGGCTCCTCCTTTCATTTGTGTCCACTGCCCTAAGGCAGCCCCCTACCTCCTTGCCCTAAACCAGTACCAGTCTCTTTGTTCCTTTGTGTTGGCTTGTCCCCAGTCTGCCAGGATCTCTCTGACCCTACAAAACTCTGCTGACATCTTCCCCACTCAGAGGTTCAGCATGCTATCTTCCATAGTTTTACAGCCCTTTGCTGGCATCTGACTTGTAAAAAGTATTTTAATTTTAAATTTGAAATTTTCCTCTAGCTTGTTAGTTTTGACTCATAAGCTCAATTAATGTATATTTGTACAACTGCATTTTTTTTCTAGGTGGTACAAAATGCTGTTGAATCTTGCTTAATTTCTGAACCCAGGAAACAGAAAAAATAGCAACCTTGGAAAAGGAAACAGCATCACTATTGTTATGACAGTATTATATGCATTCGTATTCTTCTCTGCCAATGGAGAATCTTACTTCTTTATTCATAAATAACCATTGGAAAGAGTTTGGTGTAAATCCTTCCAGATCTTTTCCTACATATATATTGTGATAAAATAAACACATAAAATATAAAATGCATCATTTATCACTGTAACATTCTCTGGTGCTGGGGACTGAATCCAGGGTTTTGAGTATAGCTCTCCTGCTGAGCTACATTGCCAGCTCCTACTTTAACTATTTCTGATGTAGACTTTTGTGGCATTAAGCACATTCATGTTATTATGTAACCACTAATTTTCTTTTAAACTTGATTTTCTTGATGGTTAAACTCTCTATGGTCAGGGAGCCCACCTGGTCCTTTCTACTCAGCAAGTGACTTGATGGCAGAGGGAAGAGTGAGCAGCCATTCCGGCCTGAGATATGCTTTAAAGAGGAAACTAAAACACTTCCAGCACAGTGGGCAGCAGAGACGAGTCTTAAAGACAGGGTTGGTTTCAGGTGACATCTCAAAGGAATTCTACAAATGAACCTGTATGGAACTTTAAAAGTGGTATTTAGTGGTATTTAAAGTGGGACTCATTTTGTTTACCTCTTATAACTATGCTGACAAGTACGTACTGTCAGGTCATGTCGAGATGAAGAAATAGGCTCTGGGAGAGTAAGCGCCCATCTAAGGTCACACAGGTGGGAAATTGCAAAGCAGGACTCAATTTGGGCCTTCTGATGCCTGGTGACTTTGCCACTTCCACTTCAATGGGTTACAGGAGGAAAAGAGTAAAATTTGACAATAGGATGGATATGAACACAAAAGCCAGAAATGAGCTAAAGATGGTCTGAGGGTCAGGCAGTCTCACATTTTATCCCCCATGGTGGGAGCACGTTTAAGCCCACAGAACGTGCCTCAGGGAATGCCATGAGGATGGAGATGCAGCCCGCCCGCGCGCGCGCGCGCGCACACACACACACATATACCACTCATACATATACATATACATATACATACATCTCACTCAGAGGACTGTAGGGCAGAAGGTTTTGGTGGAGTCCACTATCATCCACTGGGCCTCATTATTCGTTAGGTCCTGTGCAAAAATCCCTACAGTCAGATGCCATTTCTCCCTATTGCATAGAAAGGTTACGGGGCTTGCTTTAGATCATTCAGCTGCAGCGGTGGAGCTCAAAGCCTGAAGTTCTATCTTACACAATCAGGCTAAAGCAGCTGCAGCCCAAGCAATGCATCAACTGAAGCACTCACCTTAGATACACTTGGGAAGCCAGGGAGAGGGGGCATTAAGGCAGAGATGTGGTCTGAGCTGTAGGGGAAGGGGCAGGGCAGTGGGCCTGGCCCTGAAGTTCCTGAGGGTGGGCTGGGCTGCGGAGGGGCTGGATCCTCAAAAATGGGGGCGTGCCTTCTTTCCCTCCATTCTGCCTCACAGCCTTGGGTCCCCACTTGGCCCTTCACTTGGCCACACCCCCGCCGGCCCAACGGATCCCTAATTCCAAGCCCTTGGTTCCCCAGTCCCCTGATTCCTCGCCACGGGTTCCTCAGGTCCCCAGCTTCTCCCTCTACTCACTCCTCCATTTCACTCCTATACCTCTTGCGTCCCTCCATCCGAGTCTCATCTTGGCTTTCTTGCCTCCTCAGCCCCCCTACTCCTCTCCTCCTATTCCTCAGCTCCATTTCAGCCTTGTGCACCCTGGGCCCCCACCTGACCCTCACCCCAGCCCCGTCGGGTTCCAAATTCCACCCTCGGGCTTTCCCATTCCCAGATCCCCGCCAGCCTCACCTGCCAACCCGAGGCTCCGCACCTAGGGCCCAGCGCCCCGCGAGCTGCTTTGGGCCGGCCCCACCCACTTCCCGTCCCGGGCAGCCGCGGGCTCCGCGCAGGCGCAGTAGGGCCTATGGGCGGGCAGGGTCAGGCCTCTGCTGCCCCCTGGCGGTATCGAGCCCAATGACTGAGGCTTTTTCACTCCAAGAGGGCACCTGAGCCACACTCACTGAGCGGAGCTGTTATGCTTCTTCAACCTTGTGGGAGCGGTGCGGGAAAGCAGTCCTTACTTTACAGCGTCCTGAAGTTAAGCCATTTATGTGGTCAATAAGTGGTATGTGGCAGAGCAGGGATGCAAACTCAGACTGCCCAGGACTGACCCAACCATTGGGGCAGAAGCATAGCGCCTTATAGTCCACCATACTTTTAGAGGCCATATTAGTTTCCACAAAACTAGAGGCTTTAAAACAACACAGATTTATTATCTTACAGTTCTGGTAGTCAGAAGTCCCCTTGGTCTCAAATGGGCTGATATCCAGGTGTTAACAGGGTGTATTCATTTCTGGGGGCTCCAGGGGAGAATCACTTCCATTGCTTTTTCCAACTTCTAAGACTACCCACATTCCTTGGCTTGGGGTCCTTTCCTCCATCTTTAAGGCCAACAAGGACCACTCAAGCCCTTATCTTGCTGCCATCGCTCTGATGATTTTCTCTGCTACTTCTAAAGACCCTGGTGATGACATCGAGCCTACCCAGATAATCCAGGATAATCTCCCCATTTCATTTCAATACTGGGGACAGAATCCAGGGGTACTTTACCACTGAGTTACACTCCAACCCCTTTAATTTTTTTTTAAAGTTTGGTACAGGGTCTTGCTAAGTTGCCCAGGATGGACTGAGTTTGTGATTCTTCTGCTTCAGCCTCACCAAAGGCTGAGATTATAGGTATGTTCTACCATGCCCAGTAATCTCCCTGTTTTAAAGACAGTTGATTAGCAGCCTTAATTCCATTTGCAGCCTCAATTCTCCTTTGCCATGTAACTTCACATTGGCATTGGTTTGGGGGATTTGGATATATACACTTTTAGGGGGTCATTTTCCTGCCACCATGGAGCTCAGGCTCAGGCAACAAAAAAATATTTTCTTTGAAAGCTGGAAGAAATAAACTATAAGGTCAAGTAAAATATTAATTTATATTATTAATATATTTTTCTTCAGGCCAATGCAGATGTAGAGTGTAATTAGATTTGGGGGGCTGGAGTTGTGGCTCAGTAGTAGAGTGCTTGCCTGGCATGGGTGAGGTACTGGGTTTGATTCTCAGCACCACATAAGTAAATAAAGGTGTTGTGTCCATCTACAACTAAAAATTAAAAAATTAAAAAAATTTTTAGTTGTTGATGGACCTTTTATTTATTTATATGTGGTGCTGAGAATCAAATCCAGTGCCTCACACATGCTAGGCAAGTGCTCTACCACTTAGTTACAACCTTAGCCCCCGTAATTAGTATTAGATATGGAAAATTAAAAAAAAAAAAAAACCCAATACAGTAAGGCCTGAGAAAAAGGAGTGAAAAAGAAAGCCATACATTGATAGATTTCTCAGTGCATTTCTTCCCAAAGATAGAACAGTCCCTAAAAAGAAAGCCAAAGCATTGATTCTTCCCCAAATAAATCCTTTCCCAGTGACAGTACAGTGGAACTCTGAAGGGAGATAAACACTGAATGCTGACCCAAGACCCTCTATTCTCCAAGTAAAAATATTGCCCAGTAAAAACAAATTTTTAAATTTTTACAAACCTGTTTCCTGGGTACCCAAACTGATATATTCACTAGACTACCCCTAAAATATAGACCCAGACCCTTTCTTTGTTCAGTGACTCATTTTCCACCAGGAAAGTGGGTCCACTGGTGCCATTTCATCCCTGCATCCCATTCCTGAATAAACAGTTGAGATGATTCATGATGTTTGCATCCTGCCTGGTCTTTTTGTGCTAACAATTAGAGTTTTTGTTTTAATTTTTTTATGGAGAACAGGCCCTCAGAAGTCCTACTGTGACCGTGATGTTCAGGTCCACACAGTGGCCTGAGTCCTTCTCAGGAATTAAGGTCTCTATGATACCTGAGGGTTTCAGTAAGTCAGGAATCTGGAGAACTAGCAGTTGATCTGAAAGGAAATCTTTTGGAGTGGGGGTGGGTCTGCCAGACAGCGGGTGGGGTCATGACTTACCTCACTCTCCTACTCACCCCTTCTTAGATTCCTGTAGCTACTTCTTCTTCCTTTTTTTGTGAGGGTGGGTACCAGAGATTGAACCCAGGGGTGCTTAACCACTGAGTCACACCCCCGGTCCATTTTATATTTTATTTGGGGACAGGGTCTTGCTAAATTGCCTGAAGCCTAGCTAAGTTGCTGAGGCTGGCTTTGAACTTGTGATCTTCCTGCCTCAGTTTCCCAAGCCACTGGGATTATAGGCATGCACCACCATGCCCAGCCTGAGCTACCTCTTATAACCTGTGACTTCAGGCATATCTCTTAGCTCATCTGATTCCATTTCCTTGCCAGAAAAATGGGGACAACAGCAACCAACCTATTATAGGGTTGTTCTGAGACCCTGGGTGCCAGGTTACCTATTAATCAGAATAGCTGTGGTGCAAAGTTTGAGAATCCCAGACAAAGTGGTTTGTGTGACAGGCCCTCCTCATTGTAAAGTGTGGTGCCTATGAAAGCTGATATATCTGTGGGCTTCTTCAGCAGGGGCCATATTGGACTCTTGGGCACTGATTCCATTTGAGGTTGGCAGATAAGAGAGGATGGCAGAGTTAGACACCAGGAACTTGCTCCATTAGGCTTGAGGCCAAGGACATGCTTGTGAGATTACTTGTGCCCTGTGGCTTCTGTCAACACCCCACTGTCTGCATTCCATCACGCCTCAGCTCCTGGCTCTTGGCTTTCACTCTTGTGAAAGGAATCTCTCAATATCACCCATCCCAACCAGATACCAAGGTCATGCTTTTCTGCTTTTTGAGTAAGGCTATGCCCCTGGCTAGGTAAATTAGAGAGATGGGCTCCCAGAATGCTCAGCCCTGGGTCTTCCTCCCATGTCTACCTCCTCTGACTAAACTCTCTCCTAGTCCCCAAGTTTCCTCTATGTTGAGTGCCTGCTCTGAATACTTTGCTCCTGCCACATGAGGATTTTAGCCATCTGCAGGTGGATACAAACACCTCCCTTCATGTCTTCACACCACACATAAGGCAAGACTCATTTTAGAGACAGGATTAGATCATCTATGGGCTCTCAAATAATGGGTGGCACACATAAGCTCAGGAAAGCCCTCATTCCTGACTTTACAGGCTACTTGCAATGGGGTGCTCACCTGGCAGTGTTGGGGAATGAAACAAGAGTGGTTTTATAGCTGCAGGTCAGTCTGTCCCATATACTTGGCAGGGTGCTGTGCTTAATGAAACGCACATGCATAAGGCACTTAGTGCCAATGTGAACCATGATCTCAAGGGGACAAAGATGGGGTCTGTAAAGGGTAATAGTCTTTGTCTAGACAAGTCAGCTGGACGGACAACCAGGCCCTGCCACTATAAAGATAGAGAAGCCTGGTCTGCAGGCTCATTCAAAGCAGGTTGCCCTGCAGCTGCTGACCTCTGTGGTGATCCCACAGAACAGGGCTACTTAGAAGACAGTTCTGGCCTAAAACAGGCCTCATTCCTTCCTTGTCTTCACTGTTCCTAGAGGCCAGGTTAGCAGTGATAGTGGGGTTGGATGGCACCATATGGTATAAGATGAAGGAACCAGGAATGAAGAATCCAGCTTCAAAAGCCAAGAGATCTCGAGGGAGATTCATGCCGGGACAATTGCAGAGAAAAAAAATAAAGGGACACTTCATCAGGCCTGTTTGTGACTAAAATATTAGTTGCAGAATTGTGGTAAGGATGGCAAGGGAGATCTGGGTTTTAGGATATAAGATAGTTTCCTCTCTATTGCCCAAGCTAATCTTATGACAAGGCTGTCTCCCTGGAAGGGTCCTGGAGCTTCAGGGGGCTAGGTTGCCATCCTGTAGAGAAAAGGCCCTGGATCATGTGACTGGGCCATATGGATGGAAAAGCAATCAAAGGCCTGAGTCAGGGACCCTGCCCACAAAGAGATGTGATCTTTTCAGGGCTTTGGAATCTGACTGGAGTGGATGGGGACAGGGCAGAGGCTCTGAGTGTAGATGCACCATCCCCACAATTGCTGCACAAGCTTCTGAGAGCTGCCCCAAGGGGCAGCTTTCCCAAAGTGACAACTCTCCTTCTCACTGCCTATTTTCTTTCAACTTCTCAAGAGTGATTTCCCAAACTATGTTCTAGGGAACCCCAATGTTGGCTCATTAGGGCCTGGGGTGGAAGTGTCCTAATAGGGGTTGTGACTATGTGAACTGTTGAGTGAACTATGGATTTTGTTTTCTTTCTTTTAGTACTGGGGATTGAACCCAGGGCATGCTACCACTAAGGTACACCCCCAACACCCCCACCACTTTGAATTTTGAGACAGAATCTCTTTAAGTTTGAAGACTGACCTCAAACTAGTTGATCCTCCTGCCTCAGCCTCCTGAGTAGCTGGGTTACAGGCATGTATCACTGTGCCTGGTTGAACTATGGGTTCTTTAGAGTTCTTTCATACGTATTCTGGTATGACTATGAATCTACTATAGAGGAAGTGGGTTCACGTATGAAGTATTTCTGGCCTGGTCCTCAAACAAGTGTTCCATAGAATAATCTGGAAAGCTGTTTGGCTAAGCTCTTGCTACTACTACACGATGAGGCATAAATCAGAGGGTGGAAGGAGTTTCCCACACACAGTGGACCTAATATAGGAGCCCCTCCTTGTGGCTGGAGAGGAGAGCACAGGAAGGAGCCACAGTCAGAGAGCTGGCCAGCCTTAAACCCACACCTGGCTCCCATGAGGTATTTTGACTTACAGGGTAAGCCTAGCATGCAATTGGCTTCAATGGGGTGCCTAGTTGCTTGTGAGACAACAAAGGCTCATTATGAGAATGAACAGGAATTAGAATAGGCCCCAAGAAGCTGGTGGAATCACACAAAAATGTGCTGGACTTGATTGGAGTCACCGAGTTGGGAGTCACAAGCATACAAGTGTGTGGGGGCTGGAGCCAAGGCCAAGGGGATTCACGAGCCAGGCCCAGAAAGGATTTCTCCCAGGCCCCCCTGCTCCACCAAACATCTTGCCTAGGACACCTGCAGGACTGATGTGTTGTTGATGCCTATCTTCTTCATGGCATCAGGTTATTTCCTGCTTGTGCACACAGCTAGCATTATTATACATGTACTGAGAAGGGATGTGAGTTAAGACTGGGTCTATTCTCTGCTTCTTTTTTTTTTTTTTTTTTTTTTTTTTTGGTGCTGGGGTTTGAACCCAGGGCCTTGTGCTTGCAAGGCAAGTACTCTACTGACTGAGCTATATCCCCAGCCCTAAGACTGGGTCTATTCTCTGCATCTCCAGATTTGGAGGCTTCCCTGCAGGCACGGCCAGGGTGGGGGCAAAGTGGGGAACACTTTGGATATACACAGGAGAAAAAGGTAGGCAGAGGGAGGAGAGGAAGCCCCATTGGTTCCTGGGGCACAGTAATCCTTTCACATCGCTGCAACAGTAAAAGGCCCCAGGCTTCTTGCTCTGGAGAAGGCAAAATGCATTTTAATGGTTTCAGTGGCTGGAGTTATAAGTAAGAGAGTACAAAGACATCATACAAAGTAGGCGGCCAGGGCTGACATCTTGTCCTTTGGCCTCCTGGGATTGGGCTTCCCTGGGGGTCGCCGGCCCCGGCCCCGCCCTCGGCCCTGCCTCCTCCCAGGCCCACCTCGGTGCATGGGGTGGCAAGAGGCTGCGTGCTTCAGCTCCACCAGCTCCTGGAATATGGGGTCACAGAAGACACAGCCTGTGTGCTGTGTCTCATCGCCTGGGAGTGGGGACTTGGCCTTGTTGAAGTCCACGTCCAGCAGGGCAGCCTCGCAGGTATTGCAGGTGTCGGCAGACACCCGAACACGGTAGGCATTCTCAAAGCAGTGAGCCACCACGTTGCACTTGTTGCAGGCCACCTTCCACTTGGGGCCTGAGGTGGGGTCCAGCACCAGCACCCCACTCTCACACTCTACACACTGGCCGATGCCCAGCATGCTCAGTGAGTGCTGGCAGGTGGGGTGTGTGCACTCATTGCAGCCCATGCCTGTGGGTAGAGGGGAGGCTTGTGATGCACCTCTGCTGTGCTCACCTATCCCTACAGCCCCCTGGGCCTGTTCTCAGTGTCTCAAACTCCTGGATCCCTTGTTCCAGCACAAAGTGCTCCTCTTGGTCTTGCTCATGGGGGCAACCTTGTTTTTTTCACTGGCCCTGTATTCCTGAATTTCCCCAACCGCCATCATTGTTCTCTGCTTATTTAAAAACTTCTCAGTCTTGAAGACCCTCCAGCTTAGTGCCTTCCTGGCAGAGCCTAGCCAAATCCATCCCCACCCTTCTCTTTGCTTTCACAGCTCATCACTGGCAGCTCCATGTGGCCCTCATGTCACTTGGTCACATAGGACTATCTTTTGGAATCTGCTGGAGGGCTGAGATGGGGCCTTATTACTCTGGCAGTGTGGATGCAAGTGGGGATGAGTCTGGATGAGTCTGTGAGGGCTCCCTCCAGATCCCCTGGTTAACATGGATAGATGCCTCACTCCTGCTGGTTCCTTTTCTATAGTAGGGGATGGTGACAACTAAGAGGTTGTGCAGGTGTAATGAACACAGCATGGGTGAGTGTGATGGGTTCTGAGCCCCCTCTGATGCCTGGCTCAGTTTTTTATGCCTTGCCTGGATACATGCTGTCCTTTTTCTAGTAACAAGTGTATGAGAACAGAGAATGGCAGTGGGCACTGCTTGTTGGGTGGCCCCCACCTGCTGCAGATTCTCATTTCCCCTAGCCCATGAGGGGTCATAGCTCACCCCTTTCCCAGATCCCCAGTGACCAAGCAGCATGGAGTTGTCTGCCCACTGAGGCAGAGTGGCAGATAGGCTGACTGATGGCTGAGCAGTGCCCCTAGATGTACCCAAGATCTTCCATTTTAGCACCAGAGAGTATGGGAAGGGCTGGGGTGAGGGATCTTCTTGGAGCCTAGTATGGTAAGGCTGGGACTGGTGCTGAAAAGAGACCATAGCTACCTAGTGGGGACAAAGGGCAGCCAGAGCTGGAGGTGCTTTACTCACCTTTCTTCATGTCTCGGAAGGGTGGGTGGTTGTAGCAATAGGGACACAGTGGGTAGCTCTTGCCCCGGGAGCCTGATGACCACAGAACCAGCTCAAAGTCATCCAGTGGGCACCGCAGCTCCTTGTAGAGCTTGATGGTGCCATTCTGAGGGAGGGTGTAGGTCTCATCACAGTGGGAGCAGTGCAAGCGGCTTGGCTTGGCCTACAGCAATGCGGAGAGCAAATACAAGGGCTGCCAGGGCCATCAACTTTCCTGCCTACCCTCCTTTCCCTCATAATACAGAATACACAACATGTATGTAATACAGAATACATAATACATAAATATAGAATATGTGACACATTGCCAGTCAAGGACCAGTAACCATAAATGTCAAGCCTCAGGATATTTTCTTACATGAATGAAGGCAGTTCATTCATGGTCCTGGTATGGGGCTGTGGTTGTAGCTCAGTGGTAGAGCACTTGCCTAGCATGTGTGAGGCACTGGGTTTGATCCTCAGCACCACATAAAAATAAAGGCATTGTGTTTGTCTATAACTAAAAATATTAAAAGAAAAAAGTCCTGGCATGTAGGTTAATACCCATGATAGCAAGAAAGGTGCTAAGAAATAACGGACAATGTATGTTTACATGGTTAAATGGCTTATGTGTTCCTGGGGTGCTGGGGACATTGGAGGTATTTGTTGGTGCTGACTTGGGTCTCTGAATTATTCCATGTGAAAACCAAAGCAAAAAACATTATTTCTGTATGACTAATGATAAAGCAGAGGCCTAAGAAGTGACATGACTTGCCTGAATCAGTGCACAAGAGTACTGTGGTCAGGAAGGACAGTTACAGCCCCTCACCCTACCTACCTGGATATACTTCATGAACCGGTGACACTTCCCACAGCGTGAAAGGGGCTTGCCTGTGGCTGCCAGGGGTGAAAAAGACACCTCCATCAACTCATCCATACCTGAAAGCAAGCAGAGTACAGGAGAGAGTCACATCCCTTCTAGTCTCTGGCAGCCCAACCTCTGGTAGGTGGCTTGGTTTAAGTGGGTGGGCTGGAGTAGGGAGTTACCACATGGTTGAGAACCTGAGTGTGAACACATCCCCACAGGTGGTGGGGTTTCTACTGTCAGTGACGGAATGGCAGAGCAGTAGCTCCATCTGTCAGGTGTGTGTGTTCTTGGCAACGTGTGTGTTATTAATTCACTTACTATTTAATCTTGATAATAACTAGTGAAGAGGTATTATTGCCCTAGCCTGCGGAGGCCTGGAGCTGAGATCTGGTAATGAGCTTCATATGGGTGCTATTAGTCCTATGAGTGCTCCTAGCACTGATTGGTGGTGGTGGTTAGGTGGGGGCCAGGAAAAGGTGGCCCTTACCAGCGATGGAGTCAACAAAGTAGTGGAACTTCCTCTTGAAGACATCCAAGGTGTGGCCTAGGACCTGGCGGTAGTCAGCCTTGCCTTGAGCAATCAGGTTCAGCTGCTTCTCCACAGCGCTTCGAATAGTGGGAAGCACAAGCTCTGCATCTGTGTGCAGGGGGGTGGAAACTGCTAAAAGCACTTGTACCCAAGGCCCTACCACCCCTACCAGGCAGAGTGAGAGCCACTGCCCTGCTCACAACTCCAAATCCAGCCTGCCTACTGGTCTCTCCTTGGACTGTTCAGCCAGAGTTGGACAGCACCAGGCTGGTTTCTACACCTTCAGGCCTTTCTCAATTTCCCACAGGGAAATCTTGCACAGAGTGGGTGAGGACATCCTGTCTAGGACCAGATCAAAGATATGGCTGTCCTTGGGCTATGTCTGTGCTGTGTTTCTCCATTCCCAAAGGCCTAGGACATCTCCACAGGACAGAAGTGATGGGTTCCTTAGCAAGGACCCCACACCTATCCAAGGGCTGGTCTGCAGAAAAGAGCCCCTTACTTTCCTTTTTAGCTTCTTCAAGCATGTCTGTGTAGGTACTGGGCAGCACGCCTGCAGTGGGAGTCGGGGGAATACATGAGGGGCTGGGGGCTCAATGCAGGCCAGGGTCCATCATGAGGAGACAGCAGAGCCACCACTCAGGGAGAAGCTGGGGAGCCCACAGGTCCTAGGATATAGAACAAAGGGACTCACCAATCTTGTAGTAGCCATGTACCAGGACAATGCCAAGGTTGGTGGGCTTGAGTCGGCGGCCACTCTCCACAGTGACATAGTTGCGCTGACAGATATTGTTTATGTGCACAGGAATGCTGGCGTCAGTCCCTGAAACACACGGCAAGGCCCTAGGTTTTCCTTAGCTTGCAACTGACACTGCCCATTGGACTGTACACTTGAGCTTCATCCCCACCTGTTGTTTGGACTCTTTATTTCAGTGTCTTCCAAACACCCACAGCAGGGAGGACTGCATGCCTATGGTTCCCTATGTACTGCACTGGGCATCACACCAAGTGCCTTTTCTATATTGTTTTGTGAATCCAAGGACAACTGCTTATGAGGTGCTTATTTTAGCTTTATAGTCGAGGACAGAGGCTCAGAGAGGTTAAGTGACTCGGCAGAATTTATTCTGCAACTATTAAATATGACCTCCTTGGCTTCTACTATGTGGAAACTGGCATGCACACTTTCCTGGAGCCAGAGACTAGTATCTTTCTGGGAGAGTTTATAAGCTCCCTGTTGAACCCAGTTGTTTTTACCTATTTCCTATCTCCCACTTTCTCTGTCTTTCTAGGGTTCTTCATGATCCTTAAGGCAGGTTCCCAGTTCCAGGGATGTAACTCCCTCAGCCTTGAGGAGCCTACTTAGTAGAGAAGGCACAGGTGAAGGTGAGGCATTCTGAGTGTGGTGTGTGTTGGTCAGAGGAGAAAAAAGGGAATTCATACTGACTGCACCTGCCAGGGCTGGTGGGTGACAGGCAACTTGAAGGAAAATTTCCATATGAAGCAATGGGCACCGGAAGGCTAAGGAGCATGCTGAAGTCCCACGGCTCACAGACCCCATGGATTAGGCTATGAGTGGTTCTGTGCCCATGAGGGGCTCTGAATTCCCAGTATATTCTTGCTGTAGTCCTGAGTGATAGCTCTGCTCAGGCTCCCTGGCCCTTTTTTCTTTTTGCACTACTAGGGTCTCACTAAATTGCCCAGGCTGGCCTCTAACTTGTGATCCTCCTACCTCAGCCTCGACAGTAGCTGGTGTTACAGGTATATGCCACTACTTGGCTTGATCAAGCCCTTTTACACGGCCCTGTGGACCTCCATCAACAAGGCTACCCTCGCCTACTTTCCTGTTTAGAAGGTCACCCAAAAGCCCTCTTTGCTGTCACAAACCATAGCTTGCTTTGGTCACTGGGTCAGATCCCTTTTTTATGTATGGCAGCTAGAAGCCATGACTTGAAAAGGGTTCCTAAGCCAGAGAGGGGTTTTCTGTCAATTGGAAGGGGCTAAGGGTACTTGGGGAGCAGCACTCACACTCCATAGTGGGCTGGGGGCTGCTTCTTTAGGACTCACCACAGGTGCCACAGATCCCCAAAGAAGCAGGCCCAGAACCTGATTCCAGGAAAGGCATGGTCAGCTGTGTGGACTTGGGAACCGCTGATCTGAATTGTGAATCCTTTGGCATCATGGGCCAATTCTCATGTGTGCTAGTCAGTATATGGTCACAAAGTGCATGAGGGTATATCTTGGCCTTCACAAGGAAGGCTAGGTACTGATGTGATAGTGTTGTGAGTTTCTTCCCACTGTGGATCTGCCAGGATCAACTAGTCCTATAGGGGGCCACCAGTCACCAGATGCTGGCCCACAAACTGATGCTGGGCTGGGTGTGTAGGGGCCACTGGGCAGCTTTGCTGGTACATCCTCCTAGCCCCAATCCGGAAGGGAACCCTGGGTCTAGTATCTGGGCAGATGCACCCACCAATGCCATGTTTCTCCATGAGTGTGATGAGCTCAGCCTCAGTCAAGTAGTCAGGTGGGCTTGTCTGCTTCTCCAGCATCTTCACTTCACCCACAGCAAAGGTATCACCCTTTTGGCAGGTGGGCAGGCTCTCTTCCAGGGGCACATTCTGCCAGGGCATGATCTCTGTGAAACCTAAAGAGAGAGAGCATCACATCATTCAGGGTCCCTATCATGGGCAGCCTGGGTCTCAGACCCTGGCCTACCATCCCTGGATCCGAAATCTATCAGTTAAGATGGAAGATTCCTAGGACTCATAGTTTTACCTGGTGAGATGACAGTCTTCCCTGAGCAGGTGAAGAGCTCAGGACCAATCCTGAAGGAGATGGTGCTTTGGAGGTACTTGCAGTCATGGCTAACGGTGGCAATGAAGTGCCTGGTGATGTACTCATAGAGCCGCCATGCATCACCCCCTGCAAAAGGCCCACAGTCAGTCACCCTGGTGGCCTGGCCCAGGACTCAGGTTTTAAGGAGCCCCAGAACTTTCCCTCCACCCTCGGCATGGATGCCAGGTATGGCCTGCTCCAAAGTCCAAAAAAGGAAGGAAAATGCACAGCAAGGGAAAGCCAGTCTCCCATGCTTAGGTGGTCTCTTCATAGACGTGATTCCCACCTCCCAGCACAACCTCCACCTGATTCTGTGGGCCTGCTCTTTAGCACCAGCCTGTCCTTCTACTGTATAGTGATACGCCACTTCTCTTCATATGCCAGTGTGTGTGTAATAGCTCCTGCTTCCACTTGGACTGCTCTCTCTTCCCCATCTGCCTTTTCCTGGCATGAGATTCATGTAGGAGGTGCAGCCCATCATTGAGTCCTGTCACTCTCTGCCTGGGTCCCATTCCATTCCATCTGATGATGTCTGCCCACTGACTTCTCCATGATCAGTTGCCACAACTTCAGTACTATCCTCAGTCCATGGTAATGAAGCAAAACTTTCAGGTGAACCCCTCACCAAGCCAGGGACAGAGAAGCAGCAGGCCCCACATTGCCAACAGGGCCTGACTGTCCAATGGTGCTGCATAGCTGTGGTGTCTTGTGCTTCCTTCCCTGGAGGCTTGAGAAGTATGTGGGGAGAGTGTGTGTCAAGAGTGTTGGGAAGGTGGGGCACCTGATACCTAATTCTGCCTCTGTGGCAGACCTCATGGGTGTGATAGGAGGATGATCACCAGCATCATGGCCTTTCCGTGGGCGGTTGATACCTTCCGCTAGCAACCGCTTCACCTGAGGGAGAGAGTACAGAGCAGAACTGAGTTTGGACATGGCTGTCTCCTATTAGTTCTGGGTTTGACCTAAGTGTCTGAGCCTGTCCTGAGGCCTGAGTGAGCAAAAGCAAGGCCAACTCCACTCACCGTGTCTGCCCAGTAGGGGTGGTTAGCCTGCTGCCGCAGAGAACCCTTCAGGTCAAAGTTCTCAGGGTAATGGGTGGTCTCTGTCCGTGGGTAGCTGATGTAGCCCTGTGTGTACAGCCGCTCAGCTGTTTGCATGGCATGCTGTGGTCCCATGCCTGTGAGAGACAGGAGACTTAGGGGCCTGGAATGTGGGAATAGCCAATGTGCTGACCTTCATATGTTTTATTGTCCAGGAAGCAATTTACCTGCAGCTCTGCCTGGCTTAAGTGGACAGGATATCTTACCTTCCTCAACAAACTACCTGTTATCTGCAGGAGAAATGCAGGCCTGAAATAAGGTTAAGAGGAACTCCAGTTACACTGAAGGGGGAGACTTTTGTGACCCTTTTCATAGAACAGATCCCCAAACTCAGGGAGATAAGGATAATTCCTATTAACCATAAAATCTGTTAGAATTTATGGTTAAGAATTCAATTAGAACTGGTTAGCATGGGTCAAGGTAACCTAGAGTTGTCATCCTGCTATCAGCCAAAAGTTAAGAGGTAGACCTGAGTGAGACTCTCTGGAAACTTCTCTGGGATCTCCAATAAAATTGGAGTGCAGGAGAGGCATTGTCCCTCTCCTCTCTGAGAGGACCCACTCTCTCTCTCTCTCGAGTATCCCCTTTCCTGCTACTTTGAGTAAATATCTTTAATCTTTCTGACTTGGATCACAAGAATCAGGGTTTGAAGAGGTGTGTGTGGCTTCATGCTGCCTCAGTTTCCCAGAAGGCCCCAGCTCTGTAACAGTATCACCTGGATGTTGCTCATGGCTATGGTGATGATGGGGCATCACTCTTACATGCACTGGCCATAGAGCTGTAACCATAGAGTCTTGGTGGCTGCTGAGCCCACTATGATGATAACAAAGAGCACAAGCGTAGTTCTGAGCCCTATGGTGTTTCATTCTTGTCAAAATACTGAGGTAGGGTTCATCCTGCTGCTCCCTAACCAGCAGAGGCCAGTACTTAGTAAATGCTCACTCAATGGCCCTGCTGACCTCCTAGTACCCTGGAAGCACTGATCTGCAAGGACACAACCCATGGTTCCCTGTGGCTGGACCACCAAAGCCTAGACACTGCCAGCTTTCCAGTCCAACCCCCTGATGGTTGAGTAGAGGAAGCTCAGAGATGATGTTTATACCTATTTCTAGTTGGTTGAGGCATCTCCCTTGCACCATTGAAGCTGCTTGGGAATTCTAATGTTAGGCTGTCCCTCTCAAGTAGTGGCCAACATTATCACTGCTGTTTTTAAAAGATGCTATTTCACATCATTCAGTCTTTACAGCAACCCAAAGAGATAAGTAATATTGTTGCCCTACTTTCTCATGAGGAAACTGAGGCTTGGGATAAGAAAGGAAGTGGTCAAGCTGGGGTTTGGACCAGAGTTTGGCTTGGGAGCTGGATCTCCAGAGTATAAGGTCTCTGAGGGATTCGACTGACCCAGAGCCCTGCCATGAGGGTGGCCTCCATGTGTTTTATTCTGGCAGTAACTACTGAGTGACTGAATACTATGAAATGGTCTGGTTTTCTTTATTACCACATGCACTCAAACCAACTACTGAGTCTTAATCAACAATCAAATGAGATGCTATCCTCTCTTGTTTACACTGACTTATTCCTAAAGAGAAATGAAATCGGCCTCCACATACCCAGAGCAGAGCTAGCCACACGTAGCATCTCCACAGTGTTCAGGGCCAGTGGCCTCTGCTTGGCCTTTTCTTTCCTGCTTGTGGCCTCCACCTAAAAGAAGGGACATTTTGATTAATTTTTTGAAGGGAGAAGAGACCATAACAGAGGGAATCCAGATTTGTGGGCAACAGATTGGTTTCATACATTTGGTGTCCCTGTTTCTGATTTTACTCTTTCCAGCAGTCTGAAGACTGGATTGAATATTTATTCAGGACCAGGAAAGGAAAAGGAATGAAAATTCTTTTTTAGGGAAAGAGAAAACATGGAAGTATGGGGAGGAGTCAGGGTAAGGGGCAGCAAATACAAATTCCATAGAGGCCAATGTTGGCTGACCCATGGGATGGTACGTGAGTGAGCCTGTCTTGGGGATAATGACTGTTGCTTGCTGTGCGTGGGTATTGATTGGGCAACAAGCACTGCTACAGAATTTTCTGTTTTTTCATGGGAAGCTAAAAGTCAGGATTGTTACATGAAATTTCATGAGTTTTTAAAGTTGGCAATTCTGAATTTTTTGTAAATGCCATGCAGGTTAAATGGCAGATATCAGTAGGTTGTGCTTGGTTGGGGAGCTACAACTTCCCACCTCTGGACCACACACTTGTTGGAAGAGATGATTCTTTGTTTTGCCTTCTGTAAATACAACCCAAACAACTGAACCTCAGCTCCTTGACCTTGCTAATTCCGTGTAGACTGGCCGAAGCAGCACATTCTGAATTCCAGACTGACGAATGTGGTTAATGCTGAGGCCAATTGTGTATGTATAGCACTGAAGACTAGGGTGAGACCTAGAGGTGGAGATGGCATCTCTGCAGGAATGTCATTGGTGCTACAGGCATGGAGCAGCTTTAAAAGAAGTCTCAGAAGTCTGAGACAACTGAAGCCTGGGCAAAATAGCATGTAAGGAAACCTTAAGAAGGTCGAGTAGGGGCTAGAGCTGTTGTGCAATGGTAGGGCATTTGCCTCACATGCATGAGGCACTGGGTTAAATCCTCAGCATCACATAAAAATAAACACATAAAAAGATATTGTGCCCATTTACAACTAAAAAAAAAAAAAAAAAAAAGGACAAGTAAAAGGCAGCTAAAGAAGGCCAGGTTGCACCTCACTGACTTTGGGAGTTACCAGAGTGGCAAGGCATTTGCTTTGATGGCTGTGGACTTTCCCCCACCTCAAGTAGCCAGCCCCTTGCCAGGCTGCACTGTTCTCTTCCTGACAGCCAAGCAATATGCCCTTCTAATTTATAAAAAAATGATGAGTAAGAAATACAACCCCACAGAGTTGTGAAAGTTGACTGAGGTTGGGATCCCAGGCCTTTAGCCTGCTAGCTGAGTGACCTTGGGCAAGTTTGTCAATGTGCACATAGGTCCCTCTATAGTTATTAGCTTTTAATATCATAAAAAAGAGACATCTGTATGAAACGGAGTCTTGACAAAAGAGATAATGTTCAGTTATGTCTGGTGGAAAGGGGAGAATTGAGAGGTCTGGCAGGGTCACAGGTATGTGTAGTATCTGGTAAGGAGTGGGCACACAGAACTTTGGAGCTACACATTGGTAGAAATTTCTTAGGAGTATATGTTGAGTAACTATTCCTCTTTCCAAAAAGATGTCTGTTTCGGAAAGGGAAAGAAAGATGGTCCTAAGCTGTTTCTCTGGTCAGAGGTTTCTTTTATCTTTTTAATTGTTTTTTTTTTTTTAGCTGTAGATGGACACAATACCTCTATCTTATTTATTTATTCTATGTGGCACTGAGGATTGAACCCACTGCCACACACATGCCAGGCAAGTGCTCCACTACTGACCTATAACCACAGCCCCTGGACAGAAGTTTCTTGGGGTCCACATCTACACAAAGCAAATATGATAGATGTGGGAGGAGGTGGTATACCCGAGCTTCCTTCTCCAGTTTTGTCATGTTTAAAAACATCTGTGCAATTTCCCGGTCAAATACTCTGACTCGGTCCCAGTCCAAAAGGAGAGATTTGTCTTTATCTGTGTTAACCTGTAGGAAGAAGAACAAAAGGTGAACACGGGAGAAGCATTAAGGTGAGCTTTCTCAGGGAAGGAAATTAAGGGAAACTGATCTTTGTATGGGAGCAAAATGATATCAACTCTGATGTCTCCTAAATGTACTTGTTCAGTCACAGACATGTAGGCTGACATCTAATCTTCTCAATTCCCTTGCCAGCAATCAAGTAGGTGGTCTCAAGAGGGTGGACTGGAGTTGAGGCTGATGTGTCATTAAGAAATGTCTGAGCCTCTACCTCCCACTCCATCCAGCCTAGTCCTGGTGCCTGGCTAGTTTAGGTATGTACCCACCAAAGATCCCCAGGTCTGTGTCAACTAGAACAACTGTTATACTTTAAGTCAAGCTTAGGGAGACTTTTATTCAAGAGAAGATTCTAAGGACTTTCAAAAAGTTTGAAAGCCCATGTGCTCAATCCAGTGCTTGGACCTGACCACCATATCTGCTGGCCCCTGCGTGGTTGGGGGGTGGTATTGAATTCACCCCATACCTCTAGAGTGAAACTCATTCCTACTTATCCAAATTCAATATATCCAAGTCCAGCCCAGACCCACTTCCCACATGAAGGCAGGGGACCCCTTTCCTGGGGCACTGAAAACCATTCTCATTTACAGCTATTCACACTTGTGTCCTCAGCCAGGGGGCCTGTAGGATGATGATAATGATGGTGGTGGAGGAAAACTCTCAGAATCCACTCACCAAACCTGGAACAACAGAGAAGGAATACAGAGGGGGTTAAAAACCTTGGCCTGCAGCACCCAGTAGGTCTCTGGTTTGAAGGACTGGATTTTATCATGTCTCTCCACACAGAATCCCAGGGTAGGAGTCTGACATGGTCCAAAGGAAATGAGAGAGCTATCTAAATCACCATATTTCCCCTGGAAATATTTTGTCTGGAACCTAGGGAGAGTGGTGGGGTGAAGAAGAGAAAGGCAGTTGGTCAATAATTCACTTAAGACATTAAGACATTATCATTAAACCTCTGGATGAGTCTAGCCTGGGGCCTGGGGTGGTGTATGTTGGGAAGTGACACAAGTAAGCTGCTATCAGTTTGAAGTCAGTGTAAGTGGCAGAGTGCAGAGCTGTCATGGAAGAATCATGTGTGCATGTGATGGAACAAGTGAGTGAGGAGAGGGAGACTCATATCATTTTGGGCCAGGGTTCCTTCTATTCTACTCCATCCGTCCACTGCATTCTTCTCAGGACTCTTGAGAATGGACATACTCTGTTTATCAAGTGACGGTTTGTGTGATGTATACCAGCCATATATGTAATTTTCTTCAAGGTTTTTAAAATGTGAAAATTGTCTGCTGCTGATCTGGGCTCCAAGAGGCCCAGGGGCAGCAGATGGGGACCAGCAAAGACAGGTACTTAGGCTGAAGGGAGCATAGGGATCTGCTTGGGCCCAACATGAATGTTGTGTGTGTCTGGACAGGGGAACAGCACCTAGTGAAAGCACAGCCAATACGCAGGTCCAGCTCTTGTCGGGCATCCACTGAGAGTGCCTCATTGTGGTCTGGCTCACCCAGGCGGGTCATGGCGTTACAGATGTCTGTGTCAGTAATGGAGCTGAACCTAGCCCGGAACACCGTCTTCTCGCTGCTGTGGGCTTTATTCATGACAGGCAGAACAGCATCAAGGACCTGGGAGGAAGGAGGACCACTGTGATTGCCTCAGGGTTATCTGCCTCCACACCTCCGCTGTTGGACCTGGCTCTTTCCAGGGCTGAGCCTTGTGTGTGAGACACACTCTTTTACCCCTTTAAGGCCCTCCTCCATTTCTCTGCCTTTTCAGAAGCTTCAGTCTCTCCACAAAACCTTTGCTACATGGCTCCATTTCCTTCCACCTACAAATATGTCCAGACACTCCCCCTCTTCTTACTGCTACCCTGCAACTGCTGCTTTTTTCTTCTTATCTTCTGATCCCAGTTAGGAAATACTACTGCCAAGCATACAAGGGACACCAAATTCACCCACTTGATCTTTTTCCCCTCTTTCCTGGAGAAGTGAGTGCTTGGAAGGGTAAGTGAAACTTAGATGACTGAAAGAAAGACAGGGAAAGAAAAAGGGAGGAAGGGGAAGAGGAAGAGGAAATGGGCAAAAGTGGGAAGGTCACAAGTGGGTCCAGCTTGTGGGTGGGTGTTGGGCACAGCAGGGTCCTAGAGTTGAGACTCACTATGAAGGCTGTGCAGGGTGAGGGGAGTCTGGCCATGCAGTGTCCTTATGGGGAAGACATTTCATTTCTGAAGGAAAAAAGCCTTAAGAGCTGCCATCATTCTCCACCCCCATGCAAAGGCACCTGGAACAGGGAAGGGATAGGATAGAAGGGTATCTGGGAAGGGAGTATGCAATCGGGTTTGCTGAGGATATGCACTAGAATGCCAGGTACCCTGAGCACCCCATCTCACTGGAATCATCTCCTGTACTCCAAGGCATATCAGGCTCTAGGTGAGAGCTGAGGGTACCAGGAGACAGGGTGACTTGTATGGAGCTACAGTCTGAGAGGCATGAGTGAGACTGGCAGTTATAAGCATAAGGGTATCATGATTTAAGTAAGCACAAGACAGGGACACATGGGAAACCTCCACCTGCCTCTCTACAGGGAGGGCTGTGTGGAATGGGGGTAAATGGGAGGTGGGAGGGTATTCTTAGTGGATCAGAGGATGTGTGAAGGTAGGAGGTGAGAAGAATGAGGCCTCAGAAAGGCATGTGGTGCTGAGGTGATCAATCACATCAATTGAAGGTCCCAAGGCACTGAGTTGGGCCTGGGACACCGAAAACTAACTTACTACATTTTGAAACTTACATCTCCCTAAACAATTCTGCCCCTTTTTAGTTCCTACCATGTGTCCCTAGAAAGTGAAGTAACACTCAATCACTCTTAGGAGGGTTGATGCATTTTAAAGTGTCTATAGTATTTTCCAAATAAAGGGGTGGGGAAGGTATTTTAAAGCTACTATAGGTAACCCCTTACTTTAGCTTCAGGAATGATGTGACTGAGGATGTTAGATTATTGGAAAAGTTAAAAGTGAACCAAAGTGGGCTGGGGGGATAGCTCAGCTGGTAGAGTGCTTGCCTCGAAATCACAAGGTCCTGAGTTTAATCCCCAGCACCGCACCCCTCCCTTAAAAAAAAAGTGAACCAAAGTGTGCACCATACTCACCTCAAAGCAAATGTTCTCCCCTTCCTTGTCACAGTCTAGCCATAGCACAATGTAGTCACAGCCTCTGCCCTCCACCTGCCAAAGAGTACACATTAACATGTACCTGTCACAGGCGCAGGCCCTGTGATACTCTCCCCTGGGGACAGTAGGTGAAGCCTGGGTCCTAGGGGCTGAGTCTTGATTAGGAGGACTGGTGACTGGGCTGAGCAAGGAGCTGGCTACAGTGAGGCTGGCTCAGAAAGAATTTAGCTCAGAAGTGTTTTTTGGATCAAAAAATGATAATTACAATATGATCTTTTTTAAAGTACTTTTTTTTATACCTTTACTTTATTTATTTTATGTGGTGCCGAGGATTGAACCAAGTGCCTCACATGTGTGAGGCAAGCGCTCTACCACTGAGCCACAGTCTCAGCCCACTACAATATGATCGTAACCCCCAAAACTGAATAATAAAAGGCCTGAAATGAAATAACCCTAATTAGTAATGGTTGTTGTCTTGGTTCATGTGGTTATAGTTTTTCTTCTTTCTGCATATCTGTATTTTCTAATTTTCCATACTAAATATGTATTTATTTTAAAATTGGACAAAAAACCTCAACTAAACTAAAAGCAGAATGTCTGGTCTTCAGGATTGAGTGACAGAAATGATTATGGTGGGGAGAGCCAGGCCTGAAGGTGCCTTGTGGGCCAACAGGGGATGCTCATAGAAAGGACCAGGGCAGCCAGCAAAGGCTTCTGTGTCTAAGATGGAGATGAGGATGAGGACTCAACTGACAGTGGGCAAGGACAGCTGTAGTCACCTGGTGAGTTGCTGTCCTCATACATACCTGCAGGAACTTCACCATGTTCAGCTTGGGATTAGCTTCCTTCTTCTCTGTTGGAGCTTGACTGAACAGCTCTGCAGGGTCCACCTTGTCCCACTTGTTGTACTTTCCTACAAACCACAGTCAACGGTGACACTGAGTCACACTGCACAGTTCACAAAAGCTTGGCCTCCATGACTGTCAAAACCCCAGGCAGATGGTCTCCTCTCACAAATGAAGAGGAGACTTGGACAATGGTTGGCCCAGGGTCAGTTGACAGTTGGAGGCAGTAAGGCTGATATGTGGATTTGGGTCTTTGGGTAACCCTACCCACCTGGCCTTCTTTCCCCTGGGTTGTTAAGCTGATGCCACCCCAACCATGGCCACCCATGGGAACAAGCAAACTCTGGCCTTTCTTCTGGTGTTTTTCTTGTAGTGGAAAGCAACATTTCTGGGTTGGTTCACTTTGCCAGGGCCCTGAACTCATGCCAGCATCTTCTCTTCCACCATGGATTTTGTAACCTTTCCTACCACCCAGCATTTCATAGGGCACACAACAGGTGCCCAGTTTTTCCCTGTGGAAGGTCAACCTCTCTGGGCCTCATGTCTGGTACCTCCACCTACTTCTCTACTTAAGGTCTGGTTCTTGCAAGCTTGGCCTTCTGACTTTCTTTTAGGCACCATTTTTGCTGCCTGAGAGTACATGGTTGGATGGAGTTCTAATTCTTGCTCCCTATGTGCCTGTTGGAGAATAAAGTCTGGGGTCTAAATGCTTGACTACACAACTCTATCACCTTTGTTGTTATTGGTGTGCTCACTGAGCAAGAAAAACTACTGAGGCTTTGGTGCCAGGCCTTATGCTGAGTACTCTATCTTCAATATTGCACATAATGAGTTCCTCTTGGGAAGGGGGGGGACACTGTTGTATATTTCACAAATGAGAAATGGCAACTTAGTCTGAGGAAGTAGCTCAGGGCCTAGCAAGCACAAGACCCTGGGTTTGGTCCCCTGGGCAGGGGGAGTGGGGAGGAGAGAGAGAAATGGCAACTCACAGAGGTCCAATCATTGCCCTACTCTTTAGCCAGTGGCACAGTACAGGTGCTATGGTTTGAATATGGTCTCAGAGTTCCCCAAGCGTTCATGTGCTAGAAGCCTGAATCCCAGGGTGGCAGTACTAGGAGGTATAGAACTTTTAAGAGGCTCGGCCTCTTAGGTCACTTTTAAGAGGCTGGGAGGTCCCTTAGGTCACTTAGGGCACTGCCCTCAGAAGGGATTAAGGTAGCAAGTTGTTATAAGAGTAAGCCTGACCCTGAATCTTTCTCTGGCTTCCTGCTTCACTATGTGGATCGCTCCCTCTTGCATGTGCTACTGCCACTGTGATCTGCCACGATGTCCTTGCTAGAGCTGGCGCTATGGTGTTTGGACCTTTAGCCTCCAAAACTGCTGAGTTAAATAAACCTCTTTCCTTTAGAAAGTTAGCCTGCCTCATGCTTCTGTTGTAGTTATATAAAATAGACTAATATGGCAGATCAGAGCTTGGGTTGGACTCATGTCAACCACATGGTTCTGAACATAAACCCAGTTGGGTCACAAATTCTGGCCCTATCAAGGAAATGGAAACACTATTGATACAAGATGACAATGACAGTCATCCAGTGATCAACAGACAACAGTCAACTCAGCGGAGCAGCAGCCCTCTCTCAAATGTGTGCATGGGTCAGGCACCTCATGAGACAGATATCACCACCTCACCTGCACAGGAAGGTATACAGGGCGTACAGTGCCTAAAGCGTGCTAATGGAATGGAAACCCTGGGGTGTTACGCTCTAGGGCTTGATTTTTGGGCATCTCACACAGAGGCCCCTAGTCACTAGTCCATGACCTCTGGATGTAGGCTCTAACTGGACCCTGAGCAATGCTCTGCAGGGATCCCCTCAGCAGGATGGAGGTGGGTTGGGGTGCTCACCCAGGAAATCCAGAGTCATCACATGACCACAGACAGATGTCATCTTGAAGCGGACTGGTTGGCCAGCAAAGGTTCCTGTGTACTCATGGACTGAGCAGGCCCCATTCAGCCCTTTGTGTGAGGCCATACTCCCTGAGAAGGAGAAGCACAGAGAGATGGAGCTGTGGATACTATAAAGATCCTGGGCCTAGACCCTGGGCCCTCTTGGAGGGCTAGAGTTCTCCTTTCCCAGAGAGGTCAGTTGTAATATTCTTTAGGCCACTGTGGGTAATTTGGTACTAAGATTTAATAGTACTCAAAGATAATAGCATCTGTAAATGACCTAGTATAGAGTACTAAACACAGAGCTCATTGGTTGGGATCCAGAGGCAGATGCTTTTTATCTGCATTTGTTTCCACTTTTCTATTTGATTTCTGCCCTACTTTATTTGAAATTTAAGGTCACCAGGGACCTAATAACTATCAAATCTTGTGGTGACTTTTTCATCCCACCCACTGATGGATCTGCAGGCCAACTTTCTTAGCCCCTGAGGGTGAGATGCCACTTCATGGACCTCTTTATTTTTTAATTTAAATATATTTAGTTACAGAAGAATACTATACCTTTATTTCATTTATTTTTTATGTGGTGTTGAGTGCCTCCTACCACTGAGCCACAACCCCAGTCCATCCTGGACCTCTTTAGACCACATATTCTCAGCTGTACTAAGACCTCTTTCTTCCCAAACTGCTGACCAAGGGTGGATGCCTGCCATTGCTCGGTACCCAGCATCCAAATAGCCTTCCTATTTAGAGAGAATTCAAAGAAAGGAGGGGAAACAGCACTACACTAGCCACCCTAGTGTGTTCAGAGGCAGGGATAGAGGCATTCTCCCTCCATTTCCTGGTCTCAGAAAAACTGGAATTTGGCCTGTGGCCAAGGCTCCTCCATAGACACCTCTTGAGTAATGTGAGGTGCAGAGGATGTGAGGTATTGGTGAGTTTCCAGAGATGACAATGGCCATGGCATAGCCTTGTCAGATACAGACATGGGAGGGGATCCTGGCTGTCTTATGTACCTCTTTCCAGTGTTGCTTCTACTCCTTGTGACCAATGCCCCTCACTGGCCCAGAACTCTGACAATGGCTGCACCTTCTACCTTACTGTGAACTATTCTTCTTCTTTCTTAAGAGTCCCAGCCCTGGCACACACCAGGTGTGGAAATAAATAGGGTGACTACTACCCAGATGCTTCAATAAAGCCTTCTGATCTGAACCAAATCTACCCTGACAGGGGTGGAATCACACTTTGGAGAAAAAATAGTAAAATGAATAGTAAAAACAACCATGCTTACAGACCCAAGCAATAAAGAAACTTAGGGTTGGTCTTTCCTACCTCGAGAAAGAATTTTGGCGATGGACTGTGCCAGGGATGGCTTCTCTGCAACCATAAGAACAGTCTTCATTTTGGCTCGAGGCTGTCAGGGTCCTCAGCCCTACACACTCCAGTTTCAGGACAACAGCAATGCAGAAGTTCAGAAATTGCTCTTCTGTGGCTCAACACAACTGTCAATGCTAATGCCCAAGGAGATGAAAAGAAACTCAGAAAATAGCAATTCTTTCAAGGGAACTATGTAACCAACAAGGAAACTCACTTAAAAACAAAACAAACAAACAAACAAACAGCAGCAGCAACAACAAAAACTCAAGAGAAAAAAATTAGATCAGGCTTCATTTGGGGGAAGATCATATCTTCACTAATGATATCAGATCAATTTTTGTCACTAAATCCATGCCTACGAAGAAGCTGTGACATATGGACCTGGATTCAGAGGTTGGAGCAGTGTGATGCCTGGCCCTTCCCCTTGGGCTGACTCTTTCACTTACTAGTGGACTAATCTCTTGGAGGGGAGAAGAATAATTACAGACTCTGCTGCACACCAACGCTGTTTGCTCCCAGGCTGAGTGGTGTAGCCAGTTTTGGCTGAGCACTGGGCTACCATGAGATGCTTAACAAAATGCAGATGGTCAGCCAGGGCTCCCCAGGTCCTACAAATGGACCTGAGTCCCATTGGTCCAGTCCCAAGAGGAACTCAGAAAGTCCTTCAAATCTACCTTTCTACCTATCTTACTCTACCTGTTGCTTTGCAGGCCATCATCTGATCAAATTAAATCGGATACCATTATTTAAAGAAAAAAAAAATCCATTCAAAGTCTATTTGTTTGCCTGGCATCATCCATCAAGCCTGGAGAATGCAGCTTGGCTATCTGCAGGCCCAACTCAAGGTGAACTCTTCTTTATTTTTTGGTATTAGAGACTGAACCCAGAGCCTTGTGCATGTTAAGCAGTGTTCTATCACTAAGCTACACCCCCAGCTCACTGAACTTGTCTTTACAGAGTTTTCCTAGCACCCACTGGCAGGATGAATCATTTCCTCCTGTGCCCCATGTCTCTTGGACTAGGCCTCCATGTCAGCCCACTGCACATAGTGCCACCATTAATTACTGCCTCATCTTCCCAAGAGGAAACACTATTGGCATATGCTATGCTTTCTGGGCCTGATGCATCACTTAACAACTGTTGCTGAGAACAACAACAACAACAAAAAAACTCACATGAACCCTTATTGTCTTTATTTATTTATTTATTTATTTTTTGCAGTGCTGGGGATTGAACCCAGGGCTCCATGCATACTGAGAAGTTACATTCCCAGCTCCCTTTCTGTATTTTTATTATAAATATAGCTTTGTATTTAAAAAAAAAAAAACACACAAAAACTTGTATTGAGAATAGGGCAACCATCTGGGGAAAAAAAAAAAAATCACACTCTTGAGCCTTAACCTCCACCAAAACGGATTACAGATCCAGCAAAGATTTAAATAAAAAACTAAAACTAGAAAAATACTAGAAAATAACATGAACTTAGTGATATGAAGTGATGTCCAAACATTCATCAAAGAACATTAGAGCTAAAATGAGTTTGTACTTGTTTCATTAGCAAAGACCGAAAGTCCAAGCATGCAACCATGGGTGTGGGGGAAGTGAAACTGAATTGACATTTATGTGAAGTGATTTGACAATATTTCTAAAAATTGTTAGTGCACAGCCTCAGTAATTCCACTTCTAGAAGAGAATTCAATTATTTCAGTTTTTTTATTGAGCACTTACTACAAGCTTGGCCTAGTCTAGGTGCAGAGAATATGGTATGGAGCAACAATAGGTCCTGTCCTTCTGAAGTTTAGGGCTAGGGAGTTCATAGGTGGGAGGGGAAGAGACAAGCAGGATTGGGTGGCATCCGGAGGAACAATTCAGGCAGAAGGACCAGGCCCTGAAAGAGATGGCTTGACAGGGGGTTGGGGGGGGGGTCAGTGAGGAGGTCAGTGGGCTGAGTTGGGGTATAGAACATGGGACCTCTCAGGTCCTGTGCTGTGAGTATGCTCTGGGGGAGCTGGAAGAGGGTTTGCACAGGAATGGAGTGATCTGACCTCAAGTGTTACAAAGGGACTGTTTGCCATGCAGAAGGGAGTGATTGGGCCCTGGTGGGGGAGTGGTCAGTCTGTTCAAGACTGAGATGGGCAGGACATGGTATGGCAAAGAACAAGGATGACTCCCAGGTTTTTGGCTCAGACAACTAAAGGAAGGGATTCCCACTGATTCTAGTGGAGAAATACCCAGGAGGGGGCAGTTCAGGGCCAAAATCCAGAAGCAGCATTTCAGGTGTGTTAAATGTGTTCCGTTAGCTAGACAGCCAAAGTGGCTGTGGAGAAGGCAGCAGTTGTGGAAAACTGTGGTGCATGGAAGGAGCCCAGGTTGGGGGTCAGGGAGATGAGGAGGAGCCAGCAGGGTGTGCAGGAGAGGTGGGGCCCCAAAAGCCAAGGGAAAGAGCACTTCAGGGGGAAGCCATTGACATGTCAAAGGCAGCCAAGGCAATGTGGCAGCAGAGACCTGACAATGGTGTATGACAATTTGAGTGACTCCAGTAACCCTGAAGGAAGTCATTTGTTGAATGGCAAAAGCTGAGTAGTGTAAGCTCAAGAAAGCTAGAAAAAGAAGAGGGGATGATGCACTTTTTTTCATTTCAAGATGGACAACATATCAGCATGTTTGTATACTGATGGGACTGTTCTAATAGAGAAGGAAAGAGGAGATGCAAGAGGGAGGAGGGAACTGCTGGAGTGATGCTGGGGTGGGTGAAGGGCTGAGGCAACAGTCAGCTAAGACCATGGAGGGGAGGAGGGAGGTGAAGTCCAGTCAGTCACACATCTGTTAGTGGAGGAGGAAGCAGAGGAAGGACATGTGGCACTGGGGCAGGCTCCTAGAAGGGGAGCCTGGGATTTACACAGGATCTTCTAGGTGAGTATGAGGGAAAGAGATGGCAGGGGTTGAGGGATCATGCCAACAGACCTGACTCCAAGAAGGGTGATGAGGGAGATAAGGGGATGGGAAGGGTGCACACAGTCTGTGCTCTGTGGCCGCCAAGACCTGAAGGAAATGAGGCATTAGGGTGGAGAGTGGGAGTCAGAGGAAGCAACTCTCAGGGGGCAGAATGCTTGAGTGAGGATTACTGAGGGGCTCGGCAGTGAATGTTGACTTGGGCAGGGGAAGGGGCCTGAAGTGGGTGAAGGGTGAAGCTGCCAAGGGAGAGGAAGCCACAAAGTAAATGGTGGGCACTAGTGAAGACTGATCATGGGAGTTCCTGAGAGGTAGGGTAGGACTGGGGTGGAGTGACTAAAGGTGGCCATGGCACCACCTATGACAAAACACACTACTTAGGGAATTCTCTACAGCATTATCATTCATAATGAGAGTTTAGAAATGACCTAGTGTATGTTAACAGGGAACTGGTTAAGTATGACATATCTATAAATGGAATACCTACAGAAGTTAAAAAGGAATCAATCTGCTTGCTAAACATAAAACGTGAATCAGATTGCAGATAAATTTCATAAAGAAAGGCAGGCATTTATCTGGTGCGTAAAGAGTGCTGCCATCTGTGATCAAACACGTGAGCATGCATGTGCTTTACTTGTTTACAAAGAGCAGGTATATCTGGGTAGAATTTAGAAGCAGTTGCACAGGGATGGGATGTTAGTGCTGCGGGGCCTGCTTGTTGTTTGCAGTCCCTTCTGCACCTTTTGCATTTGATGCAATGGATGTATGTGACTGGTCAAAAAGAACAGACAATGAATTTAAAAATAAAGAAATAAAATAAAACCAGAACACTGAAAGACAAAAAAGATGTTGACGAAACCCTTTCATTAAAAGGTCTCTGTTTCCTCATAATGTCCAGGAGAAGCAGCACAAGGTCTGACCTGGGCTGTTAATCCTGGCCCTTGCTGTAGGACTACAGTGAAGCTAACAGTATGAGAAAGTTGCCCCAAATTTAAAAACAAAACAAAACAAATAAAACAAAACAAAACAAAATTTGCTTTTCCCTTCAAATAGGCAGTTGGATGTTCCTCCTAAATATACAATCATCTCAGGGGAAAAAAGTCAAAGTCTCTGGGAATGATGACCTTGGCTGTCTTCATGTAAGCTCACCAGCAGATCTCCTGCTCTTACTGCCTAGGTATAACCCCACCCTGTAATCATGGTTGTTTTTGCCTTCAGGCCCCCACCTAGGTCACTTTTCTCTTTAGTCCCTGGGACTAATACTCTGATCCCCTGCCTCTCCCCTCCTGAAAACTGCACCGGGTGTTGCAGATATTTCCCCCAAAGACTGAGTCATTTGCTGCTATATCTCTGGCATTCAGAGGACATTGAATGTTTGGTGTATGAATGAATGAATGAACAACAATGGTCTCTGCTGTCCATTCTGGGGAAATTTTTGGTTCTAGAAAAGGCAGAGTCTCAGAGTGAGGTTTAAAGGAAACTCAAGGATTCCCTTTTATCCATCCAGAGAAGGGAAAACTGGCAGCAGAGGGAGATAATTCTATGAAGGCTTTTGAGTTTCCAGTCTCTTCCAAAGTAGGAAAAATATTCTGTCCTAAAACATTCCTTCAGACTTTCTCATTTCTGTGTTAGAGTAGCCAGCACTTATGGTGTAGTGACAGTATGCCAGGTACTGGGCAGTCTAGCCATTGTGAGGTCCTACAGTGGGAATGTAAGGTCAGAGACTAGAGCTCTGGATTTGAACCTGGATTGGTTTGCTCTAGAACCTACGCTCTAAGCTTTTATTCTGTCCTGCTTCTATGAGGATCCTGAATACAACAATAGCCCTGTTTTACTTCCTTGCAGTGCTTAATACTAAACCTGATATGGTCTCCATCTACTTATTTGGTTCTTGTCTTGCAGTCCCTAGAACAAAAGTATGCTCCAAGAGAGTAGGGGTTTTGCCTTGTTCATTCTAATGGTAAGTATTAGATGGTGAGCAAATACTGATTGAATGAATGACTGAATATATAAAACAGTAATTTTACCTATAAAATGAATAATAAAAATGCTATAATTAAAAACTGACTTTAAGAGCATTGCAAACACTTCTGCTTCTCAATGTTCTTTTTGTCCCATGGTGTCAAAGTTGCAGAAATTTCACATTTCCACTACTTTTCTTCACACATAGGATCCTAGGATTTTCTTTTTTCTTTTTTTTTTTTTTTTTGCGGTGTTGGGGATCGAACCAGGGGCCTTGTGCTTACAAGGTAAGCACTCTACCGACTGAGCTATCTCCCCAACCCGGATCCTAGGATTTTCAATGCATAATTAACAATTTGAGAAGTCCCTTCAGAGAGAAACATTTTGCCTCAGCATCTTAAAAGGGATTACCTCATTTATCCAGTAAAAGGGATAAAATTAGGCAGTATGCACAAAAGGCACGTGACCCATTCCAATTTCAGACACCCTATCCACCTGCCAGGCTGTGTAATTGCTATTTGTGTTTGATATGCATCTGTCTTCAGGAGCTTTGACATTAAATAAATACAATTCCTAATTGAAATATTTTAAACTTAAAATGAGGACTTTATATGTTCTTAGTATCACTGTTTTTTGGGAAAAAGCACTGCTTCCTTTAAGGGTATGGAATCATATTCCTGGGGTAAGAGGCCTTGGTGGCCATATGGTACAACTATGGCAATGAAGAACCAACTAAGTCTCAGTCAGTGATTTACCAAAGGTTACCTGGGAATAGTGTCAAGTTGAGCCTGCTTCTTTACTTTCAGCCCAGTACACTTTTCTTTAACTGTTCCAGGTCCCATCTCTTTCTTTAAAGATTTCTGAGAAGTCTTAACTTCAGAAATTAATTTCCTGTGATTAATCTTGGGGCTTCCCTATTTTCCCATTATGGCTTATCTCTCATGGAAACCGAAGAGAAAGCCTAAAAGCAATGGATTGCAAATTTAACGCCATCTTTACACTTCTGCCTTACTCACTTACTTACTATCTCACTAACTTACTTACTAAAGTTTTTGCTTTTAAAAAAGGCTTAAGTATATATATAAATGGTCAGAAATATGTTCTTTATGGTAACCTACATGGTACATCAAGTTCAATCTTGTTGACTGTTAAAGCTCTAAGCCTGCAGTTTCTATTTTTCCAGAAAAGGGAGACAAGCAAGTGCTAACTGGGTGGTTGACGGAAAACACCCCAAACTAGGGCTAGAAGTAGGACTCAGGTGAATTAACGAAGAGTAGCAGGTTAGTTTGTTAGCACCCTGTCAACTCTCACCAGCAGTGCCATCACTGGTATGTGTTCCTTAGAAGATACTACACATAGAAATTTCTCTCCAGGTTTGTGTCTTTATGAACCAGTGTATTTTAGCTTGAGAGTGGGAGTGGAGGTCTAATAGTGGTCCAACAGCATTGAGAGTCTGGGATTTCCCAAATACCTACTGAATCAGTAAAAGAAACCTATGTTTCTGAAGCTCTTTCATTGTACTAGATATTCCATAACTACAAACGCTATTTAGTCAACCAACAATCCAAAAGGCAGGCATTGTAACTTTTTAAAACTACGAATAAACTTAAGTTCAGAACAAGTCAGACTAGCATAAGATGAACTCGGTAATGAAATCTCAGTGCTCTCTGGCCATCAAGCCCAAGATGAGCTGGCTTCTCACAACCCAAAGGCGAGAGGGACAGAGGCAAGACAAGGCTATCATTTTCTCTTTCACCTCTGTAAGAAATTACTGTCCCTGGATTCGAAGTAATATGCTCACAAAAGTTTTCTTCCTTGTCTACTGAGATCGCGTCTCAGAACCGGGGCACCCTCAAGACGCAGCCAGGGACCAGAAGGCAGAGTGTAACCTGCTTTGGCGCAGACTGCAAGGACCTGGACCTCTGACGGTCGCTCTGCCTCCGGAGCCTGAGTTTCCCTACCTGTGAGACCTGGGAAACACACCTCATCCCAAAGAGCCGTGAGAGAGTTCGGTGAAGAAGTGTGCAGCGCGCACTCCCTCCAGACAAGAGGCTAAGCATTGACCCACCACCACCGCCTCCCTGAACTCCCACAAGAAGCTCGGAAAAAGGGTCTCCGACAGCGAAAAAGAAGAGAGAATATAGAGCCCGGCCCGGGACGCTCTCTCAAGTCCACGCCCCAGCCCTGGGGTCTGCGCTCAGCTAGCACTCAGGAAACAAAAAAGTCCCTCTCACGCTTTCCACTTCCCGGCGCAGCCCGCCGCGGCGATCGCCGCCCACCGCTCACCGGTAGCCCTATCGCAGCTCTTGCTCTAGCCGCAGATCCCGGGGCGCCACCGGCCACCCCTACTTCCGCTCCGACCGCCTTGGGAGTCCCCGCGTCTGGCGTATCATCGTATATCCTCCGATGTCCGCAAGTCTGTGTTCGCGAGTTCCGTAGCTTGTGCATTCCTGGAGCAGGTCCTGGAGTTGCCTTTTTCATTCGCAATCTGCAAAGATCCCAAACTCTCCTTACGGAACCCTCTGTTTTGTACCGCTGGGGTCCCTAAGCTTTCGGCGTGACCCCTCCCCTCTGCGGTCCATAAGGGATCCCCAAACCTTCCTTCCAGATTATTCCCCGCCCAGGTGAGAAAATAATGGCGATTGGCATTACAACGACTATGAAAACAGGCATGAAAACATATATGCTATTAATTAAAATAATAAACTACAGATCTGTGTATCTGCTTCTTTCAATCTATATACATTTGTAGACTGTGCTAATTATGTCTGGAATATGAATCGAAATTAATTTTTTGTTAGAACATTAAGGTTATGGAAGGTTTAAAATAATTTCATGACTTTAATCGAATATATATTTTTAATTAAAAAAAAGTCTCACCGTCTTGCCCAGGGTGGCCTCAGATTCATGGGCTCAAGTGATCCTTCTGCCTTAGCCTCCAAAGTAGCTGGATATCTGACTTTGGATATCTTTTAAATAATACCGTATACACATTTCCTTTGCCCCCTGTAGACACTTTTCCTAACCTGTCTTTAATACCATTTCTGATAGATGGAGAAAGAACATTTCTATGGGCGAATTAAGGTTGGGAAAGGCCACAAATAAGAGTTCAGTTAGATTTCACTTTCAAAACAGAACTCCAGATTACAAACCCACTCCTTGGCAGGTGTTATGATGTGAGGTGTCCCCCAAAAGCTCCTGTGTGAGACAATGCATGAAAGTTCAGAGGAGAAATGATTGGGTTGTGAAGAGTTTAAATCCAATCAGTGAAGTAATCCCCTGAGAGAGATTAACTGAGTGGTAACTGAAGGGGATGTGGTGTGACTGGAGGAGATGGACTTTGGGGGGGAGTAGCTTTGAGGGTACATATTTTGTATCTGGCAAGTGGAATCTCTCTTTCCCTGCTGTCTGATCATCATGTGAGCTGCCTTCCTCTGTCACAGTCTTCTCCGGTGATGTTCTGCTTTACCTCAAGCCTCAAGGAATGGAGCTGGCTGTCTATGGACTAAGACCTCTGAAACTGTAAGCCCCAAATAAAACTTTTCTTTTCTATAGTTATTCTTGTTGGGTCTTTTAGTCACAATAGTGAAAAAACAAAACAAAACAAAACAAAAACAAAAACAAAAAAAACTGTATCAAACAGCAGGTTCTGGGCTGGGGTTATGGCTCAGTGATACAGCATTTTCTTCACATGTGTGGGCTACTGGGTTCAAGCCTCAGCACCACATAAATAAGTAAAGGTATTGTGTCCATCTACAACTAAAATAAACAAAGTAGCAGGTTCTCTGTCTTCAGAATGGCAACTCCATCTTCCCGGCTTATCAAGCCCAATTCCTCAGAGGCATCCTTGACTTCTCTTTTTCATTATTTATCCACATATCCTGTCTTCAAAATATTCTAGAGATCTACTCAATCCTCCCTGCCTCTGATGCCACCACCCTGATTTAAGCCCTGCAATCTCCCTCCTAGTCTCCTGGCTTCCACCTTTGAGTCTATAGTTTTGTTTTGTTTTTTTTTTTTTTTTCTACTCAGTTCCCGGTTATAGCACCAGGGCTACAAGGTTGGATCTGAGGGATGTGACCAGTTGGTAGAGAGGCAGGCAAGATCTGAGCCTCTGTTCATTTAATTCAATTCCAGGGTTCCTCCCAGAGCTGGGGAAAGGACTTGAAGCCTGTATCCAGCAGGGGGTGCTGCGTGATCAACTCTGGAGGCCTGAATGACTCCAGGGTGTTCTTGGTCTGGCCTGAGAAACTGCTGCTGACTTGTGTTCTGTGCTGGGGGAGCCCAGCAACTGAGTCTTCCCCCAACACCTCCTGGGTAAGGCCTTCCTGTGAACCCTTAGGTTGACAGATAGCCTCAATTCAGAGGAACGATCCCAGTGTGACCCTGCACCCCCAGCTCCATTCTGACCAGAAGGGTAATGGCCTATGTTTAAATCAACTGAAGGAGGATTTCCTCTTCTCATATGACCAGGGAGAAGCTGGGTTCATTTAAGTAGCAGGGGCAGATGTGCATGCACAGTATCTCCTCTAAGAGGTGAGGAGAGGCCATAAAGAAGAAACTGGGGACCTTGACCCAGCTGTGGAACTTCAGGAGGCAGAACCCGGGGGTGTCTCCACCATGGCTTGGACTTTCAAAGGACATATTGAACCGTTTGGTAGCTGTTGCAGATTCCCTACTAGGGCAATAGTTGGACTGAAGATGCAGATCACTGACACCCCAGAACTAGCTGTAGGCCCACCGTGTATAATGCCAGTCTGGGAACCTGCAGACATGAGACATCAACCCAATAGAGCTGAAGCTGGATTGAGCCCTGCAAAGCCAAGATGATGGGACTGCCCATGTAAGTGGCAGAGGAATACATCAAAAGTAGGCAGTCTGGTTCCAGAAGCTAAGTGAATCACCAATTACAGTTTTTCTTATTCCCTATTCAGGCTCCAAAGGCCAATATGTGCTTACTCAACCAACCTCAGTTTGGGGATCCCGAGGAGATATGCTCACCATATTCTGCACAGAAAGTAGCAGCAGTATCAGAGGATATGCCCCTGACTGCCAGCATCTATCAGACCAAGTACCCTAAGTCCTCATCAACAAGTACAGCAGGGGCTCTCAGCTCAGTTCTCAGGCTCTAAGTTAGCCTTCCTGACCATCTCTGGTCTCCAGATTGAGGACAAGGCTAGTTATTATCAATACTTCTATGATACCACTGTTAAGTGTGCTTGACATAGAGCTTCAGACCCCAGAGAAAATAAGACTAAAACCTCCCGCCTTATTTAGCACACTGATGACATTGATCTGGTGGGCAAATTTTACTTTGTTGTTACTTATATGGAATTTTTCTATTTCCTTAAATAATTAATTAATTAATTTTAAGGGATTCATTGTGAGAAAGTTACTTTATTTTATTTATTTATTTTTATGTGGTGCTAAGGATGGAACCCAGTACCTTACACATGCTAGGCAAGCACTCTGCCACTGAACTACAGCCCCAGCCTCCTTTAATTAATTAATTAATTAATTAATTTTTATTTTTTATTGTAAACGAATGGGATACATGTTGTTTCTGTTTGTACATGGAGTAACAGCATACCATTTGCATATTCATACATTTACATAGAGTAATGATGTTTGATTCATTCCGTTATTTTTTTCCTTCCCCCCCACCCCCCCACCTCTCTTTTCCCTCTGTACAGTCCCTCCTTCCTCCATTCTTGCCCCCCTCCCACCCCCCATTACGTGTCATCATCCGCTTATCAGTGAGATCATTCGTCTTTTGGATTTTTTAGATGGCTTATCTCACGTAGCATGATATTCTCCAATTTCATCCATTTGCCTGCAAATGCCATAATTTTATTATTCTTTATGGCTGAGTAATATTCCATTGTATATATATATATATATATATATATCACAGTTTCTTTATCCATTCATCAATTGAAGGTCATCTAGGTTGGTTCCATAGTCTGGCTATTGTGAATTGAGCAGTTATGTACATTGATGTGGCTGTATCTCCGTAGTATGCTGATTTTAAGTCCTTTGGGTATAGGCCGAGGAGTGGGATAGCTGGGTCAAATGGTAGGTCCATTCCAAGTTTTCTAAGGAATCTCCACACTGCTTTCCAGAGTGGCTGCACTAATTTGCAGTCCCACCAGCAATGTATGAGTGTACCTTTTTCCCCACATCCTCGCCAACACCTATTGTTGCTTGTATTCTTGATAATCGCCATTCTAATTGGGGTGAGATAGAATCTTAGTGTAGTTTTGATTTGCATTTCTCTTATTACTAAAGATGGTGAACAGTTTTTCATGTTTGTTGATTTCTTGTAGATGATCTTCTGTGAAGTGTCTGTTCATTTCCTTAGCCCATTTGTTGATTGGGTTATTTGTATTCTTGGTGTAGAGTTTTTTGAGTTCTTTATAGATTCTGGAAATTAGTGCTCTATCTGAAGTATGAGTGGC
Organism: Sciurus vulgaris; assembly: GCF_902686455.1. Classification (NCBI taxonomy): domain Eukaryota; kingdom Metazoa; phylum Chordata; class Mammalia; order Rodentia; family Sciuridae; genus Sciurus; species Sciurus vulgaris. Next base: position 123,088,865 of record NC_136468.1, on the reverse strand, counting down.
AAAGATATTCTCCCACTCTGTAGGCTCTCTCTTTGCATTGTTGATAGTTTCCTTTGCTGAGAGAAAGCTATTTAGTTTGAATCTATTCCAGTTATTGATTCTTGCTTTTATTTCTTGTGCTATGGGAGTCCTGTTAAGGAAGTCTGATCCTAAGCCAAGAAGGTGAAGATTTGGACCTACATTTTCTTCTATAAGATGCAGGGTCTCTGGTCTGATTTCAAGGTCCTTGATCCATTGTGAGTTGATTTTTGTGCAGGGTGAGAGATAGGGGTTTAGTTTCATTCTGTTGCATATGGATTTCCAGTTTTCCCAGCACCATTTGTTGAAGAGGCCATCTTTCCTCCATTGCATATTTTTGGCCCCTTTGTCTAGTATGAGAAAATTGTATTTATTTGGGTTAGTGTCCGTGTCCTCTATTCTGTACCATTGATCTACTTGTCTATTTTGGTGCCAATACCATGCTGTTTTTGTTACTATTGCTTTGTAGTATAGTTGAAGTTCTGGTATTGTGATACCCCCTGTTTCATTCTTCCTGCTAAGGATTGCTTTAGCTATTCTGGGTTTCTTATTCTTCCAGATGAATTTCATTACTGCTTGCTCTATTTCTGTAAGGTACGTCATTAGGATTTTAATTGGAATTGCATTGAATCTGTATAGCACTTTAGGTAGTATGGCCATTTTGACAATATTAATTCTTCCTATCCATGAACATGGGAGATCTTTCCATCTTCTAAGGTCTTCCTTAATTTCTTTCTTCAATGTTTTGTAGTTTTCATCGTAGAGATCTTTTACCTCTTTGGTTATTTAATTTATTTTTAATGCATACACAAAAACATAAGAAATATACATGCTAATGGGGTACTATGTAATATTTTGATGCATATTTACACTCTGTAATGTTTAAATCAGGTTAAACACATCTCAAATGTTTATCATTTTGTTATGGTGAAATCTTTCAAATTCTTCTAGATTTTTGAAATGTGCAAGTACACTATTATCTGTAGCCGTACTACCATGCAATAGCGCACTGGAACTTCTTGGTCCTAGCTATCTCTTAATACTCATTGATCAACCTTTCTCTTCTCCCCCTCTTAATTTCTTTCTTTCTCAGTGCTGGAGATTGAACCCAGCAAGCATACTATCCAGGTAAGCACAACACCACTGAGCTACATTTCCAGTCCCACTATCCTAATTTTAATATTTCATTTTCTAATGGTCATTTAAAAATGTGATGTTTAATGTCCACATACTTGTAAATTTTGCTTTTTCATCTGTTATTTTCAACTTCATTCCATTATGTTCACAAAGAAACTTTGCATGATTTCAATTTTTGAAATTTTTTAAGATTTGTTTTGTGACCTAATATATAGTTTATTCTGGAAAATTGTTCTATGTGCTCTTGAGAAGAATACGTATTCTGCCATCGTTCCATGTATGTCTGTGGTAGGTTCCATATATGTCTGTAAGTTCTAATTGGTTTATAGTGTGATGGGCTGACAGATCTTACTCCATGAGAATGTTATAGACCAGACTATAAGGGAAATGACTAAACAGACTCCATTTTGCTCTGAGTCTCCATGTTATGTAGGAAATAAGCTTCTTCCATGGGAACACCCCACCTCTGTACCCATCATCAGTTAGTTAGCGTGACATGTTTAGCAATACAAAATGACCATTCTTAATGTAATGAACATTTATTCTCTTTTGATTCCTATTGATCCTAAACAGTGTACCATGTGAACAGTGATTGTGTGGATGTTAGTATCCATTCTTTAGTTTGTACCCAGGTAAGGGTCATTTTGACCCACTTCCCCCTCTGTTGATGAGCTCATGATGTTAGTCTGTAATTTCGAATCATAGCAATAGACACTTATGATTGGTGTGATTTTTGGTATAAGAACCCCTACAACCCTATGGTCGGGGCTGTTCTCGTAGCCATTTTTTGGGGCATTGTGTGAGACAGTCAGCTGGCCAGCTTAATAAAGACTCTAAAATTTGGACTTCTCAGTGGTGATCAGTCTGTTCTTAAGTTTCGCCCCATAACATTCTGCCTATCTCTGCCTTTTCATTGGAAAATTTAATTTACTTATTTTAAAGTAATTACTAATAAGTAAGGATTTTCTGTCTTTCATTTGTTTTCTGTATGTTTTATACCATTTCCCTGCTCATTTTCTCCATTACTGCCTTATTTTGTGTTTGGTTGATTTTTTTTTTTTTTTTTTTGGTAAGAAAACACTTGATTTCCTTCTCTTTCTTTTTTGTGTGTACGTTTTAGATGTTTTCTTTGTGGTTACCATGGGGATTACATTTAACGTCTTAAATTTATAACACTCCAGTTCAAATTGAGATGAATTTAGCATCAGGAGCATGCAAAAACTGCTTATATATACCTCTGTCTTCTCTCCTTTTTTTTGTTGTATAATTTACATCTTTATAAATGTGTGCTCAAGCATCAATTTGTGATTATTTTTATGTGTTTGCATTTTTAAATCCTGAAAAAAAGTGTAGTTACAAAGCCAGAAATATAATAATACTGGCCTTTCTATTTGCCTACATATTTACCTTTACTGGAGAACTCTATTTCTTTCATTGACCCTTAGTTACTCTCTAAGGTCCTTTTTTCCTTTCAACCTGAATGACTCCCTTTTACTTTCTTGTAGGGCTGGTTTAGTGGTGATAAACTCCCTTGGCTTTTGTTTATTTGGGAATATCTGTTTCTCCCTTATTTTTGAAGGACAGCTTTATCAGATACAAAATTTGTAGTTGGCAGTTTTTTCTTTGGTACTTTAGTCATCCCACTGTCTTCTTGCCCTCATGGGTTTTAAAAAATTTCCACATATTTTTTATTGGTACAATATAAGCATACATAATAGTGAGATTCATTGTTCCATATTCATGCGTGCACATGATATAACAATATAATTTGGTCAAATATATTCCCCAGTATTTCCCCTGCCCCTCCCCTCTTCTCTCCCACTGGTTTCTTTCCTTTACTCTACTGGTTTCCCTTCTATTTTCATGAGATTCCCTGCACCTTTCCACCCTTTTTTTTTCTCTCTAGCTTCTACATATAAGAGAAAACATGTAATTCTTGGCTGTGTTTGACTTGTTTCACTTAATGTTTTGCTCAAAACTTCTATCTACTTTCCCACAAATGACATAATTTCATTCTTCTTTATGACTGAATAAAACTCCATGTGTGTATACCACATTTTTTTATCCATTCATCTGTTGGATATCTAGGCTGGTTCTGCAGTTTGGGTCCTGTGAATTGGGACATTATAAACATGGGTATGCATGTATCATTATAGAATGCTAACTTTAATTCTTTAGGATAAATACTGAGGAGTGGTGTAGCTGGGTTGTATGGTGGTTCTAGTTAGTCTTTTGAGGAACATGCATACTGATTTCTGTTTTCCATAGTGGTTATACTGATTTGTAATCCTAACAGGTCAATATGTTTTTCATTTAGGTAAATTCTCTCTTTTTTTAAATGAAATTAAAATTTATTTTTTAATTAATTAATTTTTTAAAAAATTAAAAAAAAATTTAGTTGTATGTGGACGCAGTATCTTTATTTTATTTATTTATGTGGTTCTGAGGATCAAACCCGGTGCCCCACACATGTGAGCCAAGCACTCTACCACTGATCTACAACCCCAACCTTATTTTTAATTTATTTATTAGAGCATTACAGTTATACATAGTTGTTGAGTTCATCCTGACAAAATCAAACATGCATGGAATTCTTTATGTATATCTTATGCTGTGAGGTGTCTGTTCAGTTCCTTATCTCATTTATTGATTGGGTTGTTTGTTTTTTTGGTGTTGTTTTTTGAGTTCTTTATCTATCCTGGAAATTAGTGCTGTATCTGATGTGCATGTGGTAAATATTTTCTCCCAATCTGTAGGCTCTCTCTTCATGTTATTGTTTCTTTTGCTGAGAAGTTTTTTAGTCCGAATCCATCCCATTTGTTGATTCTTGATTTAACTTCTTGCACTTTTGGGGTCTTGTTGAGGAAATCAGATCCTAGGTTGACATGGTGAAGATTTGGACCTGCTTTTTCTTCTATTAGGTGCAGAGTCTCTGTTCTAGGCCTAAGTCCTTGATACACTTTAAAAAAAAATTAATAATATTTTATTTAATCCTATGTATCCAGTATATTATCGTTTAAAACATAATTGTTATAAACAAATTACTGAGATTTGATACTCTTCTGTTTTGTACTAAGCACTTGAAATCTAACATGTATTTTTACATTTACAGCACCTCTCAATTCAGATTAGCCACATTTCAAATGTTTAATAGCCATAAGGCGTTAGTGGCTATCATACTGGACAGTGTATCCTATAATTGATTTTTAAAAACCATACACATCTTCAGTGGTTGGTAAATTACAGTAAGAAACAAACAGCCACTACATGCCTCCTGATGAAAGGCATGTACTATCTTATATAGTAGTCTATACCCCAAAAGAACCTGGATGTAATAAAGTCTTTAGATTCAAATACCAATTTATTTAAAATATATAGAAGACATGTTAAATGACTTGTTAAGGACTTAATCAACAAAATTCACGTCATGAGGAACTTTTAATAGACAACCAAACCAAAAAGGGGAATTTTTTTTTTTTTTTTTTTTGGGTGCTGGGGATCAAACCCAAGGCCTTGTGCTTACAAGGCAAGCACTCTACTGACTGAGCTATCTCCCCAGCCCCCAAAAGGGGAATTTTTAAAGTGAGATGAAGAACCCATAAATTCAAAACAACTTAAAGAATTTATCAATAAATTTTAATGTTGTGTAGTCCTTATTTAAATCTGGACTAGAACTAATTAATATTTTTTTGATATTGATGAGATAACTGAAAATTCGAACTGAGTATTTGATAATCTTTTTACTAATTCTTTTTTTGGCATACTGTACAGTTTTTTAAAAGACCCATTATCTCTTAGAAGTAGGTACTGAAATATTTATAGATGAAATGAAAGGATACAATATCTGGGATCTGCTTCAAAATAATATACAAATTTGAGAGAGCTGGAGGCTTAGATAAAATGAAATTGGCTATGAATTGATAATTGTTGAAGCAGTGTGCTAGGTACGTGGACATTCACTACACTGCTTTATTTGCTCTTGTATATTATTTTACATTTTCCACAATAAAGCGGCCGCAAACTATGAGGCATATGTATTAATTTAAAAAGTAAACTTTTAAAAAGGTAAGTTTAAAGGAAAAATTTACAGTTAATTATTGTGATAAATAATCACTCTGCCCATCCATCCCAAACTGCAACATTAATTCCTTCAGACTTGAGGAGAGTTTGTTTTTTTATTTTTTACCCTACCATAAGCTTAGGAGACACACAGTGGTTATTGGTACTGATTTTATACATTGTCTCCCTTTCCAGCTTATTGGAGACTCCCCATAAGAAAATAGGACTTTTAAAATCTGTTTATAAACCATTTGAAATCATCCCCTTGACAAAATATAGAAGACTTTAATACTTATCTAAAGAAGGATTCTCAGAAAACAACATAAGGCAAATTCAAATAGATGAATTCAAGACGCTAGTCAATATAGCTGAAGAATTTACTTTTATTCTTGCAGTCTTATACTAGGAAGTGAACATTTAATAATCCATTGTTCACAATTTGTTTCTAGAAAAAATTTTAATCCTTAAATTGTACAATATCCAAGTTTTATCAATCTCCTTCAGGTCTGAAGAAAATGATTAATGTATTAAGTTCCACAGACAGCGCAGTCCGCTGACATAACATTTAGTCTGAAGGTCTTAATACTCATGAAAATTAAGAATATATATAGCCAGTATCAAACAGGCCTGAAACCTGATTGATAACTGCAGTAAATCTGTAGGTCCACATTAACACACAACATTAAACTAGGGCACGTATCTTATAAAAATTTTTTTTCACAGCAGATTAAAACATTAAAAATTTACCAAAATTTCACCTCAATTTTGTATTTTATTCAATTAAACTTTCAAAATGTTTCATTAATTGTGAATTAATTACAAATAACTTCAAGTAGGATTTGTTTTTAAAAAATGTTTGCCCAGAATTTCAAAATGCTTATGGAATTAATATAACTTTTAAAATGTTGAAATATCCTATACATATTGCAGTTTTCTCCTAGGCCGGGCTAGAATCTTCCATGGCAAGACACCAAAACTACTGAATAAAATACAAACTAAAATCAATAAATACTTTATTAATTTCCCTGAAATTATCAACATCATTATCAAAATCTTCCAGGGATTTTGTAAGATTTGATTCCTTAAGTACAGTTTTAAAGTTTAACTTCCAGAAGGGGAAAAACCCCTCATATATTGACTTTATGTCCTGTTTTTGGTCCCTCATGATCAAAGAAAATTTTAAACAAATTGTTTCATGTTTCCTGGCTTAATAAAAAGCTACAATTTCTTTCATCCAAATTAATAAATAATATACTAATAAACTATTAATCATGAAATGTCTATGTATATCTGTCTGTAGGTCCCATAGAACCTTTCCAAACTTTTATAATTAAGATGTTTTTATCAATTATGTACTAGAATCAAATTAGGTAAAGAAAAACTTATTTTGCAAAAATAAAATCACTTCCCAATATGCTTGACAGAAATAAGCTATTCATTTTCATTTGTGTTCCACTGAAGATATTACTGAAATCTGTCCAGTGGTTTATTTCCAAGTGGTCCACTATGGAATTATTTGGAATGTTTTAAGATTGGCTGTAGCTAGAATTCTGACTTCATTTGTACCCTGCTCTTTCACTGTTTGGAGGTGGTTTTGGTTTTGGCCTCTTACTATGAATAGTTGCCATCTCTTTTCTGTCATCAAAATTCTTCCACTTCTCATATAGTTTTAAAATAACCCTGATTATTTCCAAAATCTTTTTCATATCCAGAGAAAGCAAACCACTGTCTGGTATCTTTCTGCTGCACAATACAGACAAGTTAAAGCTATCATGAAAGGAGAATACAGTAGGCAAAGATCTGTTCTGTAGGTATCATTCACTATCCTCTATGCAAGGGGAAGCAACATGTCTTCTTGGCCCATATCCTGCACATACTGGAGCAAAGATCTCTAAGAATGATACACCTTCAAGCAACAATCCATTAGTTCTAAAAGATAGAATTCACATTCTAATATATGATTCATCCTATAAGGAAATTCTTTTGGAAAGGCATATGAAAATCTAGTTTTTAATACAGACGTAGCAGCAGCAATCTTGTATTTGAGACTATACCAAATTCCTCTACTTTGGATGCCAAAAAGACACATGTAGGAGCCATTAATACAGGATCTATATCTCTTCAGAGAATACCTGGCATAGTCTCTTGAAATCAACTGTAGCAGTGGCAATAACTTGCTGTCTTTTTTTTATATGAAAAATTGAAAATTAATATTACTGCAAAAATTATTTTAATCAATTGTATTTAACTTGCTGCCTTAATTTAAGATGTTCACCTAATGCTTGGATAACATTTGTAAAAAATATTTGTAATTTCTAATATTCTTCTTCTGAGAGAAATTTTAAGTCCTTTTGGTGATCCTTTAACAGATCTTGTTTATCCAAAATCTATTGCAAATAGTGAGAGCTCTGCAAAAAGTTCTCTGCCATGGAACACAGTTTGGCCTGATAAAAAAGCGCCAGCTGGCTGAGCGGCTCACAGAGCAACTGTAGACTCAGCCCTTCAGATAACCAAGCTCCTGGATCAGATCAGCTCGGCTCCGGCTCCGTGGCCATGATGGCCTGATCCACTTTGAGTTGAGTTCCTTGCAGGGTGAGAGATAAGGATTTAATTTCATTTTGCTTCAGCACCATTTGTTGAATAGGCTATCTTTATTCCAGTGGATGTTTTTGGCGCCTTTGTCTAGTATGAGATATTTGAATTTATGTGGGTTTGTCTCTGTGTCTTCTATTCTGTGCCATTGGTCTATGTGTCTGTTTTGGTGCCAATATCATGCTGTTTTTATTACTATAACTCTGTAGTATAGTTTGAGGTCTGGAATTGTGATGCCTCCTGCTTCATTCTTCTTGCTAAGGATTTCTTTGGCTGTTCTGGGTCTCTTATTTTTCCAAATGAATTTCATGATTGCTTTTTCTAGATCTATGAAGAATGTTACTGGGATTTTAATAGGAATTGCATTAAATCTGTATAACACTTTTGGTAGTATGGCCATTTTGACAATATTAATTCTGCCTATCCAAGAGCATGGGAGATCTTTCCATCTTCTAAGGTTTTCTTTAATTTCTTTCTTTAGTGTTCTGTAGTTTTCATTGTAGAGGTCTTTCACCTCTTTTGTTAGATTGATTCCCAAGCATTTTATTTTTTTGGGGCTATTGTGATACGGTAGTGTTCTTTATTTATCTTTCAGAGAGTTAAAGTGATATTCATCACTGATGTATAGGAATGCATTAGATTTATGGGTATTGATTTTATATCCCGCTACTTTGCTAAATTTATTTATGAGTTCTAGAAGTTTTCTGGTGGAATTTTTTGGATCTTCTAAATATAGAATCATGTCATCAACAAATAGTGATAGTTTGAGTTATTTACCTATTTGTATACCTTTATTTCTTCTGTCTAATTGCTCTGGCTAGAGTTTCAAGGACAATGTTGAATAAAATTGTCTTGTTCCAGTTTTTAGAGGGAATGTTTGCAGTTTTTCTGTGTTTAGAATTATGTTAGCCTTGGGTTTAGCATAGATAGCCTTTACAATGTTGAGGTATGTTCCTACTATCCATAGTTTTTCTAGTGTTTTGAACGTGAAGAGGTGATGTATTTTGTCAAATGCTTCTTCCGTATCTATTGAGATACAGATATGATTCTTGTTTTTAAGTCTATTGATATGATGAATTACATTTATTGATTTCTGGATGTTGAACCACCCTCATCCCTGGGATGAACCCCACTTGATCATGGTGTACTATCTTCTTAATATATTTTTGTATTTGAGTTGCAGGAATTTTATTGAGAAATTTTGCATCTATTTTCATCAGGAATATTGGTCTGAAGTTTTCTTTCCTTGAGGTATCTTTATTTGATTTTGGTATCAGGGTGATAGTAGCCTCTTAAAATGAGTTTGGAAGGGTTCCCTCCTTTTCTTTTTTATGGAATACTTTGAGGAGTATTGGTGTTCTTCTTTGAAGGTCTTGTAGAACTCAACTGAGAATCTGTCTTAATTGGCAGGCTTTTGATGGCATTTTCTATTTCATTACTTGAAATTGTTCTGTTTAAATTGTGTTTGACCTCCTGATTCAGTTTAGGTAGGTCATATGCCTCTAGAAATTTGTCAATGTCTTTGAGATTTTCTATTTTGTTAGCATACAAATTTTCAAAATAGTTTCTGATTATCTTCCGTATTTCAATAGTGTATTTTGATAGTGTGTTATTTCCTTTTTCATCATGAATTTTAGCAATTTGAGTTTTATCTTTCTTTTTCTTCATTAGTGTGGCTAGGGGTTTATCAATTTTATTGATTTTTTTCAAAAAACTAACTTTTTGTTTTGTTAATTTTTTCTTTTGTTTAAATTTCATTGTTTTCAGTTCTGATTTTAATTATTTCCTGTCTTCTACTCTTTTGGTGTTGATCTGTTCTTCTTTTTCTAGGGCCTTGAGATGTAATATTTAATCATTTATTCGTTGACTTTTATTCTTTTAATAAATGAGCCCAATGCCATAAACTTTCCTCTTAGTACTGCCTTCATCTTGTCCCAGAGATTTTGGTGTGTTGTATCGGTATTCTCATTTACCTCTAAGTATTTTTTCTTTTCATCCATGATTTCTTCTAATATTAATTTATCATTTGATAGTGTATTATTTAGTCTCCATGTGTTAGAGTAGCTTCTATTTTTTATTTTATCATTGATTTCTAATTTCTGCTCATTATGATCTGATAGAATGCAGGGTATTAGTTCCATTTTTTTGTAGTTACTGAGAGTTGCTTTGTGGCATAACATATGGTCTGTTTTAGAGAAGGATCCATGTGTGCCAAGAAAAAAGTATTCATTCATTGATGGATGAAATATTCTATATAGGTCTGTTAAATCTAAATTATTGATTGTATTATTTGGTTCTTAGTTTATTTAGTTTTTGTTTAGAAGATCTATCCAGTAGTGAGAGAGGTGTGTTAGAGTCACCCAGTATTATTGTGTTGTGGTCTATTTGATTCTTGAAATTGAGAAGGATTTGCTTGATATACATAGATGCTCCATTGTTTGGGGCATAAGTATTTACAATTGTTATGTCTTGCTGATGTATAATTCCCTTCAATAGAATGAAATGACCTTATTTGTCCCTTCTGATTAACTTTGCTTGAAGTTCACTATAGCTGATATGAGGACGGAAACTCGTGCTTGTTTACCCAATCCCAATGAGTGATATGTTTATTCCCATCCTTTCACCTTCAGTTTGTGGATGTCTTTGCCTATGAGGTGAGTCTCTTGGAAACAGCATATTATTGGGTCTTGTTTTTTTAATCCAATCTGCAAGTCTATGTCTTTTTATTGATCAGTTTAGGCCATTAACATTCCTGGTCATTTTGGTTTATTTGTGTTTTTAAATTTGATTTAGATTCTCCTTTGATTGATTTTTCCTTTAGTGTAGTTCCTCCCTTTGCTGGTTTTCACTGTTTTTCCCACTTTATCCTCATGGAATATTTTATTGGCAATGTTCTGTAGTGCAGGCTTTCTAATTGTGAGTTCTTTTAACTTTTGTTTATCATGGAGGGTTTTTATTTCATCTTCAAATCTAAAACTTAATTTTGCTGGATATAAAATTCTTGTTTGGCATCCATTTTCTTTCAGAACTTGAAATATGTTGTTTCATGACATCCTATCTTTAAGGGTCTGGGTTGAGAAATCAGTTGAGATCCAAATTGGTTTCTCCCCATATGTAATTTGCTTTTTTTTGTCTCATGATTTTTAAGGTTTTATCCTTATTCTCATTATAATGTGTCTTGGTGTAGATCTGCTGTAAGCCTCCTGGGGTCCTATAAGCCTCCTGTATTTGATTTTCCATTTCATTCTTTAGGTTTGGGAAATTTTCTGATTTTATGTCATTGAAAAGATTGTGCATTCCTTTGGTTTGTATCTCTGTTCCTTCATCTATCCTGATAACTCTTAAATTTGGTCTTTTCACTTTATCCCATAATTCCTGGAAGTTCTGTTCATGGATTCTGATCATCTTTTCTGCACAGTCAACTTTATTTTCAATATTAAATATTTTGTCTTCACTGCCTGAGTTTCTGTCTTCCAACTGGTCTAGTCTGCTGGTGATGCTTTCCATTGAATTTATAATTTGGTTTATTAATTCCTTCATTTCAAGAATTTCTGCTTGTTTTTTTTCCCACAATCTCTAACTCTTTATTGAAATGATCTTTCACTTCCTGTATTTTCTCTTTGATTTTACTCTTTACACCATCCTTTAATTCACAGATCAGATTAACTATGCACATTCTAAACTTGTTCTCAGACATATCTTCTACTGTGTTGTCAGTAGATTCTCTTATTGGGGCATCTTGGTTTGTTTGTGGCATTTTGTTCCCTTGTTTTTTCATGTTGTTTGTGTGTTTTCCCATCTAGTTGTATGAATTTGAGGCAGTACAGATTCTACCCTGTAGACCTGTATTGTCCCTGAAGATTTCCAGTACCCCACCTTTAAGAGGGAGACCAACATCAATAGCACCCAGTACAAACAACACAGCCCTAAACTAATAATAGCTTCCACCAAGGTGTCCCACTGCTTTCTCACAATAAATAGAAATGATGACTTCAGTCACCATTCCCAATATAAACAGAACTTGTCCAAACAGAACTTGTCAAATGGTGGACAAAAGAGAGAACAGAGATAGTGTAGGATGTGATGTTCATGACGGAGAAAGAGAGAAGCCAGAAGCAAAAATCCTCAGGAAGAGTAGAAGAGGAACTAACAGAGATTGACCGTTAGGTGGAGAAAAGGTAGAAAGGGAAACCAGGAAAACAGACAAGGGAGAGGGAGAATACATATAAAGTGAAAAAAATTAAAAATACAGGAACACACAATAGAACTGCAAGACATCGTGCATACATCACTGTCCTCAACAAACTGATGCATGAAAAATACCCTGCTCCAAATATGGTGGAGAGAGATGCTAGAGAAGAAAAAACCTAAAAATAAAATAAATCTTGATGGAAAATTAAACAACTGTCCCCCCAACAGTGTTCAAAAGTCTCTCAACCCTGTCTCTGACTTCCCACAAGACTGCCTGACCCAGACGCGCCCTGACAGATCCAGTCATTATCCCACCTATCCGGACTTCAGATGTCCTGGGCTCGGCCACATTTTAGTCCCAAGATCTTAGTGCCACTGGAATTTTCACAAAGTCCACCAAAGATGAGAAACAGCAGTCAGATGGTGGCAACTAGCACTCCCAGGAGGAAGACCCCAGGTGCGGCCAAACTAGCAGGCACTCTGACACTGAACTTTTAGGTCCTGGCCCTTGTCCCCAGACAGGGGCAGCTGTGCTCCAAGATGGCGGTCACACAAACACACTGGCATCCCAACCCCCAGACCCTGGCCAGTGTCTCAAGATGGATGCAGCTGCATGCAACCAAACCTGGCAAACCTGGAGTCTCCCTGGCAGCAGACCTCTGGGCAGTGGAGGAAGTGATGGGGGTGGGTGGCAGCAGGCAGGGGGTCAGCAGTAGCTGCAGTCCTCCGTGGTGTTGGCAGCAGGTGGGGAGTCAGTGGCAGTAGAGGTGGCTGAGGCAGCAGTGTAGACAGCACTCAGAGAAAAGACCTCTGGGCATCCACCGCAGCAGCATCCACCATATTTCTTCTTTTGAGAAGTTTCTGTATAATTCTTTTGTCCATTTATTGATTGGGCTATTTGGTGTTTTTTTTTTTTTTTTTTTCCTTTTGGTGTTAAGTTTTTTGAATTCTTTATATATTGTGGATATTAATCCCATGTCAGAGGAGTAGCTGGCAAAGATTTCCTCCCATTCTGTAGGCTTTCTCTTCACACTTAATCATTTCCTTTGTTGTGCAGAAACTTTTAAATTTGAAGACATCCCATTTATGGATTCTTGGTTTTGTTTCTTATGTTTTTGGGGTCTTTTTAAGGACTAATAAGATGTTACATAATGTCTTCAAGAAATTATTTTTTAAGGCATAAGAAGTAATAACTATAAAATAATATTTATAGAAAGGACGATGTATTTAATTACATTACAATTACGAACTTTTGTTCATCAAGACACTTTTTAAAAAGTGAAGTGATAAGGTAACCACAAACTGGGAGAAAATATTAGCAACACATAAAAGTGATAAGAATTAGAATTTAGATTATAAAAAGAACTTCTTTAAATTAACAAGGACAACTCCATGGAAAAAATGCATAAAAGGAATTTCACTGAACTGAAACTACATATGCCAGACTAGACCACATTTTATTGGTAAATTATTATTGAGGGAAAAGTGTTTGGCATTTTTTTTCTTCCATTTTTTTAATTAAAAATCATAAATTTACATAGGGCAATGTTGTTTGATTCATTCTGTTATTTTTTCCCCTTCCTCCCACCCCTCCCACCCCTCTTTTCCCTCTATACAGTCCTTCCTTCCTCCATTCTTACCACCTTCCTTATCCCTAACCCTAAACCTAACCCTAACCCTAATGCTAACCCCTCCTACCCCCATTATATGTCATCATCCGCTTATCAGCAAGATCATTTGTCCTTTAGTTTTTTGAGATTGGCTTATCTCACTTAGCATGATATCCTCCTATTTCATCCATTTGCCTGCAAATGCCATAATTTTGTCATTCTTCATGGCGAAGTAATATTCCATTGTATATACATGCCACAGTTTCTTTATCCATTCATCAACTGAAGGGCATCTAGGTTGGTTCCACAATCTGGCTATGGTGAATTGAGCAGCTATGAACATTGATGTGGCTGTATCCCTGTAGTATGCTGATTTTAAGTCCTTTGGGTATAGGCCAAGGAGTGGGATAGCTGGGTCAAATTGTGGTTCCATTCCAAGCTTTCTGAGGAATCTCCATACTGCTTTCCAGAGTGGCTGCACTAATTTGCAACCCCACCAGCAATGTATGAGTGTACCTTTTTCCCCACATCCTCACCAACACCTATTGTTGCTTGTGTTCTTGATAATTGCCATTCTAATTGGGGTGAGATGAAATCTTAGGGTAGTTTTGATTTGCATTTCTCTTATTACTCGAGATGTTGAACATTTTTTCATATATCTGTTGATTGCTTGTAGATCTTCTTCTGTGAAGTGTCTGTTCATTTCCTTAGCCCATTTGTTGATTGGATTATTTGTATTCTTGGTGTAGAGCTTTTTGAGTTCTTTATAGATTCTGGAAATTAGTGCTCCATCTGAAGTATAAGTGGCAAAGATATTCTCCCACTCTGTAGGCTCTCTCTTCACATTGCTGATAGTTTCCTTTGCTGAGAGAAAGCTTTTTAGTTTGAATCTATCCCAGTTGTTGATTCTTGCTTTTATTTCTTGTGCTATGGGAGTCCTGTTAAGGAAGTCTGATCCTAAGCCAACAAGTTGAAGGTTTGGACCTACTTTTTCTTCTATAAGATGCAGGGTCTCTGATCTGATTCCGAGGTCCTTGATCCATTTTGAGTTGAGTTTTGTGCAGGGTGAGAGATAGGGGTTTAATTTCATTCTGTTGCATATAGTTTTCCAGTTTTCCCAGCACCATTTGTTGAAGAGGCTATCTTTTCTCCATTGCATATTTTTGGCACCTTTGTCTAGTATGAGAAAATTGTATTTGTTTGGGTTTGTGTCCATGTCCTCTATTCTGTACCATTGATCTACCTGTCTATTTTGCTACCAATACCATGCCGTTTTTGTTACTATTGCTTTGTAATAGAGTTGAAAATCTGGTATTGCAATACCCCCTGCTTCGCTCTTTCTAGTGAGGATTGCTTTAGCTATTCTGGGTTTCTTATTCTTCCAGATGAATGTCATAATTGCTTGCTCTATTTCTGTAAGGTACATCATTGGGATTTTAATTGGAATTGCATTGAATCTGTATAGCACTTTTGGTAGTATGGCCATTTTGACAATATTAATTCTGCCTATCCATGAACATGGGAGATCTTTCCATCTTCTAAGGTTTTCTTTAATTTCTTTCTTTAGTGTTCTATAGTTCTCATTGTAGAGGTCTTTCACCTCTTCTGTGACATTGATTCCCAAGTATTTTATTTTTTTCGATTCTATTGTGAATGGGGTAGTTTTCCTAATTTCTCTTTCTGAAGCTTCATCACTTATGTATAAAAATGCATTGGATTTATGAGCATTGATCTTGTAACTTGCTACTTTACTGAATTCACTTATGAGTTCTAAGATTTTTCTGGTGGAATTTCCAGGTTCCTCTAAATATATAATCATGTCATCAGCGAACAGGGATAGTTTGAGTTCTTCTTTTTCAATTCATATCCCTTTAATTTCTTTTGTTTGTCTAATTGCTCTGGCTAGAGTCTCAAGAACAATGTTGAATAGAAGTGGTGAAAGAGGGCATCCCTGCCTTGTTCCAGTTTTTAGGGGGAATGCTTTCAGTTTTTCACCATTTAGAGTGATATTGGCCATGGGCTTAGCGTAGATGGCCTTCACAATGTTAAGGAATGTTCCCACTACCCCAACTTTTTCTAGTGTTTTGAGCATGAAGAGATGCTGTACTTTATCGATTGCTTTTTCTGCATCTATTGAAATAATCATGTGATTCTTAACTTTTAGTCTGTTGATATGGTGAATGACATTTATTGATTTTCAGATGTTGAACTAACCTTGTATCCCTGGGATAAAACCCACTTGATAGTGGTGCACTATCTTTTTAATATATTTTTGTATGCGATTTGCTAAAATTTTGTTGAGAATTTTTGCATCGATGTTCATTAAGGATATTGGTCTGAAATTTTCTTTCCTTGAAGTGTCTCTGTCTGGTTTAGGTATCAGGGTGATATTGGCTTCATAGAATGAGTTTGGGAGGGTTCCCTCCTCTGCTATTTCATGGACTACTTTGAGGAGTATTGGAATGAGCTCTTCTTTAAAGGTTTTGTAGAACTCGGCTGAGAACCCATCTGGTCCTGGACTTTTCTTTATTGGTAGGCTTTTGATGACCTCTTCTATTTCATTGCTTGAAATTGATTTATTTAAGTTGTGTATGTCCTCCTCGTTCAGTTTAGGTAATTTATATGTCTCTAGAAACTTGTCGATGTCTTCTGTTTTGTTGGAGAGTGTTAGGCATTTTTTCAAAAATTAAATATTTAGATAATTTTAACTCAACAGTTCTACTTCTTATAAATCTGGGATAATACTTGAAACATACTCAAATGTGTTCAGAGAAGCACTGTTTGTATTAGCCAAAATCTAGACACAATCCAAACCACATAGACACGGGAATGAATGAATATATTGTGATATATTCCCCATGATGGAATATTATAGCACAGTGAAAATGAATGATATACAAGCAAAAACGGAGGTGAATCCTAGTAATACAATGTTGCGTGAAAAAATCAAGCCCCAAGAATGTATATTCAGCCTGATATTCTTTTTGTGATGTTCAAATACAATTAAAGCTAAACAATAAATTAGATAGTATAGGTAAACATATTTGTGATAAAATTCAGAACAGTGGTTAACTCTGGTGGGATGAGGGGGGCTAGAATAGGTACACAGCAGAGAGAGAGTGAGCTACTATCAGTGTTCTAGTTCTCAGGTTAGGCATTGGGTCTCAGGCCTTCATTGTATTACAATATATAAATAAATCAAAGAGGGGAAAAGAAACTCATCAACAATCCTGAATATAGATCAAACAGAAGCCAGCAGCCTCTTAAAAGCATAATCTGCACCAGAAGGTGAATTTTATTCCAAAAATGCAAAAAAAATTTCATGCCAGGAATTTATAATTAATTCACCATATTAATAGGTGAAAAGAGAAGACCTATCAGCTCATGACCAAGGGGGAAGTACATTTTAAAGAACACAAGTGGCAAGTGAGATGAATCTTGACTAATTATGGTTTATTAAAACTGGAAACAGTTTAAACTGATGCTATCCAACAGAAATGCAGTGTGAGCAATAAATGCAAGCTGCATCTGTAATTTAAATTTTTCTAGGAACCATATCAAAAAAGGAATATAGTGAGAGGGGTAACCCCCCTCCCAAGGGACAATCAGAGGGGTTAAGGCAGGGTACTCTTCTTTATCCCCAATTTTTGGCATGTAATGAAAAATACTGCCTTTTGGTTTATCTTTGTATTGGAATTTACAATCATGTTAACTATGTAAACTAGGGGGAAGCTTTGAGGCACTAATTAAAGAAGCCCACCCTGACCTCTCTGCCCCAAGAAGAGGGATGATTCAGTATTGTTTCTTTCTTTTTTATTGGTTCTTTTAAATTATATATGACAGTAGAATCCATTTTGATATAATTACATGAGCATGGAATCTATCTTATTCTAATTAGGATCCCATTCTTGGGGATGTACATGATGGTGAGATTCACTGTGATATATTCATATATGTACAAAGGAAAATTATATAGGATTCATTCCACTGTTTTTCCTTTTCTTACCCCCTTTCCCTTCCCTTTATTCTGCTTTGTCTAATCTGCTGAACTTCTGTTTTTCTCCTCCTACCCCTTCTCGTGGGTTAGCCTTGCAAAGTACTTACCAGGACCAGAGATCTAGCTCAGTGGTAGAGCACTTGTGTAGCATGTGCAAATAGACAAACAAAACCAAAACTGATGTACTTGTCACTGTGCTGGCATTTAGCAAGCCCTTGTTAAATAAATAGATGATGTGAAAACCATACTTCACTTGGAGGCCTTTGGAGATGAATGCACATTCTCAGAGCAGGTACACCAAAACAGGGTGGGTACACAAGGACTGCCACTGCTGTGTCCCAAGCAGAATGCCTCTTTTGCACTGTGTAGGAATCCTGTGAGGAAGCTACCAGGCTTTATTACAACTTGGGGTCAAGAAGCCAGGGAGGGGCTAAGTCTGCTACAAGATGGCTCATGAAAGCAGGAGTGCTTCCTCCTCTGGCAGAACATTTATTGAGAACCTTTGTAAAAACGTGGCTTGCTGGGGCTGGGGAGATAGCTCAGCTGGTAGAGTGCTTGCCTCGCAATCACAAGGCTCTGAGTTCAATCCCCAGTACTGCAAAACAAAACAAAACAAAAAACAAAAAAACCCAACGTGGCTTCCTTATCTATCTTTGGATTGAAAGTGGGGGGTTGCATAAGTGGGACCAGAACACCTAAGATGGGCCTTAAGCAAGAACAGGATATAAAAGGTAACTAGATAGACAGAAGATCCATTCCTTTTCAGCTTACTAGGAACGGGCTGTGTAGCCTTCTGGCTGCTCTGGGCCATTGTTCTCTGACTTTCTCTGGTCCTGCATGTCCATTTGATCTAGGTTTTCCAGTGCAGTCTCTGCACGGATCTTGGCCATTTGTAAGTTCTCCAGCCTCCTCATGTTTCTATCTTCATCAGCTTTGGCTACATTCTACCCATGTGATGCCAGGGGTTCGGGTCTGTGAATCTCCAATTTCATTTCTTGACTCTAGCCCTCAGTCCTTTTGGTCGAGCTTAGGCCTGTAGCTCTGTAACTGTGCTTTTCTGCTTTTTCCCAGGGAGGCTTGCTCCACGTCTCTTCAGTAGATGCAGGCCATTGCCCAGATTTCTTCTAGCCAGAGGTACCTTCTCTAACCTGCTTACAGTCACTTCTGGTTCTTCTCTGACTTTGCCTTGTTGTATGGACTTCCTCAATGATCATGGCCCTGCTCTCAGTATAAGCTGTGTCCTGGGCCTTCTGTATGCCCAGTCTGAGAACAGCAGTGACACATGTGTTCCATGATGACCAGTTGATTCACTGTGTCTTCTTTTTTTTTAATTTTCAGATTTTGCTTTATTTAGGTCCATGCTGCTAGTGTTTACATTTTCGTTGGTTTTAGTATGATGGCAAACTATGTTGTATTTTTAATACCTAAGCAACGGTTCATTGAATAATGAGGCAATTAACTACTAAGGATAAATAGAATTTGAAGAGCTAAGGCAAAGACTTGATTCAATACCAGAAATTCCTTCTGAAAATTAGGTGTTTGCCAATCTATTTCTAGTAGTACAACATCCTTGAGCCAATACAGTTAAATCCTGACAATCTGTTAGGTAACACTCCAGATAGCTTAATTTCTGTTTATTACTAAGGAAGTTAACCCTTATATACTTTGTTTTCATGAACTAAGTATAGTGGGGCATTTTTTGACTTAAGAGACAGCCTAGTTTTGTGTAGACATTCTCTTGAAATATGTTTTAAATGGAGACATTAAGTTTTAGAAATGACTTTGTGTTCTGTGACTGCAAGTGTGCTTGTGTGCATCTCCTCCCAGTCTCCCAGCAGCCTCTGAGTACTCAGATCTCCAGAAGGAAATGATGACTAGAAAGTGGAGACGTCAACTAAGGCCCTGTTTCATTTTATCCAGAAGCAAAAGACAAGAAAGAGAAACAGAGTGAGTGGTCAGAGAGTGACCCCAGTTAAGTGAGTTCCTGCTGAGGAAGACCAGACTTCTAATATCTTTCCATCTCTCAAAGCTGACAAAGCCACCTTAGTAGCATGTGTAGATTGAATGAACATTTCAAATATGCCAGGCTTTGGAATGAGGGAGTGAGGTAGAAGAGAATAAAGCACTGAACACTTCTTGTGGAAGTTTCCTTTATATTCCCTGCTAAAAACATGCGCCTGTCTGGAATTCTGCTTCCAGTTGCCAACTCTGATCACAGTCCCCAGGTACTACTCCCATCCCTCACTTGAGCTGCACCAGCTTCATGGGCAAGGGCTAGGGCAGTGGGGGCTCCACTGCATATCAGCTCTCTGCATAGCCTGCAGCAGCTTCTGTATCTCAGCCTGCACCTGGCACATCTTGTTTTTGTTGACAGGACCCCAGGAGAGGCCATGCAGGTATGTGCAGCACTCGACTGGGATGGGATAGAGTACATGCTTCAATTCCATAAGCCTCGCTGTGTGCTCCAGCAGGCTCAGGAGACTGGCCTGGGAGATGGGGTTGTCAGACAGGCCCAGGAAGCGGAGCCAGGAACAGTGGCATAGGGTTGGCAGGATGGCACTGAGGTGGGCATCCTTTAGCCGGCAGTGGTTCAAGTTCAGGTGCTGCAGTGTCCCTGAGACCTTTTCCAGCAGAGTCTCTAAGGGCCCAGGGACCATATAGGAAAGGTCGTTGCCACTCAGATCCAACTTCTTCAGGCAGGTGACATGAAGACTATGGGATAAGTAGGTGATGTCGATGTCCAGAAGGGTGCAGGAACAAATCTCCAGGGCATGCAGTGGGGACTGTAGGCAGCTGAGGAAAGAAGGTGCAGATGACTCAGGTGAGGGCCCAGTCCCTCCTCCCTGGGTATCTGCTTGCCCACAGAGGACCTAAGGCTACTTCCTCATCTGGGAAGACATTTAGCAGGAGGTTTAGAATCATATGTCCTTTGATGACCCAAGGCCTGACTGTGTCTCAAAATAACTATGAGGTCCTCCTATGTTATGGTTTGGATCTTAAATGTCCCCATCAAAGTCCATATGCTAAAGGATTCATGACCAGCCTGTGGACCTATAGGGAAGTAGTAGAACCTTTGGAATATGGGGACAAGTAGAAAGAAGTTAGGTGATTGGGGGCATGACCTTCAAGGGGATATCGGGGCCCTGGTTCATTCCTCTCTCTCTCTGTTTTCCAACAGCTAAGGTGAGCTGTTATGCTACACCACACACTCTCTGCCATAATGTACTGCCTCACCACAGGTCCCAAAGCAATAGGACAACCAGCTGTAGACTGAAACATCCAAAAGTGTGAACCAAAATCAATCTTTCCTTTAAGTTGATTATCTTAGATATTTTGTCACAACAATGGAAAACTAACATGCTCTCCAACTCTTTCTCTTTGGTGAAATTGTGACCTATGTTTCATACATCCAATATGAATACTGAGAGGAGTTGTTTGGAAAGAGCTGCTTTGATGATTAGGCATCCTTTGGATGGGCCCATTAGTACTCTGGTTTGGATCTGGGGAAGCTGCCACTCAGGCTTCCATTTGACTGGAGGTCAGCCTGGGTGTATTGAATGCCCCACTGGGAAGTTTATAGGAAATGTTCACAGAATAAGACTTTCCTTGCACAATTGACCTGCTGGGTCCTGCATCTTATCTGCCTGGGCAGCATAAGCTCCAAGAGGAGTTCCCTGACCTGTATTGTCTCTGGTCTTTTCTTCAAGGCCCAGTATAGCACTCAGTAGTGCCCAGAGAAGTTTGTTGAGTAAATAAACATATTGTTAAACAAAATTCACAGGTAGCTGTTATTTTGACTGAGCTCCTGTACTAGGCCCCAATGGACCAGACCAAACCAGAATGAAGTTTCTTGTGCTAAGTGCTATGTATTCAAGCTGAATTATGGAATAGGTCAGCTTTATAAATGATAAGAGATTCACAACAACTAATCAGAAGGGACCCAATTTGCCTGAGCATATGTGATGAGGAAATCCTACTCTTAACCCTGTAAGGAAAGGAACTTTGAAAGAACCTTTGTTTTTTCTTTGCTTTCTTCAATTCTTTTCTGCCTACATAACCAAACTCCCCTGCTTAGTTCATTGGAGTTTTTATTTTATGGAATTCTATTTTATTCAATTCATAAATCAATTATGTCTTTACACTAAATTTATTGTATTTCTTTTTAACAGTTACTCATCTTTCCCCACCATCTCTGTCTTCCAAAGCAGATCCCAGTCATCAGCTGCATAGGAACACCAGGTTCCCAGATTGTGCACAGCATTTCATGAACACATGAGAATGGGCCCCATTTTCTGACTTGATTCTTGCCCTCGCTTGACTTGGAGGCCCCTGCCCACCTGTTCACCTGAGCACTTGATGTAGGTTGCCTGAGAGGTAAGAGTAGGACAGGTGGAGCTTCTGAAGGTGGCCCAGCTTGCTGAGCTGTGAAAGAAAGTAGCCGCAGGACTGCTCACTCACTGGGGAGAAGGCCCAGTGGTAGTAGGCCAGCTTGAGGCTGCGCAGGTTGCAGATCCTCCCCAGGTGTGTTGCAAACAGTCTCTGCTCTGACAGTGCCCGGAACCAGTCAAACACCTCCAACTCCTGGATGAAATCCAGCTCAAGTGTCTTCAGGATCCCTATCAGGCTGTTAAAGGGCATTTCCTCAATATGCAGTTTCCTACAGCAGAGGCGCAGGGACCCACCACTCTTTTCCACTTTTGTCAGGAGGCCTGAAAGGAACGGATCAAACTTGAAGGGGACTCTCAGGAAAAGATCAATGTGCAATTCCACGGGTTCCCACAGCTTTTTTGGTCCTTTTCTTGTGTCCTCTCTTGGATTGCTCTTGGCCATGGCCTGGGGCATTGGTGCCTTGACCGTCGATGGTAGCCAAAATGGGAACATGGCCAAGGCCTCAGCAACCCCTTTACTCTGGACCTGATCAAAGTCCAGTGTCAAATCCAGCACCCTCAGTTCTGACCTCCTGTGGGGAAGAGAGGGGTATGATGAGAGGCTGACATCTGGGTAAGCACAACTGGGCCCAAGAAAGATGAGCAGCAGCATGTTGGGTTACTCCCAGATCCCAGCATAAGTCCACCCATCCTCCCCTCTCATATGGGCTTTTCTTTGGGCTCCTTTCTCAGTCTCCATTCTTCACACAACCTGTACCATAATCCCTCGAAGATGAAAATCCCACTTCTTAATGCCCTCCAACAGCATCATCAGCTACTTAATCCAAAGACCCATAGATTGCCCATTTGCAACATTAACCTTATTTAATGCTCCTCTGCCTTGGCTCTCAGATCACTTCTCTTCTAACTCTGTGCCCAAGCGTTGGGCCCAGCATCCCCCTTACCTGGGATAGGTCCCATGAGCAGGTAAGGCCTCCAGCCCATCCAGCACAGCTTGCAAGCTTTCTTGATTGGGCCACTGTACTATCAGAGAGCCTAGTCGGAGAAAGGGGAAGGGCCAGGCCTGCACCAGGGCCTTTAGAGCCTTCTCATGCCCCTTGGCAAATGCAGCAGTGAGCAGTGGTGGGAAGAGGTTGACAGTGAACTCTTCCAAGGCAGATATAGCAGAGGCCTCATTGCTTAGCAGGCTGTAGGCTGCAAGTTCCAAGAGCTTGGGTAGGGATGGATTGCTCATCTCCATGAACCTGATGCAGAGTAGGTAGAAATCCTCAGAAGATCCGTAGCTCAGCATCCCTTCCAGATGAACATAAAAGATATATAAGCCTTTCACACCCATCATAGGTTCAAATCCTGTTTCCATCTTCCATTCATGACCCAAACCTTGCAAATATGAGACTCCAGGGACCCCCAGTCTCTGGGGACATGGAACCCAGACCCTCAGGGTTTTAGATCAATTCCTTGCTACACTTCAGTGGCTTTGAATTGGCTCCAACTTTACTCCTTTGCCTTCACCATCAAGATTACCATGAGCATTTACTAAGGATGTTGTCCCTAATTCCATATCAACTTTCCAAAATGTATCTGGAGTCTGACTACTTCTCATCACTTCCACTTTTACCAAGTCACCAATATTTCTTCTAAAATGGCCTTCTAATTTCTCTCCCTGCCTCTGGCCTGATGCCCACTATGTTCTGTCAGATATGTCTTTCTGTGACTCAAAACTCTCCAGTGGTTTCACTTTCACTCTGAATAAAACCTATCTTGCTATATTGCCCTAGAATCTAGCCTCTTAGCACTCCAGGGCTCAACTCCTGTCACCTACTCCAGTATTCACTCTGCAACAGAAACCAATAGTGGCCTCCATGCCTCTTCTCCAACCCAAACAACACCCTGCTTCAGGCCTTTTAATTTACTGTTTTTTCTGCTTAGAAAAATCTCTCAGAAATCTTCATAAGTGGCTCCCTCACTTTATTTCAAGTCTCTGTGAAAAGTTCACCTTGTCCCTGATCACACATGTAGAATAGCATTCCCATCCCTTGATTGTCTCTTTCTATCCTAACTTGATCTCTAGCACTTGTACTACAATTTCTTTGTCTTCCTGTGCTTTTCTCTCACACACATACATGTGTGCATGTGTGAACACACACAGTTTA
Source organism: Sciurus vulgaris (assembly GCF_902686455.1). Classification (NCBI taxonomy): domain Eukaryota; kingdom Metazoa; phylum Chordata; class Mammalia; order Rodentia; family Sciuridae; genus Sciurus; species Sciurus vulgaris. The sequence continues at coordinate 123,064,720 of NC_136468.1, read as the reverse complement.
TTCTCTTTTTCCTCTGCTTAATTGCAAGAGGAGAAAAAAAAAAGAGCCATGTCTGCTTTTATCATTACTGTAGTCTAGTTTACAGACAGTGCCTGGCATATAGTACACAAACCAAGGCATATTTTAAATGCAATTAAAAGCAAGTTGAAATATAAAATATGAATTCACCACATCCCACTGAATGAGTTGAGGGTGATATGGAATGGAGGTTTTCTTTTTCAATTTCAAAGCATCAGTTTAAAGTGACTTATGGGGTTCTTTCAACTGCTCAAAGCAACCCCTTTTTTTCTGCCCAGTGAAATACAAGGAAGCATATTCCCATCCCATCACCCTCTGTAGGCCACCCAGGCTATAGAACAGAGCTTGGTGCAATGATTAGGGAGGTTTTAGACCTGTGCTGTCCAACATGGGAGCCACAAGCCATATGCGACTACTGAGCACTTGAAATTTTACTAGAATGAGGAATTGAATTTTACATCTTAATAAATTTCAAATAATTCAAATTTAAATAGCTGCATGTGGATAGATGCTCCAGTTTTGGACAGCTGAGGCCTAGAAGCTATGGAAATCAGAGACAAGAAACATTTATTCACATTTTCATAAGTTATGAAATCCATTCTTTTGGGGACTGTTATAGCCTCGGCAACAAAACTGGCCAAGGCCAATATAAGAAAGGACAATTATGGCCTGATCTCACTTTTTGAAGCTAGATGCAAAAAGCCAATGAAATCTATAAATATCAATAAGAAGGCAATCAAATACAAGTACAACTGATAAAAGAAATTTGAGAATGGTGAACATTAGGATTATTAATTATTAATGCAATTGTGTCAGTGGACTCAGGAATATCAAAGAAGGAAGAGAATGGAAGTTCTATAACCAAATATTTAGTGATGATGTTTTGTAAACATTGCCTTTAAAATCAGAAACAAGATAAAGATTTTGTGGCCACCATTAGAATGCACTCTGCACTTCCAACTCAGGGATCGTAGCTGCCCTTGGAGCCCAGGCCACACATTCTATGTGCTGTCCCTACCAATGACTGACTGTGAAGATCAATTCCTAGGAAATGCCACTCCATTAATGATCACTTTTGGCTTTAGGACTCTGAAGTTTTGTTGAATCTTCCAGAGTGCTCACTTCATCCAGCCTCCTCTCCAGCTCTGCTTCACCCGATAGCAATGCAGTTCTGCCAACTCTTCACACCTTCCCCAATTCCTTCCCATTTCCCCTCATAGGCAGTTCCCCTAGTAAAATCCTTCCATCCATCTTGGCGTCTGCTTCTAACACGTTCTTGTTAGAGTTCAGGACACACTACCCCCAAATATGGAAACTTGGCATATTGACTATTTTAAGATGAAGTTTAATAAACAGCATTTTCAGGAAGGATTTTCTAACCTCCTGTAGCAGGTCATAAGGCCTGCATGGGAGGTACATTTTCTCTGCCTTGAGGAAAGAAGTACCTTATTTCTGAAGGTATAGGACCACCAAGATAAATCTGAACATACAGGACTTGCTATTTCCCTCAGTTTATTACATTTAACTTATACTTCCTTTGTTCTATCATATTTCTACAGATCCTCTACTCTTCATCAAACCTAGCATAAAAATACTGAGGTTTAACCACTTCTTTGGGACTTTATTTCCTTATCAAGGACTCTGTGTCATGTAAAACCTATATTAAATAAATTCCTAATGCCTTTTCTTTGTTAATCTGTTTTTTGCTACAGGGGCCTCAGCCAATGAATCCAAGATATGGGGGGACAGGGGGAAGGAAAATATTTTTCTTCCCCTACAAAATGGACTAACTCAGATGTGATTATTATTGCTTCTGTTCAACATTGTAATGTTTTAATGTTTTTTCTTTCATTTGCAAGAAAAAAGATCAGGTAAGTACTGGAAAAGAAAAAAGCACAACTGCCAATATGTACAGATCATGTGACACTTCATAGGAAGTCCAAGATTATCATAGAAAAACCAATGGAATAATGAGTTCATCAAGGTTGCTGATCATAAAACCAACATACACACATCAGTGGTGTTCCTATATACCAGTGACAACCATTGTAAAATGTAATCATTATCCTAATAAGATCCCAGTCAAAATTACACTAGAATGTTCTTAATAAATCCAACCAAAAATGTCTTCAAGATGCCTTTGTTTTAAAAAATCTGGACCATAACTAATGACAGAATAAAGAATGACTTAACAACCACTGAAACTGAAACTAATCTTTAACTTGCCCAGAAGTTTTTAGACGAGAATAACCAAACTACAACAGATAATAAAATAACAAAAGTTCATTACTAGGGAAATCATTAAAAATATAATCTCCTGCCAATCCAGTATACTCTCTCCAAAAATGTTAACAAGAGTGAAACTAATTTATTATTCAATAAATATTAAACCAAATTGTGATGTACTTCACAGGCAACTCACTGAGGAGATTGCAAAGACAGAAAGGAATCTCATCCTTTTAGATAGTTAGGTATATACAAACTATTAAATATAAATAATTGTCTTTGTCCAAAGGAAAAAAAAATAACACAACCACTCTTTTTCTGAAGTAATTGCCAGTTACAACTCAGAGTTAAGTGCTTGGACTGAACTACAGAGACAGGGAGACAGGATCCTATCTTCCTCCATGTTCACATTTCACAGAGGTGGCTCTAAGAAATATTTCTGAAATGTAAACCTGGAGAGGCTTACTTAACTTTAAAAAAATTTACATACATTTGGAAGAGACAGAGAAAGGATTTAGGATCACAAGTTTTCTGAAGGAAATATCAAAAGAAAAACAGAAAGAGAAGTCCTCTTCTTTTGGCACCAGGGAAAATTTAAAATATAGAATTTTTTCAATTTCTATTTATCCTTACACACATATCAAGATGTATGAAAGTAAAGCAAAGCAGTTTTTAAAATTATAATTTAGATTATTTTATTTTTAATTGGTATATTATAATTGTACATAATAGTGGGATCCATTATCCCATATTGATACATGCACATAACATAATTTGATCAGTCTCATTCCCCAGTATTTTCCTTTTCCCTCCCCTCTTTCCTTCTCTGATCCTTGCACTACTTATCTCCTTTCTATTATTATTTTAAGAAGTGAACTATAATTATATATATGTGTGGGATTCATTGTGGTATATTCACATGTGGACATAGCATAATTTGGTAGATTTTGTTCTCCAGTTCTTTCCCAAGCCCTCCCCTTCTCTCTCTCTCTCTCTCTCTCTCTCTCTCTCCCCTTCCTTTATTCTATTGTTCTTTTTAAAACAGTGCCCCCACATTTCACATATGAGAGAAAACAATTGATCTTTAATTTTCCAAGTCTGGTAAAGCAAAGTTTTAATTAGAGATAAGTCAGATTCTGTTCATTACTAAACAAGACTGAATAAAAAATGCTATAATGCATTTAGTAAGAAGAACAAAGTTGCTGGACATGGTGGTGCATACCTATAACCCCAGCAGCTTGGGAGGCTAAGGCAGGAGGAATGCAAATTCAAAGCCAGCCTCAGCAACTTTATGAGGCCCTAAACAACTTAGTGAGATTCTGTTTCAAAATAAAAAATAAAAAGGGCTAGGGATGTGGCTTAGAGGTTAAGTGCCTCTGGGTTTAAAAAAAAAATCACAAAGCAGAAGACAGTGCATAATTCTGATTGTGGACAAAATAAATGAATTGAGATCAGAGAAGTGGTAGGTATAGAAATGAATTCCAGACTTGTTTTATAGGGGAAAAGTAGGTAAGCATACGGCAACAAAACAGACTGAATTTGGCTTCCTCACTCTCACCTCCGTCAAGAGCAAATTCCTTCTGCTGAGAATGGAGACCTAAGAGCTATAATCCACCCTGACAGGCATCAAAGAAATTAAGAGTGAAAACTGCTCCCTCCTCAGCCTAACACAGGTTAACTAAATCTGCTTATGTATGCTTCTTGCCTTTTGTCTCATTCACTGCCTCTTCTTTTAAAAAGCTCTGCTCACCTTCAGAGGTTTCAAAGATGGAACTTTTGAAACTATAAGTTTCTTCTGTCTTCCTTCACAGCTGACTTTGAATAGAACCTATTGAATATTTCTGTGTATGTGTGTGTGTGTGTGCGTGTGTGTGTGTGTGTGTGTGTGTGTTTTGGTAATGGAGATTGAACCCAGTGCTTCATGCACGGAAGGCAAGCACTCTACCACCAAGCCACATCCTGAGCCCTAACTGAATATTTCCGGAGCAACTAGCTGGTAATCTAGCCTCTTCCTCTCTGTACTGTTTATGGTAACAGCAGCAGAAAGGAAAAGTAGGAAACCACAACTAATAAAATTTACAAGAGTTGGGTGCGGTGACACATGTGCCTATAATCCCAGTGACTCTGGAGGCTGAGGCAGGAAGATAGCAAGTTCAAGGCTAGCTTGGGTAAATTAGACTGATCCTGTCTCAAAAAAATAAAAAAAGGGCTGGGGATATAGCTTGGAGATAGAGGCCTATTGAGTTCAACTCCCAGTACCTCCACAAAACAAAAGAAAAAGAATAAAAAATAAAAATTACAATTATGAATCCACACATACATGATAACAGAACTCACACACAGAGATATAGGAACTGTGCTGTGGGTATTTTTGACAACATTGAAATTAGGAACAAGCATGTCTACCTACTATCAACATCAAGGAAGCTTGTAGCCAGTACAATAAGACATAACAATCAAAGTCCCTATAGCAATAAAAAGAAGCAAATGATTATGTACATAGTGTCAGAAAAATGAGTTTCAATCACATTGGGCTTAGAATGTGACCCCAAAATATAATACCTTTGGTGGTGTCTCTGACTTTACCCCTCCTTTTTGTGTGGGAGCAGGCCATGAAAGAATTATTTGACCTACTTTCCTGCTATCTACAGGAATTATACACAGAGGCCAAGAAGGACCTAACAAACAGACTTTGCCAAGTTCAAATTCCCCCGGTTTATTCTCATTAGGTCATATTCTATTTGTGTGTGTGTGGTGCTGGGGATTGAACCCAAGGCTTTGTGCATGTGAGGCAAGCACTCTACCAACTGAACTATATCCCCAGCCTTAGGTTATATTCTTTTGTGTTTGTGTGTATGTATGTATGGGGGGAATACTAGGGAATGAACCCAGGGGTGCTTTACCATTGAGCTACATCCGCAACCTATTTTTCAATTTTGTATTGAGACAGGGTCTTACTCTGCCTAAGGTGGCCTCAAACTTGTGATCTCCCTGACTTAGCCTCCTGAGTAGCTGGGATTTCAGTTATGCACTGTCATGTCTGGTTTAATTTGTACTCTTTTTATTCAATAATATTTCATCATAACCATATGTCCTTCTTTGAAACTAAGCATACACATTCATGGTTCTCCCTGAGTCTTTGGGTCTTCATTTCTGAAGACTTCCATGTCATGTGAATTTTCTTTTCAGTACTAGGAAATTGAATTCAGAGGTGCTTTACCACTGAGTTACATCTCCACCCCTTTTTATTGTATTTTAAAAATTTTGACACAGGGTCTCCTTAAGTTGCCCAGGCTGACTTGAACTGGGATTGTAGGTGTGTGACACCACATCCAGCTGTGTGAATCTTTGATAAATAAATTTGTTGTGCTTTGTCTCGTTCGTCTGTTTTCTCTTAATAAAGATACCATTCATGATCTTAATGATCAGAGAGGAAAAGTTATTACTTTTTTTCCTCTATGGGAGAAAACTATACATTCTCTTACAATGAACCCTTTTGGGTTATTGGGTTCTCATTTTGTTCATTTTTTTTTTTAGTTATTTTGCAACTTTACAAGGATTAATTGAAAATTTTGCCCCTGTGGGTTAAATTTCTAAATTCAGATTAGTTCCTGCCTAATAAACTGAAAGTGTTAACTTTTTTAGTGGTTTCAGTTTTGAGAATGTTTTCATTTTACTTTTCCCAATGTGTAGACATTTATTTCAAGATATGCTGCAGCCTATGTATTGTTGATGTTCCAAATGCTCCTTATGTCACTGACTGAAAATGTAACTTAATTCCCTATTCTGATGGTCTATGCTTGCTGGACTTGGGCCACCTGCTCAGTGCCTGGAGACAACACATCGATGTACTTTTACAAAGACTTCTTCTGCTGCCCCATTGTTTGTTTTTGTTTCTGTAGCTGCTCCTCCTGTCTTGCATACCACTCCTCTAGTTCCTTTATTGCCTTTTCTTTCCACTCTGCTTCTTGATTTCAGGAATTGACATCAAGCTTCCAAGTATTCCATTTGCTCTTCTCTCTAATTATGGATTCTTTCAGGCTCTGATTGCAATCGATCTGCATGTGAAATAGATGCATAACTGTCCGTTGGACCATCACTCTCCTCATTGTATTTGCCATCCATCACTCTCCATCAACAATATATGATTGTGGAGGCTGACAAATCCAAAATTTCCAAGTTAGGTCAGCAGTCTGAACACCCAGGGAAAAGTCGTTGTTACATTTCAAATCCAAGAACAGTCTGCTGGCAGAATTCCTTCTTTTGAAGGAGAGGTCAGTCTTTTTTTGCTGATGCCTGTGACTCATTGAATGAGTCTCGCTCACATAGCGGAGGGTAATCTGCTTTCATCCCCACCTTCTTGACAGAGCCTGACACATAGTAGTTCAGTACATGTTTGCTAAATGAGTAAATGCCATTGGGAGGTTGTAAATTCAATTTAAACCAAAGTTAACTCATGCTCTTTTCCCTCAACAGAGAAGAGTTCTCTTATGCCTGAACTCAACCTGTTTCTAAGTCAGTTTATACTCTTAGGAATCCCCTCTTATGTATAATTTGTTAGACTTAAGATGAACTACAGAGTAATTTGATTTGATTTTTGATTCCACATTAATATTCATTAAAATGAAAGCATGAGATATAGGGCAGGGTCATCTGTGGAAGAAGGTGTGGAACTTAATCATTTTCTTAATGATTTTAACACATATTTATTAAGCTCCCATTAATGTGACAGCCTCTCAGGTGTGGGGCAGAGAGAGTTCTGTTCTGATTATTCAACAAATAAAAAAAAAAAAAGAAAAATTGTAATAGTTTTTCCAGCCAAAGGAAAATATTCTTGAATGAAGCTCTTCCATAGATCTAATGTTTCTACTATAGAAACAATCTTTATGTGAAAATGGATATACTTTAGTGACAAAGAATTTTAGAACTTATATGAAGTGGTGGGAATTCTACCCTTGAACTTCTAAATAGCCTTGGGAAGTTCAAGAATGCTTTGCTTGGGAAGTAGTACCAAAACTGAGGCCTTATGGATATGTGGGAAGAAGCCTAAAGGTTTTGAAACCCAATAAACATGAAAGTCTGGAAGCAAGGCAGAGTTGACTCTTCTTTAAGAACTGGTGACAGACGAGATTTTGAAAAGCGACTTCTTTCCTTTCTTGCTTAAAGTCTTATTTCAATATAAGGCTGGAAACTCTGCAGATAGGCATGGTTTCTACCTGCTGGTCATTTTTTCCTATAGGATGTCTTAGTCCATCTAGGTTTCAGTATATTGGAACATGTTTGTCTTTTTTTTTATTCTTTTTTATTTATTTATTTATTATTTATTAATTAATTAAAAATCATAAATTTACATAGGGTAATGTTAGATTCATTGTTATTTTTTCCCCTTCCCCCACCCCTCCCATCCCTCTTTTCCCTCTATACAGTCCTTCCTTCCTCCATTCTTATCACCCTCCTTATCCATAACCCTAAACCTAACCCTAACCCTAATGCTAACCCCTCCTACCCCCCATTATATGTCCTCATCCACTTATCAGTGAGATCATTCGTCCTTTAGTTTTTTGAGATTTGCCCGCAAATACCATAATTTTATCATTCTTCATGGCGGAGTAATATTCCATTGTATATATATGCCACAGTTTCTTTATCCATTCATCAACTGAAGGGCATCTAGGTTGGTTCCACACTCTGCCCATGGTGAATTGAGCAGCTATGAACATTGATGTGCTGTATCTCTGTAGTATGCTGATTTTAAGTCCTTTGGATATAGGCCAAGGAATGGGATAGCTGGGACAAATTGTGGTTCCATTCCAAGCTTTCTGAGGAATCTCCATACTGCTTTCCAGAGTGGCTGCACTAATTTGCAACCCCACCAGCAATGTATGAGTGTACCTTTTCCCCACATCCTCGCCAACACCTGTTGTTGCTTGTGTTCTTTATTTTGTATTTTGTAAACAAATGGGATACATGTTGTTTCTCTATTTGTACATAGTGTAAAGGCATACCATTTGTGTAATCATAAATTTACATAGAACAATGTTGTTTGATTCATTCTGTTATTTTTTCCCTTCCCCCCACCCCTCCCACCCCTCTTTTCCCTCTATACAGTACTTCCTTCCTCCATACTTGCCCCCCTTCCTAACCCTAACTCTAACCCTAACACTAACCCTTCCCTCCCCCCCATTATGTGTCATCCTCCACTTATTAGCGATATCATTCGTCCTCTGGTTTTTTGAGATTGGCTTATCTCACTTAGCATGATATTCTCCAATTTCATCCATTTGCCTGCAAATGCCATAATTTTATCATTCTTTATGGCTGAGTAATATTCCATTGTATATATATACCACAGCTTCTTTATCCACTCATCAATTGAAGGGCATCTAGGTTGGTTCCACACTCTGGCTATGGTGAATTGAGCAGCTATGAACATTGATGTGGCTGTATCTCTGTAGTATGCTGATTTTAAGTCCTTTGGATAGAGGCCAAGGAGTGGGATAGCCGGGTCAAATGGTGGTTCCATTCCAAGCTTTCTGAAGAATCTCCATACTGCTTTCCAGAGTGGCTGCACTAATTTGCAGCCCCACCAGCAATGTATGAGTGTACCTTTTCCCCCACATCCTCGCCAACACCTGTTGTTGCTTGTGTTCTTGATAATTGCCATTCTAATTGGGGTGAGATGAAATCTTAGGGTAGTTTTGATTTGCATTTCTCTTATTACTCGAGATGTTGAACATTTTTTCATATATCTGTTGATTGCTTGTAGATCTTCTGTGAAGTATCTGTTCATTTCCTTAGCCCATTTGTTGACTGAATTATTTGTATTCTTGGTGTAGAGCTTTTTGAGTTCTTTATAGATTCTGGAAATTAGTGCTCTACCTGAAGTATAAGTGGCAAAGATATTCTCCCACTCTGTAGGCTCTCTCTTCACATTACTGATAGTTTCCTTTGCTGAGAGAAAGCTTTTTAGTTTGAATCTATCCCAGTTGTTGATTCTTGCTTTTATTTCTTGTGCTATGGGAGTCCTGTTAAGGAACTCTGATCCTAAGCCAACAAGTTGAAGGTTTGGACCTACTTTTCTTCTATAAGATGCAGGGTCTCTGGTCTGATTCCGAGGTCCTTGATCCATTTTGAGTTGAGTTTTGTGCAGGGTGAGAGATAGGGATTTAGTTTCATTCTGTTGCATATAGATTTCCAGTTTTCCCAGCACCATTTGTTGAAGAGGCTATCTTTTCTCCATTGCATATTTTTGGCACCTTTGTCTAGTATGAGAAAATTGTATTTGTTTGGGTTTGTGTCCATGTCCTCTATTCTGTACCATTGATCTACCTGTCTATTTTGCTACCAATACCATGCCGTTTTTGTTACTATTGCTTTGTAATAGTGTTGAAGATCTGGTATTGCGATACCCCCTGCTTCGCTCTTTCTACTGAGGATTGCTTTAGCTATTCTGGGTTTCTTATTCTTCCAGATGAATTTCATGATTGCTTGCTCCATTTCTGTAAGGTACATCATTGGGATTTTAATTGGAATTGCATTGAATCTGTATAGCACTTTTGGTAGTATGGCCATTTTGACAATATTAATTCTGCCTATCCAAGAGCATGGGAGATCTTTCCGTCTTCTAAGGTTTTCTTTAATTTCTTTCTTTAGTGTTCTGTAGTTCTCTTTTTTCTTTTTATTTGTTTATTTATTTCAATTAAGAATCATAAATTTACATAGGGCAATATTGTTTGATTCATTCTGTTATTTTTTTCCCTTCCCCCCCACGCCTCCCACCCCTTTTCCCTCTATACAGTCCTGCCTTTCTCCATTCTTAACCACCCTCCTTATCCCTAACCCTAAACCTAACCCTAACCCTAACGCTAACCCCTCCTACGCCCTCTTATATGTTCTCATCTGCTTATCAGCGAGATCATTCGTCCTTTAGTTTTTTGAGATGGACTTATCTCACTTAGCATGATATCCTCCAATTTCATCCATTTTCCTGCAAATGCCATAATTTTATCATTCTTCATGGCGGAGTAATATTCCATTGTATATATATGCCACAGTTTCTTTATCCATTCATCAACTGAAGGGCATCTAGGTTGGTTCCACAATCTGGCTATGGTAAATTGAGCAGCTATGAACATTGATGTGGCTGTATCCCTGTAGTATGCTGATTTTAAGTCCTTTGGGTATAGGCCAAGGAGTGGGATAGCTGGGTCAAATTGTGGTTCCATTCCAAGCTTCTGAGGAATCTCCATACTGCTTTCCAGAGTGGCTGTACTAATTTGCAACCCCACCAGCAATGTATGAGTGTACCTTTTTCCCCACATCCTCTCCAACACCTGTTGTTGCTTGTATTCTTGATAATTGCCATTCTAATTGGGGTGAGATGAAATCTTAGGGTAGTTTTGATTACTAAAGATGGTGAATATTTTTTCATATATCTGTTGATTGCTTGTAGATCTTCTTCTGTGAAGTGTCTGTTCATTTCCTTAGCCCATTCGTTGATTGGATTATTTGTATTCTTGGTGTAGAGTTTTTTGAGTTCTTTATAGATTCTGGAAATTAGCGCTCTATCTGAAGTATGAGAGGCAAAGATATTCTCCCACCCTGTAGACTCTCTCTTCACATTACTGATAGTTTCATTTGCTGAGAGAAAGCTTTTTAGTTTGAATATATCCCAGTGGTTGATTCTAGCTTTTATTTCTTGTGCTATGGGAGTCCTGTTAAGGAACTCTGATCCTAAGCCAACAAGTTGAGGGTTTGGACCTACCTTTTCTTCTATAAGATGCAGGGTCTCTGGTCTGATTCCGAGGTCCTTGATCCATTTTGAGTTGAGTTTTGTGCAGGGTGAGAGATAGGAATTTAGTTTCATTCTGTTGCATATGGATTTCCAGTTTTCCCAGCACCATTTGTTGAAGAGGCTATCTTTTCTCCATTGCATATTTTTGGCACCTTTGTCTAGTATGAGAAAATTGTATTTATTTGGGTTTGTGTCCATGTCCTCTATTCTGTACCATTGATCTACCTGTCTATTTTGCTACCAATACCATGCCGTTTTTGTTACTATTGCTTTGTAATAGTGTTGAAGATCTGGTATTGCGATACCCCCTGCTTCGCTCTTTCTACTGAGGATTGCTTTAGCTATTCTGGGTTTCTTATTCTTCCAGATGAATTTCATAATTACTTGCTGTATTTCTGTAAGGTACACCATTGGGATTTTAATTGGAATTGCATTGAATCTGTATAGCACTTTTGGTAGTATGGCCATTTTGACAATATTAATTCTGCCTATCCAAGAACATGGGAGGTCTTTCCATCTTCTAAGGTTTTCTTTAATTTCTTTCTTTAGTGTTCTGTAGTTCTCATTGTAGAGGTCTTTCAGCTCTTTTGTGAGATTGATTTTCAAGTATTTTATTTTTTTCAATGCTATTGTGAATGGGGTAGTTTTTCTAATTTCTCTTTCTGAAGATTCATCACTTATGTATAAAAATGCATTGGATTTATGAGCATTGATCTTGTAACCTGCTACTTTACTGAATTCACTTATGAGTTCTAAGATTTTTCTGGTGGAATTTCCAGGTTCCTCTAAATATATAATCATGTTATCAGTGAACAGGGATAGTTTGAGTTCCTCTTTTCCAATTCGTATCCCTTTAATTTCTTGGTTTGTCTAATTTCTCTGGCTAGAGTCTCAAGAACGATATTGAATAGAAGTGGTGAAAGAGGGCATCCCTGCCTTGTTCCAGTTTTTAGGGGGAATGCTTTCATTTTTTCACCATTTAGAATGATATTGGCCATGGGCTTAGAATAGATGGCCTTTACAATGTTAAGGAATGTTCCCACTACCCCAATTTTCTCTAGTGTTTTGAGCATGAAGGGATGCTGTATTTTATTGAATGCTTTTTCTGCATTCTATATAAGTTGGTTAAGTCTAAATTGTTGATTGTATTATTGAGATCTATGGTTTCTTTATTCAATTTTTGTTTGGACGATCTATCCAGTGGTGAGAGAGGTGTGTTAAAATCACCTAGTATTATTGTTTTGTGGTCTATTTGATTTCTGGAATTGAGAAGGATTTTTTTGACGTACATGGATGAGCCAATGTTCGGGGCATAGATATTTATGATTGTTATGTCTTGCTGATTTATGCTTCCCTTAAGCAGTATGTAATGTCCTTCTTTATCCCTTCTGACTAGTTTTGTCCACATTATCTGAAATGAGGATGGATACTCCAGCTTTTTTGCTGTGTCCGTGTGCATGGTATGTTTTTTCCCATCCTTTTACCTTTAGTCTATGGGTATCTCCTTCTATGAGGTGAGTCTCTTGCAGGCAGCATATTGTTGGAGTTTTCTTTTTAATCCAATCTGCCAGTCTATGTCTTTTGATTGATGAGTTCAGGCCATTAACATTCAGGGTTATTATTGATATGATTTGTATTCCCAGTCATTTGACTCATTTTTGTTTTTTGACATGATTTGGTTTCCCTTTTATTTGGCTGTTCCTTTAGGCTAGTTCCTCCCGTTTTTTTCATCTCTTCCTCATGCAATATTTTGCTGAGAATGTTCTGCAATGCTGGCTTTCTTTTTGTAAATCCTTTAGCTTTTGTTTATCATGGAAGGATCTTATTTCATCATCAAATCTGAAAGTAAGTTTTGCTGGGAATGAGATTCTTGGTTGGCATCCATTTTCTTTCAGGGCTTGGTAAATGTTGTTCCAGGCCCTTCTAGCTTTTAGGGTCTGGATTGAAAAATCTGCTGATGTTCTTATTGGTTTCCCCCTGAATGTAATTTGTTTCTTTTCTCTCGTGGTCTTTAAAATTCTGTCTTTATTTTGTATGTTGGGTATTTTCATAATAATGTGCCTTGGTGTGGGTCTGTTATAATTTTGTATATTTGGAGTCCTATAAGCCTTTTGTACTTTCCATTTCATTCTTGAGATTTGGGAAGTTTTCTGATATTATTTCATTGAATAGATTGTTCATTCCTTTGGTTTGTTTCTCTAAGCCTTCCTCAATCCCAATAATTCTTAAATTTGGCCTTTTCATGATATCCCATAGTTCGTGGAGATTCTGTTCATGATTTCTTACCATCTTCTCTGTTTGGTCAACTTTGTTTTCAGGGTTAAATATTTTGTCTTCAATATCTGAGGTTCTGTCTTCCAGGTGATCTATCCTATTGGTTATGCTTTCTATGGAGTTTTTAACTTGGTTTATTGTTTCCTTCATTTCAAGGATTTCTGTTTTTTTTTTTTTTTCAGTGTCTCTAATTCTTTATTGAAATGATCTCTTGCTTCCCATATTTGCTCTTTTAACTGTTGATTGGTGCGATCATTTAATGCCTGCATTTGCTCTTTCATCTCCTCCTTCAATGCCTGCATTTGCTCTTTCATCTCCTTGTTTGCTTCCCTGATCATTTTAATTATGTACATTCTGAATTCCGTTTCTGACATTTCTTCTGCTGCGCTGTCATTGAGTTTTATTGATATAGTATCTAGGTTTGTTTGGGACATTTTCTTCCCTTGTTTTTTCATATTGGTCAGATGTCAGTGGGACTCTGTGATATTGCAGATTTCCTCTATTGGCTTATAGTGTCCCTGTAGATTTCCAGTGAATCACCTCCCAGCCTTCTGTAGCCTGAAGTCTTGGAGTAACTTGATAATGCAGTACTTCTGAAGAAAGCTGTCCCTAGCCCAGTACTGGTTCCAGGACTTGGAGCTGTCTCTGTGTGGAAAGGTTCTCACTGGGGGGTCCTGCTCTGAGAAGTGGCCGTGTGGGAGGAGCCCACTGCTGGAGTGCCCAGGGCTGCCTGTAGAAGACTCTAGCTGCCCTGCCCTTCTCTAATAAGCCGCCCGAATTCGGGCCTGCTGCCCTGGCCGAGCTTCAACTGGTGGGGGAGACTCACCCCATGGTTCTATTTTAGTCCGAGTCTCTCAATGCCTCCCCTTCTTGAATCCTGGGTTCTGGAGCGACTGGAGATGCAGTCACCCTCTAGTCCACCATCTTGGATCGCCCGTTTATCTTTTTTAAAATAATTTATTCTGTATTTTTCCCTGTCTCAATATTATTGTGACCCATCTCTATCCTTATTCATTCATGAAACTCAATTATATTTTACTTGCCTTATTTAAAATATTTATTATGCTTTAATCATAAGCAAATAAAGAGTATATGTGTATGCATGTGTGTGTGTGTGAATGTGTGTGTTGGTGCTGATGACAACCCCCAGCTTTACATTTACTGAGCAGTTGCTGTACCATTGAAGTATATCCCTCGACCCACCACAAGAAAATAAAGCATACTGTAGTCATATTTTTAAAATGCCAAAAATATAACTTTTGACACCCATGTGGAAGGAGATCAGTTCTAGATGTTATATTTTGCAGTACTGGCTTCTGGTTAAATCAATGAAACTTTTGGAATAAAAAAGTTTGGCAATGGAATTTTGGCTGTACCAGTTATTGGCTGAGTGATAGTGGGACATATTAAGCTAAGCACAGTTTCCTATAAAATGAGGATATTAACAGAATCTACCCTCAGCAATTTTTGAAGAGAAAGTTTTGTTTATTTATTTATTTATTTTTTTTTTTGCGGTGCTGGGGATTGAACCCAGGGCCTTGTGCTTGTGAGACCAGCACTCTACCAACTGAGCTATATCCCAGTCCAGTTTTGTTTATTTTTAATATTAAACTATCAGGATTGTGAACTACTAGTTTTTTTACACTCAGTACTCTTTCAGCAATTCAATTCTCTGGTCTCAGAGGTTTCTGTTAAAAATTCAACAAAGTAACCTACCTCAGGATGTTTATCTCAAGGATGTTATGAGAAAGTAATGGGTTCTCATTATCTTCTAAGAGAATTCAGGAAGAAAGTGATGTTGGGGTGATCAGTCTAAACAGATCTGGGAGTACAGAAAAGGATATGAGGAGACCTTGAAACAACTCAGTGAACTCATTGGCTCAGAGAGTTCTTGAAGCTTTAGAGAAGAGCCTCACTTAAGGGCCAGGTGAATCCAGGAACAGTGGGTCACACATGTGCTCTCCCAGAACTTGGTAAGAGTAAGATGGTGGGCCTTCTGTTGCACATTCAGTATCCCTGGGCACATCCAGCGGAACCAGAAGTGTGTCCTTTGTCCAATTCTGAAGGTTGTTAGTTGGGTGTTGTTACTTAGTTCTTAGTGATTGAATGAATAGCCATAAGAGCCCAGGTACTGCATCTTATACCAGATCTCCATGAACAATTTCTGCAGGTTGGACTGGATTGAACCTGAAAGACCCAGAAGGTTAGGGAGCCAGGGAGTGACATAATGGGTTTAGGGTAGAGTGAGATGTTTCTCTTCCTTCTAGGACTGGAGGCAGAGAATTTTCATAAAGCTCTTTACTTTCTGGGGTCCTAAAGAAAAAGGTTAAGGAAAGCCCCAAAAGGGTCTAAGTGGGTGTCCTTAGCTCATCCTTTCTTTCTGAGGTTTTCTTACTGCTTAGGAGAGTAATAGCTATACAAGATGTGTTATAAAGTCATACAGATATGTACTTAAATTTTGTCTATGTCTTTTGTTACCTGTGTGATTTTGAAAAATTCTCTAATCCTTATATCTTTATCTCTAAAATGAATGAAATAATTTTGCTTGTTTTAGAGTTATTATGGCAAAATATATATTCAGAGCTTTGTGCATAGTAAGTGCTCAATTTACACATGCTCTGTTAATATTATGTGAATTAAAGGAAACTCTTGCCTTATTTTTCTTCATTTTTTTACAGTGGCCTATGGTAAACCTCTTGAAAACTATTTTAAGAGAGTATAAGTAAATTGGTTCACAATCCTTTTAAAAGACAAAATGACATTGTAAGTTGGATTGTTACCATAGTTCAAAGCTTTAGGTTCATGAAGAGATGTAATCCCAGTGACTTGGGTTGCTGAGGCAGGAGGATTACAAGTTTGAGGTCAGCTTCAGTCATCTAGTGAGATCTTGCCTCAGAACAAAAAAATAAAAAAGGCTGAGGATGTCACTCAGTGGTAGAATGCCCCTGGGTTCTATCCATAGTACTGGGGAAAAAAAAAGAAGTAAAAGATTTCTGGAGGAAGAACCATTAAGTTCTTCTGAAGTCTAAGTAGGAATTAGCCCCATCCCAAAAGAGAATGAATATTGCAGGCGAGTGGAACAACATGTAAGTTTATCCTTGGGATAAACTGAAGCATGGCAGGTTTGGTGGATAAAAATTAGCCCTGTTTGAATTGTGATATTGAGGAGGAGATGGAGCTAAGTGTGGATAAAGAGAAAAGCAATATCAGATCTTCTATGGACTTGTTAAGTTCTTTTAAGGAATTTTCATTCAAATTATCCATCCTGATCAGGTATTTATAATATAGGAGTCAGAGTAACATATTATAGGATATGGACAATATGAAATTAGTGAATTACAGCTACCTCATACAGAGGCCAGCTGTCCATGAAAAGCAAACCACTTTACATCAATTAAAGTGTCACCTCAGTTCCATACATGATGTGACAGGAAGGAATGCCCTATGTGATTGTGGATCTTTAGAAAGTTTACTTACAGAGAATTCTGTAGGTATCTGGAAAAGAAACCAGTCTGTAATTGTAATCACTAATTCAGCTTCATTCAGCAAGGGTTTTGGGGACATACGTTCCATATACTTCATCGGGGAAGAGCAGGGATATGCAAATTTGGTTTCATGAGAAAAAGTTTCAACATCTCATTTCAGGGATTGGCAGCAACTCCTAAACTTAGATTTCCTAAGGATGAAATATGCTGTGGTTTAGATATGTGATGTCTCCCAAAAGCCCACATATGAGACAATGCAAGATTTTTCAGAGGTGAAGTGATTAGATTATGAGAGGTATAATCTAATTGGTGGATTAGCCACCTGATATGGATTAACTGAGCAGTAACTATAGGCAGGTAAGTGAAGAAGTAGGTCACTGGGGGTTTGCCTTTGGGGTTTACATTTTGTCCCTGGTGAGTGGAGGTCACTCTCTGTTTCTTGGCTATCATGTTGTAAGCTGCTTTCCTCCACCATGCTCTTCAGCCATGGTATTCTACCTCACCTTGGGCTCAGAGTTCTAGAGTCAGCCAATCAGGGGCTGAACCTCTGAAACTGAGGTAAATAAAATATCCCTCATTTGAACTATTCTTGTCAGGTATTTTGGTCACAGCAATGTAAAAGCTAACTAAAACAAGAAAGAAAACCACTAGGTTTTAGTCCTCTTATTGAGGAAGTCTGTTCTGAGCTGATATGATGGAAAGTTGGTCCTACTTTTTGTTGTAGTATGTGCAGGGTCTCTGGTCTACTGCCAAGGTCCTTGATCCACTTTGAGTTGAATTTTGTGCAGGGTGAGATATAGGGGTTCAATTTTAATCTACTACATATGGATTTCCAATTTTCCTAGCACTATCTTTTCTCTGGTGAATGTTTATGGTGCCTTTGTTTAGTATGAGATGACTGTATTTATGTGGGCATGTCTCTGTGTCTTCTATTGGTCTTCAGTTCTATTTTTGTGACAATACCATGCTATTTTTGTTGCTATGTCCCTTTAGTATAATTTAAGGTCTGTTATTGTGACCTATTGCATTACTTTTCTTGCTAGGATTGCTTTGGCTAGAAGTAAAATCAAGAATCAATAAATGGGATGGAATCAAAATGAAAAGCTTCTTCACAGCAAAGGAAACAATCAAGAACATGGAAAGAGGGTCTACAGAATGGAAGAAAATCCTTGCCACCTGCACCTCACATAGAGCATTAATCTCCAGGATATACAAAGAATTCAAAAAATTTAACACCAACCCCCCGCCCTGGAACTAAATAACCCAATTAATAAATGGGCAAAGGAACCGAATAGACACTTCACAGAAGAAGGATTTCAAATGGTCAACAAATATATGAAAAAATGTTCAACATCTCTAGCTCTTAGAGAAATGCAAATTTAAAAGTACACTGAAATTCCATCTCACTCCAATCAGGATGGCAATTATCAAGAATACAAGAAACGATAAATGTTAGTGAGGATATGGTTAAAAAAGGTTCATTCATACATTGTTGGTGGAACTACAAATTGGTGCAAACACTATGGAAAGCAGCATGGAGATTCCTTAGAAAATCTGGAATGGAACCACCATTTGACTCAATTATCCCACTCTTGGGCTTATACCCAAAGGACTTAAAATCAGCCACTACAGTGATGCAGTCATATCAATGTTTATAGCAGCTCAATTCACAATAACTGAGTTATGGAACCAACTTGTGTGCCCTTCAACAGATGAATGGATTAAAAAATGTGATATATACACACAAGGAATATTACTCATCTAGTGAAATTATGGCATTTGCTGGTAAATGGATGGAACTGGAGACTATCATGTTAAGTGAAATAAGCCAATTCCCAAAAAACTGAAGCCTGAATGTTCTCTCTGATTATCTATCTACCTATGCTAACCCATATATATATATATATATATATATATATATATATATATATATATATATATATTCTAACCCTTAACAAGGGAAGATAGGGAGGGTAAGTATAGAAGTACATTGGACAAAGGGGAATGAAGGGAAGGGAGGGAGGATGGGAAT
Organism: Sciurus vulgaris; assembly: GCF_902686455.1. Taxonomy (NCBI): domain Eukaryota; kingdom Metazoa; phylum Chordata; class Mammalia; order Rodentia; family Sciuridae; genus Sciurus; species Sciurus vulgaris. The sequence goes on along the minus strand of NC_136468.1, from coordinate 123,045,891 downwards.
AGGAAAGACAGGAGAAAGAATAAAACATAACATTCCTGTGCTCATATATGAATACATATATGTAACTCCACATCATGTTCAACCACAAGAATGGGATTAATATTGTAATGGGGGCTGGGGCTGTAGCTCAGTGGTAGAGCACTTACCTAGCACATGTGAGGCCAGGGGTTCAATTCTCAGCATCACATAAAAATAAATAAATAAAAATAGAGGGATTGTGTCCATTTACAACTAAAAAAATTGTAACATGTTGCACCCCATGTATGTATAATATATCAAAATACACCCTACTATCATGTATACCTAAAAACAACAAATAAAAAAATGAAACAACCAAGAGAAATAGTGGTTATGAGTGAGGGTTTTGCATGAAGTCAAATTGCTTGGGCTTGAAAACTCACTCCTCAAATAAGTTATCTGACTGTAAATAAGTTATCTAATTTCTTTGATCCTTAGTTTTCTTATTTATAAAATAAAAACAGTAGTAACTTTATGTGAAGTTGGTAGGAATAAATAAAATATGTCACATATATCTGTGCCCCATTGCCCGGCCTATTAGTATTTTGAATCTTCACAGATTTTATTTTTTTCTCTTTCCATAGTTTATTGGTAAATTATAGTTGTATATAATGATGGAATTTGTTGTTATATATTCATTCTTCACATATTTTAAAGCATATGACCATTTGAATTTTACAACTTTGTTAAAGTGAGTATTTTAGAATCAGAAGCTGTACTTGATAAATTTGCTTAGCATTCATTTTTATTTAAATTATCTAATTTATTCATTTATTTCATGAAGGCATTCTTTTTAAAAGCTTATTTTTATAGAAAAACAGAAGTAGAGAAAATGGTGCATTATATTCAATATAGTAATCATATGGTAGTTTCTCAAAACTAAAAAAAATTGAAAATATAATTACCACCTGACCCAATAATTGCATTTCTGGGTATATACAGCAAATAACTGAAAGCAGGATCTTGAAGAGATATTTGTACATCCCTCTCCATAGCAGCATTATTCACAATAGTCAAAAGGTGGAAGAAACCTATGCATTCATCAATGGATGAATGGATGAGCAAATGTGGCATAAACATACGATGGAATATTATTCAGCCATAAAAAGGAATAATTTTGACATATGCCACAGCATGTGTAAACCTTGAGGACAGTATGTTGTGAGATAAACCAGTCACAAACACGGAAATACTGCACACCATTTATATGTTACCTAGAATGATTAAATGCTATGATGGTAATTACCAGGAACTAGGGGGAGATGAATGGAAAGTTATTGTTTAATGGGCATTATTTAAATTTTCCAAGATGAAAAGAGAAAAGACTGAAATTAGAAATAAAATTGGGGGTATTACAGATTCCACAGAAGTAAAAAGGATGATAAAGTGCTACAAACAACTCTGTCAATAAATTAGATAACCTAGAAGAGATGGACAAATTTCTAGATGCAAAAATCTATCAAGATTGAATCATGAAGAAATAGAAAATCTGAATAGATTTTAACAGTTAAGTATCCCTAAACCAAAAATATGAAATCCAAAATTGAAACATTTTGAGCATCGTTGCTTAAAAAAATTTTCAGATTTCAAAGCATATTGGATTTTGGATTTTCAGATTAGGGATGTTCATTCTGCATTATCAAGTTAAATTGAATTTATACTTAATTATACTGGCCTTTATCTTTATTATCACTTTCCCTTATGTTTCATTTTTAAACTTCTATAATTTTATCTCTACATTTAGATCTCCAATCTATTTTGAGTTCTTTTTTGTATATGGTAAAAAGCAAGAATCCAACTTCATTTTTTTTGTATGTCGATATACTTTATACTGTGATTATTGTTCTTATAAGAGGAGAAAATTTAGACCTAAACACAGAGGAAAGACAGACATATGAAGAGAGGCAAAGGTTGAAGCTGTGCTGCCATAAGGCAAGGAATGTCTGGAGTTACCCAGAAGGTGTACTAGGCAAGGAGGGATCTTATACTTAGGCTTGATTTTATGCTTCTCACCTCCAGAACTGTGAATATATATTTCCATTGTTTTAAAAGTCACCCAGTTGGTGGTACTTTGTGTATGATCCGAAGTCATTTTTATGTTCAATGTAATCTCTATCAAAGTCCCAATGGTGTTTTTTTAAAGATGAAAACAATACATTCTAAAATGCATATGGAATTTCAAAGGATCCTGAATAGCCAAAACAATCTTGAATTAGGACAACAAAGTTGGAGAACTTGAATTTCCTAGTTTCAATACTTATGTCAAAGCCACAGTAATCAAAATGATGTGGTACTGGCTTAAGATAGACAGACCTTGGAAGAGCAGAGAAGGCCCCGAAATAAACCTTCACATCTCTGGTTGTATGATTTTCAGTAAGGGTACCAAGACCATTCAACGGGGGAAACAACAGTGTCTTCAACAAGTTAGGAAAAATGGAATATCGACATACAAAAAAATGAAGTTGGATTCTTGCTTTTTACCATATACAAAAAAGAACTCAAAATAGATTGGAGATCTAAATGGAGAGATAAAATTATAGAAGTTTAATAATAAAACATAAGGGAAAGTCTGCATGACCTGGAATTTGGCAATGGTTTTTTCAAAACATGACACTAGAAACACAATAACACAAGAAAAAAATTAGATAAGATGGATTTCATCAAAATGTAATTTTTTGTGCATCAGCAGACAGGATCAAAAGATTAAAAAGGTAACCCTTAGAAATGGAAAAATTGCAAATCATAAATCTAACAAGGGCTTAATATTCAGAGTACATAAAGAACTCCTACAATTCAACAACAAAAAGACAAACATCCAGTTATGATATAGGCAAATGACTTGAACGGACTTTTCTCCAAATGAGATAGTTAAAAGGCCAGTAAGCACATGAAAAGATGCTCAACATTTTTAGACTTGAGGAAGGCATAAAACCACATGAGATACTATTTCACACTTCTTAAAATGGCTATCAAAAAAACAATGGAAATAAGAAGTGTTGGTGAAGATGTGGAGTAAATAGCTTAGTGATTTCTCAAAAAGTTAAACACAGAATTAATATGTGACCCAGTAATTCCACTTCTAGGTGTGTGCTTCTAGGTATGTGCAAAACAATTGAGAACATGGATTCCAACGTTCAACACAACCTTATTCAGAACAGCCAGGAGGAAACAATAGATAAACAGATAAAAAAAATGAAATGGATATATTGTACAACATGGATGAATTCTGAAAATGTTAAATGAAAAAAGAAAGTCATAGAAGTCTCCTAGGGCTTCCTTAAAAAGTATCACTAAGCTGGTTGGCTTAGAACAACTCAAATTTATTATCTCACAGTTTTGGTGTCCAGAGCCTGAAATCAAGATGTCAACAGGGCTATGCTTTCTCTGAAGGCACTAGGGAAGGATCTATTCCAGGCCTGTCTCCTAGCTTCTGGTAGCCTCAGGTGTTCCTTGGCTTATAGTTGTTTATCTTCTCTCAGTCTTTTCACACCATCTTCCCTCTGTGAATATCTGTCTGTGTCCAAAATTTCTCTTTTATAAGGACAACAGTCATAATGGAGTAGGGCCCACCCTAGAATGACCTCATTTTAACTTGATTATTTCAGCAAAGTTCCTGTTTCCAGCTAAGGTCACATTCTGAGGTATTGGGGATTAGGACTTTAACATATCCTTTTCATATTTCCCTTACATGAAATATCTAGAACATACAAATTTACAGAGACAAAAAGTAGATTAGAGGTTATCTGAGTGTGTGTGTGTGTGTGTGTGTGTGTGTGTGTGTGTTGTGTTAATGGGGCGAGTTTTTTTTTTTTTTTTTTTTTTTTTTTTTTTGGTATTGGGGATTGAACCCAGGGGCACTTAACCACTGAGCCACATCCATAACCTTTTATTTATTTATTCTATTGCTTCTTTTTAGTTATACATGACAGAAGAATCCATTTTGATATAATCATACAAGCATGGAATATATATCATTCTAATCAGGACCCCAGTCTTGTGGATGTACACAATGGTGAGAGTCACTGTGTTGTATTTATGTATGGACACAGGAAAATTATGTCAGATCCATTCCACTGTCATTCCTTTTCCTGTCCCACCTCCCTTCCCTCCATTCCCTTTGGTCTAATTCACTGACCTTCTATTCTTCCCCTCCCCACTTATTGTGGGTTAGTTTCCACGTATAAGAGAAAACATTTGACCTTTTTTTTTGGGATTGGCTTACTTTGCTTAGCATGACACTCTTGGGATCTGTCCATTTACAGGAAAATGTTATAAAGTCATTCTTCTTAATGTCTGAGTAATACTCTGTTGTGTATATATACCATATTTTCTTTTTTTAAAAAAGTGATTCATACTTTTATGTTTTAAAATATTACCTTTATCACATCTTACATTCTTACGCATTCTAGGTTATCATTAAGCCTCAAATTTCTCACTAATGAAGTATTATAATAAGATTGAGAGATAATGCTTACAAATTTATAAGCCCCAGATCCTGGCTCCTAGTAAATACACAATATATGGTAACTATTACTATTATCCATAATTATTTCTATTGTTATATGATTTCTGGCTTTAGGAATCTTAATTGTTTTCCTTCTTTGGTTGCATATTTTTATAATATACTGTTGTTTAGTTCTAATGGTAATTAGCTCTATGCTTGGAAAAATGATGTTCAACCTTTTGTTTCAACTATAAAGTAAAAACTGAAATTTTTTAAGCCTTCCTCGTTCTAGATAAACAATTTAATATTTAAGAAAATTTGTTCTAATTAGTTATACATGACAGTAGAATGCATAAATGGAGTATAATTTCTCATTCTTCTGGTTGTACATGATATACAATCACACCAGTCATGTAGTCATATATGTAATAACAGGTAATAATGTCAGATTCATTCTACTCTCCTTCCTACTCCCATACCTCTCCCCTCCCTTTACTCCTCTCTACCTAATCCAAAGTACTTTTATTCTTCCCTAGCTGCCCACCGCCCCCATTACTGTGAATTAGCATCTGCATATCAGAGAAAACATTCAGCCTTTGGTTTTTTGGGTCTGGCTTATTTCATTCAGCATGATATTCTCCAGCTCCATTCATTTACCAACAAATGCAATACTTTCATTCTTCTTTAAGGCTAAGTAATATTCCATTGTGTATGTATACCACCTTTTCTTTATCCATTCATCTATTGAAGGGCACCTAGGTTGGTTCCATAGTTTAGCTATTGTGAGTAGAGCTGCTATGAATATTGATGTGACTGTGTCACTGTAGTATGCAAATTTTAATTCCTTGGGTTATAGACGTAGGAGTGTCATAGCTGGGTAGAATGGTGGTTGTATTCCAAGTTTTCTGAGGAATCTTCACACCACATATTTAAAGAATAAAGATTTTCTTTATTCATTCATCTGATGAAAGGCACCTAGATCAACCCTTTTTATTTTTAAATTTTGAGACAGGATCTTGCTAGGTTGCTTAGGACCTTGCTAAGTTGCTAAGGCTGGTTTTGAACTTGCAGTCCTCCTGCCTCAGCCTCAAACTATGGAATTGCAGATGTGTGCCACTGTGCCTGGCTAATGGGGAGATTTTGCTTAAGAATTCAGAACTTCTAGGTCCAACTTGCCATCATATCAGCTTAAGAATTGACTTCCTCAACAAGACTCCTAAAGTGCAAGAAATAAAATCAGGAATCAATAAATGGGATGATATCAAACTAAAAAGCTTCTTCACAGCAAAGGAAATAATCAAGAACATGAAGAGAGAGCCTAGAGAATGGGAGAAAATCTTTACCACATGCACCTCAGGTAGAGCATTAATCTCCAGGATATACAAAGAACTTAGAACACTTAACATCAAAAAATCCCCAAATAACCCAATCAATAAATGGGCAAAGGAACTGAACAGGCTCTTCACAGAGGAAGGATTTCCAATGGTCAACAAATACATGAAAAAAGGTTCAACATCTCTAGCAATTAAAGAAATGCAAATTAAAACTATGCTGAAATTCCATTTCACTCCAGTCAGAATGGCAATTATCAAAAATACAAGTAACAATAAGTTTGGTGAGGATGTGGGGGAAAAGGTACACTCATACATTGCTGTTGGGACTGCAAAGTGGTGCAACTGTTATGGAAGTAGTATGGAGATTCCTCAGAAAACTTGGAATGGAACCATCATTTGACTCAGTTATCCCACTCCTTGGTTTATACCCAAAGGACTTAAAATAAGCATACTACAGTGATACAGCCACATCAATGTTTATAGCAGCTCAATTCACAATAGCTAAACTATGGAACCAACCTAGGTGCCCCTTAACAGATGAATGGATAAAGAAACTGTGGTATGGATACACAATGGAATTTAACTTAGCCTTTTTTAGGAGAATGAAATTATGGCATTTGCCTGTAAATGGATGGAACTGGAGAATATCATGCTGAGTGAAATAAGCCAGTACCCAAAAACCAAAGCCAAATATTCTGTCTGATATGTGGATGCTAACACATATCAGAGAGAATAGGGAAGCATAGAAATTCATTTGATTAGATGAAGGGGAATGAAGGAAAAGGAGGGGGGATAGGATTAGGAAAGACAGTAGAAGGAATTGGACGTATGAATACACGACCAGTGAAAATCCACATCATGTACAACTACAAGAATGGGATCCTAATTAGAGTAAATTAGAGTATATGCATGTATAATATGTCAAAATGCACTCTACTCTCATGTATAGCTGAAAAGAATAAATAGGTGATGGTAACAGTTGCAGAACACTGTGAATGAGTTAATGACATAAAATTGTACAATTAAAGTGATTTAAATGACTTATATTTTATCACAATTTAAAAATGGATTAATTTCCATAGAATAGAGAAAGTGACCAGGAACTATCCTGCAGGGAGTACTGAACCCAGTAATTTCAAAGGGGAACACATATAAACTTTCAGGGAGTACCTAGATGTAAAAAGCAAAGCAAAGGTGGGATAAATTGAAACACCATCCTGAACACCATTATTCTAAATGAGGAGGCATATCTTGCAAAGTCCAGTGTTGGGACTAATGATATGTTAACTAACTCAGGCTGACTCCTTACTTCCTGGCGAGTGAGCAAGATCAAGGCCTCAAAGGCGGTTTCAATAGTTAATGAGGATGAATTGGACCACCGTCAGGGATTGGTTAACCATAGTTCCACGAACGTGATCAGCTCGTGCTTGCCATATAGTCTTATGGGACTCTTTCCTGCGTGACCACCCCATGCCTTGCTGACCTTTAAGCTGATTGGTTCCCGCCTAGCCCCCACCCTACATAAAAGCTGTGTGATTTCCTCAATAAACGAGTTCCTGCTATGACGGGTCTCCCTGACGCGTCTGATTGTCCTCCGCACGGAGGGCTGGTAGCGGGCGGTCAGTCAGCCTTACCTATCCCGTTCTGACCTTGTTGGGGAGTGTCCCCTTCCCTTGCCACTGGTCGAGAAGAGCAAGGGGGCTTAAGACCCCAACAGTCCAGGAGGAGACAAGGATATCCACTCTCACTCATTCTAGTCAATAGTGGCTATCAGAGCTACTCACCAGGTCACTACAAAATGAAAATTATATTATAGACATGGAATCAGAAATGAGTGAATAAAACTTCTGCTATTGCAGATGGTACACAAAACATTAAAGAATCTATAGACAAATTATTAGAAAGGAAGGAAGAATAGCAAGGGTCATTCTCAAGAAGTAGTGCAAGATGTAAGGGGCAAAATAGGGAGGAGATCCCAGTGGCTCAGGAGGCTGAGGCAGGAGAATCACAAGTTCAAAGCCAACCTCAGGAAAAGCGAGGCTCTAAGTAAATAGAATACAAAATAGGGCTGGGGATATGGCTTAGTGGTCGAGTGCCCCTGAGTTCAGTCCCTAGTACCAAAAAAAAAAAAAAAAAAAAAAAAAAAAAAAAGTGGGGAGGAGATATGCATTTAGGTATCAGAATTTATCATGAAGCAATAATCAGGAAAACAATTCCCCTTAATCACCCTGCCTCCCCACCTTAATCACCTTTGTCCCATTCATACTTATCCTTAGAGATGACTCCATATGATGGATCCTGCGATTCTCTACTTTCATCATCAAAAATTTGATACGTCCTCATCCTCTGTCTCCCTGGCTCCTTCTCTGATGTCTGACTGCTTCTCAACACTCACCTGTCAGTCACTGGTTTCATTCACAGAGAAACCTTTATTCCTGACCTCCACCCCACAACCCCAGTAACCTTCCCCAGCTCCATCCAGAATAGTGGTCACCACCATAGTGTTCGTCTTTGTGTTTCTTTTTTTTGATAGTTTTTCTCTAGTCGCATCATCGTCAGGAACTTCATTAGCACAGCTCCAAGGCCCACAACTGTTCCCCTTTCTGTTGGGTCAGCTGTGTATTTTTCCTAAGTCAGGCCATGGAGGTAGGATTAGTCAGCTCCTTATCGGCCCACTGTAGTGTTTGCATTGTCTCCTGCAACTTGGCTTGGTGTGCACTCGGGTGAGTTCCACTCTGTTGAGGTTCGCCCACTGAATTCATCCAAGTACACAACACATCTAGCAGGGACTGGGTACTGCACATGCTTTAGCTCCTTCAGACTGGCTAAGTGCTGAAGCATATTCATTACACCTGACGTGGAGATGACATTGTCATAGAAGACAAGGGAGTGGAGGTGGGCGCAGCAGCACAGGGCGGGCAGGAGGGCTCTGAGTTGGGCTTCCTTCAACTTGCAGTTTCTCAAATTCAGGTGTTGCAGGGTGTCTGATACCTCACCCAGCAGAACCTCTAGGGGTCCAGGAACCTCTTGGGACAGGTTATTGCTACACAGGACCAACACTTTGAGGCGGGTGGCATGAATGCTCTGGGATAAGTAGGTGATGTCATTTTCAGTAAGCCTACATCTGTCAATCACCAGGGTCTCCAAAGGTTTCTGCAGGCCACCTTGGACAGACAGATAAAGTTACTCCTTGGATATTGAGATGAACCCTAGATACATTTGAAAAGGGACAGAAATCTAGCTTAGAAAATTTGCATTTAAAGCAACTACATCAAAGGTGGGAGTTTTGATTTTGGCTTTGATTTTTCAGGTCGTTTGTACTGCTCAGGATCACAGAGTTTAGAGTGAAACAGTTTCCTGTTCCCAAAAGAACCACTCTCATATTTCAGAGAATGGTGTCAGTGGCACTGACCTCTCATAATCTCAGCTTCCTAATAAGCCATATAAGCACAGTCATCACTCTTTCTCCATAAAGTGTTGTAGGAAATATTGAAATTTATATACAGCCCACACATGGTGAGAACTAGGTTTATACATGGTGGAAGGATGAGAAGGTATTTTTCCTGCTTCTATTTAACCAATGACTGGGCTCCAAGAGAAATAATTCCCTATTCCAAGACATTCCATGGGGAAGTCTATGAGATATAAATGAGGAACAAACAAATCAGCTGTGCTTAGATGTTTTGGGAGCAATTAACTCCCCTCAACACTACCCTCACAATTTACTATCCCTATTTAGACTTCTCTATGTAAGCTCCAGGGAGCTGAGACCTGTCTGACTTTTAAAGATATATTTTAATTTTTAACTGACATATAGTAATTATGCATATTTATAGGCATAGTGTGGTATTTCAAAACATGTACACTGTGTTTACTGATCAGATCAGGGTGAATGGCATATTTAATCACCTTAGAAAAATACCATTTCTTTGTGAAAATCATACTATTTATTAAAATTTAATGAATTGCCATCAACCATAACTATCCTGCTGTGTTATAGAATGTTAGAGGTTATTCCTCCTATCTACTGCATCCTTGTACCCATTAACCCTTCTCTCTCCATCCCTCCCTCCTCCACACCTTAACCAGGCTATTTACCACTATTCTATTCTCTACTTCGTTGAGGCCAACTTTTTAGCTTCCACACATAGATGAGAACAGGCAACATTTGTGTTTTTGTGCATGACTTATTTAATTTGACTGTTTTTGAGTTTTATCTTCCATTCTTATCTTTTTTTAAAATTTATTTTTATTGTAAACAAATGGGATACATGTTGTTTCTGTTTGTACATGGAAAACAGCATACCATTTGTGTAATCTATTTACATAGGGTAATGATGTTTGATTCATTGTGTTATTTTTTCCTTCCCCCCACAATTCCCACCCCTCTATTCCCTCTATACAGTCCCTCCTTCCTCCATTCTTGCCCCCATTATGTGTCATCATCCGCTTATCAGCGAGATCATTTGTCCTTTGGATTTTTGAGATTGGCTTATCTCACTTAGCATGATATTCTCCAATTTCATCCATTTGCCTGCAAATGTCATAATTTTATTTTTCTTTATAGCTGAGTAATATTCCATTGTATATCTATACACCACAGTTTCTTTATCCATTCATCAATTGAAGGGCATATAGGATGGTTCCACAATCTGGCTATTGTGAATTGAGCAGCTATGAACATTGATGTGGCTGTATCTCTGTAGTATGCTGATTTTAAGTCCTTTGGGTATAGGCCGAGGAGTGGGATAGCTGTGTGAAATGGTAGGTCCATTCCAAGTTTTCTAAGGAATCTCCACACTGCTTTCCAGAGTGGCTGCACTAATTTGCAACCCCACCAGCAATGTATGAGTGTACCTTTTTCCTCACATCCTCTCCAACCCCTATTGTTGCTTGTATTCTTGATAATCGCCATTCTAATTGGGGTGAGATGGAATCTTAGTGTAGTTTTGATTTGCATTTCTCTTATTACTAAAGATGTTGAGCATTTTTTCATATGTTTGTTGATTGCTTTTAGATTTTCTTCTGTGAAGTGTCTGTTCATATCCTTAGCCCATTTGTTGATTGGGTTATTTGTATTCTTCGTGTAGAGTTTTTTGAGTTCTTTATATAATCTGGAAATTAGTGCTCTATCTGAAGTATGAGTGGCAAAGATATTCTCCCACTCTGTAGGCTCTCTCTTCGCATTGCTGATAGTTTCTTTTGCGGAGAGAAAACTATTTAGTTTGAATCTATCCCAGTTATTGATTCTTGCTTTTATTTCTTGCTATGGGAGTCCTGTTAAGGAAGTCTGATCCTAAGCCAACAAGGTGAAGATTTGAACCTACTTTTTCTTCTATAAGATGCAGGGTCTCTGGTCTGATTACAAGACCCTTGATCTGTCGTGTGGTATGTTCCTACTATCCCTATTTTTTCTAGTGTTTTGAGCATGAAGGGGTGGTGTATTTTGTCGAACGCTTTTTCTGCGTCTTTTGAAATAACCATATAATTCTTATCCTTAAGTCTATTGACATGATGGATTATGTTTATTGATTTATGAATGTTAAACTATCCTTGCATTCCAGGGATGAACCCCACTTGATCGTGGTGCACGATTTTCTTAATATGTTTTTGGATATGGTTTGCCAATATTTTGTTAAGGATCTTTGCGTCTATATTCATCAAGGATATTGGTCTAAAATTTTCTTTCCTTGATGTGTCTTTGCCTGGTTTGGGTATGAGGGTGATATTAGCTTCATAGAATGAGTTTGGTAGGGTACCCTCCTTTTCTATTTCCTGGAATACTTTGAGAAGTATTGGAATGAGTTCTTCTTTGAAGGTCTTGTAGAACTTGGCTGAGAATCTGTCTGGTCCTGGGCTTTTCTTGGATGGTAGGTTTCTAATGGCTTCTATTTCATTGCTTGATATTGATCTGTTTAAACTGTGTATGTCCTCCTGGTTCAGTTTGGGAGGAGCATATGTCTCTAGAAATTTGACAATGTCTTCGGTAGTTTCTATTTTGTTGGAATACAGATTTTCAAAGTAGCTTCTCATTATGCTCTGTATCTCAGTTGTGTCTGTAATGATATTTCCTTTTTCATCACGAATTTTAGTGATCTGAGTTTTCTCTCTCCTTCTCTTTGTTAGTGTGGTTAAGGGTTTGTCTATTTTGTTTACTTTTTCAGAGAACCAACTTTTTGTGTTGTCAACTTTTTGAATTGTTTCTTTTGTTTCAATTTCATTGATTTCAGCTCTGATTTTAATTATTTCCTGCTTTCTACTAATTTTGCTGTTATTTTGTCTTCTTTTTCTAGGGCTTTGAGCTGTAATGTTAGGTCATTTAGTTGTTGGCTTTTCATTCTTTTCTGGAATGTCCTCCATGCAATGAATTTTCCTCTTAGTACCGCTTTCATAGTGTCCCAGAGATTTTGATATGTTATATCGTCATTCTCATTGACCTCTAAGAATTTTTTAATCTCCTCCCTGATGTTTTCTGTTATCCATGTTTCATTCAATAGCATATTCTTTAGTCTCCAGGTGTTAGAGTAATTTCTGTTTTTTATTGTGTCATTGATTTCTATTCTCCGTCCATTATGATCTGATAGAACACAAGGCAGTATCTATATATTTTTTGCATTTCCTAAGGGTTGCTTTGTGGCTTGACGTATGGTCTATTTTGGAGAAGGTTCCATGTGCTGCTGAGAAGAAGTGAATCCACTCGAGATGGATGCAATATTCTATATATGTCTATTAAGTCTAGGTTATTGATTGTGTTATTGAGTTCAATGGTTTCTTTCGTTGGTTTTTGTTTGGAAGATCTATCTAAGTGGGGACATTGGTGCATTAAAGTCACCCAGAATTATTGTGTTGTGGTCTATGTGATTCTTGAAATTGAGAAGGATTTGTTTGATGTACAGGGATGCACCATTGTTTGGGGCATAAATGTTTACTATCATTATGTCTTCCTGATTTACGGTTCCCTTAAGCAGTATGAAATGTCCTTCTTTATCCCTTCTGACTAACTTTGGCTTGAAGTCCACTTTATCTGATATAAGGATGGAAACCCCTGCTTTTTTATGGTGTCCATGTGCATGGTAGTTTTTTTCCCATCCTTTCACCTTTAGTCTGTGGATGTCTTTTTCTATGAGATGAGTCTCTTGCAGGCAGCATATTGTTGGGTCTTTCTTTTTAATCCATTCTGCCAGTCTATGTCTTTTGATTGAGGAGTTTAGGCCATTAACGTTCAGGGTTATTATTGAGATATGATTTGTATTCCCAGTCATTTGGCTTCTTTTTGGTTTTTAAGTTGGCTTGGTTTCTCCTTTGAGTAGTTTTTCTCTAAGGTAGTTCCTCCCTTTGCTGACCTCCATTGTTGTTTTTCATTTCCTCCTCATGGAATATTTTGTTGAGAACATTCTGTAGTGCAGGCTTTCTATTTGTAAATTCTTTTAACTTTTGTTTATCATGGAAGGATTTTATTTCATGTTCAAATCTGAAGGTTAGTTTTGCTGGGTATAGGATTCTTGGTTGGCAACCATGTTCTTTCAGAGTTTGAAATACGTTGTTCCAGGCCCTTCTAGCTTTTAGAGTCTGGGTTGAGAAGTCAGCTGCTATCCGTATTGGTCTCCCCCTATATGTAATCTGATGCTTTTCTCTCATGGCCTTCAAAATCCTATCTTTATTTTGAATGTTAGGCATTTTCATTATAATGTGCCTTGGTGTGGATCTGTTGTGATTTTGTGCATTTGGTATTGTATAAGCCTCTTGTATTTGATTTTCCATTTCATTCTTCAAGTTTGGGAAATTTTCTGATATTTCATTGAATAGGTTGTTCATTCCTTTGGTTTGTATCTCTGTGCCTTCCTCAATCCCAATAATTCTTAATTTTGGTCTTTTCATGATGTCCCATAGTTCTTGGAGATTCTGTTCATGATTTCTTACCATTTTCTCTGTTTGGGCAACTTTATTTTCCAGATTAAATATTTTGTCTTCATTGTCTTAGGTTCTGTCTTCCAAGTGGTCTAATCTGTTGGTGATGCTTTCCATTGAGTTTTTTATTTGGTTTATTGTTTCCTTCATTTCAAGGATTTCTGTTTGGTTTTTCTTCTTTTTTTTTTGAGAATCTCTATGTCTTTGTTGAAATGATCTTTTGCTTCCTGCAGGTGCTCTTTCAGCTTATTGGTATTATCATTCGTTGCCTGCATTTGCTCTCTTATCTCATCCTTTGCTTCGCAAATCATCTTAATCATGTATAATCTGAAGTCCTTTTCTGACATTTCTTCTAACATACTGTCATTGAATTCTATTAATATAGAATCTAGATGTGTTTGGATCATTTTCTTCCCTTGTTTTTTCATGTTGTTCATGTATCTTCCCCTCTAGCAGTGTAGATCTGGGGTATATTGCCGATTTCCCCCTAAAGGCTTATAGTGGCCTTATAGGTTTCCAAAATCTTTTCTTTAAGGGGAGTTTAATATTAGCAGTGCCCAATTCAGACACTATGCAATCCTGGACCAAATAGCCCCTATGGGGACAATAACAAAATTGTCATAATAAACAGAATGATTTCAAATATTATCTTCAGTAAAACAAACAGATTTGCAATAATGTCTGCAGGTTCTAATGGAGGACAAAGCGGATGCAGAGGGATGTAGGATGTGGCTGTTAATGGGATAAGAAAAGAATATACAGAAGTTCTATATAATAGGGTGAGAGTGTAATCAAAAGAAATTGGATGTTAGCATGCAAAAAGGGAGAAAGAGACTGAAGGAACAGGTAAACAAAAGGAAAAGAAAGTAAAGAAATAAAAACTTAAAATTTTTTCAATAAGGAGCAAAAAGAAAATCTCCTGTATAACAGTCATGTAGTAATGAAACCTCCCAGTGTTCAGTAGCCTGATGCATGAGAGATACCTGACAATGAGCTTCAAGTCCCCAGCAGGCGTCTCAGGATGGGATTTGCCCCACCTAAAGATCGGAGCTACGGCTTCCAGAATTATCCAAGATGGCCGCTCTGGCTTCGAAATGTGTTGGCAAATGGGGAGCTGCAGCTCGGGGTGTGGACGTGATCGGCTGGAGGTCCTGGAGGTTGGGTGCATTTGGTCAGGCAGGGGTCCTGGAGGTTGGGCATGTTTGGTATGGTTGTGGGATCCTGGAGGCCGGGTGCAATCAGTTGATCGGGGGTCCTGGTGATAGGGCACAGTCAGTTGGTCTGGGGGTCCTGGTGGCAGGGAGCAGTCAGTGGATGTGAGGGCCCTCGAGGCAGGGATTGATTGGTCGGGCTGAGGGATCCTGGAGATGGGGCTCAGTCAGTCTGGCCAGGGGTCCTACGGGGTCTGACTGTTGTCTCAAAATGGCAGCAGCCCCGTGTAATCAAACCTGCAGGTACTGTAACAGTGAACTTCCAGGCAACAGCAGGCAGCTGGTGCTCCACTGTCGGTCGGCTGACTGTTATCGGTCTCTTGGGAGGTCAACCTCGTGCGTTGTTTGATGGATAGGTGTAAGGCAGGCGATGGACAGGTGAGAGGCAGGCAAATGGCGGATGATAGCTGCCTGACAGTGAGCAATCTGCACTCAAAAAATGCATCGATATGCTGGCAGACTGCAGGTGGTCACAGCAGACAAATGGGTAAACAGCAGGGATCGATAAGCAGCAAAAACTACCACACCAAGAAACAGATATCCTCTGCTTGAAACTGGAGTTACAGAGTGACAAGGAACACAGCCTTCCTCTAGTTCACCATCTTGTATCTCCCCCCATTCTTATCTTTATGTTTGATCAGGACTAAGTGCATGAATGAATGCATGGATGAAGTGCCCATTTCAAACAAGTAATTTTTTCTTCTGTAAGAGTCACCAGCCGCTGTCTGGCCCAGGACACCAACCTCTAATTCTGTGCCCATTATTGACTCTGTAGGGATTTAGGGAGGGGAAATTCAGGCTTTTCTGGGCTCTGATTGCAGGAGTGTTCAGGGATCTTGGCCTTATTTCTGCAGTGGGATTTAATGTACACTCACCTGAGCATCTTATGTAGCTGGTCTGAGAGACAGTCAAAGATAAGGTGTAGCTTTTGAAAGTTACTCAGGGTACTCCGCAGGGAGAAACAATCAGCAGGGAAGTTCCAGGGATGTCACTCATGATGAGGTTGCCCAGATTGCACATGTGTCCTACCTGGGTGAAAACTGGATCAGGTCTAACAGGAAGCAGAATCTCAGTCAGGTGGAAGGAACCAAATAAAGCACCTAGGAAAAGATCTGTGTGTATTTCCACAGGTCCAGGTATGGCTGAGGCTGTTCTCTGGATTTGGGTATGAGTTGGTCTGCTTCTGGCTCTTCCAGCATGTGTGTGATGACAAAGGGTGCTGGAGAGATCTCAGAGCATTCCTACCAGTTGGAGTGCTCAAGGTCATGGGTAAAATCCAGCACCTTTAGCTTTGATTTCCTGTGGGAAATGAGGAACAGATCTGAGAGATGATTTGCAAGACAGTGTTGGAATGAGACCTGCAGTAGCAAACTCTAGGAGAAAGTCTCCCTGCCAGCTAGCACCCTTGCTCATCTGTCTACCAAGCCTTCTAAAAGGCACTACTCCATCCTCATTTATCCCTTAGAAGCTCCTCAGTCTTCATTCCTGGGATATCACCCAGGAGCTTCAACTGTTCTCTCAGTCACCTCAGCAGCATGGTCAGCTTTGAACTACACCAGGTTCTTTCTTTTCTGAGGAACTCTGAGCATTGATCTCAAGGTCTTCCAACGATTGATGCTGTGCCACCAGCACACTCTGGAACATCTTTTGAACACATATCCCTGAATCCAGCTCCTTCCTCCTTAGTTTGATGATCTCAGCACCCCTCTATAAGTACCTTGGGCAAGCAGTGTTGGGAGAAACAAATTTAAGTCCCTCTAGCACAGCTTCCAACAGGTCTTGTATTATTGACTGATCCCTTAGTGAGCCCAGATGGAGGCAGTGGAAGGGCCAAGATTGTACCATTGCTGTCACAGTCTTTGTGTAGCCCGATGGAAGGCTGCCACTGACAGTGTTGGGAAGAGACCCTCGGGAAGCTCTCCTAGGGCATGCACAGTTGAGTCTTCATCACTCAGCAGGCTTTGTGCTGCAAGAGCCAAGAGACTGAAAGGGTCTTTGCTTATCTCCAATAACCTGGTGCAAGGCAAGGGAAAATCCTGAACAGATTTCACAGTACTTGGTCTCCCTATTTTGGGCCAGTACAACCCAGGCCTCAAACACTCAATGGTTGCCCTCCATCCCTTATCCTTCCATCCTGCAATTTCTGGCATAAATCTCCAATTTTTTCTCAGCCCATCTCAGCCCAGTATTGTCACTAGCCCTGATGTCAGCTAAGTAATAAATAATCAGCATTTTATCTCTGTCCCTCATTGGGTTTCAAAAAATATGAATTATTCCAAACTCCATTTCTTGACCTTTTCCCCAAGATCACTCTCACTTCTAAAATGATTTTTAAGAAAAACATCTGAATAACCAATCACTCACCCTGGTAATGTTAAGAGTTTATGTATTAAGTTTGTCCTTGACTTCTCTGGCAAGCAGTGTTTCTAAAATAGTTAATGACAGCTATTGTTAATATGCATTAAGATCTCCCCTCCCTCCCATTGTGTGAGAGTGTCTCCTCACCCTCGGCCCACCAGGCTTCATTGCAATTCAGAGATGAGAACATAATTAAAAAATCAATAAGATATAAAACTGTCTTATGGGACTAATCAATTTTTGACATAAGTCAGAAAGAGACAAGAGGGGAAAATATAGTAAATTTTATGTGTAAAGTCCTTAGTAAAGTATTATCAGGGGGAACATAACAATGTCTTATAAACATTTTTTTAAAAAAAAGCCCAGAACTGGGATGTAGCTCAGTGGTAGGCGTTGCCTAGCATGTGAGGCCCTGGTTTTGATTCACAGTACCACAAAATGAACAAAAGAAAAAGTCATGTCACAAAGCATTTCTTCCAGGAATGAAGGGAGAGTGATATATTAGGAAACTTGCCAATGAATTCCAAATTATACCTGGATGACTGAACACCAATGCTTTGAGTGGCTACTAGAAAACAAAAAATAAAGGAAGTCAAAGAGAATGAATTAGACTTCTTTCCCCACCTAGAAAAAACATTTTAGAATCTGAAAAAAGAGTAGAGGAATTGCTACACAGACACAAAAAGCCTATAGGGACTGGTAAAGCCAGTAAGAAGCCGGCCACAGAACTTAGGAAGCGCTCAGGAATGAGTCTGATGGTTAAGGCCCTGGGCAGGCACCAGAGCCGATGCCCTGGAGCACTGGTGGAACCTCTGTGAACACACACAACTGGGCCCAACCTTCCTCTAATTCCCACCCTGACTCTGCTTTGTTGCCCCACGGAGCAGCCCTCAGCCCACAGCAATTTGCTCTTCTGTGAGGAAAAGGAGGGGGAGAAGGAGAATGGGGTTCCCTGGGGGGGGGCAGGTTTTGTAAATGATCATTTTAACAATTAAAATACTAGATTTGACCTGACTGAACTTTCTCCACAGGAGAATGTTCCACACACATGTGACTGAGAAGGGTCGCAGGTCTGAAGGGTAACCCAGGGATCAAGTGTGGCCAGAGAGGGAAGCCCAGGCCTGATCACAACCCACCAATTGTTCTGAAGGCAGAGCTCCTCTGCAGCAGCTGGAATCCTTGCTGCAGAGGTGGCTGTGATGTTTGAATCTGTCTCTGTGCTTCTGTTAAAGTGTCCCATTTTTCTTTTTTTTTAAAATATATATATATATATATATATATATATATATTTTTAGTTGTCAATGAACCTTCATTTTACTTATTTATATGTGGTGCTGAGAATTGAACCCAGTGCCTCACATGTGCTAGGCAAGCACTCTACAGCTGAGTTACAACCCAGCCCTAAAGTGTCCCGTTTTTCTAAAGGAGCAGCCCGTGGGAAGCCATGGGACTTCTACAGAGGTAATATTCAGTGATTGTGGGCAACTGATAGTCACCGTGAATATGCCCTGGAGCCTCAGGGCCAGCTCTGCTTTTGCAAGCAGTTTCATATCCTTCTCATTTAACCAGACTGTTCATGAGCAATGTGTAATTTTATCCACTTCTCTGTGGGGGCAGAGTGGATGTTCCTTGGGACATGGCACAGAGAAATCTCATTATGTTTCTTCATGCGACAATTTCCCCTCCTCTCCTCAAGCCTGTCTGGCTGAGGGGGTGTCAGTTGCCTTCTTTGCCTGGACAGTCTTCTTCCCACCAAACACACCTGCATTTGCACTTCTCAATGCCTCTCTGCTCAGTCCCTGAAGGTCCTCTTTGATCCCCTCCCTCTAGTTCAGGTGGGAAGTAGGCCATATTTTAATTGTCACCCTGATTTTCTCAGGGTTTTCTACTAACTATTACAGTTTTTTATCCTCACTAGGATTTTCAGCCCAAGCCCTAGGTCTTTATCTAGCAGGATATAGACAGAACTGGGGCCTCTTATTCTTGCAAGTAACCACAATTTCAGTTACTAATTTTACCTTGTCCTTTAAAGCCAGGGTTGCTTATTGCTGCCTATTCTTGGCCTAGCTCAGCCTAATTGTCTAGTAAGACTAAACATATACCATCTCTTTTTGGAGGTTTATGATTTGACTATGTCTGCTGGAGCCTCAATGCCAAAACTAAGGTGGAAATGTAGCAGAACAAAATGGGCTTGTCTCTTGGGTGTGGAGACAAAGCCAATAAGCACACCAGGAGATAAAAGAGTGATGTAAGCTTTTTTACTTGCAGCAAGTAAGGAGAGCACTAAATATAACTCCTAAAGAAGTATCTCTCTGAAAAGAGGAAGCAAAGATTATAAAGAGTAAACTTCATGCTATGTCATCTAGAAGAGTGACTCAGATTGACTCAGCAATTTTGGCTGCTTTCTTGTGGGTTTTATGGGAAGGCCTTATTTGAAAGAAGCAACAACAACAAAACAACATAAAGGGATTTCAACAGTCATTTTAAAGGGCAGCAGTTAATCCCTCCATAAGCAAAGGAACTTGACTCTAAAAGTTCCTACCTAGTATCTAACAGAAGGAGGTCTGCTCTGTTTCTGAAACCCATCATTAGAATCCCAAGATTTTGACTTCAGGGACTCAGGTACAAGACTTGGAACAAGAGAATACGCATTTGAGGTAGACTTATGGGGATCAGTCACCCTAGAATTTGGGTTTATTCACTTATTCAATAAATAATTATTTGACTCCTCTGATGGTCCAGCTATTGTTTGAGGTTTTGAGAATCTGTGGTAGGGACTTTCTCAGAACAAAGAAGAAAATAACATGGCACCCTCAGTATCAATGTGCACATTCTACAATTCTGCTATAACACTGTTGTCACTCTGTAGTATAGAAATAGAATGCCCAATCAGAATGTGTATTACCTTATGTGGGAGACAAAGAGCTGGCAAATGAAAGACAAACTAGCAAGGGGTATAAAAGGCAAACCTGCTGCCTTTGGTGCTCAGCCTTTGGATACCAATCCACTGGGCCAGTGCTGGCACTAATAAATGCTGCTTCCTGCTGAATGCCCTAATGCCCTGTCTCTCTGTGCAAGAATCCACCAACAAACCTAGAATTGAATAAAGTAGAGTATCTGTCCCCAGAGGAGCTGGAACATGGCCTTCTGGAGCATGGCTTTTTGGCCTGCTGGAGCACTGACTTCTCCTGGAAGTAGGATATGAGATGGAGTTCAGTGTGTAGACATTTATTAGGGGGTTTCCTTGGGACTGGTACCTGTGGAGTGTGAGAAACACACTCACCTGCCCAAACTCAAAGAATGGACTTGAGACATGAGGTGCAGGGGAAGTGATTTTTTTTTTAAATTTATTTGTTCTGTTTAGATATATATGACAGTAGAGTTTATTTTGACATATTATGCATACATGGAGTATAACTTATTCTAATTGGGATCACATTCTTATGGCTGTACATAATGTGGAATTTCACTGGTCATGTATTCATATATGAACACAGAAAAGTTATGTCTGATTCATTCTATTGTCTTTCCTATTTCCATCCTCCCTCCCTTCCCTTCAGTTCCCTTTCTCTAATCAAATGAATTTCTATTCTTCCCTCCCCACTTACTGTGTATTAACATCCACATATCGGAGAGAACATTCAGTCCTTGGTTTATTTAGGACAGCTTATTTCACTTAGCATGATATTCTCCAGTTCCATCAATTTACCAGCAAATGCCATATTTCATTCTTCTTTATGCCTAAGTAATATTCTGTGGTGAATGTATACAACATTTTATCCATTCATCTGTTGAAGGGCACGTAGGTTGATTCTATAGCTTATCTATTATGAACTGAGCTGCTATAAACACTGATGTGGCTGTGCCATTGTAGTATGTTGATTTTCAGTTCTTTGGGTATATACCAAGGAGTGGGATAATTGGTCAATTGGTGGTTCCATTCCAAGTTTTCTGAGGAATCTGCTTACTGCTTTCCAGAGCGGTTGCACCAATTTACAGTCCCACCAGCAATGTGTGAGTGTACCCCTTTCCCCATATCATCACCAACATTTATTGTTATTTATATTCTTGATAATTGCCATTCTGACTGGAGTGAGATGGAATTTCAGTGTAGTTTTAATTTGCATTTTTTTCTCTAATTGCTAGAGATATTGAACATTTTTTCATATATTTGTTGACCATTTGAAATCCTTCTTCTGTGAAGTGCCTATTCCATTTCTTTGCCCATTTATTAATTGGGTTATTTAGTTTTGGGGGGGGATTTGGTGTTAAATTTTTTTGAATTCTTTGTATATCCTTGAAGATTAATGCTCTGTTAAGTGCAGGTGGCAAGGATTTTCTCCTATTCAGTAGGCCCTCTCTTCATGTTCTTGATTGTTTCCTTTGCTGTGAAGAAGCTTTTTAATTTGATACCATCCCATTTATTGATGTTCTATTTTACTTATTGTACCATAGGAGTCTTGTTAAGGAAGTTGGTTCCCAAGTCAACATAATGGAGAGTTGGGCCTGCATTTTCTTCTAGTGGCACAGGGTATGTAGCTAATGCCTACATCTTTGATTCACTTTGAGTTTTGTGCAGGCTGAGAGATAGGAGTTATATTTCATTCTACTACATATGGATTTCCAGTTTTCCCAGCACCATTTGTTGAAAAGGCTATCTTCTTTCCAATATGTTTTTGGTGCCCTTGTCTAGTTAGTATGAGATAACTGTATTTATGTGGGTTTGTTTCTGTATCTTCTGATCTGTTCTATTGGTCTGTTTTTGTGCCAGTATAATGCCTTTTTAAAAAAAAATTTTTTTAGTTGTAGATGGATACAATATCTTTATTTTTTATGTGGTACCAAGAATTGAACCCTGTGTCTCACACTTGCTAGGCAAACACTGTACCACTGAGCCACAACCCCAGCCCTGACCATGCCATTTTTGTTTCTATAGCTGTAGTATAATTTAAGGTCTGGTATTGTGATGCCTCTTGGGAAGCAAGAATTTAATGACAGTCTTGCAAGATCAGGTGTCTGGTGGTCAGGCACACCCAGAGCAGTTACAATAAGTATTTTATCCCCTAGTGCACCAGGTCCCTCCCCATGTTCCTCACCAGCTGAATAACATGGGGTGTACAATCTTTCTAACCATTGTCTTTGTTTTCTTGTTAACTATTTCTTTTGTTCTCTTATTTTCTTTGTTCTCTCGTTACTATTAACAGAGATATTTTTATCTCTGTCTGGCCAACCCCTTCTCCCACCTCCTGTTTCTCAAGGGGCTATTCAGGTGTATGGATTTTGACTCTATTACATTCACAGGCTATTGTGCCATTGTGTGAGCTAACTGTGGGTAACCACTCTGCTCTATTTTCCCTCTGGCTGTTTTTCTTACATCCTCAGTAATTTTGCATTTAAAACTAAATACTGTATTCTGAAAGTGGACCACTGGACAAATCTCCCCTTTTTATTTTTATGCCTTTTGGTCTCATTTTCATTTTTGTTCTTGTACCCTCTGGTCCTCAAGCTCTTTAAGATCTGCTGGTTTTCCTCCTCACAGGAAAGTGAATATAGTTTAATCTCCAATAACACTTATTCTGTTGATAAGTCATGGAAATTTGTCTATTAATAGCTGCTCCAATTAATCTCTGCGCTAATTCAATTACACAAGAAATAATGCAACATCTTACTGCTGCAAGGACCCCAGCCACAATTATGAGGAATGTAATTAGTGAAGCTACTTTGCCCTTTAATTTTTCCAAATCATCCCTCTAGTCAATCTGTAAAACTTAACAAGCATCAATCTTTACAGTCTGGAAGAAGTAGTTTTAGTCACATTGATTACCAGTTTGGATAACAGGAATTTCCCTTTCAATATCCCCTTTGATTTTCTATCATTTGTATTGCCATCCATTCTAGCCATATTAACTTTTTAAGGTGGAAACTGCCCATGGTCAGAGGTTTTACATTTTTCTCAGAGTTCCTCAGGTGACATGTACTTTTCACTCATATTTTTCCCACTCATTTTGGAGTCTCTTTCACCAGTCTTTTGACTTGAGTATAATGAATCTACCCTTTTTTAGCAGTTGGCATAGTCATCTTGGTGGTCAGAAGCACCTGGTAAGGTCCTTTCCAGATTGGTTGGAGCATCTCTTCTTTCCAGGTCTTGATTAAAATCAACCTGCCAGGATGGAAGTGATGAACTATGAATCCACAGGAGGAGTCTGAGCAAAGAGTCCCTTTAACCTGAGGGATGTTGAAGGGGACACTATAGCCAGTATATATTCTCTTTAAAATTTGTCTTCAGTCTCCATGGTAGGGAATACTGAAGTTTTTCTCAAGTGAGGGAGCCCATACAGCAGCTCATAATAAATATCAGAGCTAGATAATTATACTATTGAAAACAAACAAACAAACAAAAAAACAAAACCCAGAAATGCAGATCAAGTCTGCCTATGTAGGAGATTAGGAGGATTTGCAGGCCTCAAATTGACTCAACAAAGCTGTGACCTGACAGAGCTTTTTATATTATTTATCAGGCAGTTCTGTGTATAAAACCCCTTCCTTTATGATCTCCCAGTTTTACTTTTGGGAGGAATGACACAAATGTACATCTCAAGTTACATTAAAATAACCATTGTCGATTTTTGAGACAACAGCCAGGCCCCGTAGGACCCCTGGCCGGACTGACTGATCCCCATCTCCAGGATCCCACAGCCCGACCGACCACTCCCTGCCTCTGGGGCCCTCACATCAACTGACTGCTCCCTGCTGCCAGGACCCCCAGACCAACTAACTGAGCCCTATCACCGGGAACCCAGACCGACTGATTGCACCCGGCCTCCAGGATCCCACAACTACACCAAACACACTGGACCTCCAGGACTCCTGCCGGACCAACTGCATCCCGCCTCCAGGACCTCCAGCTGACCACGTCCACCCCTGAGCTGCAACTCCCCATTTGCCAACACATTTCGAAGCCAGAGCGGCCATCTTGGATAATCCTGGAAGCCGTAGCTCCGATCTTCCGGTGGGGCAAATCCCATCCTGAGACGCCTGCTGGAGGCTTGAAGCTCATTGTCAGTGCTGCGGGTTGAACCCAGGGTCCTTCATGTGACAGACAAACACTTAACCACTGAGCCACAAACCCAATCCTCAATTTAATAACTTAAAAAGTTCTATTTAATACTTGAATTACTCTCTATTGTTCATTGACATGCTTTGCTTATGTCTGAAGAACACAAACTATTAAAAAGCTAAATAACTCTGAAATACCTTTTCCAACAACTACTACTGAATCTTCTGATAAGGAAGAGGTAGCAGATGGCCAAATCACACCATGGCTGAGATAAAATTAGGCTGAGAAGAAATGATAGGATGGACTACTGCCTAAACATAGAGGTTTCAAGATGGCGGCCTAGAGGGTGGCTGCATTTCATGTTGCTCCAGGACTCAGGATTCAAAAGAGGAGATATTGAGACACTTGGGACCAACTCAAAGCAGCCGGGTGACTCTCACCCGTTGGGAAGGCGTCCCGGATGGGACGGTGGTCCCGGAATGCAGGGAACTTTGTGAAGTAGAGCTGCTGGCGAGACGCCCCTCCCCCCCTGGAGCAGTGAACGCGGAAAACTGGGAGCGCCGTAAAGGAGGCCGCTTGGCACAGCACTGGGACTCAGAGCAACCACTGGGGCTCCGGCAGCTGCCCAGGGGAGGAGTGGCAAGGAGAGCTGTGTGGACTCAGGACACCGGGGCCTGCCCTGAGGAGGAGGAGGAGGAGGAATGTGGCTGCTTGGATTCGCAGTGACTGCACCAGAGCTACAGGTGGTTGCCAGAGGAGAAGCCGCGTGGCGAGCAGTTTGGACTCAGAACGACTGCTTCTGAACACCAGCGCCTGCACTGAGGAAGACAAGGAAGAGGAGCGTGGCCGCTTGGATTCAGAGTGACTACACCAGAGCTACAGGCGGTTGCCAGAAGAGGGGCTGCGTGGCGAGCTGTTTGGACTCAGACCACTTCTGAACCCCGGGGCCTGCCCGGAGGAGTAGGAGGAGGAGGAGGAGGAGGAGGAGGAGGAGCGCGGCGGGTCGTGTGGACTCGCAGTGACTGCATTAGTGCTCCAGGCGGCTGCTCAGAGGAGAAGGCGAGTGGTGAGTTGTTTGGACTTAAAGTGACAGCTCCTGAACACAGAGGGGCTGCCTGGAGGAGAAGCGTGGTGGGTTGCTTGGTCTTGAGTGGCCGCACCAGAGCTCCGGGCGGTTGCCCAGAGGACGCGTGCAGCGGGTCACGTGGATTCAGAGCCACTCAGAGCGACTGCTCCTGAACACCCGGGGGGTTATCTGGAGAAGGAGGAGGAACGGGGAGGGTCACTTCGACTCGGAGTGATTGATTGCCCAGGGCTACGGGTGGTTGGTGGGAGGAGGAGGCACGCAGTGAGTTTCTTGGACTCCTAGTGACTGCACCGGAATACTGGGCGGCTGTCTGGAGGAAGAGGCGTGTGGCGGATCTCTGGGACTCAGAGCGATTGTACGGGGCCCCAGGTGGCTGCTCAGAGGAGGGGCCGCATAGCCAGGTGATTAGGTGCAGAGCAGGGTCCCAGGATCTAGGAGGCTTCTTGGTGGAAGAGCCACACAGAGACAGGCTTAGGGCGGAGCGAAGGTTCCACGCCTGCGGGCAGCTCTGAGGAGGGGCAGCCTAAGGAGATTCATCTGCGAAGGGTGAGGCTCCCAGGCCCAGGAGGTAGGGCCGGGCCCCTGGGAACTTTGCAGAGGAAGGCAGCCCAGCCCAGGCGGTAGCTGTAAATTGAGGGGAACCTCTAGGAGGGAACTGACCAGCGACACCTCCCCACCGGGTGAGTCTTCCCTGCCGGGTGAGGTTTCCCCACAAGGACGGTAAAACCAGAGACTCAGGCCCAAACAGGCCTTGCCTCAGCCCGCAGCCTAGGTCCCCTTTGGATGACCATTGGTCAACAAGTGGAGGCAACTCTGCCCACTAGCAGGGATTATACCCCACCTGAAGGCCACCACTCCTAGAGAGGCAGCTTCCTTGTGGAGCACCGCATTATCAACTTCCTCCAAGACTTCAGCCTACTGAAGGCTAAGGGGGGATATATATAGAAATCTTCAGGGACATTGTAAGTCAATAGAGGAAATCTGCAATATCTCAGCGGTCCACTGATTCCTGAACAATATGAGAAAACAAGGAAAGAAAATGCTGCAAACAAATCTAGATGTTACATCAATAAAACCCAATGACAGCATGGCAGAAGAAATGACAGAAAAGGAGTTCAGAATGTACATAATTAAAATGATCAGAGAAGCAAACGATGAGATGAAAGAGCAAATGCATGCACTGAATGATGAGATGAAAGAGCAAATGCAAGCATTGAATGATCGCACCAATCGACAATTAAAAGAGCAAATACAGGAAGCAAAAGATCATTTCAATAAAGAGTTAGAGATATTGAAAAAAAACCAAACAGAAATCCTTGACATGAAGGAAACAATTAACCAAATTAAGAACTCTATAGAAAGCATATCCAATAGGATAGAACACCTGGAAGACAGAACCTCAGACATTGAAGACAAAATATTTAACCTTGAAAACAAAGTTGAACAAACAGAGAAGATGGTAAGAAATCATGAACAGAATCTACAAGAACTATGGGATGTCATGAAAAGACCAAATTGAAGAATTATTGGGATTGAGGAAGGCCTAGAGAAACAAGCCAAAGGAATGAACAATTTATTCAATGAAATAATATCAGAAAATTTCCCAAATCTGAAGAATGAAATGGAAAATCAAGTTCAAGAGGCTTATAGGACTCCAAATACACAAAATTACAACAGACCCACACCAAGGCACATTATAATGAAAATACCTAACATACAAAATAAAGACAGAATTTTAAAGGCTGTGAGAGAAAAGAACCAAATTACATTCAGGGGGAAACCAATACGGATATCAGCAGATTTTTCAATCCAGACCCTAAAAGCTAGAAGGGCCTGGAACAACATTTTTCAAGCCCTGAAAGAAAATGGATGCCAACCAAGAATCTTATACCCAGCAAACCTTACCTTCAAATTTGACGATGAAATAAAATCCTTCCATGATAAACAAAAGCTAAAAGAATTTACAAAAAGAAAGCTAGCATTACAGAACATTCTCAGCAAAATATTCCATGAGGAAGAGATGAAAAACAAAGAAGCAAATCAGCAAAGGGAGGAATTATCCTAAAGGAATTGTCAAATAAAGGAGGAAACAAGTTGTGTCAAACAAATAAATAAATAAAATTTTAAAAATGAACCAAATGACCAGGAAACCAAATCATATCTCTATAATAACCCTGAATGTTAATGGCCTGAATTCATCAATCAAAAGACATAGATTGGCAGATTGGATTAAAAAGAAAGATCCAACAAT
Organism: Sciurus vulgaris; assembly: GCF_902686455.1. Lineage (NCBI taxonomy): Eukaryota > Metazoa > Chordata > Mammalia > Rodentia > Sciuridae > Sciurus > Sciurus vulgaris. The sequence continues at coordinate 123,018,223 of NC_136468.1, read as the reverse complement.
ATGTTGCCTGCAAGAGACTCACCTCATAGAAAAAGATACCCATAGACTAAAGGTGAAAGGATGGGGAAAAACATACCATGCACATGGACTCAGCAAAAAAGCTGGAGTATCCATCCTCATTTCCGATAATGTGGACTTCAAGCCAAAGTTAGTCAGAAGGGATAAAGAAGGTCATTTCATACTGCTTAAGGGAAGCATAAATCAGCAAGATATAACAATCATAAACATCTATGCCCCAAACAGTGGCTCATCCATGTATGTCAAACAAATCCTTCTCAATTTCAGAAACCAAATAGACCATAACACAATAACACTAGGTGATTTTAACACGCCTCTCTCACCACTGGACAGATCTTCCAGACAAAAATTGAACAAAGAAACCATAGATCTCAATAACACAATCAATAATTTAGACTTAACGGACATTTATAGAATATACCATCCAACCAAGAGCGAATACACTTTCTTCTCAGCAGCACATGGATCCTTCTCTAAAATAGACCATATATTATGCCACAAAGCTAATGTTAGCAAATACAAGAAGATAGAGACACTAGCATGTATTCTATCAGATCATAATGGATTGAAGTTAGAAATAAATGAAAGAGTAAAACACAGAAACTATTCCAACATCTGGAGATTAAACAATATGCTATTATATGATGAATGGATAACAGAAGATATTAGGAAGGAAATTAAAAAATTCTTAGAGGTAAATGAGAACAAAGAAACATCATATCAAAATCTCTGGGACACTATGAAAGCAGTACTTAGAGGGAAATTTATTTCCTGGAGCGCATTTAATAAAAGAAGTAAAACTCAACAAATAAACGACCTAACACTACAGCTCAAAGCCCTAGAAAAAGAAGAACAGAACAGCACCAAAAGTAGTAGAAGACAGGAAATAGTTAAACTCAGAGCTGAAATCAATGAAATTGAAACAAAAGAAACAATACAAAAAATTGACAAAATAAATAGTTGGTTCTTCGAAAACATAAACAAAATTGATAAACCTTTAGCCACACTAACAAAGAGAAGACGAGAGAAAACCCAAATCACTCAAATTCGGAATGAACAAGGAAATATCACAACAGACACGAGTGAAATACAAAACATAATTAGAAGCTATTTTGAAAATCTATACTCCAACAAAATAGAAAATTTTGAAGGCATCAACAGGTTTCTAGAGACATATGAATTGCCTAAACTGAACGAGGAGGACATAAACAATTTAAATAGACCAATTTCAAGTACTGAAATAGAAGAAGTCATCAAAAGCCTACCAACAAAGAAAAGTCCGGGACCAGATGGGTTCTCAGCCGAGTTCTACAAAACCTTTAAAGAAGAGCTCATTCCAATACTTCTCAAAGTATTCCATAAAATAGAAGAGGAGGGAACCCTCCCAAACTCATTCTATGAAGCCAATATCACCCTGATACCTAAACCAGACAGAGACTCATCAAGGAGAGAAAATTTCAGACCAATATCCTTAATGAACATCGACGCAAAAATTCTCAACAAAATTTTAGCAAATCACATACAAAAACATATTAAAAAGATAGTGCACCATGATCAAGTTGGTTTCATCCCAGGGATGCAAGGTTGGTTCAACATCAGGAAATCAATAAACGTAATTCACCACATTAATAGACTTAAAGTCAAGAATCACATGATTATTTCAATAGATGCAGAAAAAGCATTTGATAAAATACAGCACCCCTTCATGCTCAAAACACTAGAAAAAATAGGGATAGTGGGAACATTCCTTAACATTGTAAAGGCCATTTATGCTAAGCCCATGGCTAATATCATTCTAAATGGTGAAAAACTGAAAGCATTCCCCCTAAAAACTGGAACAAGGCAGGGATGCCCTCTTTCACCACTTGTGTTCAACATCGTTCTTGAGACTCTGGCCAGAGCAATTAGACAAACCAAAGAGATTAAAGGGATACGAATTGGGAAAGAAGAACTCAAACTATCCCTGTTCGCTGATGACATGATTATATATTTAGAGGAACCTGGAAATTCCACCAGAAAACTCTTAGAACTCATAAGTGAATTCAGTAAAGTAGCAGGTTACAAGATCAATGCCCATAAATCCAACGCATTTTTATACATAAGTGATGAATCTTCAGAAAGAGAAATTAGGAAAACTACCCCATTCAAAATAGCCTCGAAAAAAATAAAATACTTGGGAATCAATCTCACAAAAGAGGTGAAAGACCTCTACAATGAGAACTATACAACACTAAAGAAAGAAATTAAAGAAAACCTTAGAAGATGGAAAGATCTTCCATGTTCTTGGATAGGAAGAATTAATATTGTCAAAATGGCCATACTACCTAAAGTGCTATACAGATTCAATGCAATTCCAATTAAAATCCCAATGACGTACCTTACAGAAATAGAGCAAGCAATTATGAAATTCATCTGGAAGAATAAGAAACCCAGAATAGCTAAAGCAATCCTTAGCAGGAAGAGTGAAACAGGGGGTATTGCAATACCAGATCTTCAACTCTACTACAAAGCAATAGTAACAAAAACGGCATTGTATTGGTACCAAAATAGAAAGGTAGATCAATGGTACAGAATAGAGGACACGGACACAAACCCAAATAAATACAATTTTCTCATACTAGACAAAGGTGCCAAAAATATGCAATGGAGAAAAGATAGCCTCTTCAACAAATGGTGCTGGGAAAATTGGAAATCCATATGCAACAGAATGAAACTAAACCCATATCTCTCACCATGAACGAAACTAAACTCAAAATGGATTAAGGACCTCGGAATCAGACCAGAGACCCTGCAGATTATAGAAGAAAAAGTAGGTCCAGATCTTCACCTTGTTGGTCTAGGATCAGACGTCCTTAACAGGACTCCCATAGCACAAGAAATAAAAGCTAGAATCAACCACTGGGATAGATTCAAACTAAAAAGCTTTCTCTCAGCAAAGGAAACTATCAGCAATGCGAAGAAAGAGCCTACAGAGTGGGAGAATATCTTTGCCAATCATACTTCAGATAGAGCACTAATCTCCAGAATCTATAAAGAACTCAAAAAACTCTACTCCAAGAATTCAAATAATCCAGTCGACAAATGGGCTAAGGAAATGAATAGACACGTCACAGAAGAAGATCTACAAGCAATCAACAAACATATGGAAAAATGTTCAACATCTCTAGTAATAAGAGAAAGGCAAATCAAAACCACACTAAGAGTGGCGAGGCTGGACGTGGAGCGTTTTGTCCGTGACCTCATGGGAAAGATGGCTGCGCCCTGCAGATTTCCTTCCGCCTAGTGTTCTTCCCCTCGCGCTCGTGTTTGGCTCGAGGTCAGGTTTCCTGTGGTCTTCTCCCAGCATGTTCTCCTTCCGACACTGTGGCCACAGGGTCGCAACTTTGCTCACCAAACAACACCTTCCATTCTCCGGGTTAAGCCGGGACAGCGCAGCGCCGTGTTCTCCGCACTTCGATGTGGTAGTTGTAGGTGGAGGACATGCCGGACCGAGGCAGCCGCTGCCGCTGCTCGGTCTGGCTCCCGGACCCTGCTTCTCACGCACCGCGTGGACACTATCGGTGAGGCGCGTGAGTGGTGTGACGTCCGGCATAGGACGCAGTAATCAATACCCCTTTTCTCCCCGCAACCCCAGGACCCTCTGTGGGCGTGCTCTCCCCTCCCCCAAAGCTACAGAGAATTCCGACTCCTGTTGTTTTAGGTTTTTGTTTGTTTTGGGGGTAATTTTTGTTTGTTTGGTACAGGGATAAAACCCAGAAGCGCTTCACCGCTGAACCGTTTTTATTTTTTATTTTGAGATAGGTTCTCACTGAGTGACTTAGGGTCTTGCTAAATTGCAGAAAACTGACCTTGAATTTGTCGAGCCTACTGCCTCAGCCTACGGAGCCGCTGGCATTACACGGCGGTTTTAGCTTTTATAAAAGTGTTATGTCATAGGGATCACGCTGACCTGGCCTAGAAATCTGCATTAATCTATCCTGTGGACCCGCGGAGCGTTGCTGTTGTCAGAAGTATTCACTTGCGGCGAAGATGGAGAGAGGGAGGGCGTGGTGCCTCCGGGAAGCGAGAAACAAGAAATATTGACGACAGCTTCTTAGTTCATTGTAGAGTTTACCCTCTACTGCCTTGGCACTTTAGATCAAAGGTGGATTAACATTATTCTACATCATTTATTAAAGAAGAGTTGTGCTTTCATTGAAATTTTATGAAACCCTTTTGGAGAACAATGCTATTTACTGCATCACGTATTTCTAATGGATGTGTATTTGTCAGTTTTGTGCTTAGGACCCGATGGTACTCCGTATCCCCATGTAACGGGTAGTGGATGGTCAGGAAATCTTTTAAAGCAAGACTTCTACTCTAGCATCATGGTAGATGATTGCTGAAACATCGTCCTATAAATCTATGCTTTTCTTCCTGCCTTTTGCTTAGGCATGAGCAGTAATTGGAATATTTACTGTGTTTGGTCAGATGTCCTGTAATCCTTCCTTTGGTGGCATTGGAAAGGGGCATTTAATGAGGGAAGTAGATGCCTTGGATGGCCTGTGTTCTAGAATCTGTGACCAGTCTGGTGTGCATTACAAAGTGTTAAACAGACGGAAGGGACCAGCTGTGTGGGGACTGAGAGCTCAAATTGATAGGAAACTCTATAAACAAAACATGCAGAAAGAAATCCTGAACACACCACTGCTTACTGTTCGTGAGGGAGCTGTAGAAGATCTTATTCTTGCAGAGCCAGAACCTGAACACACTGGGAAATGCCGTGTCAGTGGTGTTGTTTTGGTGGATGGAAGCACAGTATATGCAGAGAGTGTGATTCTGACTACTGGGACATTTCTGAGAGGCATGATTGTAATTGGATTGGAAATGCACCCAGCAGGACGTTTGGGAGATCAGCCTTCTATGGGGTTGGCTCAGACTCTGGAGAGGTTGGGGTTTGTGGTGGGAAGGTTGAAGACTGGGACTCCACCCCGAATTGCCAAAGAGACCATTAATTTCAGCATTCTAAATAAGCAGACACCAGATAATCCATCTATACCATTCAGCTTTGTCAATGAGACAGTGTGGATTAAGCCAGAAGATCAGCTGCCATGTTACTTGACTCACACCAACCCAAGAGTGGATAAGATTGTGCTTGAGAACCTTCACCTTAATAGTCATGTTAAGGAAACTACAAGAGGGCCCTGATACTGTCCCTCCATTGAATCAAAGGTTTTACGTTTTCCGAATCGTGTGCATCAGGTTTGGTTAGAACCTGAAGGAATGGATTCTGACCTCATCTATCCCCAAGGGTTATCTGTGACGCTACCAGCTGAGTTACAGGAGAAAATGATCATGTGCATTAGAGGCTTGGAGAATGCTAAAATGACTCAGCCAGGCTATGGTGATCAGTATGACTACTTAGATCCCGGTCAAATCACTCCTTCCCTTGAGACTCATTTGGTTCAACGGCTCTTCTTTGCTGGACAGATAAATGGCACAACTGGTTATGAGGAAGCCGCAGCTCAAGGTGTGATAGCTGGAATCAACGCCAGTCTTCGGGTCAGTCGCAAACCACCCTTTATTGTTAGTCGAACAGAAGGCTACATAGGAGTTTTGATTGATGACCTTACCACACTGGGCACCTGTGAACCATACCGCATGTTTACCAGCCGAGTGGAGTTCCGTTTGTCACTGCGCCCTGATAATGCTGACAGCCGGCTTACATTCCGAGGGTATAAGGAAGCTGGCTGTGTGTCTCAACAACGATATGAAAGAGCTTCTTGGATGAAGTCTTCTTTAGAAGAAGGCATTTCTGTGTTGAAATCCGTTGAGTTTTCAAGCTCCAAGTGGAAAAAGCTAATCCTACAGGCTTCTATAAGTACTGCAAGAAGTCTGCCTGTCAGAGCTCTAGATGTTCTGAAGTATGAGGAAGTTGACATGGAATTACTAGCCAAAGCTGTTCCAGAATCCTTGAAGAAGTATACTAAATGTAGAAAGCTTGCTGAAAGACTGAAAATAGAAGCCACTTATGAATCAGTAGTGATCCATCAGCTGCAGGAAATAAAGGAAGTTCAACGAGATGAAGCTCTCCAACTGCCAAAAGACCTAGACTATTTGACTATCAGGGATGTGTCTTTGTCCCATGAAGTTCGAGAGAAACTACATTTCAGTCGCCCACAGACGATTGGGGCTGCTAGCCGCATACCTGGAGTGACACCTGCTGCTATCATCAATCTGCTCAGATTTGTGAAGACCAGTCAGCAAAGACAGGGAGCTATGAATAAACTGCCCCAAACAGATGAATACTTACATGATACAGACAAACTTCAGGAAAGAGAGTTATAGCTTTCAATTTATAGAAGACTTTTTTTTAGTTTTTGTTTTTGTTTTGGGTTTTTTTGTTTTTCGTTTTTTGTTTTTATTTATTTTTATTGTAAACAAATGGGATACATCTTGTTTCTCTGTTTGTACATGAAGTAGAGGCATACCATTTGTGTATCATACATTTACATAGAGTAATAGTTTTTGACTTATTCTGTTATTTTTTTCCCTTCCCCCCCATAGATTTTTAAAGAAAGTATTTGAATAATTTAACCTACACAAGAGTATAAACAGTAAATAAGAACTGTTCTAATACCCATGAAAATAGTCTTAGTAGGTTTTTATGGGTTTGTCATTAATTTATGAAGAGGACAGAAGTTATAATTGTGCTTTTTTTTCCCCCTAAAAAATGGTAAACAATTTATCCTCTCTCATAAGCTATAATATAGTCAGCCTACTCATATAACTACACAAAACTAAACCTGGAAAAAAAAAAACTCAACTTGCAGATCTGTCTGCTCATAAGGACTTTAACCATGAAGTTAGGAAGCAATAATAAAGCCCTCAGAGCTATGAATTGACACTATACAAAATCATCAGAATCAGTTAATTTCTAATTTTGGAACACAATGTGTATGGTTAAAGTTGACTTCTAAGATTTATGTACTTCAGGAAATCTTTATCAATAATGGCTTTTGAGCATTGATGAAAAACCTATAAAGTAGAAAGATTAGAAATAAAAAAAAAAAAAAACAAAAACCACCCTAAGATTCCATCTCACCCCAATTAGAATGGCGATTATCAAGAATACGAGCAACAACAGGTGTTGGCGAGGATGTGGGGAGAAAGGTACACTCATACATTGCTGGTGGAGCTGCAAATTAGTGCAGCCACTCTGGAAAGCAGTGTGGAGATTCCTTAGAAAACTTGGAATGGACCCTCCATTTGACCCAGCTATCCCACTCCTTGGCCTATACCCAAAGGACTTAAAATCAGCATACTACAGAGATACAGCCACATCAATGTTCATAGCTGCTCAATTCACAATAGCCAGACTGTGGAACCAACCTAGATGCCCTTCAATTGATGAGTGGATAAAGAAACTGTGGTATATATATACAATGGAATATTACTCAGCCATAAAGAATGATAAAATTATGGCATTTGCAGGCAAATGGATGAAATTGGAGAATATCATGCTAAGTGAGATAAGCCAATCCTAAAAAGCCAAAGGACGAATGATATCGCTAATAAGTGGAGGATGACACATAATGGGGGGGGGGAGGGAAGGGTTAGTGTTAGGGTTAGAGTTAGGGTTAGGGAGGGGGGCAAGTATGGAGGAAGGAAGTACTGTATAGAGGGTAAAGAGGGGTGGGAGGGGTGGGGGGAAGGGAAAAAATAACAGAATGAATCAAACAACATTACTCTATGTAAATTTATGATTACACAAATGGTATGCCTTTATGCCATGTACAAGCAGAGAAACATGTATCCCATTTGTTTACAATAAAAAAATAAATAAAAAAAAAGAAAAAAAAATAACCATTGTCTTTCATTTTAAATGTCCATGTATGACTGTGCTCTGATTATACTCTTCTGCCAGGTGTTTAAGATCAAGTTGGTCAAAATTGACTTTTTTCCTATCTACTGTTAGGGACAGCTGAGATTTCTTGGGGGTGTCATTCTTGGGAACTTGAGAGGAGCCTCTCAAGTCCTCTCAGTTCCTTTAGCTTTCCTCTACCAGTTGTGCTATCTTCTGGGATGGGTTAGGGTTTTGCTGACCAGATGTGGCTTCCCTTGAAAACATCAGGGATATTTCCCTCTCTGATGATCCTCTTCTTTGCAGAATGTGTACTGGTTGGCTTCCTGTTCTCTAGGGTCATCACAATCCCCTAAGTGGGACTGCAGGACTCAGGTTCATCGTTCCCTGGATTCTGGCTGTCTTTAGAGGGTAAGGTCTAACATATTGGCTGCTTTTTCTTTGACTCTTTTACTTCTTTGACTTTGGTCTCCAAGTTTTGGTTTCAAATATCCAGCAGGCCAGTTTCACCAGTCTTGAGGTGGGAACACTGGATTTTAACTTCAATGTTTATAATTTTACAATTACCCCTTCCATTTAATTGGGGTCAGTATTAGTATTAGAAGTCAGCCTTCTATCCTGCCTGTCCTATAGGTGATGGATTATTATCTCAAATTAACTCAGGTTGTTTTGTTAGAAGCAATATTTCTGAAAAACACCAATGGGCAACAGTTAAAAGTTCTATAAGGATAATACAAAGTGAAATTTACAAGAACAAAAACATTCAGATTGTATAACATCTATGAACCAAGAACCATAATTTTAATAATCCCAAACCTTTACTTATACATTATTCCCCCTTTTATCTTTTGAGATTTTAGTAATCTTTACAACAAAATCTATCATTTGAACATAACTTTAAATAAGGTCAATCCTGTTGGAGCCATCCCAACATAGAGTAAGGTGAGAGGCAGAGTCTTCACTCAGTTGAGGTGTGGCTATTGACAAGTCTTAGGTAAAGTATTTTAATTCTGAAGTTGAGTTTTGCCTCTTTCTTAAATATCATTTTGCAAAGTTTTCATATGTTGTTTCCTGGGTCTGTATGAACATCAGTTAGCACAATCTGAAATATACATCAAATTAAAGGCAAGAGAACACCTAACTTCCTTTTTGTCGAAAAAGGGGCAAAATATTTTCATGTTCCACACTGTCAGCCTTCAAACAACTCAGGCTCTCCTTATTACCTTCCAAAAACACATTTAAATTTCCATCTCAATGTAAAGAGTATCATAAAATCTTTATAACTTACTGATAACAGGTTACCTCTTTCCAGTTACAAAACATTATGGTGACATAAATAAATACACAATTAAATTTGTTATTTTTATATAAGTCTGAAAGAGACTATTGCTACAGACAACTTCAGTTTGGAGAACACAAGTTTGATAAAGTGCTCTCCTAAACTCTCAGATGTACAACATCTATCTAGTCACATATGTTCAGGGTGTCAACGATATTGTAATAACCTAAAATCATAGTTGTTTTTTAACCAGTTATGAAGTAGTCATTTTGAGATTTCGATGGGAATTGTATTGAATCTGTATAATGCTTTTGGTGGTATGGTCGTTTTGACAACATTAATTCTGCCTATCCAAAAACAGAGGAGGGTTTCCCTTTTCTAAGGTCTTCAAATTTCTTTCTTTAGAGTTCTATAGTTTTCATTGTAGAATTCCTTCACCTCTTTTGTTAGGTTGACTCCGAAGTATTCTTTTAGGCTGTTGTGAATGGGATAGTTTTCCTGATTTATTTTTCAGCAGATTCATTATTGGAGTATAGGAACATGATTGATTTTATATGTTGATCTTGTATCCTGCTACTTTGTTGAATTTGTTTATCAGTTCTAGAAATCTTCTGGTAGAGTTTTTTGGGTCTTCTAAATATAGGATTTTGTCATCAGCAAACAGAGATAGTTGGCCCTTTTGTTTTTCTATTTGTTTCCCTTTAATTTCTTTCTCTTGCCTGATTTCTCTGGCTAGAGTTTTAAGGACTATATTGAATAGGAGTGGTGAGAATGAACATCCTTGTGTTATTCCTTTGTTAGATGAAATGTTTTCAGTTTTTCTCCATTTGGAGTAATGTTGGCCTTGGGATTGTCATTGTTAGTTTTTACAATGTTGAGGAAATTTTCTTCTATCCCTAGTTTTTCTAGTGTTTTAAACATGACTGAGTGCTGTACTTTGTCAAATGCTTTTGCATCTATTAAGATAATCATGTGATTCTTTTCCTTTAAGCTATTTATGTGGTGAATCACATTTATTGATTTCCATATGTTTAACCAACCTTGCATCCCTGGAATGAAACCCACTTGCTCATGGTGTACTATGTTTTTGTATGTTGTTTGCCAATATTTTACTAAGAATTTTTACATTTATTTTCATCAAGAATACTGGTTTGAAGTTTTCTTTCCTTGATGCATGTTATGGCTTGGATATGAGGTGTCCCCCTAAAGATCATGTGTGAAACAATGCAAGAAGGCTTAGAGGTGAAATGATTGGGTTATGAAAGCCTTAACCCAAACCTCAAATTAATCCTCTGATAGGGATTAACTGAGTGGCAACTGTAGGTGGGTAGGATGTGATTGGAAGAGGTGGGTCATTGGGGGGTGTGTGTGCCTTTGGGGTATATATTTGTATCTGGTGAGGAGTCTCTTTCTCTTCTTGTTTTCTGATCAGGCCCTAAGTTGCTTTCCTACACTACAGACTTCCACCATGATGTTTTGCCTCACCTGGAGCCCTGAGGAACGGAACCAGCATTCTATGGACTGAGACCTCAGAAAGTGTGAGCTCCAAAATAAACTTGTCCTCCTCTAAAAGTTTTCTTGTCAGGTCTTTTGGTCATAGTAGTGAAAAAGCTGAGTAGAACAATGTGTCTTTGTCTGGTTTTGGTATCAGGGTGGTACTGGCTTCATAGAATGAGTTTGGAAGAGTTCCCTCCTTTTCCATATCATGGAATAATTTGAGGAGGATTGGTATTGGTTCTTCTTTAAAGATCTGATAGAACTTGACTGAGAATCCATCTGGTCCTGGGCTCTTCTTTGTTGGGAGGTTTTTGATAACTGCTTCAATTTCATTACTTGAAATTGATCTGGTTATGTTTTCTATATCATCTTGGTTCAAGTTAGTAGGTCATATTATCTCTAGGAATTTATAAATATCTTTAAGACTTTCTAACTTCTTGGAGTATAAATTTTTAAAATAGTTTCTGCTGATCCTCTGGATATTAGTGGTATTTGTGGTGATATTTGCTCTTTCTTTTCTTTCTTTTTCAAAAGAATATTTGTTCTTTTCAGTTATCCATTACAGTACAGTCTATCTTGGCATATTTATACAAACACAGAGTATATCTTATTCTAATTAGAATTCCATCTTCTGGATGTACATGATGTTGAGATTCACTGTGGTACATGGGAAAGTTATGTCAGATTCATTCCACTATTTTTCCTATTCCTATCCCCCTCTCTTCCCTTTATGTGCTTTTGTCTAATCCACTGAACTTCTGTTCTTTCCCTCACCACCTTGTGTTACCATCCAGTGATATTTCCTTTTTCATGTTGGATTTTGATAATTTGAATTTTTCCCCTCTTTCTTTTGGTTAGTTTGTCAAAGGATTCATCAATTTTGTTTATCCTTTCAAAAAACTGTTTTGTTGATCTTTTGTATTATTTTTTAATTCCAATTTCATTAATTTCATCTATGACTTTATTTCATGTATTCTGATTTTGGTGTTGGTTTGTTTTTCTCTATTTTAAGACCTTGAGAAGTAATGTCAGATTATTTATTTAGTATATTTCTATTCTTTTAATGTATAAGCTCGATGCTATGAACTTTCCTCTTAGTACTGCCTTCATGCTGTCCCAGAGATTTTGATATGTTGTATCACTATTCTCTTTTACCTCTAAATATTTTTTATTTCTCCCCTGATTTTTTCTGCTATGCATTCATCATTCAAAAGTATATTATTTAATCTCTAAGTGTTAAAGTGTTTTCTTTTACCTTATCATTGATTTCTCATTTCATTCCATTATGATCTGAGAGAATACAAGGTATTATCTCTGTTTTTTTGTATTGGCTAAGTTTTACTTTGTGACCTGAATTATGGTCTATTTTAGACAAATTTCCATGTGTGGCTAAGAAGCAAGTGAATTTAGTCATTGAAAGGTGAAATAATCTAAAGATATCTGGTTAGGTCCATATTATTAATTGTATTTTTTAGTTCACAGTCACAAACTGTTGCTTAGTTTGTGTGTGGATGACCTATCCAATTGTGAGAGAGGCATGTTAAAGTCACCCAGTATTATTGTATTGTGGTCTACTTGATTCTTAATATTGAGAAGGTTTTGTTCTATGTACATAGATGCTCTGTTTTGGGGACATAAATATTTATGATCATTACATCTTTTAATGTATGATTCCCTTAAGCAGTATGATATAATCTTATTTATCTCTTCTGATTAATCTTGGCTTGAAGTCTACCTTATTTTATATGAGAATAGAAATGCCTGTTTATGAGTCTCATGTGAATGGTATGTTTTTTTCCCCACTCTTTCACCTTCAATCTGTGAATCTCTTTCCTATGAAGTGAGTCTTTTGCAGACAGAATATTGTTGGGTTTTCTTTTTAATGTTATCTGCTAACCTATGTCTTTTGATTGAAGAGTTTAGACTGTTTACATCCAAAGTCATTATTGTGAGAGAATTTTTATTTCTTGTCATTTTGATTTATTTCTAAAGTTTAAATTGGACTTGATTTTCCTTTGACTACTCTTCTAGTGTAATTCTTCTCTATATTGATTTTCATTTTTATTTTTCATTTCTTCTCAATGAAATACTTTACTGATATGTTTTATAGTTTAAACCTTCTAGTGATGGATTCCTTTTTGTTTATCATGGAAGGCTTTTATTCATCTTCAATTCCAAAACTTGATTTTGTTGGTATTCTTGATTGGCATCCATTTTATTTTAGAGCCTGGTATCTATTATTCCAAGTTCTACTGGTTTTAGGGTCTGGGTTGAGAAATCAGTTTAATATGAATTGGTTTCCCTCTAAATGTGACAAGTAATTTTTCTTTTGCAGCTTTTAAAATTCTATCCTTATTCTGTATGTTAATCATTGTCATAATGATGTGTCTTGGAGTAGATTTCTTGTGATTTTTGTAATTTGGAGTCCTATATGCTTCTTGTATTTGAATTTCCATCTCACTCTTAAGGTTTGGAAAATTTTCTGATATTATTTCATTGAAAAGATTGTGCATTCCTTATTTCAGAGCCTTCATCTATCCAAAAGAATCTTAAATTTGGCCTTTTAATATTATCCCATATTTACTGAATATTCTGTTCAGGGTCTTTTAACATCTTTTTTCTGTGGTCAGCTTTAATTTTTTTTTTCAAGATTTTATACGTTGTCTCTGAGACTTGAAAATCTATTTTCAAAATGGTCTGATCTATTGATGGTGTTTTCCATTGAATTTTTAATTTGATTTATTGATTCTTTTATTTCCAGGATTTCTGATTGGTTCTTTTTCAGAATCTCTATTTCCTTACTGAAGTGATCTTCCACTTTCTGTGTTTTCTCTCTGATTTCACTCCTTATATTCTCTTTAAACTCATAGAACAGTTTAACTATGAACTTTCTAAATTCTTTCTCTAAGATTTCCTCCACTGTGTTGTCAGTGAAGTCTGTTGTTGAAGCATTATGGGCTTTTGGGATGGTTTGTTCTCTTGCCTTTTCATATTGTTTGTCTTCCCATCTATTGGTATAATTTTGACTTCTTTTAAGTGAAAGACTACTTTGTGAGCTTCTTTTTATTAAGAGCCCTGGGTTGGGTGAATATCCAGATAATTATATTTTAAGTCAATGTGCGATTTCTGTCCTTCCAAATATTAGCACCACTTTTAAGAGATGCGACTGAGCCCTATTTACTATAATTAGTTTAGAACCAAGCCTCATTCTATTCATTTTTTTTTTTTTTTGAGTACCAGGATTGAACTCAGGGCACTTGACCACTGAGCCACATTTCCAACTCTACTTCATATTTTTTTTGATAGTTGAACAAATTCATAGTCAAAATTCATTTATAGAGGACAAGCTTTCCTATGAATTTCAATACAAAATGTACAAAATGTGCTAATTTTACTAACTACTTGGTCATATACTGGCACCCTCTTTAACATCTAGAGACTAGATGTTGCAAAACTGGGACTCATTTGCCCATTATATATACTATATACACAGCAAAACAAAATGCACAAAATAAAGAAAATTGATGTCTGAAAATGTCCAAGTATGAACACACTAACATATTACCTTTTGCAATTGCTTTCCTCCCATCTCTTCCACATCACTGAACAAGTACAGACAGTACTACAGTGCTCACATAAGTGGTTTAGCAGTTCCATTTCCCAAAAGACTATTTCAAATGAATTTTAACAAAAAGATATTTACAAAGTGATATTTTACTACCTGTACATTTAACATACATCGGGCACTGCTAAACATCTCGTCAGTCTAGATGTTTCAGGTAAGGACTCAGTTTGTCCACTATGTACACGACAGTCTTGAATAAACTGCACACATGTAACAATAGTTCTAATTTGAAAATGTCTTCAAAATACGAGCATTCTGGCCTGTTACCAACCTGGTGGGCTATAATGCTCAAAATTTTTGGAAGACAATTCTTCCTAGGAATTTTAACACAAAACATACAGAATTTATTTACTAATTCTACTTTTGTCATACACCGGCAATGTCTTTAACATCTAGAAAGACTAGATGCAGATTAGGACTCATTTGTCCTTTATATACACTATGTACACAGCAAAGTAAGACAAAACCCATAGACATAAGGTACAAGTCTTAGCTCACAGTAGGCACATCCAAGGACTAGCACACAACTCTGTATGACTCAAAAGGGGGGTTTGGTTACTGCCCCCCAAAACAACTTTTTCATAAGAATTTTAACAAAAAGAAATGTATAAAATGTGTTGTTTGTTACCACTTTTACTTTTAACATATACCATGCACTTTAGAACATCTAGAAAGCCTAGATATTTCCAAAAAAGTACCTAGCATTTTCAACTATATATACAGTAACGAGGAATAAAATGCACACACAAAACAATGGTTATAAGAGAAAAATGTCTTTTACATAAAACCAGTCTGCACAGGCCCTCCTCCTCCTCACCCTGGAAGTCTTCTCCATGTCCTCTAACCCTCCTAACAAACGTGGGCAAGTGCCGCTCCTAGAGATGGTCTAACGAATCCAGTCCAAAGTCACTTCCAGAAGAAATTTCTGATCTTATAAAACAAATGGTCATTTACAAGACTTCATTTTCTAACACTATCAGACCTCGGCAACCTCTTCACGATGAGAATGTCCAGCCTAGCACACGTTTTAACAGGTTGGGGGCAAGTTGAGAGCAGCTTTTTCGTGTTCTATACCCAGGCCTTCTGCACACGGCCAGGACATCTTTCCAGGGTGGCGGCCACACCTGTTACTCCACCGTTTCTCTCTGTGAGAAGGAACAGCAACCGCCCGAGGCCGCTAACCGTTCTACCACCCGTGGTCGTCTTCGGGGCTTCGCTCACCTTCCAGGACGGTTGGGGCTTTTGTCTGCCTGTCCCGACAAGGCGCGGTCTCCAGGGGCCGCACCGCGCGGTGGCGGAGGGCCCTGGTCTGCGCGGCTCCTCTGTCCAACGCGTGGCCGAGCTCTCGGGCGTCCACTCTCCTTCGTGGGCCCTCGAAGCCCCTGCCGGCCTCCGCGGCGTTCCCGCGGCCACCATTCTTCTCGCCCTGCCACGCCCGCCGCCACCCAAAGGCGCCACGAGCGCTGCGGCTTGGGCTGGAACAGACAGGATTGGACCCCCGAGACGCAGCCGCCCGTGGGGCCGGGGGCCGGGATCCGACAGGTCGTCGCGGCCATCAGGTCGTCCAGCCAGGGGAAGAGGATCGAAGGTCCTTCACAGGCAGGGCCAGCCAGTGGGCAGTCGCAGCGGGAGCTCTGGAGGGCTGCAGGGAAGAGGCTGCGGCCTGTCCCTGGGACCCCCAGCTCACCGGGTCGGAGGCCGGAGGGCCCCAGAGGACCCGGGAGAGCAGGCCGCACTAGATTTCTCACCGCGTTCTCGGCCGGAACTCTGTATTTTTTTTTTTTTTTTTTTTTAAAGAGTCAGGGTTTCACTGAGTTGATTAGTGCCTCTATTTTGCTGAGGCTGGCTTTGAACTTGTGATCCTCCTGCCTTGGCCTCCTGAGCTGCTGATATTACAGGCATGCACCACCACACCCAGCCTATTCAACCTTTTAAGAAACAAAAACTTGTTGCAATTGTTCTCTGTGGTTCATCAAATTGAGGTATAAATCTATCATAAAGCTCTGGAATTGTTAAGTTTAGTAAATTTACTATAACCTTAAGTGAGGGCTAAAAGGGAGGAGGAAGAAAGATTGATCAAAAAGTAGAGGGGGAGAGAGAGAGAGAGAGAGAGAGAGAGAGAGAGAGAGAGAGAGAGAGAGAGAGAGAGAGAGAGAGAGAGAGAAAATAATTTACTCCAAGGTAGAAAGAGAAGAAATAGATGACAAATGATTGGTATTTGAGGCAGTAACTAATAAAGCAAGAGGATGAGTAGTGGGTAAGAGGAGCAAGTATAATCTAGAGCTAGGAAAACAAAGACAGGAAGATTTGATTCCAATTAGTGCTTTAAACTATTAGATGAAATACATTCAAATGGGTTGAAGGTACAATCTTGGCTATTGGGTTAACAATTATCATTCAAATTAAAAAGTTATTTATATGATCAAAGTTGACAGAGTTGTTTATAGTAAACCATGCAAGGTGAGTAAAATTCTTGTCGAATCTTGGTTTGGATTTCATTGGTGTTTGGACAGTTAACAAATGTTTATTAGTCTTTGGCTGTGGATCCTTTCTGAGATGCAGGGGCACAGCCAATTCCCTAGTTGCTGTGAATCTCATATAAGCAGTTTCTGGTTTGTCATCTTAGCGGTCCTCCAACTGACTGCTTGGAGGGTGCAGTGTTGTGGTTTGGGTGTTTCTATTATGTGCAGTAGTTCAGGATGCAGACTCTGGGTCCTGAACAGGGACTCTGGAGTGTCCCTGTGATTGCTGTGGTTCACCATGTACCTGGTCTCCTCTACAGGATCCTTTTCATGGCAGTGACGATCCTGGTGGCTATATGTGAGCACAGGAACTCTGGTTGTGGTTTTCTGTGGGTATTATGTAGTTTTAGAAGTATTCCCCTGACTTACACTATTCTCTGAGGTAGTGAAAGGACTCCAGTGGTTCACCTGGATTCTAGATTCCACTGTCCCAGGTTGTGAATGGCAGACAGTGGAATCTAGAATCTGTTTTAAGGACCCTTCTGCTACCACATGCTTTAAATTTTGTCTGTCTTTCCAACAGTTTTCAAGTGGGTAAGCTTAAGAGAATATCTGCCCCGCACCTCTTTATCTCTCTGTTGCCTCTCCCTCTTCTCATCCACAGGTTCAGGTTTGGGGTTGGGGCACTTTGCTTGTTTTCTATTCTGGTAACCTATCTTCCAGGAATCCAGTTTTTACCACCAGGAGCACAATCTCTCCCTAAAGCTCAAGACAGACTTCAGAGTCCCTTGGAATGGGGCTGTGTGGCACTCCCATCAATCCTGCAAGGACAGGGCCCAGTATATAACACCTAATAACTGTTACAACTGTGAGCTTGCAGATTGGACTCTACTTTTTCATGTCCCTGTTACCTTTGAATATTTCATATGAGTTATTTTACTTATTTTCTTTATTAGTTATTGGTATCTCCCATGCTAGAATATAAACTCCACTAGGGCAGTTTGGTTGGGTTTATTCTTTGATAAGTATTTGCAGAATGAATGGATGACCTCATCTTTCTAGTCCCTGCTATCTCATGTTCCTCCACAAACGGAGCAGACCCTAAGCAGAACACCAATTGGTAACATCCCACCCCAATTTCTGGCCTCCAGAGATTCACAGTTGGACTTCTGTGCTGCTCTCATAGCCTTCTCTCTATCCCCTTACTGTGCCTGGATTTATTTCCTTACAGCAGGCTCTCCCCTGGGAAAATCCCCTGGGAAGATGTAAATGGGGTCTTAGTGAAATGCACGGCTGTTGTGGAAGGACTAGGAGCGGGGAAGTGTAGATCACACAGACATTTTTAAATAGCTGAGTGCAGTGAACATAGATAATGTTTCTTTCTTATACCTCAGGTGTCTTGGGTGAGGGTCAGGAAACAGCTGGGGAGGATGGTGTCCACAGAAATGACCAGATAAGGCCCCTGGAGTTATCATATTCCAGTCACCCTTTCCCTAATCAAAGCGCCTTGGGGTTTTGAGCACCAACAGTGGTGTCAGTTTGATGCAGCATTGGTCCAGGATCCGGGTCTAGGGAGCTCCTGGTCAAATGGAGGTTTCAGGAAGAAACTTCTAGATGATGCAGAAGGCTTGAAACTAGTTGGGGAAGGTGCTTTATTAATGGTATAGTAAAAATTAGTTTTCTGTAGGGAAAAACATAAAGGTGAGTGCTATCTTACATCAGTAAGAGAAAAAAATTCAAATAGAATTAAAGAAAAACTAGAAAGGTAATGAATCACATGTAGGAGAACCTTTCTCATAAAATCCTGAGGTAGGGGAAGGAGATCACTTAAGTCCTGCTCTAAACAGTGGTAAAACATTTGATATTTGTGGTTAAACTGAAAAAAAATTCTTAAAAATCATAACAGATGCAATTACATATACAGGCTTACAAACCAGGAAAAGATATTTACAAGGTAGATTGTTAAGATCTAGAAAATGAGAAAAATCACTGAGAGGAAAAGGAAGGGAATCTACTAGAAACATACAAACAGGCATAGGCAATTCATGGAAGGCAGTTTGAATGGCTAACAGATAAAAGTCAACTAAACAACCTTAGTTTTAATAAGAATGTTGAAATATTTTTAAAATCATGAAAATGGTAAACATTTGGTAACCCTCATGATGTGGGTGGGGATGAAGGGGTGTGTGATAAGCGTAACCTGTTGTTATGAGCAAAATTAGGTATCCGTTCACACTTTCTAGCCCATAGCTCCTCTCTCACATGAAGCTCTTTTGGGGATGCTCTCCTTACCCTGTTTTGTATCAGGGAGAGATATGGGTGCATGTGATTGTAGAATTTGACAGAAAACTAGGCATTAGCCTCCAGGATATCAAGAATGACAGAATTACTTGGGAGTTTTAGACATTACTAAAGTCAGGACCTGCCCTCAATGGTTCCGATTTATTTGGTTTGTGGTTTGGGCAACAGTATGGATTTTGGAAATGTTTTATTGAGGTTTAACATACATACAGGAAAGTGAAAAAATGACAAAGGTGCAGCTTTGTGGGACCTGTCTCCTGGAAGGAGGCCTATGTGGTATTCTTTCAGGAGATAGACAGGCCCCTCGGGGACTAGGGCTCTGCCCTGCCCCCTGGAAGGAGTATTAAAATATATATGTGTATTAAAATATACATGAAATCGCTATTATTTTCTTAAGATACAGATGTAAGAAAGAGGAAGACAGC
Organism: Sciurus vulgaris; assembly: GCF_902686455.1. Classification (NCBI taxonomy): domain Eukaryota; kingdom Metazoa; phylum Chordata; class Mammalia; order Rodentia; family Sciuridae; genus Sciurus; species Sciurus vulgaris. Next base: position 122,998,773 of record NC_136468.1, on the reverse strand, counting down.
TCCTGAGAGCTGGGAGCCTGCCTGGTGCTATCAACCAGGTGTTGGCATTCTGGGAGCTGACCTGACTCCCATAGCTTGTGTGGAACATAAACAATTTCACAGAACACTAGCCTGAGACAAGACCAGTCCCTAAAGATAATTGATCAAGACAGAGCAAGACCACTGTAATCACACCTAGACACAGATAAAACATGAACATTATCCAAACCAAAAAACAATCAAATTGTCTCATGTCCCATGCTGGCTTATAGGAGTGACCGCTGCTTCTCTACCAGTTATAGCTTTAGCCTCACCCCAGGTACCCTCCTCTTAGGTTAGAATGCAGACAATAACCAGTCACCCTGGCTTCCTTATAGTATCCAATTCTTAGCAAAGCCCCTTTTCCTTAAGCCCTCCTCAAAGTTATCTAACACAAGCCAAACTCATATAATTCTTTTCTCACACCCTCTTACTGGGATTCCCTGCTGTTCTCTAGGACACCCAGTGTCTGACATTACAACATGTCCATAAATTCAACTTTGACTACAGATGTATACATGGTGGTCTTTGTCTAGAGAGTGTTGGCAAGCACACAGATTACAAAGAATTATAAATGTATTGAAGCACAGTTATTACAATATTAGAATTAGCAAATTTATGATATTGTAGCAGTAGGTCTAATCTAATGACCACTCCAATTTAAATGCAGTAGGAACTGTATTTGGAGGTTAGTCAATAATTTTGAAATAATCTGAATATATTTGTGATTTGTATTAGTGACAAATAGGTATTGTCAATACTGCTCTGGTTTGTTTTCCTATACTCATGTCTTAGTCTGCTTGTTGCTATAACTGGAGACTGAATAATTTATAAAGAGCAGAGTTTTATTTGATGCACAGTTCTGGGGATTGGAAGTCCAAGATCAGATGGCTGGATATGGTGAGAGCCATGTGCTGTCATAATAAGCTGAAAAAGTGTAACACCAAGCAGGCACATGTGGAAGAGACAAAATACAAAGGGAGGCCTCATTATATAAATTTTGTGGTAATGAGCTTTTGAATTCATTTCCCTAGAGAATGAACCTACACGTACAAGAATGGTATTAATCCCCTCTTCAAATTCTCATGACCCCCACACACATTTCTTAAAGCTGAACTTTAAGAGAGGGTGTTTGTTACATTGGGACTCATATTTCAACATGAGTTTCAGAGGGAACAAACCATATTAATACTATAGCAATTCATAATTGAAAGAACTGGTAAATTTTAGGTAGAGGCTAGTTGTAATAACAGTCTAAATTTTATCCCATCCAAATCAAATGACCCACTGAATTCTACTCTAACCTCTTAAAGCCCTGTACTGGTGCTTGTGCATATAAGGTCAGCAGCGGGTGCTGTGGGGCTTCTTAAAAATGAACAGAAGGTGGAGGTGTATTCACAGCTCTGGAGAAGTCATGGGTCTGTAAGATAGTTGACCCAACAGGGTCTTTAGTCCTATAAGACTGACAGCAGTTGTGTCCTCTTAGGATCCCCTGGGTCATCAGGACCGTGGACTCCTCCTGCATAATGAGGTGACACCAGGGAGGACGGCCCTTTCCACACCTCATGGAGTCATTGCTCTGGGCACCCAGGGAGGTGATCAGTAAGGAGTATTTTGCTATGTTTCTGCCCCCACAAAGGTGTTAGCTTGTACTAGAGGTACCTGGGAGCCTAGCCTCTGCTGTAGGTCTCCAGCCTCAGATCTCTGAAGATGCTTCTGCCCCCATGGCCAGGACCCTTTTTTCCTTCTCACCCTCTTTATTTTCTGCCCAAGTGACTGGTTGACAGGTTTTCAAGAAGCACCTAGGATTGCCTCCTGTCCTTCTGGGTTCAGAGTAGACTCAAAGCTCAGGGTGATCACTCTGTGTCTCCCTCCTTCCAAGGTTCTGTGCTCAGTTGGGGCTGACCTAGTCAGCCTCAGTTTCAGGGCTCTGGGACAGAGGGTCACCATATCCTTAACAATATCAGACAGAGCTTGGCACATACTTGCACTCAGGAGTCTCCATCACTCAGAGTCTGCAAAGTATGACTTTGCAAGAGGCCAAGGTGGGCCTGTGTCTAGTATTGGCTCAGTGTTTATAGCTGCCAGGTCACTGACAGCTACCTACACTAGTGTATTAACAAATTTCTAGGAATTTCCGGGATGTTTTTACTCACTGACAATCAGTTCTTCAACTCTCTGTGTCCTATAACTGAATTCTGACATGAACTACCTGAAATTAGTGTCAGGCTGTATAGGTTTAAGGGTTCAAATCTCAAAAGAGTATCCTTTCCCACTTCAGATGCCTGTCTCAATGCCCAGGTTTCCACCTGTATTTCTGACCAAGTGGCTATAAACTGAGAGTTATCATAACCTCCTCAGTTTTAGTAACCTGTTAGAACATCTCATAGAACTTAAGAAAGTGTTACTATTACTGGTTTATTATAAAGGATGCCTCTCAGGAACAGCCAGATAGAAGAGATGCATAGGACAAGGTATGGAGGAAGAGATGCAGAACTTACATGTCCTCTCTAGGCATACCACCTTCCCAGTCACCCCAATGTGCTTACCAACTTGAAAGTTTTCCAAACCTTGTCATTTAGGTGTTTTATGGAGGTTCCATTATATGGGCATGATTGATAAAATCAGTGGTTGTGTTAGTCAGCTTTTCATCATCGTGACAAAATACCTGACAAGAACAACTTAGAGAAGGAAAAGTTTATCTTGGGCAGCCAACTCCATTGCTATAGGCCTGAGGTAAGGCAGAACATCAGGTGGCAGAGGAAAGGTGCTTATTTAATGGAGCCCAGAAATAGGGCTGGGAAGGGAGTGGAAAGAGAGGATCCAGGGCCAAGGGCACATCCCCAGTGACATACTTCCTCCAGCCACATCCCACCTGCCTAGAGTCCCACCACCCAATAGTCATTCAAATTATTATTCCTGGTTCATACACCAGCTCGAAATTGTGGGGCTGTGTCCTTCCCTGCCTTCAGGTGCCACCTATTTTGTTCTTCCTCTCCTGGGGCCTTTAATGACTCCCTACTCCAGAACAGGTTTTTGGATATATACTCTCATGACATGCATTAAAACGTGTGGTTTTAATTATTTCCCCACTAGACTTTCACAAGATTTTCCTCTAGACTCTTAAGTGCCACAGGGGAAGAGACTTCAGATACTCAAGATATTCTGTTTCAACCAGTCTTCAAAGAGCTACCTCCCTTAGATGAAAGAATAGCATGTTAAAGTTTTCAGAATCAAAATGGAGTCACTTGTGCTAACCCTAAGAAAGAAATAAAATGAATAAAGTCAGGACGTTGTGAAGGAAAAGTTCACATGCACAACGGTTTGATAGCAACTCATAAAAGACTGCCAGTACCATAATTTTGTACAAATGAAATCTTGTACAAAAAATAATTCTTGGAGGACATTTCCCTTGCAATTATCTATTCAGCCTTGGACTGACACTGCTTCTGTTATTAATCCTGAAGTCAAGGATTATTGTTTCCAAATAGTTTATGTGATCATCTTTTTTACCTTTAAAAACGTTACCTTGTCTCAACCTCTTTGAATACTTTTATAGTTTACTATGACATAAGTATTTCCATTGCAATGCTGTTTTTTCCCCCCAAATGAATATCATTATTCTTGGAAGAATCATTCTCTGTTACTGAGTTGAAAAATCTTATAAAAACCTAAATCTCAATTTCTTTTGACATGACAAAAGATGACACTTCCCTGGGTAGGAGCTCTAGGTGTATACTGAGTAACCTGTATTCCTTTTCAGACAGGGCAGGTGTCTCCCAGTTACTTTAATCCCCCATAGACCTCTTTATTCAACTCACCTTCCTACCTGGTCTTTTCAGGCATTTGCGTTTCAGACACGGCTTCCTGGCCATGGTGCAGAAGCAGGATCTGAGCTGGGGATCAGGGCTCTGGCCGTCGGTGCTGTTCCTGCACCCGGACCAGGGCGTTGGCGGCCCAGAGCGGCTGATGCTGGAAGCTACGCTGGCGCTGCAGGCACGTGGGTATAGCGTGAAGATCTGGACAGCACCCTATGACCCTGGCCACTGCTTCACCGAAAGCAGCGAGCTCCCCGTGCGCTGCGCTGGGGACTGGCTGCGGTGCAGCTTGGGCTGGGGCGGCTATGGCGCCGCGGTCTGAGCCTACATGCGCTTGGCCTTCTTGGCGCCCTGTGCTGTTCCTTGCAGATGAGGAGTTCGAAGTGTAGGACCAGGTATCCCAGTGTTCAAGCCAGGCAGACGGCCTAAGAGGATCCTGTTTTATTGCCACTTTCCAGATTTGCTCCTCACCAGGAAAGATTCTTTTCTTAAACGGTTATAGAGGGCACCGATTGGACTGGATAGAGGAATGCACCACAGACATGGCGGACTGCATCTTGGTCAACAATCAGTTCACAGCTGCCATTTTAAAAGAAACCTTCAAGTCCTTATCTCACAGAGACCCCAATGTTCTCTACCCATCTCTGAAAGTCACCAGCTTTGATTTAGCTGTTCCTGAAAAATTTGATGACCTAGTCCCCAGGCAAAAAGAATTCCTGTTCCTCTCCATTAACAGATATGAAAGGAAGAAAAATCTGACTTTGGCACTAGAAGCTCTAGTACCTCTGGGTGCGCGATTAACATCTCAAGATTGGGAGAGGGTTCATCTGATCATGGCAGGTGATTATGATGACAGAGTCCTGGATAATGTGGAACACTAACAGGAATTGAAGAAAGTCCAGCAATCTGACCTTGGTGGGTATGTGACCTTCCTGTGGTCTTTCTCAGACAAACAAAAAATTTCACTCCTCCACAACTGCTTGTGTATGCTTTACACACCAAGCAATGAGCACTTTGGCATTGTCCCTTTGGAGGCCATGTACATGCAGTGCCCAGTCATTGCTGTTAATTCTGGTGGGCCCTATGGAGTCCATCGTCCACAGTGTCACAAGGTTTCTGCGTGAGCTTGACCCAGTGTACTTCTCAGAAGCAATAGAAAAGTTTATCCATGATCCTTTAAAAGCCACAGTGGGCCTGGCTGGAAGAGCCATGGTTAAGGAGAAGCATTTACAGAACAGCTCTACCAGTATGTCACCAAATTGCTGGTATAATCAAATTCTTTAAGGTCTTTATGCTACAATTTTGAACCGCCCCCCCCCAAAAAAAAAGAAAGAGGAGGAGGAGGAGGAGGAGGAGGAGAAGGAGAAGGAGGAGGAGGAGGAGGAGGAGGAGGAGGAGGAGAAGGAGGAGGAGGAGGAGGAGGAGGAGAAGAAGAAGAAGAAGAAGAAGAAGAAATAATCCAGAATATAGCACAGAAGATATTAAAAAAAATAAACTGAAGTCTGGAACGTGAGCTAACATTCCCATCTCAGAAAACCTGTATACCACAGATCCCATCTCAGAAAAACATTATGCTATGTACATGCGGTGCTTACAAACTTGTACCTTTTATGCTATCATTCCAAGTCTCACCGTATAAAAATGGTAACAATCCACCTTCAGCAAAATGTTGTAATTATGTTTTCTCTAAATTATTGTTTCTCTGTATTGAATTTTGAATCATATTATGCCTTAATTGGTTTTGATAGTTTAAGTCTATCATTATCAAAGTTGGTTAATTTGACTTTACAGCATAATGAGAGTGGGGTTACTGCAGTGTTAGGAAATTTTTATTAGACCTTTGCCAAGATCCATAGCAAGAGTACTCTGTTTTTTTTTTTTTTTTTATCTTTTTGCAAAGATGATACTGCATTTTTGCACACTGAGACATGACAATAAAAGATGTATTTCAAAAGAGGAGACAAAATATTAGGTTTTGGCTTCCATGATCTGTGTTGATATTGTTAGAAATATAGATAAGAGCCAAACCTGAAGTTAGAAACCTGAGTAAACTGGATGTTGACCTGAAGGGGGAACATTGTCACACTTGCAACCTGCATTTTGTTTCCTGATGTTGTCTGAGTCACCAGTTTTGTTAATATCTGTTGTATTGACTAGGTTCCTAAGTAAGTATAGTGCACAAATGTTTTTACCCTTCCAAGTCTGGCTTAAATGCCACTGCTGTGAAGCTTACCTCCCAAGCTGGAAGTGATCTCCCTTTCATATACTCTAGGACTCTAACCAGTCTTAGAGCTCAATATTCACCTGTTGGTCTTAAGTACAAATAGTAAACGTAAAGCAAAATTTTCAGTGTACTTAAAGATAGGTTTATTTTTTTAAAAACTAGCAAATATTACTAGTTAAGGTTTCATGTTAATCATCTCTTAAGAGCACAGACTTGGAGAGCCTAACAGTCTATATGACCTAGGGAAAAGTTATCTCTGCACCTCAGTTTCTTTATCTGTGGCAAATGGATAATTGTCCTATCATACTTTCCTCATAGGGTGGTTATGACAGATTTCAATAATATACATAAAGTATTTACTAGTTGGCACATAATGTTAACTGCTGCTGCTATTCTGCAATCTGGGGATACAGAAATTATTACAAGTTTCATGTGGGTTCATTCTGCATTACTATATTCTTTTGGGGTTCTTTAAAGGTTAAATTTTTAGTTTATAATTTATCACGTGCATCTGTATTACAGGAGTATTTTAACAAGATAACACCACTCAAAGGAATTCTTCACAATGAGGGTGCCAAATACTGTTGAATTTCATTTTCCTTGGCATTGTGAAAGTTCGCCATCAGTAAAGTATGTGATTTCCCACCCCCCGCCAAAAAAAGGGGGTTAGAGAAATGCCCACATCAATTGATCCTGCTCTTGCATTTCTTTGATTTCAGATCGTTGGCATATGTTGAGATGAATGAAATGGGGATGTTGAAATAGAACTCTGAGGTGGCTACAGGCTCCTTCACTCTCCAGTATCTAAGGTCTGGCCCTCAACTTGGAATCCTAATTCACCATTGCTCTGTAGACAGGAAGCATTGGTTTGACTCTTCGTAATAACTTAAGTAGGTGAGAGGGAAGGAGAGAGATTTTTGAGTCTCCTTGGGACAAAATACCAGGAAAATGGCATGTTAGAAACAAGGAATTTGGCCAATTTCTTAAGGAAAACTGAAGATTAAGTGAAGTTGGGGAATATTACCTTTAGCTGGTGAAACATCAGGCAAGCAGAGAGCATTAATTTGGAGTTCTTGAGGTTCTAGCTTGCTAGACCTCCCAAGGGAGTAAGGGAGCTCACTCCCCCTGGAGCTCCTTTAATGAGCCCTAATGGGATTAACCTGATAAGGTATATTGTTGGCTAAAAATAAGGGAAAGTTTAATTACTTTAACATTTCTTGTCAACAGATAATTCTGATTGGCTTTGGAGCTATGATTCAAATGTTTGACAGACTGATTTCTTCATTTTTTTCTTGTTGGTAAAATATCAGAATCCATCACAACTGTCATGTTAAAAAGCAAATTAAGTCACCTTGTGCTAAGAGTTACACATGTAAATGCCTATACAGATCCAGAGGAAGATGTAAATGAGTGAAATTTAAAGTGGAAAAATAAAATTAAAAAAGGAAGCACCTAATTCTACTGTGATAATTCATTACTCATTGAATTTGGAATGAGAAAATATTTTATTTAGTCTCATGACATAAAACTGTTGTTTACAAATGTGATCCATCCAAACGTGGACAAATGTGCTGTGAAATACTTTTGTTTGTGTTTCCTGTAACTGATCTACACATAGCAGTTTTTAAAAATTGTGAAGCAAATCATGCCCCTCCTTTATTTTCATAATTTTACACGGAGAGAACATTTCCTCCCTTCCCTGCCCTGGCCTCCACCCAACTCTTCTTACTACATGCCTACCACCAAGACTCTTAGGGATCAGCTTTGGGTCACTCCTGTTCTCAGAAGATATTGATGATATGAAGTTATATGATTTCTGTATGATCAGAAGGCAGATTTTTAGTGTCTCTAATTAGAGTCAGCCTAGGAGATTGTCATAGTTTGGGCTAGTATAACAAATACCACAGACTTGATACCTTGTAAACAACAGAAATTTACTTATTGCAGTTCTAGGTTGGATGTCAGACATCAGGTACCAGCACAGGTTCTGGTGAGGGTCTCTTTGGGGCTGTAGACTGCTCATTTCCATTTGTGTCCTCATGTGGTGGATAAAGGACTGGGATTTCTTTTTTTTAATTTTTAAAATTTGTTCTAATTAGTTATACATGACAATAGAAAGCATTTTGACACATCATGCATAAATGGAGTATAATTTCTCATTCTTCTGCTTATATGTGATGTAGTTATACAGGTCATATAATCATATATGGGGTAATAATGTCTGATTAATTCTGTTACTCCTACCCCCATACCTTCTCCCTTCCTTTTACTTTGCTCTCTCTAGTCCAAAGGACCTCTATTCTCCCCATTGGCATCCACATATCAGAGAAAACATTTGGTCTTTGGTTCTTAGGGATTGGCTTACTTCACTTAGCATAACATTCTCCAGTTCCATCTGTTTACCAGCAAATGCCATAATTACATTCTTCTTTAAGGCTTAGTAATATTCCATGGTGTATATGCCACCTTTTCTTTATCCATTCATTTGTTGAAGGGCACTAGATTGGTTCCATGGTTTAGCTATTGTGAGTTGAACTGCTGTAAACATTGATGTGGCTGTGTCACTGTAGTATGCTGATTTTAAGTCCTTTGGGTATAAACTTAGGAGTGAGATAACTGGGTCAAATGGTGGTTCCATTCCTAGTTGTTTTGAGCAATCTCCATACTGTTTTCCATAGTGGTTGTACCAATTTGCTGTCCCACCAGCCAGGTATGAGTGTACCTTTTCCCCCACATCCTTGCCAACATTTATTGTTGCTTGTTAATTGCCATTCTGACTGGAGTGAGATGGAATCTCTGTGTAGTTTTTTTTTAAATTTCTGAGTTTTTATTGACATATCTGGGTTTGTTTCTTTTTTTATTTTAATTAAAAATCATAAATTTACATAGGGCAATGTTGTTTAATTCTTGATTTGAATTTCTCTAATTGCTAGAGATGTTGAACAGTTTTTCATATATTTGTGATCGATTGTATTTCTTCTTCTGTGAAATGTCTGTTCAACTCCTTCCCCATTTATTGATTGGGTTATCTTTTTTTATGGTGTTAAGTCTTTTGAGTGTTTTGTATATCCTGAAGATTAATGCTCTATCTGAGGTGTGTGTGGTAAAGATTTTCTCCCATTCTGTAGGCTCTCACTTCATGCTATTGATTGTTTCCTTTGCTGTGAAGAAGCTTTTTAGTTTGATTTCATCCCATGGATTGATTCTCGATTTAAAGGGCAATAAGTACTTTAGGGGTCTTGTTAAAGAAGTTAGTTCCTAAGCCAAGATGGTGGAGATCTGGGCCTATTTTTTTCTTCTATGAGGTGCAGGGTCTCTGTTTTAGTGCCTAAGTCCTTGATCCACTTCGAGTTGATTTTTGTGTGGTTGAGAGATAAGGGTTTAATTTCATTTTGCTACATATAGATTTCCAGTTTCTTTTTTACCAACGTATGTTTTTGGCATCTTTGTCTAGTTTGAGATAACTGTGTTTATGTGGGTTTAGGACTGGGATTTCTCTTACAAAATAAGATACTAGTCCTAATCATGAGGTGTCTTACCCTCATGACCTAATCACCCCCCACGGCCTCACATCCTAACACCATCACATTTTAGGTTAGGATTTCAACACATGAATTTGGTGGGGGTAGGAGATGGGAGACACAGACATTCATTCCATGACAGAGACAGTGCTGTCATCCATATTCTTAATTTAATCTATATCATCATGAGCCTCATCCCTCTCAATAGACTGAGACCTCAATGTGGGTGACATGCATTGGCTGAACTTTGGGAACCCAAATGATACATGAAAGAATTTCCAACTGGCCTGCAGAGTGAAAGAAAGGCTGAAGAGAGTGAGAAGCAACACTAGTGCTACAGTTGCTATAACTCACAGGTGCCATTAAGTTGCATTTCACCTGTGTGCCCACCTGGGTGCTGGGTGAGCACATCACTTTCACAAGAGAAACACCATTCATTCATTCATACAGTTCTGCAGTAGTGAATATATAGGGTGAATATATAGATCATCACCTTCAATGAAGAACTAAACAGAAATAGTCCCTGTCCTCACAAAGATTGTGGTAAGTAGAACTAAGCACATACAAACTTCGAACCTCTGACAGATGCTTTGACAAAAACAAGTATAATAGGTAATAGAGCAAGAGTAGGATGAGCCGACTTAGGTGATAAAGTCAAGTGAGTCTGCCAAGGAAGTAACATTGAAATAAGCACCTGAAGGAAGGAGGTTGGTTCTTAGAGGACTGTGAGAAAAGGCATTGGGATCATGGGCAAATGTCAAGTAGTAATAAAGAGCTTGGAGCCAGTATGACTTATCTCCGTGTGAGAGGATGAAAGTGGAAAGGCGTGAGATAAACATGCCTTCAGATGAGAAAGTAGGTAGAATGGGAAATGGTAGAGATCCTCGAGTGAGGAAAGAGGAAGGGATGGGGAGAAATGGTGACTAGAGGAACCACTGGATGGGGATGTGGGGGTCTTGTTGAGATCAGAGTCATGTGAAGAAAAATGAGGTGCCATATTGGACCTCCCAGTCACGCTGGGTCAGCCATCATATGTAATCCCAGGTGGAGCCAGAAGAACCACTAAGACAACCCAAATTGGTTAAGAATAACCAATTGTTTATTTTTATTTTTATGTTTTAAAATTTTTGTTTGTTTTTTAGACTTTTCTTTTTTCTTTTTTTTAGTTATACATGACAGTAGACTATATTTTGACATATTTATACAAATATCTTGTGGTTGTATATAATGTAGAGATTCACTATAGTGTGTTGATGTATGTACATAGGAAAGTTATGTCAGATTTATCCCACTGTCTTTCCTATTCCTGTCCCTCTCCTTTCCTTCCCCTTTGTATAATCCTCTGAACTTCTATCCCTCCCTTGTTGTGTGTTGGCATCCACATATAAGAGAGAATATCGAACCTTTGGTTTTTTTGGGATTGGGTTATTTCACTTAGCATGATATTCTCTAGATCCATCCATTTACTGGCAGTTGTCATCAAGATGTTCCTATTTATGGCTGAGTAAATTCCATTGTGTATATATACCACAATTTCTTTATCCATTCATCTGTTGAAGGGCACCTAGCTTGGTTCCACAGCTTAGCTATTGTGAATTGAACTTCTATAAACATTGAAGTGATTGTGTCACTGTAATATGCTGATTTTAAAGTCCTTTGGGTATATACTAAGGAAAGAGATAACTGGATCAAATGGTGGTTCCATTCCAAGTTTTCTGAGCAATCTGCACACTGCTTTCCAGAGTGGTTGCACCAATTTGCAGTCCCAACAGCAATGTATGAGTGTACCTTTCCCCCCACATCCTGGCCAACATTCGTTGTTACTTATATTCTTGATAATTGCTGTTCTGACTGGAGTGAGTTGGAATCTCAGTTTAGATTTGATTTACATTTCTCTAATTGCTAGAGATGTTGAACACTTTTCATGTGTTTGTTGACTGTTCATATTTCTTCTTCTGAGAACTGTTTAGTTCCTTTGTCCATTTATTGATTGGGTTATTTGTTTTTTTTTTTTTGGTGCTAAATTTTTTGAGTTCTTCGTATATCCTGGAAATTAATGCCTTATCTGAGGTGCAGGTGGAAAAGATTTTTTTCCCATTCTGTAAGCTCTCTCATCACACTTTTGATTGTTTCCTTTGCTGTGAAGAAGCTTTTTAGTTTACTATGATCCTGTTTATTGATTTTTGATTTTACTTCTTGTGCTTTAGGAGTCTTTTTGAGGAAGTTGGTTCCTAAGCCTATATGTTAGAACTCTAGTCCTACATTTTCTTCTAGCTTGTGCAGGGTTTCTGGTTTAATGCCTAGGTCTTTGATCCACTTCAAGTTGAATTTTGTGCAGGGTGAAAGATAGAGGTTGAATTTCATTCTATTACATATGGTTTTCCAAGCACCATTTATTGAAGAGGATGTCTTTTCTCCAATGTATGTTTTTAGCACCTTTGTCAAGTATGAGATAAGGGTATTTATATGAGTTTATTGCTATGTCTTCTATTCTGTTCCATTGGTTTTCATGCCTTTTTTTGGTGCCAATACCATGTTGTTTTTATTACTATCACAGTAGTATGATTAAAGGTCTGGTATTGTGATGCCTCCAGCTTCACTTTTTCTTGCTAAGGATTGCTTTGGTTATTGTGGGTCTCTTATTTTTCCAAATGAATTTCATGGTTTTCTTTTCTATGTCTATGAAGAATGACGTTGAAATTTTAATAGGAAAGACATTAAAACTGTTTAGCGCTTTTGGTAATATGACGATTTTGACAGTATTTTGGGTGGCTTGACGTGAAGCAGTAGATAATTAAATTGGCGTCTATAAGACATCTATAAATTAGGAAGGAGCATTGAGAGGTCTTTTGGATTCTGTGGTCCTTGAGGACATTGAGGTCTGTCACTGAGCTCAACACCTTTCTCTTGATTTATAGGGTCTCACTGAGACCCTCAGGGTCTCACTGAGTTGCTTAGTGGCTCACCATTGCTGAGGCTGGCTTTAAACTCATGATTCTGCTGCCTTAGCTTCCTGAGGCTCTGGGATTACGGCTGTGTGTCACCGTGCCTGGTGATCTATAGTTACTTGAGTTGGATATAGCCAGGGAAAATGATGAAATATATCATCTCCATTATACTGCCATGCCCTGAAGATGATTCCATGAGGCAGGGTGTTGAGGGCAAAGCTGAAGGAACAGAGATGGGGATAGCCATGTAGGGCTACGATCCCCTTCTAAATCCAGATTCTCCGAGGGCCAGAACCATATTCAGCAGGATCGGGAAGGGCCAAGGCATTTCCCAGCACGTGTGTTGGCCACTGGGAGTCAATTTTTTCAGATATGTGATACAAATGTGCTGGGATGCCAGGGTTTCTATAAAGTTGAAGGGAGGTTCTCAGCGTCTTCCTTGTCTCAGTAAAACTATATGTATATACCTAAAAGTAAAAGTGGAAGCACTTACTCTCTCTCAGATAAGGGATCAAAAAGCTCTGGCAGTGACTGTGGTGGGAACAGATTGTGGGGATTCAGTAGTGCTGGTGCTCACAAGTGGAACTGTCCCTGATTCTTAAGGACTGGATGCTCTGGGAGGTGCTATTTCTTTTTCACAAATACATGCACAGCACATGGATGAACTACTGGATGAGGGAATGAATGCATGAATGAGCAAAGCTTTCTTTTTCCTCTCTAAGGATCAGTACTCACTGGTCAGTTTCCCATTGCCCACCAGCATGGGCTGAGGAGGGAAGAGCAACAGGTCATTTTTGTGATTGCAGCTGTGACTGGACAAGGGATGGTCAAGATGCCTTGTGTTTGCCCTGTATCTCCCCACCCCTCACCAGAGCAGATTTTGCTGTTGGCCAGAGAGGCAGTAGGAAGAAAGACACATCTCCTGGAGTTGGCCTAGTTGACCAATTAGAGTGAGGTCTGCTCCTTGTCAGAGAAATAAAGGACAAAGGGCTGCTCAAGACTCCACAGGGCTCATCTGATGGAAAAGTAAATTTACTTAGCCAAGTATTTATGAGAAAAGGAGTACTGGTGCTCACCCAGCTTCTCAGTGCATTCTAGCGCACATAAGGTTACTTCACCCATAGTCGCAGAGCTGTGCAGATTTAAGGAGAAACAGACTTCAGCTTTTGGTGGAAGAATGAGCCCATGGGACATGAAAACTTCTGGGGCCATCTTAGAATTACTTCTGGCTATGCTTTGAATGTTTGTGTCTCCCCAAATTCCTATACTGAAATTCTCACCTCCAACGTGGCACTAGGAGGGCCTTTTGGAGATGATTAGTTATGGGGCAGAACCTTTATGATTGGTTTGGTGCTTTTACAAAAGAGGCCCAAAAGAGGTTCCTTGCCTTTCCACCGCATGAAGTTGTAGTGAGAAGACAATCTACTCTGAACCAAGAAACGGGTGTTTGCCAGACACCATATCCACCAATGCCTTGATAATAGGCCTTTTCACCCAAGACTGGAGATCTGTAATAAATTTCTGTTATTCACTAGCTACCCAACCTATGGTATTTTGTTGTAGTAGCCCAAATGAATTAAGAAACTTCTGTATTGGTTTCCTAGGACCTAAGTGACAAAGTTCTACTGACTAGGTGGCTTAAACAACAAAAATTGTCTCGAAGTTCTAAAGGACAGAAGTCCAAAATCAAATTATTGTCAGGGTTGATTCCTTATGAGGGCTCTGAAAGAAGATATATTCCAGATTTTTCTCTTGGCTTGAAGATGAACTTCTCTTTATCTCACTTATCATCGTCCCTGTCTCTGAGCTCAAATATCTCATTTTCATAGGGACACCAGTTGTACTGGATCAGGGGCCCATTCTTACGGTCTCATTTAACCATAATTACTTCCTTAAAAGCCTTATCTCCAAATATAGCCATAGTGTGGGTTATGGTTTCAATGTGTGAATTTGGGGGACATAGTTTAGTCCATAATAGGGCCAAAGTGTGTCTCCTTAGTGAGCTGAGAACAGGGAAAGGAATGATGCTGGGTTCCCTGGTGCTTTTCTCTTGAAGTCCAACCATTCCACTTTGTTCCAAGAGGGAAAGGAGCCAGGTTAAAGTGCTACTGAGTTTTGGAAAGGTACAGAGCATCCCACTGTTTTCAGGGTCCCCAAGATTTTGTGCTGTAGGAAGCAGGTGTTTTCACCACCCTGAGGATGTGTCCTCTCCATTTCACCAGGCATTTGCATTTGGATGAGAAACTTATTTTCATGTGGCTTAGTTTCCTCAAGGGGAAATTGATGTCACTCTCCCTCAGGGACCTGAGTTCACCAGCCAGCCTCTTGGGCACTGATCTGTGAGTTTTCAGCAGGTGCTTCCTCCCCAAACCCTTCCACATGGCAAAGCCAGAGCCACAAAGCCTGCCGCGGGACTGTTCTTTTAACTGACAAGGCAAACCCAGAAACTCCGGGATGGTAGTGAGTAGGAACTGGGGTCGCAATGGCTCCTCCCCTTGGAGCAAGGAGGAAGGTGCTGGCTCACCCTGCAAAGGCCCCAGGAGCAATAGCCTCGGGAAGTACAGCTCTGCGGGTCTCCACCATGTCCTGGATTCCTGTCCTGCTCATGCTATTAGCCTACTGCACAGGTGAGGGAACTCACAGCACACAAACCTTTCTGCTCCTTCTTGTACTTTGCCCTGCCTCAATGGGATAACCCACACGTTCTGTGTTCCCAGGTTGTGTCCCTCAACCTGTGCTGCGTCAGCCACCATCCACATCCTCATCTCTTGGAACCACAACCCGCCTTACCTGCACTCTGAGCAGCAACTATAATATTGGTGTTTATAGCATCTACTGGTACCAACAGAGACTGGGCAACTCTCCAAGGTTCTTGCTAAGATACTTCTCACACTCAGATCAGCACCGGGGTCCCAATGTCCCCCCTCGCTTCTCTGGGTCCAAAGATGTGGCCAGGAACCGGGGGTATTTGAGCATCTCCAAACTGCAGTCTGAGGATGAGGCAATGTATTACTGTGCTGTGGGTGCCCAAAGCACGGAGAGGGAAAAGATGGAGAGGGAGATCAGGGAAGAAAAGGATTCTGCTGCTTCAGGGTTTCAGGCACCCCAGGACATGCCTACTTGAATTGAAGACGGGGTTTCTCTCAGAGAGGCTGGTGTGGGAAGGAGGAGGGCGGAAGCATGGGGCAGCACGGAGCCCAGGAGAGAGAGACAGTCAGCTCCTTCTTGTCTAACAGTACTGCTGTAAACCCCATTGGAGGCTGGATTACAGAATTAAAGCTGTTTGTTTTCAGAAGTTGTTTTGCTGAGTTTGGTCTGATTGCATGATCTCATGGGATGAATCTAACTAACTTAGGGTACAGGTCCCAGGAAACTAATCAACATGGTCTACTTGGTTGAGGCACTGTGGGCAGTGTTCACTTGAGCCTCTACTCCTGAGGGTCATGGGGTACAAGAGACTGACAGAAGTGCTTTGGAACAGGACCATCCTTGCCAAGGACAGAGCGCTCTATTGTCAGCTGATTATGCCTAGGAGTTATGAGGTGGACAAGGTTAAGAAAAACTTTTTATTGGGCCCTTGGGGAGGACAAGAGGAGCCAAGTGATAGAGCTAGAGCAGGCTCCCCACCTTGGTACTGTTTTTAAAAAATTTTTTTCAATATCCTGTGTATTCTATTACAGAAATAGGATGCATTTTTTACTTAAAAATATTTGAAGTTTCCTTTTATTGATAACATAATTGACATACTTATTTTTATTCTAATTAGTTATACATGATAGTAGAATGCATTTTGATACATCATACATAAATGTGCCTCATTCTTTTGGTTGTACATGATGTAGAGTTACACTGGTCATGTAGTCATACGCACATAGGGTAATAATGTTCAATTTGTTAGACTATCATTTCTACCCCTATCCCCCCTCCCCTGCCTTCACTCCCCTCTGTCTAATTCTTTATTCTTCTCCTGATTGTGAATCAGCATCCACATATCAGAGAAAACATTTGGCCTTTGGTTTTTTGGGATTGGCTTATTTCACTTAGTATGATAATCTCCAGCTCCATCCATTTACCAGCAAATGCCACAATTTCATTCTTCTTTATGGCTAATATTCCATTGTGTATATATACCACAATTTATCCATTCATCTGTTGAAGGGCGCCTAGGTTGGTTCCATAGTTTAGCTATTGTGAATTGAACTGCCAAAAACATTGTTGTGACTATTACTGTAGTATGCTGATTTTAAGTCCTTTGGGTACATGCTAAGGAATAGGTTAGCTGGGTCAATTGGTGGTTCCATTTCAAGTTTTCTGAGGAATCTCCATTCTGCTTTCCAGAGTAGTTGCACCAATTTGCAGTCCCACCAGCAACATACATACTTATTTTAAACATTTAAATTATCTCAAGATTCTTGACAACAGTTATCTACATTGTGGTCCAAAAATGAAAATATACAAAATAGTTTAAGAAACATATATTTTTACTGTGTCATGCAAAGTTACATATTTATTTTTTTAAAAAAGACTTGGAAAATGAAGCCAGTTCATCAAATTTTTACCAAAGTATGAAAAGAAATATTTTATGCAAAAATAAAAATTGATGCAGAAATAACACTTTCAACTTTTCTAATGTCCTAAAAAGGACATTAATTCTATAAATCACTATTTCTAAATATAGGATTTTAATTGTTCCCTGCCAATTTCTGTCATGCTTACAATAACACATAAATTGATCTAAACATAATAAATAGAATTATTGCATTTAAAATTTTTCTTAATATAAAAAGATAACATCCACATGTCAGAGAGAACATTTGGCTTTTGGTTTTTTGGGACTGGCTTATTTCACTTAGCATTATATTCTCCGGCTACTTCCACTTACCAACAAATGTCACAATTTCATTCTTCTTTATGGCTGAGTAATATTCCTTTGTGCATATAATTTATCCATTCATCTGTTGAAATGCACCTAGTTTGGTTCTATAGATCAGATCATATCTTTTGTTTTACTTAACTTTATATTTGTACTATAATTACTTTACATGATAGAACTTCTTGACGTATCATGACATGATACTTTAGGCACATTCTTTTATACTCACATCTACATTAATGTATAGTTCACAGTCCACTTAAATAAATTTTATAGTAGATATCATATGATCTAATAATAATTATAGTACTACTCTTTTTGAGAGCAAAGATATTCAGGTTTTATTATTCCTGCCTTTGGGAAACACTGAATTTTAAAAACACATGTAAATCATGGTACCTGGTCATAACATTTGACAAAAACCTGATGATTCTTCTCATTTATTTTTTGAGTCTCTCTTTTTCTTCTGTACTGGGGCTTGACCCCAAGGGTGCTCTACCACTGAGCCACATTCCCAGACCTTTTTTTTAAAATTTTCTATTTTTAGACAGGTTCTCTGTAAGTTGCTGAGACTGACTTCAAACTTGCCACACCGGCCTCAGCCTCTGGAGCCACTGGGATTACATGCGTGTGCCAACACACCCAGCTTGAGTCTCTACCTTTTTTTTTTTTTTTTTTTTTTGATACTGAGGATTGAACTCAGGGGTGCTTAAGCATGGGGCCACATGCCCTTTTTATTTTTTATTTTGAAACAGGGTCTCACTAAATTGCTGACTCTGGCTTTGAATTTATGATCATCTCACCTCACCCTCATGAGCTGCTGGGGTTATAGGTGTGTGCCACTGTGCCTGGTGAGTCTCTACTCTTAAGTATGACATTTATTTTACTAAAAAATGAAGAAAAAATGAAAAAAATGTTCTTTTATTCATTGAAGCAGAATTATGAGAAGAGAAATAATTATACTTCAATGCTGTTTATATTTTATAGAACTTAAAAATTCAGTTCTCATTGTTCTGCTGCAATATAATCAAACCCGTTTACTTTAATAATATAAAAAAAATGTTAAGATTTTATTTTTTTTTTTTACAGACTGCATTTTGATTTATTATACACAAATGGGGTACAGCATTTCATTTCTATGGTTGTGCATGATGTAAATTCACACCATTTATGTAATCATACATGTACATAGGGTAATGTCTGTCTCTTTCCACCATTTTTCATACCCACCTCTCATTTCCCTCTACATAATCTAAAGTTCCTCTATTCTTCTCTCACCCCAAACCCTCACCCCCATTATATATCATCATCCACTTATCAGGGAAAACATTTGGTCTTTGTGTTTTTGGGATTGGCTTACTAAACTTAGCATAATATTCTCTAATTCCATCCATTTATCTGCAAATGCCATAATATTATTCTTCTTTATGGCTGAATAACATTCCATTGTGTACATATATCTCAGTTTCTACAAAATCATGACTATAGGCTTGGAGTATCATTCAGTTGTTGAGTGCATGCTCAGCACATGCAAGGCCCTGGGTTCAAACCCCAGCACTGCCCCTAACCCCAAACTTATGATTACAATCAAAAACTTTGAATAGGAGGGTGGGCATTTAGCTCAGGGGTGGAGCTCTTGCCTGGCATGTGTGAGGTGCTGGATTTGACCCCAGTACTGCAAAAGAAAAAAAAAAAAAAAGAAGGAAAAGAAGGACATTTGGAACAGTATGATAAACCTAATGGCAACCTTTAAACTCCATTTTAAGTTAGTTCTGTTTCCAAGTAACACTTTAAAATGTTCTCAAACAACCTGATTATGACTAGCTATCATCATCTTAGGAATATTTTTTCAATGTTCAAAGGTAAAATGTTTGGATCAGAAAACACTTTTGATTTGTGAATTAAAAAAAATATCAAGAACTAATTAATTCCAGTGGTTCCTGTGACAGGTAAATATCCTCCTTCAAATAATGTTTATTTCACAATGAAAGTAACATTCTATTTTTATTTTTCGGAGTTTATTAAGGAAAAGAAACCACAAACTACAATTAATTTTAGTTGAGATAAAAGAAATGCTTCATAAGTTCATATGTTGTAAAAGCCACTGCTTGAGAAGGAAGACACTGAATGTATTTAAGAGATAAGCCACAATATAATCCTTTACAAATTCCATGGTGTCTGCAGACATACTTTATAGTCTCCCACATGGTAAGGCACTTTTCAAATTCTGGTGGAATAGCTCCTATTTACATTCTCTGAACAGTTACATCAGATGGGTATGATATTGTCTGTGCTATTGCTCCAGCAACACCACCACAACAGAAGTTAATGTGAGTTTTCAGGACCCAGACGTTAGGATTGTCTGATGAAGATCTGCCAAGAAGGGTAAGAGTATTGGAGAGACCGACACTCTTTAAGATTCCAAAAGTAAAAAATGAAACACTTGCAAATGGAGCCATTCCTAATATAGTGGGCATCAGCCTCTGTAAAAATCAAAGGAAAACACCTTTGCATAAATTGTTTTGAATGCATGAATGATTCCTGTGGAGGTGTGTTCCCCTATCAACTGAAAAGCGAGGTCTACTCCAACCCTGTCAAGAGGGTAAGTACTGATAACTGCTGTCATACCCACGTGATGGATCCAGTCATTGATCTGTGAGCATGACCATAGGGAAAGATTTGAATCATCATTGCACCATTTCCTTCATATACTCTGAGGTATCCTTCCTTTTGGGGAGCAGCACCTAAGGTAGAAAATACTCTTCCATGATTCCAAGACTCAATCCAAAGGAGCAACTGTTGTTTTGGCATAGCATCCAGATATACCTCTGGCTAAGAAGGAGCACAGTCAGTAGAAGTCATGGAGGACAGTGGGCCCTCCGGCCCCTGCCACCTGCAGCATGGTAGGATGGAGATTGGCCACTGCCAGGGTTCCTGGCATCAAGACCATCAAGACCAGGGTCACCTCGAAAACCTCGGTTGCCAACTTACAAACCACAGGCCAGAACCATGGTTGGTGCCTGCAGTGACAGGAGGCTGACCACTATGCTGGTAGGGCCAGATTTACCTTGGTACTGTTAACATTTTGGGTTGGACCAATTTTTGTTGAGGGGCTGTCCTGTGTATTATAAGATGTTAAGCTGCCAGAAGCCAGTACACACCAGATGTCTCCTCCCACATTTGTAACAATCCAAAATACCTCCAGACATTGCTAAATGTCCCCACAGTGGAAAAAATTGGCCACCTAGGCGAAAGAAATGCACTTATTCTTCTGCACAGGGGAGTGGAAGGGACCAGCAAACATTTTCTGTGAAGAGCAGGATAGTAACTTTTGGCATTTCAGTCATACTGTCTGTTGAAATATTCAGATTTTCCCTTATGATAAGAAAGCATTCACTGACTGAACAAATGGGTATGGCTATGTTCCTATTAAATTTAACTTATGGAAATAATGGGGGGGTGCTGGAGTTGTGGCTTAGTGGTAGAGCACTTGCCTAGCATGTGTGGGGCACTGGGTTCGATTCTCAGCATCACATACAAATAAATTAATAAAATAAGAGCCTATCAACATCTTAAAAAAAAAAGAAATAATGGGGGTTGGGCTGGATGTAGCACTCAGGCCATAATTGCCTGATCCTCTACTCTAGGGAAATACTCAAACTCCTGCCTCCATGTTTCCATCAAGCCACTCTTGGTGGGGCCATCAAGGTCCTTCCTAACTTTCTGTATCATGATCCTCAGAATCCTGAGCTCCTGGGCCCATGGATAGAATGAGAGGCACAAGGATCATGGTCTTGGAAATGCCACACTGGGTGTGTGGGGTCAAGGTGGAATGGGAGGGTTCTTTCTGCCCTGGCCCTCAGCATGGTACCCTGAGCTCACAGGTGGTAGGGCAGAATGTGGCCCACAGAGAGGGACTCTGTACATAGGGTATCTGCACAATGTATGGACATGCCTCATCTTAGGGAGGGGCCAAGCAAACCGTTTCCCTGTGACTCCAGACTTGACTGAGAATGTTCATTTACCACTGCTAAAAAGGGGTCCCCCAAGAGAGGTGGATACATGTCAATATTAGCCCTTTCTCCTGTGGCCTGTGAGTCAGAATCTTTCCTTCTTTGGTAAAATAACGGTCCCTTTGGTTCCCACTTCCTCAAATGTTCTTCTTGCATCTAGAGTTTGCCCCCTGGCATAGATTTCCAACTCCACATTTTTACAGACCAGTTAGTTGGTGCCCAAAGAAATCTGTCTTTTGCTTATCACCTGCCCCCTATTTTTCCTTTCATCCTTCATGATTCTGAGGTTCCAGGGAGTAAGGTTGGGCTTCTCTATCATCCTGTCATTCCTGCCCCACCAGCTCAATGGAAGATGAAATCCTGAACTTGGACCTCAGGTCAGATAAGTGTAGGTCTTGGCTCTGGTTGGCCTTGGAGGGGTCACTCGAAGTCTAGGCCACCATTTCCAATGTTTGTTATATGTAAAGGAGATAATGATAGTATGAATTAATTCATATAAAGTGCTTAAAACAGGCTTAACTGTCATGGGTACTCAATGAAATAATAGTATCATTTCCTCATCAGTTATCAACCTGTCCTTCCCTCTTGTCGAATTCTTTCCTTTCATCTGAGTCATTTCTCACCTTGAGCATCATCTGGTTTTCTGTCAGTGGCTCTGCTACAGCCTATAACTTTACTCTCTTTTCATCATACCTAGATTCGGTCTTGCTTGTACTCCCATTAAACCCCTGACTGCCTTCCCCGCTCTAAGGCATGTAAACAAGCCACATCTGTAATTTCCAATTTTCTGGTAGCTATATAAAATGAAAAGTATGCAGGGCTTGTAGTATGTATCTGTAGTCCCAGCTTCTTGAGAAGCTGAAGCAAGAGGATTGCTTGAGCTCAAGACTAATCTGGGCAACATAGTGAGATCCCACATCTTTATTCTTTTCTGTTTTCTAAAATTTGTTCTTTTTAGTTATACATGAGAGTAGATTGTGTTTTGACATATTATACATACATGGAGTATAACTTCCCATTCTGTGGTTGTACATGATGTGGAGTTACACTGGTCATGCATTCATATCTGAACATAAGAAAGTCATGTCCACTATTCCCATCCCCCATCCCTTAAAAAAATAGGTGAAATGATTTCTTTTTTTCTTTTTTTAATTTTCAGGAAGCAAGTTTATTGACTGCAGGTTCAGAGGTGGCTCTTACCTAAGAATTATTCCTCTGAATAAAGATTTTGAAAATTTTTTGAACTTTATATCCTGTGTGTGTTGACTGGCTTGGAGGTGTACATAAAAATAAGTTGTTTTCTTTGAGTTCTCAAAGTGCTTTTTGTTTCAGTGAAATGATTTTAATTATATATTTTATTTAGTATCATTTTGAAATGCAATCAATATGAAAACTAGTCATGGGATCATTTAAAATATTGTTTAAATGATTGGGTACTTTGAAACCAGTATGTGTTTTACCCTTATGACTCATCTCAATGGCCACATACAAGTTTTGAAAAGACAGCACAGGTTGAAGGTACAAAATTCATACATGTTATTATGACACAGCCTTTGAAGGCCAACTCAGATTTCTGTCCTTTGTCCCAATACTTGTATATCCCTTCGCTGTTAACTTCTGCCATGTTAAGCCAACTGCAACTGATCAGGCACCTGATTTGATACACTTAGTTGCCTCCAAACCTTTGCTCAAGCTGTTTACTTGTTGGGAGGATTTCCTGTCCCTGGGCAGTGTCCTTCCAGCTGGCTGCTGAAAGGGTTTGGCAATGGTCTTAACTCCCCCTTCTTGGGCAAGACTTTCCTGACTTCTTTATGCAGTTTTTACTTCCTTGAATGTGCAAACAGCTTGTTTTCCTAACTATATTTAGCACCACCCACAGAGCTTGGTTTTATTTATCATCCTTCACTAGTCTGCAAATTCCCAGTGGGTAGGATCTGTTATGTGTAAGATAAACACTAGGTGACGACAGTTGAGAAAATAAATTAATGAGTGAATGAGAGCATTACCGAGTGAATCCCTGGATTCCAAAGACCCCGACATTCTAGGATCCCTCTAGGTGACTGGGATCATTGTGATTCTCTAAAGTGGGAGAACCAAAGCAGACACTCTATTTCACACTCCTGGTTAGCCACCTTCTCTCTCTATCTCTTCATCTCTTTGTCTTTCTGTCTGTCTGTCTTTCTTGCAAACATACACACCCCTTCTGATATTTGGCATATGAAACTGCTGATTATATCCAGCAAACAGGAGTGGCATGGAAGGGAAAGCTTGAAGTATGTGAAGGGAAAGTTTGGGGGAACTTTCTGAATCTGAAATAGAGAGGAAAGGTAGTGGAAAGTGTGGAGTTCCCAAATTGTCAGGATCCATTGCTTAACACTGCAAAGACTCCTCTCCCCCAGAAACTAACAAGACTTCTGATGATAAAGCAGAATGAGACTGAGGGCTGCTAAGAACTGTGATCTGTGCACAGAAATGCTCTTCTCAGCTTCCAAGCTTGACAAAGAAACAAAACCAAATAGCTTGGATGTGAACTGAAGACTAAGGACCTGTATATTCTGACCTGAGGAAGACCCTGAAACATTTGATGGGAAGGATCTAAGAAAGACCCAGGGGTGTTGGGGAATGGGGAATATCAGTCAGAATGAAATGCAGGTCTCTCCATGGATACAGAAGGCCTGTGTGGTGGTCACATGGTTTGGTAAAATGGGAGAAGCCCACGAAGGGAGGGAGGCAGAGGCCATTAAGACACTGAGGACTTTTCAATTCATTCTAAGCTGCGTTACTTTTTTTTTAAATAATTTATTTTGTTCATTTTTTAATGTGGTTGCTGAGGATCGAATTCAGTGCCTCACACAACCCCAGGCCTATGTTGCATTCTGGTGATGTATACTCACTGTCCAATCCATTTGTTCATCATGGAATGCAAAATGGGGACATTTTCCTTCTAGAATTCCTCCTGCACTCATTAGGAAGAAAACGAATATGAAAAATCCTCCTCCCTCATATGATTTAGTCACCTTGAAGCACTGTTAGAATAGTAAAAACAGGTTAAATACTTGAGTTTTTACCCTTTACTTACCTATCAAAATAATGAGTCACTATGTCAGGATCATTCAATTTTAGTTTGTTAATATTACACACTCATGGGTGTTTAAACTCATTGTAATGATTATAAATTTTCTGAGTTTTGGTCAGGGCAAGCCTATTCAATTTAGCCCCTAACCAGGAACTTTATGTTGTGTCAAAAACTGTAAATTAATTTTTTTATTGTTTCAAAGAAATCTGGACAAAGGTTTATTCCAATCAATTCACCAAAGAATAATGACTTTAGACACAGTGTCACATTTAAGGCTGAGATATAAATGGGTGCTGAAAGCACTGAGTGGTCATCAGTGACCAAGTGTCACAAACTCTAGTCATAAAGGAAGCCCGGACATTCCCATTGGAGAGAGTTAGATGTTTCCTCTGATGAGGAAGTCAAGCCTGGCTTCTCTGGGCAAATTGTGTCTCCTAGGGAATGTAACAAGAAGCATCCCACAATTTATGAGGACTTCAGCCTCAGTTTTTTTGGAAACACAGGGGTTATAGGAAAATGATCACACCAACTTAGACTGTGGGATGCTGGAAAAAAGAAAACTGAATTGTACTCTGACGAATGAATATCATGAAAGAAAAGAGGCAAGCATTTGTAGGTTAAAAGAGACTAAAAAGATTTTTTTCCCCCAGTGGATCTTCATTTTTAATAATTAAATGATGCAATAAATCTCATCATTTTTGGTCTTGCTTTGTATTTTCATGATTACTATTGAAGTTTAATATCTCTTTAAATTATAAATGTTCTTTGTATTTTTGCACATTACTTCTTTTTTTTAAAATTTATTTTTATTGTAAACAAATGGGATACATCTTGTTTCTCTGTTTGTACATGGATTAAAGGCATACCATTTGTGTAATCATACATTTACATAGGGTTATGTTGTTTGATTCATTCTGCTATTTTTCCCTTCCCCCCACCCATCCCACCCCTCTTTTCCCTCTATACAGTCCCTCCTTCCTCTATTCTTGCCCCCTCCCCCCCATTATGTGTAATCATTCACTTATCAGCGAGATCATTCTTCCTTTGGTTTTTTCAGATTGGCTTATCTCACTTAGCATGATATTCTGCAACTGCATCCATTTGTCTGCAAATGCCATAATTTTATTATTCTTTATGGCTGAGTAATATTCCATTGTGTGTGTGTGTGTGTATATATATACATATATATATATCACATATATATATATATGTGATATATATATCACAGTTTCTTTATCCATTCATCAATTGACAGGCATCTAGGTATCTAGGTTGGTTCCACAATCTGGCTATTGTGAATTGAGCCGCTATGAACATTGATGTGGCTGTATCTCTGTAGTATGCTGATTTTAAGTCCTTTGGGTATAGACCAAGGAGTAGGATAGCTGGGTCAAATGGTGGTTCCATTCCAAGCTTTCTGAGGAATCTCCACACTGCTTTCCAGATTGGCTGCACTAATTTGAAACCCCACCAGCAATGTACTATAATGTATGGACTGGATTTAGATTTTGTTTATAAACAAAAAACCAAAAAGCAATAACCTTAATAAAGGAAAGTCATTTTGAGGACAGTTACAGAGATCTGACTATGGAGGGGATATTAGACGTTTAAGGACAAAGATATTTAGAACTAAATATTAATTTTTTAATATAGTCATGATATTATGACTATAGGAAAATATGTCAAAAAAATCCATAACTGAATTTTAGAAGACTTTTAATTCATAAATAATTATAAATTTATGAGAAATTGCAAAGTAATACACAAGAAGTTACTGGAGATAGGAACTTCTGATTTGGTGATGGCAGAAATGAAACTGCAAAGAGAGAGGAAACATACACACAGGCAAAGCTTTAACTGGAGCTTCAGTGGAAGGCAGACAAAACTGATCAGGAGGAAGATCAAGCTATTTCTTGAACAAAGAGAGATAAAAGCTCTTATTGATTTTCTGGAGTGGGTTAAAGTATGGCAGTTCTCCATTGATTGGGGGTATGGTTCCAAAAGATGTTTCTTCTTGTGTGACACGTGGCCCACTGTTTGGTCATAGTCAACTTACCCTAGGAACTGTGGACTTACTCTAGCAACTGGCACCAACATCCTGCACAAACATCCTGGCCTTACTTATGATAGGGCTTATTATAGGACTGAAGAACTTTAGGTTCTTGGGTTGCTGTAGCTGCTCGGGGTAGGAAAAAAACACGTCAGCCACAATGGGTAGTCAACACACTAAGTTGCAGAGCAAGTAGAATCTGACCTAAAAGTTAGAGCAGTAAGGGGACAGATATGAAGGCTGATGAAAACACTTTCATTCTGTTGTAGTCACCCAACAGACATCTGTAGGCCTAACCAAAGAGTCAGTGTTTTCAGCAAATGTGACCTTCAGGTCCCTGAGAAGTAACCTAGAAACTGTTATCGTCATAACACACATTGGGATTTCGTGGGAATTCAGGTGCTACCTTTTTTTTGCTTCTTTCATGGTTCTTTCCAGTCTTTGTCATGGGAATTCCCAACTGTCAGTGCTGGGGTATGTGTCACTGAGCATGTATATAGGATTATAATGAAGTTAGAGGTTGTTACACTTGTAGCCATCTTAGAGTCAGCCAGTTTCAGCCAGGCTCAACTGAAGGGAACGTCTAGCTTTCAGGCATCCTGTCCTCAAAGAAAAGCAAGACCAGGGCAACTAGGTCACCTAGGCAGTACAAGTTTAGGATAGGATAGCTTTTGGTCTTATGGCAAAATACCTGAGATAAACAACTGATAAGGAGGAAAAGTTTATTTTGGTTCACAGCTTCAGAATTTTCAGCCTATGTTGTTCTTCTATTTTTTTTTTTTTTTGCCTGTGTTGAGGCAGAGCATCACGATGAACATCTGCATGTGACAGAGTAGGTCTGTTTACTTCATGGCAGCTGGGAAATAGAGAGGAAGGGGTTGGGGCTCCAAATTACCTTAAGCACATGCCACCAATGACCAACTTGCTTCCACTTGGTGCACCTCCTAGAGGTTATACCACCTTTAGGCAACACCACAGCCTGGCAGTTAAGGCTTTATTTAGCACATGGGCCTGTGGGGAGCATTCGAAATCCAAACCATAACAAGCATCCGAAGTGGGAGCACTTTTGTGATACTGAACTCATAAACTGTGGGATCTGACACTAACTCCATGCAAATAGTATGAAAATTGAGTTGAATACCTAGTTGGATACCTAGTTGGTGTCCATAGTAAACTGAAGAATTGTTTGGTATAGAAAATTCACACATCTAGAAACCAGAAGGTCGGTGTGAGAGTGTAGAGAAAACGTTTATTTTTCCATATTCTTTATTTTGCTTACTTGGCTTTAAAAGGCATTGTTATAGAGGAAATGTAATTTCTCCTCTACCCTCATAAATTCACAGTTGGAACAGACCCTTGTAACAAAAGGTGAGTTAACGAGAAAAACAAGCAAGTTTATTAATGCATGCAATGCAGATCATGCAGGAAAAAACTTAAATGAGAGGTAACTCAATGCAGTGGTTTAAAAGGTTTAGTTTATATAACATCTTCAAGAAGAATGTATTTTAGGAAAGTGACAAGATAAAGGAAAGAAGTTTTTGACTTTTTTTTTTTTTTTTTTTTTTTTGGAAATTTTTTTTTTTTTTTTATTGTAAACAAATGGGATACATGTTGTTTCTCTGTTTGTACATGGCGTAAAGGCATACCATTTGTGTAATCATAAATTTACATAGAGCAATGTTGTTTGATTCATTCTGTTATTTTTTTCCCTTCCCCCCACCCCTCCCACCCCTCTTTACCCTCTATACAGTAGTTCCTTCCTCCATACTTGCCCCCCTCCCTAACCCTAACTCTAACCCTTCCCTCCCCCCCATTATGTGTCAACCTCCACTTATTAGCGATATCATTCGTCCTTTGGCTTTTTGAGATTGGCTTATCTCACTTAGCATGATATTCTCCAATTTCATCCATTTGCCTGCAAATGTCATAATTTTATCATTCTTTATGGCTGAGTAATATTCCATAGTATATATACACCACAGTTTCTTTATCCACTCATCAATTGAAGGGCATCTAGGTTGGTTCCACAGTCTGGCTATTGTGAATTGAGCAGCTATGAACATTGATGTGGCTGTATTTCTGTAGTATGCAGATTTTAAGTCCTTTGGGTATAGGCCAAGGAGTGGGATAGCTGGGTCAAATGGTGGTTCCATTCCAAGTTTTCTAAGGAATCTCCACACTGCTTTCCATAGCGGCTGCACTAATTTGCAGCCCCACCAGCAGTGTATGAGTGTACCTTTCTCCCCACATCCTCGCCAACACCTGTTGTTGCTCGTATTCTTGATAATCGCCATTCTAATTGGGGTGAGATGGAACCTTAGGGTGGTTTTGATTTGCATTTCTCTTATTACTAGAGATGTTGAACATTTTTCCATATGTTTGTTGATTGCTTGTAGATCTTCTTCTGTGAAGTGTCTATTCATTTCCTTAGCCCATTTGTTGACTGGACTGTTTGAATTCTTGGAGTAGAGTTTTTTGAGTTCTTTATAGATTCTGGAGATTAGTGCTCTATCTGAAGTATGATTGGCAAAGATATTCTCCCACTCTGTAGGCTCTTTCTTCGCGTTGCTGATAGTTTCCTTTGCTGAGAGAAAGCTTTTTAGTTTGAATCTATCCCAGTGGTTGATTCTAGCTTTTATTTCTTGTGCTATGGGAGTCCTGTTAAGGAAGTCTGGTCCTAGACCAACAAGATGAAGATTTGGACCTACTTTTTCTTCTATAATCTGCAGGGTCTCTGGTCTGATTCCGAGGTCCTTAATCCATTTTGAGTTTAGTTTCGTGCATGGTGAGAGATATGGGTTTAGTTTCATTCTGTTGCATATGGATTTCCAATTCTCCCAGCACCATTTGTTGAAGAGGCTATCTTTTCTCCATTGCATATTTTTGGCCCCTTTGTCTAGTATGAGAAAATTGTATTTATTTGGGTTTGTGTCCGTGTCCTCTATTCTGTACCATTGATCTACCTTTCTATTTTGGTACCAATACCATGCCGTTTTTGTTACTATTGCTTTGTAGTAGAGTTGAAGATCTGGTATTGCAATACCCCCTGTTTCACTCTTCCTGCTAAGGATTGCTTTAGCTATTCTGGGTTTCTTATTCTTCCAGATGAATTTCATAATTGCCTGCTCTATTTCTGTAAGGTACGTCATTGGGATTTTAATTGGAATTGCATTGAATTTGTATAGCACTTTAGGTAGTATGGCCATTTTGACAATATTAATTCTTCCTATCCAAAAACATGGAAGATCTTTCCATCTTCTAAGGTGTTCTTTAATTTCTTTCTTTAGTGTTGTATAGTTCTCATTGTAGAGGTCTTTCACCTCTTTTGTGAGATTGATTCCCAAGTATTTTATTTTTTTCGAGGCTATTGTGAATGGGGTAGTTTTCCTAATTTCTCTTTCTGAAGATTCATCACTTATGTATAAAAATGCGTTGGATTTATGGGCATTGATCTTGTAACCTGCTACTTTACTGAAATCACTTATGAGTTCTAAGAGTTTTCTGGTGGAATTTCCAGGTTCCTCTAAATATATAATCATGTCATCAGCGAACAGGGATAGTTTGAGTTCTTCTTTTCCAATTCGTATCCCTTTAATTTCTTTGGTTTGTCTAATTGCTCTGGCCAGAGTCTCAAGAACGATGTTGAATAGAAGTGGTGAAAGAGGGCATCCCTGCCTTGTTCCAGTTTTTAGGGGGAATGCTTTCAGTTTTTCACCATTTAGAATGATATTAGCCATGGGCTTAGCATAAATGGCCTTTACAATATTAAGGAATGTTCCCACTATCCCTATTTTTTCTAGTGTTTTGAGCATGAAGGGGTGCTGTATTTTATCAAATGCTTTTTCTGCATCTATTGAAATAATCATGTGATTCTTGACTTTAAGTCTATTAATATGGTGAATTACGTTTATTGATTTCCTGATGTTGAACCAACCTTGCATCCCTGGGATGAAACCCACTTGATCATGGTGCACTATCTTTTTAATATGTTTTTGTATGCGATTTGCTAAAATTTTGTTGAGAATTTTTGCGTCGATGTTCATTAAGGATATTGGTCTGAAATTTTCTTTCCTTGATGAGTCTCTGTCTGGTTTAGGTATCAGTGTGATATTGGCTTCATAGAATGAGTTTGGGAGGGTTCCCTCCTCTTCTATTTTATGGAATACTTTGAGAAGTATTGGAATGAGCTCTTCCTTAAAGGTTTTGTAGAACTCGGCTGAGAACCCATCTGGTCCCGGACTTTTCTTTGTTGGTAGGCTTTTGATGACTTCTTCTATTTCAGTACTTGAAATTGGTCTATTTAAATTGTTTATGTCCTCCTCATTCAGTTTAGGCAATTCATATGTCTCTAGAAACCTGTTGATGTCTTCGAAATTTTCTATTTTGTTGGAGTATAGATTTTCAAAATAGCTTCTAATTATGTTTTGTATTTCCATCCTGTCTGTTGTGATATTTCCTTGTTCATTCCGAATTTTAGTGATTTGGGTTTTCTCTCGTCTTCTCTTTGTTAGTGTGGCTAAAGGTTTATCAATTTTGTTTATTTTTTTGAAGAACCAACTATTTATTTTGTCAATTTTTTGTATTGTTTCTTTTGTTTCAATTTCATTGATTTCAGCTCTGAGTTTAACAATTTCCTGTCTTCTACTACTTTTGGTGCTGTTCTGTTCTTCTTTTTCTAAGGCTTTGAGCTGTAGTGTTAGGTTGTTTATTTGTTAAGTTTTACTTCTTTTATTAAATGCACTCCATGAAATAAACTTCCCTCTAAGTACTGCTTTCATAGTGTCCCAGAGGTTTTGATATGATGTTTCTTTGTTCTCATTTACCTCTAAGAATTTTTGAATTTCCTTCCTAATATCTTCTGTTATCCATTCATCATATAATAGCATATTGTTTAATCTCCAGATGTTGGAATAGTTTCTGTGTTTTACTCTTTCATTTATTTCTAACTTCAATCCATTATGATCTGATAGAATACATGCTAGTGTCTCTATCTTCTTGTATTTGCTAACATTAGCTTTGTGGCATAATATATGGTCTATTTTAGAGAAGGATCCATGTGCTGCTGAGAAGAAAGTGTATTCACTCTTGGTTGGATGGAATATTCTATAAATGTCCGTTAAGTCTAAATTATTGATTGTGTTGTTGAGATCTATGGTTTCTTTGCTCAATTTTTGTCTGGAAGATCTGTCCAGTGGTGAGAGCGGCGTGTTAAAATCACCTAGTATTATTGTGTTGTGGTCTATTTGGTTTCTGAAATTGAGAAGGATTTGTTTGACATACATAGATGAGCCACTGTTTGGGGCATAGATGTTTATGATTGTTATATCTTGCTGATTTATGCTTCCCTTAAGCAGTATGAAATGACCTTCTTTATCCCTTCTGACTAACTTTGGCTTGAAGTCCACATTATCGGAAATGAGGATGGATACTCCAGCTTTTTTGCTGAGTCCATGTGCATGGTATGTTTTTCCCCATCCTTTCACCTTTAATCTATGGGTATCTTTTTCTATGAGGTGAGTCTCTTGCAGGCAACATATTGTTGGATCTTTCTTTTTAATCCAGTCTGCCAGTCTATGTCTTTTGATTGATGAATTCAGGCCATTAACATTCAGGGTTATTATAGAGAAATGATTTGGTTTCCCGGTCATTTGGTTCATTTTTAAAATTTTGTTTATTTATTTGTTTGACACAACTTGTTTCCTCCTTTATTTGACAATTCCTTTAGGATAATTCCTGCCTTTGCTGATTTGCTTCTTTGTTTTTCATCTCTTCCTCATGGAATATTTTGTTGAGAATGTTCTGTAATGCTGGCTTTCTTTTTGTAAATTCTTTTAGCTTTTGTTTGTCATGGAAGGATTTTATTTCATCGTCAAATTTGAAGGTAAGTTTTGCTGGGTATAAGATTCTTGGTTGGCATCCATTTTCTTTCAGGGCTTGAAAAATGTTGTTCCAGGACCTTCTAGCTTTTAGGGTCTGGATTGAAAAATCTGCTGATATGCGTATTGGTTTCCCCCTGAATGTAATTTGGTTCTTTTCTCTCACAGCCTTTAAAATTCTGTCTTTATTTTGTATGTTAGGTATTTTCATTATAATGTGCCTTGGTGTGGGTCTGTTGTAATTTTGTGTATTTGGAGTCCTGTAAGCCTCTTGAACTTGATTTTCCATTTCATTCTTCAGATTTGGGAAATTTTCTGATATTATTTCATTGAATAGGTTGTTCATTCCTTTGGCTTGTTTCTCTAGGCCTTCCTCAATCCCAATAATTCTTAAATTTGGCCTTTTCATGATATTCCATAGTTCTTGTAGATTCTGTTCATGATTTCTTACCATCTTCTCTGTTTGTTCAGCTTTGTTTTCAAGGTTAAATATTTTGTCTTCAATGTCTGAGGTTCTGTCTTCCAGGTGTTCTATCCTATTGGATATGCTTTCTATGGAGTTCTTAATTTGGTTTATTGTTTCCTTCATGTCAAGGATTTCTGTTTGGTTTTTTTTCAATATCTCTAACTCTTTATTGAAATGATCTTTTGCTTCCTGTATTTGCTCTTTTAACTGTCGATTGGTGCGATCAATCAATGCTTGCATTTGCTCTTTCATCTCATCATTCAATGCTTGCATTTGCTCTTTCATCTCCTCGTTTGCTTCTCTGATCATTTTAATTATGTACATTCTGAACTCCTTTTCTGTCATTTCTTCTGCCATGCTGTCATTGGGTTTTATTGATGTAACATCTAGATTTGTTTGCAGCATTTTCTTTCCTTGTTTTCTCATGTTGTTCAGATATCAGTGGACCGCTGAGATATTGCAGATTTCCTCTGTTGATTTACAATGACCCTGAAGATTTCTATATATATCCCCTCTTAGCCTTCAGTAGGCTGAAGTCTTGGAGGAGGTTGATAATGCGGTGCTCCACAAGGAAGCTGCCTCCCTAGGAGTGGTGGCCTTCAGGTGGGGTATATTCCCTGCTAGTGGGCAGAGGTGCCTCCACTTGTTGACCAATGGTCATCCAAAGGGGACCTAGTCTGTGGGCTGAGGCAAGGCCTGTTTGGGCCTGAGCCTCTGGTTTTACTGTCCTTGTGGGAAACCTCACCCAGCAGGGAAGACTCACCCGGTGGGGAGGTCTCGCTGGTCAGTTTCCTCCTAGAGGTTCCCCTCAATTTACAGCTACTGCCTGGGTTGGGCTGCCTTCCTCTGCAAAGTTTCCAGGGGCCCGGCCCTACCTCCTGGGCCTGGGAGCCTCACCCTTCGCAGATGAATCTCCTTAGGCTGCCCCTCCTCAGAGAATTTGCCCATAGGCCTGGAACCTTCGCTCCGCCCTAAGCCTGTCTCTGTGCGGCTCTTCCACCCAGAAGCCTCCTAGATCCTGGGACCCTGTTCTGCACCTAATCGCCTGGCTGCGTGGCCCCTCCTCTGAGCAGCCACCTGTGGCCCCGAACAATCGCTCTGAGTCCCAGAGACCCGCCACAGGCCTCTTCCTCCAGACAGCCGCCCAGTATGCCGGTGCGGTCACTAGGAGTCCAAGAAACTCACTTCGTGCCTCCTCCTCCCACCAACCACCCGTAGCCCGGGGCAATCAATCACTCCGAGTCGAAGTGACCCTGCCCGTTTCTCCTCCTTCTCCAGATAACCCCCCGGGTGTTCAGGAGCAGTCCCTCTGAGTGGCTCTGAATCCACGTGACCCGCTGCACGGGTCCTCTGGGCAACCGCCCGGAGCTCTGGTGTGGTCCCTCAAGACCAAGCGTCCCACCACGCTTCTCCTCCAGGCAGCCCCCCTGTGTTCAGGAGCTGTCACTTTAAGACCAAACAACTCACCACTCGCCTTCTCCTCTGAGCAGCCGCCTGGAGCGCTAATGCAGTCACTGCGAGTCCAAAGGACCCGCCGCGCTCCTTCTCCTCCTTCTCCTACTCCTCCGGGCAGGCCCCGGGGTTCAGAAGTGGTCAGGGTCCAAACAGCTCGCCACGCAGCCCCTTCTCTGGCAACCGCCTGTAGTTCCCGTATAGTCACCCGAATCCAAGCGGCTGCTCCTCTTCCTCCTTGTCCTCAGGGCAGGCCCCGGGGTTCAGAAGCGTCGTTCTGATTCCAAACAGCTCGCCGCGCGGCTTCTCCTCTGGCAACCGCCTGCAGCTCTGGCGCAGTCTCTCCGAATCCAAGTGGCCACGCTCCTCTCCTCCTCCTCAGGGCAGGCCCCGGTGTCCTGAGTCCACACAGTTCTCCCCGCCTCTCCTCCCCCGGGCAGCCGCCGGAGCCCCAGTGGCTGCTCCGAGTCCCAGCGCTGTGCCGAGCGGCCTCCTCTATGGCGCTCCAGCGGGGGGAGGGGCGTCTCGCCGGCAGTTCTACTTCACAAAGTTTCCTGCGTTCCGGGACCCCCGTCCCATCCGGGATGCCCCCCCAGGGGGTGAGAGTCACCCGGCTACTTTGAGTTGGTCCCAAGCGTCTCAATATCTCCTCTCTTGAATCCTGAGTTCTGGAGCAACACGTAATGCAGCCACCCTCTAGGCCGCCATCTTGAAAACCCCCAGTTCTTGACTTTTAGAGGCAGGAAATTGTGAGATGGTTTATAGATGGGAGTAAACTAAAGTAGTACATTTGTTTGTGGCTTTCTCTGGTGCTATCCCTTGTAATTGATTTCTGTTTTTTTTTTAGAAGAGAGGGGAGATGGAATACTTTTATAAACTTATATGTTCCTTTTAGGCAAGTGGGAGAGGGCAGAAAGTCTTTTCTGCATCTAATTCTTTGGCTCAAAAATATTTATGTCAAAAAAGCATATTTTGGGGTAATATTCCAGTTTCCTTCAGTTTTCAATACTCATACTTGGTTAGTTATTTTGGATTCCTTATTACTGACTGCTTGCTACCAAAGTGCAATCTTCAGCTGTATGTTTGTATTCAAGAATGAAGCACTAAGAAGGTAACTGAATTCTCTAGTACTTGGATAGGGCTTGTCAACTATGGAAAGCATTGTAGGAATACTGATGAAGTGCCTGTCCATTTCTTGCAAGGAATGTTAAAAATGAAAATACCTTTAGGTTTCTCTTCTTTTATCAGGCAGACTCCTCCTCTCCTCTGAGAGCAATCCTCAACTCTTCTCCCTGATGCTTAGATACCTAGCTGCCAGCATCCTGGGTGCCTGGATAGGAAAGGAAGCTGGGGGTCACCCTTGAGTATGTCAGCTTTACAATCAGTCCATTTTCCTCAGGGACTCTTGCTCCCAGTAGCACAACATTTCCACATTACACCTGGACCACTTGCCCATATCTCTTTGGTGGGGTTTCCTCTCTTTAGGTAAGGGTCTGATCCTCTACTACTTTTGCTGTTATTCTGTTCTTCTTTTTCTAGGGCTTTGAGCTGTAATGTTAGGTCATTGAGTTGTTGACTTTTCATTCTTTTCTGGAATGTGCTCCATGCAATGAATTTTCCTCTTAGTACCGCTTTCATAGTGTCCCAGAGATTTTGATATGTTGTATCATTGTTCTCATTGACCTCTAAGAAATTTTTTTTTTAATCTCCTCCCTGATGTTTTTTGTTATCCATGTTTCATTCAATAGCATATTATTTAGTCTCAAGGTGTTAGAGTAATTTCTCTTTTTTATTTTGTCATTGATTTCTACTCTCAGTCCATTATAATCTGATAGAACACAAGGCAGTATCTCTATGTTTTTGCATTTCCTAAGGGCTGCTTTGTGGCATAATATATGGTCTATTTTGGAGAAGGTTCCATGTGCTGCTGAGAAGAAAGTGAATCCGCTCGTTGATGGATGGAATATTCTATATATGTCTATTAAGTCTAGGTTATTGATTGAGTTATTGAGTTCTATGGTTTCTTTGGTTGGATTTTGTTTGGAAGATCTATCTAGTGGTGACAGCGGTGCATTAAAGTCACCCAGAATTATTGTGGTGTGGTCTATGTGATTCCTGAAATTGAGAAGGATTTGTTTGATGTACAGGGATGCACCATTGTTTGGGGCATAAATATTTACAATTGTTATGTCTTCCTGATTTATGGTTCCCTTAAGCAGTATGAAATGTCCTTCTTTATCCCTTCTGACTAACTTTGGCTTGAAGTCCACTTTATCTGATATAAGGATGGAAATCCCTGCTTTTTTATGGTGTCCATGTGCATGGTAGTTTTTTTCCCATCCTTTCACCTTTAGTCTGTGGATGTCTTTTTCTATGAGATGAGTCTCTTGCAGGCAGCATATTGTTGGGTCTTTCTTTTTAATCCATTCTGCCAGTCTATGTCTTTTGATTGATGAGTTTAGGCCATTAACGTTCAGGGTTATTATTGAGATATGATTTGTATTCCCAGTCATTTGGCTTCTTCTTGGTTTTTAAGTTGGCTTGGTTTCTCCTTTGAGTGGTTTTTCTCTAAGGTAGTTCCTCCCTTTGCTGACCTCCATTGTTGTTTTTCATTTCCTCCTCATGGAATATTTTATTGAGAACATTCTGTAGTGCAGGCTTTCTATTTGTAAATTCTTTTAACTTTTGTTTATCATGGAAGGATTTTATTTCATGTTCAAATCTGAAGGTTAGTTTTGCTGGGTATAGGATTCTTGGTTGGCAATCATGTTCTTTCAGAGCTTGAAATACGTTGTTCCAGGCCCTTCTAGCTTTTAGAGTCTGGGTTGAGAAGTCTGCTGGTATCCGTATTGGTCTCCCCCTATATGTAATCTGATGCTTTTCTCTCATGGCCTTCAAAATCCTATCTTTATTTTGAATGTTAGGCATTTTCATTATAATGTGCCTTGGTGTGGATCTGTTGTGATTTTGTGCATTTGGTGTTCTGTAAGCCTCTTGTATTTAATTTTCCATTTCATTCTTCAAGTTTGGGAAATTTTCTGATATTATCTCATTGAATAGGTTGTTCATTCCTTTGGTTTGTATCTCTGTGCCTTCCTCAATCCCAATAATTCTTAAATTTGATCTTTTCATGATGTCCCATAGATCTTGCAGATTCTGTTCATGATTTCTTACCATCTTCTCTGTTTGGGCAACTTTATTTTCCAGATTAAATATTTTGTCTTCATTGTCTGAGGTTCTGTCTTCCAAGTGGTCTAGTCTTTTGGTGATGCTTTCCATTGAGTTTTTTATTTGGTTTATTGTTTCCTTCATTTCAAGGATTTCCATTTGGTTTCTTTTGAGAATCTCTATCTCTTTGTTGAAATGATCTTTTGCTTCCTGCAGGTGCTCTTTCAGCTTATTGGTATTATCATTCATTGCCTGCATTTGCTCTCTTATCTCATCCTTTGCTTCATGAATCATCTTAATCATGTATAATCTGAAGTCCTTTTCTGACATTTCTTCTAACATACTGTCATTGAATTCTATTAATATAGAATCTAGATTTGTTTGGATCATTTTCTTCCCTTGTTTTTTTCATGTTGTTCATGTATCTTCCCCTCTAGCAGTGCAGATCTGGGGGTATTGCAGATTTCCCCCTATAGGCTTATAGTGGCCCTATAGGTTTCCAAAACCCTTTCTTTATAGAGAAAAAAAAGTTTATTTGACTCACAATTCCAGTGACTGGAGGGTCCAAATAGTATTGTACTGGCATCCTGGCTGTCTCACAACATAGCAGAGAAACAGAAAAAGAGTCAACCACATGCAAAGGGGCAAGGTACATGCGATGGCCTTACTTTATAAGAATACTCTTTAGAAAGAACTAGCTCACAAAACTAGCATTAAGCCTTCTGAGGGCGAAACCCCTAATGACATAATTACCTTTTGTTAGGGTCCCAGTCCGACTAATCCCCGGAGAGTCACACACGGTAATTCAGGTAATGCAAATCACACCACGAGGTTTTATTAAAGCAAGCTCGAGCCTGGACCGCAGCCAGCCCCTCAGACCGATACAATGGCTGGGGGGGGGGGGGGAGGGAGCGGCCCCGAGTGGCGAGAAAGCACTCTATTTAAGAGCTTTTTCCAGCATTCACACACAAAGACCTGTACATTATTGGTTAAAATTCACACAGCTAAATACTTGTCCTCTTTTGGTTTGGTCCCTTCACTTTATTTGAATCTTATTGGGTCCCGCCAAAACTGAACGGTCCTGGAGGGAGCAGGGAGGAGGGGAGGAGTGAATTATGAGGGAGAGGGGTCAGGGCTAGGTTCCCCTGTCCTTGATAGATGGGGTCTCCGTACAGCTGCACATTCCTCAGGTAGATATCTCTGAACAGCCTTGATAAGCCCAGCACATTCCATTTGACCCTTTATTGGCCCTGGAAGGCGCCGCTGTGGCTGCTGGCATCCTCAGTGCTTGCACGCCCTTTTCCTGGGGGTCCAGTTCACAAAATGGCTTGTTTATACAAGAGGGCTACACGGATGGCACCCCGTTCTCAACACTTTCACTACACTAGGCCCCACCTTTTGAAAGTTACACCACCTGTCAACATCTTATGAACCTTTGGGTATACACTTAAGCCACATCCCAACCATAGCAGGCAAGCATCAGGTAAAAGAGTCTGTACATCTGGGCCCCCTCTATCTGTGCTTGTGCTTAATGGTTCTGTGTGTCTTAGTGGTTTCTGACACAGAATTTTTTGAGAACTCTGCTCAGCTTCCATGTCTTGGAGGCAATCTTATCTCACACATGTAACAGAGACTACTCTTTCAAATTTTCCCCTGGTTCTTGTATTGTGCTTTCAGCTCTTCCCAGCTTTTGTCACGGCCATTTGCTTTCAGGGGCCATCAGGTAGGCCATGGGTTGGGGATCTCTCTCTTCCCAGTGGTGTTAGCAAGGAAGAGGTAGATAGAGCTGGTCATCTGGGGGTGCTGGTCTCACTAACCCTCTAACTTGGGTCACTGTGGGTCCTGCATGGAGCTGCTTCCATGGCTTCAGTCAACCTCTGCTGGAAGGAGTAATGGATGGGAGATAATTAGTCTTGCCCTCTGCCTGAAAACCTCCTGTACCTCAGTCATTTAATCCTTGGCAAATGTGCCAAAATACACACTGGAGAAGATAGCCCAACCACCATTAAACAAATGGTGCTGGGAGAACTGATTAACTACATGTGGAAGAATGAAATCAGACCCTTTTCTCTCATCCTGCCCCAAAATCAACTCAAAATGGATCAAAGACCTAGGAATTAGACCAGAAACTATGCAACTCCTAGAAGAAAACATAAGGTCAACATTCCAGCATTTAGGCACAGGCAATGACTTTCTCAATTGAACCCCTAAAGCTCAGGAAGTAATGCCAAGAGTTAATAAATGGAACAGCATCAAATTCTGCATGGCAAAGGAAACAATTAGGAATGTGAAGAGAGAGCCTACAGAATGGGAGAAAATCTTTGCTAACTATTGTTCTGACAGAGGATTAATATCTAGAATATAGAAAGAACTCAAAAAACTTTATGGCAAAAAAATCAAATAACCCAATTAATAAATAGGAAAGTGAAATTAATCATACATTTCTCAAAAGAAGAAATACAAATAGCCTGCAAACGTGAAAAATGTTCAACATCATTGTTAGAAAAATGCAAATTAGAACTACACTGAGACTTCATCTCACACCAGTCAGAATGACAGTTATCAAGAATACAAATAATAATAAATGCTGGAAAGGATATGGAGAAAAAGGAACACTTTTGCATGTTTGGTGGGACTGTAAATTAGTACAACCACTGTCAAAATCAGTATGGAGTTTCCTCAAACATCTAGGAGTAGAACCACTGTATGACCCAGCTATACCCCTCCTTCGTACTTATCCTAATGAATTAAAGCCATCATACTACAGTGATACATACATAACCATGTTTATAGCAGCACAATTCACAATAGCCACACTGTGGAACCAGTCTATGTGTGCATCAGTAGATGAATGGACAAAGAAAATGTGGTATATATGTACACAATGGAATTTTATTCAGCCATAAAGAAAAATGAAATTATGGCATTTGCAGGAAAATGGATGGTATGTAGAGACCATCATGTTAAGCAAAATAAGTCAAACTCTGAAGGTCAAGGGTTGGATGTCTTCTCCCACATGTGGAAGCTAGAAAGGAAAAAGGAAAATAAAGTTTGGGGGTGGGGAATCTCATGAAAATTGAAGGGAGATCAATAGAATAGAGGAAAGGGACCAGAAGAAGGAGAGGAAGGAAAGGAGAAATACTGGGGAATGATGTTGGCCAAGTTTTATTGTTATATTATGTGCATTGTTATATTACGTACAACAAATCCCACAACTGTAATGCACCAATAAAAGTATGTGGAAATTAAAAAAAAAAAAAAACAAGGAAAAGGTGATTATGTTCATCTGTCCTGGGACTAATGGCAAAACCTATAAGGAGGGAGAGGAGAAGAGACTTGAGAATGAAGAACCTGTACCCAGGGGGTGCCACCCCTGAGGCTGTGGCTGGGCTGAACTCAGGGTTTGAGGCAGGCCCAGCTCAGGGTCCTGTGGGGTTGAGCCTGTGGGCAGGGTGTGGGTGGCTGCATCTGTGCAAAAAGTGAAGTGGGAGAGCAGGATTGGGGTCCAGTCTTGGTGGAGATATCTCAGAGCACTGTCCCTGCCCACAGCTGGGGAGCACTCTCAGGCCCTGTTGTCCTTGGCTTAGGCCTTATGTAAATGTGACCCTGTCATGTCAGGGGGCTCCTGGTGGCTCTGAGCAGGGCTAATCTCCCCAGTTTCATGACATCTCTGAGGGCTTCCCTTCTGCCCATCTCAAGCAAGTGGGCTGTTGCTTTCGGGGTGTGATATTGTCAGGGTCCCAGAACCTTTGCCACTACCATCACTTTACACCAGCTCTCAAATATAGACTCAGATTCAGCAGGTCTAGGAAGGTACTGAAATGTGGCATTATTTATAGGCTTCCAGGTGATGCTGTTGCTACCAACCTGCAAACTATGCTTCGAAGGTTCAAATGCAACTATATAGTACAACCTTGTTAAAAGGTGTTTGCATTTGCCCAGGAGGTGATGGAGGCCAATGGCTGTAATTGACTTCACCAAGAGTTGATACCCTGGGGAAGTCAAAATCCACCACTTTAAATGCTAATCTCATCCAAACACCTTTTTCCTTAGAGCAGGAGCTCCACTGACCAAGGACCTGAACTGGAGACCCCTGGTACTCCCGTAGCCAAGGGAGCCCTAATAGATATGAGCTGCCTATGCACGGGCCATTGCATAGAGAAAGAGGCTTAGAAAACTGAAATGTAATGCTGGTCCATTCATTCACATGTCCACTAGAAAGTCCTGCTTGCTGTGTGTAAATCTTATTGCTAGACACCAGGCATGCAATAATGAATGGGAAAAACCCCCTATCCTCTCTGTTTCAAGTCTAATGCAAGTATTCTTAATGGGACCCTTTTCTCACCATATCTCCCC
Source organism: Sciurus vulgaris (assembly GCF_902686455.1). Classification (NCBI taxonomy): domain Eukaryota; kingdom Metazoa; phylum Chordata; class Mammalia; order Rodentia; family Sciuridae; genus Sciurus; species Sciurus vulgaris. The sequence continues at coordinate 122,956,914 of NC_136468.1, read as the reverse complement.
TACTCCCTGCTGGTCATAAACACCCCAATCCTGCCCCACCGCCTGAACTCAAGCCCTCTGGGGAATCCTGTTCTGCAGGGGCTCAGCCACTGTCTACAGAACTGACCCCCAGCTCCAGCAAAATGCCCCACAGACCCAAGGTGTCCTTGGGGAACTGGAGAATGAGGGCCAAGTGTGCCCCACTGGGGCCCCAAAGGCGGGGCCAGATCAGCCACTGTGATGGGAAGCAGTTGAGCCCAAATCCTGACCACAGCAGAGCAGTTAGCAGGTGTTCCTCTGGGAAAGACCCTTAGAGTTAACGGCCATGGGCTTTGTAAGGGGACAGGCTGGGGGTGGGGACCAGAGCCTCCAGGGCAAGGACTGGTTACATAGACCCGTGTGCATTTGAGTGGCTGCAGTCAGCAAGAGGATCAGGGACTTCAGGAAGTCCACGCAGCACTTGGGGCCAGAAGTGCCTTTGTCGCTGAGGACGGATGAAACCCAGGATAGGCCCTGTGGGCCCTGAGGTCCCCAGGGGGCTGTGCCTTGGCCCCAGGCCATGCAGGGCCCTTCTGCTATTATTGCTGCTGGGCCTGGATGTGGGTGCCCAGGACCTTCTGCCTCCAACAGCAGCACCATGGAGCAGGGACCCAGGCCCCAGAGCCCGGGCAGGAAGCAGCCTCTCCATCCTACGGAACCTGTGGGGCAGGTAATGGGTCACATGAGTTGTGGGGGGACTTATTGTTCCAGACATGAATGAATGACCAGAGGGGTGAGAAGGAGGGATCAGCCTGGGATAGGGTCCTGGACATATGCTGGTTTAAAGTATTAATATTTTGTCTGTCTTGAATTAGCTTGTAATAATTATTATTTTTAAATGTTGTGTTAAAATATGATTTATCTTGACTCATCAGACTCTGGCTCTCCTTAAATTATGCATCAAGTCAAGTGCCTCACTGGCTTCCTCTTAGTCTTTTGGGTAAGGCAGAAGAGGAGGTGCTGGTAAAGTCTGTGGCAGATGGCAGGTGGTAACAGTCCAGAACACCAGGAGATGGGCTGTAGCTGGTGTTGCAGGGGATGCCTCCCATTTGGTCCCTAGGTCATCAGACCCTCAGCAAATGTCTACCCCTTCCTCCAGGAGCCCAAGTCCACCCAGGGAGTAGGTACCTCCATAGGAAAATCCCAGGATAGGGTCTGCATGGGGCACAATATGTCCCAATTTGTGATATGATCTGAGCCCCCTCCTGTCTGTGTGTGGTGGAAAGTCCCTGGAGAAAGCACTGAGCATCTGATCAATTTATGATAATCTGTGACACAACAGCTATTCATCACTTGTGTACCTCATATCCAGTGGGTGCTAATCATTGAAGGGGAAGAACTCCCCCTCAGTGGCCCCTCAAGGGAGGTCCTGCTGTTATTTCCTTTTTAAAGATGAGAGTAGAGGCCAAAGAGATGAGAGGTGATGTGACCTACCCAAGGTCATATGGATCATGGGCAAAGACCCCCAAGTCCTGAGTTTGATGTAATCCAGTTCTTTGCTGTTCCTTTCCTGTAAGTTGGTGGAGCTGATGAATCCACCCAAGTGAGGGATTCTAATTGGGCAAGGGCCTTGGAGTCTAGCACCTGCCTAGGGGATGCTGGGGTTGTCATAGTGAGAGGCTCCAGCTGCATGAGCTGGCCCTCTGCTACATTGGGAGCATGGAGGTTGGGTCAGCATCTGAGGTGTGGCCAGGGCGAGAGACTCAACATACTGCAGGGACTGCTGAGCAAGAAATCCCAATCAGGGTCAGGTTCTCTGCCAGAGCTGAGATTCTGGAGAAACACAATTTACCCCAACTCAGGCTACTGGGAGAGGAGACCCAGTGAGATGATAGTCACACAGGGTGTGATGCCTGCAGGACAGAGACTGAGCTAGAATGGAAAACAGGTAGAGGGTTCCACCTGGGAAAGAGTATCACAAGTGTAGAACTCTCAGGAAACTTCTGGTAGTTGGCAGGACTGCATCTGGTGGGTCCTGGGATCAAGGTGGTCTGAGAGGAGGTCGGACAGAAAGGCAGGCCTAGACCCAGAGGTCCTATCCTGGGAGGACAGACTTCATCTAGGAGAATCCTGGGGAACATTTGCAAAGAAGCAACACGACTAGACTTAAATGGGTGGGTAGGTGGGGATCTGGAATTCCAGAGAGAATTTTGTGGTGGCTCAGGCAGAATTTAACAGGGACAGATCCAGGAGGCGAAGGTAACAGGAGAGAGAGGAACAAGAACTACCCATTTTTTTGTTTTTCTTTTTTTTTTTTTTTTTTGTTCTTTTTTGAGAGGTGGCTCTTGCTAAGTTGACCGGGCTGGCCTGGAATTCCAGATCCTCTCACCTCAACCTCCCAAGTAACTGGGATTACAGTTGTGTGCCACTGCACCTCACCCCTGACTTTTTGATGGGCAGTTAAGAAAACATGTGATCATATGGGAAGGTCCAAGAAAAGTATTCTGCAAAGCATACTGTGAGGGGAGCGAGAGCTTGGCTTGGTCTAGCCCAATAACATTCTCTTACCGATTTGTTCATAAACATTTCCTGGGAGTTAGACCTGTGGAAGCAGAGAGGGTGGGCCTGAGCCAAGGGGACCTTCTAGTCTTGGGGACAGACCCTTTTCAGGGGCAATAAAGGAGGAAGAGATTATTCTTTCACTGTTGGTGGATGCCCAGTCAGGTCTCACAGGTAGAGGGGCTCTGGCTGGTGAGAAGAGTGCCATGCAAAGGCAGCAGTGGGCAGAGGGTGAAGCAGGGAGCTCAGCAGGGGCAGGCCTGTGGACTGCAAGGTTTTTGAGTTCCTGGCCTTTGTCTTGCAGTCCAGTAGCAGGAGTTGGAAGGATTTGAATAGAAGATGGTCAGGGTTCGACTTGTGTCTTGAAAATATTGACTTGTGATGAGAGGCTGGTGAAAGGCCAATTCCAGGATCCAGTCAGAGGTAGAAGACAGAGACAGGGTGGTGGCAGCGTTCAGAGAAGTGGTGGGCTGGGACCACAGCCTACACCTGGGAAAGGGGATGAGGCACAGGTCCGTGCAATGACCAGCTACCAAGATTCCTACAAATTTAGTGAATTTTTTAATTTTAATTTTTCAGAGGACCATTATTTTTATTTACTACAGTCTGTCCCCTGAGTCCCTAAGATTTACTTTTTTCTCACATGCAAAATGTGTTCACTCCATCTCAACCACATTTCACTAGTTTCAACTGTATCCTGGAATTTCCAAAAATCTCACACTATTACAGAATTAACTCAGTCTAAAATCTCAGCTAGATGTCATGAGCTCAAAAGTCTCAAATCTAATTTTTAAAATCATATATGGATGATACCCTGAATATGATACATCTCGAGGAAAAATTCCTCTCCATTTGTGAATGTCTTCCTTCTTTTTCTTCTCTCTCTCTCTCTCTCTCTCTCTCTCCCTATACCTCCCTCCCTTTCTGCATTTTTTTCTTGCTTTCAATATATTTTATTCTGATGAAGTTACAAAAGTAGATACAAAATACTTTTTAAAAAGTACAGTTAACTGACTTAGAAAAATAGATAAGGCCCCTAAAGGTTTAAAAATATAATATAAATTTTTATGTAAAGAACATTTTGAAATATTTTAGATGGTAACCAAGACTAACTTATGCAAACTACTTTCAATGTAGACTAAACATAGAATATTGCTCTATAATAAGTCTATAGCACACTGGTAATCCATCTGGATTTACAGAACACTTGTTTGGAACAAAATCTAATAATGAAAAGAAAACCCAAGTGAATTTCATTGCAGTTGCTTCAATAAAATTACTGCTACCACATGTCAATATTATCCCCCTCTTACAACCTGAAATATCAAAACTGAATGCAAAAATAGGAAGACCAAAGAACTATTTCCTCTTTGCCAGAATTCTTTAATAGTAAAAGCCAAGTCCACTTAGTGAAATAGTGTGTCAGTTGAAGGTGCTCAGTGTCTGGTGTCCAGATCAGCATTTTTCTGCCTAGAGTTCCATACTGTCAAAAGATAGCTTCCTATTATGAGGCAGAAGTAACTTCAGTATCTAACTGGGGCTACCCAGGGACACATTTGGAGGACTTGCACTCTTTGGGCCTGATTTATTTATACTTCTAAGGTAATGACATCACGTTTCAGAAGCTCTATTTATGGCGTGGCTTTGCTGCTTGGAGAGAAGCTATCATCATGGAACCTCCACAAGGCTTCCAAGAGTTATTATCACTTGGCAAAAGTTACTATCACCACAAGGATTGTCCCTTTTGCCCCTACACTACGAGAAAAACTGTTATTAAAGTCATGGTGAATACACATTTGCATTTTCCAGTAAGCATCCCCAAAAGCTAGAGCTCTGCAAGTCTAAGATGAAGGGAATAACTTGCTAGTTGGCAGCCAGCCCCATAAAGTGAATATTTAAACAAAAATCTATACATCATTGTCCAAGTTTTTTTAAAGGCCTGAAAATTAAAGCACCACAGGATTAGCTGCAGAATTTAGCAAGCACTCCCCAGCTCATGATTGTTATCACATATGAGGAGCAGAGATGTGACACTGAGGAAATGGTTTCCTCTTAGGAAGAAAAGGGAGTACTGTAGAACAGGGAAACCCTCGACATGAATAGGTAAATGAAAAGTGAGACCAAGACACTCCCTTTCTGCATTTTAAAACTAAAATATATTGGTGGGACAGGCTTAGGACTCCAGTTTTACATATTCTGGGTCAAGTTGGAGAGAAAATGGAGGAAAAAAGGGAGCCATAAATAGCAAACAATATTAGAAATCCAGTCAGGCAAATTCCTTTAAATTTTAAAATCTGGTAATAGTTTTCTAAGGTTTACAACTCTACTTCTAGTCTTGAGGCTTTGGTCTCTGGACCTATGGTTCTACCCTCAAAGTCATCTTTCCCTTTTCAAGAATGGTATCATGTATTTGCAGCTGAGTAGTTTCATCAGCCACTTTCCTAATTGTAGAAGTTTGAAGGTACAACATCTTTCTTTAATTTTATACCTAGAGAGTGAATTTAAAGCTAGAATACTAGAACCCTGACAAGGGAGGAGTGGTCTTTCTCACAGACTGTCAGTGGGAGGCTGCATTTCTGGATCAAATAGCACTGTGTATTATGATTCATAAAATATATATTCCTTTTAATTAAGTAAATATTCTATAAATTTCTCTCGAGGGAATGAGTAAAACTTCCACTAAATATTATAAATGTGTCTGTGGGGAAAAAAGTGGGAACAATCAAATTGTCAAAGGATAGGGGAGGGGAAAATAAACTATAGTTACTTCCATGGTAGGGAATATTAAACAGTTATTCAATATGATGTTTCTGAGGTCTGAAATGACATAAAAATTTTAAAACAAACTGCAATATGTCCTACTACCTATTTTATTTTAATGTACACAAAGTAAAATTTATTCTTTTTGGTGTAGCAAGAAAGTAGTATAAATTTAGAAAGAACAATAGAATCGTTTATCCACCACTACAATCAAATACAGAATATTTCTATCATACCCCTCCCTGCAATTTCCCTATGCTCCTTTGTAGTCAACTACCATAGCCATGGTATCAACTGGTCTGTTTTTGATCCTATGATTTTGCCTTTTCCAGAATATTGTATCAGCAGAATCATACAGTTTGTAACCTTTTATTAAATTAAACCTTTAATTTTGAGGTAATTGTAGATTCACATGCAGTTATAAGAAATAAGAGGCATTCAACATACTTTTTACCCAGTTTCACCCAATGATAACATCTGCCAAACCTGTAGTAAAATATCACAACCAGGGCATTGACATTGATATTCAGGGAATAGAACCTTTCTGCCATCACAAACATCATGCATGTTCCTCTTTTATAGCAACACTCACTTTCATCCCTTTCAAATGTCCTTAATCTTTGGAAGCTACTAATTTGGTCTCTATTTCTATAATATTGTCATTTCAAGAATGTTCTATAAACTGTTGTGGTGGTATATGCCTGTAATCCCAGTGACTTGGAAGGCTGAGGCAGGAGGATCACAAATTCCAAGTTCAAGGCCAACCTCAGTAACTTAGCAAGACCCTAAGCAATTTAGTGTGACAGTGTCTCAAAAAAAAGCAGGGAGGGAGGTTGGCGGTGTGACTCAGTAGTTAAGCACCCCTGGGTTCAGTTCCAGGTACAAAAAAAGGTTCCTCCATAAATAGTATGTGTGTGTTTTACTGGGTACTGAACCCAGGGCTTTACATACCCTAAGCATGTGCTCTACCTCAGAGCTATATCTCAAGCCATGTTCTGTAAATGGAATCATGCAATACTTAACCTTTTGGGAATGACTTGTTTTTCCCTCAACTCAGCCTCATTTTCTGGATATGGATGTATGATTTTTTTTTTCTGAGTAGGATTCCATCTAAGTAAACTTTTGATCTATCTTCTTTAGTTCAGCATAATACCTTTGTAATTCATCCATGTTGTCTTATTTATCAATATTTTGTTCCTTTTTATTGCTGAATAGGATTTCATGTATGAATGTTTCACAATTTGTTCAGTCATTCACTAGTTGAGGGATATTTGCATTATTTCCTGTTTGGGGAAATGAATAAAATCAATCAAGTCGGTTTAAACATTTGCATACAAGTTTGCATTTAAACCTAAGTTTTCATGGCTACTTAGGAGTAGTATATGCTTTGCGTGTATTTATAAGAAACCTCCCCTGACAACCACTAATCTGCTTTCTGTCTCCATTGTTTTTACCTATTCTCGATATTTCATATAATACATGGCCTTTGTGTCTGGCTTATTTGACTTAGCATAACGTTTCCAAGTTTCACCCATGTTGTAGTATGTGTCAACACTTCACTCTTCTTAGGAACAAATAATATTCTGTTGAATGGATATATCACACTTCGTTTATTCATTCATTAGTCAATAAACATTGCAGATTTTTCTACCTTTCGGTTATTGAGACTAGTGCTTTTATTAACATTTGTGTACAAATTTTGTTTAAGTACCTGTTTTCAGTTCTTTTGTGTATGTGGCTAACCACAGAATTGCTGGGTCATAGGATGACTTTGTATTTAACTTTTCGAGTAACCACCAAACTGATATTCACGAGTGATGGTACCATTTTATATTCTCACCAGCAATGTGCAAAAGTTATAATTTCCCTACATCCTTGTAAATACTTATTATTAAAAAAGCCATCCTACAAGCCATGAAATGGCATCTCATGGCAGTTTTGGTTTTAAAATCAGCCCATAAATTATTTTTGAAAATTTGAATTCTGATTATTAGTGAATTACTTTTATTGGCTGACTTCAGAAATCATTAGAATCTTTACAGTATTTGTCCTTTCTGTCCAGTAACAGGGTTTTAATTTCTTGTGTACTTTTCTAAATTTTAAAAATAGTTTTATTCTTGTGGATTTCGCATCCATCTCCCTTCCTCCCTTCCTTCCTTCCTCACTCACTCTCTTTTTCTGTTTCCGTCCCTCCCTCCTTTCCTTCTCTCTCTCCTCCTCCTCCTCCTCCTCCTCCTTCTTCTTCTTCTTTTTTTTTTTTTTGAGATGGAATTTTGCTGTTTCCCAGGCTGGTCTTCAACTCTTGGACTAGAGAATCCTCCCACCTGTCTCCTGAGTAGCTGGACTACAGGCACACGCCACCATGTCCAGCAGTTTTGTATATTTCTCATTAAGATATAATAAGATATTAAGAATAAAGATATTTCTTTATTCTGTTGCTACTCAGAAAGTGATTTTCCCCTATTACAAAACCTCATTTGTATTGATGATGAAAAGAAAGTTACTCTTTTTTCCTAGTCTTGGGGATTGAACTCAAGGAGGCTCTACTGCTGAGCTTTGTTTCCCAGACCCTTTTATTTTTATACTTCAAGACAGGGTCTTGTTAAGTTGCCAAAGCTGGCCTTAAACTTGTGATTCTCCTGCTTCAGACTCCCAAGTTACTGGGATTATTGATTATACATTGTGCCTAGCAAAAGTTACCAATTTTAATATACTGATTTCTTATTTCTTTTAGTAATTTTTCCAACCTGTTATCTTTATTTCTAATATTTATACCCCTAGTATATCTTATTGCATTGTTCAGAACCTCCAGAATGATATAAATGAAAGTGACAAAGGATGTCCTGGCTTGTTTTCAGACTTTTATGAGAATGCATGTAATATTTCACAGTTAAGAGTGATTATTAAGCCAGGTGAGGTGGTGCATGCTTGTAATCCCAGCAGCTCAGAGGCTGAGGCAGGATTGTGAGTTCAAAACCAGTCTCAGGAACAGTGAAGTGCTAAGCAACTCAGTGAGAACCTATTTCTAAATAAAATAAAAAAAAAATAGGACTCAGTGGTTGAGTACCCTTGGGTTCAATTCCCAGTACCTCCCCCACCAAAAAAAAAAATGAGTGATTATTGCTGGCATGGTGGTGTAATTCAGTGGTGGAGAACTTGCTAGCATGTGCAAGGTCCTGGGTTCCATCTCCAGCTGCAAGTACATCTTCTAGTCATAGCTTAAGAATTATTTCTTTTTGTTTTTGGGAAATAGATTTTGGATTAATTTTAATAGGTTTCAATTGGTAATTATTTTTAATAGGTTTTGTATTAATTAAAAATTAATTTCAGAAGATTCATCACTTATGTATAAAAATGCATTGGATTTATGAGCATTGATCTTGTAACCTGCTACTTTACTGAATTCACTTATGAGTTCTAAGAGTTTTCTGGTGGAATTTCCAGGTTCCTCTAAATATATAATCATCAGCGAACAGGGATAGTTTGAGTTCTTCTTTTCCAATTCGTATCCCTTTAATTTCTTTGGTTTGTCTAATTGCTCTGGCTAGAGTCTCAAAAATGATGTTGAACAGAAGTGGTGAAAGAGGACATCCCTGCCTTGTTCCAGTTTTTAGGGGGAATGCTTTCAGTTTTTCACCATTTAGAATGATATTGGCCATGGACTTAGCATAGATGGCCTTTACAATGTTAAGGAATGTTCCCACTACCCCAATTTTTTCTAGTGTTTTGAGCATGAAGAGATGCTGTATTTTATCGAATGCTTTTTCTGCATCTATTGGAAAACTACCCCATTCACAATAGCATCGAAAAAAATAAAATACTTGGGAATCAATCTAACCAAAGAGGTGAAAGACCTTTACAATGATGACTACAGAACACTAAAGAAAGACATTAAAGAAAACCTTAGAAGATGGAAAGATCTTCCATGTTCTTGGATAGGCAGAATTAATATTGTCAAAATGGCCATATTGCCAAAAGTGCTATACAGATTCAATGCAATTCCAATTAAAATCCCAATGATGTACCTTACAGAAATAGAGCAAGGAATTATGAAATTCATCTGGAAGAATAAGAAACCCAGAATAGCTAAAGCAATCCTCAGTAGAAAGAGCGAAGCAGGGGGGTATCCCAATACCAGATCTTCAACTCTATTACAAAGCAATAGTAACAAAAACGGCATGGTATTGGCACCAAAATAGACAGGTAGATCAATGGTACAGAATAGAGGACGTGGACACAAACCCAAATAAATACAATTTTCTCATACTAGACAAAGGTGCCAAAAATATGCATTGGAGAAAAGATAGCCCCTTCAACAAATGGTGCTGGGAAAACTGGAAAACCATATGCAACAGAATGAAATTAAACCCCTATCTCTCACCCTGCACAAAAATCATCTCACAATGGATTAAGGACCTCGGAATCAGATCAGAGACCCTGCATCTTATAGAAGAAAAAGTAGTTCCAAACCTTCAACTTGTTGGTTTAGGATCAGACTTCCTTAACAGGACTCCCATAGCACAAGAAATGAAAGCAAGAATCAACAACTGGGATAGATTCAAACTAAAAAGCTTTCTCTCAGCAAAGGAAACTATCAGTAAGGTGAAGAGAGAGCCTACAGAGTGGGAGAATATCTTTGCCACTCATACTTCAGATAGAGCGCTAATTTCCAGAATCTATAAAGAACTCAAAAAGCTCTACACCAAGAATACAAATAATCCAATCAACAAATGGGCTAAGGAAATGAACAGACACTTCACAGAAGAAGATGTACAAGCAATCAACAGATATATGAAAAAATGTTCAACATCTCGAGTAATAAGAGAAATGCAAATCAAAACTACCCTAAGATTTCATCTCACCCCAATTAGAATGGCGATTATCAAGAACACAAGCAACAATAGGTGTTGGCGAGGATGTGGGGAAAAAGGTACACTCATACATTGCTGGTGGGTTTGCAAACTAGTGCAGCCACTCTGGAAAGCAGTATGGAGAGTCCTCAGAAAGCTTGGAATGGAACCAACATTTGACCCAGCTATCCCACTCCTTGGCCTATACCCAAAGGAGTTAAAATCAGCATACTACAGGGATACAGCCACATCAATGTTCATAGCTGCTCAATTCACCATAGCCAGATTGTGGAACCAACCTAGATGCCCTTCAGTTGATGAATGGATAAAGAAACTGTGGCATATATATACAATGGAATATTACTCTGCCATGAAGAATGATAAAATTATGGCATTTGCAGGCAAATGGATGAAATTGGAGAATATCATGCTAAGTGAGATAAGCCAATCTCAAAAAACTAAAGGATGAATGATCTCGCTGATAAGCGGATGAGGACATATAATGGGGGGTAGGAGGGGTTAGCATTAGGGTTAGGGTTAGGTTTAGGGTTAGGGATAAGGAGGGTGGTAAGAATGGAGGAAGGAAGGACTGTATAGAGGGAAAAGAGGGATGGAGGGAAAGGGAAAAATAACAGAATGAATCAAACAACATTGCCCTATGTAAATTTATGATTTTTAAGAAAAAGAATAAAAAAAATTAGTTTCAAAAGTTTTCTGTAACACCAATGAATCTTAAAGATTTTATGCTAAGTGAAATAAGGAGACTCAAAAAGACAAATACTATATAATTCCACTTATGTAAGGTACTTACAGTAGGCAAATTCATACAGATAGAAAGCATAGTAGAGGTTACCAGGGGCAGGTGGCGCGAGGTGGGGATAAGTTATTTTTTAATGGGTACAGAGTTTCTATTTAGAAAGATGAAAGCATTCTGGAGATGGATAGTGGTGATGGTTCCACAACAATGCACTGAATTGTATTGTTAAAATGGTTAAAGTGGAAAATTATATACCATCTGTATTTTGCCACAGTTTTTAAAAAGAGAAATGTAACTAACAGGAGAGAGATGTAATGATAAATGTTGTGCCTTTTATTTTTTCATTTTTTTGAGGCACTGGGGACTAAACCTACTACTGAGTTACATCCATAGCCCTTCTTTATTTCCTATTTCCAGACAAGGTCTCACAAAGTTGCCTAGTCTGGCCTTAAACTTGCGACCCTCCTGCTGCAACCTAATACTATGTTTTTTTTTTTTTGGTACTGGAGTGCTTAACGACTGAGCCACATCCCCAGTCCTTTTTATTTTTTGTTTTGAAGCAGCGTCTTGCTAAGTTGCTTAGACCTTCACTAAGTTGCTGAGGCAGGCATTGAACTCACGATTCTCTTGCCTCAGCCTCCTGAACTGCTGGGATTACAGGTGTGCACCACTGTGTCCTGCTAACATAATATTAAACTTCTAAAATGCATTTCTACATTGCTTGTGTAATATTCTTATAATCTTAAAACAGTAAAGATTTTAAATCAGTAAGTCATATTTTCCAACTACTGCTCATTGGATCAGCTTCCAAGGTGGAAATAAAACCTCCTGATAGAGATACATGCATCCAGTTAGTAAAAACTCAAAGCTGCCTCTTTGTAAGAAATTGAGGGAAAAAATAACAGAATGAATCAAACAACATTACCCTATGTAAATTTATGATTACACAAATGGTATGCCTTTACTCCATGTACAAACAGAGAAACAACATGTTTCCCATTTGTTTACAATAAAAAAAAGAAAAGAAATTGATTTGATAACTAAAATCAGCAAAGGCAAAACCTAGAACTTCTTGTAGATTTGGGTTTAGAGGGTGGTTTTGGTTTTCTTAATATTTCAGCTTTATTTTAACTTCAAAAAGGGATGATTAGAGGCAGTATCTAAAGACAGAGAGGTCATTTTACTGTGGGAGACCAGGTGATTTAGTCTACAATGACTCTAGGTTTCCATCCTGAGGAGCAAGAGCAGTTATGGTCATTGTGAGTAGACAGAAAAAGAACTGGGTAGAGGCAGGGTGTCAGTCTCATTTGGACATGATCAATTTGAGCTTCCTGTTGGGCATCCAGCTGAAGATGGTCAGTAGGCAATTTAGGTGGAAGCAAGGTGATTTTCAGCTGAGATGGACTTGAGCCTCAGCATATGGACAGCAGTGGGAGTGCACAGTGTGAGAAGAGGGCAGTTGGTCTGGGGACTAGCATTCAGGCATGGTCCCGGGACAAAGGGAAGCCAGAGGAGGATGACAGTGGGTGGTCTGAGACACCCCAGGGAAGAGAGTCTTTTAAAAAACATTTGTTGGTTTTAGATATGCATGACAGTAGAATGTATTTTGACATATTATACATTTATGGAGAGTACCTTTTAAAATTAGAATCCAGTTCTTACGGTTGTACATGATGTGGAGTTTCACTGGTCTGTTTATTCATATATGAACATAGGAAAGTTATGTCTGATTTATTCTATTGTCTTTCTTATTCCCATGCTCCCTCCCTTCTCTTCACTCCCCTTTGTCTGATCCAGTGAACTTCTATTCTTCCGTCCTCCTCCTTATTGTGTGTTAGCATCTGCCTATTAGATAGAACATTTGGCCTTTGGTGTTTTGGGACTGGCTTATTTAACTCAGCATGATAGTCTCTGGATTCATCCATTTACTGAAATGCCATAATTTCATTCTTCTTTAAGGTTGAGTAATATTCTATTGTGTATATATACCACCTTTCTTTGTCCATTCATCTGTTGAAGGGCCCCTAGGTTAGTTCCATAGCTTTGCTATTGTGAATTGAGCTGCTATAAACATTGATGTGGCTATGTCACTATAGTATGCTGATTTTAAGTCCTTTGGGTATATACTGAGGAGTGGGATAACTGGGTCAAATGGTGGTTCCTTTCCAGGTTTTCTGAGGAATCTCCACACTGCTTTCCAGAGTGGTTGCATCAATTTTGGAAAGAGGGGAGGACCTCATGTTGTATCCTGCAGAGACATCTGGTACAACAGGAATGGGAAAGAGAACTTGGATTTGACGATGATGAGGGCCTTGACCTAAGAGGGGTCAGAGGAAGATGGAATTGAGAGCCAAGGGGACTATGCCAAATCCTTAGCATGCAAAACAGTGCCTGGTGCAAACAGGATGAACGAATGGATGGACAGATGAATGGATGAACAGATGAATGGATGGACAGATGGGTGGACAAGTGAATGTAAAGATATATGGATTTTTGGACAGAGAGATGACTACATGGATGGGTGGAAAAAGTGACCTGAAAGATCGGAGAAGGCCTCATGAATGAGATGGCACTGAACTGAATCTCCTTGAATAGAAATGAAAGCAGAGGGGTCTCCTTGTAAGAGCACTTTAAGTCAGGAATGACTCAGTGTTTGTGGGTCCAGGGAGGACCAGCCCAGCTGGACCATGGGAAACTTGTGGAAAGGAGACTCAGAGGCTCTAAAACGAGCCAGTCCAGGACTCCCTGCCATTCCACACCCACCTAAGAGGACACATCACTCAGGGATTTGCTAAGTACCTACGGTGCCCAATGCTGTAATCAGCATCAACTGTCTCAGAGATGGGGGAGGTGGGGGCAAACATGTTGGTGATTCCAAGGCCATGGGTGGAACCTGCCTGAGACAAAGGGACAGGCCTCCTGGGAGCTGATTGCCCACCTGCCTTCCACTGGGGTCATAGTCCACTCTGTTTTCTTCATTCCCAGCAGGTTCCCACTCCAGCCTGGCCCTCAGGGGGCAGGCCCTAGATGCTGGCCTCATGGGTTTTGGTCTGAGCCTCAGTCACCATGGTTTGTCTTTGGTGGCGGAACCCAACTCACTGTCCTAGGTAAGTGACTCTCCCAACCTCTCCCAACCAACTCCACCCTTTTGCTGTTTTAGGAAAGTCCATTATCTTTTTCTGTGTGTTTCTTCCCCTCTGCCATCCCCAGACTAAAGGACTGATCCATTACCTTTTTCCATGGAGTGTGGGGGTGGTAGGTGGTCTTTGGTAACCATCAGGAAGGGCCCCCACAGCAAGAGCAGCCACCTTCAGATTCTAACTGTGGGATGCAGTCTGCCCAGGGACCTGCGCTGGGGTTTAGTCAGGGATGGGGGCTCTTCCCTTCTTCTAGGGCACATGCCAAGTAGGATACAGGGACTAAATTTAATGAGGGAAACCAGGCCTTAAAGAGAGTTTCTGGGCCTCTATCATCTGGGCTGAGGGGCAGATGCAAGCCAGGAAGACCACGCAGGAGGCCCAGAAACAAGGCTGGGGCTCCTGGGACCCAAGAAATCATCACAGGTAGAGACCAACAGAGGGCAGGGAGAGGGGTCTGACTCACTCTAGGCTCTGGCTCTTTGGCACTCTGCTGTGCCATGAGGACATGACATAGAGATGGGGCAGAATGGGCAAGGTGAGAAGAGTCTGACCTTCTCAGTATGGCCACTGGAAAAGAGGGGGTCCCATAGGACAGGGACTCATTTGTTCCTGAAACCCTTTACCTCTGGGGCCTTATGTCTCACTTGTCCACTTTCCTCAAGGGGCACATTAGATTAAAAAAATGAGGGATGGTGGAATAAATGGGGGTGTTGAAAGAGATACCTGACTTCCAGGTAAAATTAGGAGTTGTAAGAGGCTGCCGAGGTGAGTGTGGGGTTGCTATATCTCATAGTCTGGGGGGAAGCAGCCCCAGGAATATAACCAAGGCAAAGTGTTTTGTGATCAGGCCAGTGGTGACAGGAGAGGCAGCAGAGTGTTGGAGGAACCTTCGGGAACTGTCTGGTTAGAACCGCCACTTGCCACCAAAGCTGAGTGGACTGGAGCCTCTCAGAGGACAGGCTCTGCTTCATCCCCCACCCATCCTGTGTAGTGGGCACAGACTTGGGACCTCCACACACACCCCCTAGGACCATCCTTCTAGGTTGCGTGCCCCTACTTCACAGAAGAGGCTTTGGACACTGAAAGAATGAACGGAAATGGGATGAGGGCTTAGGAGGTAAGGGTTAGATTCCAAACTCAGACTCCAGAAACCAGGGAGGAGGGAACACACCCTGCCTTGGGGGCTGCAAGAGGAGGGACTGGGCCAGGTAACCTGGGAGAGGTAACTTGGGAATAGGAACATTCAGAGCTGTCTGCTTGAGGGTGCTCAAGTGCTCAAGTGGAAAGGAGGAGGGAAGGAGGGTCCCCAGTTGGACAAGCTGGCCACACTGTGAATGATCATACAGATTTTAGGTGTGTGGGGGTCACTCCAACACTTACATTCTCCTCTGGTGACTCATACTCTCTCTTCTATCCGCATAGGTCAGGCCAAGGCTGCTCCCTTGGTCACTCTGTTCCCACCCTCCTATGAGGAGCTCCAGGTCAACAAAGCCACACTGGTGTGTCTGATGAATGACTTCTACCCAGGCACTCTGATGGTGGCCTGGAAGGCCAATGGCACCACCATTACCCAGGGTGTGGAGACCACCCAGCCCTCCAAACAGAGCAATAACAAGTACATGGCCAGCAGCTACCTGACTGTGACGCCAGATCAGTGGAAATCTCGTGGCACCTACACCTGCCAGGTCACTCATGAAGGGAGCACCGTGGAGAAGAGTGTGTCTCCTGAAAAGTGTTCTTAGGTCTCCAACCCTCACTCCATATGCAGAGACCTGGAACCGAAGAACCCTGGGGAGGGTTCTCCTCTCCTACCCTTAACCATCCCAGTCCCTTTCCCTGCAACCAACAAATGCTCAATAAAATGTTCCATTGTCAATCAGAAATCCTGCTCTATCTCATATTTCATTTGCAATCCTCCCCAGAAGTTTCAGGGTAGTATAGGGGAATAGGTACACAGTGGGATAGTAGCTGTGGGGGACAGTTTCATGGTCTCTCAGAGGCAATACCAGGAACAGCCTAGTCGCTAGGACATCCGTCCCTCTGTTCGCTCTTCCTCCATTTCTGCCTCCCAATCGGGGTACGCCACTCCCTGCCTCCTTTCTAGATGAATTTGTTGGTGGCCAGGATCTCCGGAGATACATTGTCTCCCTGCCCTGGTCTGAGGGGAAAAGGCTTAAAAGCATTAAGGAGGAGGCGGCTCGGCACAGCGCTGGGACTCGGAGCAACCACTGGGGCTCCGGCGGCTGCCCAGGGGAAGAGTGGCGAGGAGAGCTGTGTGGACTCAGGACACCGGGGCCTGCCCTGAGGAGGAGGAGGAGGAGCGTGGCCACTTGGATTTGGAGTGACTATACCAGAGCTACAGGCGGTTGCCAGAGGAGAAGCTGCGCAGCGAGCTGTTTGGACTCAGAACGACGCTTCTGAACACCGGGGCCTGCCCTGAGGATGAGGAGGAGGAAGAGGAGCGCGGCCACTTGGATTCGGGGTGACTACACCAGAGCTACAGGCGGTTGCCAGAGAAGGGGCTGCGTGGTGAGCTGTTTGGACTCAGACCACTTCTGAACCCCGGGGCCTGCCCAGAGGAGTAGGAGGAGGAGGAGGAGGAGGAGGAGGAGGAGCGCGGCGGGTCGTGTGGACTCGCAGTGACTGCATTAGCGCTCCAGGCGGCTGCTCAGAGGAGAAGGCGAGTGGTGAGTTGTTTGGACTTAAAGTGACAGCTCCTGAACACAGCGGGGCTGCCTGGAGGAGAAGCGTGGTGGGATGCTTGGTCTTGAGTGGCCGCACCAGAGCTCCGGGCGGTTGCCCAGAGGACCCGTGCTGCGGGTCACGTGGACTCAGAGCCACTCAGAGCGACCGCTCCTGAACACCCCGGGGGTTATCTGGAGAAGGAGGAGGAACGGGGAGGGTCACTTCGACTCGGAGTGATTGATTGCCCAGGGCTACGGGTGGTTGGTGGAGGTGGAGGCACGCAGTGAGTTTCTTGGACTCCTAGTGACCCCACCGGAATACTGGGCGGCTGTCTGGAGGAAGAGGCGTGTGGCGGGTCTCTGGGATTCAGAGTGATTGTACAGGGCCCCAGGTGGCTGCTCAGAGGAGGGGCCACATAGCCAGGCAATTAGGTGCAGAGCAGGGTCCCAGGATCTAGGAGGCTTTTTGGTGGAAGAGCTGCACAGAGACAGGCTTAGGGCGGAGCGAAGGTTCCAGGCCTGCGGGCAGATTCTCTGAGGAAGGGCAGCCTAAGGAGAGTCATCTGCAAAGGGCGAGGCTCCCAGGCCCAGGAGGTAGGGCCAGGCCCCTGGGAACTTTGCAGAGGAAGGCAGCCCAGCCCAGGCGGTAGCTGTAAATTGAGGGGAACCTCTAGGAGGGAACTGACCAGCGACACCTCCCCACCGGGTGAGTCTTCCCTGCTGGGTGAGGTTTCCCCACAAGGACGATAAAACCAGAGACTCAGGCCCAAACAGGCCTTGCCTCAGCCCACAGCCTAGGTCCCCTTTGGATGACCATTGGTCAACAAGTGGAGGCACCTCTGCCCACTAGCAGGGATTATACCCCACCTGAAGGCCACTACTCCTAGAGAGGCAGCTTCCTTGTGGAGCACCGCATTATCAACTTCCTCCAAGACTTCAGCCTACTGAAGGCAAAGGGGGGATATATATAGAAAGCTTCAGGGACATTGTAAGTCAATAGAGGAAATCTGCAATATCTCAGCGGTCCTCTGATACCTGAACAATATGAGAAAACAAGGAAAGAAAATGCTGCAAACAAATCTAGATGTTACATCAATAAAACCCAATGACAGCATGGCAGAAGAAATGACAGAAAAGGAGTTCAGAATGTACATAATTAAAATGATCAGAGAAGCAAACGATGAGATGAAAGAGCAAATGCACGCACTGAATGATGAGATGAAAGAGCAAATGCAAGCATTGATTGATCGCACCAATCGACAGTTAAAAGAGCAAATACAGGAAGCAAAAGATCATTTCAATAAAGAGTTAGAGATATTGAAAAAAAACCAAACAGAAATCCTTGACATGAAGGAAACAATAAACCAAATTAAGAACTCCATAGAAAGCATATCCAATAGGATAGAACACCTGGAAGACAGAACCTCAGACATTGAAGACAAAATATTTAACCTTGAAAACAAAGTTGAACAAACAGAGAAGATGGTAAGAAATCATGAACAGAATCTACAAGAACTATGGGATATCATGAAAAGGCCAAATTTAAGAATTATTGGGATTGAGGAAGGCCTAGAGAAACAAGCCAAAGGAATGAACAACCTATTCAATGAAATAATATCAGAAAATTTCCCAAATCTGAAGAATGAAATGGAAAATCAAGTTCAAGAGGCTTATAGGACTCCAAATACACAAAATTACAACAGACCCACACCAAGGCACATTATAATGAAAATACCAAACATACAAAATAAAGACAGAATTTTAAAGGCTGTGAGAGAAAAGAACCAAATTACATTCAGGGGGAAACCAATACGGATATCAGCAGATTTTTCAATCCAGACCCTAAAAGCTAGAAGGGCCTGGAACAACATTTTTCAAGCCCTGAAAGAAAATGGATGCCAACCAAGAATCTTATACCCAGCAAAACTTACCTTCAAATTTGACGATGAAATAAAATCCTTCCATGATAAACAAAAGCTAAAAGAATTTACAAAAAGAAAGCCAGCATTACAGAACATTCTCAGCAAAATATTCCATGAGGAAGAGATGAAAAACAAAGAAGCAAATCAGCAAAGGGAGGAATTATCCTAAAGGAATTGTCAAATAAAGGAGGAAACAAGTTGTGTCAAACAAATAAATAAATAAAATTTTAAAAATGAACCAAATGACCGGGAAACCAAATCATATCTCTATAATAACCCTGAATGTTAATGGCCTGAATTCATCAATGAAAAGACATAGACTGGCAGATTGGATTAAAAAGAAAGATCCAACAATATGTTGCCTGCAAGAGACTCACCTCATAGAAAAAGATACCCATAGATTAAAGGTGAAAGGATGGGGAAAAACATACCATGCACATGGACTCAGCAAAAAAGCTGGAGTATCCATCCTCATTTCCGATAATGTGGACTTCAAGCCAAAGTTAGTCAGAAGGGATAAAGAAGGTCATTTCATACTGCTTAAGGGAAGCATAAATCAGCAAGATATAACAATCATAAACATCTATGCCCCAAACAGTGGCTCATCCATGTATGTCAAACAAATCCTTCTCAATTTCAGAAACCAAATAGACCATAACACAATAATACTAGGTGATTTTAACACGCCTCTCTCACCACTGGACAGATCTTCCAGACAAAAATTGAACAAAGAAACCATAGATCTCAATAACACAATCAATAATTTAGACTTAACGGACATTTATAGAATATTCCATCCAACCAAGAGCGAATACACTTTCTTCTCAGCAGCACATGGATCCTTCTCTAAAATAGACCATATATTATGCCACAAAGCTAATGTTAGCAAATACAAGAAGATAGAGACACTAGCATGTATTCTATCAGATCATAATGGATTGAAGTTAGAAATAAATGAAAGAGTAAAACACAGAAACTATTCCAACATCTGGAGATTAAACAATATGCTATTATATGATGAATGGATAACAGAAGATATTAGGAAGGAAATTCAAAAATTCTTAGAGGTAAATGAGAACAAAGAAACATCATATCAAAATCTCTGGGACACTATGAAAGCAGTACTTAGAGGGAAATTTATTTCCTGGAGCGCATTTAATAAAAGAAGCAAAACTCAACAAATAAACGACCTAACACTACAGCTCAAAGCCCTAGAAAAAGAAGAACAGAACAGCACCAAAAGTAGTAGAAGACAGGAAATAGTTAAACTCAGAGCTGAAATCAATGAAATTGAAACAAAAGAAACAATACAAAAAATTGACAAAATAAATAGTTGGTTCTTCGAAAACATAAACAAAATTGATAAACCTTTAGCCACACTAACAAAGAGAAGACGAGAGAAAACCCAAATCACTCAAATTCGGAATGAACAAGGAAATATCACAACAGACAGGATTGAAATACAAAACATAATTAGAAGCTATTTTGAAAATCTATACTCCAACAAAATAGAAAATTTTGAAGGCATCAACAGGTTTCTAGAGACATATGAATTGCCTAAACTGAACGAGGAGGACATAAACAATTTAAATAGACCAATTTCAAGAACTGAAATAGAAGAAGTCATCAAAAGCCTACCAACAAAGAAAAGTCCGGGACCAGATGGGTTCTCAGCCGAGTTCTACAAAACCTTTAAAGAAGAGCTCATTCCAATACTTCTCAAAGTATTCCATAAAATAGAAGAGGAGGGAACCCTCCCAAACTCATTCTATGAAGCCAATATCACACTGATACCTAAACCAGACAGAGACTCATCAAGGAAAGAAAATTTCAGACCAATATCCTTAATGAACATCGATGCAAAAATTCTCAACAAAAGTTTAGCAAATCGCATACAAAAACATATTAAAAAGATAGTGCACCATGATCAAGTTGGTTTCATCCCAGGGATGCAAGGTTGGTTCAACATCAGGAAATCAATAAACGTAATTCACCACATTAATAGACTTAAAGTCAAGAATCACATGATTATTTCAATAGATGCAGAAAAAGCATTTGATAAAATACAGCACCCCTTCATGCTCAAAACACTAGAAAAAATAGGGATAGTGGGAACATTCCTTAACATTGTAAAGGCCATTTATGCTAAGCCCATGGCTAATATCATTCTAAATGGTGAAAAACTGAAAGCATTCCCCCTAAAAACTGGAACAAGGCAGGGATGCCCTCTTTCACCACTTCTATTCAACATCGTTCTTGAGACTCTGGCCAGAGCAATTAGACAAACCAAAGAAATTAAAGGGATACGAATTGGAAAAGAAGAACTCAAACTATCCCTGTTCGCTGATGACATGATTATATATTTAGAGGAACCTGGAAATTCCACCAGAAAACTCTTAGAACTCATAAGTGATTTCAGTGAAGTAGCAGGTTACAAGATCAATGCCCATAAATCCAACGCATTTTTATACATAAGTGATGAATCTTCAGAAAGAGAAATTAGGAAAACTACCCCATTCACAATAGCCTCGAAAAAAATAAAATACTTGGGAATCAATCTCCCAAAAGAGGTGAAAGACCTCTACAATGAGAACTATACAACACTAAAGAAAGAAATTAAAGAACACCTTAGAAGATGGAAAGATCTTCCATGTTCTTGGATAGGAAGAATTAATATTGTCAAAATGGTCATACTACCTAAAGTGCTATACAAATTCAATGCAATTCCAATTAAAATCCCAATGATGTACCTTACAGAAATAGAGCAAGCAATTATGAAATTCATCTGGAAGAATAAGAAACCCAGAATAGCTAAAGCAATCCTTAGCAGGAAGAGTGAAACAGGGGGTATTGCAATACCAGATCTTCAACTCTACTACAAAGCAATAGTAACAAAAACGGCATGGTATTGGTACCAAAATAGAAAGGTAGATCAATGGTATAGAATAGAGGACACGGACACAAACCCAAATAAATACAATTTTCTCATACTAGACAAAGGTGCCAAAAGTATGCAATGGAGAAAAGATAGCCTCTTCAACAAATGGTGCTGGGAGAATTGGAAATCCATATGCAACAGAATGAAACTAAACCCATATCTCTCACCATGCACGAAACTAAACTCAAAATGGATTAAGGACCTCGGAATCAGACCAGAGACCCTGCAGATTATAGAAGAAAAAGTAGGTCCAAATCTTCACCTTGTTGGTCTAGGTTCAGACTTCCTTAACAGGACTCCCATAGCACAAGAAATAAAAGCTAGAATCAACCACTGGGATAGATTCAAACTTAAAAGCTTTCTCTCAGCAAAGGAAACTATCAGCAATGCGAAGAAAGAGCCTACAGAGTGGGAGAATATCTTTGCCAATCATACTTCAGATAGAGCACTAATCTCCAGAATCTATAAAGAACTCAAAAAACTCTACTCCAAGAATTCAAATAATCCAGTCAACAAATGGGCTAAGGAAATGAATAGACACTTCACAGAAGAAGATCTACAAGCAATCAACAAACATATGGAAAAATGTTCAACATCTCTAGTAATAAGAGAAATGCAAATCAAAACCACCCTAAGATTCCATCTCACCCCAATTAGAATGGCGATTATCAAGAATTCGAGCAACAACAGGTGTTGGCGAGGATGTGGGGAGAAAGGTACACTCATACAGTGCTGGTGGGGCTGCAAATTAGTGCAGCCACTCTGGAAAGCAGTGTGGAGATTCCTTAGAAAACTTGGAATGGACCCGCCATTTGACCCAGCTATCCCACTCCTTGGCCTATACCCAAAGGACTTAAAATCAGCATACTACAGAGACACAGCCACATCAATGTTCATAGCTGCTCAATTCACAATAGCCAGACTGTGGAACCAACCTAGATGCCCTTCAATTGATGAATGGATAAAGAAACTGTGGTATATATATACAATGGAATATTACTCAGCCATAAAGAATGATAAAATTATGGCATTTGCAGGCAAATGGATGAAATTGGAGAATATCATGCTAAGTGAGATAAGCCAATCTCAAAAAGCCAAAGGATGAATGATATCGCTAATAAGTGGAGGATGACACATAATGGGGGGGAGGGAAGTGTTAGTGTTAGGGTTAGAGTTAGGGTTAGGGAGAGGGGCAAGTATGGAGGAAGGAAGTACTGTATAGAGGGTAAAGAGGGGTGGGAGGGGTGGGGGGAAGGGAAAAAATAACAGAATGAATCAAACAACATTACTCTATGTAAATTTATGATTACACAAATGGTATGCCTTTACGCCATGTACAAGCAGAGAAACAACATGTATCCCATTTGTTTACAATAAAAAAAAAAAAAGCATTAAGGAGATGGCCCAGGGTCATACCACATTCATAGCTGGGATTGGAACCCAAGTATTGAGTTCAGTCCCTTTACATGTAGACAATAGGTACCAAAGTTCTGTGCTTCTCATGATTTGGATTTATCCACCCACCAAACTATTCATTGATTCATTCACTCAAATGCCTACTCAATCATGCACCCACCAATTCACCCACTCATTTACCCACACACATATGCATTGGCCCATCCCTCCCTTTCTACCCTCTGCTCTTTTCCTTCCTCTTTCTTCTCTCCTTTCCTTCTTTTTCTTTCTTCATTTAATTGGGAGCCTTATATGTACCAAGCACCAGACAGGGGATGAGGTGAGATGGAGAGTGTGGAAATATGGGAAGCAACTGCATCTCTTGGGGGCTACAGCTTTTCCTTGGTCAATGTGGGTTCTCAAGGAGTGGGTGGGAGCCCTTTAAATCAGACCCTTCAGGATTCTGGGACCCAGGATGGGACTCAGAGAAAATTTGGGGAGGCAGATGATCCTGCAAGGTTGGGGAAGCAGGGAGGAGTCTGGTCTCATGGTGAGTGCAGAAAGAAACAATTAAGGGATGCTTTGTAGATTGTTCATGAGCAGACAGATCTCATCAAGAACTCCATAGTCATTATATAGAGAGCAGACTGAAGAGTCTGAAAATGGAAGGTAGGTAAGCTGTGAGGTGACTACTGATTCTCTGACAGCTCTAAGAGGAGTTGATTTTGATGTTTGCAGACTTAGTATGTTGTGAGGACATTGTTACCATTTCCAAGCTCCTTACCTTACTTTATTTATTTATTTATGGTAACAGGGACTGAACTCAGGGGCACTCAACCACTGAGCCACATCCCCAGCCCTATTTTGTATTTTCTTTAGAGACGGGGTCTCACTGAGTTGCTTAGCTCCTCTCTTTTGCTAAGTCTGGCTTTGAACTCGCAATCCTCCTGCCTTAGTCTCCCAAGCTGCTGGGATTACAGGTGTGTGCCACTGTGCCCAGCTCAGAAGTCCTTTTAGATCATTTAAAATTATTTTCCTTTTGAGGATGGGAGGGAAAAGGAAAATACTGGGGAATGATATTTACCAAATTATATTGTTATATTGTGTGCATGTATCAATATGCAACAATAAATTCCACCATCATTATGTATAATTAAAATGTATGAATAAAATAGGAAAAAATAAAATAAAGTCCTTCCCCTGTTGTGTTTTATATGGGACAGTTTTTTTGCTATGACTTCAAGATCACTAATCTTTCCTTTACCCATGACTAATCTCTTAATCCTATCTCTAGTTTGCATCTCTGGTACTTCCCCTTTATGATTCATTATATCTTATATTTCTTTGCCATAACTTTCAGTCTCTACATTCATTTCAAGATGCTTCCTAGCATCATTTTTATTTTTTTTGTTCTTTTTAGAGATTTATGACAGTAGAATGTATTTTGACATACTATACATATATGGAGTATGACTTATTCTAATTAGGATCCCATTCTTGTGATTGTACATGATGCGGAGTTTCACTCATCATGTATTCATATATGAACATAGGAAAGTTATGTTCGATTTATTCTACTGTCTTTCCTATTCCCATCCTCCTTCCCTTCCCTTCATTCCCCTTTGTCTAATTCAATTAACTTCTATTCTTCCCTTCTGCCCCCCTATTGTGTGTTAGCATCTGCATATCAGAGAGAACATTCAATCTTTGGTGTTTTGGAACTGGTTTATTTCACTTAGCATGATAGTCTCCAGTTCCATCCATTTACTGGCAAAAGCCAAAATTTTATTCTTTATGGCTAAATGATATTCCATTGTGTATATACATTCTACATTTTCTTTATCCATTCATCTGTAGAAGGGCATCTAGTTTGGTTCCATAGTTGAGCTATTTGTGAATTGAACTGCTATAAACATTGATATGGCTGTGTCACTGTAGTATGCTGATTTTATCTGAGGAGTGGGATTGCTGGGTCAAATGGGGTTTCCATTTCAAGTTTTTTCTTGCATTGTTTTAAAACATCTGGTTTAGATTCTTTGCAATATATTATCAGTTGTGATAATATGTGTCCTGTTTAGGTCGACAGGGTTATCTATTCATTGTCCTTCCTGTATCAGTTGAGATTTTTCTCTTTCTTCATATGCTAAGTGGTCTTGTTTTCTATCCAAGACATAAATAATTTGATGTTATGATATTATGATACAACTTAAAATTCATGTTGATATTTTTGTTTTAGCAGACTCTCTTCCCAGTTGTATTTAACCAGCTTTCTATAGGTTGTGATTTCTACATTGTATCAATTAAGAAGACCTTGCCATGATATTTGGATATTCCTTAAATGTGAGCTACATGATAGTTACCTGGGGTCAGGGTAATAGTACACACCTTAATTATTTGTCTAAAACCTTTCCTACCTTCTTTAGGTAAGATGCAAATAAGGGCAGCTCAAAGTTGAACCTGAGTTTCAGGGTGGTTTTCCTAAACTCATTCCTCTCCACATCTTTCTAGTATGTGAGGATCCTCAGGTTTTCTCTTCCGGTCTTCTGGCAACAAAACAGGGACTTTAGTTTTCTCACACTGATGGGCACTTTGACTGAGGTCATGCCCACATCGAGTACCAAGAGGACAGAGAGTAACAAAAGTAAGGTGTTAAATGTCACTTTCTTGGGAAACCAGTTCTTCAAATGAGAGGGAAAGCCCCCAGAGTCTCCACTGTCACTCTTGTCACCTGGAAGAAATTTCTGGAGTCTGGATCATGCATAATGGAAGGGAGAAAAATATCAGAAGAATGTGCATATTCTAAATGTTTTTCAGAGCATCAGGAGTTCCTTGTAAGTCAGAGTAGTGGGGCTTCTTCTGGAATTCTTTCTCTCTCTCTCTCTCTCTCTCTCTCTCTCTCTCTCTCTCTCTCTTTTTTCTTGCAGTTCTGGGGATGGAACCCAGGGCTTTGTGCTTGACAGGCAAGCACTCTATGAATTGAACTATATCCCCAGCCCTGGAATTCTTTTTGTGCAATTGTGTTGTCTGAAGCTGGTGCCCTTCCAGGTCCCAGGCTGCCTTGAGAATAGGGAAATGGGGGAGAAGTGAAAAACTCTGCTGGTGTGGTGTTTCTGGTGTGCTGGCGTCTCCTGCCTTCCATGGTTCACTTTCCTAAGTGGTCACACAGATGTTCCATGCATACTGCCCCAGGTTTTAATCACTGGATTGTGTCAGAGAAAATGTGGTGTGTGCTTACAGTGTCTTAAGTAGAGTCTGAAAATGTGTAATGTCATTTTTAATTTGGAAATCAAATTGGTCTGAACTTTTATGGTGCAAGAACTAGAAAGACAATCAGTTTTAAAAGTCCTTCCTGAAAATAAAAGGGGGGTTGGATATTTTAAGGGCAATTGTTCTGTCCTTATTATACGCTCCTTGGTTAAGAAAAGTCAGTTTTATCATCCCATGTTCATGGGTAGGATGGAAAAACACCCCCACTTCTCTCTCTCTCTCTCTTTGGTTTTATAGATTCATTTTCAAAGGGTAGTACACTTGGAGAAGTTAAATACAAGTCCAGGAGAGCTTCTCTGTCAAAGTCAGTGATGATGCCGGAATGGGTTCTCACTTCCACACACTTACCAGTATCATCTGAGTCCTCTCTCACTGAGGAAAAGGGGTCTGATATTTTATTCATACACATCCTTCTTATCTGCAATGCAATCAACAATTTCTTGTGGACACATTAAGTTTTCTGCATCTATATTGGAATTTCAAACCCAAATTCGTCTTTCATGGCCAAGATAATTTCCACTTGGTCCAAACTGTCTAAGCCTAGGTGTTTCATAAAATGGGAATTTACTGAAAGCTTTTCTGGATCGATTTTGTCATAGAGCTGCAGGACTTACAAAACAGGGTCCTTGATTCCCTCTAACGTCAAAGAGGGTGCGTCACTATACTGGCGGCACAACTGTAACTCTCCCTGGAAACTGAGTGAGCGCTAAGGCAGGCTGCGTGGTCCCGGGCCTCGCCGTGCTGAGCTGCAGGGCCAGGGCCGGTGCAGGGACCTGGGGCAGCAGTGCAAAGGCCGCGGGCAGGCTGTGGACACAGGCGGGAAGGACACCGGCTGCCATGCCTACACCAAGCCAGGATGCACTGCCACCCCTTCTCTTGACTTAATGAATAAACATAAAATTGAATAACATTGTTAGAGAAGCGTGAAGTTTATGATAAAAATAAGCGACTCTTATGCTTGGTGAAATAAACTAGGCACAACAGATGAACACAGCACGATTTCAGTTATGTGTGGAATCTAAAAGAGCAGAACTCAGACATGAAGAGTAGGACGGTTATTCCATTTACTGGGGGGATGTGGGGTAGGGGATGGGAAGTATCATGTTAGTCAAAGGGTAAAAGGTTTCAGTTAGTAGGGATGAATTATATGATCTATTGAATGGCACAGTGACCAGAGTTAATAATAATGTATCATACATTTCAAAATTGATAAAAGACTATATTTTAACATGACCAGTGTAACTCCACATTATGTACAACCACAAGAATGGGATCTTAATTGGAATGGGTTGTAGTCCATGTATGTATAATATGTAAAAATATACTCTGTCAGGTATATCTAAAAAGAACAGATATAAAGAATGTATTTTTAACATTCTTCTCATAAATTATTTGAAAAGTTCAGAATGAGAAATATATAGAAATGGAAAGTAGAAAGGCAAGTTTTTCAGCAGGTAGGTGGAGTAGACATGGTGAGAGGAGAGAAATGACTGCTAAAGGTTATGAAGTTTCTTTCTTGGGCAATGAAAATGCTCTAAGATTGATGGTGGTGTTGGGTGCACATCTCTGTGAACATGCTAGAGCCATAAGATTGTATCCTTCAAATGGGTGAATTATTGATATGTGAATTGTAACTCAATAGTGCTGTTTAAAAAGCATAATAAGTGAAGTGATGGGCGTTAGTTTGATTCAAACAATCCACAATGTATACAAGTATAATATCACCACGTTGCACCCCTTAATGTAAAATATCAACTAAAAAGAAAAAAGTAAAATAAAAATAAATGCTCTTATTTATATAGAAATGACCCATTTCCAAAACTTTCCTGTCTTATCTCACTCTCATCTCCCCATAGATCCCCTAAACAGAGTAAGGATTCATGGTCTGCCCTTCTCAGGTTGAGATTCAGAGGCTGAGAAAGGACAGGTCATTACTCAGGAGTGGACAGGGCAGAATGGGAGCTATAGACTTGAGTCAGGACTGTGGCCCTAGCCAGGGTTCCTTGTTCCCTACACTGGGTTCCCTCTCATATGTGCCCTGGATGGTCCATATGCTTTGTGTGAGTGGCCTGGGAATCACTGACATGCTAGTGGAATTTGATGCTGCATATGCTTCCACACTTGGTATAGGGGTGGGACAGGAACAAGACTGAAGCTGGGGAGACTCCAGCACCAAAAACCATCACTGTTTCTGGGATGGGCAACATTGTTTCCTACCAGCATAAGATCCAAGAGAGTGGGCACCAGCAGAGGGCACTGTGGGATATGCCTCAGGTCTGGAGGCAGACCGAGACACATCACGGCAGAGACATTGAAGAGCCAGAAACTTGTTGAGATGTGGGCCTTCAGCAGATCTTTCTCTCCTGTGCAAAGCAGAAATAAACAATTCCTGATCCTCGGAGAACCCATGACATTGTCCAATGATACAGAAGGATCTACATAGAGTCCAGGACAGGTCAGATGGAGTTGAGGAGAGGCAGGTGCAGGAAGTAGATTTGTATGGAGGCCTCTCTGTTCTTTGAGGCAGGGG
Organism: Sciurus vulgaris; assembly: GCF_902686455.1. Classification (NCBI taxonomy): domain Eukaryota; kingdom Metazoa; phylum Chordata; class Mammalia; order Rodentia; family Sciuridae; genus Sciurus; species Sciurus vulgaris. The sequence continues at coordinate 122,928,154 of NC_136468.1, read as the reverse complement.
AGGGGATAAGAGAGGCGCAGGGAAGACAGGCTCAGTGCTGGTGTCTCAAGAGGCAGTACTCTTGGAGTGTTTCATGCATGGCCTGGGGTCTACTCTTTCTCACACACCTCACTCAGGGCACCGATGACACACAAGGACATCTGAGCTATTGCTTTGTCTCCTTTTGCTCAGGTTCACCTGGGCCCAGTATTAGCTCACCAGTGTGTTTTCTTCTTTTTTTTCAAGGCCCTGAGCCCAATCTTACCCCACTCAGCCTCCCTAAGTCTCAGGGTCTCCTGGATGAATGATCCTGTGTTGGAACCAGAAATGACATCAGGGTATATAACTGTGTCTCCCATACAAACAATTTCCAGGCATGATCCTTAAACTTTTAATTTATGTTAATAGTTGGCCCTGATCAGGGATCCCGGATTGCCTCTCTGGCTCCAAGTCAGGCCACACAGTCTCCCTGAGCTGGATCAGGTCTTCAGTCTGAGGATGAGGCTGATAATCACTGCCATTCATGTTCAAGCAGCAACACTTTCCACAATGGTCCAAGTTCATAAGGAAGCAAAGTGACACTTCCTTCTGTGGTCTGAGTGACATGGGTTCAGAATGCATATCTTTCCAATGCTTCTTTGGCAGGAACAGAGGGTCAAGTACACATCTGAAGGTGCAGCTCCTGCACTTTTTAGGGAAATCCTCTGTAAATGTCTCCTTCTCCCAGTATGGTGCAGACCTGTCTTGATTCAGTTTTCCATCAATGATATTGTCTTATTCCATTCATGTCCACCATGCTATAGTCACGGTGACCTTGGATGGGTTATTCTGCTTTTCTCTTGTTGAAAGAAGAGTGACTGAATTATATCGTAATGATGTTGCAAAGGGAATGAGACAAAGGAATTTTTTCAATGTTAATTCTTATCCATATGAAGGAATCTGAGCCCGGGAGAGCATGAGTCTCGCCTCTGTTTTATGTGATTTAAACCTGCCATAGATCAATGAACTCCTGTCCTGGCAGCAACCCTGCATGTGGACTGCTCCTGGATGGTGTGGGCTCTTGCTTCAATGGCTCCACTGTTCCATAAAGCAAGAGATATCAGTTGGTGTTTATCTTTCATTCCTCAGGGATTCCCAAAGTATTTGATTTTCACCAGGAGCCAACCTGATTATTAGGTGGAATTTTAATTATATTATTCACTAAATAAACACAAATTTTCCATGACTACGGTGATTTATGTTCTGATAAACTCACTGTAGTTGAGAATATCATGTCAAAATGCATTTAACCTACTGAACATGATAGTTGAGCAATCCAGGGCAGTGTAGAACATTAATTGTTTTCACCTGTGATTGCAAGGCTGGCAGGGAGCTCCACATCATCACAATTCCCTAGAATCACACACACACACAAAAAAATAGTTCCAAATATCATCTTTATAATTTGGGAAAAACAGCCAAATTCTAAACTTGAAGTATGATTTTTTAAAAAAAACGAATGGGTAGTGCTTTTATATCATTATAAACTCAAAACTTCTAAACAGAACCATTGTAGGTTGTAGACTATAAATAGATAAACACATGTATATGTATTTTTATATATGTGATTGTATTTGCATTTGTGTGACTTCAGGAACTCTTTGTCCAGCTGGGTGTAGACCCTAGAGGACCTACGTCAGTGATCAATCCTTACAAGCTTGCCAGAACTTGCCCAGTGTTAGCAATTAAATTATCAATGTTAACAGTGTTAACAGTTTACCAGTGTTAGCAATTAAATTACCCAATATTAGGTACTGGAGAATGAGATTGATCAGATTACATTATGTGCACATGTGAATATTACATAATGAACTCCACTATTATGTTCAATTATAATGCACCAGTAAAAATAAATTTAAAAAACCACCATGTCTTAATTCTTACATGCTCACTCTGATGTGACATTTCTGGCACTACTATTTTACTAGGTGTCTTATTTTTTAAGAAACTCATAATACATGAACTTTCTGTGCTTCTCAAGCAAACTATGCATAGTTTATTAATTTTTAGAACAAGAGAAAATGGTTATGTTAGACTAAGATAACTTGAAGTGTTTGAAGTTTTCATATTTCAAAATACCTACCAGTGTTTTGCTCTTCAATGCCATGGGGGATTTGGCACTTATGGCAATTCTCATTACCTTTAGGAAACTCCTCAGCAAAGATTCAAGGCTACATTCTTGCCTCATTCTTTGACCCTCCCAAAGGTGTGTCTTTCCTTCTTTTCCACCTGCTACCAGGACCTGCCCTGCATGTGCTGGAGGGGAAGAAAAGCAACGTGGGCTCTGAACCTCAGCCTCATCAGAGCAGTGTGGGTGATAGTATCAGTTCATTGGCTCCCATCTTTGTCTTTCCATTTACTTTGTTCATGCATTGTGAATGACTTTGTTCCCGCCACCTGCAAAAGAAACCACAGGGATCTTCTTTCACTCTATTCTTGCTGATTTTTTTCTAATGGAAAAAATTTCTAGTTTTACTTTTACTCTGAGTCCCTATTCTTTGTAGTTCAGGAAAGCAAAGTAATTCAGGTACATTTCACTTTAATATTTAAAATTTATTATTGTGCAATAATACTTAAGTAATCCTCAAAGAGGATTTCATAAAATAAATACTTCCACTCTAATAATAAATGGCAAACATGTCTTTATAATCTCATATCTACTTGGCCCTAGCAGACAGGCATAGTGGGAAAAGACAGGGTTTTTCCTCAGTTGGTTATCTGTCATTGCTGAGTTGTGTGCCAGATAAAGAATATCCAGTAGGAATCTTGTCAGAGAATCATGTGAAAGAATGGACATTTTTTTAAGCTATCTGAGGTCACCCTCCCAGTTATCTTAACTCCCTAAGGTCACCCTCCCAGTCATCTCAACTCCTTAAGGTCACCCTCCCAGGAATGGGAACAAAGCCCTTAAAGCTGTTCCAAGAAACAGCCCCAGAGAATAAAAGGGTAAATTGAGCCAGATAGCCAGATAGTGATCAAACAGAATGATTACCAGAAACTATTGACCAGAATCTACGCCCTGTTGTAAAACATTGTGAAACATGTTGTATGTTATCAGCAAACCCAGACCCCCTTTGGAATTTCCCGGCAGCTTTGTCCCCCTTTTCCCTTTCATGTGCAACCCCTCCCGATGTGTGGTTTCTGCCTTTATAAACCTACAAGATTTTCTGCTAGGGACTCGACTCCTCGAGTTGGGTCCCAGCGCGCTGGAATAAACACCTCTTGCGGTTTGCATCAAGTGACGCCTCCTGCGGTTGATTGGGGTTGCCGTCCATCCATGGGACAGAGTTGGGGTTTCCTTTTTGGGGGCCTTACACATGTTTCCCATATTCTCTGCCCCTTACCTAAGCAAGATAGTTAGCATTTAGTCTGAGAACAGTTCTTTTGCTGGGAATAGGGTGGGAGATAATTGAGGATGACAGAATTTTGTCCATGAAGGGAAAATAAGAAGCTTCTTGTTCATGATCCAGACAAGAATAGCAGAGATACTGGGCCACACCCAGGCATTACATTCTCAGAATTCATGGATTATAAGATGTTAATGCTGCCAGCACATCGGCAAGTCACCTTCCCCAGATGGAAGGGTCTGAATGGGGGTGATTATTGGAAGGAGGTGCATTTAGTAGGCACATAGCATTCTCCTCCTGATACCATAGCACCAGCACTGTCTGGACTCCCATTCTTTCGATCTTTGCTTTATCTCCTGTAGAGGATAAATCAAAGTAGAGAGGGCTTGGTGAGCAGTGCATAGACAGTGAGCAGGTGGATTCACCAGCTTCATTCATTGTAACTTGAGTCAGTCCTATACCTACCAGTGCCAAACTGCAGTCATTGAGATTTATACACGTGTTTCAGGATGGCTCATTGCACACTGGGGATTCTGCTTTCTCAGATAGACCTAAATCAGATAACACTTTCCCAGGTTCACATGTATGTGAACAAATTTTAAACACTGCAATACAGTTTAAGTGGGGTCATGAAGGAGCACAGATTGGCATGTGTTCATACATTTTCAGTCAGCATAATAAATGAACACTACCAGGTTTATCTTTCATGTTGGTTTGCAGTCAGGGTTCTCTGGAGGAACAGAATCAATAGAAAGTATGATTATAAAAAGGGGATTTATTAGATTGGCTTACACGACCAGAAGCTGGATAGTCCACAATGGCTGTCTGCAGCTGGAGAGCTGGAAAAACCATCGGCTGCGCAGACCAAGATGCAGAAGCCCCCAAACAACAGGGATCAACAGTGCTACCCTAGTCTGAGACCAAGGCTTCTGGAAACTACCTGGAGAATCACTGGCAGAGTCTGCTTTGAAGAATGAAGAAGCGACAGTCTGATATCCTCAGATGATCCAAGCAGCAATTAAGAACCCGTTCAAGAAGAGCAGAGCTTGCATCTACATTTGCTTCCTTGTTCTTCCAGTTTTTATTCCATCCTATTGGGTGGTGCTGCCCATGCTTAGGGAGGGGCTGCATTTCAGTTCCTTTCCCACATTCCAATCATTTCTAGACACGCCTTCACTGACACACCCAGAAACCTCTTAATCGTAGTCATCTCTTAATCCAATCAAGTTGACAATTCAAATTAACCTTTGCACAGGGTATGAATAAATAGGTCGCCTGTGATGCTTGGAACAGAATCCAGCACCTACAATGGAAGAATGGTAAGGTGTCTTAAGACTGAAATTTGTGTTGTGACCAGGAGGGTGAAGTGAGAAAGATGAAACTTTCTCATAAAATATCTAGGGAACACATTTCTGTTGCTGATGTTTTACTAGCTATCAAATAGTTGCTGAAGCATAGAGTTCTAGAAGGTTTTCATCAAAATAAGAATGTCACGTTTAATGAACCTGCATGTTATTCTCTTCAGGTTTTTGTGCTAACATTCATTGAACTTGTTGGATCTATATATTTAGTTGTACTTAATGAACCACAGATTTGATTATTATTTCTGCTTATGTTTCTTCTCTTTGGAGGACACTCATTACCAAATAATGGTCTACATATTTATTCCACAGGTAACTGATAATTTTCCTTTTATTTTTGAGAGAATTCTTTTTTTCTTGTTTTTCCCTCCTGTATTTTACTCAGATTAGTTTATATTGTGAGGTCTTCAGGGTTACTCATCTGTAGTGTCTACTCTTCATAGCACCAATGATTTTTATTTTATTTTTTTTTGCAGTACTGGGGATTGAACTCAGGGCCTTGTGCTTGCAAGGCAAGCACTCTACCAGCTGAGCTATCTTCCCAGCCCCAACCAATGATTATTTTAATCCGCAGTTGTTCCATTAGGTTCTCTTTTACTTTCTGTAATTTCCTTCCTGTATTTTTCTAGCTTTTTGTTCACTTCAACAGGCTTTGTCCTTATATATGGAATGGTTTTTATAATATACTTTGAAGCCTTTATAACAAAACTCCAACCCTGTTCCATCCCCTGATTGTCTTTCACATGAACATGAGGTTTTCTGAATTATTTGTATGTCAGGATTTTGGATTCCATTCTGGACTTGTCTGATATTATTTTATAAAACTGCATCTTGTTCAAATCCTGTTTGCATATTTTGATCTTAGCAGGAAATCTATCCAGTTTGGTACAGAATGGAAGTTCCAACCTCCCTTGGGTAAATGGTGACCTCTATGTGAGTTCAATTTCAAAAAAATATCGCACTGCCAGTTGCATCTGTCCTGTGTGTGCAGCATTCAGATTCCCACCTTGGAACTGGGTAGTAGTCTATCCCTTAACTCTGCTTCCAGTTTTCCTGTCTTTTTAAAGTATCAGGTCCATGTTGATGCTATACACAGTCGAGACCAGATGTTCTTATGCAATTTGGGAGGTTGCTTCACAACTTCATCCCTCTCATTAACCTCCTCAGTTTTTCCCAGTCTCTGATGTTCTCCCTTTTCTTCCTCAGGTCAAAAATCTGGCACATTCATCAAAGTTTATAGCAGCTACTCATAGTAGCTACGCTATGGAACCAACCTAGGTGCCCTTCAGCAGACAAACGGGTAAAGAAAATGTGACATACATACACAATGGATTATTACTCAGCCTTAAAGAAGAATAAAATTATGGCATTTCCTGGTAAATGGATGGAGCTGGAGAATATGCTCAGAGAAATAAGCCAATCCCCCCAAACCAAAAGTCAAATGTTTTCTCTGATATGCAGATGCCAATTCACAATAAGTGGGTGTGGGGGCTAGGGAAGAATAGAGGAACTTTGGATTGGACAGAGGGGAGTAAAGAGAGGGGAGGGGGTATAGGGGTAGAAAGGATAGCAGAATGAATTAGACATTATTACCCTATGTGAATATATGATTACATGACCAGTGTGATTCTACATCATGTACAACCAGAAGAATGAGATGTTATACTCCATTTATATATGATGTATCAAAGTGCATTCTAATGTCATGTATAACTAATTAGAACAAATTAAAAAATCTTGTAAATGCCAGGGGTGGTGGTGTGCATCTGTAATCCCAGTGGCTCAGGAAGCTGAGGCAGGAGGATTACAATTTCAAAACCAGACTCAGCAACTCAGGGAGGCCCTAAGCAACTTAGTGAGACCCTGTCTCAAAATAAAAAATTAAAAGGGCTGGGATGTGGCTCAGTAGTTAAGTGCCTCTGGGTTCAATCCCCAGTACCAAAAATTAAAAAAAAAAATACAGCACATTTGTTGCTGTACACATCTGTTCCTATGTACATGCTCAGGGTAAACACCAGCAAGACAAGGAGGAATAAAGCCAAGGGAGGTTTCATGTCATCATTATGGAAATATGTTCTACAATAATAAATGAGAAGAACTGTCCTACCTCCAATGTGACTGCTGTTAGCATAGGAGAATGTCCTTGAGGTTGGTAAACGTAGAATGGATAATAGGAAGAAAAAAAAAGAAAGCAAAAATATGTTTTCTCAATTGCACTGAGCATCAGAAGTCACCTCGTTTATGATACAACCCTGAACAATGGACTTTTTGCAGGGTTCCCTTCCAGTTCCAAGGCTGCTGGGAGTCCAGGCCAGGGGAGACAAAGAGAAAACTCACCTCTGTATCAGTAGCACTTCAGTGTCCTGTCTTCTTATCCTTCCTTCTAAGAGTTATATTTCCAGCTTCACACATCATCTTCATGTATTCTAGGAAGTTTTGTCTTTTTTAATTGCATTGACATTGAGGGACACAGGAGAGTATGTGCTTCCTACATCCGAGATGAAATCAAATCACATTCATACTGTTTTTTTTTTATTGTAAACAAATGGGATACATGTTGTTTCTCTGTTTGTACATGGCGTAAAGGCATACCATTTGTGTAATCATAAATTTACATAGAGCAATGTTGTTTGATTCATTCTGTTATTTTTTCCCTTCCCCCCACCCCTCCCACCCCTCTTTACCCTCTATACAGTACTTCCTTCCTCCATACTTCCCCCCCTCCCTAACCCTAACTCTAACCCTTCCCTCCCCCCCATTATGTGTCATCCTCCACTTATCAGCGATACCATTCGTCCTTTGGCTTTCTGAGATCGGCCTATCTCACTTAGCATGATATTCTCCAATTTCATCCATTTGCCTGCAAATGTCATAATTTTATCATTCTTTATGGCTGAGTAATATTCCATTGTATATATATACCACAGTTTCTTTATCCACTCATCAATTGAAGGGCATCTAGGTTGGTTCCACAGTCTGGCTATTGTGAATTGAGCAGCTATGAACATTGATGTGGCTGTATCTCTGTAGTATGCAGATTTTAAGTCCTTTGGGTATAGGCCAAGGAGTGGGATAGCTGGGTCAAATGGTGGTTCCATTCCAAGTTTTCTAAGGAATCTCCACACTGCTTTCCAGAGTGGCTGCACTAATTTGCAGCCCCACCAGCAGTGTATGAGTGTACCTTTCTCCCCACATCCTCGCCAACACCTGTTGTTGCTCATATTCTTGATAATCGCCATTCTAATTGGGGTGAGATGGAATCTTAGGGTGGTTTTGATTTGCATTTCTCTTATTACTAGAGATGTTGAACATTTTTCCATATGTTTGTTGATTGCTTGTAGATCTTCTTCTGTGAAGTGTCTATTCATTTCCTTAGCCCATTTGTTGACTGGATTATTTGAATTCTTGGAGTAGAGTTTTTTGAGTTCTTTATAGATTCTGGAGATTAGTGCTCTATCTGAAGTATGATTGGCAAAGATATTCTCCCACTCTGTAGGCTCTTTCTTCGCATTGCTGATAGTTTCCTTTGCTGAGAGAAAGCTTTTTAGTTTGAATCTATCCCAGTGGTTGATTCTAGCTTTTATTTCTTGTGCTATGGGAGTCCTGTTAAGGAAGTCTGGTCCTAGACCAACAAAGTGAAGATTTGGACCTACTTTTTCTTCTATAATCTGCAGGGTCTCTGGTCTGATTCCGAGGTCCTTAATCCATTTTGAGTTTAGTTTCGTGCATGGTGAGAGATATGGGTTTAGTTTCATTCTGTTGCATATGGATTTCCAATTCTCCCAGCACCATTTGTTGAAGAGGCTATCTTTTCTCCATTGCATATTTTTGGCCCCTTTGTCTAGTATGAGAAAATTGTATTTATTTGGGTTTGTGTCCGTGTCCTCTATTCTGTACCATTGTTCTACCTTTCTATTTTGGTACCAATACCATGCCGTTTTTGTTACTATTGCTTTGTAGTAGAGTTGAAGATCTGGTATTGCAATACCCCCTGTTTCACTCTTCCTGCTAAGGATTGCTTTAGCTATTCTGGGTTTCTTATTCTTCCAGATGAATTTCATAATTGCTTGCTCTATTTCTGTAAGGTACACAATTGGGATTTTAATTGGAATTGCATTGAATTTGTATAGCACTTTAGGTAGTATGGCCATTTTGACAATATTAATTCTTCCTATCCAAGAACATGGAAGATCTTTCCATCTTCTAAGGTGTTCTTTAATTTCTTTCTTTAGTGTTGTATAGTTCTCATTGTAGAGGTCTTTCACCTCTTTTGTGAGATTGATTCCCAAGTATTTTATTTTTTTCGAGGCTATTGTGAATGGGGTAGTTTTCCTAATTTCTCTTTCTGAAGATTCATCACTTATGTATAAAAATGCATTGGATTTATGGGCATTGATCTTGTAACCTGCTACTTTACTGAAATCACTTATGAGTTCTAAGAGTTTTCTGGTGGAATTTCCAGGTTCCTCTAAATATATAATCATGTCATCAGCGAACAGGGATAGTTTGAGTTCTTCTTTTCCAATTCGTATCCCTTTAATTTCTTTGGTTTGTCTAGTTGCTCTGACCAGAGTGTCAAGAACGATGTTGAATAGAAGTGGTGAAAGAGGGCATCCCTGCCTTGTTCCAGTTTTTAGGGGGAATGCTTTCAGTTTTTCACCATTTAGAATGATATTAGCCATGGGCTTAGCGTAAATGGCCTTTACAATGTTAAGGAATGTTCCCACTATCCCTATTTTTTCTAGTGTTTTGAGCATGAAGGGGTGCTGTATTTTATCAAATGCTTTTTCTGCATCTATTGAAATAATCATGTGATTCTTGACTTTAAGTCTATTAATATGGTGAATTACGTTTATTGATTTCCTGATGTTGAACCAACCTTGCATCCCTGGGATGAAACCCACTTGATCATGGTGCACTATCTTTTTAATATGTTTTTGTATGCGATTTGCTAAAATTTTGTTGAGAATTTTTGCGTCGATGTTCATTAAGGATATTGGTCTGAAATTTTCTTTCCTTGATGAGTCTCTGTCTGGTTTAGGTATCAGTGTGATATTGGCTTCATAGAATGAGTTTGGGAGGGTTCCCTCCTCTTCTATTTTATGGAATACTTTGAGAAGTATTGGAATGAGCTCTTCCTTAAAGGTTTTGTAGAACTCGGCTGAGAACCCATCTGGTCCCGGACTTTTCTTTGTTGGTAGGCTTTTGATGACTTCTTCTATTTCAGTACTTGAAATTGGTCTATTTAAATTGTTTATGTCCTCTTCATTCAGTTTAGGCAATTCATATGTCTCTAGAAACCTGTTGATGTCTTCGAAATTTTCTATTTTGTTGGAGTATAGATTTTCAAAATAGCTTCTAATTATGTTTTGTACTTCAATCCTGTCTGTTGTGATATTTCCTTGTTCATTCCGAATTTGAGTGATTTGGGTTTTCTCTCGTCTTCTCTTTGTTAGTGTGGCTAAAGGTTTATCAATTTTGTTTATTTTTTCGAAGAACCAACTATTTATTTTGTCAATTTTTTGTATTGTTTCTTTTGTTTCAATTTCATTGATTTCAGCTCTGAGTTTAACTATTTCCTGTCTTCTACTACTTTTGGTGCTGTTCTGTTCTTCTTTTTCTAGGGCTTTGAGCTATAGTGTTAGGTCGTTTATTTGTTGAGTTTTACTTCTTTTATTAAATGCGCTCCAGGAAATAAATTTCCCTCTAAGTACTGCTTTTATAGTGTCCCAGAGGTTTTGATATGATGTTTCTTTGTTCTCATTTACCTCTAAGAATTTTTTAATTTCCTTCCTAATATCTTCTGTTATCCATTCATCATATAATAGCATATTGTTTAATCTCCAGATGTTGGAATAGTTTCTGTGTTTTACTCTTTCATTTATTTCTAACTTCAATCCATTATGATCTGATAGAATACATGCTAGTGTCTCTATCTTCTTGTATTTGCTAACATTAGCTTTGTGGCATAATATATGGTCTATTTTAGAGAAGGATCCATGTGCTGCTGAGAAGAAAGTGTATTCACTCTTGGTTGGATGGTATATTCTATAAATGTCCGTTAAGTCTAAATTATTGATTGTGTTATTGAGATCTATGGTTTCTTTGTTCAATTTTTGTCTGGAAGATCTGTCCAGTGGTGAGAGAGGCGTGTTAAAATCACCTAGTATTATTGTGTTATGGTCTATTTGGTTTCTGAAATTGAGAAGGATTTGTTTGACATACATAGATGAGCCACTGTTTGGGGTATAGATGTTTATGATTGTTATATCTTGCTGATTTATGCTTCCCTTAAGCAGTATGAAATGACCTTCTTTATCCCTTCTGACTAACTTTGGCTTGAAGTCCACATTATCGGAAATGAGGATGGATACTCCAGCTTTTTTGCTGAGTCCATGTGCATGGTATGTTTTTCCCCATCCTTTCACCTTTAATCTATGGGTATCTTTTTCTATGAGGTGAGTCTCTTGCAGGCAACATATTGTTGGATCTTTCTTTTTAATCCAGTCTGCCAGTTATTGTCTTTTGATTGATGAATTCAGGCCATTAACGTTCAGGGTTATTATAGAGAAATGATTTGGTTTCCCGGTCATTTGGTTCATTTTTAAAATTTTGTTTATTTATTTGTTTGACACAACTTGTTTCCTCCTTTATTTGACAATTCCTTTAGGATAATTCCTCCCTTTGCTGATTTGCTTCTTTGTTTTTCATCTCTTCCTCATGGAATATTTTGTTGAGAATGTTCTGTAATGCTGGCTTTCTTTTTGTAAATTCTTTTAGCTTTTGTTTGTCATGGAAGGATTTTATTTCATCATCAAATTTGAAGGTAAGTTTTGCTGGGTATAAGATTCTTGGTTGGCATCCATTTTCTTTCAGGGCTTGAAAAATGTTGTTCCAGGACCTTCTAGCTTTTAGGGTCTGGATTGAAAAATCTGCTGATATGCGTATTGGTTTCCCCCTGAATGTAATTTGGTTCTTTTCTCTCACAGCCTTAAAATTCTGTCTTTATTTTGTATGTTAGGTATTTTCATTATAATGTGCCTTGGTGTGGGTCTGTTGTAATTTTGTGTATTTGGAGTCCTATAAGCCTCTTGAACTTGATTTTCCATTTCATTCTTCAGATTTGGGAAATTTTCTGATATTATTTCATTGAATAGATTGTTCATTCCTTTGGCTTGTTTCTCTAGGCCTTCCTCAATCCCAATAATTCTTAAATTTGGCCTTTTCATGATATCTCATAGTTCTTGTAGATTCTGTTCATGATTTCTTACCATCTTCTCTGTTTGTTCAACTTTGTTTTCAAGGTTAAATATTTTGTCTTCAATGTCTGAGGTTCTGTCTTCCAGGTGTTCTATCCTATTGGATATGCTTTCTATGGAGTTCTTAATTTGGTTTATTGTTTCCTTCATGTCAAGGATTTCTGTTTGTTTTTTTTTCAATATCTCTAACTCTTTATTGAAATGATCTTTTGCTTCCTGTATTTGCTCTTTTAACTGTCGATTGGTGCGATCATTCAGTGCGTGCATTTGCTCTTTCATCTCATCGTTTGCTTCTCTGATCATTTTAATTATGTACATTCTGAACTCCTTTTCTGTCATTTCTTCTGCCATGCTGTCATTGGGTTTTATTGATGTAACATCTAGATTTGTTTGCAGCATTTTCTTTCCTTGTTTTCTCATATTGCTCAGGTATCAGTGGACCGCTGAGATATTGCAGATTTCCTCTGTTGATTTACAATGTCCCTGAAGATTTCTATATATATCCCCTCTTAACCTTCAGTAGGCTGAAGTCTTGGAGGAAGTTGATAATGCGGTGCTCCACAAGGAAGCTGCCTCTCTAGGAGTGGTGGCCTCTAGGTGGGGTATATTCCCTGCTAGTGGGCAGAGGTGCCTCCACTTGTTGACCAATGGTCATCCAAAGGGGACCTAGGCTGTGGGCTGAGGCAAGGCCTGTTTCGGCCTGTGTCTCTGGTTTTACCGTCCTTGTGGGGAAACCTCACCAGGCAGGGGAGACTCACCCAGTGGGGAGGTCTCGCTGGTCAGTTTCCTCCTAGAGGTTCCCCTCAATTTACAGCTACTGCCTGGGCTGGGCTGCCTTCCTCTGCAAAGTTTCCAGGGGCCTGGCCCTACCTCCTGGGCCTGGGAGCCTCACCCTTCGCAGATGAATCTCCTTAGGCTGCCCCTCCTCAGAGAATTTGCCCACAGGCCTGGAACCTTCGCTCCGCCCTAAGCCTGTCTCTGTGCGGCTCTTCCACCCAGAAGCCTCCTAGATCCTGGGACCCTGCTCTGCACCTAATCGCCTGGCTGTGTGGCCCCTCCTCTGAGCAGCCACCTGTGGCCCCGAACAATCGCTCTGAGTCCCAGAGACCCGCCACAGGCCTCTTCCTCCACAGAGCCGCCCAGTATTCCGGTGCGGTCACTAGGAGTCCAAGAAACTCACTTCGTGCCTCCTCCTCCCACCAACCACCCGTAGCCCGGGGCAATCAATCACTCCGAGTCGAAGTGACCCTCCCCGTTCCTCCTCCTTCTCCAGATAACCCCCCGGGTGTTCAGGAGCAGTCCCTCTGAGTGGCTCTGAATCCACATGACCCGCTGCATGGTTCCTCTGGGCAACCGCCCGGAGCTCAGGTGCGGCCACTCAAGACCAAGCGTCCCACCACGCTTCTCCTCCAGGCAGCCCCCCTGTGTTCAGGAGCTGTCACTTTAAGACCAAACAACTCACCACTCGCCTTCTCCTCTGAGCAGCCGCCTGGAGCGCTAATGCAGTCACTGCGAGTCCAAAGGACCCGCCGCGCTCCTCCTCCTCCTTCTCCTACTCCTCCGGGCAGGCCCCGGCGTTCAAAAGTGGTCAGAGTCCAAACAGCTCGCCACGCAGCCCCTTCTCTGGCAACCACCTGTAGCTCTGGTGTAGTCACCCGAATCCAAGCGGCCGCGCTCCTCTTCCTCCTCCTAGTCCTCAGGGCAGGCCCCGGTGTTCAGAAGCGTCGTTCTCATTCCAAACAGCTCACCGCGCAGCTTCTCCTCTGGCAACCTCCTGTAGCTCTGGTGCAGTCTCTCCGAATCCAAGTGGCCACGCTCCTCTCCTCCTCCTCAGGGCAGGCCCCGGTGTCCTGAGTCCACACAGCTCTCCTCGCCACTCTTCCCCTGGGCAGCCGCCGGAGCCCCAGTAGTTGCTCCGAGTCCCAGCGCTGTGCCGAGCGGCCTCCTTGACGGCGCTCCCAGCTGTCCGAGTTCACTGCTCCAGCGGGGGGAGGGGCGTCTCGCCGGCAGTTCTACTTCACAAAGTTTCCTGCGTTCCGGGACCCCCGTCCCATCCAGGATGCCCCCCCAGGGGGTGAGAGTCACCCGGCTGCTTTGAGTTGGTCCCAAGCATCTCAATATCTCCTCTTTTGAATCCTGAGTCCTGGAGCAACATGAAATGCAGCCACCCTCTAGGCCGCCATCTTGAAAACCCCCCATACTGTTTTTGATATGGAAATTTTGTTAGTATAAACTAATGAACTTGAAAAAATGATGCAAAATCAGTATTGTACAAATTTTCAATAGAAACATCAAGAAGAAATATTTTCTAAGTAGTTCTAAACTTTTGTGTCAGTTTTTCCAAAGAATGACAAACATTTTTCTCTTTTTGGAGTCTATCATTTGACTGGGATAGCTCTCCCTAGGTTGCAAGTCAGGACTGATTCTGTTCCATGTCCCTTTCATTCCAAGACCAGCAGTTATGCCTGACATATTCTTCTCTTGGAACAGGCTGGGTTTGGGGATTAGTCTCATTTTCCTGCTGGCCTTGCCTCTCCTCAGTGAAAGTTCAGTGGTCGTCTTACTCTGGAGTATATAACTGTTGCCAAGTTGAGAGACTGCCTATAGGCTACAAATGAAAAAGGAGACCTATCTTGCCCCCAAACTTTCCTACTTGCTACCATGTCTGTCAGACTTCCCACATTTCTCACATGAGAGAGCCTGTTATTTGAGTTTTTATGGCATTTCCCCCTATTCAAATGTGAATGTAATAATAATAATAGCTGAAATATATATAGTTCCAGGCACTGTGGCACAGACAGGTTAAATAACATGCAGCAAATCACACAGTTGGTAAGTAGCAGAGCCAGGATCTAATTCAAATGGACTGTTCTCAGTGTCTTTTTTAAAAATTGGGCCTTTTAATTTTTTATTGTTTGCTTTTAGTAATAAATAACATTAGGATTCATTGTGTCAGTTTTATCATGGCTTGTGGATGAATGGTGTGAGGCAGAGGAAAGCAGAGAGCAGAAAAATACATCTTTGTGACCTCTCACATTATACATAGGAAAATTGGAATGAGTTTTCAGACTATGAAGAAGATCATAATGAAAATAAATGATTCTTTTTTCCTTTTTATTAATTCTTTTTAGCTAAACATAACATTTGGATTTGTTCTGACATAATTATAAAGGCACAGAATGTAACTTGCTCTAATTCAGTTCCCAGTATTTCCCCTTCCCTCCACCTCTCCCTCCCCGTTTCCTTCCCTCTACTCCTACTGATCTTTCTGTTACTTACTTCTAGCCTTTTTGTGTTAGTGTCTTGTGGATATATAGGTGGCGAGATTCACTGTGGTATATTCATATATGTACATAGGCAAGTTAGGTGAGTAAGTGGCTCTTGTTCGAATAGAAATGCTTGTTCTCCATGCTTTCCCTTTCCTTCTCTCACTCATCTCTCCGTGGAGCCTCTGTGTGGGTAATTCCATTGACAGTTCTAATTTTTTTGATTTGAAAATTGAAGACTGAGAAAGGGCAGGTCATAAAGTCATGGACTACTTCTTTTTCAACATTTTATGAAGCCGATCCATCCTCTTCTCCTCCCATTTTTCTCACACAGCCTTCCTTTATAATAGGCTTTAGTCTATCATTCAATATTCCCTCGGTGCTGAGTTCACAGTTATCTCAGGAGCACTGATCTATCTGTGACAGGCAGGCCTGGGAGGATCAGAGTCCTGAGGGGAGGGGTCTGGGTGCCCGGCATGGCAGGAGATGCATTCTATCCTGATGGAGGCCAGATAACAAGGGAGATGGGCCTGAAGGGGGGTTCAGGGGACAAGGGGACTGTCTTGAGCTGAGAGATCGGAGGCGAGAAGAGGAAGGGAGCAGGTGAGGGAGGTCTAGCTTCCTCTCAGCTGTCACCCTTGGGGCTGACCTTGCATGTGAGGCCACCAAGGGGCAGCGATGGTGTGGATTTGGGGAAGGTAGTTACTGTGGTTTACCCTGCTCTGTATGCAGTCTCAGAATTTCTTCCTTCTGATTCCTTCTGTGGACTCATGTGTCCCCAAATCTATGGCATTAATTTCATATTTGGGAACACCTATACATGCCATAGACCTTTGTCCCAATCCTGTGACTGACAGTGCCATAGGGACCTATTAATAGAGCAGTAGAAGAAAACCCAACCTAACTGAGGGACTTAGAAAGGTTTGGGAGGAGAAGAGGTCCCCAGCTCAGTCTCTGGTTTCTGGAAAGAGGAGTCATTGGAACTCTCCCTTGGCATTCTGTGATTTCTTCACCCTCATTCCACAATCAAGGAAGGAGAAATCCTGGGCTATCTAATTTTGGAACTCTCATGAGTACTTCCAAAAAGGAAGTATAGGGACACCTCTGGGATGGCTCTATTTCTTGGGCATTGTCATGGGCTCATTGTGTCTCTACTCAGAAAGTTCACTTAATTAACTGTTCTCCTCAGCTGAGCCCTAATCTCCAGCAATACGTCTACACTCAAGGGCAAATCAGAGTGAGATAAGGGCAGGCAGGTTTGGGAAACAGATTTGCTTGAAGGCCCTTCCATCTTCTGAGGCAGGGGAGGGGATGAGAGGTCTAGGGGAGTTAGGCCCAGTGCTGGGGTCTCAGGTGGTAGTGCTCTTGGGGCATCTCCATATGGCCTGGGCTGTGCTCCTCCTCATCCTCCTTACTCAGAGCACAGGTGAGACCTCCAGGGAAAATATCATGCGGACATCTAGGTTGGTGCTTTGTTTCCTCCTGCTGAGGTCCACCTGGGCTTAACACTGCTTCATTGGAGTGTCTTTTGTCCTCTTTCCAGGGTCTGGGGCCTAGTCTGCCCGGATTTAGCCTTCTTCAGCCTCTTGGTCTCCTGGAAAGAGGGTTGCTGTTTCCTGTGCTGGAACCAGAAATTACACTGGGATTTCTAACTATGTCTCCTGGTGTCAACATCTCCTGGGAACATTCCCCAACCCCTGATTTATTGAGTCAAAAGACTTCTCCCAGGGATCCCTGATTGCATCTCTGTCTCCCAGTCTGGCAACATGACCTTCCTGATCATCTTTAGACTGCAGTTTAGAGATGGGGTTCATTATTATTGCTGGTCATATGCAGATAACACAACAATGGTTCTAGTTCTTGGTAAAGTGAGAACAAACTTCCCCTGAGCTCATAGTTCTTATCTATCAGTGACAAAATTTCAAAGGTCTCACATCCAACTGTGTGGTGTGGCTGTGTACACATTATTGCTAGGATAGCATGATTCCACATCTATGGAGAGGAAATTGGCATAGACATAGACCATGTGACCTATATTGCAAAAATCAGAATGGCGATTATCAAGAACACAAGCAACAATAGGTGTTGGCGAGGATGTGGGGAAAAAGGTACACTCATACATTGTTGGTGGGGTTGCAAATTAGTGCAGCCACTCTGGAAAGCAGTTGGAGATTCCTTAGAAAACTTGGAATGGAACCACCATTTGACCCAGCTATCCCACTCCTTGGCCTATACCCAAAGGACTTAAAATCAGCATACTACAGAGATGCAGCCACATCAATGTTCATAGCTGCCCAATTCACAATAGCTAGATTGTGGAACCAACCTAGATGTCCTTCAGTTGATGAATGGATAAAGAAACTGTAGTATATATATACAATGGAATATTACTCAGCCATAAAGAATAAAAAAAATTATGGCATTTGCAGGTAAATAGATGGAGTTGGATAATATCATGCTAAGAGAGATAAGCCAATCCCACAAAACCAAAGTCTGAATGATCTCTCTGATAAGCAGATGATGATACATAATGGGGGATGGGAGGGAGGCAAGAAAAGAGGAAGGATGGATTGTATAGAGGAAAAAGAGGTGTGGGAGGGATGAGGGGAAGGAAAAATAACAGAATGAGACAAACATCATTACCCTATGTACATATTTGATTACACAAATGGCATGACTCTGCTTCATGTATAACCAGAGATATAAGTTGTACCTCATTTGTCTACAATGAATCAAAATAAATAAATTATTTAAAAAATTGGGGGGAAAACAAACCACCATGGCTTTCATATACATTTCTCTTGATGAAATGATTCCACAGTTAAATATTATTTGGAATTACTTTTAATGCTTTATGTAGGGCTATGTTCTTAAAAACGGAATGTTTAATCATCTGATGAATATATCCTATTTGTTACTAAAACAAAACAAAAAAAATCTGTCCCAAAGACAGATGACAAACATTATGAAAAGTCTCATGCAATTTGTGGCAGTATTAATCATCTTATAGCAGATTTCTAAATCCAATGTGCACAGAAATCATATTGAAAATTGAGCACTACTAGCAATAAATGAAAATAATAATCAAAGTATATATTATGAGACAATAAAGCTCATTAAACCTAGAGAAATGCATACCCATATTTATGTTGAATCAAAACATCATAGTATACCCCATAAGTGTATACCATTATTATAGGTCAAGGAAAAGTGTAAACAAAGAAGAGCAGAAAAACTGATAATTAATGAAGCAAATACCAAAATTATTTTGGTTAGAAAATAACATTAGAATAAAACAAAACTAATGTATATGAGAGTATCCAAATGAGAAACTCATGAAATAGAAAATAAAATTAGTAGGTGAAATTAAAGTTAAAAGTTCATTCTTTGAGAAAAGTAGAGCAAGTCTTTAGTGAGATGTTTCAAGAAAAGAAGGAGAAATCTCAAATATTTACTTCACAAATTAACAGGAAGACATCTTCTGATGTAAAATAAAGATAGTAAATGGATATTATGAACACATCTATGCCAATATATTTGAACATGTGTACAAAATGGATAAACTTTCTAAAAGTGATTCATGAAGAAATAGTAACCACAAATATTGCAACAGCTAGTATGTAAATTTAATCACAAGGCAAGAAGCATTTCTCTGTCTCTTTCCCTTACACAAACACACTCACACACACACACACATGCACATGCGCACACACAGATGCACACACACACACAAGCAGACTAAAGATCAACATTTCAGAAGTCATCATTCCAATCTTATTAAATATTTTTGATAAATTGATGAGGATTTATACTCTAATTCTGTAAGAACTATAATGTGAATATCAAAACCAGACAAAGATTAAGCCAAAGGAAAGACAATTATATTTAGTTTTACTTGGGATCTGACATAAAGAACCCAAAGGACTAGAAGGTATTAACCCTTCTTCCAATTCAAAGACTCAAAACTAAAAATGATCACTGTATAGCTCATGACATGTCCTGAAAAACTAAACTTTGTCAGTGGTCTAAAATATTTGGTAAACACAGACCCATGAAAATGATTGTTGGGGGAAATTTTATACAGGAACAGAGGTTAGAACTAAGTTTTCAAAAATTACTCTTCTTTTTCTTGGAGAGGAGGTAAAGATATTGCAGAGAAATTCAGGGAAAATGAAGAGACATGCATGAATTAAATGGAGGGGTGTATTATGCAGAAAACTGAGTGATTACATTGGGTAAGAAGTTGAAGTTAGAGGCTTAATCACAAATAATCAAAATTGATTTGTTGAACCTGGTAGTATGTGACTGGGAAGAGAACACTGTGGAATTGATTGACAGCTCAGTAGGGGGCCCTTGGTTCCTTGAATGCATAAAGGTGAATGGACAGACTGATGGACGGGCAGATGAATGGGTGAATCTGATATGGAAACAGTTGACTTGGTTTTTTGTGTTAGAAAGATGATAAAGTTTCAGGTTGCCATAAATCTAACAACCTCCTTAAAAACTGAATTAAGTGGCATTTAAAATCACTAAACCAAATCAGGCACACAGAGCTCTTAGTGGAAACCAAATGTAAAAAACATATTACCTTCTTCAACACCAAAATCAGCTTATACTCATATTTTCTTCTGCATCTAAATTGATTTGTTCCTCTGTACTGTTTCAAAGAGGTTGGCGCAGGTGATAACAGCTGTGAAGAAATCAAACACAAATATGTTAGTGATGGGTAATAATGAAATGCTCATAGTAATAAATAATAATAAAACAACTCTTTTTTGTATGCTTTTAAAGAAAACAACATGAGAATTATAGAACACAAAGGAAGGTCTCCTATTACACTTACTTTGTGAAACACACTAAATATTTATAAAGTTTTCTATTTTAAATATTCTTATACAAACCTCTAAAATAATATGAGCATACCATCTATTTCTGGATTTATAACTTCATAAGCAATAAGGAGTTTGTTCATTTATGTTATCCCCTTAATTTACTCAATGTAACTGTTCTTAGTCTCTGAATAATAACATTCAGTTCAGGGTGGTTGCTTTTGCAACTCTTTATCTTCTAAGCTCTTCCTTCTAGTTCTACAATCTGTGCAGTTAAATTCTAGTGACCTTGGGCTTGTCCTCAAGTTGCAGCTTACATAGAAAATAATCTATCTTCAAATAAGAGCATAGATCTATTAATCATTAGGAACATGTTTGGTTATTAGTTCCAAACATTGTCAGTATGAACCCCCAAATGACAATCCTGGCAAAGTACAGACAGTGCACTCCACAGATGATATGCAGACAGCCAAGCAAACTCTGTTTCATCTACAGATTCTGTGATCATATGGTTATCTCCCATATGATTATTTCCCCTGCCAAGGAAATAAACAAAATCATAAATTTTAGAATAGATAAGCCATAATAATAACCATTCTAGTATTCTCAGTGTAGGGACCATCAACTTGAGCACAAAATTCATGAAGCCAGAAAAGCTGTGGATACATGTGTGTTTAGTGGTGGGCTGTTGCTCTCCATAGTTCTACAATGGTATTGCACTTTGAACTCTTCTATTTACAGGAGACTAATATGTCCTGTCCACCCTGATCATAGCTCTACAGGTTTACACGAACTCTAATTATGTAAAGGTTTATAAATGGTATTCACTTTAGAACAAACAGAATTGATGTTAGGTAATTTACAAAAGTGATATTGGTACTGTAAATTTTACTAAGTTTTTATCAGTTGAAAGCATTTATTTTCTCCTAGAAGTTTGTATGGGTGGGGATATGTGTCCCATATTTTCCTTTCTAAGTCAAGATGTTTAAGGAAAACAGTACTAATTAGAGGTGAGGAGTGTGAGCTTGGGTGGAGAGAGACCTGAATCAGAACGTCAGTGACCGCACATTGTAATACTAAGTATAAGATGTGAAACTATTAACATCTGTATGCCTGTTAAGCATCCATAAGTTATTCTAGTAAAAATTCCTCTTATTGTATGTGAAGATTGCAACTGAAATACTTTAAACCCAGACTAGGGTTTTGGACCTCTCAAATTCTCAAAAGAAGGGTACCATCATTATCTTCAGGCTATAAAGAATCAAGTGACTTGTTTAAGATCACAATTCTACTAAGTTCCAGAGTACAGACTGGATACAGACAGTCTGACTTCAAAATCTGTGCTCTTTAGCACTGTGACACACATTTCCTAAGAATTACATGCACTATAGAATATAATGTATATGTATATACTTGAGTGAACATTAGGAATTGTGGTCAGCTGAAACTGAAATTGAGATGAGGTGACAAGGTAAAAAGAGGGACATTCTGTTACCCCAGGGAAATAAACTTTTTTTCTCACTTTGATATTAAAATGAGTTCTTAAGTTTACCTACCTCTTATTGTATAAGATGGCAAACAGGGAGACATCTGCAACTGGACACCCACTGCAAATTATTGAGTATAATTCATTTAGAGATGCTGTGCTAGCAGGACCCACAATATGCTGATAGGTTGTTAAATAACCTGGAGATAAATAAAAGAATTATATGTATCTCTGTTGGGCTTTAGTTCTTCCATTTATTCTTCTAAAAATTTTTAATTTTTTAATTTGTCTGGAGTTTTCCATTCATTCTTGTAGCCATTTATTTGTTCTCCTACCCTCATAAATTTAGCTTTGAGATCTCACATGACCACATTAATGATTACCAGTTAATAAATGTCTATAAATGGTAATCATATGCCAGATTAAGCAATCATCCTGAAATTCACTGACATGTGTCTACACTTGGATAATCATTCTCAAATGAAATATGTGTAATGTATACCTTAGCAATAGCAAATTGCTGATTGTGTTTATAATCAATTATTTGTGTGATAAAACAGATTGTCCTTTTCTCACCCTAACTTGAAGAAAACTAATTCAGGTTACCTAGGTTGGAGTTAAAATAGCATCCATGCTCCATAAATGGGGGAAAAATTCCAATCTGTGTGCTTTTCCACTACAATAGTCTTACAGTGTGAAAGAATTCTTAACATACAAGTGGTCAAAACTTGTAAAGATTAATGAAGTCCAAGGAGAATGACTTTTTTACGGTTGGCTGCACATTATCTTTCCCCCTGTTTTTAAAAAATATTTTTATTATTTTTATTTGTTCTTTTTGGTTATACATGACAGCACACATACATATAGGAAAGACACATACACATGTAGGAAAGTTATATTGGAATCATTCCACTGTCTTTCTTATTCCTGTCTTCCTCCATTCCCTTCTTTTCCCTTTGTCTAATCTACTGAACTTCTATTCTTCCCCTCCCCCTTATTATGTGTTGGCATCCACATATCAGAGAGAACATTTGACCTTTGATTTTTGGGGACTGGCTTATTTTACTTAGCATAATAGTCTCCAGATCCATCTGTTTTCTGGCAAATGTCATGAAGTCACTCTTTTTTATGACTGAGTAATATTCCTGTGTGTGTGTGTGTGTGTGTGCGTGTGTGTGTGTACGTATGCATCATATTTCTTTATCCATTCATCTGTTGAAGGGCACCTAGGTCTTATGTGAATAGTAAAAACAATTTACTACAATGTCCATAAAAAGTCATCAATCCTCTGTTTACCGGAAACAATAGTTCTGTAAAGGGGAGAACAAGCATTTGGGCTGTAGACTGTGACATGATTACATAGTTTAATCTTTAAAAACATTTACAATCTTTAAAAACATTGACAACAGTGCATCGAATCATGGAAAATCTTAGCACAGGCTAATAGTGTCTATTTAAAAAATATGAAGTAGAAAGTAAAAAAAGAAAAATACCAAGCACTCTTTCTACTCATTCCCTTTCATCCCACTGCCTTCAGGGTTCCCTGGTCTGACATAACTTTGGAAGCAGACTCTTGGCCTGAAATTCCCTTGAGTCTCTACTTTCCTATGTTGTCCACGTTGCTAACAAATGTAGGTGGCAAAATTAATGTCAGTGAGTGGATGACTTAATCTGATATCTCTTTAACGCGAACATGGAGACCTCTAGAGACAATGCACTCTAATAGAAGAGTAGGGAAGAAATTTTACACTCTACAAAATCACTGATATAGATTTTAAGTTCAGTGGACTAGACAAAGGGGAATGAAGGAAGGGAGGGGGGAATTTGACACAACATACCAATGTACATTTAAGCATATGCCTCAATGAATCTCCACATCATGTACAATCTCAAGACTGGGATCCTAATTAGAATAAATTATACTCCATGTTTGTATGAGTATGTCAAAATATACTCTACTGTCAAGTTTATCTGTAAACAACAAATAAAAAAGGAAAAGCTGAAAAAAAACTGTTATGGAGATGTCAGTCTGGGTGGGGTGTGGGAAGAGAGCTAGAAATAAGGAACATTTGGTAGCATTTGTGATTATAAAGAAAAAACATTTTCTTTATATGTGTGCCCATAAATTTTTATCAAATATCCTCTGCTGTCCTCCCAATCTAGAACTCTAGGATTTCTTTCTTTTTTTTTTTTTTTTTTTTTTTTTTTTGAAACTGGGGATTGAACCCAGAGTTGCTCTACTATTGAGCTATATTCCTACCCTGTTTTATTATCATTTTAAGACAGGGTCTCTCTAAGTTGCTGAGGGTGGCATTGAACTTGTGATCCTGTTGCTTCAGCCTCCTATGTCACTGGGATTATGGTGTGCATCAGTGTACCTGGCTCTATGATTCATTTCACTGGAATGATGCTGTGGAGACTCTAGTTCACGTCTGTGTCTGCACCTTTGTAGGTTTATTTCAGGAAGAAACCAGGGTTCACTTACCCTCCAGCTGTACAGAGTTCTTTCTAGCTAATGTCTGTGACTGGACCTTAGTGTACAGGTGAAGATGGTGCTTATGCTGGTGAAGTGGAGTTCTGGAGCCAGAAGATTGGGAGACTGGGTGAACTGACTGCCGATGATGGTCCTCCAAAGATACAAGTGTCCTCTGTAACACTGATGGACTTCTGTGCTGTACACGTTATCACAAGGAGTTTCCTGAAACTTTAGTGATGGTCTGAGAATAATCCAGTCTAGAACTGAAGTTCTCAATACAAATATAGAAATCATTTATTAAAGACCAATTTTGGAAGAGGGGAGAGTTTTGGATCATCTTTTTTTTTAAGGGAGAACCCTTGACTTTCTGGAAAATTAGAAAACCGGGGAAGAAGAAGCCATCATCCTGTTTGTGACTAGGGTGAGGAGTTGAGGATGGAAATGTGCTCAAGGTCAAATTCTCTCTTCCCAGGACAAGGGAGCTTCTGCAGGGAACCCAGACCAAATATTCTGTTACTCACCCCTGGGAATGCCCTTTGTACCAAGAATAAACAGTGAAGAGAGAAACACAAAGATGCTGCTATGAGTCCTAAAAGTTCAGAAGGAAAATATTTATTTCTCCTATATCTATTTCTGACACTAGGAAGAAATATGTCTCTAGGTTTAAGGATGCACCTGTCAAAGAGAGGGGTCCTACCAGATTCTCTTCATCAATACCCCAAACTCAACCTAAAATCTCTGCACAATTTCAAAGGAGGACTACTCATCAAAACCAAAAACTTTGGTGTTTGGCAGAAAAAAGCAGGTGTTTCAAAAGATCTTTAAATAACAGAAAGAGACACAGTAAATTAAAAACCCATGCACACAGAAATTGTTACCATTATCCAATTAATCCATCGAAAGGACAAGACAAACTTACACACATCTTTTCTTTTTCACTATTTTTCCCCCCAAAATACAACCTCGGATAAACCTAAGGAGAGCACCATTGCTTCCAAGAAGTGGGGGAACTTGGCTTTAGGTTTTTACCTAATCAGTTTTTTCTAACACTTTCACTATCCTTATTTCCTTCAGAAACTCAGAATCAGGGTTACTCTTCAAAGAGAAGCTGGTAAGGATATACAGGTGTCTTAGTATTGAGATTGTTTTTCTCACCAAAAAAGTCCCAGAATACTTATTCTTATCAAGTTGTCTTCTGAAGTTACAGAAGAGAAAACATTGTCAAGACTATGTCATGTTATGACTTGTTTGCATGTGGTTTTGGTTCTCTTAGTATTGAAAGCACATGAGAAACACTGGAAAAAGCCAGTTTCCCCAAAAGAACAATAGGGTACACCTTTGGAAAGCACATGATCCTTTCCTGGGGAATGTATCCCAAATCTGTTTAGGTCATCAATTATGAAATACATAATCCATGGGAAGAGAAATTTCTTGCAAGCAGGATGACCTCTAGCATAAAATATATAACTTGATGATGCCATTGGCAATCGTCTTTTTGTATCCAGCATCTGTTGGGAAGATCCTATTCTCCCACAACTCCAGAAACAGAATCTCATTGCTATAATGTACACTTTCATACTTTAACAGTTGAATTCAACTAAAAACAGGAAATCAGAAAGTCACCAAACCCCAGCTTTGGATGACATCTCATCCTCCTTTAAAGGCAACTCTTACTCGTGCTCTTCCTGAGCATCTGGGAGGACAAAGTTCATCATTGGTAGTGTTGCTGATTGTTTACTCAGAGAGCTCTGCTAAGCTCAGCAAATAGGATAGTGTGTGCAAGGTTGTACTGTAAAATGCACAGACTGAAGTATTGCTGGAGCATTCTGTTTAGAGGAAGCAGAGATATGAGGAGGAAAAAGGACATGAGAAACCAAGTCCTTGGATTTCCGTTCATGGCAATGGAAGGCAACAAAATATTTAATCTTCAATGATACTGGAGCCCCATCATTCATAGAGCTTGGAATCTCACATAAATGCTGTTCTAAAACCCATGAAATTGCAGCTATAATTTGTGCCAAGTGGCATGTAATAAATATCTCAAGAATAACCTGTTATGAATTAAGTCCCAAGGGTATTCAAAAGAATATGGAATAGTGAGTGACATTAGAAACCTGGAAGGAATAAATTCTGCCTTAAATTCCATTCACCACAATATCTCTTAGGTATTTCAGAATTCTGGAAATTAGGCAAAGCTTTCCTTAATACAAGGAGAATTAATTCAAGAAAAATGGACAAATGTGAATAAGACCAATAAATTTGTGACATTTTAATATGTCATAGCTTCATTCTTCCACCCCCCAGTTCTGTGGTGTGGCTTGAAAAGTGGCAGTCAGATTTGTGGTGAAAACAAAAAAAATCTTAAAGTCACTGGAATGTGAGTAAGAGCAGGACTGGAATGGACTTTAACATGCCTCTCTCATCACTGGATAGCTCTTCCAAACAAAAACCAAATAAAGAAACTACAGAACTAAAAAATACAAATAATAATTTAGACTAAACATATAAGAATACTTCATCCATCAATGACTGAATTCAATTTCTTCTCAGAACCACATGGATCCTTCTCTAAAAAAGACCATACCTTAGGCCACAAAGCAAATCGTAGAAACTACAAAACAATAGAGATAATATCTTGCATTCTATCAGATCATAATGGAATTAAATTAGAAATCATGATAAAAGGGTTGGGGTTGTGGCTCAGTGGTAGAGTGCTTGCCTCCCATGCATGGGGCACTGTTTTTGATCCTCAGCACCATATAAATAAATAAAAAAATAATAAAGATGTGTTCATCTACAACTAAAAGAAAAAATAAAAAAAAAGAAATCAACAATAAAATAAAAAAGAGAAGCTACTCTAATACCTGGAGATTAAGTAATAAACTTTTGAATGACAAATGAATATTAGAAGAAATGAGGGGAGAAATAAAAAATATTTAGAGGTAAATGAGAATAAGGACACAACATATCAAAACTCTGGGACACTAGGAAGGCAGTACTAAGAGGAAAGCTCATTGCATTAAGCTCATTCATTAAAAGAATAGAAAGTAACCAGAACTTCTGTATATTCTTTTATTATCCCATTAACAGCCATATTCTTCATTCCTCTGCATCCTCTTTGTCCTCCATTAGAAACTGCAGACATTATTGTAAACCTGTTTGTTTTACAGAAGATA
The DNA here is from genome assembly GCF_902686455.1 of Sciurus vulgaris. Classification (NCBI taxonomy): domain Eukaryota; kingdom Metazoa; phylum Chordata; class Mammalia; order Rodentia; family Sciuridae; genus Sciurus; species Sciurus vulgaris. Next base: position 122,900,936 of record NC_136468.1, on the reverse strand, counting down.
ACATTTGAACTCATTTTGTTTATTATGACAATTTTGTTATTGACCAGTAGGGGCTATTTGGTCTAGAATTGCATAGTGTCTGATTTGGGTACTGCTAATATTGATCTCCCCTTAAAGAAAGAGTTTTGGAAACGGATAGGGCCATTATAAACCTATAGGGGGAAATCTGCAATACCCCAGATCTGCAGCGCTAGAGGGGAAGATACATGAACAACATTAAAAAACAAGGGAAGAAAATGATCCAAACAAATCTGGATTCTATATTAATAGAATCCAATGACAGTATGTTAGAAGAAATGTCAGAAAAGCACTTCAGATTATACATGATTAAGATGATTCATGAAGCAAAGGATGAGATAAGAGAGCAAATGCAGGCAACGAATGATAATACCAAGAAGCTGAAAGAGCACCTGCAGGAAGCAAAAGATCATTTCAACAAAGACATAGAGATTCCCCCCCCCCCCCAAGGAAAAAAAAAAAAAAAAGACAATCCTTGAAATGAAGGAGACAATAAACCAAATAAAAAACTCAATGGAAAGCATCACCAACAGACTAGACCACTTGGAAGACAGAACCTCAGACAATGAAGAAAAAATATTTAATCTGGAAAATAAAGTTGCCCAAACAGAGAAGATGGTAAGAAATCATGAACAGAATCTCCAAGAACTATGGGACATCATGAAAAGACTAAATTTAAGAATTATTGGGATTGAGGAAGGCACAGAGATACAAACCAAAGGAATGAACAACCTATTCAATGAAATAATATCAGAAAATTTCCCAAACCTAAAGAATGAAATGGAAAATCAAATACAAGAGGCTTACAGAACACCAAATGCACAGAATCACAACAGATCCATACCAAGGCACATTATAATGAAAATGCCTAACATTCAAAATAAAGATAGGATTTTGAAGGCCGCGAGAGAAAAGCATCAGATTACATATAGGGGGAGACCAATACGGATAGCAGCAGACTTCTCAACCCAGACTCTAAAAGCTAGAAGGGCCTGGAACAACATATTTCAAGCTCTGAAAGAACATGGTTGCCAACCAAGAAATAAAATCCTTCCATGATAAACAAAAGTTATAAGAATTTACAAATAGAAAGCCTGCACTACAGAATGTTTGCAACAAAATATTCCATGAGGAGGAAATGAAAAACAACAATGGAGGTCAGCAAAGGGAGGAACTACCTTAGAGAAAAACCACTCAAAGGAGAAACCAAGCCAACTTAAAAACCAAAAAGAAGCCAAATGACTGGGAATACAAATCATTTCTCAATAATAACCCTGAATGTTAATGGCCTAAACTCATCAATCAAAAGACATAGACTGGCAGAATGGATTAAAAAGAAAGACCCAACAATATGAGGCCTGCAAGAGACTCATCTCATAGAAAAAGACATCCACAGACTAAAGATGAAAGGATGGGAAAAAAACTACCACACACATGGATTCCGTAAAAAAAGCGGGGGTTTCCATCCTTATATCAGATAAAGTGGACATCAAGCTAAAGTTAGTCAGAAGGGTTAAAGAAGGATATTTCATACTGCTTAAGGGAACCATAAATCAGGAAGACATAACGATAGTAAATATTTATGCCCCAAACAATGGTGCATCCCTGTACATCAAACAAATCCTTCTCAATTTCAAGAATCACATAGACCACAACACAATAATTCTGGGTGACTTTAACGCACCACTGTCACCACTAGATAGATCTTCCAAACAAAATCCAACCAAAGAAACCATAGAACTCAATAACTCAATCAATAACCTAGACTTAATACACATATATAGAAAATTCCATCCATCAACGAGTGGATACACTTTCTTCTCAACAGCACATGGAACCTTCTCGAAAATAGACCATGTATTATGCCACAAAGCAGCCCTTAGGAAATGCAAAAAAATGGAGATACTGCCTTGTGTTCTATAAGATCATAATGGACTGGGAGGAGAAATTAATGACAAAATAAAAAAAGGAAATTACTTCAAGACTTGGAGACTAAATAATATGCTATTGAATGAAACATGGATAACAAAAAACATCAGGGAGGAGATTAAAAAATTCTTAGAGGTCAATGAGAATGATGATACAATATATCAAAATCTCTGGGACACTATGAAAGCGGTACTAAGAGGAAAATTCATTGCATGGAGCGCATTCCAGAAAAGAATGAAAAGTCAATAATTAAATGACCTAACATTACAGCTCAAAGCCCTAGAAGAAGAAGAAGAACAGAATAACAGTAAAAGTAGTAGAAGACAGGAAATAATTAAAATCAGAGCTGAAATCAATGAAATTGAAATGAAAGAAACTATTCAAAAAATTGACATAACAAAAAGTTGGTTCTTTGAGAAAGTAAACAAAATAGATAAACCCTTAGCCACACTAACAAATAATAGGAGAGAGAAGACTCAAATTACTAAAATACATGATGCAAAAGGAAATATCACAACAGACACCACTGAGATACAGAACATAATGAGAAGCTACTTTGAAAATCTGTATTCCAACAAAATAGAAAGTACTGAAGACATTGACAAATTTCTAGAGACATATGCCCTCCCAAACTGAACCAGGAGGACATACACAGTTTAAGCAGATCAATATCAAGCAATGAAATAGAAGAAGCCATTAAAAATCTACCATCCAAGAAAAGCCCAGGACCAGACGGATTCTCAGCTGAGTTCTACAAGACCTTCAAAGAAGAACTCATTCCAATACTTCTCAAAGTATTCCAGGAAATAGAAAAGGAGGGTACCCTACCAAACTCATTCTATGAAGCTAATATCACCCTCATACCCAAACCAGGAAAAGATACATCAAGGAAAGAAAATTTTAGACAAATATCCTTGATGAATATAGATGCAAAGATCCTTAACAAAATATTGGCAAACCAAATCCAATAACATATTAAGAAACTTGTGCACCACGATCAAGTGGAGTTCATTCCTGGAATGCAAGGATGGTTCAACATTCATAAATCAATAAAAGTAATCCATCATATCAATAGGCTTAAGGATAAGAATCATATGGTTATTTCAATTGATGCAGAAAAAGCATTTGACAATATACAACACCCCTTCACGCTGAAAACACTAGAAAAAATAGGGATAGTAAGAACATACCTGAACATTGTAAAGGTTATTCATGCTAAGCCCATGGCCAACATCATTCTTAATGGAGAAAAACTGAAATCATTCCCTTTAAAAACAGGAACAAGACAGGGATGTCCTCTTTCACCACTTCTATTCAACATTGTCCTTAAAACTCTAGCCAGAGCAATTAGGCAGACTAAAGAAATTAAAGGAATACGAATAGGAAAAGAGGAACTTAAGCTGTCACTATTTGCTGATGACATGATTCTATATTTAGAGGATCCAAAAATCTCCTCCAGAAAACTTCTAGACTTCATCAATGAATTCAGCAAAATAGCAGGCTATAAAATCAACACGCATAAATCTACAGCATTTTTATACCCAAGCGATGAAACAGCTGAAAAGGAAATGAGGAAAACAACTCCATATGCAATAGCCTCAAAAAAATAAAATACTTAGGTATCAATCTAACCAAAGAGGTAAAAGATCTCTACAATGAAAACTACAAAACACTGAAGAAAGAAATTAAGGAAGACGTTATAAGATGGAAAGATCTCCCATGTTCTTGGATAGGCAGAATTAATATTGTCAAAATGGCCATACTACCAAAAGTGCTATACAGATTCAATGCAATTCCAATTAAAATCCCATTGACGTACCTTACATAAATAGAGCAAGCAATCATGAAATTCATCTGGAAGAATAAGAAACCCAGAATAGCTAAAGCAATCCTTAGCAGGAAGAATGAAACAGGGGGTATCACAATACCAGAACTTCAACTATACTACAAAGCAATAGTAACAAAAACAGCATGGTATTGGCATCAAAATAGACAGGTAGATCAATGGTACAGAATAGAGGACACGGACACAAACCCAAATAAATATAATTTTCTCATACTAGACAAAGGTGCCAAAAATATGCAATGGAGAAAAGATAGCCTCTTCAACAAATGGTGCTGGGAAAACTGGAAATCCATATGCAACAGAATGAAACTAAACCCCTATCTCTCACCCTGCTCAAAACTCAACTTACAATGGACCTAGGACCTTGAAATCAGACCAGAGACCCTGCGTCTTATAGAAGAAAAAGTAGGTCCAAATCTTCACCTTCTTGGCTTAGGATCAGACTTCCTTAACAGGACTCCCATAGCACAAGAAATAAAAGCAAGAATCAATAACTGGGATAGATTCAAACTAAATAGCTTTCTCTCAGCAAAGGAAACTATCAGCAATGCAAAGAGAGAGCCTACAGAGTGGGAGAATATCTTTGCCTCTCATACTTCAGATAGAGCACTAATTTCCAGAATATATAAAGAACTCAAAAAACTCTGCACTAAGAATACAAATAATCCAATCAACAAATGGGCTAAGGAAATGAACAGACATTTCACAGAAGAAGATGTACAAGCAATCAACAGATATATGAAAAAATGTTCAACATCTCTAGTAATAAGAGAAATGCAAATCAAAACTACCCTAAGATTCCATCTCACCCCAATTAGAATGGCGATTATCAAGAACACAAGCAACAATAGGTGTTGGCGAGGATGTGGGGAAAAAAGTACACTCATACATTGTTGATGGGACTGCAAATTAGTGCAGCCACTCTGGAAAGCAGTGTGGAGATTCCTTAGAAAACTTGGAATGGACCTACCATTTGACCCAGCTATCCCACTCCTCGACCTATACCCAAAGGACTTAAAATCAGCACACTACAGAGACACAGCCACATCAATGTTCATAGCGGCTCAATTCACAATAGCCAGACTATGGAACCAACCTAGATGTCCTTCAATTGATGAATGGATAAAGAAACTGTGGTATATATATACAATGGAATATTACTCAGCTATAAAGAATAATAAAATTATGGCATTTGCAGGCAAATGGATGAAATTGGAGAATATCATGTTAAGTGAGATAAGCCAATCTCAAAAATCCAAAAGAGGAATGATCTCACTGATAAGTGGATGATGACACTTACTGGGGGGTGGGAGGGGGACAAGAATGGAGGAAGGAGGGACTGTATAGAGGGAAAAGAGAGGTGGGAGGGGTGGAGGGAAAGGAAAAAAATAATGGAATGAATCGAACATCATTACTCTATGTAAATATATGAATATGCAAATGGTATGCTGTTACGCCATGTACAAACTGAAACAATATGTATCCCATTTGTTAACAAGAAAAATAAATAAAAAAAAAGAATAGAAAGTCACCAAATAAATAACCTAATAGTACCTTTAAAAGCCCAAGAAAAAGAAGAACAAATCAACACCAGAAACAATAGAAGAGAGAAAATAATTAAAATCAGAGCTGAAATCAATGAAAACGACACCAAAGAAAACAATTCAAAAAATCAAGAAAACAAAAAGTTGGTTGAAAAAAATAAATAAAATTGATAAACCCTTAACCAAGCTAATGAAGAGAAAGAGAAAAAAACTCAAAAGTCCTATGGAATATTGACAGACTATAATCTGAGCCATAAATACACTTCATCAAATTGTAAAAGAATATATTATGCTAGAGGCAACTAGTTACCACACAGTAAAAAAAAAAAAAAAAAAGCAAACTAGTTTTATTTATACTTTACTTAAATTAGTGCTTCATGTACAAATGTAAAGGTGAAACTCACTGTGGTATATGTGACCAAGCATAACTTGGTCACTTTTATTCCACTCTTCCTCTTTTTTCCTGTCCCCCTACTCCCCACTCAGGGAACAGGGGGAGGGAGGAAGGTAGGGACAGAGGAAATACTGGGGACTTAGGTGGAGCAAATTATATTCCATAAGTGTATGATCAGGTCAAAATGAACCCCAAAGTTATGTATAAATATAATCCACTAATAACAATGTTAAAAGGTAGGAAATAAGAAACTGCCCCCAAATTGCCCCCAAATCCCCCATATAACATATACTGTCCCAAAACCTAACTTGTAATTGCCTTGAGTTGACTGGAAGCCTTGCCAGTAACAAGAAGAGTTGAATAAAACACCTTCGGCACGTTATAGGTCTCACATGTGGTGAAAAACATGGTATAACCACCAGAGATCAAGTTCCTACAGCAATATGTGATTTTCTGGGGATTCGAACTGCTCGCCAGGAAGTGGTCAGCAGTCACAGGGATGCTATAGACCAACAGCTGGCAATAGTTGGCTTCACTGAGAGCGACCACAGGTGGAGTGTGTGCTACCACAGGTGATTCTATGTAGTCAGACTTAATACTGCAGCATCATGGATGTTCACATCTCTCTCAAAGGTGAGGCAACAGGTATGCTACCCACCTCTGCGTGTAAATCGTGGTAGATTTTACATGTTGAATATGTCTCCTTACTGATATTGTAGTACTGACCCCATTGATGGTATTTACTCTGGTGTTTTTAGGACGCTAACTGAGACCATTCTCTTTGCTTTCTTACTTCAGCTTTACATCTCCTCTTCTCAGTCTCTATTTCCCCTTTTGCATTACCTGCTTCTGTCTCAAATCCCCCCGTTTCCTTCCATTTATTTCATTCTGTATTATGTTTTCTCTCTTTTGTCTTTGATCATTTCTTTCTTTTCTCCTTTTTAACCCTACACGGTTTAATAGTGACTTTACTACCTTTTGTTTGCGGGGGTACCAGGGATTAAACTCAGGGGCACTCAACCACTGAGCCACATCCCCAGCTCTATCTTGTATTTTATTTAGAGACGGGGTCTCACTAAATTACTTAGTGCCTCACTTTTGCTGAGGCTGGCTTTGAACTTGCGATCCTCCTGCTTCAGGCTCCTGTGATTTTACTATCTTTAATAACTGATTTTTTGTTGGTGAGAATGTGGGGAGAAAGGGACACTCATACACTGCTGGTGGGACTGCAAATTGGTGCAACCATTATGGAAAGCAGTGTGGAGATTCCTCAGAAAACCTGGAATTGAACCACTATTTGACCCAGTTATCTCACTCCTCAGTTTATATCCAAGGGACTTAAAATCAACATACTACAGTGACACAGCCACATCAATGTTTATAGCAGTTCAATTCACAATAGCTAAACTATGGAACCAACCTAGATGCCCTTCACGGATGAATGGATAAAGAAAATGTGATATATAAGTATATATATTTAGATATATGTGATGGAATATTACTCAGCCTTAAAGAAGAATGAAATTCTGGCATTTGCTAGTAAATGAATGGAACTAGAGAATATCATGCTAAGTGAAATAAGTCAAACTCAAAAAAGCCAAAGGATGAATGTTTTCTCTGATATGTGGAAGCTAATTCACAATAAGGGGGAGAGGGATAGGGAAGAATAGAGTTACTTTACATTGGGTAGAGGAGAGTGAAGGGAGGGGAAGGGGTATGGGGGAAGGAATGATAGTAGAGGGAAACAGACATTATTACCTCATGTACATGTATGACTGCATGACTGTGATCCTGTAATATGTATAATCAGAGAAATGAGAGATTATGCTTTATTTACATATGATCTTTCAAACTGTATAAATGCATTCTACTGTCATGTACAACTAATCAGAACAAATAAAATAAAAAAAAAATAGAAAAAATAACTATTTTTTAACCCTTTCAAGAACACTATTCCAATTCCATATTTGGATTAGAGGAATTGTGGAGAATATTTTCAATAATTTTTTCCCCTAAGGTTTGTTAGTATTTGGTTTTGCTCTGAAGTTAATGCAGTTAATAGAATTTAGTATCTTTTCACAAAGTGTGCTGAATACTGGGCTAAGCAGAAGCTATCCAATGAGTGGGAGTATCAATACTTAGATATTTGCCCAGCCTGAGGCACTTAAGCAGAAGAAACTCACTAAATAGACCCTGCATAAAAGTGCAAGAGATTGTCATTCCAGCAGATGGGTAGACACATATAAGCAATATGAAAACACAGGAGAACAAGCCATAACAAACAGGCCACAACAACTAATCCCATTGATATCCTAGTAGAGTAAATGTCAGATAAAGAATTCAGAAACTTCATAGTTAAAATGTTGAATGAACCAAAATATAGTGCAAGAAATGAACTAGGAAAGAAAATACAGGAAGTAAAAGAACATTTTAATAGATAGAAATTCTAAAAAAGAACCAAACAAATTCTGGAAATGAAAGACTCAATAAATCAAATAAAAATTTCAGTTGAAATCACCACCAATAGATTAGGCTACATAGAAGACAGATTTTTCAGGCTTGAAGATAAAAGGTAAATCATGTTAAAAATAAAGCCAATGATAAAGAAAATATGCTAAGAGACCATGAACAGAATATTCAAGAAACCTGGGACAACATTAACAGTCCAAATTTGAGAATCACAGATATACAAGAATACTAACAAATGGACTACAAAACCTTTTCAATAAAATAATATTAGAAAACTTAGGAATGAGATGGAAATCCAAATACAGAATACATTTAGAACCCCAAATAGGATCAAAATGATCCTCTCCAAAACATATTATAATTAAAATGTCTAATATACAGAATGAGGATAGAATATTAAAAGCCAGAAGAGAAAAGTGGAAGGTCACATTTAGAGGTAAACTGATACAAGTTGTCCCTGATCTCTCAGCTCAGACTTTAAAAGCCAGGAAGACTTGGAATAATACATATCAAGCTCTGAAATAGAATGGGTGCAACCAAAACTGCCATACCCAGGAAAACTATCCTTTAGAATTGGAGATAAAATAAAACCTTCCATGATAAACAGAAACAAAAAGAATTCATAACCACTAAACCAGCACTATAAAACATACTCAATGAAATAGTACATGCAGAAGAAATAAAAACATAAAAATGATAAAAAGCATAGGGATGAATTGCCCTAGAATAATAGTCTACTAAAGGAAAATCAAGGCTCAATTACACATTAGAAATAAATAAAAATGGCAGGAAATAAAAATAATCTCTATAAGAACACCAAATGTAAATGATCTAAACTCTTCATTCAAAAGACAGATTGGCAGAATGGATGAAAAAAACAAGAACCAGTCATATGTTATTTATAGAAAGCTCACCTCACAGGCAAAGAAATACTAAGATTGAGGGTGAAAGGAGGGAAAAATAATATACCATGCAAATGGAGACCAAAGGCAAGCAGGAGTAACTATTCTCATATCTGATGAAGTAGATTTTAAGCCAAATTTAATTAAAAGGGACAAAGAACATCACTTCATATTGGTTAAGAGAATCATTCAACAATATTATATAATGATTGGAAATATTTATGCCCCAAACAATGGTGCATCTATATTCATAAAACAAACCTTTTCAATATAAAGAATAAAATAAAACATAGCACAATAATACTGGGTGATTTTAACATACTTCTCTTACTAATAGGTCATTCAGACAAAAACTAAGTAACAAATAGAAAAACTAAGTAAATGTTCTTCAGAAATAAAAAAATACTATTAATCAAATAGCCCTAATAGACATCTATAGAATATTTCATCCATCAACAACCAAATTCACTTCCTTCTCAGCTGCATGCAGAACTGTTCCTAAAATAGACAATATTTTAGGACACACAGCAAGTCTAAGGAAATCTGACAAAATAGAAATAATTACTTGTGTCCTATCAGATCCTAATAAAATAAAATAAAAAAATTAAATACAAGATAAAAAACAAAAAATATTAACACATGGATATTGAATAATACACTTTTGAATTAATAGGCCATAGAAGAAATTATAGGTAAATAAAAACATCATTCTTAGAAACAAATAAGACCAGAGATACAGCATATCAAATTTCTAGGACAGTATGAAGGCAGTGCTAAGGGGCAAGTTTATAGCATTGAGTGCTATATGAAAACATACAAACCAGAAAAATCCCCAATAAATAATCTAATGCTGAATCTAAAGGCCATAGAAAAGCAAAAACAATCTAATCTCAAAATCAATAGAAGACTGAAAATAATTAGGATCAGAGCCAAAATTAAAGAATTTGAGAATGAAAAGCAATAAAAAGGATCACTGCAACAAAGAGTTAGTTCTCTGAAAAGGTACACAGGATTGATAAACCTTAGCCAGTTACCAGAAGAAAGAGAGAGAAAACTGAAATCAGCAAATTTAGAGATGAAAAAGGAGATATCCACCAATGACATTTCTGAAATTGAAATGATCATTAGGAGCTATTTTGAAAATTTATACTCCAAAAAAACTGAAATATCTAGAAGATATTGACAACTTTTTAGAGACATGACCTACCCAAATTGAACCAAGAGGATACAGAAAGTCTAAATAGATCAATATCAAGCAGTGAGATTTTGCAACTAAGAAAAGCCCAAGACTGAATGAATTCTCAGCTAAGTTTTACCAGGCCTTTAAAGAAGATCTAATGCCAACTTTCCTCAAATTATTCCATGAAATGGAAAGGGAGAAAACACTTCCAAACTCATTCCACAAGACCAGTTGATACTGGTCCCCAATACCAAAACCAGAAAAAGACACACCAAGGAAAGAAAATCACAGACACATATTCCTGATGAACACAGATGCAAAAATACTTAAAAATATCAGCAAGGTGCATTCAAAAACACATTAAGAAGATGGTACACCATAATCATGTGGATTTTGTCTCATGAATGCAAGATTAGTTCAACATATGCAAATCAACAAATAGAATTCACCACATAAATAGAATTAAGCACAAAAATCACATGATCATCTCAATAGATGCAGAAAAAGCCCTTGACAAAATTCAGCAAGCATTTATGTTAAAAACACTGAAGAAACTAGGGATAGAAGGAACTTATCTTATAAAGGATACATATGATAAACCCAAAGCCAACATCATACTAAATAGAGAAATACTGAAAATATTTCATCTAAAATGTCCACTCTCACTACTCCTATTCAACAGTTTTTGAAACTCTAATCAGAGCAATCGGGCAAGGGAAGGCAATTAAAGGAATACAAATAGGAAAAGAAGTCTAACTCTTTGCTGATGATATTGATTCTATGTATGTAGAAGATTCAAAACACTCCACCAAAAGACTTCTAGAGCTGATAAACAAATTCAACAAAGTAGCAGCATACAATATTAATACAAGATCATTAGTTTCCTACTAATTAAAACCACTGAGAAAGAAAGAAAACTATTCCACTCACAGTATCCTAAAAAAAAAAAACCTACTTGTAAATAAATCTAACAAAGGAGGTGAAAGACCTCTATAATGAAAACTACAGAACATTGAAGAAAAAAATTGAAGACCTTGAAGACTTTAAAAAATGGAAAGGCCTCCCATCTTCTTGGATTGGCAGAATTAATACTGTAAAAATGATCGTATTACCAAAAGTGACCTAAAGATTTATTGTAATCCCTATCAAAACACCAATAACATTTTTCATTGAACTAGGAAAAACAGTACTAACATTCACATGGAAAAAATAAATGACCCATAACAGCAAGAAGAATGAACCTGGAGGAATCACAGTGCCTGATCTCAAATTGTTCGACGTAGTAATAAAAACAGCATGTCATTAGGATTAAAACACACGTGAGGACCAATGGAATAGAGCAGGAAACAAAGACAAGTCTATATAAATAGTCGTCTAATCCATGATAAAAGTTGCCACAAACACATGTTGGAGCAAACATAACAAATGGTACTGGAGGAATCTGACTATCTATATGTAAAAGAATGAAGGTAGGTCCTTATCTCTCATTGGATACAAAAAATAAACTCAAAATGGACCCTAGCGATTAGTCAAAAAACAGTACTACTGCTAGACAAAAACATAGGGTCTCCTAAAGCTGAAAATAAAAAAAACCAAAAATCATTAAGTGCAAGGAAATCCAATTAAAAAGTTTCTGCACAGCAAAGAAAATAAACATGAAGAGAGAGCCTACAGGATGGGAGAAAATCTTTGCCAGTTATTTCTTCAACAGGGGATTAATATCCAGAATACATGAAGAACTAAAAAACAACAACAACAACAACAAAAACTTAACTTGAAAAAAAAAGAAACCAAGTAATTCATCAATATAAACAGACATTTCTCAACAAAGAAATGCCAATGGCTAACAAATATATGAAACAATGTTCATATATGTACATAGGAGAGTTAGGTCAGATTCATTTAACTGTCTTTCCCTAGCCTACCCTTCTCACTTCCCTTAATTCCTCTTGATCCACTTCACTGATTTTTCTTCTATTTTTTATCCCCTCCTTATTTTGGATTAGCTTCTGTGTATCAGAGAAAACAATTGATCCTTAATTTTTGGTGACTGGCTTATTTCGCTTAGCAAGGTAGTCTCTAGTTATTGTTAAATGGGGGAAAAAAGCACAGTGCAGAGCTGTTTACTATGTACTATAAATATCTTTTAGGTCTGTTTGTTCTAGCATGCAGTTTAAACCCAATGCTTTTATACTGATTTTCTGTCTGGATGATCTGTCCATTGAAGAAAGTGGGGATTTTGCTATCTTCTACTCTTTCTTCCCTTAAACCCTTTAATATTGTTTTATATATTTATGTGATAGAGTGTTGTTTGCATATGTATTTATACTTGTTATATCCCCTTGCAGTATTGACCCATTTGTGACTGATTATATTATGGCCTTTGTCCCTTTTTATTGTTTGAGACTTAAAGTTGATCTTATCTTGTATAAGTATAGCTACCCTTGAAGTCTTTTGCTTCCATTTGCCTGGAATATCTTTTTCCATCCCTTCAATTTTAGTCTATGAATATCCTTGCAGAGGAGGTGAGTCTCTATAGAGAACACATAGTTGGATACATATATAGGTATAGATACGGATATAAATACAGATACAGATATATAGTTTTATTGCAGAAGATCAATGCAAGCACATGAATCCTATAAGGACATATCACACACCACATTTTCTTTTTATTGCTCATTCCTTCTAGGAGATTATGGGAGTGATGCAGGATCTTCTTTGCAAATAAGTGAATACTGACTTTAAAGTTACATTGTAAGTGTTAAGGAATGATGGTGTTTTGTATAGAGAAATTAATGAGAAAATAAAATTCTTTTACTGAGAAAACACGCATAGTTGGAAATTATTTTTTAAAATTTGTTCTACCATTCTGTGTTTTTTAGTTGAAGAATTTAATCCATTTAATTCAAGGTAGTTATTGATAGGTTATGACAGTACTGCCATTTTGGTAATTGTTTTCTCATTGTTTTGCAGACCTTTCCTTCCTCTCTAATGGTTTTCTTTGTCTTTAAGTAATTTTCTCCAGCAGTATGTTTTGATTCCTTGATTTTCATTTTTAGTATATGTATTAAACGTTTAGCTTTGTGGTTATGATAAGGTTTACCCAAACATCTTATAATAGATTATTTTAAACAGGTAACATCTACCTTTGATTACAAAACAAAAGAAAAATACACTCCACACTTTGACTCCATTCTGCCTAGGTTTTTAATTTTTTATGGCACAACCTACATATTTTTATATTGCTGAACCTTTAACCAGTTGTTATAACTGTCATTATTTTAACAGCTTTGCCTTTTAACCTTGATGCCACATATATAAATGGGTTATATGTCATGGTAACAGTGTGAATATCCTAAATTTGCCAGTGTATTCTTACTATTACCAGTTGCCATGTCTATTTCCTGCCACTCCGACACTTGACACGGTCTGTTGGAATAGAGGACTCAACACTTGACATGGTTCTGTTGATTGTCCTCCCTCTTGGGGGCCATAGGTGTGGCATGTCTCCATGTGCAGTTTCTTTTTTTTTAAATTTATTTTTATCATAAACAAATGGGAAACATGTTGTTTCTGTTTGTACATGGAGTAACAGCATACCATTTGCATAATCATACATTTACATAGGGTAATGATGTTTGACTCATTCTATTATTTTTTCCCTTCCCCGCACCCCTCCCACGCCTCTTTTCCCTCTATACAGTCCCTTCTTACTCCATTCTTGCCCCACTCCCACCCCTCATTATGTGTCATCATCCGCTTATCAGTGAGATCATTTGTCTTTTGGATTTTTGAGATTGGCTTATCTCACTTAGCATGATATTCTCCAATTTCATCCATTTGCCTGCAAATGCCATAATTTTATTATTCTTTATAGCTGAGTAATATCCCATTGTATATATATATATACAACAATTTCTTTATCCATTCATCAATTGAAGGACATCTAGGTTGGTCCACAGTCTGGCTATTGTGAATTGAGCTGCTATGAACATTGATGTGGCTGTATCTCTGTAGCATGCTGATTTTAAGTCCTTTGGATAGAGGCCAAGGAGTGGGATAGCTGGGTCAAATGGTGGGTCCATTCCAAGGTTTCTAAGGACTCTCCATACTGCTTTCCAGAGTGGCTGCACTAATTTGCAACCCCACCAGCAATGTATGAGTGTACCTTTTTCCCCACATCCTCTCCAACACCTATTGTTGCTTGTATTCTTGATAATTGCCATTCTAATTGGGGTGAGATGGAATCTTAGTGTAGTTTTGATTTGCATTTCTCTTACTACTAAAGATGGTGAACATTTTTTCATATATCTGTTGATTGCTTGTACATCTTCTTCTGTGAAATGTCTGTTCATTTCCTTAGCCCATTTGTTGATTGGATTATTTGTATACTTGGTGTAGAGCTTTTTGAGTTCTTTATATATTCTGGAAATTAGTGCTCTATCTGAAGTATGAGTGGCAAAAAATTTCTCTCACTCTTCTGTAGGCTCTCTTTGCATTGCTGATAGTTTCCTTTGCTGAGAGAAAGCTATTTAGTTTGAATCTATCCCAGTTATTTCTTTTATTTCTTGTGCTATGGGAGTCCTGTTAAGGAAGTCTGATCCTAAGCCAACAAGTTGAAGATTTGGACCTACTTTTTCTTGGATAAGATGAAGGGTCTCTGGTCTGATTTCAAGGTCCTTGATCCATTGTGAGTTGATTTTTGTGCAGGGTGAGAGACAGGGGTTTAGTTTCATTCTGTTGCATATGGATTTCCAGTTTTCCCAGCACCATTTGTTGAAGAGGCTGTCTTTTTTCCATTGCATATTTTGGCACCTTTGTCTAGTATGAGAAAATTATATTTATTTGGGTTTGTGTCCATGTCCTCTAATCTGTACCACTGATCTACCTGTCTGTTTTGGTGCCAATACCGTGCTGTTTTTGTTACTATTGCTTTGTAGTATAGTTGAAGTTCTGGTATTGCAATACCCCCTGTTTCATTCTTCCTGCTAAGGATTGCTGTAGCTATTGTGGGTTTCTTATTCTTCCAGATGAATTTCATGGTTGCTTGCTCTATTTATGTAAGGTACATCATTGGGATTTTAATTGGAATTGCATTGAATCTGTATAGCACTTTTGGTAGTATGGCCATTTTGACAATATTAATTCTGCCTATCCAAGAACATGGGAGATCTTTCCATCTTATAATGTCTTCCTTAATTTCTTTCTTCAGTGTTTTGTAGTTTTCATTGTAGAGATCTTTTACCTCTTTGGTTAGATTGATGCCCAAGTATTTTATTTTTTTTGATGCTATTGCAAATGGAGTTGTTTTCCTCATTTCCCTTTCAGCTGTTTCATTGCTTGTGTATAAAAATGCTTTAGATTTATGCATGTTGATTTTATAGCCTGCTATTTTGCTGAATTCATTGATGAGGTCTAGAAGTTTTCTGGAGGAGATTTTTGGATCCTCTAAATATAGAATCATGTCATCAGCAAATAGTGACAGCTTAAGTTCCTCTTTTCCTATTCATATCCCTTTAATTTCTTTGGTCTGCCTAATTGCTCTGGCTAGAGTTTCAAGGACAATGTTGAATAGAAGTGGTGAAAGAGGACATCCCTGTCTTGTTCCCATTTTTAAAGGGAATGGTTTCAGTTTTTCTCCATTAAGAATGATGTTGGCCATGGGCTTAGCATAAGTAGCCTTTACAATGTTCAGGTATGTTCCTACTATCCCTATTTTTTCTAGTGTTTTCAGCATGAAGGTGTGTTGTATTTTGTCAAATGCTTTTTCTGCGTCAATTGAAATAACCATATGATTCTTATCCTGAAGCCCTTTGACATGATGGATTACATTTATTGATTTATGGATGTTAAACCATCCTTGCATTCCAGGAATGAACTCCACTTGATCGTGGTGCACAAGTTTCTTAATATGTTATTGGATTTGGTTTGCCAATATTTTGTTAAGGATCTTTGCATCTATATTCATCAAGGATATTTGTCTAAAATTTTCTTTCCTTGATGTATCTTTTCCTGGTTTGGGTATGAGGGTGATATTAGCTTCATAGAATGAGTTTGGTAGGGTACCCTCCTTTTCTATTTCCTGGAATACTTTGAGAAGTATTGGAATGAGTTCTTCTTTGAAGGTCTTGTAGAACTCGGCTGAGAATCCGTTTGGTCCTGGGATTTTCTTGGATGGTAGATTTTTAATGGCTTCTTCTATTTCATTGCTTGATATTGATCTGTTTAAATCGTGTATGTCCTCCTGGTTCACTTTGGGAGGAGCGTATGTCTCTAGAAATTTGTCAATGTCTTCAGTATATTCTATTTTGTTGGAATACAGATTTTCAAAGTAGCTTCTCATTATGTTCTGTATCTCAGTGGTGTCTGTCTTTCATCATGAATTTTATTAATTTGAGTCTTCTCTCTCCTATTATTTGTTAGTGTAGTTAAGGGTTTGTCTATTTTGTTGACTTTCTGAAAGAACCAACTTTTTGTTTTGTCAATTTTTTGAATTGTTTCTTTTGTTTCAATTTCATTGATTTCAGCTCTGATTTTAATTATTTCCTGTCTTCTACTACTTTTGCTGTTATTCTGTTCTTCTTTTCCTAGGGCTTTGAGCTGTAATGTTAGGTCATTTAGTTGTTGACTTTTCATTCTTTTCTGGAATGTGCTCCATATAATGAATTTTCCTCTTAGCACCACTTTCATAGTGTTCCAGAGATTTTGATATATTGCATCATTGTTCTCATTGACCTCTAAGAATTTCTCCTCCCTGATGTTTTCTGTTATCCATGTTTCATTCAATAGCATATTATTTAGTCTCGAGGTGTTGGAGTAATTTATTTTGTCATTGATTTCTACTCTCAGTCCATTATGATCTGATAGAACACAAGGCAGTATCTCTATTATTTTGCATTTCCTAAGGGCTGCTTTGTGGCATAACATATGGTCTATTTTCAAGAAGGTTCATGTGCTGCTGAGAAGAAAGTGAATCCACTCATTGATGGATGGAATATTCTATATATGTCTATTAAGTCTAGGTTATTGATTGTGTTATTGAGTTCTATGGTTTCTTGGTTGGTTTTTGTTTGGAAGATCTATCTAGTGGTGACAGTGGTGCGTTAAAGTCACCGAGAATTATTGTGTTGTGGTCTATGTGATTCTTGAAATTGAGAAGGATTTGTTTGATGTACAGGGATGCACCATTGTTTGGGGCATAAATATTTACTATCGTTATGTCTTCCTGATTTATGGTTCCCTTAAGCAGTATGAAATATCCTTCTTTATCCCTTCTGACTAACTTTGGCTTGAAGTCCACTTTATCTGATATAAGGATGGAAATCCCCGCTTTTTTACTGAGTCCATGTGCATGGTAGGTTTTTTCCCATTCTTTCACCTTTAGTCTGTGGATGTCTTTTTCTATGAGATGAGTCTCTTGCAGGCCTCATATTGTTGGGTCTTTCTTTTTAATCCATTCTGCCAGTCTATGTCTTTTGATTGATGAGTTTAGGTCATTAACGTTCAGGGTTATTATTGATCAGTGATTTGTATTCCCAGTCATTTGGCTTCTTTTTGGTTTTTAAGTTGGCTTGGTTTCTCCTTTGAGTGGTTTTTCTCTAAGGTAGTTCCTCCCTTTGCTGACCTCCATTGTTGTTTTTCATTTCCTCCTCATGGAATATTTTGTTGCAAACATTCTGTAGTGCAGGCTTTCTATTTGTAAATTCTTTTAACTTTCGTTTATCATGGAAGGATTTTATTTCATCTTCAAATCTGAAGGTTAGTTTTGCTGGGTATAGGATTCTTGGTTGGCAACCATATTCTTTCAGAGTTTGAAATACGTTGTTCCAGGCCCTTCTAGCTTTTAGAGTCTGGGTTGAGAAGTCTGCTGGTATCCGTATTGGTCTCCCCCTATATGTAATCTGATGCTTTTCTCTCATGGCCTTCAAAATCCTATCTTTATTTTGAATGTTAGGCATTTTCATTATAATGTGCCTTGGTGTGGATCTGTTGTGATTTTGTGCATTTGGTTTTCTGTAAGCCTCTTGTATTTGATTTTCCAATTCATTCTTCAGGTTTGGGAAATTTTCTGATATTATCTCATTGAATAGGTTGTTCATTCCTTTGGTTTATATCTCTGTGCCTTCCTCAATCCCAATAATTCTTAAATTTGATCTTTTCATGATGTTCCATAGATCTTGCAGATTCTGTTCATGATTTCTTAACATCTTCTCTGTTTGGGCAACTTTATATTCAAGATTAAATATTTTGTCTTCATTGTCTGAGGTTCTGTCTTCAAAGTGGTCTAGTCTTTTGGTGACACTTTCCATTGAGTTTTTTATTTGGTTTATTGTTTCCTTCATTTCAAGGATTTCTGTTTGTTTGTTTGTTTGTTTGTTTTTGAGAATCTCTATGTCTTTGTTGAAATGATCTTTTGGTTCCTGCAGGTGCTCTTTCAGCTTATTGGTATTATCATTCATTGCCTGCATTTGTTTTCTTATCTCATCCTTTGCTTCGTGAATCATCTTACTCATGTATAATCTGAAGTCCTTTTCTGACATTTCTTCTAATATACTGTCATTGGATTCTATTAATATAGAATCTAGATTCATTTGGATCATTTTCTTCCTTTGTTTTTTCATGTTGTTCATGTGTCTTCCCCTCTAGCAGTGCAGATCTGGGGTATAACAGTTTCCCCCCTATAGGCTTATAGTGGCCCTATAGGTTTCCAAAACCCTTTCTTTAAGGGGAGATAAATATTAGCAGTGCCCAATTGTGACACTATGCAATCCTAAATAGCCCCTGACAATGAGCTTCAAGCCTCCAGCAGGCGTCTCAAGATGGGTTTTGCTCCACCTAAAGATCGGAGCTATGGCTTCAAGGATTATCCAAGATGGCTGCTCTGGCTTCGAAATGTTTTGGCAAATGGGGAGCTGCAGCTCAGGGTGTGGCTGTGGTCAGCAGGAGGTCCTGGAGACAGGATGTGGTTGGTCAGGCAGGGGTTCTGGAGGTCGGGTGTGTTTGGTGTGGTTGTGGGATCCTGGAGGCCAGGTGCAATCAGTCAGTCTGGGGTCCCAGTGATAGGGCACAGGATCTGGAGGTCCTGGCAGCAGGGAGGGGTCAGTTGATGAGATGGCCCCAGAGGCAGGGAGTGATCGGTCAGGCTGAGGGATCTTGGAGATGGGGCTCAGTCAGTCCGGCCAGGGGTCCTATGGGGCCTGGCTGTTGTCTCAAAATGGCAGCAGCCAGGTGTAATGAAACCTGCAGGCACTGTAACAGTGAACTCCCGGCAACAGCAGGCAGCTTGCGTTCCACTGGTGGTCGGCGATCAGTTTGCTGACTGTTGTCAGATGATCGGGAGGTGAACCTTGTGTGTTGGGTGATGGATAGGTGTAAGGCAGGCGATGGACAGGCGAGAGGCAGGCAAATGGCAGATGATAGGTGCCTGACAGTGAGCAATCTGCACCCAAAAAAGGCGTCGTTATGCTGGCAGACTGCGGGTGATCACAGCAGACAAATGGGGTAAACAGCAGGGGATCGATAAGCAGCAAAAACTGCCTTACGAAGAAACAGATATCCTCTGCTTGAAACCGGAGTTGCGGAGTGAGAAGGAACGCAGCCTCCCTCTAGTCCACCATCTTGGAATCTGTAGTTGCTTTTTAATATTAGTAATTAATATATCATTAGAAACTTATTGGAAAAACATTGTGAAGGTTTTACTGTATTGGGACACAAAATAGTGCACAATAAAAATTTAGTAGTAATACATAGATAAAATATATGAGACTAAACAATTGTGGCTGTGCTTGAGTTTAAAGGAGACTGTGATTACTTTAGTATAATAATAGATGGATAAAGAGGCATTCCTCTGAGCTTGAATGCGGTGTTTAGCCTTTGTTGCTTTCCTAGTTTTAATAGTTGATTCTATAGATACTTTATATAATAAAAACATTTAGGTTAGTCATAAATATAATTTGTGTTTTTCCTATGTTTACTCTAATTCTTTGAGAATCAGAATAAGATTGTAGTCCACCATTATATGAATTAAAATAGACTAAATATTAATTATAAGTTGATTTCTTTGCCCTTAAATATAGTAAAAACATTTCACTGTTAAACACTGGAGCTCATGGTGGGGATGGTTTCTCAGAAAATCTAGTGATGTGTTCTGAAGGTTGAAGGCTGCCAGATCATGGTGCCCTCAGTTTAACTAGGAGACAAATTTGATTCATTTTAGCTGGGAGACAAGGTTGTTTTAATCTAGCTGGGAAATAAGGTTGTTGTTGTTTTTTTTTTGGTCTGGGATGTCATACAGAGAGAATGTGTACTTTGAAAAGAAGCATAGATTGTACTTTTGAAGGTTTTTCTTGTTTTAAACTAACCAAAAATGATATAATCATTACTAAAGAAAAATATCTCTAAAAAGACTGGCAGAAAAAATAAAGACAGATTCAGCCTCAGAACACTTGGTGTCTCTGTGTGCTGTTTCTCCACTACACAAATGCCTCCCATCCACCTAGGACCTCCGACCTTTGCTAGGGCTGGACCCCAGCACCAGTGGTTTAATATCCTTAGCTGTTTTTGTGTTACATGTAAGCATTCTTTGAAGTTTCAGGTATCCCCATTTTTTGAAGAGGAGAAAAGTACAAATTTATTAATTCACACATATGTACAGGAACCATACAAAATAGGAAACTCAAGGCCATATGGTTGACACATATTCCTCATCAAAGGATGAGGTATCCTCTTTAGCATTTTTTAAGATACAGGTTTGGTGGTAATGAATTCAGTTGATTTTTGTCTGAAAAAGTCTTTGACTAGTCTTTAGGTCTGAAGGGCTTTGATGTCTGCATTATTCTATATTGGTGGTTTTTCTCCCTCAGGTCTTGGTATCATTCTGACTTGTAAGATTTCTGCTGAGGAACCTGTTTCCACGCATATTGGAGCCCCCATGTAAATTGTCTCTTTCTCATGCTACTTTCAGGGTTCTCACTGTATCTTTGATCTTTGAAGGTTTATAAATATGCCTTGGTATTGTTTGATTTATATTGAATCTGGTTGGTGACTTTGACCACTTTATGCCTGGATATTTGTATCATTTTCAAATGATAGTTGTCTGTTATTTGTCTGAATAAGTTTTCTACCTTTTTGCCATTCTTTTCCCACTCCTCAATGCCATGTTGATACTACTGCATCAGGTATTAATACTCTTCCATAGTATCAAGCATCATAATTCCTTTGTTCCTTTTCATTGTTTTTTCTCCTCTGTGATTTTTTTTCATATGGACTATGTCTGAGTTCACTGTTTCTTCTACTGGTTCAATTCTGCTGTTAAACTTCTCTATTTTTTTTTCAGTTTGTTCATTTTTTGTCTCCAGAATTCCTTTTTTGAATTTAAAATTGATTTTAATCTTTATTCAAATTCTCTAATTTCTGAATTGTACCTGTGTGTTCCCTCAATTTGGTGAGTTTCTTTTAAAGAGGTATTTTTGAATTCTTACTCTCCCAGATTCTTTCTTTGATCCTGCCCAGCCTGTTGGGGAGCCCTTATAAAGTATTCTCAACTCATGTGTTTCTTATGTCTAACCTTTATCTTTACCCTTTCTTAAGAGTTTCTATCTCTGTGCTTACATTACCCATAAGCTCTTTCATGTTGTATTAACTTTGTTAATATTGATAATAGTAGTTTTAAATTACCAGCCTTATAATTCCAATATCCATATCGTATATGACCCACAGTTTAGGCTTGCCCTTCCACTTTAATCTGTTTTCTGTTAATATAACTGTTTCCTAACTTCTTCCATTATAGCACTGAGCATATCAATCAAATTATTTAAAAATTTCAGTCTAACAGTCCCCAAATCTCTGCATATCTCAGTATCATTTTGGATGCTTGCTCTGTCTCTTCAAACTGGGCTTTTTTGCTTGTGGTCTGCATGCAATTTTTTTTTATCATAAACCTGAACATGATCAACTGGTCAAGAACTGAGGTAAATAGAGCTTTAGAGTGAGGTTTTGCATTTATCCAGCAAGTAGTAGGCTGAGTTTACTATTTGTTGTAACTGTTGGTGTATTTGTTTTTGAGTTGTGATCTTTTGGGTTTCCATAGGAATTTTTTTCTTCATAAAGTTTGTGATCTGCAGTTCCTTCTATTGTAATCCTTTGTTATTATATGGAAGTCATAGTGATGCAGTAGTGAGGTGTGGAGAAAGAGGAAGCCTTCTTTAATGCTGTGATTAATCTGTCGCTGAGTCTGGAACAATGGGCTGTGACTCCCAGTCCTTCTCTTTAGGTGAGATAGGAAGGGTAGTAGTTATTTAGGTTTTGTTACCCAACTACTTGCTCCAGTGGAGGCCTGTGCTTAGTTAAGCTGTGATTATCTTCTGGCCATTCTGATTTTTGTAGAAATGGCTGACCCTGTGACCTCAACTCTTTGATGGATCAGAAAAGAGAAGTTATTTTCAGTTTGTTCATCTTTTTTTTTTTTTTTTGTACCAGAGATTGAACCCAGGAGTGCTTAGCCACTGAACCACATCCCCAGGCCTTTTTATTTTGAGACAGAGTTTTATTTAGTTGCTGAGGTTGACCTTGAACTTGTGATCCTCCTGCCCCAGCTTTCTGAGTCCCTGGGATTACAGGTGTGCACCACTGTGCCAGCCAATTTGTTCATATTTTTGATCAGTATATACTGATTCATATATTGAGAGTCATTTTTTAGTCTAGAAGTGACTAACTTTGCTTGTTTATCCAGGAAATAGTCTCCTACCATCTCTATTCTTGCAAAGGGGATGAGATGTACTCAGGAAGTGCCCCACATTTTTAAAACCAGGGTGTCATAAATCATTCAAGAATTTGTTCCACCCAGAATTAATGTTTTTCTAGGATACAGAACAAATGTGAGTTTTCTATCTTTTTTCTTCCTGGTCCAGTCACTGTGATGCCAGACCAATACTCTCTGGGTGAGATGTTGATGTGGGTGATTGGCTCAATACCCGTTAAAAGCAAAAAGCAAGAAAAAAAAAAAAAAAGACAGAAATGGATGAAATTTAAAAGATTAAAATATAAAATACAGAGTGGGGACACCTGGTAAATATGAGGGATGATACAGTCCAGCCCAGGTTAGGGAGGTGGGTAAGTGGGTAACAAGTGGTAACTCTAACACTAAGGAGCAGACTCTGGTAACCCTCCATTGGGTGCACTTGATTCTGGAGTGTTGTCCCTTAAGCTCAAAACAGATTCTTAATATGTGCATTTCTGTCTCTTTGGTTATCAAATTGAGCTACTGGTCACCCCATCAGCTGAGCTACAGAAACTGCAGGCCAGATAATTGTGTCCTCCAATATCACCACTCATCCAAACCAGTGCTTTCTCACTCTGGATATAGAAAGCACAGATAAATGAGGACAATATACCAGAACATGACCTCATTAAAAGATACATAGAAGACGCAGGATTCTGGGAGGGAAATGGGGAAAGGGGCACCAATTGTAGGTGGCAGTGGGCATCCTACCTACCAGGACTGGAGATTGGTAAGTCCTGGCCAAAGGCCAGGCTCTAGGGAAATTTCAACAGAACCTGCCTGACCACTTTCTCCAATATAAAATGTCAAAAATGATGGTGAAGCAGGAAAAGGGTTTATTCTCAATGTGGCTACACTGGGAAGAGAGAGATCTATGTCTATATTCAGGGTGTAAACAATGCCTTTGGGATTATATAGTAAATAAAAAAAATGAGAGTCAAGAGGGTTAGTATCGCTAGTGATCTTGGTCAGCTTGTAATATCATTATTATCCTGGGACTTGTCATGCAAAGGCTGTTTACAGAAATGAAAATTCCACTGCTTGGGAGGCAGCTTAAATTTCTTAAATTAGGGTGTTGTGTTTGCCTATCAACTTTGTGATCTTGTAATTTAAGATAAACTGAGGGAAAGAATAACTCAGAAAAGAATAGGTCAGAGAGAAAATGGAGTTAGATTGAGGATTGGGGCCTTCTTCAAATCCCCATCATCAAATAATCATTGCATTCTGTGGGATAAGGACCAATGATCATTTCTTCTGTAGCTATTTCCCACTGACAAGGAACAACGTGAAAATTTTGGAACAATTTGACAGGGTGAGAACATTTTGTTTCTCACATCTTTTAGGAGTATAACAATCATTTTTTTCTTTTTCTGGGTTCTTTTTAGTTATATATGATAGTAGAATCCATTTTGATACAATTATAGAAGCATGAAATATATCTTATCCTAATTAGGACCCCATTCTTGTGGATGTATATGATGGTGGGATTCACTGTGGTGCATTCATATATATGTACATAGGAAAGTTATGTCAGATTCATTCCACTGTCTTTCCTTTTCCTATTTCGCCTCCCTTTACTTCGTTTGCCTTTGTCTAATCTACTGAATTGCTATTCTCCCCTTCCCCCATTAGTGTGAAGTTAACTTCCACATACCAAAGAGAATATTTGACCTTTGGTTTTTTGGGACTGGCTTATTTCACTTAGCATGGTAGTCTCTAGATTCATCCATTTACCAGCAAACGTTATAAAGTCATTCTTCTTTATGGCAGAGTAATAAATACTCAAATGTGTATATATACCACATTTTCTTTATCCATTTATCTGTTGAAGGGTGCCTTGGTTGACTCTATAGCTTAGCTATTGTGAATTGAACTTCTGTAAACACTGATGTGACTGCGTCACTGTGGTATGCTAATTTTAAGTTCTTTGGGTATATACCAAGGAGTGGGATAACTGGGACAAATGGTGGTTCCATTCCTAGTTTCTTCTTTAGGAATCTCCATACTGATTTCCAGAGTGGTTGCACCAATTTGCAATATATGAGTGTCCCCTTCCCCCTGCATCCTCATCAACAATTGTTACTTGTATTCTTGATAATTGCCATTCTGACTGGAGTGATACAAAGTCTCAGTGCAGTTTTAATTTGCATTTCTCTAATTGCTAGAGATGTTGAATATTTTTTCATATATTTGTTGACCATTTGTATTTCTTTTTTTGAGAAGTGACTTAAGTTCTTTTACCCATTTATTGATTGGGCTATTTGCATTTTTTGGTGTTTTTTGAGTTCTTTATGTATCAGCAGAGGTATTTTCAAGTTGCTATGAACAGTTCAAGTGCCAGTCTTACAAAAGCACTAAGTTAAACAGTGCCCAAAGAGAAGGAGAGAAAGGAAAAACAATACTGAGAATCAGGTATTTCCCTTTGGATCAAATGACTTTAGCCAACTACTAAAAGGGTGTATTGCCAAGGTATCAATAGTAATGACGTGTTTGTCTAGATCTTTCATAGTTTTGGTTATATTTTCTTTTGAATAAAGGGGAATGTAAACACAACATTGTTTTTTAATATCCTGCTGATATTTTATTATATTGTATACCAGATGTTCTCAGCTACAAAATTTTTGACACACTGACTTGTTTCTGTTGATTGTGAGGTACATGAAAATTCTTTATGGTTAATAGTAACTAGAATGATAGTCTGGGAATTATGCATTATTACATTTAAACATTTTTTATTATTGCATTATAGTTATACATAGTATTGGAGTTCATTTTAAAATATTCATACATGTATGGAACATAATTTGCTCCCTTTTAATCCCCAGTGCTTCCACCTTCACTCTCCTCCCTCACTGCTCCTTTTCCTCTACTGGTCTTCTTTGTATTTATTTTTATTTTTTAATTGGTGCATCATAGATATTTTGATAAAAGCACATCATTCCTTGGCTGCAGTCAAGATATCTAAGACCACCTGGTTTTGGAAGACCATCTTCAGAATTTGTGTGGTCTCAATGTTTATTAGTGTGACAACATATGGGATCTGAATAAAAGCAGTTGCTGTATGCTTAGCTAGAGCTTCCACACATAATTTTACATCGATAGAGTCTGGTTCCTGAAACAGTATGACTGAGAGATAGAACTACCAAGAGGCTGTTTTTATATAGTATCTGGCTTTAACATCATCTCAGTTATGGAAGCTGCTGGCAAATTGGAAACAGACCATTCCATGAGGTTTAGGCATAATCAGGGGCATCATCTAACCAAGTTATAAGGAAAGGAAAGCCACTTGTGACTTCAAGTCCACAACCATATGGCACATGGTATGCTCCTGTTCTCAAATAATAAGACAAACCATAGAGACTCTTTTGCAATGAAAGTTGTATTACACATCTGCCAGGGAGTCCTGCCAATTATCTTGGGAGCTCCACAAGAATCATATTAGTTTTCAGTACATAAGGCAGCTATCACATTCAATTGAACTTATTTTGCAGTTATTCGTTTGACTTCATCATGTACTCCATGGTATATATACAGAGAGGAATTAACCAATTATTGTACTAAATCAAACAATGTTTTCCCTCTCAGGCTTGGTTGTGAACATCTGAGAAATCAGTGTTCTGCTTAGAGGAGGGGAGGACCCATATCCCATTAGGAAGGGAAAAATGCATTCTCTAGATTCTTGAGACAATTAGAAAACCACCACCATATAGTTATATTAACTGCCTGAAATTTTCAAGGTAGTCTGCTACTGGCCAAGAGAGAATACTCTCTGAAAATACCCAGCCTGATAATGAATCTCAGAAACTGAGAACCCAATCTGCAAGCAGGTTGTTAGAGATGGAGAGGGTAATGAATACTCCTGATCCTCCGACAGCTGCCAGCAGACTGACCGCAGACCGCCAGTGGAGCACCAGCTGCCTGCTGTCGCCTGGAAGTTCACTGTCACAGTACCTGCAGGTTTGATTACACGTGGCTGCCGCCATTTTGAGACAACAGCCAGGCCCCATAGGACCCCTGGCCGGACTGACTGAGCACCATCTCCAAGATCCTTCAGCCCGACCGGCCACTCCCTGCCTCTGGGGCCCTCACATCAACTGACTGCTCCCTGCTGCCAGGACCCCCAGACCAACTGACTGTGCCCTATCACCGGGAACCCAGACCAACTGATTGCACCCGGCCTCCAGGATCCCACAACTACACCAAACACACTGGAACCCAGGATCCCTGCTGGACCAACTGCATCCCGTCTCCAGGACCTCCAGCTGACCACGTCCACCCCTGAGCTGCAACTCCCCATTTGCCAACACATTTTGAAGCCAGATCGGCCATCTTGGATAATCCTGGAAGCCGTAGCTCCGATTTTCTGGTGGGGCAAATCCCATCCTGAGACACCTGCTGGAGCCTTGAAGCTCATTGTCAGGTACCTCTCATGCATCAGGCTACTGAACACTAGGAGGTTTCATTAGTATATGACTATTATACAGTAGATTTTCTTTTTTCTCCTTTTCAAAAAAATTTGTTTTTCTTTACTTTCTTGCTTTCTTTTCCTTTTGTTTACCTGTTCTGAGTCTCTTTCTCCCTTTTTTTGCATGCTAACATCCAATTTCTTTTGATTACACTCTCACCCTTTCTATTTTCTAGAACTTCTGTAGATTCTTTTCTCATCCCATTAACAGCCATATTCTACATCCCTCTGCATATCCTCTTTGTCCTCCATTAGAAACTGCAGAACTTATTGCAAACCTGTTTGTTTTACTGAAGATAACATTTGAACTCGTTTTGTTTATTATGACAATTTTGTTATTGTCCCCATAGGGGCTACTTGGTCTAAGATTGCATAGTGTCTGATTTGGGCACTGCTAACATTGATCTCCCCTTAAAGAAAGGCCACTATAAGCCTATAGGGGGAAATTTGCAATACCCCAGATCTGCACTGCTAGAGGGGAAGATACATAAACAATGTGAAGAAACAAGGGAAGAAAATGATCCAAACAAATCTAGATTCTATAGTAATAGAATCCAATGACAGTATGTTAGAAGAAATGTCAGAAAAGGACTTCAGATTATACATGATTAAGATGATTCATGAAGCAAAGGATGAGATAAGAGAGCAAATGCAGGCAACGAATGATAATACCAATAAGCTGAAAGAGCACCTGCAGGAAGCAAAAGATCATTTCAACAAAGAGATAGAGATTCCCCCCCCCAAAAAAAAAAAAACAAAAAACAAACAACAACAACAACAACAACAACAACAACAAAACAAATGAAAATCCTTGAAATGAAGGAAACAATAAACCAAATAAAAAACTCAACGGAAAGCATCACCAACAGACTAGATCACTTGGAAGACAGAACCTCAGACAATGAAGACAAAATATTTAATCTTGAATATAAAGTCACCGAAACAGAGAAGATGGTAAGAAATCATGAACAGAATCTGCAAGATCTATGGGACATCATGAAAAGACTAAATTTAAGAATTATTGGGATTGAGGAAGGCACAGAGATATAAACCAAAGGAATGAACAACCTATTCAATGAGATAATATCAGAAAATTTCCCAAACTTGAAGAATGAAATGGAAAATCAAATACAAGAGGCTTACAGAACACCAAATGCACAGAATCACAACAGATCCACACCAAGGCACATTATAATGAAAATGCCTAACATTCAAAATAAAGATAGGATTTTGAAGGCCATGAGAGAAAAGCATCAGATTACATATAGGGGGAGACCAATACGGATAGCAGCAGACTTCTCAACCCAGACTCTAAAAGCTAGAAGGGCCTGGAACAACGTATTTCAAGCTCTGAAAGAACATGGTTACCAACCAAGAATCCTATACCCAGCAAAACTAACCTTCAGATTTGAAGATGAAATAAAATCCTTCCATGATAAACAAAAGTTAAAAGAATTTACAAATAGAAAGCCTGCACTACAGACAAACAAAATATGTTCTCAACAAAATATTCCATGAGGAGGAAATGAAAAACAACAATGGAGGTCAGCAAAGGGAGGAACTACCTTAGAGAAAAACCACTCAAAGGAGAAACCAAGCCAACTTAAAAACCAAAAAGAAGCCAAATGACTGGGAATACAAATCATTTCTCAATAATAACCCTGAACGTTAATGACCTAAACTCATCAATCAAAAGACATAGACTGGCAGAATGGATTAAAAAGAAAGACCCAACAATATGCTGCCTGCGAGAGACTCATCTCATAGAAAAAGACATCCACAGACTAAAGGTGAAAGGGTGGGAAAAAACCTACCACACACATAAACCCAGTAAAAAAGCGGGGGTTTCCATCCTTATATCAGATAAAGTGGACTTCAGGTCAAAGTTAGTCAGAAGGGATAAAGAAGGACATTTCATACTGCTTAAGGGAACCATAAATCAGGAAGACATAACAATAGTAAATATTTATGCCCCAAACAATGGTGCATCCCTGTACATCGAACAAATCCTCTCAATTTCAAGAATCACATAGACCACAACACAATAATTCTGGGCGACTTTAATGCACCACTGTCACCACTTGATAGATCTTCCAAACAAAATCCAACCAAAGAAACCATAGAACTCAATAACACAATCAATAACCTAGACTTAATAGACATATATAGAAAATTCCATCCATCAATGAGTGGATACACTTTCTTCTCAGCAGCACATGGAACCTTCTCGAAAATAGACCATGTATTATGCCACAAAGCAGCCCTTAGGAAATGCAAAAAAATAGAGATACTGCCTAGTGTTCTATCAGATCATAATGGACTGAGAGTAGAAATTAATGACAAAATAAAAAAAAAATTACTCCAAGCCTTGGAGACTAAATAATGTGCTATTGAATGAAACATGGATAACAAAAAACATCAGGGAGGAGATTAAAAAATTCTTAGCGGTCAATGAGAATGATGATACAACATATCAAAATCTCTGGGACACTATGAAAGCGGTATTAAGAGGAAAATTAATTGCATGGAGCGCATTCCAGAAAAAAATGAAGAGTCAACAATAAAATGACCTAACATTACAGCTCAAAGCCCTAGAAAAAGAACAGAATAACAGCAAAAGTAGTAGAACACAGGAAATAATTAAAATCAGAGCTGAAATCAATGAAATTGAAACAAAAGAAGCTATTCAAAAAATTGACATAACAAAAAGTTGGTTCTTTGAGAAAGTAAACAAAATAGATAAACCCTTAGCCACGCTAACAAAGAGAAGGAGAGAGAAGACTCAAATTACTGAAATACATGATGCAAAAGGAAATATCACGACAGACACCACTGAGATACAGAACATAATGAGAAGCTACTTTGAAAATCTGTATTCCAACAAAATAGAAAGTACCGAAGACATTGACAAATTTCTAGAGACATATGCTCCTCCCAAACTGAACCAGGAGGACATACACGATTTAAACAGATCAATATCAAGCAATGAAATAGAAGAAGTAATTAAAAATCTACCATCCAAGAAAATCCCAGGACCGACGGATTCTCAGCCAAGTTCTACAAGACCTTCAAAGAAGAACTCATTCCAATACTTCTCAAAGTATTCCAGGAAATAGAAAAGGAGGGTACCCTACCAAACTCATTCTATGAAGCTAATATCACCCTCATACCCAAACCAGGAAAAGACACATCAAGGAAAGAAAATTTTAGACAAATATCCTTGATGAATATAGATGCAAAGATCCTTAACAAAATATTGGCAAACCAAATCCAATAACATATTAAGAAAATTGTGCACCACGATCAAGTGGGGTTCATTCCTGGAATGCAAGGATGGTTCAACATTTGTATCAATAAACGTAATCCATCATGTCAATAGACTTAAGGATAAGAATCATATGGTTATTTCAATTGATGCAGAAAAAGCATTTGACAAAATACAACACACCTTCATGCTGAAAACACTAGAAAAAATAGGGATAGTAGGAATATACCTGAACATTGTAAAGGCTATTTATGCTAAGCCCATGGCCAACATCATTCTTAATGGAGAAAAACTGAAACCATTCCCTTTAAAAATGGGACAAGACAGGGATGTCCTCTTTCACCACTTCTATTCAACATTGTCCTCGAAACTCTAGCCAGAGCAATTAGGCAGACTAAAGAAATTAAAGGGATATGAATAGGAAAAGAGGAACTTAAGCTGTCACTATTTGCTGATGACATGATTCTATATTTAGAGGATCCAAAAACCTCCTCCAGAAAACTTCTAGACCTCATCAATGAATTCAGCAAAATAGCAGTCTATAAAATCAACACACATAAATCTACAGCATTTTTATACGCAAGCAACAAAACAGCTGAAGGGGAAATGAGGAAAACAACTCCATTTGCAATAGCCTCAAAAAAAAAAAAAAAATACTTGGGCATCAATCTAACCAAAGAGGTAAAGTATCTCTACAATGAAAACTACAAAACACTGAAGAAAGAAATTAAGGAAGACATTATGAGATGGAAAGTTCTCCCATGTTCTTGGATAGGCAGAATTAATATTGTCAAAATGGCCATACTGCCAAAAGTGCTATACAGATTCAATGCAATTCCAATTAAAATCCCAATGACGTACCTCACAGAAATAGAGCAAGCAATCATGAAATTCATCTGGAAGAATAAGAAACCCAGAATAGCTAAAGCAATCCTTAGCAGGAAGAATGAAACAGGGGGTATTGCAATACCAGAACTTCAACTATATTACAAAGCAATAGTAACAAAAACAGCATGGTATTGGCACCAAAATAGACAGGTACATCAATGGTACAGAATAGAGGACACGGACACAAACCCAAATAAATACAATTTTCTCATAGTAGACAAAGGTGCCAAAAATATGCAATGGAGAAAAGATAGCCTCTTCAACAAATGGTGCTGGGAAAACGGGAAATCCATATGCAACAGAATGAAACTAAACCCCTATCTCTCACCCTGCACAAAACTCAACTCATAATGGATCAAGGACCTTGGAATCAGACCAGAGACCCTGTATCTTATAGAAGAAAAAGTAGGTCCAGATCTTCATCTTGTTGGCTTAGGATCAGATTTCCTTAACAGGACTCCCATAGCACAAGAAATAAAAGCAAGAATCAATAACTGGGATAGATTCAAACTAAAGAGCTTTCTCTCAGCAAAGGAAACTATCAGCAATGCAAAGAGAGAGCCTACAGAGTGGGAGAATATCTTTGCCTCTCATACTTCAGATAGAGCACTAATTTCCAGAATATATAAAGAACTCAAAAAACTCTGCACTAAGAATACAAATAATCCAATCAACAAATGGGCTAAGGAAATGAACAGACACTTCACAGAAGATGATGTTCAAGCAATCAACAGATTTATGATAAAATGCTCAACATCTCTAGTAATAAGAGAAATGCAAATCAAAACTACACTAAGATTCCATCTCACCCCAATTAGAATGGCGATTATCAAGAACACAAGGAACAACAGGTGTTGGAGAGGATGTGGGGAAAAAGGTACACTCATACATTGCTGGTGGGGTTGCAAATTAGTGCAGCCACACTGGAAAGCAGTGTGGAGAGTCCTTAGAAACCTTGGAATGGACCCACCATTTGACCCAGCTATCCCACTCCTCGGCCTATACCCAAAGGACTTAAAATCAGCACACTACAGAGATACAGCCACATCAATGTTCATAGCAGCTCAATTCACAATAGCCAGACTATGGAACCAACCTAGATGCCCTTCAATTGATGAATGGATAAAGAAACTATGGTATATATATACAATGGAATATTACTCAGCTATAAAGAATAATAAAATTATGGCATTTGCAGGCAAATGGATGAAATTGGAGAATATCATGTTAAGTGAGATAAGCCAATCTCAAAAATCCAAAAGAGGAATGATCTCACTGATAAGTAGATGATGACACTTAATGGGGGGTGGGAGGGGGACAAGAATGGAGTAAGAAGGGACTGTATAGAGGGAAAAGAGAGGTGGGAGGGCTGGGGGGTAAGGAAAAAATAATGGAATGAATCAAATATCATTACTCTATGTAAATATATGAATATGCAAATGGTATGCTGTTACTCCATGTACAAACTGAAACAACATGTATCCCATTTGTTTACAATTAAAATAAATTAAAAAAAAAAAAGGATATGGCCCATAATATTGGGGCCCATAAGTTTTTTGACAGTGTTTTCGTTTGTGGTTGTTTTGGCACATAACTGGCATTTTGGGTTCACTTCTTTTATTGCAGGGCATAATCCTGGTCCTCTGAGGTAAGGTCTAAGAAGTTCAGTAACATATCTTGACAATAATAAGATCTTTGATGAATATAATTATGACAAAAACAAGCTTCTCCAGTAATAAAATGACTCATGGATGCGCTGATCCCCATATTACCACATAATTCTGCCAGCATCCTTCCCCTACTCTTTCTAGCCCCCACCTGAGGGGCTAAGGGCTGTGCTTCAGAAGGTGTTCAGGCTGTCCCCAGGGCTCTCACCCAGTCCTTGGCAAGCTCTGTGTTATAGGACCAGGTTTACCTTTTGAATAAATCCTCAGTTTCTGCCCAGCTTTGTAAAGGATACCCTTCACTGGTGGAAGGGGAGAGCACGGAGTAAGGGGCATCTACCAGCAGCACATTGATTTCCCCTTCCTGGCTCCCTCTAGCTCACTAGCTGACCCTCCCTGGAATCCTTACTGCTTGCTTCATTTTTGGAAATGGAAACTACATTTACAGATTTAACTCCCCTATTCCTATTTCCTGCTTTATGGAGATGAGGCCAGGTGCCTCTGGAGCCTCCTAGGCTCTCAGTCTTGGAAGTCTCGGGTGTCCTGGAGGTGGCCTCCCTTCTTTCCCCATTTCCTGCTGCATGGAAAGATGACCCGGATTCCATATGGGAACTGAATCATGTCTGTCCCTAAGGAACTGACTGACTGGGGTGACCATTTGGGGCTGAGTCTGAGGGACCCTGGGGCCTGAGATTAACTGAACTCTTTATTTCTAAGAGTGAAGACACATACAGCCTTTATTGCTTATTTTTCCATATTACATGAACAACCAGTGTTCACTGTAGATGTTAGAAAGTACTGATGTACAAAATGGAGAAAACTAAAACCACTCATAATCCCATCACTAAGAGACTCTCACTGTTGACATTCAGGTGTGCCTCTTCCCAGTTTTGTTTCTGGGTGACGACTTCTTCTTCTTCTTCTTCTTCTTCTTCTTCTTCTTCTTCTTCTTTCTTCTTCTTTTTCCCTGAGACAGTGTGTCTTTAAGAGTTCAGGAAGATGGCTGGGCGTGGTGGCACATGCCTGTAATCCCAACAACCTGGGAGGCTGAAATAGGAGGATCCCAAGTTTGAGGCTAGCCTCAGCAACTTAATGTGATCATGTCTCAAAAAAGAAAAAGGATGGGGGCTAGCATTGTCACTCAGTGGTAGAGTGCTTACCTAGCACATGTGAGGCGCTGGGTTCAATCCTCAGCAGCACATAAAAATAAATAAAGGTATTGTGTCTCTCTACAACTAAAAAATATTAAAAAGAAAAAAAGAAAAAGGAGGGGCTGGGGTTGTGGCTCACTGGTAGAGTGCTTGCCTAGCACGTGTGAGGCACTGGATTCCATTCTTAGCACCACATATAAATAAATAAAATACAGGTCCATTGACAACTTAAAAAATATTTTTAAAAAGGACTCAATGGTAAAGTGCCCCTGAGTTCAATAATCAATATCCCCACTACCAAAAAAAAAAAAAAAAAAAAAGAAAGAAAGAAAAAAAGAGCTCAGGAAGATGAACTGGGTGTGGTGTCGCACGCTGTAATCCCAGTTACTTGGAAAGCTGAAGTAGGAGAATAACAAGGTCAAGGCTAGCCTCAGGAACTTCTTGAGATGGTCTCAAAATAAAAAGAAAAGGGGGGGGGGGTGTCACTCACTGGTAGAGTGCCCCGTGGGTTCAATTCCAAGTATGAAAGAAAAAAACTTCAGGAAGAATGGGAAGGAACCATCCACAGAGGCTGAGAAGGAACCTCCAGAGAGGTCAAGGGTGTGACACCCCCAAAACCAACTGAAGCAAGTAGGTGAGGAAAAAGTAAAGTTGGGTCCAATGCAGAATGGTCCAAGCATTGAAGTCTGGTGTTGAACTACTAAACTGCATGGGGGTCGCTGCCTGGTGCCTTGAGAGGGGCAGTTCAGGTATGTGAGGTCAGGCGGGTCACTAGGAGGAGGGTGGAAACTATGATTGCAGAATTGTAATAATGCCACTGTATTTTTGCCCTCGAGGTAAACAGCTGTATGGGGAAGGAGCTCCAGGCTGTGAGGTCAAGACATCTTTTCTATGCTTTTTTTTTTTAAATAGTTTTTTTCAGATATAGACCTTTATTTTATTCATTTATTTATGTGTGGTGCTGAGAAGTGAACCCAGTGCCTCACACATGCTAGACGGGCACTCTACCACTAAACCACAACCCCAACCCCAAGACATCCTTTCTTATGGGAAAAGCAGCATGTTGGTATGTTGATAGGATAATGTAGAAAAAAAAAAGGGGCACAAGGTGATGTGGGAAAAGGGGAGAATCGCTGGGAAGGCAGCGGAGGGACTGACCTGAGCCAGAAGTGAGGACAGTTCATCCCTAGAAACAGTTGGTGTGGGAACCTGCGGAGGTTACCTTCTGATTTTGTTCTCTCGGTCATCATCTGAGTTGTGGGGATGGGGCAGGAGAGTGGAAAGGTGACCTGCGAGACTTGAGCGTTGCGGATCTGCTCCTGATCTCTTCTTTCTCGTTTAGTATTTTAAGAAGTCTTTTATGGTTGGCAGTTCTCTCAAGGACTTCATTTTGAAGAACAAAGTGCAGTTTTGAGACGAGACATTGACCTTATAAGAACTCAGTGGGCATGTTAGAGGCCTGAAGAGGTGGTCCTATAAAAGAACTGGTGCACAGATTTGATGGTAAATTAAATAGGAATATGATCTTAAACTTGCATGCATGGATGAGGCTGTACTCAAGGGTTTCATGATCATTTTAAAAGGGAAATTTCACATTGATATCTTGTAATTAACAAATGTATTTCTACACAATGAATAAAAAGTGTCCTAATGCCGCATGAAATGTGTTTCTGAGGTTTGTCATGAAGGTTCAGATTCATAAAGGCCTGCTTTCCTTCCATTTAATGAAAAGAAGACACTGGGCCCTGAAAAATTGGTTTAGAGGACTCAAAACATAATTGGGCATGCTTGTGAAGGGTTTACACAAAAATATTTTTGAAACCTAAAAGTGAAACTAATACTTAACTATTGTTTCACATAATATATAAACATATGTTGCTCCTAAATTTGTCAAATTTTCCTCATTATTAATAAGTATTTCCCATGAGATCAAAAACTGTTGAGGTTGTCCTGATTGTGTGAACAAGAGTCAAATGCTTCCTTAAATTTGTCATTAATCATTTTGGTGTCAGGTTTGCCCAATTTCTTCTATACGGTACAGTTTTCATGCTGTCCATGCTTTTCATGACCTTGACACTTCTAAAGGGAACTGATCAGGTAATTTGTATAATGTGCCTCAATTTGGGGTTGTCTGGTATTTTTCTTATGAGCAGACTGAAGTTATGAACTTCTTTTTAGAAGAAAAGAATAACACCAAGGTGAATTTCCCCTGTGTCTTCTCATCACGCCATATCAGAGGGTACGTGAGAGCCACATGACATTGCAGGTGATGTTAGCCTTCATCACCTGGTTCAGGTCTTGTGTGTCAGGCTGCTGCATTGTAAAGCTAACTCTTCATGCTTCACCATATTCTGTTCTTTGGAACCATGTACTAAGTGTAGTCCACCCTCAAGAGGACAGGGAGGATTAAGTTCCATCTTCTGAGGAGAGGAATCTATTATTGGGTATTGTTTGTTATTTCTGCAATCCCACAGTGCTGGGGTCTCGAACCTGGGCCTCGAGGATGCGAGGCAGGCACCTTACAAGTTGGGCTATATGGCCTGCAATTGGGTATTGTTTAAGAAAAAATTTTCTTTATCTCCACTTCTTTTTTTTTTTTTTTCACATAAGGGAGTTTACTAAGCAAACAGAGTATCTCCCTGCAGGGTAAGAGAGAAAATGAGAGGAAAAAGAAAGGAAAGAGAAAGGGCACGTGCTAGAAAGAGTGGAAAAGCAAGGAGGAGAAAGCGAGTCAGGGGGAGAGAAAAGCAAGAGAGAAAAGATGGGGGGGTAGCTACCCTTAAGCAGTTGAATTCCGCCAGGCTAACAGGGGACCAATAATGGAGAAGGATACTTGCAAGCTGACTGATGAACCAATAGCTAGCTAGGATGTTCACAGACTGACAGTAGTTGGGAGGCAGGGAAATGGCTGCAATGGAAAGGGTGGGGAGAGCAGCTTTGTACATTACATTCCCCCTTTCTGTTTTTATAAGAAAATCTTTTGTTCTCCAGTTCTTTTCTGCCTTATCTCTCCTTCCTGCCCAAGTGACTGGGGCTGGTTTTGCAGGTGAGATGTAAAAAGTCCATTCTCCCAGGGGCAGTCTTCAACTTCCAGTCTTCCAGAGGCAGATGGTTTTCATGGACTTCATTTCCTCGATTTGACTGATCCCCTATTTCTACACTAACTGCCTGTCCCCAGTTCTGGCTTCATTCACCCTTCTAATTTTAGGAACTCCTTCACTGCTGTAGGGAAAGGGGGTCGATGACTGCGCTGGCTTCTTTGAGCCAGAAGGGGGCAGCATGGGGCAAGCAGTTTGGAGGTTCCTTTTTAGAAATCGGGTTAATTGAGGGGTCCATGGTGGAAGTCTGGTTGGGGAAGAGTAGGTTGTAAAGGCATCTGGGGATGGGTGTTTCTATGAGAGAAGAACAAAAAGACATGAGTACTGAAATGAGATTAATACAATTGCAGAATCTGGAACATGCCATTGAATATCATAAAGATGACAGAAGTCAATAATTCCTCACCAGGGGGTGGAAGAACTGACAAGTTGTTCCCATAACAAGGTCTAGCAAAGGCTAGAAAGGACAAGACCTTTATTTGGGAACTTTAACATTGTCTGGGTTATCAGGAATGTAAACACAACATTTGAATCTTAATGTCGTTGATGTCCCCAGAAAATATAATTAAGCTACTTAATGTCATCTGATTTTTGTAAAATATCCCTTAGTAGAGAGCTCTATACTTCTGT
Source organism: Sciurus vulgaris (assembly GCF_902686455.1). Lineage (NCBI taxonomy): Eukaryota > Metazoa > Chordata > Mammalia > Rodentia > Sciuridae > Sciurus > Sciurus vulgaris. Next base: position 122,862,712 of record NC_136468.1, on the reverse strand, counting down.
TACTTAGGGCTTCCACTTATTTCTTTATTCATTCATTTATATGAACTCATGCAGATTTTTATATATTTCATTTATTATCAAATGCTTTCATTAATAAATGTTTATAAATATCAAAAATGAATGCATTTAAGCATCACAGCAACACTTTGAGGTTGGTACTATTATGCCCATTGTAAAGGTGAGGACACTAAGTTACACTTGCAGAGGCAAGTTTTGAAGTCCTCTGGGTCATGCAAAACATTCCACGGTCATGTGTCATTTTGTTTTCTATTGCTATAAAAATTGCCAGGAAATGTTTAAAGAAGAGAGGGTCATTTAGCTTACAATTTTGTGGGCTCAGTGGCATGGTGATGCATGAACTCATTTATGGTAAGAATTTTATGGCGATTGAAATGGTAGGAGCATGTATGAGAGGGAGAGATCACATGGAGAGACAGGAAAACAGAGTGGGCAGAGGTCATTGTTGGTCTTCTGTAATAACTCTTTGTAAGAACTCTTCAGGTTTCCATGAGAACTACCTTGATCACTTCTGAGAGTGATATCTCCAATGACCTAATCAGCTCCTGGTAGGCTCTGTACCTCTTAGTTTCCACTGCCTCCCAGTATTGCCAAACAGAGAATCATGATATCAATACATGAATGCTTGGGAGACACACTCAAACTAAATTCCAAGTATAGATCCTTGCTGGGAGGAATTGCTCTCTGCTGAGAAAACAAGCTCTTTCTTTTCCTGAAGTTCAGGGTATCCGAACCCCATTTGGTCTTTCTGTTGTTATTAAAAAACAAAAAACAACAAAGAAAAATGAACCTGTTTTCAGATACTTTGTTAAGAAAAAAATCATCAATTTATCTCACATTTTTGAAAGTCCAAGACTGTGCTGCCAGCATCCCTTGAGTCTGATGAGGGCAGTCTGTCTATATCACAGTGTGGGGGATGGCTCCTGATGGGAGTCTCTTGCACATGCAAAAGGGAGAGAGACAGGAAGCTGGACAGGTTTGCTACAAGCAAATTTTGCTACCCTGAGAACTAACTGGAGTCCTGAGGCTACTACATCCCTACCTCTGTTTCTTTTTTGTAGTTGGGGTGGGGGTTGATCCTGGGGCCTTGCACATGCTAGGCAAGTGTTCCATCACTGAGCTCCTTCTGTTGCTCTCTCCTTCCTCTCCTTCACAACCACAAAGCAGATCTTCCACTGCCTTTCAAAAGATCATATCTTCTGCCAACTGAGGTATGTTAATGCCAAGGTCTGAGAAAGAATACTTGTCTCTGGGTTTGGAAGATTCTGAAGAGAGTTAGGGGTATGAATTTTTTTTCCTTATGTATATTATCATTATTGAAAGCTGAATATGTACTTTAACAATTGTCCTAACAATTAAGGCTTCCTAATTTAAGAGTCTTTGAATCTTTTAATAATTGGTAGTGATCTGGTTTATGGGGCCTCTGGAACTTGGAGATTGTTTCAAAGAGGATAAAATTAATTTTTTTTAATTGATAAACTCATAGTTTTAATCATAAAACTTCCTCCTGAGATAATAAATTAATTTTGGACACAGATTTTGACTGTTTAAATGCTGCAAGTATTTAAATAATCTCCTTGAAAGGTTTTGCCTGCAGTTGCTATATAATTATGTGTACCTGACATTTGTTCCGTTTGTTACTTATTACTTTTATGCTTTGAGCTTTTAGGAATAGATTGTACATTAAATGTCTTTTGAGTTTGATTGTATTTTGTAGAAGTTCAAATGCATATTCTCTCATTATTTCATCAAATCTCAGTGAGAAGGAGTTCCGTAGGTAGAGTTTCTTGGGAAATAGAAATGAAACACATATATTTGTTATGTATGTTTTTGTTCCTCTTCACTTATGTGCTAATGTGATATGGAAATTTATGTTTCCCTAGACTCTATAGGCTGTGCAATAGCCAGGGAGTTAGAAACCATTTAAATGGACATAGCACCGACCCATTTTGCCAGGTTCTCCACTTTTGAAAAAGTCCAGGCTGCCCTGTTTTCTTGATGTGGCAAAGGGTTTGCTTGCCTGGCTCCATATCTATTTCCAACTCCTTTCTCCCTGCACGTTCCAGTTAGTTGTGGCCATGCTGCTGTTATCTTGCGCCCTTGGGGAAGAGGCTTTGAATTATTGAAGTTCCAACCCTGACATCACTAATCTGCTGAACCCAAACTAGCAAGACCTAGCTCCAAACTTCTTGTTATCAGAAAGAGATCATCTGAGAAATGCCCGCTTTATGGTTTTTTTTTTTTTTTTTACTTGAAGTCAAAGGCACTTATAATGGTACAGAAGGTAGTATAATTTTGATGTCTGCTTACTGTTTCTTCTGAGCTGGTTTTCTGATGTATCATATGTTGCTACCAATAGTTTGGCATTGCTGTTTTCCCTGCCCTCCTGTGTTTCCCTCATATTGTCTTTCCTCGTAGGGAAAAGGAATAGGGAAAAGTCAGTTTTCCTACACCATGCCTGTCTGTCATGATGTTCTGCTTCACCTTAGGCTCTGAGGAGTAGAGCTGGACAATCATGGACTGAAAACCTCTGAAATTGTGAGCCAAAATGGATATTTCTTCTTCTAAGTTGTTTTTCTCAGGTTTTGTCATAGTTATAGAAAACTGATTAACAGAAACTTGGTACCGAATGTGGTGCTATTTCTGTGACCATGTGGTTCAGAAGCATTTGGAACTGGTATCCAGGAAGCAATTTAAAAACTTTGGAGATACAGGTTGGAGATGCCCTAGAATGTTGTAAGCAGAGGGTAAGAGATGAATCTGTGGTGTGATCTCAGTAGCAAAACAATGATAGGAATGTGGAGAGTAAAGATGGTGCTCATGAGGTTTCATATGGAAATTAGGACTCTATTAGGAACTGGACTAAGATGTCACATGTGTTACATTACAGGAAAGAACTTAGCTACATTTTATATGTCCTGAGACTTTTTGTGAGGTTGAATTTGAAGGTGATGGACTTAATTAATCTGGTACAAGAATTTTCAAGGCAGCAAAGCCTTCAGGCAATGGCATAGGTGTTCCAAGTAGCTCTATCCAGGTTTGCAATGAAAAATTGGAAGCATGATGAGCAGAAATGTTTAAAAATTCAGTTTGGCCAGAAAAGCACATGTAAAATTGTGACCAAGGAAGATATGGTTGCTGAAGATATTAAGCCACTAAAGAATAGCCAAGTGCTTTGCACTGGGGCCATAGAATATGCCTTGAGGGCATCTCAGGAATTGGCCAGACCCTATTCCTTCTAGGCCCAATAGTGTAAAAGTGAAAAAATCCTTTGAAATACATTGATTTAAGAGTGGTGTCCTGATCCCATAGGGCTCCCTAGATTCCCCAGGATTCCTTTCACTATGCCTGGCCATCTTGGCACTCATAGTCTACTGATCCCCTGGCCGAAGTGGACAAGTTATTGCTCCTTCTGGCAGCACAACTTGGTTTTATCAACAAGATGCTGGTTTTGCAGGCATGAATAATTCAAGAGTTACAGGGTCATGGAGGCTTCTTCTGAGATATCAAATATGGTCTTGGAGGTCACACAATGTGTGTCAGGGTCAGAATCCCTGAAGTAGCCCATGAAAGGGCAGTCAGTGCATGAAGCTGTGAGTTTGAAGACAAAGCTGCAGTGGAGACCCTAAGAAGTTAGAAGTACCAGGTGTTTTAGTCAGCTTTTTCATTGGTGTGACTGAAAGACCAGACCAGAACAACTGTAGAGGAGGAAAGTCTATTTGAGGGCTCACAGTTTCAGAGGTCTCAATCCATAGAAGGCCAGCTCTATTCCTCGGGGCTCAAGGTGAGGCAGAACAACATGGTAGAAGAATGTGACAGAGAGAAGCAGTTCACATGGTGCTCAGGAAGCAGAGAGAGAGAGAGTCTCCACTCTTCAGATCCAAAATATATGCCACGAGCCATGCCCAATTCCCAATCCCTCCAGTCACACCCTACCTCTTCAGTTACCACTCAGTTAATCCTTATCAGGGGATTAATTCACTGATTGGGTTAAGACTCTTACACCCCAATCATTTCTCCTCTGAACCTTCTTGCATTGTCTTACACATGAGCTTTTAGGGGGCACTGTATCTAAACCATAACAACAGGAATATGGAACATCTCCCAAGGAAAGCTGCAGGCAACAGGCAGAACCAGCACAAGAGGGAGGCCTTGTGGGCTGCAACCAGCAAGGTCATGGGGGTGCTTCCCTAGCCCTTTAGTGTGCACATCTCACTCTCACACATCCTAAGCATGAAGCTACAAAATTGTAGCTCCATATTGCTTTGTTGCCATCCCTTCTCTGTCCCTATTCCTCCCTTTTGGGATGGGAATGTTGACTCTGTGCCATTGTATGTTGTAAGAATGTAACTTGTTTTTTTATTTTTATAGGAATTCATAGTTGAGAGTTTGCCATGAGTCTTGGAGGAGACTTTGGACTTGGAGATTGAGCAATACTGGAACTTTTTAAGACTGGGGGTACATTTGAAGATGGACTGAATGCATTTTGCATTGTGAGATGGGCATGACTCTTTATGGATCAGGGTCAGAATATCACAGTTTAGATTGGGAATGCTTTCCAAAGGCTCAAGTGTTGAAGACTTGGCCCCAAATGCAGCAATGTTTAAGGGTGGGGTTTCTTGGAAGTGCATGGATCATGCATGCTCTGACGTCATCAGTGAATTAATCAACCCACTAATAACTGAGTGGACTACAGGGAGATAGTAGAAACTGTAGGAAGGTGAGGCATGGCTGGAGAAGTATGTCACTGAGGATGTGCCCTTGGGAACTATATCTTGTCCCTGGTACCTGCCTTGTATTCACTCTCTCTCCCTCTCCTCTCCCCTTCCCCACCTCTCTACTTTCTGATTGCCAAAAGCAGAACAGTTTTCCATCATGATGTTATGCCTCACCATAGACTGAAACCCCTGAAACAATGACCAAAATAAAACTTCCTTTCTCTAAGTTGTTTTTCTCAGTTATTTGTCACAGAAATAAAAAGCTGAGGAGCACAAATTTAATTTTTTATATGATTTAAAAGAAATTCATAAAAATAATTCTGCATCAATGTTATTGGACATGCATTGCATAAAGATATAATTTGTGAAAAGACCAACATCAAAGGGGATGAACATTGATGTACGGGAGCAGAATATTTTACTTTTGAAATTAAATTAGTATTAATTCAAAATACTGTTCCAGATTTAGAATGTTATATATAATCCTCATATATACACAGAAGGAAGTGGGGAGGGTTTTGAAATGTTTAACAACAACAACAACAGGAACTAAACACAGAAGAACACAATGGGGCAATTGAGGGATGAAAAGTTATAATACAGGCAGAATTAGCAAAGTGGCAGAACTAAATCCTTTCTTGTCAGTTATTACTTTAAATATCAATGTTAACTTTTCAATCAAAAGGATTGATAACCACCCCACCATGATGCAGCTATGTATCATTTATAGAAAACTAACTTTAAATTCAAAGAGACAAGTCGTTGAAAACAAAAGGAAAACCTGCATCCAATGAAAATAATCATCAAAAGAATGTGGGATGGCTATATTAGTATAAAAAACAGACTTTAAATCCAAAACCATAAAAGACCAGGAAGAATAGGATATAGTGACAAAATTTTCAATTAATCAAGAAAATGTAATGATAAACATACACAAACTACAAGAGAAAGGCAAATAAATGAAGCTAATCCTGGCAGAATTGAAGTGTGTAGGAAGAGGGAACAGGAAAGGGGAAGTAAGGTGTAATGAAATTGACCAAATTATGCTGTGTACATATATAAATATAAGACAGTGAATTTCACCTTCATGTGTATCTATAAAACACTAATAAAACAAAAACTGTGAAAAGGAAGACCAGTAGAGTAAGGGAAACAGGAGGAGAGGAAGGCAGGGAGAGAAAGAAGTATGGGGGACTGACAAGAAGCAAATTATACTCCAAGTAGGTATGATTATGCCAAAATGAACTCCAATATTATGTATAACTATAATGCACTAGTAAAAATGAAAAATCCAGAGTGAAAGTGTGTATATTACTACTATACACTACTGTACTTACAGAAACATAAAGGATTATAAAAGGATAGTGTGAACAATTGTATGCCCAGAAATTAAATAATAACTGGAAAAATTTTCTGGAAATATACAAGCTAAAGAAAATGATTCAAGAAGAAACAAAATCAGAATAGACTTATAAAAATAAGTCAGTAACACAAAACCTTTCAATAAAGAAAAGCACAAATGGTATGCTGCTACTTCATGTACAGAGAAATAAGATGTACCCCATTTGTTTACAATAAAATAAATAAATAAATAAATAAATAAATAAATAAATAAATTTAAAAAAGCACAGGCCTAGAAGACCATCAGGAAAATGTAATGGAGATACAGAAAATAGAGAAATAATACAGGGAATTAACATAAATTGGTTCTTCAGAAAGATCAACACAATTGATAAAACTTCAGGCAGCTTAAGGGAAAAAAAAAACAGAGTGAAGACTTAAATTTGTAAAATCCAAAGTGGTATCCCTTCTATTTTATGGGATTCATCCCTTCCCTTTCCCCCCTAATTTTATATATTTATATTCTAGTTTCTGTGTATGAGAGAAAATATTTTACCCTGACTTCCTGAGTCTGAGTCTGGCTTTCTGAATTTGAATTGGTAATACATTTAAAGAATATAATACACTGATACTTCTCCAACTCTCCCAAACATTTTTAATAGGAAGGAACACTTCCTTTTTCTATGAGACCTAAACTTGATACCACCTCTTATTCCACATTTCTTCCAACTTCTTTAGCCCCAGGTGAAACCACCCACTTTCTCTAGGAATTTACTCATTCTGCAATTTCATATAAATGGAATCATATGGTGAATGACCTTTATGACTTTGATATGGTGTGTTAAATGTTCATTCATATTGCAGCATGTGTCAGTACTCCATTTTTATTGCAAAATTAAATTCTTCATTGATGGCTCTATGGATATGCCAATTTTGTTTATGTATGTTTGCCCTCATGGATATCTGTATTAGTTCTGTATTTTAGCTATTATGAATAGATTGCTGCAAACATTCATGGACAAGATTTTTGTAAATGTATGCTTTGGATTTTCAGTCTGTAACTAGGAGTGGCATTGCTACTTTTTAATTTAGATGGTACATACTTGCACTGTGTTAAGAATCTTTGTTCGATTTAGCAAAATATCCTGGTGCATGGTCCATTTTCAATACAAATAAGCCGATCTCATTCTTTATCTGCTTAGTATATAATTTTCTATAAGCATCATAATTGTTTCACCAACATTGTATTATTGGACAGATGAATGTATTTTTTATAGAAACAAAATGGATTAGACAAAAGGAGTGAAGGGAAGGGAGGGCAATGGGAATAGGAAAGATAGTAGAATGAATCAGAAATAACTTTCCTATGTTCACATATGAATACATGATCAGTGTACTTCCACATCATGTAAAAACACAAGAATAGGATTCTAATCCTATTCTTATAATGTGTCAAAATACACTCCACTATCACGTATATCTGAAAAGAACAAATTAAAAATGAATAAATAAAAAAAGAAACACATACATTTGCACAATGGTGTGTGCAGATCTGACAAAATCAGGAAAAGGCTGAAGGATTGTAATGTGGTCAAATTCCTGGCTGTGATATTTTACCTAAGTATGTTAACCACCACCAGAGAGAGAAACAAGTATACACAGAATCACTTTGCATTATTTCTTACAATGGCATGTAAATCTACAAATGATCTCAAAACACGGTTTTGAAAAAAAATCAAACCACCATTGTAAGAGAGATATTTTACCTCTCTAGACTTGCCCAAGGCTGATTTTATCATAAGATACCTGTAAAGACCGGTATCAAATAAGCCTGTACTGGAGGGAGGAAATAAATGGAGAAAGAGAAAAGATAAGGGGAGAAGTCACAAACTTAGCTAAGTGTGGCCAGTCCCTTTCCTGTCATTCCAGTTCCATCAGTCCACCCCCTTCACCACCTCTCAGATGTTGAACTTTCAGATATGGAGTGGTGACTGTAATTAATTCAGAAAATGTACCTTCTAACCCTCCAGTCATTCAGCAGCATCAAAATGAATTTTGGCCAAACAACAGGTTGAGACAAAATATCTCATCCACCATTGAAATCTTTAGATATTGTTACCTTTGATTTTTTGAATTCATTTACAATAGCAGATATAGTCTTCGTGTAGAAAGTCAGATATCTATACTTCCTCAGGGACAGTATCTATTGTTTGCTCTTTTCTTTATATATCAACATTTCTTGGGAGTTCAGTGACTCTCTAGAGGAACCCACTGGACCCAGCCTTACAGTCATAGACACAGCTATAATCTCTTACAGTGATTAAGCACACTAAGAAATATAAACAAAGGAAAAACATGCATGTGGCAAAGTCCAGAGGAAACAGGCACAGGTTTCCAAAGAATTCTTCCCAAACGAGTCACATAGGCACACTAAATTCCTCCAGCAGTGAGGTGTGACCATACTTTTTAAGAGGGGCTGGTTATTTGATGTCATTTTGGTAGCACATATCTAAATTCCAGTATGCCAGAAGGAAAAGTCAGTTGACTACTCAGAAGGACCAGTGGTCTGTTTAACTCCCAACTGTCTCAGAACTCAGAACATTTCAAACAAACTGCCCACATGACAGTTGCATAAATAATTAGCTCTGCCTTAACCGCTCAAACCTGGGAGATGAGGAATTCAGACTGATGAACCTGCTGGACTGGTACTTTCATTGTTCAGTAAAAGTCTACAGGCTCCCAGTGTCTTATTAACTAAAGATCTGCAACCAACTGAGCCGCCTAAATGGAGGCCTGGATGGGAATGAGCAGTGGTAACAACTGCTCTCAGGATATACATTCCTGCTTTTTGCCCCCTCATAAAATCTCAATCCCAGCTGTGCAAACTGCTGCCATTGCTGGAGCATCTACTAAATGACTTCCTTTGTAGATCCTCAATGGAGAAGTTAGAGGGATGGTGTTCCTGTCTCTTCCCTGGTGTTTGGCCAGATGCCCAATTCGATGCTGCAGAAACTCTGCTGGTCCTACAGGCAGTAGGTTTCCTTGACAGCAGATGACTTTTCTGGTGTATTTTGTATTTGAATGGGAAATATCAACAAAGTATTAACATGGGACAATATCAACAATCTTTTTCCAGGTTCCACTTTTGTTCTCTTGTTCCCCAGCTGCCCTTGAGGGGCCAGTCAAATCAGTCAAATCAAAGTTGGAGTTAGGAAGAGGGGATCTTGCAGTGTGGTGGGAAGCAAGAGTACCCAAGGGCCAACTGTGAGGGGTAAAACTCTATTGAATGGAGGCAGTACAGGGGACCAAGAGCCTGGGACTGTGCCTGGTGGCCTAGTGTGAGAGCCATTTAGAAGTTTTGTGAACCTGAGAAAAGTAGTTCAGCCTTCTGTCCTTATTTTCCTACTTTGAGTTAAGGAAATATTCATAGGGCCTACTTATTGGTTTTAAAGTTTAACATAAGTAAATACAGATAAACCCTGAAGAAAAATGACTGGTGCTTCATAAATGTACATAGTGTTCAAATATTAAATGTCTGGAGGAATCAGCCAGTCCTGTGGTGGTGGTTGCCTCTAGCTGGGAAACTTGGGTGGTTACAAGTCATGGAAGACAAAGAAGATTGCTTTCCAGCCTCCACATGGGTATGCTGCTTTCTTGCTCATGAACTGTCTGATCTCATTTTCTGTGATCCCCACATTAGCCCTGTGTGTTGGGGGTAGAGCAGGGGCTCATCCCCTCGTCCTATACTTTTTAGTTGAAGAGAGTTGCTCCAGAGACTCACTAAGGGGTGCTGGACCTGAGACAGGAAATGTAGTTGGTTCCCTGGGGACAGAGGTCCCTGAACCTGAGTCCTCTAGATCATACTCTAGACCCCAGAAACAATGGCTTTCTTCATTCTTATTTCCCAGATTTTCTTACCCCTAGAATCCTGTGTGGAGAGAGTGGATGCCCTTTAGGAGGTACCTAGCTGAGAGAAGGGCATGTGGCTGACCAGCCTCATGTTTCAAAATATAACCAAAAGTTATGCTGTTTTCCTAAAAGGAAACTCCTTGAAGGATCAATAGTCCATTCTGCTAGTCCTACTGTAACATCTTTACATATCAGCTGCCTCAGGTAATCATCCTGAAGTTTAGGTAGACCACCTGAGTGACCAGTGATCTGCTTGGCTCTCGCATGGTTTAAACCCAGAAATTTCCAAACCAATCATTCACATGGCACTAATGTAACAATTAGTTTTGGATAAAACTGATCAACCCTAGATGGACAGTTAATGCTGATTAATGGGGGTAAAGTGGCCTGCTGGGTTTGTGCTTAGTGGAGGAAACTGGCAAGTATCCAAGTTTGCTGATTACCTATCTTAGTAATTTGAGCAGGAGACAAAGGATTGGCTGAGAACAGGGAGGGGCTGTACCTACTGAGTATGCATTTTTCTGCTCTTGTCCTTTCTCACCGAAACTCAGTCTCACAAACTCTTATCCTGTCTAGACCCCTCAGGGGGTGGCCACTCCCTGTAGCCCATACTTCATGCTTCTCCTTTCCTCTGTCACCAAATGTCTGCTCCACTGACCCAAAGGCATTGTCCCTCCGCACTGCTTTCCCAGCAATGCTCAAACAGAAAAGGAGGCTGTCCTCATCAACCTCATGGACACCCCACCCTGAAATCCCAGTTGCTTTCTAAAATTTTCTGAATCTACATTACTAATGGCTGGTGTCAGACTTTGACACATGACTTCAGGAGCATGTGGTCTATAATTCTTCTTTCCTGTAGTGTCTGTGGCTGGGGTTGCACCAAGGTTCTCCTGATCTGAGGAAAACGTTATGACAGTGTTTCTCCACATTTATACTCAGGAAGAGTGTGCAGGGCATTGGCAGTTATTTATACCTGAAATATATGGTAGAATTTAGAGGAAGCTACCTGGGCTTGCTTTGCACAAAAAAATTCATATCTGGTTTTTCAATTGGTGCTGTGTTTAAATATTGCACAGTTCATGAATATGAAGCCAAATTAAATGTCTGCTTATAAACATGTTTGTTGCCAACCCCCAAACACACAAAGCTGGCTCTAGCACCCTGGTAAGTCTCCTATGAAAGGAGATAACGACCCCTACCTTATTAGGTTAGAGAATGAATTCAGTGACCTTGTATGTATTCTGAGCTGAAAAAAGGCAGCAGGATGAGCAGGGCAGCACCCTCCCAGGTAGGAGGAGCACAGCAGAGGACTCCAGCAAAGGCTCAGGAGGCTTTCTGCTACCGAAGTTTGGGACAGGGAAAGACGCCAGGAAAAACTTCTTGGAGTGCATAGGATGTGACCACACAAAATGTTCACTAAGTTTTCCCTTTGTTTAGGCTGCTTTTCCCTATATGTGTCTTATTATATATAAATGTTTTTAAAAATAAAACTAGCAGCCAAAATTTGGTTTAAGGTAGATACCTCCAACATTACAGAACATATTTCTGAAACTAGTCCTGAATCTATAGAATTTAAAAAATAAACTGTCAGTACTTTTACACTATGGAGAGAACAAGCACCAAGGCAGCTCCTGTCCTTTGACCTCCTGTCTGATTTGAGCTTCCTATTACTCAGGAAGCTCCAGATCCTCTGAGCCCCAGGACTGTAGATCCATGTCTTCCCAGGTGTCAGTAGAGGAATCTACAATATGAACCTAGGTACGGGGTTATTGGGGAGATACAAGGTTGGAGAAGCTCACTGGGGAGGTAGGTGTGTAGAATGAGAAGGCTCCTTGGAGGTTGACCTTGGACCCTGACATCCCTGGGTCTCAGGTCAGTGGGTAGTGAGGACTGCCTGATGCCTTCTGCTTAGGGTGTTGTACTGGGCAGAGAGTGTCTATAAATGTCCTCCAGTGAAAATTCACCTGAGTAGTCTTCAGGGGCTTCTCCTCTGGACAGCAACACTGAGGCAGAGGAAAAGTGTATTTCTTGGGTTCTGGAATGGTAAAGCCCAGACCCACATACCTGCGCGCCCTGAAGATATGAGGTTTGATAACAGGGTGGGGGGCCATGACCCTGCCCTTTCATCTCAGTCTCTGTAGGATTCATTATGAGACCTACATGTTAAATATGGACAGCTTCCTGGAGTTTTTTCTTTTTCTAGACAGTAACCATTCTTTCTACCACCACCAAACCTTGTCTATGCCTTTCAATTCAAAGAAAACCATTAAGTTGTGCTGATAAAAAATTTATGGCTTAATGTATTTCATTATATAAAGATTACAGAAAACATTGTCATTTAAAATGTATCAAATCCAAAATTGTAGCTATAAATATGGAAAATAAAAGGAACACAAGAAACTTGTAATTCCAGTCCCTAATTTATCCCATATTAGCCTTGCATTGAATTTTCTTTGCATAAATATGTGCTTTGTGTGATTTTTACGCATATACAAAAAGTCCCTAGAACCTCAACTTGAGAAGCATTGCCATGAGATCATGCCAGGTCTCCACAGGTGCTGAGAGCCCCCCAGGCTCAGGCAAATCAAAGTTGATCCTGTAGTGTGCCCTACTGAATGCCAGTAAGTATCTGCAGGACTGCCGTGCTGAGCCAGGTGGGCTGTCCTGCCTGTATGGAGGAGTCTGCATTGCCTTTCTCCTCCTCACGCTCTTCCCAGGAGTCCAGAGGAAAAGGTGGTCAAAGTTACCCCACAATTTGTCTCATGACAACTAGTGGTAAAGGATATATTTATTGGCCTTACCCTCCATCTGCCTACTTCACACTCAATGTTCTTCCTCTTCATATCCATTGAAATTCTCACTGCTGTCTATGGACTCCAAAAGAAGAGAATTTCTTGACACCTGGAAGAAGAGAATAATTGCATGTCCAGAGCCAGCCAGTGCTGCAAAAATCCCTGCGTGAATTGTGACTGTCTCTATCTTGTGATTTTTTCCAATAGTCTTGAAGAGAAGGTGGTCAAGGCCACCCCACATTGTTCACCACACCCAATGGCAAAGGACATTAAACTTCCTGTTGAATTTAAGAAGGCTAGTAGTTTAGGGTTGAGTCCTACAGAGCATGACACTGAAATCTGGAAGCACTCGTTAAAAGATATGCAGTGTCAGTTGCACTGCATATGCATGTCCCTATGGGCACCTACATACCTGTCCTCCAAATTATGAGCCACTGGGGTGGGGGTGGCATCCTTAGAAGCTTCTAGGATAGGTATCCAATCCTTCGGATATGTTCTCAGGGCATTATTTTCCTGCGTGGATTTTTATTATCCTCATTTATATTTGTGTGCTTACACATACCAGCAGCCACCTAGTACTCTCTCCAGTTTTGCTGGGTTTTGTGATATACCAAAAACAAGGTTTGGCCATCACTGGAGACCTTGTGTAGTACCCTGCATCTATCTTCTTCACACTCACATTATTCTTCCTTTTCTTGGTATCCACTGAAATCCTTGCTGCTCTCTATGGACTCCAGATAAAGGAAATTTCTTGACATATGGAAGGAAGAAAATAATTGTGCATGTCCAGAGTTAACTAAGTGCAGAACCCTGAATGTGGGGTGCCCAGAGCAGAACCAGAGTTTTCTGGGCTCTCATCCAGGAGGATGGAGTCCAGCTCTGACACCCAGCTCAGCTCCCTACTTGTCTATACAGCACTGCTTAGCACAGTTCAATGGTGCAGTTTGGGTAATGCTAAGAAATAGGAGAGTTGGAGGGAGATTTATAGCCAGTGAAGAACCAAGGATCTCAACTGCCTTGATGAGACTGACCAGGTCCTTCAGGATGAGAATCATAAAAGATGAAAAGAGGAAATGAGGAAGAACTCAAAACAAGAGCTCATAAATCAGGGTAAAAAAGAGATGAAAGAGTATATGAATTGTGTGCAGGTTGTTCTCTTTTTTGGAGTCTTCACTGTGCACAAAGTAATGTGAATACCCAGGAGCAGTAGCAGTGAGGAGGTAGCCATGGAAAAGGAAGTGAAGAAAGAGTTGAGGGGAAAACTTGGGCCCCTGCCAGTAGCTCCTATGTCAGCTGACCTCAGGACTGTTTCTTCAACTCTACAGTCCTCTCCCTGGCTGGAATCACTTTACCTCTGTAATGAGAGAGTGGGTCTCTGATGCATACACTTCCCAGACTTTCAGTTCCATAACTGTGAGCAGCAAAGGGATACCTTTTTCATCCTGATCATCCAAAAGGCAGTCACTATCTCCATGATGTTCTGTGCAAGACACTGACTTCTCTCCCTCTCTGCTTCCTTCACTGCCTGTTTTCCTTCTCCTGAGTCAGGCCCATTTCCTTTCTCCTTGTTAATCTCCACCAGTCATAACTACTCTCCAATGTAAGAACCTGGGAGGAAATATTAATGAGAGACTCCCTTTACTCCAAGAAATAAATCCTTTCTTTCTTCAGGAACATTTGCCATGGGCCTGGGACTGTGTTGGGTCTTGTGGAATTAATGACAACCAACTGAATATTTTGATTTACTGTTGCATGCCTGAGATGACTTTAGGTACTTGGGAAAAACTGAATCTTCACACCAACTCCATCCATTTTTATTAGAGATTGTGAACACAAGTTGTCTGAAGTCCTTTAATATGTGAGTGAGGCAAGGAGTTGGAGTTAGAGCTATATAAAAAAATGGAGCCTGCTAGAGTTTGCACTGAGCAATGAATAGATTGAGAAAAAAGGGCACCTGATAGGCCTGAGGACAGGGAACAGTCAGGAGTCTTGCTGTAGTGCAGGGACACAGCAGCAGTGTGTCTGAAAGAAGCAGTGACCCCCTGGCCCTGTTGTCCAAAGGATCCAACCTGGGCCTACTCAATTCCAGGAGATGAAGCCAGAGGACTGTGAAGGCTAGTGCACAGCAAGCCTAGTAGCCCCTTTTCATATTCTCTAGCATTCCTGCCTGGCCTTGGAGGGACTTGAGGGGCAACTGAAATGCAGGCCTCATAAAGCAAGTCTAAGCATTAGCATTGGTCAAGTATGGAGGGTGACATAGCCAAAGGTATGTTTTTCCTTCATTTCTATCTGCTGCTGGGGCACACACAGTAAATCCCAGAGGATTTATTCCTTAATACACCCAGCTCTGACACTTCCCTATAGTCCAGGAGCAGACAGTGTAGATGGAACAGAAGGTGCTGGTGCAAGTCTTGAATGTAAAAGAGAGAGAGTTGACTTTTCACCACCACCTTGCTTGTGTTAGAGGTGAGAGAGTCCTGCCCCACCAGATTCCTTACTTTGAGTCAACACCCAAAACCCACCCCCTAAATCTCTTGTGCCCAATTCCCAAAAGGTGCTACCAAAACATTAACCTAAGGGTTTGGTGTTTGATGTTGTGACAAAATTGGGAAAGATCAAACCTCCTGAAAATATCATCTTTAAATACCAAAACAAGAAGATGACAAGCCCAGCATAATCAGAGTTCAAAGGCACAATGCCTCTTACTATCAGCAATTGAATTATGAAAAGAAAAAAACACATTTCCTTTTTCTTTCTGGTTTCATACCCTGTTTCCTCAGTCTCCAAAGCAGCAGGTGCAACCTGACTGCTCCAACCCTACTTGGAGTGTTGTTAACCTGCCTGGGGAGTCTTCTTCCTCCCTGTTGGAGTCAAAGATGCACTGCAGGAACCCAGCTGTCAAACAACAAATACAAAAATATAAGTTATGGGAGAGTGGCACTCCACTCTTTCCTATAGCAGTTGGGGTCATGGTGGCTCACACATCACCCTGCTTGTTCCCCTGGGTTCTCACACCCTCCCTGGGTCTGTGGAGTCAGAAGGCCTTCAACAACATACTGCAAACCTTTATATGAGGAAGAGCAGCCATAGGAATCACCTTTGAACTTATTACTTCCCCATATTCATTGGATTATTATTACAGCTTTGAACTTCAGTCTTATCCACCTGATATTCCAACTATGGTGGGCTCACTTTGTGTTAGATAAATTCAACGGACAGACCCCAGGTCAGGTCAGAAGTCCAAGAGAGTGTTCTCTGAGGATGGGAATGCTCTCTGCATTTACAAATACAGTGGCTATTGGCATTCATAACTCCATGGGTCACTTGAAATGTGGCTAGTGTGACCAAAGGATTGGATGTCTAGATAGAATTAATCAATTGGTTAATAAAAGTAGCCATGGAAGTGGCTACCAAACTATATAGTTCAGACCTTAAGTCCAAAAATAAGAAAAAACTTGACCTCTGTCCCCTGATGTTCCCTTGTAGAGAAGTTTGCTGTCCTGATCTAATCACTCATTTATAGGTGGCCCCTGGGATCATGCACAAGGGCCAGACACCCTGTGATCCCTGAAGACACTAAAGCAATGAGATAAATATCCAGGCCCAGAAAGATTCCCAACAGGGCCAAATGTAAACAGAGGCAATGTGCAGGGTCTGAAAAACTCTGTGTAGGCACCATCAGAGGAGTGAGAGGTGGGGACACAGTGCTGTCTTCGGGAGCCCTCCCTCCTGCTCTTGACTCTGAATCAGAGCCTGGACAGGTTCCTGGCTGAGGTGAGGATGAAGTCTTTCCACACCTGAGATCCAATCACAGGAAGGTATTCATCAGATGTTCAGGCTGCCCAGGTCTCAGATCAGAGATAAGGAGGACAAAGCTCCTGGCCTGGCAGTGACCAACCAAGGTCAAGCTCCCTCTACCTAAGAGTTAAGAGAACACAGAGCTTGGGGATGATGATTCTAAAACATGTCAGAGACACACTGTCAAGTAATGTTCTCCAGGCCACATGAAGAAGGAGCAAGGACCAACTGGACTGTGGGACTAGCCCCCTTTACTGTGCTGAGCTCACCCTGCACTGGGGTTTATATCCCTTTACTTCACTGCAACTAGAGTGTGCTGCATCTGCCCTGGTTGAGTGGTACTACACTGTCTTCACTTTAAATGTGTTTATCAATCAAACAACCTTTAATTAATGGTGTCTACTTAAGGGCTGGTTGACAGGTGTTTTTAGCCTTTTTTTTTTTTTTTTTTTTTTGCTATCACCAGAATACCTGACAAAAAGGAAAAATTAATTTTGGGCTCATGATTTCAGTTCATGGTCAGTCAACCCCATTGGTCTGGGTCTGAGGTGAGGCAGAACATCATGATGGAAGGGCATGATGGAAGAAAGCTTCTCAGTTCAAGTCAGCCAGGAAACAGAGAGAGAATGGGGAGCCAGAGACAAAATATAATGCACAAAACCATGCTCCCAGTGACTGACTTCCTCCAGCCATAACCTTTCTGCCTATAGTTACCACTCAGAACAGTAGTCCTTTCAAATTATTAACCCATCAATTGGATTAATCCACTGATTAGGTTATAGCTTTCATAATCTAATAGTTTGGCCCATGAGTATTCCTGCATTGTCTCACATATGAGATTTTGGGGAACACCACATGTCCAAATCATAACAGGTGACTTCCAGAGCAGGTGAAAATTAAAAATGGTTCCTGCCCTGGTCCCAGGAGGAAAAAGTCTTAGGGCCTCTCTATATCTGGCCAGACCCTTAGCTGGTCTAAGTTTAGGTCTCTGCCTCTCACCAACTTCCACAAAGGAAAGTGCCTGACATGTCAGAGTAGTTGGAGAAGCAACAGAGTGGGAAGTAATCCCATCTCTTTGGATATCTCAAAATGTGTCCATACAGAGCAGTGCTCACTCCAGCCATGACCCCAGCATCCTGCTCATTTCTACTTGGAAGGAGAGTAAAAATCATTGTCATTGTGCAGATGGCCATATCTGGACTCTGGTGATGATCCTCATGTGGCCTCAGTACTCTTGTAACTTCCTTCTGCCCCTTTATATCTTTTGCCTTGTAAACTCCAGCCCATGGTCCCCAGTCCTGCCTTATTCCATGGAATTCACTGGGCAGTTTTCTCTGGATTTATAAAGCCCTAGGTCTTGGTATCTCCCATTTTAACATTGTTAATCACTCATGGTAGATTCCCCATTAAGCACCACTGGGAAATTCTGTTCTAGAGATTACGGATTTCTAGGGTAATCTTGTAATGTGAAACTTGTCTGGGAGAAAAAAAAAATCAAGTAGTGTTAAAATCTTTTGCGGGGAAAACACTGCTTTGGCCACTTCAAAGCAATCCAATAATACTAAAATGTCTTCCACAGATGGGATTATTGAGGCCTAGAGAGAGGGAGTGACTTGTCTAAGGTCACAGCCTATATCTTGCTGGTTCCAGCTGTGGCCTTAGCCACTCTCCCTGCCCAACACCAAAACAACCAGCAGGGTGGGGTTTCAGGAAAGACCTAGCAGGAGTCTTCTGTGGTCTGAGGGGTGGGATGGATAGGAGGCTTCACGCAGTGACAATCCCCTTTGCTGAGGGTCTAGTTGGTACTAAGCATTACTTGCTAAGGGCCTACTGGATGTGAAGTGGTTTACTGGTTTTCTCATTAAATCAAAAGCAGTAGCATCATTATCATTTCCATTTTACACATCAGGAAACTGAGGCCCAGGAAGGTGAAGCCACTTGCTCTTCAAATCCCACAATTGTGGGAGAAAGGGTCTTCTTCCCATTCCCAGATCTGTTTATCAAAGGAATGAGCAGATAGTGTCCAGTCCAAGGAAGGACAGTGTCTTTCTTTGGTTTGGGGTGTTCATTCTGCCTCCCCTGGACAGAACAAAGGGGCAGTGTCAAGGTACCACTCTTCCCCCACCAGGCCTACTGTTGGCAGGAATCTTTCCTATGCATGAAGATGGGTATCAGGGAGGCATCTAGATCCCCAGGGTGTAGGACAGTCCTCCCTTCCCACAGCCCCACCAACAGCACACCCTGCTGAACTGTGGTCCTCTCTGGGCAGCCAGACCCCTATAGAAACCACCAGTATTCTCTCTGGGGACTCCCTGGGACCACATCAATCCCAGGCATTGGGTATACAGTCCCTAGGGTATACAGTCCCCTCTTGTGTACCCTGCACACTGGCTCCTCCTTGCATAGAAAAAATCTCTCTGACTGCAGCCCCTGGCACCTTCCTGTCTCTAGGAGGAGAGTCTTGGCTACAGACCTTAATTGCCTGCAAGAGGAGTAAGATCTTCCTGCACACCCCTCAGGGGACACAGAGAGGTGTCTCAGTCTCACATTGCTCCAGGGAGACTTGGCTATTTCCAAGGTCTGACAGGAAGAAGGCAGAATCTCCCACTGGAAAAGATGTGAACACCTTTGGGGGCCTCACTCCTCTCTAATGCAACACAGATTCCAGGCAATTAATTGTGGAACATCTGCAGAGTTGCATTTTCAGTACCCAGTTGCCCTGTGCCTTGTTGTGAATTCCTGGCCCTCTCTGATCCTCCCTCAACTCTGCTCTGAGTAGGCATTGATCTTCCCTCCCTAAAACATGAGAGGAGAGCTTCACCTATGGGATTATAATGGAAGTATTAGGTCTGTACAACCCTTTCCCCTTCTTCCTCTCAAACTTCAATTAGAGAGTTCCTTGTGGTTTTGCAACATCTAGTTTGACTTAGTAACTTTCCTGGCAATGCTAATGTTTGCTATTCCCATTTTATTAATATGAAAACTGAGATAATAAGTGAATGTGAATGGTAGACATGGGGCTTGCCCCTCCCCAGACCCTTGGTGGGTCCTCCTTTTTGGTCACCACCCCTCCGCTCTCTGGGGTCTCCTTCCTGTATTACCCTTGGGAGTCCTTAGGGATCATTCCTGGTGGGCAATTTAACATCATGATCCAAAGTTTCCAAACCACAGGGAGGAGAGACCCATTCATAGAAGTCCCATTCATAGAAGTCCAACAGGGACACCTGATTTAGGAATTCAAGAATGAGGTGAAGAAATGGGTGGGTTTGGTGTGAAGAGTTGGAGAAAGAATATTTTGGGTAGTGGGAAAAGCTGCTGTAAAGGCCTGTAGGTGAGGCAGAGCTCTCTGGTTTCTGCAAATTCCTAGCAGGCAGTGCAACAGGGTGGAAATGATACCGACCATACAGAGCCTTTGTAGGTCATTGTCAGGAGGTTGAACTTGATCCTGAGGATGCTGGGGAGCCATGAAGGGGGTTTCAACTCCATGGGGAGTAGTCAGCATCTCCCACTAGAGTGCTGCTATGAAAGATTGATCGAAGTTAAATTGAAATTCAGTTCCTCAGCCACATGTGCCTCATTTCAAGGTCTCATTATTTCCATGTCTACCCTACTGGAGAGCAGAAACATAGGACATAGAAAGTTCTATGGACAGTGCTAAGTTAGAGAAGCGGGTTTGGGGTGGAAAGTGTTTTGCAGGTAAACTGGTGAGGGTGGATCCCAAGTATCCAGTGAGAGATGTCAGTGGCCACATGTCTGGCCTGCATGGTGAATAGAATATGGTTGGGGTCATTGTGATTTTCAAATCTAGGTTATGAAAGGATTCTAGTTTCCCTCTTGGTCTTAGTTTCCTAAGGTGGAAGCTTTGATTAAAGATTTCAGGTCTTCCTCTTTTCTAATATATGTATTCAATGCTATAAATTTTCCTTCTAAGCACTACTTAGATCACATTTCACACATGTTGTATACTCATTTTCACTTAGTGAAAAATATTTTAAATTTCTCTTAAGGTTTCTTTTTTATACATTTTTAAATGTATTGTTTAATCTAAAAAATATTTTGATATTTTCCACTTATCTCTTTTTGTTGCTTAAAGTGCATTTTGGGCCTGGGGATGTGGCTTAATGGTAGAGTGCTTACCTCATATGTGCAAGCCCAGGATTTGTTCCCCAGCACTGCATTAAAAAAATGAATCAAACTGGGTGTGGTGATGAATGCCTGTAATCCCAATGGCTTAGGAATCTGAGGCAAGAGGATCATGAGTTCACCAGACTCAGCAACTTAGCAAGGCCCTGAGCAACTTAGTGAGACCCTGTCTCTAGATAAAATATTTTTAAATAAAGGACTGTGGATGTGGCTCTGGGAAAGCACCCCTGAGTTTAATCCCCAGTTTAAAAAAAATCCATTTTGATCTAAGAATGTTTTTGTATATTGCTGTTTTGCTTAATGTTCCACATGGGCTTGAGAAGAATGAGTATTCTGCTTTTGATAAATGTAGTACTATATATGTGTTGATTAGATCCAAGTGATTGTGATGCTGTTAAGTGAAACTATATTCTTTTTTGCATGCAGCAGCTATCAATTACTAAGAGGGTGGTGCTTAAGTCTCCAATTCTAATAGTAAATTTGTCTACCTCTCTGCAATTCTATCAGTTTTTGATTCACCTATTTTGATGCTCAAATGTTGGGTGTATGTATATTAAAGATTGTTACTAATACCTAGGGAATTAACCCTTCATTATGTAATGGTCCCTTTATCCCTGATAACTTTCCTTATACATAAATCTGCTATCTCTGAAATTATCACAGTGACTCCAGGTTTCTTTTGATTTTGTTTAGCATAGAAGGCATGTCTTTTTTATTCTTTTACCTTTAACCTATGTTTTTATTTTTAAGATGGATTTTTTTTGTGTAACATATAATTGAGCCTACTTGTTGCTGTTGAATCCATTCTGACAGACTGTCTTTTAATTGGTATATATAACCCATTTATATTTAAAGAGACTATTTAAAAAATCAGCTTTGTCCTTTATGTTCCATTTATCAGAATTAATAGCTAAATCATTCGCTACAATTTGTGTACATAGTATTGACAAATGTTGATTATAGGCTTAGGACAAAAAAGCCATGGGGAAGCTGGTTTTACAATCTGAGGTTTGAAGGGTATCGTGAACATTTATTGATGGGGGAACCACAGAATCTAAGAACCAGAGATGATCTTAGACACTTTCTAAACCCCCACTTTACATCAAGAAGAAGGTGACCTTTATCACTTATAATATGTTAGTGTAACAATATAAACTTAGAAATTATAAATCATATTTTGTGACAGTTTTATATGAACCAATTATTTAAAATGAAATGATTATTGATATAGTTGGATTAATTTGCCCTTGCCCTTTTGTTTATTTTCTCATCCTTCCCCCTTAACTTTTTGCCTTCTCTGATTTAATTGAGCATTTTGTGATTCCATGTTCTCTCTTCTTTTAGTATATAAATTATACTTATTTTTAATTTTCCAAGGCTTACTCTAGAGTTCACAATATAAATTTGCAAGTAAACTAAGTTCACAGTTAAATAACACTATATTGATCCACAGCGCAGTTGCCTATGAGAAAGTATGGTAAATGCCTCCCTATGGTCCCTTATAAAACTGATGTCATACATTTCACTTATCCTTAAATATCATCATAAAATGAATTTTTGATATTCCTTTGAATAAAATAATGTCTCCTAGATCAGTTAAGAATTAGAAAAAAAATAAACATTTTATTTCATTTATCCATGTATTTTCTAGTTCTTTTTTCATATAGACCCAAGTTTCTGGCCTATATCATTTTTCTTCCTTATGAAGAACTTTTAACATTTTTTGCAAGGTAGTTTTATTGGTAACAATTCCCATTTTTGCTTATCTTAGATGGACTTTATTTCTTCTTTGTCTTTGAAGACTAATTCCATTGAATACAAAATTAGGGCATTACTATTCTTTTTTCTTTCAACACTTAAATATTTCCCTCCATTCTCTTCTTGTTTGAATGGTTTCTGCAGAAAAGTCTAATACAATTTTCATTCTAGTTCTTCACATGTAAGATGATTTCTCCCTGTCTGGCTTCTTTCAAGGTTTTTATTTTGTCTCTGATTTTTTTTTTTTTAAGTTTGAATATGACATACTGAACTGTCAGTGTCTTGGTATTATCCTTCTGGTATTCCCTGAGATTCCTGGATCTCTGGTTTGGTGTATCTCAAAGAAAAGTTATCAACTATTATCACTTCACATACTTCTCCTTTTCTCCTGGTACGGCATTTACAAAGTTTACAAAGATGTTATATCTATTTTAAAAAAAGATTTTGTTTATTCCCTCCGGTCTTCTTTTCCCTCTTGATGTTAAGCTTGAGAAGTTTCCATGGACATATCTTAAGGCTTACAGATTCTTTTCTCTACACTGTCCAGACTATACTGAGGAGCCCAGACAAGGCATTTTCTATTTGTGACAGTGATTTTTATTTCTAGGTTTTCTTCTTGATTATTTCTTCAAGTTTCTTTCTCCTTGGTTACATTATTCATTAGTTCTTGCATGCTACCTCTCCATTAAATCTATCAAAATACTTATCATCCTAGTTTTTAAAAAATTATAGTAGTTTTAAATTACTGCTCTTACAAATTCAAATCTTTCCCATATCTGAGTCTGGCTCTTAGGCTTGTGCTTCAAAGTATTTTCTCTCTGTTAATATGCTTGTTTACTACTTTTTCCATGAGAGCCTTTAGCATATGGGTCACAGGTGTTTGATATTACTGATATGATCATTCAAAATCTCTCATATCTAAGTCTGGTTCTGATGCTTGCTCTGTCTCTTCAAAGCTTGTTTTTGCCTTTTGGTATTCCTGGTAAATTTTCTTGTTGAAATCCTGCCATGAAGTGGTGGGTAAAAACCATTGAGGTAAATAGTGTGAGATCCTGGTTGAGAGTCCATATTTTCTGTTTGCTGCTTACAGTAGGTATCAGGCTAAGAACTCTGACAGTGTAGAATCACTGAAGATCTGATATTACTGTGTTGTGACCTTCTTAAGCACTTTTCAGCTATTTCCGCCCCCCCCCCCCCCCCCCCCCCCCCCCCGGCCTTAGATGAAAGCACGAGGGGGCTGGAGTTGACTATTTCCTTTCCTCCACATTAAAACTAGAGGCAACCAGATCTGAATATTTTTCTTTCCTCTAGATAGGTGGAGCTCCAGTAGAACCTAAGATGGATTGACTCTGGTGAAATAGTTTCCTTTGAGGGTAGACTTATGCACATAAGAACAGGATGTTCTGGGTGTATTTTAAAGTGGTTACTTTTTCCCTCGAGGTAAGAATGAGGGAATTCTTCTTTGATCCTCAACTTGAAAATGTGGTAGGGCTGCTAGAGGTAAAATGATTGACACTCACCACCCTCCTGAAGTTTTAACTCTTAAGCTTGTTTGAGTTTTAACTGTCTCCACCAGAGGCTTCTGTTAAGATGTACGTCTTTGTATCAGTCTCTCTTCAACTTTTGGAGCACCTTTTAAACTATGATCTCAAATTCTCTGATACATTCAAGGAGAGTAGTTTAATTTTTTTAAGCTTTCTTCTTGTGATGAGTGATGTCCTCCAAGCTGCAGATTGTACTGAACTATAAAACTGGAAGTCATTTAGCTTTTTATCCCCTTCTATCTAACCCTAATTTTAGAAAAGGGAGGGTGTATACTCAGGGTATGCTTGTGTTCTTTATAAGCAAAGTGACAGAAATCTCTCAAGAATGTTACATCCTGGAGTGACCATTTTCTTTGGTTACAGAGCAGAATCCTTGTTCTTCCTGGCCCAGAGGCTTTGAGGCCAGGCCCATGCTCTTTGGGTGAGATGTTCATGCTGACTACTGGTTTAACACTCATTAAAAGCAAAAAAGTCAAAACAGAAATCACTACATTAAGAGTGAATATGGGAGAGCATGGACACCTGATGGACATGAGGGATGATGCAATGCATTCTAGATCAGGCATGTGGGTGGCTACTGAACAGTGAGGATGAATCTTCCCTCTCACCCTTCCCCTAGGGGCACTTGATCCTGGATCATCATCTCTTAAACTCAAAATACATTTTAATATGCAAGTGTCAATCCTTGTAGTCACTGAGTAGACTACTAACAGCTCCCCATCAATGGAGTCATGGAAACTCTAAGCAGATAGTTCTGGCCTCCTAGGTCACCACTCAAACAAACCAATGTTTTCGCACACATACTTGAGAATAATATAAAGAAATAATATAAAGGACCCAAACAAAGTTTTATTACAAGTTTCATAAAGGCACACAAGAGTTCTGGGAGGGAAATGGGGAGAGGAGTCAAATATAGGGGCCAGGAATGCCTTGTCTGCTCTAGGATGGTAGGAAAGTGGGTCAAAGGCCTCTGTCTAAATTCATGAGAACTCAACCCCTGGGTTCGACAAAATGGCAGCCCCAAACCACCCGTCTTTGAGGGAAAACCTGCAGAGAAGTGGATGGGAATGGGATTCTGGATCTAAGCCTCCAGTATACCCCAGGATCACAAAAGTTAGGACTCACATGAGTCCAGCTTGGGAGGAAGTGAACACTGGCTACTTCCCTGCATGCTCTTCTCTTAGATCAGCACCTACTTCTTAGACCCTGAGGTAGAGGGTCGTGGCTCAGAGAAGGTCATCTGGTGAATGACACAGAAGTTTTATCTCCCAACAAAGCCTTGTAAAGATGGCAAAGTGGCCCACCCTAAATTCTGGGACACTCCTATGTCTACCCAAGAAGTAGGATTGTCAGGGTTCAAGGCCTGCAAGGACTTGCAACTAGAGGTAGACTTATTTGCAGTGGCACTTGTCCCCGATTGAAAATTAGGATTTTTTTTCTTAGGCAGGCTTCCCGGGAGAGGACAAATGTAGGGCCCCCAGTGGCTTAACGCACAGAGTTACTCTTCGTGTTAGGTCCCATGGTCACCATGGAGATGCTTTAGCTAGGATGGCCACTGATGTTTAGGTCCAGGTTTTCCCCATAACAGTGTTTGGTGTTTGGAGTCCCTCTGCTTTCTGAGTAGTTGTGCAATGATGCAAAGTTGATCATGATCATATCTGGGGATGACTCTTCTCCCAAAGCTCATTGGTGTGCTGAAACTGCAAACTTTGTAAGGGAAGGCTTGTGTTGGGAAATTTTGAGCAGAGCTGCCAACTGTTGGCTATATCCAGGTCAAAGTACAGGGCATTTGTGTAGAAGGTACAGAACAAAATACAGATGTATTATGAGGGAATACAGCCCAGGTGACAGTAAAGGTGGACTGGGTGCTGCTATTGGCGCCTGAGGTGTTATATGTGGGTAACAAATTCTGAAGCACTGAATGTGTTGTGTTGCCAAGGCTAGAAAGCCTGGGGATAGATATTAGGGCCAGGGCTGGATCTGGTGCTGCCAGGCTCTTGAACAAATGTGACTGCTCAGTGCTGCTGCTCATTAGAGGCCCCAAATATGGTCTGGGTAGTGTTTTCAGGGCTAAAGGAAAGTCTCCAACTTGGAGTGGGCAGCAGAATCTCAGGGCAGGCAGATTGGAGGTGTCCATAGCTGCAAATTGGGGGCATCAGAAATGCCTGAGCAGAGGGCAGGAGGCTCCCATTGGAGCTATTTGGTGGCCTTAGGATGAGAGGCTGGGCAGGGAGAATGGTATCCATGGAACTGACTTAAAAGTCAGGTACTGGTTGGGGATCCAGTCCAGAAGACAGGCTGTGCAAGAGGCTGGAACTAATGACAGATACAGAAATTAGTAGGCTGGGGGAGAAAAGATCCGACGTGGGAGGAGACTTCTAGGAGAAGACAGAAGAGTCTACACACAATGGGTTGAAGAACTGCATTCTGTACTACAGTTTTGGCCCTGGAATTCAAAGGGCCTGGGGAATCCTACTTCCTTCTGCATCTCCTCTGCTGGGCACTGGAGGAACAGCAGGCAGAGAAGTCCCTGCAGTTGGCAGTGGGAAACAGCAGGAAGTTTGCATGGTGCTACAGTCCTAAATGGCATAGGATTCAACTCTCAATGTATTGTTGATGTGATAGAACATGGTCTTCTTATTCTGATCTAGGTCTTGTGCAGTGGCAGGTAAACCAAGCTCTGGGGCTTGGTGGCAACATCAGAGGGTCCCTTTACTTATGTGACAGTAGAGAGATGTTGTTTTCTCAGAACCTAGAACTGTCAGTCTTGGGTGTGAAATTTTTTGAGCTTATCATTTGCCTTCTTGTTGGGTCTGCCACCTTCTCACACTGGGTCTTCCTGTGGGAAACTTCTGAAGCTAAGAGAGAGTCCTGGGACCCTCCTTGCTCACATTCTTGGAGGATCTAAGGGCATCTTAGAATGGCATGAGGCTGGACCTCTCTTTCGCAGTGGTGGGAAATCTTGATTGGAGCTGTGTGAATTCATGATGGTAGATTGCTGGGGTCTGGAGCTCTTGCATTAGGTTTGGATTTCGTATTGGATCTGCCTTCAGAGCCCTGACACAGATGTTTGTAGAGCTCCAGGCCTGGGTGCAAAGGAGGGGGAAACTAAAAGACCACCAGAGCCCTAAATATCAACTAAGACTCCCAGAACCACTGGGAGACCCTGTTCTGATGGTCCTGCTTCTCCATGACTGTGGGGACTTCCCTGTGCACGGCCATCCTTTCCTACTCTCTCCCAGGTCTCTAAACACAAAATTCCCTGTGCAGGGATCTTAGGCACACTGAAGTGTTATAAGCCTGCAAAGAGGTGACTGACTGCTTCTGTATCAAAGATTAAGTCAATTTGCTTAATACACTGGTTGAGCTAACAGACATCTTGAAATTACAGGCAGACAGCATCAGCTTCCTCTGATGAAAAGGGCTTCATATGGCAGTGGGGGGGGACCACCAGGAAGAAATACAGGGTATGCATGATCCTGGAATGAATGCTCTGACAACCCCCCAACCCCTGAGGCAGTCACTGGGTACTTTATAATATGGCCTTCAAGTTGATCTGGAGGCATGGGGAGCTCCCCATGTGCCCCCACTGAGTCAAGGGAACTCTTGTGTATATGTTGAATGGGCTCTAGGCAGCTGAGCCCTTCTGGCAGGTCCTTGTGCCCTAGGGCCAGAGGCAAGGGTGAGGGGCAAATCTTACCCAGGGAAATGCCCCATGGGAGCAGTTAGGAGAGCTCAGATACTTGAGAACTGAACTCTGAGTGTTTTCATTTCGCTGCCAACTGGGCCTTTGGAAAGTATGCACTGTTTGGTTTGTTGGTGAGAAGCTCTTTGGAACTATGAGGAAAGAATGGGTGCTTCTAATGAGGGGAGGGAGCCTGACACTGGAGCCTGATATCCCTGTGCTCACTGGGACGTCATAGACACACAGTCACATCTTTGTCAGAAAAACACTGTGTATCCTATGTTTCTAGTTTACATGCACATGCAGGAACATTATCAACTCTCATTTTCTTATAATTAAAGTAATTATAAAGTAAAAAAGTCTGATCTATAGTAACTAAAATGATCAGTAAACAACTTTCTAATCAAAACATATAAAAAGTCAACACAATTATTATTTGCTTAGTACACACTATCAGTGCTCAGGTAAGAGTTCTGGCAAAATACCCATGGAGGATGATTTAACCCAGTGAGAGGGATGTTGGTGCTGGAGATCCCTGTTGCCTTCTAGGGCTTCTCGGATGCTTCCCTTAACTTATTGCTCAGGGCTGCATCATCTTCTCTGGTCAACTCAGTTGATTTTGCAATGCTCAGAGTAAATCATAACATTCTTGAGACATCTGTGGGATTCCTCAGGATTATCTGAAGGAAAGGAATATCAAATATAAGATAGCAGGGGCAGTAGAACTCTTAAGTGATGATGGTGGTTTCTTGTCAACCATGTGGGCAGTAGCACAGATTGCTGTAGAGAGTGATTTTAGTCATTTATAAGAGAAGAATCTCTGAGAATTTAGAGATGACTGTTGTCATACTAAAAAAGAAAGTATCTATCTGACATGAAATTCAATAAACAAAGAAGGACATTAAATGACAATTAGAAGACATTTTCTATATTACATCAAAGCTTTAAAAATAATATTCAATGAGTCTAAGTCTCTGAAAACAGGCAATTATAACTATCAGCAATCCCAATTACACTTGCTAGAAATATGAAGTTACAGTTCAGAGAACAAAAGACTAATGAATCTTAACCTCACACGAAAAAGAAAAGTTCAAATTAAAACTATGATGATAATCAAATTCTCATCTATCACTGGTAAAATTCCTGTGACTATGTATGATTTCCACAGTCATGGAGAGGAATTTGACAATATCTAGTAAAGCATCACAAAATCTATCTGAAAAATGTACATAAAAAAGAATATGTACACAGGAAAGTTATGTCAGATTCATTCCATTGTCTTTCCTTTTCCTATCATCCATTCCCTCCGTTTCCCTTTGAACTGAACTTATTCTTGAAGAATGTGGAAAGATTCATACACAACATCAATTATCAGCACTAGCAAATGTAGAGCAGACTTCTTAAAGTCAAATGTGTGCAAAATCGTATAAAAATTGGACAAAACCAGCAATAAATAAAAAGAATTGGTGAAAGTAAAAATTATGAGACATAAGATTCATTACACTGAGAAAAATGCATATCCACATTGTATCCAAGCATTACAGTGCACCCCTGAAGTTTATGACATTTCCAATTAAAAATTGTAAAAAAGAAAAGCAGAAAGACTGATAATGAAGCAAACACAAAAATTCTTAGAAATAATAAAATAATGTGAATGGGAGAGTATCTGAATGAGAAATTTGTGAAAAAGAAAATATTAAAAGGGAAAATCACCAAGTCAAAAGTACATTCTTTGGGAGCAGTAGAGCAAGGCCCTAATGAGATTTATCAAGGGGAAAAGTAAAATCTTAAACCTATTAGAAATTAGTAGGAAGACTTATCTCCAAAGATGCAGAGATAAAGACAGAAAACATATTATGAATAAACTTATGCTAATATATTTGAAAATGTGTACAAAATGAACAAAAATTCTAGAAAAACATAACTTTCCAAAAGCAATTCATGAGGAAAATAATGACCTTTAATTTCAATAACTAGTATCTACATTTAATCATTAGCCCAGAAACTCCTTTCTGTCCCTGTCTCTGCTTTCACACAAGTGTGCATGTGTAAGTGTGTACACACACACGGAGGAATGACATTTTCTCTAAACACCAAGTTTCGGTGAGTAATCATTCCAGTCTTACTGAAAATTTCCATAACTAAAGATGGCTATAACCCAATTCTTTAAAAATTTTAAGTTTAATGTCAACATCAGGCAAAGGTTAAGCCTAAGAAAGGAGAATTATATTTCATTTTTACGTGGGAGCACTGATATTAACAACCTGAAGGAGTAGGTGTTGACCCATCCTCCAATTTGAAGACTCAAAACTGTCCAGTTCATAACATGTCCTGAAGTATTAAACTTCTTAAACAGAGTCATGAAAGTGGTTTTTGGAGAAATCTTTATGGAGGAGCAGAGGCTAGTACAAATTTAAAAATACTAGTTTTTTTTTTTTTTCTTGGAGTGGAAATAAACACAGTATAAAGAGTTAGATATATGTATGGAAAAATAAAGAGAAGTGCATTGACAGAATGGAATATATATTGTGCAGAATACCAAGAAATTAGGTTGGGCAAAAAGTCAGAGGACAGGGCAGTGGGAAACAGGAACAAAGCAATAAAATATTGACAACTCAGTATTGGGCAGTCAGTTAAAAGAATGTATCATCTGTGGATGGAGAAACAGGCTGAGATGGATCTGATATGAAACCAGTTGACTTGGTTGTTGGATAAGAAAGATTATAAAGCTTCAGGTTGCCTTGACTCTAACAACCTTCTTTAAAACTGAATTTAGTGGCACTTAAAATCAATAAACCAAGCCAGGTACACAGAATTTCTAAAAGGAAAAGCAAATGTAAATCACACATTTCTTTGTTCAACACCAAAGTCAGCTTCTTTCCATCTTCTGCATATAAATTGATCATTTCCTCTGTACTGTTTGGAAGAGTTTAACACAGGCACTACTGTTGGGCAGAAACCAAACACAAATACAATAGTGATGGGCAAATATTTAGAATAAATATGCATTTTCCTTGCATGGTGTACAATAACTATTTTGTATAAACAGGGTTGTATGGTATATGATCTATGTTGCTTAAAAAATAAAACAGCCTAGGAGATTATAGATCACAAAAATCTATTAGACCCACTCTATGAAACACAGTAAATATTTTTTTACATTTTCTGTTTTAAATGTTCTCACCATTATACAAACCTCTAAAATATGAGCAAACCATCTATTTCTGAATTTATAATTTCATAAATGTTAAGGAATTTGTTCATTTACAGTATGATCTGGCTGCACTAAGTATTCTTAGTCTCCATTATTATATTCAGTTCATTGAGTAGTTACTTTTAAAATTCTTTATACATTTTCTAAGTGCTCTTCTGGTTCTATAGATCTGTGCTGCTATGATTCTTTTAGCCTCAGACTTGTTCTCCAGTTGCAGCTTCAGAGCTGAGCATTCATAACGTGTTCATTCAGAACATGTTTGGTTACCAGAGGAATTCCAAAGGATGGCCAGTGTGGATCAAGGAAGAGAGAGGAGGGCAGGGAGAATATATTCCTGGCAAAGTACACACAATGTACTCCACAGATGATTTGTTGTCACCGACGGCCAAATCATCCCTGCTCCACACACAAACTCTGTGATCATGTGGTTGGTCTC
This sequence comes from Sciurus vulgaris, assembly GCF_902686455.1. Lineage (NCBI taxonomy): Eukaryota > Metazoa > Chordata > Mammalia > Rodentia > Sciuridae > Sciurus > Sciurus vulgaris. The sequence goes on along the minus strand of NC_136468.1, from coordinate 122,831,356 downwards.
CAACAGGCCCCTACAAAGGAAGTAAAATGAGAAATTTTAGAAAAAATAAGCATAATTACCATTTTCCCTGTTTTCTCAATATAGGGAGTACCAAGAGATTTAAGTTGAGCACAAAATTAATGAAGCCAGGAAGGCCTCTAACACATGTGTATTTGGTAGTTAGCTGTTGCTCTCCATGGCCCTCAAATGGCATTGCACTAGTTAAAGGAGATTAATAAATCCTGTCTACCCTGATCGGAGTGTATGGGTTTCCATATATTTTAATTGTATAATCTTTAAATGTTACTCGCTTTAGTACAAACAATTGATGAATTGTGTAATTTACATAAGTGATAATAGTTATGAAAGTTCCATTAAGTTTTTGTCAGTTGGAAGCATTTATTTTCTCTTGGAAGTTTATCGGGGTGGGGATATGTGTCCCATGTTCCTTCTTTCAAGACATGATGTTTAAGAAAATGGTATTGCATAGAAATCTGGAAGGAGCATGAACTTGTGTGGAAAAAGACCTGAGTTAGAATGTCAGTGATCCCACATAATAGAATTAGGTAGCATGTGGCAAGACATGGAAATATTAACATCTCTGTACCTGTTCTGCAAAGTATAACTTCTTTGTTATATGTGGAAATTTCAACTGACTTTTAGAATTCTAACTGTTTTAGGGCTTCTTCAAGGCACTTTAAATCTCCTCAGCAACCTCAAAAGTTGGGGATGGGGAGACCACCTTCAATTTCATGGTATAAAGAGTCCAGTGGTTTCCTTAAGATCACAATTCTATTCAGTATCATAGTACAGAATGGATCAAAACAGTCTGATTTCAAAATCTGTGCTCCTTAGCAGTATGATATGCAGATATGTTGTATTTCTAAGAAATATATGCACTATAATGACAGACTATAATGTATGTACATGTTTGAGTGAGCATTACAAGATGAAATAAATATTTTCTTTTATTTGAAATAATTTTTTTCAGTCTTCAGAAAGACTTTATTTTTTTAAAGTTGAAATGTTTTATCTATTGGTTATTTTTAGTTATACATGACAGCATTTTGATATAATTGTACAAGCATGGAATATATCTTATTCTAATTAGGACCCCATTCTTATGGATGCACATGATGGTGGGATTCACTGTGTTGTTTTCATATATGTACACGGGAAAATTACATCTTGAAATAAATTCTTAATTTACCTACCTGTTGAGACTCTTACAAATATGGCAAACAGGGAGACGGTTTGCAATTGGATACCCAGTTGCAAATAATTGTATGTAATTTATTTAGAGATATTGTCATAAAGGACCCACACAGTGCTGTTGACAATTAATAAGATGTTAAATAACTTGGAAAGAAACAAAAGAATTATAATTACCTCTATTTTGTTTTAATTTTCCATTCATTCTTGTTGTCATTATTGCTTATCCTCAAAAGTCTAGGTTCTAGACCTCACATAAACAGGTTAATGATTATCAGTTAGTAAATGTCTATAATAAATAATACCTGATTAAGTGATCATCACAAAATTTATTCAAATGTCTATTCTTAATCATTCTAAAATGGAATGTATGTGATGAATTTGTTAGCAAGAAGTAAACACTTGTGTCTATAAGCAATTATTTAATAAAGCAGACTTCCTTTTCTTCCCCCAGTTCAAAGAAAATTAAGTTGGGCTATCTAGGTTGGAATTAAAACAATGTACATGCTCAACAAATGGGAAAATGATCTATGTACTTTCCTACTATAAAATTCTTGCAGGTTGAAAGAATTTGTTAAAATGAGAAATAAAGAATAGGAAAAGTGTGGAAAATAGAAGAGAAAATAGAGGAGTAGAGGAAGGGAATTGAGGGAAAGGGAGGGAGGGATGGAAAAAGGGAGGAACTATGGAATGAAATTGACAAAATGTTGCTATGTGCATGTATGAATACATCACAATGAATTCCATTTTTTTTTTTTTTTTGCTGCTGGGGATTGAACCCAGGGCCTTGTGCATGCTAGGCAAGCACTCTACCAACTGAGCTATATTCCCAGCCCCACAATGAATTCCACTTTTTTGTATAACTATAGTGCACCAATTAAAGAAACACAAAAAAAGGAGGGAAGACCAGTAGAGTATAGGAAGGAAATCAGGTGGAGCAGGGAATAGATGGAAAAGGAAAGTACTGAGAATTGAAATAGAGCAAACTGTTAAATATACATCTATGAAAATGTCAAAATTAATCCAATTATATATGATGATAATGAAATAATAAAATTCTGGTAAGTGGTAAATTTTTAAAATAAACTCATGAAAACCAAGGAGAATAATTTTTCTACCTTTTCAACTGCATAGTATCCAGTGTATTTTGTGAATAATAACAATTTACTAGGATGTCTGTAAAAAGCCATCAATCCTGTGTTCACCTGGATCAGAGATATGATCATTCAGTAAAGTGGGGAGACAAGCATTTGGGCAGTAGACTGTGACATGATTATACCTTTAATGTGTCAAACCATGTAAAGTCTTAACACAATGCTAGCAGAATGGCTATTTGAAAATTATGAAGTGGAAAATGAGAAAATTTCTATTTGTTCACTTCCATTTCACTCCCTTCCCAGTTCACTGGTCTGATGTAACTCTGGAAGCAGACTCTTGGCCTAAATCTCCCCTGAGCCTGTACTTTCTTATGTTGTCCAAATTTTTCAATGCAGAAGGCAAAACTATTCTAGTAATGAGTGAACGGCTTAATCTGATACCTGTTTCATATGATACATGTGGAGAACTAGAGACAATGCATTATAGTATCAGAGTAGGATGGAAATTTTCTATTCTAAGAAAACTCTGGTTAAGAGTGTTATGAATATGTCATTCTGGATGGGGTGTGTGAAGACAGCAAGAAAGAAGAAACAGAGCATTTATAATTATGAATAAGCAATCATTTTCTATACAGGCGTGACCCCAGATTTTATATCTGATAGTATATAAGGTCAAGTAACATCCTCTGCTGTTCTTCCCTCAACTTTAGAGTACTGTGATTTATTTCACTGGAACCATGCAGAGGAGGCTTTGGTTTATTTCTATGCCTGTACCTTGGCAAGTTCATTTCAGGAAGATAAGGTTCACTTTCCCTCCATCCGTACTGAGATTTCTCAAACACCTGCTCCTGGTCCGTACAGGTTTCAGGTGAAGAGGGTGCTCAGGTTGATGGAGTATAGATGGTTATGGAGCCAGAAGATTGGGAGGCAGGTGATGCTGGTCAATGGAACAGTGATGAGGGTCCCAAAAGGTAAAAGTGCCCTCTGTGACACTGGTCAACTTCTTTGCCACTTTATCATGTGCAGTTTCCTGAAGTTCAGTGGTGATGAGAAAAATCCAGTCTAGAACTGAAGTCCTCAATATACAGACAGAAATCATCTACAAAAGTCCATTTTTGAAAGAGAGGAAAGAACATCTTTCTTTAAGGAAGAATTCTTGACTTTGTGAAAAATTGATGACCTGGGGAGGAAGAAGTCTCATCCCAGTGTTTGGAATTAGAGTGAAGAAGGGAGGCTAGAAATTTACTTGAAATCATGCTTCTCCTCCTTTTTCCCAGGAAAATGGAGCCTTTAAAAGTTAGCTCAGAGCAAATATTCATCCTTGGGAGTTCCCTTTAAATCAGGAATTAGCAGTGAGAAGAGAAACACCAAGGTGCCTCTGAGTCCTGGAAGTTCAGGGGAAGATCTATTTCTCCTACATCTATGGCCCATGCTAGAAGAACTCTGTCTCTAGGTTCAAATAAGTGTCTGTGAAGGAGTTGGGTGCCTCCAGATTCTCTCCCTCACAGTCAATTCCCAAAACTTAACTCTGAACATCTACACAGTTCCCAAGGAGTGCAAATAATCATGATCAAAGGCTTTGATGTTTGACAGTGTCAGAGTTAGAAAAGAACTGGAAAGAACATGTTCTGGAAAGATCATTTTTATATTAGAGAGCAAGAAACAGCACACTCAAAACACACATCACTTGCTATCACAATGGCATTAAACTATGAAAAGAACAACACAAACTTCTGTGCATATTTCCTTTTTCTTTCTGATTTCTTTCCCCTCCCCTCAGCCTTCCAAGAACATGTAACCTGAGTCTTCTTGGGACTCTCTCCCATTGCATTCTACCTGAAATGCTGTTACTGTCCTGTACCAAATTCTTCATAGTCACTACTGATACTCTCTAGAACCCACTCCTCCTTAGCACATGCATCTGGAGGAAAGTCAACAGAAAGAGTGGCCTCCCCTTTCCTCTCTGTACTGAGTAAAGTCATGCTGGCTTACACAAGATCATCTTAGTCTTCCCTTTGATTCACAGGCTTTCCCAAGAGCCTCCGTGGCCATAGTTCTCAAAAAAATCATTTTGTCTCACTTAATCCCAAATCTTCCTTCCCAGCAGGAAAACAGATTTAGCCTTCTCTAGACAAAAGCTAGTTAGGTATTTTCTCAACACGTGATTTCAGAATACCTACCACCAGGCTTAATAGATGACATCTACAATTACAGAAAAGAAAATGCTGTTAGGATCATGCTGTACACTTTACATAGGTCTGTTTACTCTTGATGACTTAGGAAACAAGACAAGGAACAATGGTTGAGTCAAAGATCACATACCCTGTAAACTATGGCAGAGGACACCATGGAAAAGAGTTTTTCCTGCAGAGCATACCTCTCAAGTCCAGTTAGATTATCTGTTTCACAATTCTCAATCCAGGGAGGAAAATGAGTGCTGAGGGTTTATAATGGATGAGGTGACTTTGTCCTACAGAGTCAGATTATCAGTTGGTAGGAGATTCTCATTCAACTCCACCTAACCAAGCAAATTATATATTTCAAGTAACATGTGTGGTCAGATTTTGATATCTGAATTTGATCAGAAATAGAGCTATATTTCTATATAGTACACAGAAAAGTGACCTTACTTTGTCCAATGCTGGGATCTCCATCAGATCCTCAGGGGGATCTAGGAGTAAACAAAATAACTCAATATGTTTGGTGATTGGCAAACAGGAGTTGCTAAGGGAGATTTCATGGTGTGGACACAAGGCTGGAGTGTATGGAGAGTCATGGTTAACCAGTGTGGACTGAATGGCTGCTAGGCCACCATCCTGGGTGGAAGAAGGATGGGAACAAAGAGGAACAGGAAAGAAATGAGACACAGAAGTCTTGGTCTTAAGCAAAGGCATTCTAAACAGCACAAAACAGTCAATCTAAAATTGTACTAAAATGCACATTGAGTCAATGGAAGAGTCCATCATCCCTCCCAAATGTTTTATTCATCCAAATTGCTAATATCTTAATGTTTTCAAGGTCATTTCAGTTTACTAAGGCTAAATCATGCTTCTAGAACATTGTCTCATCTGTGTTTATAGGCTTTACTAATTGACTAATGGCCCTTTAAGTCAATTAATGGAGTCTGTTTCATTATGGTAACTACATTCTATTGCATTACTAATTTTTTGTCAGGAAGATAATATTATGGAAAACTTGATATATTATAGAAACTTGATATATTATAGAAAACTTGAAAATATGAAAATATTACAAATAATGGTTGACTATTTCTACCTTGAGATTGTCCTTACACCATTGTGTGTGCGCATATCTTTTTTCCTCCCTATGGTCAGGAGAACAAGGATTATTTGTGTCATTATCTCTGGAGACCTGGCTTCATTCACAGAGCTGAAACTCGCAGAGCATTCTGTACCTACACTAGTGAAGCTAAGAGACCTGGTCCAGCACACTGTCTGCAGTGAGAATAAGTTTACTGGTTAAATTCACATTATCTTCAGGAAGAAGGAAATATATAAAAGAATATTAAGAGACATATGAACATTATTTTGTGGGCTAAGTTCAGATTTTTAAAAATGTACTTAGTGAAGTTTTCCTATTTGGTTTCTATGTAGTTAGTCATGAACATAGTTTTTGTTTTCTCAGATTTTTTATATCTTATATATTCTGTCTGACTTAGCTATCAAAATAGAGATTACAATTCTTTTGTTGTCCCCACAAAAAGGTAGCATAGAGTAAATACCCAAAATATCTATTAATGAAAACATAGGAAGAAGGGACCGGGGAGCAGATAGACTTGAGTTTGATCCACCTAGATGATAACAGACTACATTAAAAATTTGGTCAGATTAACATGGACATTTCTTCTTGGAACGTATTGTTCTCCTTTGTGGAAGGATGATAGGAGGAGCAGGAAATAAATGAAAACCATGCTATGATTCAGTGACAGAGACCATCATTGCTTCTGCCCATTTTGGAGCCTGTTAATTGCCACCATCTTCTTCACACACATGAAGACTTTGGCTTTTCATATGTTGCTACTGAATTTATCTGTTGTATAGAACTCACATTACAATTAAACAAACTTTTAGTGGGATCTAGGAATCAGTGTGAGGAAAAATATAGTGTTCATTCACTATTCTAGGTCAAAATGTGCTGACTTATAGAAGATTAAAAAATATTGATATCACGCCAATTAAAATAATGATTAATCATAGGATATTTCCCTTCACTCTTCACTTTATATTTCATGTATTTGTTTTTCATTGGTTAAGGGCTATACAGATAACCTTAGTCAGTCAACAGTGACATAGTTCATCAAGGATGGGTGGCATGGGTTAGGAGCTGATGCTCCTTATCCAGGTGTACAAGAGAGTTGCAACAAGATGATGACCATCAGGGTCATAACAAACATGTACTTTAAGTCTTTGTCACTCCCTTAGGGTATTTAACTGGAAGAATTTGAGCATTTATTGCTTATGGTTATTACATTATCAAGTGTTCAAAATATTTAACCAATTTTTGTATGTTATAGGCTAGCTTCTAGGACTTCAGAACTTCCAAACTTGGGCCATATTGTCTTACATAGTTCCTTGTACTTCTGAGGATCTGTGAACTGATGAGAAACATCAGGATATAATTGTGCTTTTTACATGAATGACTATGTCAAAGTCTGTGGGAAAAATCTTCCTATTACCACCCTGACTTATGAGAGAACTAAGGAAACATTATATTAAAGGACAGCATCTGTGAACTGTGTGGGGTGGAGAACTTCCAGGCACCAAAAGGAACAATAAAATCCCAGCAGAGTGATGAATGACTTCACAACTGAGTAAGAAATTCATTTTCTGGCAGTTGAGAGCAACTGGACCTGCCCACGATAGAGTCCTTGCATAGATGTTTCCACAAACAAATTAGAAGAATTGGATCATTCATTTTGATAATTTGGTTTCTCCAGCTAAGCATTGGGGATAACAAACCAAAACTTCAGGTACAACTACATTGAAGACTTGATGAATTAATGTTTATAAAGTGTGTTTTTATGAAGAGTTTTAATTTTTAGGAAGTTGGCAGGAGCCAATTTTTCACATAGGTGGGAAATGTCTCCTGAGAAAATAATCTTTCTCTCACATAAAGTTGCATATATGTTTACAATCACATAACACTGTACATTGTACAATCACAAAGATGCCACAAATCCTCAAATACACAACCCTAAGTAAACCTAAGGTGAGCACAACTACTTCCAGAACTTCCATACAATCAAGTCAATATTTCCCCTATCTTTGTTCCCTTCAGAAACCCAAGAATCAGGGGGGGTTTCATAGAGAAGTCAGTAAGGATGCCACACTTGTTTTAGCATCTAAATTTTTTCCTTGCCAAGTACTTCTAGGATACATACTATCATCACATTGTTTTGAGGATACCTGAAATTACAAAAATGAAAATACTAGGACTATGTCATGTTATGATTTGTCTGCACATGTTTTTGGTTCTCTTCGTGAGTGCTGAAAGGAAATGAGAAGCTGCCAAAGTCAAAGGCTCTCAAAACAAGGATATGGCACACCTTTGGAAAACACATGAGCTTTTCCTGTGGAATGTACCTCAACTTTATAGGTCATACATTACAACATGCATGAGATCCAAGGAGGAGATAGCAGATCTGTTGCACACAGTTTAAAACTTGATGCTATCATTTGCAAATGCCCTTTTGCATCAGGTATCAATTAGGATCTATTCCTACAACACAACAGAAAATGGAATCTAATAGCTATAATGTACATTGTGGTATCTTAATAGCTGAACTCAGAAAATGTAATTCAGGAAAGCAACATTTCTATTTCAGGCATCAAAATGTTCATTACCCTAGCCTTAATGGCAACTCTTCAAGATGGTTCCTTTTCTTGGTATTTTTTGAGTGCCTAGGAGGACACAAAGCCACTGTCAATCATTGGTGGTGTTGCTCATGATTTACTCAGAGATCTCTACTTAGTTTGGACAACAGAATGGTGTGTATGGTTGTGCTCTAGAAAGCATATGTTGAGTGGAAATAGAGACAGCATAAAGAGAAGGAAAGATGTGAGAAATTGAGTCCCTGGCATTGTGCTGATAGCAATGAAAGGCAACAAGAGATGCTCAATTTTCAAAAGGTACTTGTGTCACATCACTTTGAAGCTCAGACAAATGATGTTCTAAAGTCCATGAAATAATCTGCACTATAATTTATATTGAATGACATGTAATAAAACTCTCAAGGACAAGCTGTTACAGATTACCATCCAAGAGTATTCAAAAGAATATGGTTTAGGGAGTGACATTGGAGACCATGAAGGAATAAAGACTGCCCCAAATTCAATCCTCCACAATCTTTCTTAGGTATTTCAGAATTCTGGAAATTTAACCAAAGCTTCCCTAATATAGGGAGCACTTATTCAAGAAAAATGAATCTCAGAACAATAAACTTTGTGGCATTTTAACGTATCCTAGCCCCATCTTCTACCCCCAAGTTCTAAGATTGGCTCGAAAAGTTACAACCACATTCATGGTGCAAACCAAAACAAGTGTCCAGCAAAAACCCTGGATCCTGAGTCTCTACTGAGCTCCTGTGGTAGACAACATCTCACATGCTGTCATACTCACTGCTAGAGAAGTTAAGTGGTCTAATGTGAATCACTTGGGTGAGGACCCTTCAAAGCTTCTTCAAGTAACCCCATGTGCAGTTTCTATTTCCTGATTTTCATTTGCACGATTTTACTATAATAAGTCACAGATAATGACTGTAAGCTGTAACCTTTGAGTTCCCCTAGAGATCTCCAAACCTAGAACTCATCTTGAGAATACTCAGCACAGTCCCACACTAGGCAAAAGAGTACTCAATTAAGTTTTCTCTGGGAAAAAAATATGTGTACCAAATGTGTATAGACCTCTTCCCCATCACTATTCCATGAAAAACACAAGATATAGAGTATTTAAAGAGCCCTTACACTTTATGAGGTATTTTAAGTATTCTGGGGATGATTTAACATACACAGGAGGATGGGGTTAGGTTACATATTGCACTATGTAATGTAAAGAATTTGAACATGTTCTATAATAAGCACCCTTCATGGTATGAAATAGTAGATACAAATATCCATCTGTGTTAGTCAGTTTTTCATGTCAAAAATGCCTGACAAGACCATCTTAATGAAGAAAAGTTTATTTTTGGCTCAGGGTTTCAGAGGTCTCAGTTTATGATTAGTTGACTCCCATTGCTCTGGGCCTGAGGTGAGGCAGAATATCATGGTAGGAAGGGCATGGCAGAAGAGAGCTGATCAGCTCATGCCAACCATGAAGGTGGGAGACAGAGAGAGAGAGAGAGAGAGAGAGAGAGAGAAAGGACCCCTAAGGGCATGTCACCAGTGATATAGCTCCTCTACTCATGCCCACTTGCCTATGGTTACCACCCAGTTGTCCATTCAAATTATTAATACATCAAATGGGTAAATCCACTGATGAGATTATAACTCTCATAATCCAGTCTTTTCACCCATTGCTTAACACATGAGCTTTTGGGTGGATATTCCTATGGTTACCACCCAGTTGTCCATTCAAATTATTAATACATCAAATGGGTAAATCCACTGATGAGATTATAACTCTCATAATCCAGTCTTTTCACCCATTGCTTAACACATGAGCTTTTGGGTGGATATTCCTAGATTCAAACCATAACACCATAATTGCTAATTCCTTCCTAATGTCTAGAAAAAAATAAATAAAATAGCTCATTCATAGTCTATAAAACTGCATTATAAAAAGTTCATGACCCATTTATACTGCATTACATAGATGGTGCCATATTTTCTTTAGTGATTAGTCAACTGAGGCAATAACTGGGTAAGTGCAGAAATGACACATAGTTCTTCTCAAAGAGAGCATTAATGGTCTCCAGCCTGAGCAAATGTATGTATTTCCATGAATATATACACATATTTTTGTTCCATTGCATTATATATATATACACACATATATTTATTTCTAAATGTGTAAGTTCAGAATACAACAAAATTCAAAAACAGATTCACATGTCTAGATGTCAAATTAAAGGAGAAAATAAAATGTTTAGAAAAGGTATCCTTCTGATTAGAAGGCACTAAAAACAATGATGAAGAAGCAGTTCAGAATTCCCATTTTGAGAACAGTGGAGTGAGCAGAGAATGTTCCTTCCTGTTACCTGGCTCATCACAGTAAGTGAAGACTAAATGAAAAAATACAGGTACAGCTCTTAGAAAAATGACTGTCCCACTTCCTGTGCCATATAATTGTTCAATTAAAATTTTGTGGAACATGGATAAAGCAGCACTGAGAATGAACTTTATTGCCATGAATGCATTAAGTGACTATGAAAAAATATTTCAAATAAATATTCTAATATCTTTTTCCAAGAACCTAGAAAGGAGGGTTTGGGAGACAGCTCAGTGGTAGAGCACTTGCCTAGTATACAGAGGCACCCCTGGTTTGATCCCTAGAACCACAAAACAAACAATAAACCTTGCAAGTGAGAAGCAAAATAAACAAAAAGCTAATGTAAGACTGGATATGCAGTATGTAAGAGCAGAAATCAGTGAGATTGAAAATATAAAAAAGAAAAATTTATTCTTTGAAAAATCAGTAAAATTCTTGGATCTCTAAAAAGACCCCTGACAATGAAAAGCAAAATGGATCACCCATATCAAGAATAAAATAGGTGATAACTACTACAGACATTGCAAACCTTTAAAAAATGATAAAGGAAACATGTGAGTAACTTCAATTTAACGACTTTGACAAACAGATCATTTTCCTTCCATGAGCTTCAGTTTTATTTTAAGATTTGTGAGAAGGAGAAATTCATTAAGAATCATCTCTGTTATCCCAGAAATATGGGAGAAAGGACAAAGAGAAGGGAAGGGGGAGTGTGACCTGGGAAAAAACAGTTCCTAGCGTTTCTCACAGGTCACGGTAGAGGGGGTCCCCCATCTATCTCCAGGTGTTCCAGATGCCCTTATGACTGGAATCTATGCAGATAAGTCCTCAGAAGTTTGGACACCTCCCTCCTGTCTTTCTGAGGTGATCTGTCTTTCGGGGATGATCGATATGTTAATTAGCATGAGTTAATCATACCATGCTGTGTAGATTTAGCTAGACATGACATTATACCCCATAAGCATATACAGTGGTGATTTGTCAACTGAAAATTGAAAATTACATTAATAAAATCACATACAAAAATTTAAAAACTATATATATATATATTCAATAAGATGCTGTCCTGCCCCATCTACTTGGTTTTGTCTGCATCTCAGCTATTCACTTTCATTGAAGTCACTTTGTTTCTGAATCTGGCATGTCTTTTGGGCCATCATGCAGCAACATGGTACGCAACAACATGTTAGTAGAATACAAGTGGCACCTAGTCACCTCCTTCCAGCCCTGGCTGCAGTCAGGGTTACAGTCTGTAGGCCCACCATGGCGTGGCCAGGTGGAGACAGAAGTTTCTTCTGACGATGTACCCTGGGAGGACTTGCTACTCTCTGCCTCCCACCCACTACTACTCATCCAGAAGCTGGTTGCGGGGAGTACAGGGACATGCTGGGGGCTATTCTGGGAGTGGGGGTTCTTACCTGCAGGCTGCAGAGAAGAATGGCAGGCAGGCTGGCCCTTAGGCCATCCTTCTGCCCTGATTGCTTGTCCTCTTCAGCCAGTTGAGAGGCTCAGAGGGCAAGTAGGGGAAGATGTGAAGGGAAGGTTCACTGGCATTCCTCTTTGAGTGGGGAGTGAAGGTGGAAGGATCTGTGGGGGCTGGGTAAGACCCCACCATCAGATGTGCAGGCTTAACTTGGAATGTGCAGCTTGCCCCCAGTGTTATCTGGTGCTGCATCAGATATGTAGCCATCGCCTCATCAAATTTTCTGTTTACCAAAGATACCTAGGCATCATGTGGGTCGTAACTCATGACAAGCATGACCTTCCTTATTATGGGGTTCTGGTGGTTGGGGAATGACTCCTTAGAAAGAATCTATGAATATTTCTCACCCTGGCTCTGCCACAGGTGCCCCATGATTTGGTCTACAGAGGGCCCTTTCTGGGGTCAATGGTTAGTAATTGACTGATGACGCTTTGCACTTCAGTGGAAGCATGAGAGGGAATGCTGTACGTTGCATGCAGGATCTGCTCCTTCAGCTGCAAAAAGGTGGTCCCATTAAAAGGGAGTCACCCTATGACCATGAAGAACAGAACAACACCCAGGCTCCAGATGTCCACTGTGGGGCTGTCATATTCTTCCCACTGGTAGAGTTCTAAGGGCACAGTATGGGAGAGTGCCGCAGATTGCATCAGCTTCTGCTCAGCCATGAACCTGTTGCCCAGTCTGAAGTCAACGATTTTGATGTTTCCTCCAACATCCACTAGGATGTTCTCCAGCTTCAGATCTCTGTGAGCGATGCCCTTCTTATGGCAGTAGCAAATGGCAATGCACTCTGCATGAACACTCCTTCTCCTGTATGCCAATGACCTCTGGGATGTGGGGCAGTAGCTGTCCCCTACTTGCATGCTCCATCACAAGGTAGATATTTTCAATGGTTTCAATAACATGAAATAGTTTGATCACATTTGGGTGTCCCACATCCTTCATTATATAAAGTTGGGATATAGTGAAGGGGAAATTCTGCTCTACCTTTGGCAAGATTTTTGCGTCCGCCTCTGTCTCAGTGAGGATATGGTGATCCAGTTTCACCTGGGCAAAGCATCCCTGCCCAATGTCCTTCAGGACCCTATAATATCACATGAAGTTATCCTCAAAGGAGGAGCTGACTGAGAGGCCTTGCCACACAGTCATCCCCTCACTACACTCACTACCCTTACTACACATTGTAAAAAGCAACACCAACTATGGATGCTAGCTAAAAAGAAAAAAGGAAGGAAAAAGAAAAATATATCCTAAAATGCCAAAACATAAAACCAAAATTAAAAAACCAAGCTCCCCCCATAAAAACCCCAAACCAAAAAACCAAAATCAAACTTAAAACAAGTCATAATAACCAAACTGCCAAATGAGCTAACTATCTGTGAGTCCTATAGGTAACAACCAACCAAGAGCTCTCTGTGCTTAAGTACCAGGGCCTTATATAGGTGGTGTTTGAAATTCCCTCACACTGGCTCCTTGGTGAGGTCAGAGCAAGAAATGGCCCAGTCACAGCTTGGCCTAATCCATGGTGGTGGTCTTTTTTTTTTTTTTGGCCTCCAGGACCTTTTCCACTTTAATAATGAAAATAAGAAGGAACTCCAGAATCTGTGTGTGTGTGTGTGTGCGCACACACATACACATGTGCATCAATGGCCTTTTCATTTCAAGTCTAAAAATCTGTAAACTTTGAGCTTTTAAAGATCTCATGATATTCATTTCATTTTACTCTCAGAATGATTGATGTCAAAAGGATGATGGCACTTCATTCACATTGTGATACTGTGACAATGTGCTTAGGACACTGTAGGACATATTTATGGGGCTTAGAGGAGTGAAGAATTCATCATTATTTTCCCATAAGATCCCATCAGAATTTTTTTATCAGAGACCCTGTAACCCAAGCCTGGCATGGCAGCCTATTCCTGTAATCCCAGCAACACCAGTGGCTGAGTCAGGAATATCACAAGTTCAAGGCCAGCCTCAGCAACTTATATTTATAAAAAATAAAAGGACTGGAATATATTTGTGGTAGAGCATCTCTGGGTTCAGTCCTCAGTACCAAAACCAGAACCACTCAAACAAAAATAACTAGAACTTGAAAGGCAGTAGGTTCATATATTCAAAGTGATGGACAAAACCTGTCAGGCCCAGAATCCTCTGGCCAGCAAAAGTGTCCTTCCCATAGGAAGGAGATATGAACGCATTCCAAAAAGCCTCAGTCTCTTTGTGCTTTTGTAACAAAATATCTTAGACTGGGTAATTTACTACCAACAGAAATTGATTTCTTTCTGTTCTGGAGCCTCGCAAGTCCAAGATCAAGGTGCTAGGAGATTAGGATAACTTCTTTTTCTGCCCTCACATGGTAGAAGGGACAGAAGAATTGAACTCACTTCCTCAATCCCCTTTTTTCTTTCCTTCCTTCCTTCCTTTCTTCCTTTCATCTTGCTTTGTTATTTTGTGTGTAATACTGGCAATTGAACCCAGGGTCTCACAGGTGCTAGGTAAGTGCTCTACCAGTGAGCTACATCCCCAGCTTTTTAATTTTATTTTGAGGCAAGTTCTCACTAAATTGCCCACACTGGCCTCATACTTGTGATCCTCCTGCCTCATGTGAATAGTAGGGATTATAGATGTGCACCACCACGCCCAGGTTAGTAAATGTGTACTGAGTGTGTGTATGTGTGTGTGTGTGTGTGTGTGTGTGTGTGTGTTTGTGTGTGTGTGTGTATGCACATGTGCGCATGGTGCTGCGAACTGGACCCAGGCCTTGTGCATACTAGACAAGTGCTCTTTTCTAAGGGCATATATCCCATCCATGAATTTGAAACCTAATGACTTCCTGAAGACCTCACTTCTCAATACTATTGCAATGGGATTGAAGTTTCAACAGAAATTTTGGAAGGACACACACATTCAAACCATAGACCAAACAAGAGTTGAGGGAAGGTCACCACTAGATGGTCTCTGCATGAGGGGAGTCCTTTAGGTTGAACTGAAGGAATTCAAAGCTAGGTAAAGACAGAAAGATCTCTGGTAAAGGCAAGTTTACCACAATTGTAAAAAATTGGTGCTACATTTGTTTTCTATGTAATTTAGGAGAGGGATGTAACAAAACCCCCAATTATTAAGTGTGTTGTTGAACACACCATGTATACGCATGTAATATTGTGACAATGGTAACTGACAGGGAATGGGGCTGGAACTGTATAGGAGCATTATTTTGTATGTTATTGAAATTATGCTGCTATTTTTCATACCAGAACAAACCCAGAATGAAAGGTATGGGAATTAGAACAAACATTAAAGAACAGAAATGACCACAACTTACTCTATTTGAAATATTATAGATTGAATTTGAATAACTTAAGTATTAACACTATAGAATTTGTAATTTACCACTTCACGTAAAGGAAATTTCTAGGTGTAGAGGTTGCTTTTCCTGGAGTCCCTATCATGGTTTAAAGAATAATTCTAGAAAATCACTTGCAGATCAGCAAAGAGGAAGGAACACTTCCAAGTTTATTTTATAAGGTTATTATTAACATTATACTCAAAGCAGACAAAATCAGTTCATAAAAAGAAAAAAAAAAAAACAGACCAATATCTTTTAGGGTTTGAGACATAAAATTCATTAAATTTTTATCAAATTGTATTAAAATATCTAAAGGAAATTTTTACAGTATAGCCAGTTGTGGTTAATTGGATGAAAGCAAGCCTGGTTCAATATTTGAAAATTAAACAATGTTATCTATTAACAGGTTTTAAAAATCTCATGATCATATGTGGCCATGCTTAAAATGTTTGACAGAATTCAGCAATCATTCAACCAACCAAGCAACCAGAAAACAAACAAGCCTCTGAGCAAGTTAGGAATAGAGAGAATTTCCTCAACTGGATAAAAATTCAACTGTACAAACCTACAGCTACCATTAAACTTAATGTGTTGCTCCTAGGACAATGAATACACTTGTGCCTTTTTGCAGAGGACATAAGTCTCTCCATAGAAAATCCCTTGGCATTCTAAAGCAGCAGCAGCAGCAGCAGCAGTAATATTCATATAAGCAATAAGTAAGTTAAGAATTTCTAGGATATAAGATAAATATAAACAATAATTTGCTTTTCAGAATACTAGCTATAAAAATATGGACACTGAAATAAAAGCATACCAATTACAATGCCAGTTACAATCTCACAAAATTTAAATGTAGGTGTAAATCTAAAAACACAATAAAACAAAAACATTACAGCAAGATTTTTTATAACATTTGGAAAGTTGCAGACACCAACCCAACTCCACAGCCCTCCTGAATTACTCAGAAGAACCAGACAGAGCACAGGGGAGCTGCTCAGATGATAGGACGAGGACTTCATGTCCTGGAAGTGGGAAACATTGAAGCCAGAATTAAGGACAGGCAGTTAGTATAGAAATAGGGGATCGGGTCAAACTGAGGAAATGAAGCCATGAAAGCCATCTGCTTCTGGAAGTTGAAGACTGCCCCTGGAAGAATGGAATGTCAAGGTTCTCGGGAGCTCGTTGATTACCAAATTTACCTGCCTTTATCAAAGACTGCAAGCATGGAGCTGCTAATTAATGCCCCCTGGGCCCTTACCTGCCTGAATCACCTTGGCCCTCCCCCTGCCCATCCTCCTCACTTTATGGAAAACCTGATCTAGTCACATAGGCAGGAAGAAGAGATAAGGTGGGAGAGAACTGGAGAACAAATGAGACCTTAACCTGTAAAAGATGTAGGGTGCACTCACTTCTTGAGATTTCAGAACATCAGCCATGGTCCCCTTCTCCCTCCAGGGAGAAGTCTGTATTATTACTTTTAAATAAAACCTGCTTAATATGCTTGCCTTGGCGTGCTTCTCTAGTGTTCAAACTTCAACATTAGAGGGAGCAGAATTCGTCACTGGTAAACGGTGGTATCAACATCATCCCTTTCCTGGAGGCCTTATTTGGGCTTTAGTGGACATGTAGCCTGTAGGAGGACTGGACCAGCATGTGCTTGTATTTCTCCTCCATGTTCCTTAGAATAATGCAGGAGAAGGTGAGAGTTGAGGATGACATAGGACTTTGCAGCAGAGATGTTGGGATTAGCCTCAAAGCCTCAGACACTGTAGCCTTATTGAGAGGTGCTGAATTGGAATGTTTGAAATAGGTCCCAGTCATATGCAATGCACTACATGATTGTGTCACCTCTCATTGCTCCATGGAGGGGGGTGTGTGGGGTTTATTCTCAGCGAACCCTGAATGGCTTCAGGACAACCCTGGAATGTACTCTGAAGGTGAAAACACCTTAGGTAGATATAGATGCACCTCTCATAGATCAGGATTCTTTATGGTAGAGAGAAATTGCATAATAAGTATACACAGCATGATGCAATCTCAGTATTTGGGAATCAGACCATCCATGTGTGAATAGACAGTGACCTGGTGAACTGCAGAAATCAGTGAGGCTCTCAAGTCTCTGTGCCTTGGGGAAACCTGGGTCCTTTGACCAGCAGGGGGCACCTTGAGAGTGCCTTGTGGTCCCTACATAGCTGTAAAGAACATTCAGTCAAAGGAGCCCTGGCCTCAGGTGGGCCCTCTGCTCACTATTTGGAACCCAGGTGTGTCCCTTCTGATCTGGCAGAGTTCATTGCCTAAGAATTTTTCTCTTATCTCAGCAGGTGTTTCCTTCTGGGACTCTCCCAAGAGGGAAAGTAAGCCTTTTTCCTGCTCAGTCTGCAGTATAAACTGAGCTCCAACACCAGAACTCAGGGTGTAGCTGGGGCAGTCATGATGTAAACATATTTGCATAAACAGCAGCTCTTCCTCCAGCAGAGAGTGGGAAAGAAAAGTGTAGGACCTGGGCCTGTGGGTATCAGGAGGGTCTCTTCACCATGGTCCAGACTCCCCTCCTCCTACTGCTTCTCTTTTTCTGTGCTGGGAGGCACAGGCTTCTAGGATGCTAGGAAGTCAACCAGCTTGTATCAGCCATATGTATCTTTCATATGCTGAGAAAATTTTACCTTTTTCCCTGCATGTCTGTGCCTGTAGTTCTCTCTCCCAGTCTCTGATGACTCAGCTGCCTCCCTCTATATCTTCCAGAGTATCTGTGATATTCACCTGTACCTTGAGCAGTGGCATTAGTATTAAATATGCACTTAAGCATGTCCATCAGTGATGGATACAGGATACTCTGGTTCCAGTGGAGTCTTCCCCAATATCTCCTGAACGCCACACATACTCTGATAAGTATCAGAGCTCCATAGTCCCCAGACACTTTTCTAAATCAAAAGATGCCTTGAACTGTGCAGGTTTTGCTCATCTCTGGGCTCCAACCTAAGGTGGAGGCCTGTTATTACTAACACAACAGCATCCCTCATAGGGACACAGGCAGATGGGGAAATGATACAAAATCCTTACTCTGTTCAGGTTACTGAAATATTACTCTAATTTATCTTGCATATATACTATTCATGGAAGCAGCTTCTGGGTCACAGGTTTGTCCTCCCAATTTTCCAACTATTTCCAATTTTGTTTTCTGAAATCACACATGCACCAAAAGCAAATAAAACTCATGATGCAAAAGAAAGTCCCTGGGGATCCATACAGTGAGCTGGTTTTACAATCTGACCCTGAAAAGCAGGGTCATGGACCCTCGATCTCACTCTGCTACTTCCTGGAGCTCTGGGTTTTTCTGCCATATTCAGTGTACTAATGGCTTCAGTCTCCACTGGCTATCAAGAACTGGGGGAGGGGGATGAGGTGTAATTATTTGATATGTAAGAGGTGTTTTTTTGTGGGGGGTGGATTATAAAAAAATCCAGCATTATCTTTCTGGACAAGTCTCCATTTCAATGTGGGCTCCTCAGGAACTGACTGTGACGAGGAAATTCTGATAAAGACATTTAGGCTCAGTATTCTGGATGGTATGTCTCTGACTTAGTCCATAGCTGGTGTAGAACCGGAAGCAAGAGAGAAACAGCCTTGGGAAGTACAGGCAGAGAAGTTATGTCAACAGCCTCAACTCCCTGCCATGTGGGCTTCTTTTAGAGACATCTTTAGGGAAACTGAGTACCAAGGACTATATAAAAAAAGGAAATTGATGTTGGTAAGCAGTGATCTTTTCAAGGAAATCAGAGGACAGGTGTGGAGTTAGATGGGGGTAAATAGAGTGCAATATAACAGAGACTTCACACTGGGGGAGGATTATAGGGCTGAGGTTAGAGATGATATGGCAGAAGCTGGGCCCTGGAGTAGCGGGGGCCTGGGGTTGTGTCTAAGAGTCCTGGGAAAAATTGCACTGCAGTCATGTCAGTCCTCCCTCTAGTACTCTCTGTTCCAGCCACTGCCCTCTGAGTTTCTGGGAGTGTCTCGGTCACACCCTCTCTCCATGGTCTCTTTCCCAACAACGGCAGAGAGAGACAGGTTCATACTCTGTGTTCAGATAGGTCATGCAAAGCCCAGTGGAGAAGAGATTCGAAAGAAGTACTGTCTTTGCACAGGGTGTGGAGGGTGGTAAGGAGAGGTGTGGTCTTTGGGACTCCACTAGGGGAATTCAGGGAACAGAGGTCATTGGTTTTCCCACAGCCTTTCCCCCTCCTCTCTTTACGATAGCTCTTCCAGGGTGTGACTCAGAGCAGAGATTCCTGCATAGTAGAGGGTCTTCAATCCCAGGTATTGGCTCCAAACTGTTTTCTTCAGAAGTTTTTAAAAATTCGGAGCGTAATAATTATACAGAATGTTGGGTTTCATTGTGGCCTCTATGTACATGCACAAAACAATTTGATTAATTTGACCCCAGTACTTACCTTCAACCACTCCCTCCTCTTAGCCCCCTTCCTCCATGTTACTATTCTTCCTTATATTTTAATAAGATCCACTTACCCCTTTTTTTCCCCTAGCTTCCACATATGAGGGAAAACACATGACCCTTGACTTTGAGTCTGGCTTGTTTTCTTAACTCAATGCTCTCCACTTCTAATTTTCCTGCAAATGACATTATTTTGTTGTTGTTAGTGGCTGAATATGTATATATATGAATATACCACAGTGAATCTTACTATCATGTACATCCACAAGACTGGGGTCCTAATTAGAATAAGATATATTTCACACTTGTATATTATATCAAAATGGATTCTACTGTTATGTGTAACTTTAAAAAATCAATAAAAATACTCCATTATGTATAGTTTGTTTTGTTTCATTGTGTATATGTAACACAGTTTTCTTATTTGTTGATGGATTCGTAGGCTGGTTACATGACTTGGCTATTGGGAATTGTACTACTATAAACACAGGTATACATGTATCTCTAAGGTATGCTGACCACAGTTCTTTTGGGTAAATATCAAAGAGTGGATGTAGCTGGTTCATGTGGTGGTCCCATTTTATTATTGAATTCAGATAAAATTTTAGTGTAGTTCTGATTTGCTTTACCCTAATGGCTAGAGATTTTGAACATTTTTCATGTAATTTTTGGCCATTTATACTACTACTTTTGAGATGATTCTGTTTAATTTGCTCATTTACTGACTGGGTTGCTGTTTGGTGTTGAATTTCTTATTCTTAGTTCTATATTCTAGACATTAATTCTCTGTTAGAAGAGTTGCTGGCAGATTCCCTCCCATTCTTTGGATTCTCTCTTTGCTCTGTTGTTTCTTTGCTGTGCAGAAGCTTTGGAATTTGATGCTATCCCATTTATTGATTCTTGGTATTATCTCCTGAGCCATAAGAATCCTATTGAAGTTGCTGCCTAAGTTTGTATGTTCAAGCAATTGCAAAGTTTTTGATCTTAGGTCTTTGATACATTTTGAGTTGATTGTTGTACAAGGGTAGGTGTCTAGTTTCAATCTTTATATATGGATATCCAGTTTTCCCAACACCATTTATATAAAAAGCTGTCTTTTCTCCAACATAAATTTTTGGCACCTTTGTCAAGAATCAGATAACTGTTATTGTGTGAGTTTGTCTCTGTGCCTTCTATTCCATTCCATTAAAAAGACAGCCTTTTAAATAAATGATGTTGGGAAAACTGGATATCCATATATAAAGATGAAAATTAGATCCCTATATCTTTTCCATCAAGACAGTGTATCAAAGACCTAGGATTAATATCAATAACTGTGAGTTTGTCTCTGTCTTCTATTCCATGGTTTTGAATGGATCAGTTATCTGATTCATTTATAGGCCAATATCAAATTGTGAGGTCAGGGCTTGTGATGCCTCCTCTCGCTTTACAAATTTTGCTCAGAATACTTTGGCTGTTTTGGGTCTTTAGTTTTTCTGTATAAATTTTAGGATTTTTTTTTCTTGCTCTGAGAAGAATGTCATTGGTCTTTTGATGGGGGTTTCATTCATTCTACTGATTGCTTTTGATGGTATGGCCATTTTAGCTATATTAATTTCTCCTCTTCATGAACATGGGAAGTCTTTTCCTCTTCTTGTGTATTCAATTTCCTTTTTCAGCATTCTGTAATTTTTATTGTAGAAGTCTTTTTTAAAGTTATTGTTAGTGGAATTGCTTTCCTTATTCTTTCTAGGAAGATTCATTATTAGTGTGTACAAAAGCTATTAATTTTTCTATTTTTTATCCTGCTTCTTTGCTGAATTTTTATCATCTCTTGAAGTCTACTGCTGTCTACTGGCTTTAATCTAAGTATAGGACGATCTCATCTGCAAGCAGGGACAATTTGATTTCTTTACTACTTATATCTATCTATTTATTTATTTATATGTTTATTTTTATATTTTTTTGCCTGATTGCTCTGGCTAAAGTTTTGAGAACTATGTTGAAAGGTTGGAGATGTAGGTCTGTGGTTGAACACTTGCCTAGCATGTTCAAGGCTTGGGTTCAATCTCCAATATTTAAACAAAAAAACTATGAACAGGAGGAGTGAAAGTGGACATCCTTGCCTTGTTCCTAAATTTAGAGGAAATGCTTTTAGTTTTTCCCATTCACTATGACATTGGGTTTTGGCTTTTCAAAAATAGCCTTTATGATGTTAAGGTAAGTTCATTTTATTCCTGGTTTCTTCAGAGTTTTTTAAATTATGTTTTTATTTTTACAGACTGCATTTTGATTCATTGTACACAAATGGGATACAACTTATCATTTTTATGGTTGTACATGATGTAGATTCACACCATTCATGTAATAATACATGTATGTAGGGTAATGATGTCTCATTCCACCATTTTTCATACCCCTCCCTCTCATTTCCCTCTATGTAATCTAAAGTTCCTCCATTCTACTCTCACTCCCCGGCCCCCCACCCCCATTATATATCATCCACTTATCAGGGAAAACATTCGACTTAGCATGATATTCTCCAATTCCATCCATTATGAATGGGTGTTGAATTTTGTTGAAGGCATCTATTGAGATGATCATGTGAATTTGGTCTTACTTGCATTTATATGTTGCATTGTGTCTATTGGTTTGCATCTATCCTTGTATTCCTGAAATGGAACCAATTTGATCATAATGTACTATCTTCTTAATGTGTTGTGGAATTCAATTTTCTAATAGTTTTTTCTTTGTGGGGGATACTGGGGATTGAACTCAGGGGCACTCAATTACTGAGCCACATCCCCAACCCTATCTTGTATTTTATTTAGAGACAAGGTCTCACTGAGTTGATTAATACCTCACTTTTGCTGAGACTGACTTTGAACTTGTGATCCTCCTGCTTTAGCTTCCCAACCCACTGGGATTACAGGCATATACCACCTCACCCACCTTCTAATAGTATTTTAAAGGATCTTTGCCTAAGTTTATCAAGGTCATTTGTATTTTTCTTTGCTAGAATATCCTTATTTGGTTTTGGTACCAGGCTGATAATTCACAGAATGAGTTTGGAACTATTATCCCTATTTCTATTTCATGGACTAATTTGAGGAATATTAGCATTAGTTCTTTAAAGTTGTGGTAGAATTTAGCTGTGATCCATGATGCTGGGCTCTTTGGTTTAAGGCTTTATATCATTGTTTCAATCTCATTGCTTGTTATTGGTGTGTTTAAGTTTTTTTTTTATCTTATTGGTTCAATTTTGGGGAATTACAACACACCAAAATCTCTGATGCAGAGAAGGCAGTTGTAAGAAGTTTATAGCTATAAATTCCCACATATAAACACAAAAAAGATCCTAAATAATGATGAATCTTGAAGTTTAAGAAAACAAAGAATAAACCATTCCCAAAGCCAGTAGAAAAGAAAGAAAAGAAAGAAAAAAGACAAGACCTGAAGTTAATGAGATAGAGAAAAATAACAATATAACAATCAATGGAAAATTAGAGTTGGTTTCTTTAAGAATATAAACAAGATTGATAAAACCTTAAATTTCATGTAATTTATTGAATGCTATACTGAAAGTGTAAAAACCATTGTATGGATTACACTTTTGTACCATTTTGGAATTCTAAGTTGAACTATGATAAATAGGGGACATCTATACTGTTATAATGTACACCTAAATCTCAACCAGTCATAGTAGCAGAGTTTCAATTACAGGTAGTCACATGTTTAAACTATTCAAATAAGGCAGATATTAAGTTGTAACTCTTGAATTGTCTCTGTGGTTTATTTTTCTATATTTCATTTTCATTTTATGTCCATTTATAAAAGAAATTATTGTGTGACCAAGTTGACTAAAATTAGTATTACGAGTTTTTCTAAACATTGAGAATTAATATAAAAATCACAGATACCAAACTAGAATTTTGTCCTCTGTTAAAAAAAAACAAGCTATTGATCTGCTCTTAACAGGAAATAGAGATTTTTGTCTTTACTTTTTAGGTAGCTGACCTAGGAAGCATATCAGGATGATTTCCTGTGCTAAAAGCTGTATTTATTAGGGCTTTGATTACTTAAGAAAACTGAGTCCTCTCTAAAGAGCTAAGGTCCCAACTAAAACTATGTTACTTTCTATTTTTGTCTTTTAGAGTATTTTAATAACCTGATTTTTCTTTTCTTTTTTGTTTTTTGTTTTAGGGATCAAATCCAGGGACACTTAACAATTAAGCCACATCCCAAGCCATTTTTAATATTTTATTAAGAGACAGGGTCTTGCTGAACTGCTTAAATGCTGTGTGAGCACAACCAAATTTGGGGGTTGCTAGAAAATAAAATTTGGGGGGCTAGAAAATAAAATTTGGGGGACTAGAAAATAAAAGGCAGATTTTGAGGATAAACAGCTGGGATCGGGTGGAGTGCTGCTCTCTGATGGAGATGCAGATTTAAAAAGTTATGCCAGCAATCTTTATATGTCTCATTATCAGGTTAAAGACTATGCAAGCATTATTCTTTGTATTCAGGAAAGTTACAGAAACTAGAAAATCTATGTAGCTTTTCTGCAGCTGCAATCCACAGTTGCACAGTGCGATGTTAGGAGTTTTGTGTAGCTCTCAAGAAAGTCCATTTTTAAAAGTTACTGTTAAGCAGGCAAGCTCAGGAGTAGCAGAGCTGGTGAAACATTGTGGTTGTCTAGCATAAAAATTCCTCTATTCCCAGGAGCTATGTGCCTCTGTCACTGCTCTCCACACTTAGAGCCTTGGTAAGTTGAGGCTGGTTTGATGATCCTCCTACCTTCACCTCCTGAGCTGTTGGGATTATAGACCTATGCTACTGTGTCTGACTTACCTTGATGGTTAAATGAATACATATTATTTCAAAGAGGCTTGTGACCCTATTTTGACCAAGTATTTTAAACCATTGATATATTTTAAAAAACTCCCAAAATAAAATTCTAATTTGTCATTTTTATTTAAACTTAATATTGGGATTTTCCAGTTGGACCCCTAGAAAGCCACAAAGGCTATTCTTCTCACTTTGTAAAAGAGAGATATTAAACTAATTAAGCTTATTTGATATGATAAATTATATGGGAAACAGTGTCATATAAGTGATGCGAGCATCCATTTTCTTTCAAGACCTCCTAGTTTTTAGGTCCTGTGTTGAGAAGATCTGAGATCCAGATTGGTTTCCCTCTAAATGTGACCTGTGTTTCTCTAGCAGCTTTTAAAATTCTATCATTGTATGTTAAGAGTAAAAAAAAGTGATGCTAAACATTCTTTGAGTTATATTTACCTCAATATTATTAATACATTTCAAAAATGTTATGAAATTCAAAGAAATTTAATGATTTTTAAACATTTGTTCTTTTTAGATATACATGACAGTATATTTTGTCATATTTATACAAGCATGGAGTATATCTTATGCTTTTTATATTTTATTATTCCAGTTCTGAGGATCAAATGCAAGGCCTTCATGCTAGGCAAGCACTCTGCCACTAAGCTATATCCCAAACCCTCAAATCTAATATTCTTGGTATAAAAATTTTTTTTTTTTGTTTCTCCCAGAATTGAGGATTGAACCTAGGGCCTTGTATATGTTAGGCAAAAACTCAAAACTGTGAGCTATATCCCCATTTATAACATTGCTTTAATAAGCTCTATATCACTGAGAACAATGTATCTAACAAGAACAGCTTAGGGACAGAAAAGTTAATTTGGGCTCACAGTTGCAGAGGTCTCAGTCCATAGACGGCTGACTCCATTGCTGTGGGCAACACATCACTGGTGAAGGACCCAGAGAAGGAAAAATGCTCAGCTTAGCTCATGGTGGAGTCAGGAAGTGGGGAAGAGAGGGAAAGGGAAACAGGAAACGGGCACCCTTCCAGGGTATGCCCTCAGTGAACCACTTCCTCCAGCCATGCCCAACCAGACTACAGTTACCACCCAGTTAACCCATCCAAACTAGGATGGATTGATTAGATTACAGTTATCATTATCTATTTCATCTCTGAAAATTTCTGCATTAACAGGAGCTTTTGGGAGACATCTCATGTCCAAACCATAACATTGTCAGTCATAATTTTAGTATCTTAAAACGTTGTATGCTACAGAAATAACTGAATTTCATGAATTGTGATGAAATTTCATTGGATCTTAAACCAGTATCATTTCAGGTCCACCGTTAACTGCTTCTTCTGACGCTTTTCTGAAAGCTGTTTGCAAATACAATCCCTAAGTTTGTGCCTTTAAGGAGATTTGTGGAAAGGACTTTGACAAGAATAGGTTTCAGATAAGTGCAAGATCATACATCTAGAATAAGAATTCTCAAAACTCTAGTGAAGAAACTTCTTTAAAACTGCTAAGTCAACATCAAGCAAAACAAGAATTAAATGTCAAGGAAATACTTTGGCAGATTTTCATGTTAAGTCAACCAATATGGAAATTAAGATTCACAATTTGAATGAAGTTCATAAAATTAATCTAATAGATGATAACCTATTTAATAAGCAATGCTCTATCCTTGAATTAGGGAAATAAAATTGGTATTTAAATCTACATTCTTTTATTTTTTAATACAGGGTCTTGCTATTTTGCTAAGGTTGGCCTTGAACTCACAATCCTACTTGCTCAACTTCCTGAGTAACTGGGATTTCAGGTGTGTACCAGCATTCATTTTTAAAGTTGGTGTTTTCAGTGTTAAGCATGGACTCAGTGGAGGTCCTGAACAGCCATCTGGTCCTTCCTTAGTCCTTGAAGCTTCTTTTATTAAAATTCTGCTCTTTGTAACTCATCATGAAGTAGAAAAAATGATATTAATGAAGAAAAATATTGGAGTGGTGACTGTTCTAAAATTTCACAATGATTCCTGACCAGCATTTGTTCTGTCAAACACATAATTCTGGAAAGGTCATCAAAACATCCTGTACATTTCTGCCACTTGTTGGGCCATTTTAACATTTACAGAGGGATTTACTTCAACTGCCACTTCCAATGCATTCTCTGACTGGATAACTTCTATATGTAGTAAGGCTAATGCTGTGAGTAAGCTAAAAGGCTATGAGAAAATGTGATTCCCTGGAGTATTACTGGAGAAATCTTTAGTGATAGACTTGTTTCAAAAATATGCTTGTTAAGACAGCTAAAATGAGGTATTACAAATATAATAGCTTTGGGCAAAGCTAAGTGAATGGACTGGATTGCTCTGGTCAAAGTTTTTCTGGTTGACGGCAATTGGATCCATTCAAGTGGAAAATCCAAGTTGACCCTTATAAAATAATGGAAGGCCTATACCCTCTTATGATAGAAACTCACATACCTTTCACTCTTCCAAATTCTGATATGACTGAATGTTGCAAGGCTTTAATACACTGTGCTAAATTGCATTTTATCAAGTAAAGGAAGCATTTCATGATATACTGACTGTGAATAAGCAAATTCTCCATAATCAAGAATCCAGAGACTTAGACTTCTAGAAAAAAAAATCAGAGAAAGCCAGATTTCCCTTGTATCCCATTTGAAGAGACCATATCAAGTTTTCTCCACCCACCTTGTAGCAAAACTTTGGGAACTCTAACTTTGGGTCCATAATCTCAAAACTCCAAAGGGCCTTTCCAGACTCTTGGCACAATATGCCCATTGGAGACATTAAGGTAAAACTGAGCCAGTAAGTTTGACCCCCCAAAAAGATGCCATTCTAAACAAGCACAGCTTTCCCAAAATCATGAATAAAGATGTCATAGCTATTATGGATGCCTTATCATTTTCATTTTTCTCATTTCCTTGTGTCTTAATATTTTCCTTAATAGGAAATCCATGGAAACATAAAAATTTTCAGAAGTTTAAAATATTTCATGGGAATTGGGACCCCTTTGGCATTTAATAAATACTAGTAAATATTTGAATTGGTTCTGCTTTATTAGTACCTTTTAATTATACAGAAGAATGGGCTTCATTGTGGCATATTCTTACATACAAATAACATACATTGATCATAAAGCCCCCATGCTTCCTCTTCCCCTCTCCTCACCCTTTCATGTGATCTCCTTCCTCTTTTCTCTGTGCTACTTTTATGTCATATTTTCCCATAGATAACACATGAGAGAAAAACTGAGATGCTTATCTTTCTGAGTCTGGTTTGATTTCATGTAATATAATGATCTGAAATTTAATCAATTTTCCTGTAAATGGTATGATTTTGTTGATGAATAATACTCAATTGTGTAAATATACACCACATTTTGTTTATCCATTTATTCACTGATGGAAACCTAAGTTGATTCCATAACCTGGATATTCTAAACTGTACTGTAATGAACATGGGTATGCAGGTGTCTCTCTACTATGCTGACTTTAATTCATGGAACCATAATTTGTTGATGGTGTTACCTAAGGATTTTTGCTGTAATGAAAAACAAAGTAATTGCTAACTTTACAAAGATGAGTGAGTTTCCTTTCAAGAAAGATTCAAATGAAATTTGGGGTTGCTCACTCATGTTTGTAGTGGTGAGACAGAAGAGAAAGAGCAGCCAAATCCTCCACAAAAGGTGTATTTTTATCAGTTTTATCACTCCTGTGACTAAAAGACCTGACCAGAACAACCATAGAGGAGGAAAAGTTTATTTGAGGGCTCACAGTTTCAGAGGTCTTAGTCCATAGAAGGCTGGCTCTATTCCTTGGGGCTTGGTTCAAGGTGAGGCAGAATATCATGGTAGGAGCATCTGGCAAAGGGAAGCAGTTCACATGGTGATCAGGAAGCAGAGAGAGAAGTCTCTACTTGCCAGTTACAAATACATGCCCCAAGTCACACCCCAATTCCCCCTCCTTCAGTGACACCCTACCTCTTCAATTATCACTCAGCTAATCCCTATCAGGGGATTTATTTCTCTTTCAGAGGATTCATCACTGAATTAGATTTATGGGTATTGATTTTATATCCTGCTATTTTGGTGAATTCACTTATGAGTTCTAGAAGTTTTCTGGTGGAATTTTTTGGATCTTCTAAGTATAGAATCATGTCATCGGCAAATAGTGATAGTTTGAGTTCTTTACCTATTTGTATATCTTTAATTTATTTCTTCTATCTAATTGCTCTGACTGGAGTTTCAAGGACAATGTTGAATAAAAGTAGTGAAAGAGGGCAACCTTGTCTTGTTTCAGGTTTTAGAGGAAACACTTTCAATTTTTCTCCATCTAGAATTATGTTGGCCTTGGGTTTAGCATATATGGCTTTTATGATGTTGAAGTATGTTCCTACTATCCCTAGTTTTGTCAAATGCATTTTCTGAATCAATGGAGATGATCATATGATTCTTGTTCCATGTCCTTCTTTATCCCTTCTGACTAACTTCGCCTCAAAGTCCACTTTATCCGCTATGAGGATAGAAACCTCTACTTGTTTAGGCAAGCCATATGAGTGATATTTTTTCCCATCCTTTCACCTTCAGCCTGTGGATGACTTTGCCTATGAGGTGAGTCTCGTGGAGACAACATTGGGTCTTATTTTTCTTTTTAATGTGATCTTAAGCAGTGTGTTATTTATTTATTTATTTATTTATTATTATAAACAAATGAGGTAAAACTTGTTTCTCTGGTTGCACATGAAGTAGAGGCATACCGTTTATGTAATCATACATTTACATAGGGTAATGATGATTGATTCATTCTGTTATTTTTCCTTTCCCCCATCCCTCCCATTCCTCTTGTTCCTCTTTCGTTTTTCCTTCCATCCTCCCTCCATTCTTGCCTCCCTCCCACCACCCTTTATGTATCATCATCCGCTTATCAGCGAGATCATTCACACTTTGGTTTTCTGGGATTGGCTTATCTCTCTTAGCATGATATTCTCCAATTTCATCCATTTGCCTGAAAATGCCATAATTTTATCATTCTTAATGGCAGAGTAATATTCCATTGTATATATATGCCACAGTTTCTTTATCCATTCATCAACTGAAGGGCATCTAGGTTGGTTCCACAATCTGGCTATGGTGAATTGAGCAGCTATGAACATTGATGTGGCTGTATCTCTGTAGAATGCTGATTTTAAGTCCTTTGGGTAGAGGCCAAGGAGTGGGATAGCTGGGTCAAATGGTGGTTCCATTCCAAGCTTTCTGAGGAATCTCCATACTGCTTTCCAGAGTGGCCGCACTAATTTGCAAACCCACCAGCAATGTATGAGTGTACCTTTTTCCCACATCCTCTCCAACACCTATTGTTGCTTGTATTCTTGATAATCACCATTCTAATTGGGGTGAGATGGAATCTTAGGGTAGTTTTGATTTGCATTTCTCTTATTACTGGAGATGTTGAACATTTTTTCATATGTCTGTTGATTGCTTGTAGATGATCTTCTGTGAAGTGTCCATTCATTTCCTTAGCCCATTTATTGATTGGGTTATTTTTATTCTTGGTGTAGAGTTTTTTGAATTCTTTATAAATTCTGGAAATTGGTGCTCTATCTGAAGTATGTGTGGCAAAGATTTTCTCTCACTCTGTAGGCTCTCTCTTCACATTACTGATAGTTTCCTTCACTGAGAGAATGCTTTTTAGTTTGAATCTATTCCAGTTATTGATTCTTGCTTTTATTTCTTGTGCAATGGGAGTCCTGTTAAGGAAGTCTGATCCTAAGCCAACAAGGTGAAGATTTGGACCTACTTTTTCTTCTGTAAGATGAAGGGTCTCTGGTCTGATTCTGAGGTCCTTGATCCATTATGAGTTGAGTTTTGTGCAGGGTGAGAGATAGGGGTTTAGTTTCATTCTGCTGCATATGGATTTCCAGTTTTCCCAGCACCATTTGTTGAAGAGGCTATCTTTTCTCCATTGCATGTTTTTGGCACCTTTGTCTAGTATGAGAAAACTGTACTATTTGGGTTTGTGTCTGTGTCCTCTATTCTGTACCATTGATCGACCATGCTGTTTTTGTTACTATTGCTTTGTAGTATAGTTGAAGTTCTGATATTGTGATAACCCCTGCTTCACTCATCCTTCTAGGGATTGCTTTAGCTATTCGGAGTCTCTTATTATTCCAGATGAATTTCATGATTGCTTGCTCTATTTCTGTGAGGTACGTCATTGGGATTTTAATTGGAATTGCATTGAATCTGTATAGCACTTTTGGTAGTATGGCCATTTTGAAAATATTAATTCTGCCTATCCAAGAACATGGGAGATCTTTCCATCTTCTAAGGTTTTCTTTAATTTCTTTCTTTAGTGTTCTGTAGTTCTCATTGAAGAGGTCTTTCACCTCTTTTGTTGGATTGATTCCCAAGTATCTTATTTTTTTGAGACTATTGTGAATGGGGTAGTAAATTCTCTTTCAGAGTATTCATCACTTATGAATAAAAATGCATTAGATTTATGAGCATTGATATTATATCCTGCTATTTTACTGAATTCATTTATGAGTTCTAAAAGTTTTCTGGTGGAATTTCCCGGCTCCTCTAAATATATAATCATGTCATCAGCAATGGGGATAGTTTGAGTTCTTCTTTTCCTATTCATATACCTTTAATTTGTTTGGTCTGTTTAATTGCTCTGGATAGAGTTTCAAGGACAATATTGAAATGAAGTGGGCAAAGAGGGCATCTCTTCTTTGTTCCAGGTTTTAGGGGGAATGCTTTCAGTTTTTCTCCATTTAGAATGATATTGGCCATGGGCTTAGCATAGATAGAGAGCCTTTTCAATGTTAAGGAATGTTTCCAGTATCCCTATTTTTTCCAGTGTTTTGAGCATGCAGGGATGCTGTATTTTATCAAATGCTTTTTCTGTATCTATCAAAATAGCCATGTGATCTTGACTTTGTCTATTGATATGATGGATTACATTTATTAATTTCCAGATGTTGAACCAATCTTACATCCCTGGGATAAAACCCACTTGGTATGGTGCACTTTTTAATATGTTTTTGTAGGCAATTTGCTAACATTTTGTTGAGAATTTTTGCATCAGTGTTTATTAGGGATACTGGTCTGAAATTTTCTTTCCTCGATGTGTCTCTGTCTGGTTTAGGTGTCAGGCTGATATTGGCTTCATAGAATGAGTTTGGAAGGGTTCCCTCCTCTTCTCTTTCATGGAATACTTTGAGGAGTGTTGAAATGAGCTCTTCTTTAAAGGTTTTGTAGAACTCAGCTGAGAATCCATCTGATCATGGGCTTTTCTTTATTGGTAGACTTTTGATGACTTCTTGTATTTCATTACCTGAAATTAATCTATTTAAATTGTGTATGTCCTCCTAATTCAGTTCGGGTGAATTATATGTCTCTAGAAACCTGTTGATGTCTTTGAGATTTTCTATTTTGTTGGAGTATAGATTTTCAAAATAGCTTCTGATTATGTTTTGTATTTCAATAGTGTCTGTTGCAATATTTCCTTTTTCATTCCAAATTTTAGTAATTTGAGTTTTCTCTCTCCTTCTCTTTGTTTGTGTGGCTAAGGGTTTTTCAATTTTATTTTTTTAAAAGAACCAACTTTTTATTTTGTCAATTCTTTTGTTCCTCTCATTTCAATTTCATTGATTTCAGCTCTGATTTTAACTATTTCCTGTCTTCTACTACTTTTGATGTTGATCTGCTCTTCTTTTTCTAGGGCTTTAAGCTGTAATGTTAGGTTGTTTATTTGTTGACTTTTTCTTCTTTTTGAATACACTGCAAGCAATGAATTTTCCTCTGAGTACTGCTTTCATATTGTCCCAGAGATTTTGATGTGTTGTATCTTTGTTCTCATTTACCTCTAAGAATTTTTTTAATTTCCTCCCTTATGTCTTCTGTTATCAATTCATCATACAATAGCATACTATGTAATCTTCAGGTCTTGGAGTAGTTTCTGTTTTTTATTGTGTCATTGATTTCTAATTTCATTCCATTGCGATCTGATAGAATACAAGGTAGTACCTCTTTTTGTATTTAGTAAGAGTAGCTTTGTGGCATAACATATGGTCTACTTTAGAGAAAGATCTATGTGCTGCTGAGATGAAAGTACATTTGCTGTTTGTTGGATGAAAGATTCTATATTAGTTAAGTCTAAATTATCAATTGTGTTATTGAGATCTATGGTTTCTTTGTTCAATTATTGTTTGGAAGATCTGTCCAGTGGTGAGAGAGGTGTGTTAAAGTCACCTACTATTATTATGTTGTGGTCTATTTTGTTCCTGGAATTGAGAAGGATTTACTTGATATACATAGATGAGGACACTGGGGCATAGATATTTATGATTGTTATGTCTTGCTGATTTATGCTTCCCATAAGCAGTATGAAATGTCCTTCTTTATCCCTTCTAACTTTGAAGTCCACAGTATCTGATATAAGGATGGATACTGCAGATTTTTGCTGAGTCCATGTGCATGCTATGTTTTTTCTCATCCTTTAACCTTTAGTCTGTGGGTATCACTATGAGATGAGTCTCTTGCAGGCAGCATATTGTTAGGTCTTTCTTTTTAATCCAATCTGCCAGTCTATGACTTTTGATTGATGAGTTCAGGCCATTAACATTCAGGGTTATTATTGAGATATGATTTATATTCCCAGTCATTTTGGCTTATTTTTTTAACATGGCTTGGTTTCTCCTTTATTTGGCTATTCCTTTAGGGTAGTTCCTCCCTTTGCTGATTTACATCATTGTTTTTCATCTCTTCCTCATGGAATATTTTGCTGAGAATGTTGTGTAGTGCTGGCTTTCTTTTTGTAACTTCTTTTAGCTTTTGTTTATCATGGAAGGACTTTATTTTGTTACCAAATTTGAAGGTAAGTTTTTCTGGGTATAAGATTCTTGTTTAGCATCCATTTTCTTTCAGAGTTTGAAATATGTTGTTCCAGGCACTTCTTGCTTTTAGGGTCTGGGCTGAGAAATCTGATATCCATATTGTTTTCCCCCTATATGTAATCAAAGGTTTTTCTCTCACAGCCTTTAAAATCCTATCTTTATTTTGTATGTGAGATATTTTCATTATAATGTGCTTTGGTGTGAGTCTGTTGTAATTTTGTATATTTGGTGTCCTGTAAGCCTCTTGTATTTGATTTTCCATTTCATTCTTCAGATTTGGGAAATTTTCTAATTTATTTCATTGAATAGATTGTTCATTCCTTTGGTTTGTTTCTCTGTGCCTTCCTCGATCCCAATAATTCTTAAATTTGTTCTTTTCATATTATCCCATAATTATTGGAGGTTCCATTCATGATTTCTTACCATCTTCTCTGTTTGGTCAACTTTATTTTCAAGATTTATTATTTTGTCTTCATTTTCTTTCTTTTTTTAAACAAAGTTCAAAGTAGATTATATTTATGTGCTTCTTGGTCATTAAACAATGTACAGACATGAGCCACTGAATGATTTATGCTCCCCAAATGGTTAAACATGATTTTCCATGAAAGACTAGACATAAAAGCTTTTAGAAGCAGAACTGTTTCCTCCAAAAACCAACTTCAGTTGTACATTTGTGTTATGTATATTCCTTGAGAATGCTACAGTAGCAGTGCATAAATTTATTCTGTAAAAAGATCTGAAAGATGATTTTCAAGAGACTCTCAATGCATTGTGCTTTCAGATAAAAATCCTAAGACAAAAAGATCAGTTGCTATGACAGTAACAGTTAAAACTGCATATTGTATACACACACATATATATATATATACACATATATATATTAGAGATCAGAAGAGGCTACAAAGAAATGTAAATAGTTGTGCTTAGGGGACTTTTTGGTAAAGTTGTTTTAATAAATAAAAACTTAAAAAATATCTCAGTGACTGATATAAAATAGACACAGGTATCAAGGGTTTTCCATTCTCAGCTTAAGAATTTAAAGGTGAAAAAGTCATCTCTACAGAAACCATCTGATACCTGATAATCCCAATCTGGGCAAGTCACTTACAGTCAGGCAGGCAAGGGTCTTGGGAGAAAAGATAAAGGGATTCCCCTCCCCATTAACATAAAGCATTAACCCGAGGTAAAGCCAGGGCAAATCAACTAACTAAAAAAATGCCTACCTTCCCTTAGAACTCTGGACCAAATAGGTCAACCTACTTCAATGAGGTTTTTTAAAAAACCCATATGCTTTGTGTATGGACCACAACCCATCTGTAGTTCACAAGATGAATTAAATATGTCCTGTCTTCTGTGAGATCCTAGGATAAGCATGATTCCTTAGTACCTTATACTTTTTTAACCCTCCACACATTAACTGTAAAACTCTCAGAAACACCATAGCAACTGTTTACAATAATAGAGGGAAAGGTATACTTTACATAGTAACATTGATGTGTGTAGCTAGGAAGTCAATGTAATTTTATTTTTATGCTGGTCATTTTGTTCTTTTCAGCCTTTAGCTTGATGGACACATGACTCTTATCAAAGTGAATTAGAAAAATGATGAGAAAATAACAAATGTTTTAAAGTCTTTTGTCACTGGCTCTTTGCGGTTCCAAAATCTGTGGATATTTGTCACCGCCTGCAGCAACAACTTGCACGGGTCTTATGGGTGGTGGAGTGGAAACTGAGGCATTTCTATCTTTCTCTTTGGTGCACTGCTTTCTTGCTTGTTTATAGAGGATAGAGGAAATGAGGTTTACTTGCTTTGAGAGGAGAGAGAGAGACCCCGCTTATCAGAGAGAAAGAAACTTTGCTTAAGAGAGAAACTTGCTATGCCTTAAAGTCCTGCATCCTGTGAGATGTGTCTCAGTTTTCCGTTCCGAGATCTGCCTTCCGCCGCTGCCCCTACTCGCTGCTGTGTTCTTTCTTCTGGCTTTTTTACTAATGGCTGCTGTGGCATGTCTTCTCTGGCTACTGCTGCACCGCGTGTCTGCTATGGCTGCTGTCTGTGTTTTTCCCTCTGGCTGCTTCTAATGGCTGCTGTGGTGTGTCTTCTTCTCTGGCTACTTCTAATGGCTGCTGTGTCTCCGTCTGGCTCTGCCTACGCTTATATCACCTCCAGGAGGCGGAGAGCAGGGCCATGCCTCTTACACAAAGATTAGGCGAGACACTCCGAGCAGGCAATTAGTGCTCGAGAACACATGCACATACATTGTGTGCGTGGACGAGAAAAATCACCTGAGTGTGCTTATGTCAATTAACCTCCTCGCTGCCGATGTGATCAGGCACCATCCCGGCACCGCCAACATGGCACAGCCCCCAACAGTCTTTTGCACAACAGGCATAGATATAAAAAGAATTTCTTCAAATAGTTTCCTAGGTGTCACTCAGAAGCATCCTTGCTGTCTGTAACTTAATGTGCTGGCATCCTTCAAATAAAATTATAGAGAAATTTAAAATATATATTATACATTTGCAGTTATTTGAAATCATTCAATAGTTTGTGGCATGTTAATGGAGTGAATAGAGATAAAAGGCAGTCCACATTCATATTTTCAAGATAAATTTACTTTAGAAGTCAGTTGAAATCCTTGCTCATGTTCTAAGTATAGCCATTGTGATAAGACCTAAGATATAAGCAGCCACTAATTTTTGATTCACACTTAAGTGGAGGTAGAGAGGCACCAGTGATTCCACATCCCCCAGCGTGGGCAGCATCAGGGCTGCAATGCACACCACTACCAGGAAGACAGTTAGTAAACTAGGTCCTGAGGAGACAGTTCTGTTTTCTGGTTGAAACGACTGTTCAAAAAATAAACTTTCCGTAAAATGTTCCTTTATTCATTTTTCCTCCTCTTCCTTTTGTTATTTTGCAGATGGGAGAAGAGTAGCGACGACCTCTTTCCTTCCTAAAGCCTTCCTCTGGCTTTGCTCGGAAACTTGGAGATGGAATTTATCTATTACACCATAGTGACAGGATGGAATATCTCTATGACGAATCACAATATCCTCACAACACAGAGGCTTTACTGCACTTGGAGAATCACTGGCAGAGTTGCTTTGGAAAAGTGAAGGAGCGAGGGTCTGATATCCGCAGGTGATCCCAGCAGCAATCAAGAACCCATTCAAGAAGAACCACGCCTGCATCTCTTTGTCTTCATTTTCTAAGGTTCTGTCTTCCAAGTGATCTAGCCTGTTGGTTATGCTTTCTATTGAGTTTTTCATTTGTTTTATTGTTTCCTTCATTTCAAGGATTGTGGGTTTTTTTTTTTTTTCAGAATCTCTATCTCTTTATTGAAATGATATTTTGCTTCCTGCTTTTGTTCTTTTAACTCTTGATTGGTGTGATCATTCAATGCCTGCATTTTCTCTCTCATTGTTTGCTTCTCTGATCATTTAAATTATGTACATTCTGAACTCCCTTTCAGACATCTCTTCTGCTATGTTGTCATTGGATTTTATTGATGTAGCATCTAGGTTTGTTTGGGACATTTTCTTCCCTTGTTTTCTCATATTGCTCAAGTGTCTTCCTCTCTAGTAGTGAAACTCTGAGATATTGTAGTTTTCCCCCTATTGACTTATAGTGTCCCTGTAGGTTTCCAATAACTCACCTCCTAGCCTTCAGTAGCCTGAAGTCTTGGAGGAACTTGATAATGCTGTGATCCAAAAAGGAGCTGCCCCTCTAGGGGTGGTGGCCTCCAGGTGGGGTATATTCCCTGCTAGTGGGCAGAGGTGCCTCCATGTGTTGACCGATGGTCAACCGAAGGGGCACTAGACTGCAGGCTGGGGCATGGCCGGTCTGGGCCTGGGTCTCTGAGTTTACCGCCCCAGGGTGGGAGAAGCCTCACCCAGTGTGGAAGACTCACCTGGTAGAGAAGTCTCGCTGGGCTGCTCTCCTCTGCAAAGTTCCTTGCTGTCTGGGACTACCACCCCAGCCAGGGAGCCTTGCCCAGTGGGGAAGACTCACCTGGCATCTCTGAGCTGGTTCCAAGTCTTTCAATACCTCCTCTTCTTGAATCCTGAGTTCTGGAACTACATGGAATGCAGTCATCCTCTAGTCCAATATCTTGAAACCAGCCGGGTCTTGTTTTTTAATCCAATCTGCAAGTCTCTATCTTTTGATGGATTAATTTAAGTCATTAATACTCAAGGTTATTACAGAGATATGACTTGTGTCCCTAGTCTATTGATATGATGAATTACATTTATTGATTTCCATACTTAGAACTAACCCTGCATCCCTGGGATGAATCCCACTTGACCATGATGCACTATCTTTTTAATATGTTTTTGTATGTGAATTGCCAGAATTTTATTGAGAATTTTTGCATCTTGTTCATCAGGAATGTTGGTCTGAAGTTTTCTTTCCTTGGTGTGTCTTGGTTTTGGTATCAGAGTGATATTAGCCTCATAGAGTGAGTTTGGAAGGGTTCCCTTCTTTTCTATTTCATGGAATATTTTTTTATTTATTACAATTTTATTCACAGTTGTTCAAATTTAGAAGCAACTTACATATCTCTTAATAGGAGAATGAATAGACAAACTATGGTATATCCATACAATGGGATATTATTTAATGCTAAGAAGAAATGAACTATTAATGCTAGATAGTTACCTTAAATGCATTTTGCTGAGTGAGATAAGCCAGTCTGAGAGGCCTATACAGTATGACTCAACTATATGCCATTTTAGAAAAGGCAAAACTATGGAGAACAGTAAAAAGATCACTGTTTGTTAGGACTTGAGTCTGGGAGAAGAACCAGTAGAGTGGCATGGATTTTAGGGCAGGGAGACTACCCTCAAAGAGATACTGTTATGGTGGAAACTTGACTTTATGCATTTGTTAAAACCCATAGGACTGTCTGTATGACAAAAAAAAGTGAATCCTAATGTAAAGTATGTATTTTAGTTAATACTAAAATATTAGTATTGATTCATCATGTTTAACAAATTCTACTAGAACCTGAGGGAAAGTCTGTGAGATGGGGAGAGGAGGTACACGAGAAGTCGTGAAGCTAAAACTGCACTGAAAAAAAAAATTTAAAGCATTTTTTAAAAAGTTAATACAAACTGTGATTGATTTGACTTTTTCCCCCAGAAATATGAATTCTTTCTGCACAGGCAGAGAGTGATTTTCCCTTTCCTACCTTGGCCTAATGACTTGCTTTGGCAATGGAATGTTATCAGGTATCCTGGACTAAAGGTTTATAAGTGCTGATGTGTCTTTTGCTCTTCCACTTCAGCCATTATCCTGAGAAAAACATGCCCTGGTGGATTCCAGGAAAGAATGAGCAAAACATGAAACAAAGCTTCCCTGGGTTTGTCTACCCAGCTGAGCATCTCCACACACATCTGACCTCTTGGTGAATGAACCCAACATCAGCAACACTACCCAGGTGTACCCAGTCTAGATCACCCAGCATAAAGCTGACCAATAGACATGCCAGCTAAGTAATATCATAATAGTGCTTGCCACTGTGATTTTCTGATGGTTTGTTATCCAACAATAGTTAATAAAAAAGAACAAGAGGAAGTGGGGTGCCATGATAAAACCTTAAATATGTGAGTGTAATTTAAGAACCAGAAAATAGGACATGAGGAAATTATTGAAGTTGGAAAAATAGTGTTGTCTAGCCATGAAAGATTTAGTAAAAATAGTGCCTGTTATAAATTGGTAGTGAGAATTGTTCTTTTGTATTTTCATTTAATGTTAGAAGTACTGTGCCAATTTTCACACATACATACACAGCAAAAAACAGGTCTAGATGTTTATTGATATTGCATTGAATCTATGATAATGTTAAGGGATTGACTTCATAATGATGTACCTCTCATTCCATGAAAAAACTACATCCTTTATTTTGGTTTTGTAAAAATATTTCCTTTGATAGTCTTTTATCCTTTTCTCTGTAAATATTTTGATTTTTTAAAAAAATTATTTATTTTGATTCATTGTACACAAATGGAGTACAACTGTTGTTTCTCTGGTTGTACATGAAGTAGAGTCATACCACTTGTGTAATCATACATGTACATAGGATAATGATTTTTGTCTCATTCTGTTATTTCATGGAATAATTTGAGAACTATTGGTATTAATTCTTCTTTGAAGGTCTTATAGAACTTGGATTAGAATCTGTCTGGTCCTGGACTTTTCTTAATTGGTAGACTTTTAGTGGCATTTTCTATTTCATTACTTGAAATTGTTCTGTTTAAATCATGTATGACCTCCTGATTCAGTTTAGGTAGGTCTTATGTCTCTACAAATTTGTCAATGGCTTCAGTATTTTCTATTTCATTGGAGTATAAATTTTCATAAAAGTTTCTAATTATCACAATGACACAATTGAAATACAGAAGATATTTCCCTTTTCATCACATATTTTAGTAATTTGGGTTATCTCTTTGCTAGTGTGTCTAGGGGTTTTATCAATTTTATTGTTTTTTCTCAAAGAACTTTTTGTTTTGTCAATTTTTTGAATTGTTTCTTTTTTTAAATTTCATTGATTTCAGCTCTGATTTTAACTATTTTCTGTTTTCTATTTCTTTTGGTGTTGATTTGTTCTTTTTTGAGGGCTTTGATATGTAATGTTAAGTCATTTATTTGTTGACTTTTTTATTCTTTTAATAAATGAGCTCAATGCAATGAACTTTCCTCTTAGTACAGCCTTTATAGTGTCCCAGAGATTTTGGTATGTTGTATTGGTATTCTCATTTCATCCTTGATTTCTTCTACTATCCACTTATCATTCAGTAGTATATTATTTAGTCCCCATGTGTTAGAAAAACTTCTATTGTTTATTTTATTATTGATTTCTAATTGTAGTCCATTATGATCTGACAGACTACAAGGCATTATCTCCATTTTTTTTTTATTTACTAAAAGTTGCTTTGTGGCATATCGTATGGTCTATTTTAAAGAAGGAACCATGTGCTGCCCAAGAAAAAAGTGTATTCACTCATTCATGGATGAAATATTCTATTTATGTCTGTTAAATCTAAATTATTGATTGTATCATTTAGTTCTATAGTTTCTTTAGTTTTTATTTAGACGATCTGTCCAGTAGTGAGAGAGGGGTATTAAATTCACCCAGTATTATTGTATTGTGGTCTATTTTACTCTTGAAATTGAGAAGTGTTTGTTTCACATACATAGGTGCTCCATTGTTTGGAACATATATATTTATAATTGTTATGTATTGCTGCTGTATAATTCCCTTCAGTAGAATGAAATGCCTGTCTTTATCCCTTCTGATTAACTTTGGCCTGAAGTCCACTTTATCTGATATGAAGATTGAAACCCCTGCTTGTTTATGCAATCCATATGAGTGATTTTTTCCCCATCCTTTCACCTTCAGTCTGTGGATGTCTTCCTATGAGGTTAGTCTCTTGGAGACAGCATATTGTTGGGTCTTGTTTTTAATCAAATCTGCAAGTCTCTTTTGATTTATGAGTTTAGGCCATTAATATTCAAGGTTTTTACTGATCTATGATTTGTATTTCTGGTCATTTTGGTTTATTTCTGACTTTTAATTTGATTTAGTCTCTCTTTTGACTATTCCTTTAGTGTAGTTCCTCCCTTTGCTAGTTTTCAATTTTTTTCACTTCATTCTTGTAGAATATTGTGTTGAGAATATTCAGTAGTGCAGGTTTTCTAATTGTGAATTCTTTTAACTTTTGTTTATCATGGAAGGTTTTTATTTCATCTTTAAATCTGAAACTTACTTTTGCTGGATATAAATTTCTTGTTTGGCATTGATTTTCTTTTAGAGCTTGAAATATGTTGTTCCATATCCTCCTAGCTTTGATGGACTGGGTTGAGAAATCAGCTGAGGTCCAAATTGGCTTTCTTCTATATGTAAAGTAATGTGTCTTGGTGTGGGTCTGCTGTAGTTTTGTACATTAGGGTCCTATAAGTCTCCTGTATTCGATTTTCCATTTCATTCTTTAGGTTTGGGAAATTTTCTGATATTATGTCATTGAAAATATTGTGCATACCTTTGGTTTGTGTCTCTGCTCCTTATTCTATCCTGATAACTCTTAAGTTTGGTCTTTTCATGTTATCACATGGTTCTTGGAAGTTCTGTTCATGGATTTTTTCCAATCTTTTCTGCACAGTCCAATTTATTTTCAATATTAAATATTTTATCTTCATTGTCTGAGGTTCTATCTTCCAAATGGTCTAGTCTGTTGGTGATGCTTTCCATTCGGTTTATAATTTGATTTATTGATTCCCTCATTTCAAGGATTCCTGCTTATTTTTTCCACAATCTCTAACTCTTTACTGAAGTGATCTTTCACTTCCTGCATTTTCTGTTTGATTTCACTGTTGATACCATTCTTTACTTTACAGATGAGATTAACTATGTACATTCTAAACTCTATCTTGGACATTTCTTCTATTGTGTTGTCAGTGGCTTCTCTTATTGGAGCATCTTGGTTTGTTTGTGGCATTTTTTTATTAAAAATCATAAATTTACATAGGGGAATGTTGTGTGATTCATTCTGTTATTTTTTCCCTTCCCCTCCACCCTCCCACCCCTCTTTTCCCTCTATACAGTCCTTCCTTCGTCCATTCTTACCACCCTCCTTATCCCTAACCCTAAACCTAACTCTAACCCTAACACTAACCCCTCTTACCGCCCCCCTCATCCGCTTATCAGCTAGATCATTCGTCCTTTAGTTTTTTGAGATTGGCTTATCTCACTTAGCATGATATCCTCCAATTTCATCCATTTGCCTGCAAATGCCATAATTTTATCATTCTTCATGGTGAGTAATATTCCATTGTCTATATATATGCCACGGTTTCTTTATCCATTCATCAACTGAAGGGAATCTAGGTTGGTTCCACAATCTGGCTATGGTGAATTGAGCAGCAATGAACATTGATGTGGCTGTATCTCTGTAGTATGCTGATTTTAAGTCCTTTGGATAGAGGCCAAGGAGTGGGATAGCTGGGTCAAATGGTGGTTCCATTCCAAGCTTTCTGAGGACTCTCCATACTGCTTTCCAGAGTGGCTGCACTAATTTGCAAACCCACCAGCAATGTATGAGTGTACCTTTTTCCCCACATCCTCTCCAACACCTATTGTTGCTTGTATTCTTGATAATCACCATTCTAATTGGGGTGAGATGGAATCTTAGGGAAGTTTTGATTTGCATTTCTTTTATTACTAGAGATGTGGAACATTTTTTCATATATCTGTTGATTGCTTGTACATCTTCTTCTGTGAAGGGTCTGTTCATTTCCTTAGCCCATTTGTTGATTGGATTATTTGTATTCTTGGTGTAGAGCTTTTTGAGTTCTTTATAGATTCTGGAGATTAGTGCTCTATCTGAAGTATGAGTGGCAAAGATATTCTCCAACTCTGTAGGCTCTCTCTTCACATTACTGAAGAGAAAGCTTTTTAGTTTGAATCCATCTCAGTTGTTGATTCTTGCTCTTATTTCTTGGGCTATGGGAGTCCTGTTAAGGAAGTCTGATCCTAAGCCAACAAGTTGAAGGTTTGGACCTACTTTTTCTTCTATAAAATGAGGGGTCTCTGGTCTGATTCTGAGGTCCTTGATCCATTTTGAGTTGAGTTTTGTGCAGAGTGAGAGATAGGGGTTTAATTTCATTCTGTTGCATATGGTTTTCCAGTTTTCCCAGCACCATTTGTTGAAGAGGCTATCTTTTCTCCATTGCATATTTTTGGCACCTTTGTCTAGTATGAGAAAATTGTATTTATTTGGGTTTGTGTCCATGTCCTCTATTCTGTACCATTGATCTACCTGTCTATTTTGGTACCAATAACATGCCGTTTTTGTTACTATTGCTTTGTAGTAGAGTTGAAGATCTGGTATTGCAATACCCCCTGCTTCGCTCTTTCTACTGAGGATTGCTTTAGCTATTCTGGGTTTCTTATTCTTCCAGATGAATTTCATAATTGCTTGTTCTATTTCTGTAAGGTCCATCATTGGGATTTTAGTTGGAATTGCATTGAATCTGTATAGCACTTTTGATAGTATGGTCATTTTGGCAATATTAATTCTGCCTATCCAAGAACATGGGAGATCTTTCCATCTTCTAAGGTTTTCTTTAATTTCTTTCTTTAGTGTTCTGTAGTTCTCTTTGTAGAGGTCTTTCACCTCTTTTGTGATATTGATTCCCACGTTGACATTCTGTTTTGATGAGAGCACATGGCTATGGTCAACCCACTTGAGGTCACCCAGTTTTGGATGATCACCTTCAGAATTTGTGTGATCTCATTATCTCATTATCTATATGGCACATTAGTTGCCATATGCTCAGCTAATTTTCCACTTGTGATCCTAAATTGATAGAGGTGGCCCCTGGAACAACATGAGTAAGGGGCAAATCCACTAGAAAACACTTTTTGTTTGGTGTCTGGCCTTAACCCAGTTGGCTGGGTTGCTGATAACTGGGAGATAATTTATCCTTGGAGGTATGGGCATATCTGGGTTCATTGTCCAACCAAGTTATGAGAAGG
This sequence comes from Sciurus vulgaris, assembly GCF_902686455.1. NCBI lineage: Eukaryota > Metazoa > Chordata > Mammalia > Rodentia > Sciuridae > Sciurus > Sciurus vulgaris. Next base: position 122,787,279 of record NC_136468.1, on the reverse strand, counting down.
TAAGGTCACTTGTAACTTTCAGAGTCCATAGCCATTTCCATGCATATGACATGTTCCTGTTCTCAAAGAATGTTTTTCTTAGGCCAGGTCATACAGACTCAGCTACAATGACAATTGTATTATAAATCTGTCATGGTCCAACCAATTATCTGGGGAGCCACACAAGAATCATTTAGGTTTTTAATACATAAGGCAGTTATCTCATTCAGTTGAACTTGTTTTTCAGTTATCCATCTGACTGTATCATGTACACTCCTGTATCCCCAGAGTGTACTAGATCGAACACATTGTCTTTTTTTCAGGCTTGGTTGTGAACATGTAAGAGTCTCCTGTTTAAAAGAGGGGAAGAGAAATTTCCTGTTAGGAATGGACAAATAGGGCTGGGGAGATAGCTCAGTTGGTAGAGTGCTTGCCTCACAAGCACAAGGCCCTGGGTTCAAATCCCCAACACCACAAAAAACAAACAAACAAACAAACAAACAAAAAAAAAAACCAAAGCACAGGAATGGACAAATATATTCTCTTTGATTCTTGGGGCAATTAGAAAACCATTGCCATACAGTTTAATTGACTTTCTGAATTTTCCAAGGCAGTCCACTAGTGGATAAAAGAGGGAACTCTCCACATACTGAAAAATCAGCCTGAAGATGAACCTCAAAAACTGAGAGCCCAGTCTGTAAACAGGTTGGGGTGTATTTGGCATGGACTTAGGAAGAGATACAGAAGGTAATGAGTAACAGTATAATGCATGATTATTCAAGGGTCTTACCTGGGTCTTGTCTCTTGAAGAGATATTTGGGGTTCTTTGGAAGATTTGTCACTCATCTGTTTGGGTTCCCTGAGGATCAGATGAATCATCTTATGGTGGTGCCCTTTTCACTCAGGCATGGTAACATGGTTCAACACCTGCAAGTTTTGGAAAAATGAGTGATTGAGAGTAAAGGCCTGTCCATTTTTCTATTAGTTGATCCTCCAGTCTCTGGTTTTTCCATCTTGGTTGGAAATATTGTAGAGCATCCTCAGAGGAGGGCTTGTCCTAGAGAAGGCAAACTCATGCATAAGGTCTAAAATTTGGTCAAGCAATTGTTACAAAGTGTTTAATTTCATGTTTGTATTTGAAATGTAGAGAAATATCCTCCTCACAGAGGCCTGAAGAAACCTCACATATATAATTTCATAAAGTTTCAATTGTAGCCCACTTCTGGGGCCACTCTTAAGAAGGGCAAAATACAAACACAGAAACCAAAGGTCAAATGTTTTCTCGGATATTCTGATGCTAATGCTCAATAAGAGGGGGCATAGGGAAGAATAGAGTTACTTTATATTAGGTAGAGGGGAGTGAAGAGAGGGGAATGGGTATGGGGAAAGGAGTGATCATAGAGTGAAACAGACATTATGTACATGTATGACTGCATAACTGATGTGATCCTGCAATTTGTATAATCAGAAAAATGAGAGATTACACTCCATTTATGATCTATCAAAATGTTTAAATGTGTACTATTGTCATGTACAACTAATTAGAACAAATAAAATTAAAGATTAAAAATAAAAAGGGCAAAAGGTGATACCTTTTTCCTTGTTAAACTAGTTACCTCGTGCATTTTGGCTGAAGTCATTTTTAAAGTATGGTTAATCTTTTCTTCCTTTCTTGTCAATTGAGATCTTCATGCACTATGCAGTTTCCATTGAATTCCTAAAGTTTTACTTACCTTTTTCATTACTTTTAAGACAAAATCGGGTCAATTATCACTCTACTTGGAGTCATGAATACTATCCCTGGGAATAATATCTTTTAGTAACATTTGAGCCTCTTCTGTGGCCCACCCATTGTGTTCTTGTGGGATATTCATCACCTCTTCTATTGCCTGGCATAATCATGGTCCTCTGAGGCATGGTCTTACAAATTTAGTTGACATATCTTGCCCATAATGAGTGTTTTTGATGAATATAATCAATTATGACAAGCACTAGCTTCTCTGATAATAAAATGACTTTTAGGATTTACCTTCTTGTGAGAGGAAGTATCCAATTCCTATTATTGAGCTCTCTTTTTGTCTACTTCCCATATTTATGGGTAAAAGTGGTTAAGTTAATTTCAGTTATAAGGAGAGCCAAAGCATGACTGTGTGACCAGTTTAATCACTTAATCATCCAGGTGGTTACCTTGAGCTATTATAGTGTTCTTTTGGTGCCCAAAATAGTATGTGATAGTCACCTTCTTTGGTATAAGGACAGCCTCCAAGAGTTTGATTGTCTCTTGGGAATGTTTTATGTCCTTATTATTGAAGTTCAGGAGTCCCCTCTCCTTTCATAGGAGCTCATTTTGAAAAAATCAAAAAGGCATATGTTAAGTCAGTGAAAATATTTAACATTTTTCCTTCTTGAAACTCAAGCATCAAGTTAGAGCTATCAATTCAGCCTTTTGAGTAGATGTGCCTGCAAGGAGGGGGTTAGATTCAATGACCTCCTATAGAGTCACTACTACATAGCCAACATTACACCTTCCATGATCCATGAAGCTGATTTCATACATAAACAATCCTTAGTTTGCATGTCTGAGTTATTAGTCCACAAGATCTGGTCAGCTGGAAAAAAGCATCAAGAACTTCTACACATTATGGTGAAGAGATAGAGAAAAGGACCTATAGGCAGCAGGGCAATGGGGTTTAAAGTTGATGTTTGGAGAGTCACATTGGAGTTATCTAATAACTAATAGTAGAATTAATATCTAATAGCCTGATAATTACCTAACTTCCCAGTGTTTATCATTCATTGCCTACATTTGCTCTTATCTCCTTCTTTGCTTCGTGAATCATTTTAATTATGTATATTCTGAACTCCTTTTCTGACATCTCTTCTTCCATGCTGTCACTGTATCCTATTAATATAGAATCTAGGTTTGTTTGGATCATTTTCTTTCCTTGTTTTTTTCATGTTGTTCATGTATCTTCCCCTCTAGCAGTGCAGATCTGGGGAATTGCAGTTTTCCCCTAGAGCCTTATAGTGACTCTATAGGTTTCCAAAACCTCTTCTTTAAGGGGGAGAGCAATATTAGCAGTGCCCAGTACAGACAATATGCCGTCCTAAACCAAATAGCCCGTATGAAGACATTAACAATGTTGTCTTAATAAACAGAATGAGTTCAATTTTTATCTACAGTTTACAAATAGATTTGCAATAAGGCCTGCAGTTTCTAATGGAGGACAAAGAAGATGCGGAGGGGTGTAGGATGTAACTGTTAATGGGATAAGAAAAGAGTATAAAGAAGTTCTAGATCTTAGAAAGAGTGAAAGTGTAATCAAAAGAAGTTGATTATTAGCATGAGAAAAGGGAGAAAGAGACTCTGAGGCAACAGGTAAACAAAAGGAAAATAGAGCAAGAAAAGTAAAGAAATAAAAGCTTAAAATTTTTCAAAAAGGAGGGAAAAAAGAAAAAAAACTACACTATAACAGTCATATAGTATTCACACCTCCCAGTCAGTAGCCTGATGCATGAGAGGTACCTGACAATGTGCTTCCAATCTCCAGCAGGCGTCTCAGGATGGGATTTGCCCCACCTAAAGATGGGAGCTACCGCTTCCAGGATAATCGAAGATGGCTGGTCTGTTTTCCAAATGTGTTGGCAAATGGGGATCTGTATCTAGGGGTGTGGGCGTGGTTGGCCAGGAGTCCTGGAGGTGAGGCACAGTTAGTCTGGTTGGGGGTCCCACAGGTCCTGGCTGTTGTCTCAAAATGGCGGCAACCACGTGTAACCAAACCTGCAGGTCCTGTGACAGTGGACATCCAGGCAACAGCAGGCAGCTGACAATCCACTGGCAGTCTGCGGTCAATCTGTTGGCTACCGGTGGATGATCAGCAGGTGGACCTCAGGTGGTGGGTGATGGGTAGGTGAAAGGCAGGTGATGGGCAGGCCCCCAGTGTTTGGCCAATATCTGCCCTTTTGCTCTACCAAGGTTAAGTCTCATATGACACTTATGTGGTAATTGGCTGCTCAAGTGTAAAATTTTGAGCATCTTTTAGGAAATTGCAAGTGGCTGGTACTGCTTGGAGACAAAGGGGACCATTCTTTGGCCATTTGGTCTAATTGTTTTGAAAAATAAGCTACAGGATGGAGAATTTTAACTAATAACTGAATAAGAATGCCCAGCCAAATTCTTTGTCATTTGTGCATACATATAGTTTAAATGACTTTTCTAAGTTGGGCAATTGCAAAGCAGGGGCAAACATCAGTAAGTTCTTCAAGGTTTTGAAAAAGGTTTGACATTTCATTTTCTACTTATTCTACACTCAGGAGACCCCAGTTTCTATGCTACACAGATGCTGAAAAAGCCATAGGGAGAACACTGGACACACTGAAAGACAGGAAATGAACCTCACTACAAGTTTATACATGGATTAAAGGACCTGGGGACAACAGTACCAACGAGTATTTTTTAAGACATTCAGTGATTGTAGTAAAAGAGATTTAGTGCTTATCTAAAAGTAATACTTATACGTGAACAACAGAGGCCACACGTTGAATTAAAGTATCGATATCGGGTGTTCACCCAACCCAGGGCACTTAAGATAAAGAAGCTCACATAATTCCTAGCATAAAACAACAAGTGATAACCATCCTAATAAATGGGAATACCTGCAAGCAATATCAAAAACCAAGGGGAAAAAATACTCCAAACACCATAATAATTTAGCAACTGAACCCATGAACACCACAGTAATGAAAATGGCAGATGAAGAATTAAGGAAATTCTTTCAGAAGCCATGTATAAATTATGGGTTTGTTTGAGCCATATAAGGCAGGAAAGCTGCTTTTCTGGGAACTCCTGGGTGAAATCCCCTGATTTGAAAAAACCCAGATCATGCTGGCACTCTGTTTTAGCTCACAATCCTAGGATCAAATATAGCCACCCAGAGATGGGCATAACTTGCCAAACACTGAAACAAGACCCCTCCCACACTGAAACCTTATTTCTGCCTTTGATGTGCTTCTCCTTAAATAAAGAATTGGAGCCTTTTTCACTCGTTCAGTTCCAGTTCTTATCAGGTCTGGAAGACCCATCAGGTGCCCCACTTCTTAAATCTACTCTGGCTTTGTCTTTATTTCTTACTGATTATTTCAGACTTTTTACTTTCTCAGGCAGTTCACACATCCTAGCAGGAACATGCTCTGCTGGGGTGCTGGCTCCTCCATCAAAGTTCATAGTTAAAATGTTCAATAAGCTAAAAAAAGAAGTAAGGAATAAAATTAGAGAAAATACAGGCAGTGAAAGATCATTTCAATGAAGAGATAGAGATTCTGAAAAAGATCCAAAGAGATATTCTGGAAATGAAAGACTCAATAAGCCTAATTAAAAATTCAATGGAAAGCATCACCAATAGGTAGATAACTTTAAAGATAGATTTTCAGGCCTTGAAGACAAAGTGCATAATCTTGAAAACCAAGGTGACAATAGAGAAAAGATTGTAAGAGAACATGATCCGGATATTCAAGAAATCTGCGATAACATCAAGAGACAAATTTAACAATCATTAAGGTAGATGAAGGCTCCATAATACAAACTAAAGGAATGCAAAATCTTTTCAGTGAAGAAATATTAGAAACCAGATAGGCAGATTAAAAAAAAAAAAGATCTCCAAGACATGTTATAATGAAATACCTAATATACAGAATGAGCATGGAATTTTAAAAGCTACAAGATAAAAAAGGCAGGTCATATTTAGAGGTAAACTAATTTGGATTTAAACCGATTTCTCAGTCCAGACCCTAAAAGCCAGGAGGACTTGCAAAAATATATACCAAGTTCTTAGGAAAATGGATGCCAACCAAGATTATTATATTCAGCAAAAATATGTTTTGAAATAAAAACCTTTTATAATAAGAAATAACTAAAAGAATTCATAACCACAAAGTCTGCACTATAAAACAGAATGAAATATTTCATGCAAAAGAAATGAAAAGTAAAACTGAAAACCAACAAAGGGATGAATAGTCCTAGAACAATAGTCAATTAAAGGAGAATGAAGTTTGAATTAAGAATTAGAATTAAAATGGCAGAATATAAAAATAATCTCTCAATAATAACCAAGAATGCAGTCTACATGTTGTAATCAAAAGACAGATAGGGAAATTGGATTTAAAAAAAGATGCAACCATATGCTGTTTGTAAGAAATTCACCTTACAGCTCAAAGATACTCATAGACCAAAGGGGAAAGGATAGAAACAGATATACCATGCACATGGCAGTCATAAACCAGCAGAAGTAGCTGCTCTCATGTCAGACAAGTGGACTTCAAGACAAAATTAATCAGAAGAGACAGAGAAGGCCACTTCATACTGGTTAAGGGAGTCATCCAATGAGAGACATGAGCTACCAAAATCAACCTTTTTTTTCAATGAAGTAATTTGTTTATTCTAAAACTGTGATTGATACTATACCAAAATATCAATGATAATCTATACATATAAATAAGTATAATCATATCATAATAGTGAAACATTTTTGAAACAAGATAAAAATTGACATATTTTTGAATATAATTACTTCATATTTAAATGTTTAAAGTCATGAAGATCATGTCAAATTTAAATGTGTAAAGAATATTAAGGGGAAGATGTAACTCAATAGATTTATATTAATGTTTTGGTAAAGGTAGCATCACCAGTCTCATGCAAAACTGTAGTCAGAATGGAAATCTGGGTCTGTTTCAAAGAAAATAAAATACTTGGGAATCAATCTAACAAAAGAGGCAAAAGAACTCTACAATGAAAACTATAGAACACTAAAGAAATTGAAAAATACGTTAGAAGATGGAAAGATCTCCCATGTTCTTGGACAGGCAGAATTAATATTGTCAAAATGGCCATAGTACCAAAAGCACTACACAGACTTAATGCAATTCCTATTAAGTTTCCAATGGTACTCTTCATAGAAAGAGAAAAAGCAGTCATGAAATTCATTCAGGAAAATAAGATACCCAGAAGAGCCAAAGCAATCCTTAGCAAGAAAAGTGAAGCAGGAGACATCACAAAATCAGACCTTAAATTGTACTACAGAACTATTGTAATAAAAGCAGCTTGGTATTGGCACCAAAACAGACATGAAGACCAATGGTGCAGAATAGAAAACAGAGACAAACCCACATAAATACATTTATTTCATACTGAACAAAGGCACCATAAAAATACACTGGAGAAAAGATAGCCTCTTCAGCAAATGGTGCTGGGGAAACTGGAAATCCATATGTACTAAAATGAAATTAGACCACCTATCTTTTCCCTGCACACAACTCAACTCTATGTGCATCAAGGACCTAGGCATTAAACCTGAGATCCTGTGCCTACTAGAAGAAAAAGTAGGACCACCACTCCATCATGGCAGCCTAGAAACCAAATTCTTCAACGAGATGCCTAAAGCATGAGAAGTAAAATCAGGAAACAATAATTGTGATTGTATCAAACTAACAAGATTCTTACCCCAAAGGAAATAATCAAGGATGTGAACAGAGAGCCTACAGAGTGGGAGAAAATCTTTTCTACCTGCACCTCAAATAGAGCATTAATCTCCAGGATATATAAAGAACTCAAAAACCTTAACACCAAAGACAAACAAACAAAACAAAAACAAAAACAAATAGCCAAATCAATAAATGGGCAAAGGAACTGAACACTTTACAGAAGAAATATGGTCAACAAATATATGAAAAAATGTTCAACAACACTAGCAATTAGAGAATAGAATTTCTCTAATTAATTTCTTTAATTAGAATATTAAAACTACACTGAGATTACATCTCACTCCAGTCAGAATGGTAACTATCAAGAATACAAGTAACAATAAGTGTTGGTGAGGATGTGGGGGAAAATATACACTCATACATTGCTGATGGGACTACAAATTGAAAAGCAGTATGGAGATTGCTCAGAAAACTTGGAATGGAACCACCATTTGACCCAGTTATCCCACTCCTTGGCACTGAAAATCAGCAAACTACAGTGACATGGCCACATCAATGTTTATAGTCACTTAATTAACAATAGCCAAGCTATGGAACCAATCTAGGTGCCCTTCAAAAGATGAATGGATAAAGAAAATGTGGTACATATATATACAATAGAATATTACTCAGTCATAAAGAAGAATGAAATTATGGCATTTGTTGCTAAATGGACAGATCTGGAGGCTATCATGCTAAGTGAAATAAACCAATCCCAAAAAACCAAAGGCTGACTGTTACGTGAATGCTGACTCACAATAGGTGGGATAGAGGGAGAAGTTGAGGTTCACCCTATTGCACAAGGGAAAGTGGAGGGAAGGGTGGGGGATAGAGTGTGAAAGAAAGTAGACTGAATCAGACATAAATATCCTATGTTCATATATTAATACATGACCAGTATAATTATGCATCATGTACAACCACAAGAATAGGAATTTATACTCCATGCATGTATAATATGTCAAAATATATTCTACTGTCATGTAAAACTGAAAACAAATTTTTAAAAAGTTAATGGCACTACCATGTTTGTTAAGATTTTGGAAAATGACTTCTGATTATTGCTGATGGGAGGGTAAATTTATATTGTCTTTCTAAAAGGAAAAGCATCATATACCAAAAACTTGAAATGTAAAACATACTTTGATCATGTCTTATAAAAATTTCATGTAAAGACTTAGCCACAATAATATAAATATATTAAGTGGTGCTCATAATAGAGAAAAATTAGAAATGATATACGAAACTTGAATCACCTTGTAATATATCACCCAAAGGGATTTTTGAAAGTGATAGGAGGCATTATTAATAATTACACCAAGATAAAAGGCAAAAAACAAGTTTATTTCAGACAAACCATCATAATTTTTATCGTGTCTATAACCAATGATCAGTGGGGTTAGCACCATAATGTTACCACACATTGAAACACAAGTATTCAAGCTATTAAAAATATAGCTACATATAGTAAAATTCTGTATTATCTTGGAAAATAAATAGAAAGATACCAAATAAACAACCTAATGTTACATCTAAGAGTCCTAGACAAAGAAGAACAAACTAATGCCAAAATCAGTAAAAGACAAAACATTTATAAAATCAGTGTCAAATCAATAAATTGAGAATAAAAACAGTACAAAAGATCAGTGAAAAAAAATTGATTTTTTAAAGGATAAACAAGATTGATAAACCTTTAGCCAAACTACCCAAAAGAAAGAAGGCCCAAATTAATAAAATTAATGACTTCTCAGACACTACTGAAAGATTAAAAACTATTTTGAAAATTATACTTAAGTTAGAAAATCTTGAAGATATTGACAAATTCCTGGAGACATATGACCTACCTAAATCAAACCCTGAGGATACGGAAAGCTTAAACACACCAATATCAAGCAATAAAATGGAAGTAGCTATCAAAAGTTTTCCAACAAAGAAAAGCTCAGGACTTGACAAATTCTCAGTTAAATTCTACCAGACCTTTAAAGAAGAACTAATACCAATTCTTAAATTATTCCATGAGAGAGAAAAAAAGAAATACTGCAAAACTCACCCTGATATCAAAATAAGACAAAGGCACATGCAGAAAAGAAAGTATCAGACTAATGTCTCTGAAGAACATAGATGAAAAAATTCTTAATAAAATATTAGCAAATCCCATTCAAAAACGTATTAAGAGATAATGCCCCATGATCATTTGTATTTTATTCTAGAGTTGCATGTTTGCATATTGGTTCAAAATATGCAAACAAGTGAGTGTATTTCACAACATAGAATTAAGAACAAGAATCACATGATAATCTCAATAGATGCAGAAAAATATTTTGACAAACCTGATGCCCATTCACGTTTAAAGCTGAGAGAAACTAGGCAGAGAATGAACCTACCTCAACACTGTAATGGTCATATATGGCAAAACCAATGCCAACATCATACTAAATTAAGAAAAACTGAAAGCATTTCTTCTAAAAACAGGAACAAGACAAGGATGTCCACTTTCAGCACTCCTGTTCAACAAAGTTGTTGAAACTCTATTCAAAGCAATCAGGCAAGAGAAGAAAATTAAAAGGATACAAACAGGGAAAAAGTGAAATTATCTGTTTGCTAATGACATGATCTTATATTTATAAGACACAAAAATCTCCACTAGAAGACTTATAGAGCTAACAAAAAAATGTATTGAAGTAGCAGGATACAGATAAATGTACACAAATCAATTGCTTTCCTGTACTCCAATAATGAATCTGCTGAAAAACAATTTAGGAAAACTATTCCATTTGCAATAATCACAAAGAAAGAAAATATTTGCGGATTAATGTAATGAAGGAGATGAAAGACCTCTATAGGGAAAATTGTAAACACTAAAATTCATTTGGAAGAATAAGAGAACCAAAATAGTCAAAGCAATTCTAGTAAAAAGAGCAGAACCAGGGAGACCACAAGATGACAGACTAGAAGAAAACTTTATTTTTTGTTGCTTGGTGACCTGGGATTTAAGCAGCAGGAAAACAACTCTGCAAGGTGGGTGAAAGAGGGATTTCACTAAAATTCACTATTGGGTAGTCAGAGTGCCTTAGAGACTTAGAAAGTCAGGGTGCATTAAACAAAGAAAAGGGACAACATCATAGGTAGGCTGCCAGTGGGAACCAGCACAGGAGGGAACCTACTGAGAAATATTATGTACAGTCTCAGAGTGGAAAATCTTGAGATCAGAGGGGCAGCCTGCACAATATACCGGTGCATGAAAGATGTGTCATGTTTTCCAAATGTCCTGATAAGGCAGGAGATAACTTGAGGCAACTGCATTGTGTTGCCTGGCAGTTATGGGATCTGGAATCCAGGAGACCTGAGCTGGGTCTGATACAAAGTCCTGGAAGACACCTGCTGCATGACCTAGACTGTGCCAAACAAACCAAGAGCTAAACAGGCAGGGAGAGTATTTTACCAAAGATAATACAAGTCAGAGAAGCCAAGAAGAGTCTGGCTTCCTCCCCCACTTTGTGTCTGGAGGCTCACAGGACCAGCTGAAGTGGGTTGGGAATTTGAATGGGTGAGTGTGATTACACTCAGGGACTAAACCCAGGAAAGGTGGGGGCAGCAGAATGGGCAAAGGATTGGCTCCCTGATCTCACAAGTGGAACCCAGGGTAAATTCTTGGGGTAAGTCTCCCTGTGTGGATTGGCAACTGTTGAGTCCTAGAAGTGTGTTGATTTAATGTCTCCAATTGAGTTGCCTCTAAACAAAGCACCTGGGGACTGACTAGATCTAAGCCCTGCCTTCAGGAACTCCACCTATACCACTCCCCTCACCACTCTGCAGTGACACCACCCTGGGAGTGCATTCATCTGGTCTATGCAAACAAACCCCAGCTGACAGCACTTCCCATCTCACCCTACCTCATAGTGTCAAGAAGGCAAGCTGAGAATTTTTGAACTCCAACTGGCAACTTGGTAAGCAACACAAAAAGAAGGTCCCATAGCCATGACTCCTGTGCTCAGTACATATCTCAAGAAGAAACAAAACTGTTGGACACAGAGAGTGAACATATTCTCAATGACTTTTTAGCCACTACAGTGAAAATGATTCCTTGATTTTTAACCAAGAGTCTTTTTTTTTCTTCTTCTCTTTTGTGTGTGTTCTGAATGATTCATGGAAATTTATACATATACATATTGGTTTCCTTTTTCTCATTTCTAGTATTTTTGAAGGTGATTATTTTACTTGCTCTGTATTTTGAGGGGTAGGGTTTTGATTTGCATATTATTTTTGCTTGTTTTTGACATCTATTTCCTTGTTTCTCTTTCTCTTTTTTCTTTTCATTCAAAAAGAAATTTGAATGTTCTTTCTCTATTCTTTTAATTTTTTAAAATACTGTTTCTCCTCCTTCCTCATAACCATCACATCCTACATCACTTCTGCATTCTCCTGTTCACCTTTTGAAATTGCAAACTATTTTCTACCCACCTATCTCTACTTCATTCCTTTTAATTAACTGTTATTGATATCTTTTAGCACTAATTGGTTTATGTGATGACTGCCCCCACCACTAATCATGTTGCAATTATTCTGTGGAAGTCATAGATGATACCTAATGTGTGATTTTTATGCCATATATAACACATGATTATTTACTATTTTTACTGAGGGAAATTGCAGATCCTACCATTTCTGTTTATTGTGCCAATTAACATTGTAGATGTCATAATAGAACCAGTTCCTTAGTTTAATATTACATATTATTTGCATAGGTTGTTGCTATTATTCATCTCCCCCTAATCTGTGAGGTATTGGAAACCTACAGGGACACTATTAAGTTCATAGGGGAGAATCTGCAGCTTCAGATTCATCCGGATAGCTGGGTAGATGCACAATGTGAAAAAGCAAGGGAACAAACCATCCCAAACAACCCAGAATGCCTCAACAGCAGACAGTGTTGGCACCACAGTGGAGGAAATGTCAGAGAAGGAATTTAGAAAATTCATAGTTAAACGTATATATGAGGTAAAAGATGATGTAAGGAGTGAAAGCAGACAGAAAATATAAGAAGTGGAAGATTACTTCAACAACTTCAACAGGAAGATAGAGATTCTGAAAAAGAACCAGTTGGAAATCCTCCAAATAAAGGAATCAATAAGCCAAATTAAAAATTCAATGGAAAGCATACCCAATAGTCTAGACCACTTGGAAGATAAATTCTCAAGCAACAAACACAAAGTATACAATCTTGACAATAAAGTTGGTCATGGAGAAAGTATTTTAAGAGACTATGAACAGAATTTTCATGAAATCTGAAGTAACATTAAACAAATTTAAGATTCATAGGGATAAATGAAGACTTGGAAATACAAGCTAAAGAAATGCACAATCTTTTCAACAAATATAATGTTGGAAAATTTTCCAAACCTTAAGAATGAAATGAAAAATACAGGAAACTTACAGGAATCTAAATATATAAAACTACAACAGACACACACCAAGGCATATTATTATGAAAATGTCCAACATACAAAATATGGAAAGAATTTTAAAGCCCACTAGGAAAATAAAAGGTCATGTTTAGAGGGAAACCAATCCAGATTTCAGCTTATTTCTCAACCTAGACCCTCAAATCTAGGGTGTCTTGAAATAATATATACCAAGCTCTGAAAGAAAATGGATGCCAAGAACAAATCTGAAGCAAAATTAAGTTTCAGATTTGATGATGAAATAAAAACCTTCCACAATAAACAAAAGTTAAAAGAATTGACAACTAGAAAGCCTGCACTACAAAATATATTCAATAAAATATTTCATGAAGAAGAAATGAAGGGAGGAGCAAGATGTAGGAAATTGGGGGTTTGCTTTCCAGGCCACTCAGGAACCAAGAAAGTGGACAGCTTCTCAGTAATGTGGGTGGAAAAAAGGGATGCTACTGGAAATTAATACTGTACATTCAAAGCAAATCAGGGACTCAGGAGGTTAGATATAACAGAATAAAGAAGAAATTCCTCAGCAACTCTGCTGCCTGTCAGAGCTGCTGTCCCTTCTCTGGCAAAGTGGAGGGATAACAGAATAAAGGGAACCCATATTTTTAGGAGGCCTGTGGAATGTCTTGGTATGGAAAGATCAGAGAACAAACAAAGACACTGCTGGACTGACCTAGAAAGTGTGCTGCACAAATACCCTTGTGCCGAAAGAAGCTGCCTCTCTCCCAGTTGGCTTTGGAGAAGAGATAAAGGAGTCATTCTACAGGTACCATATGGTAGCAGCCAGCAGCCATGGGTGCCAAATCCTGGAAGACCTAATCTGGAACTGATAAATAAGACTGACACACTCACACTGCATATCATAAAGTATGCCTATAAGGCCAGGAGAAAATAAGACAGAGGGTTTTACCCAGAGGAATATGGGTGGTGGAAACACGCCCATCTCCCCCAATTCCCTTGAGTCTGGCAACTCACAGGACCAGTTCTGAGGGCCACACATGGCCAGAAATTTGAAAGGTAAGGGGCAGAAATAACTGAACATGAGTTCAGAAAAGGATGATCTGCAGGTGACAGGGGGCAAAAGATTGGCTCCTCTATCACATGAGTGGACGCCACTCCAAGTGTGGACCAGTAGTTGCTGGGACCTTGGAAGCACACCAATTTAAAATTACAGACCAATAACCCTTCAGAGAATAACCTGGAGCCTGCCAAGAACTAAACCCCACCTTCAGGAGCTCCTTTTATGAATTCTTCTTATGGAACACCACAGCAACCCAGCCATTAGGATGGAACAGACATCACACTCCAGCCCACCCTCCCTAGCACAGACAAGAAGCTGAGAATTACTGAACTCCAACGAGAAACTTGATGAGCAATTCAAAAAGAGAAAGAATTTGACACGTCAATATTCTTATATGCCCTACATACTTCAAGTAGAAATGAGAAGAAAGGTAATTGGGAATAGAAAATGAACATATATTCTGACAAATTCTCACTACTACAGTGGAAAAAATTCTTAACTTTTCATTGAGAACTTTTTCTTTTGGATCTGAGCTGAATGGATCATAGACACATATGTATTTATCACTTTTTTCTCATTTCCAGCATTTTGAAGGCAGTTATTTTCATGGCTCAGTCTTCTGAGGGATAGGATGTTTGATTAGTGCACTTCAGTTTTGTTTTGTTCTTTTCTCCCACTTTGCCATTTTCCCTTAATTCTCTTTCTTCCTTTTCTTTTGCTAACAGCACTCTATTCTCTTTTCACTGTTCCTTTAATTTTTTTTTTTTACTTCTTTTTTCTCTCCTCCTCCCTCATAATCATCACTTCTCACTTCTGGAGAAGTTCCTATCTCACTTCTGTGCTCTCCCTGTTCACCTTTAGACTTTTCAAACCTCTTTGCAGACTTACTGTTTTGGCTATGGACAATAGCTGATCACATCATTTATATTTATTGTGACAATTAACATTGTAACTGTCATAATAGGAACTATTTGGGTTAGTGTTTGCCTTGGTTGCTGTTATAATTTGTCTCCCCCTAAATTATGAGGTACTGGAAACCTTCAGGGATGCTAGAAGTTCAGAGTAATAATTCTAGTGCCTCAGATTCATACTGGTAGATGGGTAGACACACAAACATGAAAAAACAAAGGAACAAACCAACCCAAACAAAAATACCTCAATAACAGGATCCACTCACACCACAGTGGAAGAAATGTCAGAGAAAGAAATTAGAAAATTCATAAACTGATCTGTGAGGGAAAAGATAATGTAAGGAATGAAATCACAGAGGAAATACAGGAAGTGGAAAGATAACTTCAATAGAGATTCTGAAAAAAATCAAAAGGAAATACTCAAAATTAAAGAATCAATAAACCAAATTAAAAATTCAATGGAAAGCATTCTTAATAGACTAGATCATTTGGGAGACAGATTTTCTGGCAATGAAGACAAAATATATAATCTTGAAAGTAAAGTTGAGATGGAGGAAAAGATGTTAGGAGACCATGAATATAACTTCCAAGAAATATGGGATAAGATGAAAAAACAAATTAAAAATGTATAGAGATAGAAGAAGCCTCAGAAATATACACCTAAGGTCTCCAGTGCTGAGGCCCATGCTCCAGCCTGTGCCCACCATCTCCAGTACCTGTCTGCAGTCTAGCATCCACAACCTATACGGTCTAGTACCTGCACTATGGCTGACCATCTATCAGCACATGGGTCGCCTCTGACCAGCATTGATTATTCTCAACCTGGAGGCCACCATTCATAATGGGACAGCACCCTTCTTGGGACACTGCATTATCAAGTTCCTCTTAGGCATCAGACTACTGAAAGTTTGAACACTACAGTGTAGTTTTATTGTAGAATATTTTGTTAGTAGTATTATTATGATAATTCCTATTATACCTATTATTATTCCTACTTTTTCTTTTATTAACATTTTTCTCACTCTATTTTTCTCTTATCTGTTTCCTTGGAGACACTTTCTCCCTTTTCTCATGCTAACAACCTATTTCTTTTAATTTCACTTTCACTATTCCTATGGCATACTACCTCTGTAGACTCACTTCTTATCTCATTAATGTTATATCCTACACCCCTCCTCATCCTCTTTGTCTACCATTAGAAATTGTGGTCCTTATTGCAAACCTATTGGTTATGCTGTAGATAATAATTGAACTCATCATCTCTGTTTATAAAGTCAATATGGTTAATATCTTAATTGGGACTATTTGGGTTAAGGATGCATATTTTTTGTATGGTGTGCTGCTAATATTGATCTCTCGCTTCAAGGTGAGGTATTGGAAATCTGCAGGGACATTATAAATCTAAAGGGGGAATTCCCCCTGGAATTCAATACCTCAGATTCACACTGCTCGAGGAGAAGATACACGAACAACATGAGGAAACAAGGGAAGAAAGTGTCCCAAACAAACCTAGATGCTACATCAATAAAATTCAATGATAGGACAGCAGAAGAAATATCAGAAAGGGAGTTCAGAATGTACATAATTAAAATGATCAGAGAAGCAAATGATGAGAGAGCAAATGCAGGCAATGAATGATTGCACCAATAAATGGTTAAAAGAGCAAATGCAGGAGGTAAAAGATCATTTCAAAAAAGAGATAGAGATTCTGAAAAAAAAACAAACCAAAATCCTTGAAATTAAGGAAATAATAAAACAAATGAAAAACTCAATAGAAAGCATAACCAATAGGCTAGATCACTTGGAAGGCAGAACCTCAGAAAATGAAGACAAAATAATTAATCCTGAAAATAAAGTTGACCAAACAGAGAAGATGGTAAGAAATCATGAATGGAACCTCCAATAATTATGGGATAATATGAAAAGAACAAATTTAAGAATTATTGGGATCGAGGAAGGCACAGAGAAACAAACCAAAGGAATGAACAATCTATTCAATGAAATAATATCAGAATATTTCCCAAATCTGAAGAATGAAATGGAAAATCAAAATATAAGGGGCTTACAGGACACCAGATGTACAAAATTACAACAGACCCACACCAAGGCACATTATAATGAAAATCTCACATACAAAATAAAGATAGGATTTTAAAGCCTGTGAGAGAAAAGCCTTAGATTACATATAGGGGGAAAACAATATGTTCTCAGCAGATTTCTCAGCCCAGACCCTAAAAGCAAGAAGTGCCTAGAACAACATTTTTCAAACTCTGAAAGAAAATGGATGCCAACCAAGAATCTTATACCCAGCAAAACTTACCTTCAGATTTGATGATGAAATAAAATCCTTCCATGATAAACAAAAGCTAAAAGAATTTACAAATAGAGATCTGCACTACAGAACGTTCTCAGCAAAATATTCCATGAGGAAGAAATGAAAAACAACAATGTAAGTCAGCAAAGGGAGGAACTATCCTAAAGGAATAGTCAATTAAAGGAGAAACCAACTCAAGGTGAAAACAAAAAATAAGCCAAAGTGACTGGAAATACAAGCCATATCTCAATAATAACCCTGAAAGTTAATGGCCTAAACTTATCAAAAGACATAGACTGGCAGATTGGATTAAAAAGAAAGACCCAACAATATGCTGCCTTCAAGAGATTCATAGAAAAGACACTACAGACTAAAGGTAAAAAAATGGGAAAAAAAACATACTATGCACACAGACTCAGCAAAAAAGTGTGGATTTTCATCCTCATATCAGATAAAGCAGACTTCAAGCCAAAGTTAAAAGGGATAAAGAAGGACATTTCATACTGCTTAAGGGAAGCATGAATCAGCAAGACAACATAACCATAAATATTTATGCACCAAACAATAGCACATCCATGTACATTAAACAAATCCTTCTGAATTCCAGGAACCAAACAGACCAAAACACAATAATACTAGGTGACTTTAACACACTTCTCTCACCATTGGATCAATAAAGGAAAAAGGGTGTGGAATCCCATGAGAATAAAAGAGGGAGGAAGGGGCCTCAGAGGAAGGGAGGAGGGATGGTAAAATGGAGGAATTGTGAAAGGAAATTGACCAAAGTATCCTATATACATTTATGAATATATCACAGTGAACTTTACCTGTATGTATATCTATAAAGCACTAATTTAAAAAATTATATGTAAATAGAAGGAATACCAGTAGAGTAGAAGAAAGGGATTAGGGGAAGGGGGAGGAGGAAAAAAATACTGGGAAATGAATTAGAGCAAGTTATATTCCATGCTTTTATAATTATGTCAAAATGAATCCTAATGTTATATATAACTAAAAAGAACTAATAAAAAACCAACACTACAATCTAGCTATTGTGAACTGAGCTACATTGTGGAACCAACCTAGATGCCCTTCAACAGATGAATGGATAAAGAAACTCTTGTATATATACACAATGGGATACTATTCAACCATAAAGAAGAATAATATTATGGCATTTGCAAATAAATGGATGGAATTGGAAAATATCATGCTAAGTGAAATAAGCCAAACCCAAAAAACCAAAGGCCAAATGTTTTCCCTGATAAGTGGAGAACGATATATAATGGGGGTGGGGGGGTGGAGAGTGAGAGAAGAATGGGGGAACTTTAGATTATGTAGAAGGACATGAGAGGGAGGGGGTATGAAAAATGGTGGAATGAGACAGACATCATTACCCTATGTACATGTATGATTACACAAATGGTATGAATCTACATTGTGTACAACCATAGAAACAAAATGATGTACCCCATTTGTGTACAATGAATCAAAATGAAGTCTGTAAAATATTAAAAGATAAATTTTTTAAAAAGATACATCACTTTTTTCTAAATCTGAAAAAAAATGAACACTTAAAAATCCATTCCAGTTAAAGCCTCATATCAGGGCTTTGCTACAAGGCCTACATTTGGTGTCCATATTATCCAATAACACGCCATCCCAAGGAATCCTCATAATTGTGAGTCCTAGGGGCCTAAATGCTGGCAGTGGCCTTCTCCTCATTAGCCACTAGATTTTGCTCATCTTGCTGCAATCAGAACCACAGGTATACAACTCATTCTTGAAAATTTGTGCCTAACCGGAAGATACCTTATAACTGTATTTGCCAATGTGATTAAGAGTCCAGCTGGTGTTTTCCATTCAAAGTTCGGAATGAATCAAACATCATTACCCTATGTAAATGTATGATTATACGAATGGTATGCCTCTACTTCATGTACAACCAGAGAAACAAGTTTTACCCCATTTGTTTATAATTTAAAAAAAAGAAAAAAAAAACACAAAGTTCATAAGTCATGGACATAATGTAGCAGTATTCCCTGGTTCAACTGTAGCATTCTTAAATATTTAGTCAAAATTTCTCAAAAAAATGTGGGCAAATTCTTAAATTCCTTGGGTAAGCGTAGCCCATCAGGGTTGTTGGAAATTTGTTTAAATTGTAGATGGACATAATACCTTTATTTATCTATCTTTATGTGGTGCTAAGACTTGAACTCAGTGTCTCACACACCTAGGTAAGTGCTTTGCCACTGTGCTACAACCCCAGCCCCTAGAGGGGGATTGGAGAACTGTCCACTCAAAGGCAAAAATTGGAGTTTTCATTTGAGTGGAATGTAAAAGAAGGCACATTTTCAATCAAGAATAGTCCCCGGAAATGGACCCTAAAAACATAAATAAATCGAGGACAGTAAACCATCTGCTTTCTGCAGGCAAGGCATTCAGAAGAGTATAAGGATTAGACACTATAGGACGAATGTCTTGGATAATTTTATGAAGAGCCCACAAATCTTGAACAAAGTGAATTCCTCAAATCATGTTTCTTTACAGGGAGCATATCAGCATCATAAGGTGACTGAAAGGGCTGCATCGGGTAGTACTTTACTAATTTTTAGAATACAAATTGAATTCCTTCATATCACACCTGCCACAAAAGGTACTGTTTTAAGCAATGTGCTGGTACACCTCCTTTTAAGAGGATCTTAAAGGGCAGCTATTTTTAGTTTTACCTGAAGTCCCACCATCCTACACTGCTTCATTAACATGCTGATGGATTTCAGGGCATATTGACTTACCCTCAGATGACTTCTTCTTGATCAACATCAGCTGAAGGTTAAGTGCCTGCTCAGGCAGCACTAATGTACTTGTATTCTATCCTTTTGAGGAATAAGTTACTCAAGCATTTAGTTTGTACAGTAGTTTCTACCTAGAAGTGGAACCAGACCTTCTGGTACAGACAGAGAGTTAAAGTTCAGATCTCCTGAGCTGCACTCCAGAGGCTGCAGGAAAGCCTGGTCCTGGGAATTTCCAAATATTCCTATAATAGGCATAATTCAATTAGCCTTTTTGTCATTGGGTGTTAGGACAGAATATGTGACTCCAGGGTCAGTTAGGAAGTCTACAGTGTTGTTCCTGTCAATTGTACCCAGGGTTCCTGTAGGGAGATAGTGATTGAAGATAAATGGGTCGTAGGAGCCCCCAGGTCTCTTCAGTCTTCAGTGAAGTAATCATTGACTTCCATTAGCTGACACTTTGGCTCTTTACCGAGCTGATTCTTTTCATTTAAGAGTTTGGGGCAGTTTTTCATCCAAAGCCATTTTTGTTACAGTACATGTATTGATTCTTTAATAAGGTTCTTTTTCATGTAAAGTCCCCTGGCTCTAGATTACCAGCCTTGAATGTTTTGAGTGATAATGATTTCCTGATCATGATAGGCCTTGTAGGCTCGGTCCACTAACTGGAAGGGGTTCGTGCTCATGGCTCCTTCAATTTTTTGAAACTTGCACCTGCTTCGTCCAATAAAGTTCAAAATATTGACCATTCATACTTTCTCAGGGACTTCTGGGTCTTAGTTGGTATATTTTCTATATATCTGATATACTCTTTCTAGGCAGGTGTTCCCCCTGCTGTACCTGTTGCATTTTGTTTAAATTCTTTGACTTGGATACCTCCCACCTGAGTCCTCTCAGAATCCACTTACAGTAGTGGTCCAGTCAGATCCTATTGTCTTTTTCATTTGGATTCTAATTTTGTTCCTCCAGTGATTTTTCCTGCTAGAAACAGATTATTTTGTATGTCAGCCTGATGAAAACTCTGAAGCTCCTCATTAACCTTATTTAAGATACTTCTCACCAGCAGTTAACATTATATTAAGCAAAGTCTATTTAGGTGCCCAAGTGGGGTGGTGGGTAGCAATGATGTTGGAAAATAGTTCCATAAATTTTGAGAGTCATCATGGTAAGTAGGATTAGAACTTTTCCAGATCAGTAGATCAGAAGTTGAAAATGGGGTATAGGTCTAGAAATAGCCAGTTGACTGAGCTTGGGCTTTTAGCTCTTACCTCTCATGGAGTACTATCATAGTGGGAATTGCCCTGCTCTTCTTGGGTAGATACTTTGGCCAAACTGAGTGCCCTGATGGGTTTTAAAAGAGGAGAAAATTTCAGACTCATCATATTGAGAAGCAGGTATTTCCTCTGATACTCTAGTAGTTCCACTGACTGAGGGAGAGCCAACTGAAGTCCAGTAAGGTTGAGTGTAGTACCTGTTAGAATTGGGGAAGCTTCACAGTTTAAAGAGATCACCATAATTTTATGTTATCCTTTGACATCATCTGGCAGAAGCCTCTGTTTTAGTGCCTAAGGTCACAATGAGTTTAGGCCCTTCTTTAGAAAAGTATTGATTATGTAAAAACATTAAATATTGAGCACTTTACATTTTATCCAATTTTCTTGATCTTTGACAAAACAATTCTTGTTTGAAATTGTATAATAAGTAAGTGACTCTTTCAAAGGTCATCTTTTCTTTGAGTCTAATACATATGTGGGCTATGCTGTAGTAGTAAGTCATCTTTTTCTTGGTCATAGGTTTATAACTGCAAGCAGAACAGTGAGCTAAAATTCTCCCTAATAGTACTCCCTGTAGTTACATATTACAACAGATATCTCCCAAACACACTGGTTCCTCTTTGCATCATATACCTCTTCTCACTATTTGGTACCACAAATCTGTGAATTTCAGATTTCCCCATTAAAGCAAATGAGTTAGGCCAAATATCTCAAAAGAGCCCAAACAACAAGGAGAGGCCAAGAGCCTCTCTTCATAGTTGTGAGGACTTTGATCTCTGAGCTCAAATAAGACCACAGCTTTATGCTACCAGCTTTGAGGGAAAATCTTCAGGAAAGCGGGTGGGAATTGAATGAGTCCCTGAACTTCCAGTTTGTCTCAGGATCACAGAGGTCAGAGAAAGATCTCTAAATTCACATCTAAATGGGGTTTACATGAGGTCTAACATGGAAGAAAGTGGATACTCTCTCAGGCTAGCCTTTGCCTCTTGGACCTCACAGAAGTGGGTCCTGACCTGGAGAAGGGTGGTCTGGTAGCTGACCCAAAAGTTCTATGTTCAGAAGATCCCTGAACAGTTGATAAAGGTTCCCCAAAAGCAAGTTTCCTCCTAACTGCAACCCCATGAAAAGCAGAGCTTCCAGGGTTAGAGGCTGATGTGGATGTGCACCTAGATATAACCTTGCTTGCAGTGGTTCTGGCCCAACCCTGAGATGAAATTGGGGGTTTCTGCTTGGGCAGATTTTTGGGGATGGGACTAAATGTAGGGACGCCAGTGGCTCCAAGCACAGGGTTACCCTTAGTGCTGTGTCCCATAGTCACATAGCCACATGTGTTCAGGCCCAAGTTTTCCTCATAGCAGTGTTTGGTGCTTGGAGTCCCGTCCCTCTTCTTTCTGAAGAGATGCTCAGTGCCCCCGAGATAGATATCAGATATCAGGGCAACTCCCTCTTCCCCTACCAACCTTGAAGAGGTCGGGCTTCTTCTGTTGGCTGATATAGAGCAGGGCAGCCTAGTATGGGGCCAAATACTGGTGACAGTAGGCCACATACCAGGCCTGTGGGTGGCAACTGCAGTGGCAGAGGAGGTGGATATACCAGGGGAGAATACAACCCAGCTGACAGCAAAGACTGGCTGGTACTGGCACAGGTGCCCAAGGTGGTGTTTGTCAGAAGGAACCCCCAAGAGCTGACTGTGTTGGGTTGTGAGGTTGACTGACTTAGAGTAAAGGTTGGGCCTGGTGCTGAAGCTGTCACATCTTCATACTGGAGAGAACTGGGAAAGGCAGAGGTTTCATGCTGCTAGTCATCAGGCATCCCAAACATGGGCTGGATTATAACTTCCCGGTTCACAGAACATTTTGCAGTTGGGGTAAGGCAGCAGAAACTCAATGCCAGCAGGTTGGAGGTGCCCAAGATTGAAGCTGTGTTGATACTGCAGTATGGCAGAAAGGCCAGGGCAGAGGACAGTAAATTTCTGGAGCTAGCAAAAAGCCTCAGTAGGAGAAGCTGGAAAGGGGAATTGGTGCCCATGAGGCCAGTCAGACATTGGCTATGGAGCCAAGCCTGCTGATGTGCTGGCTGAGGGGCTAGAATTGAGGGTAAAGTCAGTAATTGGCAGATTGGGGAAGAACATAGTGCTAGAGTCTGAGGAGGGAGAGGGCTCTGGGAGGAGAAAGGAGGGTCCACACACATTGGGGTGGGGGCTCTTAGTGGAGGTGCTGGGATAGGAAGGGCCAGGATCCTTCCAACTCAGGTAGCCCACATAGGCTTCAAACACATAGGGGGCAACAGCTGCCCCAGCTGAAGGATCAACTTTGTCTTTTGATATTATCCTTGCCTGGAGCAGGGGAAGGAGCAGGTGTCAATAAGGTGACTGAAACAGAGGTCAGAAAGTGTAAAGAGGGTCCTGGAGGGGCTTCTGAGGAGGAGAGGAGGGTGGGTGAGCCACACTTCCGGCCAGACACAGGATGCAGAGAGGTTGACACTGCAAAACATTCCAGAAGGGCCCCTGCACTCAGGGAGCCCTGACCCTCCAGCACTTCCTCTGCTGTGCATTCAATGCTGGCTACTTGAAGGGCAGCAGGTGGACAAGTGGTCCATGAGGTAGTCAGGGGAAGAAAGTGGGAAAGCTGTGTGGTGCTGCAAACCCAGACAGCCTCACTCTTCAGTATGCTGTTGATGTGCTAGAGTGCCACTTCCTTCTTGTGGTCTAGGTTTTCAGCAGTGACTGGAAAACCCAGTTTCATAGGTGGTGGTAGCCTCAGAAGTCCTACGTGGCAGTGAAGAAACTTTATATTTTCACAGCCTACAGTGTGGGTACGCAGTTCCTCAATGCTACTGTTCCTACTGTTGCATCTGCCACCTTCTCATACCAGCCTTTCTTTCTGGAAACTTTGAGGCCAAGAGGGAGATGGTAAACAATTCTTATTCACCTTGAGGGCCTAAGGAACAGCCTGGAGTGTGATCAACCTGGACCCCTTCCTCTTCAGCAGAGGGAAATCTCAAGTGCGGTTGTATGAACATGGGTTTTGTTGGGGGTAGGAGCTCATGCATAAAGTCAGACAGATTTTATTCTTCTCAGTTGTCTTTGGAGCTCTAAGCATGGAGGTTTCTCTGAAGAGCCTCAGGCCTGGGCATGAAGGAAGACAGGCCTCCAAGGACCACCAGGAGCTTAAAGGCAGACTATGCATCCCCACTGCCATCATGGCCCCTTTTTCTGATGGTCAGTTTCCTTTATGATTACCAGATCTTTCCCCTGCTCAACTATCCATTCCCCACTCTTTCCCAGGGCTCTGATCATAGTTTTTCCTGTGCAGAGTCTTGGGAACACCTGTGTGTTGCAGGATAAAAAGTATGACTTTCCTGTTCCTGTGCCAAATCATGAAGTCAGTTTGCTGAGTACACAGTCTGAATTGCAGAATCTCTTGAAATTTCCAGCAGACAGTAGCCTCTTCCTCAGAAGAAAAGGCCTGAAGATTCCATCAAGGGTACTCTGCCCAGAAAGAAACACAGGGTCTGAAAGCTTATAGAATAGCATCTTGGAAATGCTTTTACAAACTGCCTCTACATAGTCATTGAATACTTGCAGGATGACCTGCAAAGTTGATATGCAGCACAGGAACTCATTAGGCATGGTGAACAGACTCCAGACAGTTGAGCCCTTCTGGCAGGTCTTTGCCAACCATGTCCTGGGACAGTGATGAGGGGCAAAGTTTGCCCAGGGAACTACCCATAGGAGCAGTTGGGGAAAATCCAGATCTTGATTTTGAGAGATGAGTGCCAAGTGTTCTTTAGCTACTAACAAGGTCTAAGGCCCAGGCACTGTTTGATCTATTGCTGGTCAAACAGCTTTGGCAGGTCTGAGTAAAGAATGGGCACATATGTACAAAATGGCAAATGAGGGAACTTGGAAGAGATTTGCAAGGAAGGGTCAAGCATGCAATGTATGTGGGTGTACACAAGATGCAGGAGCAAGAAGTACAAGGGACTGGCATGTGCCAGGGCTATGGATCCAGTGAGGTTTCCCCAATCTCCCCTTGAGTGTTGAGAGTGTTGGGTTTGAGGGTGATGAGCTATTGCAATTACAGCAATCCCTGTGCCCTGTGGCCAGTTCCCAGAGCTGTCAGGGTGCAGTCAGTAAAGGTCCCCACTGAGCAAAGGGACAATTGTTGGAGAGCAGGATTCCTGACTCAACAGCTCCTTCATGAAATGAAAGCTTTTGGATCAGCACTTGTGTGCCCTTCTACCCTTACATTGGGAACACTGGAAGGGACCGCTGCCAAGAACCAAAGTGAAGGCACCACCCAGAGCCTGCTGGAGTGACAGCTGAAGTGTGGAGCAGGGCAGTCTAGGAAGGACATCATGCTGGGTGCAGTGGTGCATGCTTGTAATCTCAGCAGCTTAGGAGGCTGTCGGGAGGATTGTGAATTAGAGGCTAGCCTCAGCAACTTAGCAAGATGCTGTCTCAAAATAAAAAATAAAGGGCTGGAGATGTGGCTCAGTGGTTAAGTGACTCTGGATTCAATCCCTGGTACCAAAAAGAAAACAAAACAAGGACATCTTACCCTATGACCCAGAGTCTTATTCCTAAGTATTTAACCAATGCTATAATATAATTTTGTTGAGAGGGTAGACTTCATGTTAAGTCTTCTCACCACAATTAAAAACAACATTAGGTGATTTCTGGTGACCATGAGTGACTTAAGAATATATAAGTGAAGGAGTAATATACTAAATAAATAAACTCCATTATTTTGATCAGAAAATAACTGGAATTGACAATAAAAAGAATGAGCATCCCACTGAATGTTTGATCTGAAAAAATTAATTTCTTTACACATTTACATGAGGCAAAGTACTTTATATTTATTTCTGTTTAATATGATCATACTACAATAATGTAGTGCTTTTCTATGAATACTAGCATAACTTGATTTATAATTTTCTATATTTTTCTAAAATTTTGTAACTGAAGACATTATTTGTGTGTTTTAAAGAAATCACAAAGTGAGTTTTGATTTTAATCTGCCACCAATTCTTATTTGGCCTTATTTTAGGCGTTGAGTTTCCTGACCCAAGGAAACAGAATAGTAGAAAAAGTAATAGTATGAGTGGCAGTTGGAAACAGTGATTAAGTACAGCAAGAGATATCCTTGCAAAATTACTATCAGACCCAGAAGTTTCTCCAGGCTGCTCATGGTAGGAAATCAAATGGTCTCAGCACATTCAAGTCTTGAAAAACACAACACTGTCATCTAATATGTATGAATGAAATCTTTAGAAAAACTTGGCTTTACATTTTGCAAAATTAGTGATTAACATCTTTGAGAAAAGAAGAAATAAATGTTGAATTAAGTGAATACGTATAATGTCTGTCCCTGCTCCTGATAGAGAAATAACTTAATGTAGATGTGTCCTTACTGCTATTGCTTGTTTACCAAATAATGTCTTTAATGCTATATATTCTTTTTTCTGTGCATTTTACATTCTGTTCAAACTAGTTTGAAGTAGTTATCCTAGGAATGGCTTAACTTTTGGAAATGGAGGTAATTTAACTAATGAGGGAGGGTAAAGTGAAAAATTTTTATCACAGACTCCACTTGAGGTACATATCAATAAAAGTGGGAACGGGGAACACAAGGTATCAGAATTTGTGGTAGCATAAATGACATGTCTTCTGAAGCAGCACACTTGAATTGATGTTACCATTATCCTTCAGATTTAAAGAACAATTACAGACAGTCCCTAAATTTATGATGGTTCAACAATAGAATTTATCACTTCACAATGGCATAAAAGCAATATTTCTTCAGTAGAAATGGTACACTTCAAATTTTGAAATTTGATCTTAACTCAGGCTAGCAATATGTGGTACAATATTCACTCATGATACCTCATCATAAGTCAAGGAGAATCTGTACTTTTCAAAAGCATTTTTTGGTACTTTTTCCCATTTATTGCTCATAAGAAACCCAGGTTTGAGAGGAGAAAGAGACTCAGATGAAGTGAACCATTTCTTAAGGTCCCACAGTCCCTTGGAGTTGAAGGTTATGCTCCAGGGAGGTGCCTAGCCTGCTTCCAGGGATCTTGCCCAGGTCATCAGAAGATTCCATTTCTGCAGAACCAGTCTTCTCCTTAGACTAACTCCTCTCTACTTCTGCCAAGTTTTGTAAGGGGTACCTTTCAGCATGCTAAAGACCTGCACAGTCGTGGGGGGAGAGAAGGAAGCAAGGACCCCTACCAGCAGCACATTGATCCTTCCTTTTGGGCTGATTTTAGCTCAGTAGTCATCCTCTTACCAAATCTGTACTGATTATGTTATATTTGAAAATGGAAACTAAGTTTGCATATTAAACTTCCACCCTCCCCACCCTCCTTTTTGGGGGCATTGGGGATCAAACCCAGGGCATTATAAATGCCATGCACCCCAACTCCCTCCTTTGTAAAATCGCTAATGGGATTGTGGCTAGGAGAGGGGTGAGGTGTCCCTTGGGGCTTCCCAAGCTAGGAATTCTCCAGAGTAGCCTGGAAGTGACTTCTTTTCCCATTTCCTGGTTCATGAAGAGGTGACTTGGATTCCATATGAGAAATGAATCATGTCTGCCCCTAAGGAGCTGATTGCCTAGGATGAACATCAGGGACCAAGTCTGAGGGGCCCTGGGGCCTGAGATCGACTGAGTTCTTTATTTCCAAGAGCAAAGACATATTATGCACCATTTATTGCTTATTTTTCTTTATTATATGAACAAAACTATACTCTGCTCTTGAACAACCAATGTACAGTAGGACATTTAGAAAGTGCTGATGCACAAATGGAAATGCACAAAAATGGAGAAAAATTTAAAAATCTATTATCCAAACACCAAGAGACTCTAACCATTGACATTTGGGTATATCTTTTCCTAGTTTTGTTTCTGGGTAATTTTTTCCCCTCTCTTCTTTATGATCCCATAGGAACAGGGGAGGAGCCTCATATGTGAGTATTTTAAAAAGACTTTCATGGGTGGCGTTCTCTCAAGAACTTCATTTTTAAGAGCAAAATGCAGTTTTTGGAAGAGATATTGGTTTTATTAGATCCCAATGTGCATTTTAGAGACCTAAAGAGGTGGCCCTATGAAAGCACTGGTACACAAATTTAATGGTATTTAAATAGGAACATGTATGTATGGAATATTGTACTCAAGGGGTTTTATAATCATTTAAAAAGAATTTCACACTGATATCTTGTTATTAGCAAATATTCTTACAGAATGAATTAAAAAGTGCCCTAACACATGAAATACATTGCTGGGGTTTGTCACGAATTTTTGATTCATAAAGGCTGACTTTCATTCCATTTAATGGAGAAGATGCTGGGCCCTGAAAAACTAGCCTACAGGACTCAAAATCACTTTGGACAATATCACTCCCAAGCACTATGAGAACATTGATCATTGGATGTACCTGTGCATTAAAATGTTTTTGGAACCTAAAAGTGGAGAAGAATGATACTTAAATGTTGTTTCATATAACATATAATGTAAACATATAATTGCTGCTAAATTTGGTCATTTTCCCACAGTATTAATTTCCCAATGAGACCAGAAATAATTGTTGTCCTGATTATGTAAATAAGAATCATATACCTAAAGTATTTAATGGGTTATTATTTAGTGCCATGCCTGCCCAATTTTTTTCTGATCTGGGACAGTTATCTTGCTTTCCTTGTTTTTCATGACCTTGACATTTTTGAAAGATATTGCTCAGGTAATCTGTAGAATGTGCCTCAATTTGGCTTTATCTGATGGTTTTCTCATTAGTAAGACTGGAGTTATTGACTATTGGAAAGAATAGAACAAAGGTAAAGTGCCTTGTCTCTTCCCAACACATCATATCAGAGGGTATATGTTATGGTTTGGATAGTTGGTGTCCCCCAAATGCTCATGTGTGAGACAATGCAAGAGCGTTTAGAGGTGAAATAATTGGATTAGGAGAGTCTAAACCAAATCAGTACATTAATCCTCTACTAGGGATTAACTGAGTGATAACTGTAAATAGGTAGGGTGTGGCTGGAGGAGGTGGATCACTGGGGGCATGCTTTTGGAGTATGTATTTTGTGAGCTGAGCTTAGTGTCTCTCTCTGCTTCCTGGTGCCATGTTCCCAGCTGCTTCCCTCCACCACACACTTCTGTCATGATATTCTGTTTCACCTTAGGCCCTGAGGAATAGAACCAGCTGCCTATGGACTAAGACCTCTAAAACCCTGAGCCTCCAGATAAATGTTTCCTCCTCTAATAGTTCTTGTCATGGCTTTTGGTTGCAGAAGTGAAAAAGCTGACTAAAACAGAATGTGAGATCCATATGATGTCACTGGTGACATTTATCTTCATTTCTTTGTTGAGGTCATGTGTACCAGGCTGCTTCATTGTACTCTGCATGCTTCTGTTCTTTGGAAGCATGTTTTAAGTCTAACCTACCCTGTGGTGGACAGGGAGGATTAAGTTCCATCTTCTGAAGAAAAGAGCCTATTTCTGGGAATTCTTGAAGAAAATTTTGTCTCATCTTCCCCACTTTTTGCTTACTTGTTTATATCAGTATGAACTCATGTTTACTTTGTTTTTTCACTTTTTTTTAATAATACAATGCTGTTATTAAGAAATCTTCATGAATAACAAAATGAATGCCTTTAATGATCACAGAAACTCTCTGAGGTTGGTACTATTATGCCCACAGTGAGGACATTGACACACAAGTACAGGAGCAAAATCAGAATGCATTTGGATCATGCAAAACCTGTCCCACCTCATGTATTAGTCTGTTTTCTGTTGTTGTGACAAAATACCTGAAGCTGGGTAGTATATAAAGAAAAGAGGATTATTTAGCTCAGTTTTGAAAGTTCAATGGCATGGTTTTGGCTTCAGCTCAGCCCTGCTGAGGACTTTGTGTTTATGACATTGCAATAGTAGGAATATGTGTGGAAGGGAGAGATCACATAGAGAAACAAAAGCCAGAGAGTGGACAGGTGTCAGTCTTGCTCTTTTATAACAACACTTCATTAAGAACTACCTTAAACTCTTCTGAGGTTGATGCCTCAAATGACCTTCCAGGAAGTCATTTAAGAGGTTTCTCTCAGAGGTCTCTACCTCTTAAAGATTCTGCTACCTCCCAACATTGCCAAACTGAGAATTAAGATTCCAACACATGAATGCTTGGGGGACACACTCAAACAAAAAATTCCAACTATAGTCCCTCACTTGGAACAATTTCTCTTTTCTAAATGAACAAATAATCTTTTTTTTTTCTCTCCATGAAGTTCAGTATATCAGACCCCATTCAGATCTTTCTGCCGAAAAAAATAAAAACCTCTGTATAGGTGCTTGGTTAAGAAAAATTATCTCTCAGTTTTGTAGATTCAGTATCATGGAAGCAGCATCTGCTTGGGTCTGGTGAGGACCTTGCAGCTGCATCACAATACCGGTGATGACTCACACCAGAAGCATATGCGAGAGGGAGATCACATTGTAAGACTAAGTCAGAGAGATTCAGGGTCCAGGCCAGTTTTTATGGGATCTAACTGGGGTCCAAGGAAGAATAACCTGTTCTGAAAGTGGCATCCCCAATAACCTAACCATCTTGCACTAGGTCCCTCCTCTTAAAGTTTCCACCACCTCAAGAATATCATACTCAGGGCCCAAACTTTGAAAGTGTGAGACTTTAGGGACACACTCAAACCATATCCAACCATAGTAGTCATAATTCCTCTTCCAGTTGACTACTATTTCATTGTTCACATTTTGTTCATTAATTACTATAGAGAAAAGGGAAATTTTAATTCCCAGAATACCACATTACAATATTCAATTTTTTTTTAAAACACAAGACATACAAAGTGAGAAAAACATATTGCACATTTGAAATAAATTCACAGAGATCATTCCTCAGGAAGTTCAAACATTTGAATCACTAAATGAAGACTGGTAAACATCTGTGTTAAAAATATTCAAATGTTAAAAAAAAGAGATGGTCAAAGAACTTAATTCAGGAAAACCATACATGGACTATATAGAACAAGCAATAGAGAGATATAAAATATAAAAAGAAACTAAAACGAAGTCCAGAAACCGAATAACTTGAAGGGAAAAGTCCACAGGATGGGTCTGACAGATTATTTTGCAGGCAAAAGAAAGAATCAGTGAACTTGAAGGTGGAACAATTGGAATTATAGAGTCAAGGAACAGAAAAAAAAAGGGGTGTGAAGAAAAGTGAACATAGCCTAAGGACCACGTGAAGTGGAACATGCAAAACAAGGACATTAAGGGAATCTTATCTACAAGGAGAAAAGTGTTAAAGAGATAGACAAGGTATTTAAAGAAAGAATGCTTAAAATGCACACAATTTGATGAAAGACATGAACTTATAAATCCAGGGAGATGAACCATCACCAAGAAAGATAAATTTGGAGACTCATGCTGAGCCACATTATAATCAAACTTCAAGAGAAAATAAGAAATGTGAAAGAAGCAAGCCAGAAGTGACCCCTCACATACAAGCATTCCTAAAAGGGCAGAACTAAGCCCTTTCATATCAGCAATTACTTTAAATGTCAACCAATTTCTCACATGAAGTCAATAGGCCAAAATACAGTAGGATAACATTTTTAAAATTTGTTCTTTACAGTTATACATGACAGTAGAGTATATTTTGACATATTTACACAAAAAATGGAGTACATATTATTCTAATTAGAAAGTAGGATGGTATATTTAAAGTGTTGAAAGAAAGAAAGAAAGCTCAACAACTGTAAACCAAGAATTTTACATCCAGGAAAACTGTCCTAAAAATATGTAAGAAATTAAGACAGTTTCACATTTTTAACAAGCTCTGATAATCTTATCATGAGACCTGGGCTCTATAAGAACACATCTTATCATGTGACCTTATCATGTGACCTTATGTAATCTTATCATTCTCTAAGAAATGCTTCAGGTTGGAATGAAATACTAGAAAGTAATTCAAAGTGTTATGAAAAAAAAACATAAAGACCCTTGGTAGATAAATATCTGTGAAAACTGTAAAGAGAATAGTATTCTATTTTTTGTTTGTAACTTGGTATGGCTTCCATCCTAAAGGCTCATTGTTGAAGGCTTGGTCCTCAATGCAGCAATGTTCAGAGGTGGGACTTACAGGAAATGATTAGATTGTGAGGATTCTGACCTCGTTAGTGGATTAATTGATCCACTGATAGGTGAATGGACTACTGGGAGGTGGTGGAAACTGTAAGGCAGTTGGGGGGCATGGCTGGAGGACATATGTCACTAGAAGATGCTCTTGGGGACTACATCTTGTCCCTGACCCTTTCTTGCCTTTTCTTTCTCTTCCCCCATGCATCTCTCTACCCTTCACCCTTCTGGCTACCATGAGTTGAGTAGCTTAAGTAGCTTTCCTCTGCCATAACCATGATGTTCCAACTTACCTTAGGCCTGGAGCAATGGAACTGTCTGTACAACCATGGACTGAAACCCCTGAAACTATGAGCTAAAATAACTCTTCTGCTTCATTGTTTTTCTCAGGTATTCATCACAGCAATGAAAAGCTGACTGATGTAACTCCATAATTTCTGTTCTATATGATTAAAAAGACAAATTCATAAGAATAATCACAAATCAATGTTATCTGGCACACATTATAGAGATGTACTTTGTGAAAAGAACAACATAAAATAGTGTGGACATTTATGTACAGGAGTAGAAATTTTGTATGCTTTTGAAGTTAAATTAGTACCAATTCAAGATAGATTTAGATTTAGATGTTAAACGTAATCCTCATATATACATAGAAGGAGATGGGGAGGGTTTCAAAATGTTTCACAACAAAATATCCTATTAAACACAAAAGGAGGCAGAATGGGCAAATGAAGGGCAAAATGTCATAATACATACAAAATTAGCAAAGTGGCAGAAATAATTCCTTTCATATCAGTAATTACTTTAAATGTCAATGATTTAAATATTTCAATGAAAAGTTAGGATTAAAACAAAACATGATCCAATTATATACTCTCTACAGCAGACTAACTTTAAATCCAAAGACACAAGTAGGTTGAAAGTAAAAGGATAGAAAACTACATTCAATACAAATAATCATTAAAATAAAGGTGGGATGACTATAATAGCATGAACAATAGACTTTAAATTCAAAACCACAAGAGACAAGACAGTATATAGTGATAAAAAGTTTGATTCATCAAGATGTAACAATTATAAACATACTTGAACTAAACACAGAAGCAAATAAATGAAAATACAGGGAGTAATGAGGGATAACAGTTCTGAAAAATTGTGAGAGACTTTAATATATCTCTTTTAATATTGGAAATCTTCTAGGCAGAAGATCCAAAAGGAAGTAAAGGACTTAAATACCACCACACCAGTATGACATAACAGATACACAAACAAACAGCAGAATAAACATTCTTCATTAATGTTTGGAACTATCTCTAAGAAGACCATGTGTTAGACCACAAAACAAGTTTCAAGAAATTCATAATGTTTGAAATCATATGAAGTATCTTTTCTGACCACAATGGAATGGAGATAGAAATTAATAGCAGAATGAAAACTGGAAAGTTCACAAACACATGGACAGGAAATGGCACTATAAATCACTAGGTGAAAAAAATCACAATGGGAATTAGAAAATACTTTGAGTAAATTAATACATATAATGTACCAAAATTTAGAAGATGAAGTGAAAATAGCACTCAGAGGAAAATTCGTAGCTGTAAATGCTCATATGAAAAAAGAAAGATCTCAATAGTGTAACTTCTTAAGAACCAAGAAAGAAAAAACATTAGGATATCAGAAGTTTGTTAGAAGTATAAATTGGAGATACAGAAAAGAGAAAATAAAGGAGTTAACAAAACAAAAAATTCTTTGTAAAGATCAACAAAATTGGCAAGACTTTATGTAGATTAAGTAAAAATATTAGAATGAAGACTCAAATTAGTAAAATTCAAAGTTTGAGTGTGTACATTACCTTATAGAAATGTAAATCGTTTTAAGAGTATAGCGTGAGGAATTTTTGTCAAGAAATTAGATAATTGGGATAATTGCCAGAAACATACAAGGTAATGAAATTGAGCCAAGAAGAAATAGAAAAATATGAATTGACTTATACCATTAAATAAGAATACAAAACATTCCAATAAAGAAAAACACAAGTCCAGATGACTTCACTGGTGAATTTGGTCAAACATTTAAAGGATGATTAACCTAATGCTTCTGAAACTCTTCCAAAATTTTTAATAGGAGGGAACACCTCCTAACTTTCTCTGAGACCTAAATTATCTTGATACCAAAGATAAACACATCACAAGTGGAGATTATTCTGAAATTGTAAACAGTGATTACTGCACCCCACTGGAGACATATAATACAAAAACCGCACAAGCAATTTTAAAAGCAATTTTACTGAGATATAGTTCACGCATTTAAAGGGCACCATTAATTGATTTTTAGCATGCTCACAAAGTTGTGCATTCATTGCTACAATAAGTCTTAGAACATTTTTATTGGGCACATATTGGGTAATTTGTGAAAAGAACAGCATAAAATAGTGTGGACATTTGTGTACAGAAATAGAATTTTTGTTAAGAAACACCTTCCCCTTAAGCTTACTTCCCATTTCTCCAACCCTCTTTCCCAAAGTAACCACCTATTCTCATTCTCTATGAAAATGCCCATTCTGGAATTTAATGTAAATGTAATCATATATTAAGTGGCCATTTGTGACTTTCACTTAGCATAATGTTTTAAATATTCATCTGTATCATAGCACATGTTAGTAATCTATTTTTATCACAAAATTATATTTTTCATTATGTAGCTAATAAATATGCTACATTTTGTTTATGCACACATCTATTGATGTACATCTATATTGTTCTACATTTTGGTTATCATGAATAATATTGCTGTGAACATCCACATACAAATTTGTGAGTAAATATATATTTTCAATTCTTTTAGTCTATAACCAGGAGGGGTATTGATACTTTTAAATTCCAGTAGTACCTACTAGGCATCTTATGGTACATACTAGGCACAGTTATACATCTGTCTTTATTTAGCAAACTATTTTGGCATGGGCCCCATTATCAGTACAAATAAGTGTATCTTATTCTTTTGTCTGTTTAATATACCATTGCCTATAAGCATCATTGTATTATTGGACTGATGCATGAATTTCATAGAAACAACCTCCCCCAAAAATGCACAATAGTGCTTGTAAAACTGGTAAAATCTGAACAATGTTGAAGGATTGTATTGTGGCCAATTTTCTGGCTGTAATATTGTACCTTAATTATGTTAAACACCACCATAAAGAGAAACAAGAGGAAGTATGTGTAGAATCATTCTGCATTATTACAACAATATGTAAATCTATAAATGATCTCAAAATTACAAGTTTGGGGAAAAAAATAGTGGGTCACCACAACTGCCCTCATTTGTCTTCCAGAATCACTCAAAGCTGATTTAACTACAGGTGACAGCTGTTAAGACGAAATCAAACAAATTTGCATTGGAGGTACAAAAGAAATGATAAAAGGGGAGAGTAGGGGAGAAGCCACAAAACCAGTCCCCCAGGAACAATGAGTTCCTCCCAGTTTCATCTTCCTTCACCCTTTACTACTTCAAAGATGTGGAACTTGGCAGATGCGGAAAAGTGACTGTGATTGATTCAAACAAAAAATATATGGGCAAGAGCCTTAGGGAACCAAATGTACTGCCTGATCCTGCTGTCTTTCAGCAACACCAGAATGGGCTCTAAACAAATGACAGGGTTCATCCTCAAATATCTCATCCATCTACTCCACTGTGGTATTAGGTCATTAAGTTGATTCTAGAGTAAGAATTGTAGGTGATTGGCACAATATTTTGAGTCAAACATTGCAAATGTTTTAAATCTATTCTTTTTATATAATATTCCAAAAAATTGCATACATTTAGTGTTTTTTAGTGTATTCAGGTTTTACAGTCATCTCTACTATCTGATGTCAGTAAACTTTTAATGATCCCAAAAAGAAACCTTATTCTCATTATCAGTCAATATTCTCTGCATGTGTCCTGGCCCCAGCAACATCCTAATCTAGTTTCTGTCTCTATGGATTTTCCTATTCTGGACATTTAATGTAAATAGACTATATAATCTATTTATACACATACACACACACATATATGACTTCTTCCAGTAAGCAAAATCTAATCAAGTTTCATCCATGTTGTAGCATGGGATAGTTCTGTTTGCTTATTATTATGAATAGGGTCACCATGAGCACTCAGATACATGTGAACATATGATTTTTACTTCTCCCTGGGTATATGAATTGTTGGACTGACCATACATAACTGAGGAACTGGAAAATTCCATTTATATTTGCACAAGCAATGTATGAAGACCCCAATTTCTCTACATCATTGGCTATACTTTAAAACAATTATAGCCATACTAGTGTAAATCTTATCAATAATCCTTTGTACATGATAATCCCCTTTTGCTGCTTTTGTGATTCTGTCTTTGGTCTTCAATTTATTATGATGTCAGTTTATACTATTTGGAGTTCATTGAACTTCTTACATATTTTGATTAGTGTTTTTCATAAGATTTGAGTAGTTTTGGGCTCATATTTCTTTCACTATTCTGACACTTTCTTTCCTTTCTGGGTCTCTGTGCCTATACTGAATGCTTGTGTCTCACAGTTCTCTGACACTGTAATCACCTTTACGTACTATGCATCAGCTGGGATAATCTCAAGATCACTAATTCTCTCTTCTGCCTGCTTAGATATGCCATTCAGCCCTGTTGTTGTGTATACTGCAGTACTCAAACCCTAACCTTCAGTACCTGTGAATGTGTCTTTGTTTGGAAATAGGGTTTTGCAGATGTAATAAATTAAGATGAGGTCATTCTGTATTAGGGAGGACCCTAATCCAATTGCTGCTATCCTTATAAGAACAGGAAATTATGTACACATAAACACAGAGGGAAGAGGACCATGGAATGACAAAGGCAGAGATAGAAGTAATGCCACTGAAAGCCGAGGAAAACCAAGGATTTCCAGTAACTACCATGAACTGAATCAAAGCAGTACAATTCTTTAGCACTTTCAAATAGAGCTGACAGCTGATAACTTTAAATTTCTATCCTCCAGAACAGCAAGCAAATTAACTCTCTACTGTTGTAAGTCACCCAGGTTAATTGGTTATGGCAACTCCAGGAAACAGCATAACCCCTCTGTTGCATTTCTCACTTGTTTAACTTTTCAACTCCATAAATTCTCCTTGGTTCCCTCTTACATTTTATAGCTTTATTGTTATTGTGTACTTGATGAAACATAATTCTCATACTATCTTTTCAATCATTAGACATAGTCACCTTTAATTCTTTGAATATATTTACAATAACAGATATAGTTATTGTAGAAAGTCATATATCTGGACTTCTTCAGGAAGAGTATCTATTGGTTGCTTTTTCCCTTATATATCAACATTTCTTTGGAGGTTCCAAAAATGTTCCCAAGTTCAGTGACTCTCTAGAGGAACCCACTGGACTCAGTCTATAGTCGTGGACATGGCTATGATCTCTTACAGTGATTAAGCACACAAAGTCATACATACAAATGAAAAGCATGCATGAGGCAAAGTCCAGAGGAAACAGGCACAAGTTTCTAAAGAATCCTTCCCAAATGAGTCACACAGACACACTAAATTCCTCCAGCAGTGAAGTGTGACCACTTTTAAGAGAGGCTGGTTATTCGATGTCATTTTGGTAGCACATATCTAAATTCCAGTATGCCAGAAGGAAGAAGTTAGTCGACCATTCAGAAGGACCAGTGGTCTGTTTAACTCCCAACTGGCTCAGAACTCAGAACATTCCAAACCAACTGCCCACATAAGTTGCATAAATAATTAGCTTTGCCTTAACTGCTCAAACCTGGAAGGTGAGCAGTTCAGACTGATGTAGTGGGGAGGAAGCTTGCTGGACTGGTGCTTACACGGTTCAGTAAAAGTCTTCAGGCTCCCAGTGTCTTATTGGCTAAAAATCTGCAACCGACTGAGCCGCCTGGATGGAGGCCTGGATGAGAACAAGGAGTGGGCTACACCTGCTCCAAGTATGCGCATTCCTGCTTGTTACCTCCTCACAAAATCTCAACCCCAGCTGTGCAAACTGCCACCATTGCTGGGGCAAGCTACTAAATGATTCTCTTTGTAGAGCCTCAATGGAGGAGTTAGAGGGATGGTGTTCATGACTTCCCTGGAGTTTGGCCTGATGCCCAATTTGATGCTGCAGAACCTCTGCTGGGCATGGGTAGTAGCCCTTGACTTTTCTGGTGTATTATATATTTGAATTTTTTTTCCTTTTGTACCCTTTGAGACATGATCCTGGCAAACACATTTAAAACAGAGGCAACTGTTGACACATTGGTGAAAGCAGGCCATGGAAAAATATCAACTATCTTTTCCCAGGCCCTGCTTCTGTTCTCTTGTTCCCTTACTGCCTTGGGGGACCAGCCAAATCAAAGTTTGGGTTAGGAAGAAGAATCTTGCAGTGTGGTGGGAACTTAAACTATCCAAGGGGGGCTGTCTGCAGAAGTTACAACTCTACAGAGAGGAGGAAATACAGGTACCAAGAGCCTGACGACCTAGAGTTATATTCCATTTAGAAGTCAAATGAACCTGGAAAAGGGAGATTACCTATCTGTCCTTGGTTCCCTGCTCTCTGATATGGAAATGTTGATAGGGTCTATTTATATCTGTCTTAAAAGCTTAACATTAGCCAATATAGATAAATCCTGAAGAAAAATGACTTGTGCTTTGTGAGTGTACATAGTGTTCAAATATTATATGTCTTCTAAACAGTTATGTGGTGATGGTTTCCTTTAGCTAGGAAACATGGGTGGCTACAAGTCATGGAAGATGCAAGGTTACTTTCCAGCCTTCACATGGGTATGCTGCTTTGTAGTTTATAGTGTCTGTCATCATCTCCTGTGATCCCCACATTAGCCCTGTGAGGTGGCTAGAGCAGGCACTCTTCCCCACACTTTTTTTAGTTGGTAAAGTGACTTGCTCAGAGTCACACTCCAAGGGGGTGCTGGACCTGAGAGAGGAAATGTTGGTTCCCTGGGTACAGAGATCCCTGAACCCGAGTCCTCTAGATCATGCTCTAGACCCCAGAACCAAGGGCTTCTCTCATTCCATTTCCCCAATTTTTTCACTCCAAGATTACCGAGGGGGTGAGTGGATGCCCTTTAGGAGGTACTTGAGCAAAGAGAAGGGCATGTAGCTGACTAGCCTCTTTCCTCCACGTTTCAATTCCTCACCAAAAGCTATGCCATTTTCCTGAAAGTCAGTCCCTTAAGGGACTGGGAGAGTTCACTTTGAGTCCCTCCTACTTTAGCATCCTTACATATTTAGTTTCCCCAAGTGATCCTCCTGGTGAACCACCTGAGGGACCACTGGTCAGCTTGGCTCCCAAGTGGCTTAGAACCCTGATCTTTTGCCTACCCACATGACACTGCTATAATGAATTAGCTTGAGTTACACTTATCAGCCCTACATGAACTGTTTATGCTAATTATTGGTGGCAGAGTGGCCTCCAGGGCTGGTGTTTCAGTGGTTTCATGGAGGAAACTGATATGTACCCATGTCTATTGACTACTGATCTGAGCAACTGACTGAACAGGAGGACAAAGGACTGACTGAGAATGGGCAGTGGCTGCACCATTCTGAATGTTCACTTTCTTGCTCAGATCCCTCCTCACCAAAACTCAGTCTCAAGAACTCCCATCCTGTCTAGATCCTGCAGGGACAGAGGGCAGAGTTTCCTCTCAGAGGGACCTCACACTCCATAGCCACCACTCTTTACCCCTCCCTGGGGATCACCCAGGCCCTGCTTCCCTCTGTCACCAAATGTCTTCCGTGAACCAGTAGCTCTGTCCCTCCTTCCCACTTTCCCAGAAATGCTCATAAATCAGAGTTCCTGTCCTTATCAACCTCAAGGACACCCCACTCTGAAATTCCAGTTTCTTTCTAAAAATCTCTGAATCTACATTGATAATGATTGGTGTCAGACTTTGACAAATACCTTCAGGAGCATTTAGTCTGTAATTCTTCTTTCCTATAGTGTCTGTGGCTGGGTTTGCATCAAAATTCTCCTGATCTGAGGAGATCAGTATGGCAGTGTTCCCTCCACATCTATGCTCTGGAAGAGCATAGGAGATTGGCAATATTTCTACCTGAAATATTTGGTAGAATTTAGAGGAAGCTATCTGGACTTGAAGTTCACTTTGCAAAAAAAAAAAAATTATTTATATTCTGGTTTTTCAATTGATGCTTAGTTTATGCATTGTGCAGGTCACAAATGTGGAGCAATAAGAAATCTGGCTCCTTATAAACACATTTGTTGTCAACCCCCAAACATACAGAGCTGGCTGTAGCACCTCAGTAGTTTCCTGTGAATGGAGACAATAATAATGCCTACATTATTTGGTTATAGAGTGAAATCAGTGACTTCATGTATATTCTGAGCATACACAATTACACTTCACACAACTGAGTGTATATACTGCACACAATTATCATGAGGAGCACGGCAGCACCCTCTCAGAGGAGCAGAGCAGGAACTCCAGCAGAAATTCAGGAAACTTTCTGCTACTGAAGTCTGGGACAGGGAAAAGACACCAGGAAAAACATCTTGGAGTGCATGTGATTTGGCAGAGTGGAACACAATGACCACACTAATACTGATAAAGTTTCATTAAGTTCTACCTTTGTTTAGACTGTTTTCCCCTATATGTCTTATTATATACACATATATTGTAAAAATAAACTAGCAGTGGATAACTTGGCTCCTACTTTAAATAAAAAACATATATCTGAAATTAATCCTAAATCTATATAATTCAAAATAAGCTACACTTGTTAAAACTATGGCTAGGACAAGCACCAAGGCAGCTTCTGTCTTTTGACCTCAAGCCTTGATTTGAGCTTCCCATTACTCAGGAAGCTCCAGATCCTCAGACCCCCAGGACTGTATTTCCCTTTCCTCCTAGGTGTCAGTATAGCAATCTGCAATTCATACTCAGGTGTGGAGTGTTTGGGAGAGACACAAAGAGAAGGGAGAAGGGGCTTACTGGGGAGGGTGTACAGGAACAGAAGGTTCCTCAGGCCCTGGGAGGTGACCTTGGACTCTGACCTCTCCAGGGCTCAGGTCAGGAGGTACTGAGGTCTGTTTACTGACTTCTGTTTGGGGTGTTGTCTTTGGGCAAAAAGTGTCTATGAATGTCACTTAGGAGTGAATTCTCCAAGGCATACCACAGGGCAGCTTTTAGGGGCTGCTCCACCAGATGCTGACCCTGAGGCAGAAGAGAGCGGGTTTTCTACAACCCTGGGATGGAATGATCCAGCTCCACACATCTGAATGCTCTGAGGATCTGAAGGTCTGTTGACACAGTAGGGAGCTACCACTCTGCTCCTCCACCACTACCTCTGTAGGATCCATCATGAGACATGTATGTTAAATATTGACCTGTATGTTAAATAAGACCCCACTACCTGGGGCTCTTTCTTTTTTTCTGCAAATAATCCTTCTTTCTACCACCACAAAACATTGCCTATGCCTTTTAATTCAAAGAAAAGCATGGCATTGGAACATAAATTTTAAAGTCTAATATACTACAGTATGAAAAGGATACAGAAAACCTTGCCATTTAAAATGTAACAAATCCAATTACATTTATTTTATTTAGTTACCAATAGGGGTAATAAAAGGAACACAAGTGCCTTGTAATCCTACCCCTTGATATGCCCCCCATATTAGCCTTGCATTGAATTTTTTTTGTTTTTTTTTTTTTGCATAAATATGTGCTTTGTGTGATTTTTACACATATACAAAAAGTCTATAGAACCTCAGCTTGAGATGCATTGCCATGAGATCATGCCAGGTCTCCACACAGCTCCACAGGTGCTGAGGGCCCCCCAGGCTCAGGCAAATCAAAGCTGATCCTGTAGTGTTCCCTACTGAATGCCAGGATCTATTAAGTATCTGCAGGACTGCTGTGTTGAGCCAGGTGGGCTGTCCTGCCTGCAAAGTTCACTTTGCAAAAAAAGAAAAAATTGTTTATATTCTGGTTTTTCAATTGATGCTTAATTTATGTATTGTGCAGGTCACAAACGTGGAGCAACATGAAGTCTGCATTGCCTTTTTCCTCCTCGCGCTCTTCCCAGGAGTGCAGAGGAAAAGTGGTCAAAGTTACCCCACAATTTGTCTCACCACAACCAGTGGTAAAGGATGCCTTTATTGGCCTTACCCTCCATCTGCCCCCTCCACACTCAATGTTCTTCCTCTTCATATTCATTGAAATTCTCACTGCTGTCTATGGACTCCAAAAGAAGAGAATTTCTTGATACCTGGAAGAAGAGAATAATTGTGCATGTCAGAGTCAGCCAGTACCGGAGAAATCCCTGTGTGGGTTATGCCTGTCTGTATCTTGTAGAAGCTTCTAGGATGGGTATCAAATCCTTGGGATATTTCTCAGGGAATTTTCCTGCATGTATTTTTATTATCCTCATCTATATTTTTATATTTTTTATATTTTTATTTATTATCCCCATCTATATATGTGTGTGCTTACACATACCAGCAGCCACCCAGTGCTCTCTCCAGTTTTGTTGGGTTTTGTGATATACCAAAAACAAGGTCT
This sequence comes from Sciurus vulgaris, assembly GCF_902686455.1. NCBI lineage: Eukaryota > Metazoa > Chordata > Mammalia > Rodentia > Sciuridae > Sciurus > Sciurus vulgaris. Next base: position 122,744,272 of record NC_136468.1, on the reverse strand, counting down.
GGCCATCACTGGAGACCATGTGCACTCATTGGCCTTATCCTGCATCTATCTCCTCCACACCCGCATTATTCTTCCTTTTTTTGATATTCACCGAAATCTTTGCTGCTCTCTATGGACACCAGATAAAGGAAATTGCTTGACATATGGAAGGAAGAAAATAATTGTGCATATCCAGAACCCTGAATGTGAGGTTCCCAGAACAGAACCAGAGTTTGTTGGGCACTCCTGCAGGAGGATGGGGTCCAGCTCTGACACCCAGCCCAGCTCCCTGCCTGTCCATGCAGCACTGCTCAGCATGGTTCAGTGGTGAGGCTTCGGTCAGAATGAGGGCAATGCTAAGAAAGAAAGAAGGATTGAATCTGCCTGAAAGAGACCAGGTCCTTCAGGATGAGAATCATAACGGAAAGAGGAAATTGGGAACTCATAAATCAGAATAAAAGAGGAAATAAATTACAAGTAAGTTGTTCTCTCTTTTGGAGTCTTCACTTTGCACAAAGTAATATTTTGAGAGCCCGAGGATCCGTAGCAGTGATGGGGTGGCCAGGGAAAAGGAAGTAGTGAGAGTTAAGTTGAGGGGAAAACTTGGGCCTCTGCCAGGAGTTCCTGGGACTGAGTCACCTGACCTCAGGACTCTTTCCTTGTCATTACAAGTCTTTCCCATGACCTGGATCACTTCATCTCTGCAATGAGAGAGTGGGTCTCTGATCTACACACTTTCCCAGACTTTCAGTTCCATAACTGTGAGCAGCAAAGGGATACCTCTTTCATCCTGATCATCCAAAAGGCAGTCACTATCTCCATGATGGTCTGTGCATGACAATGACTTCTCTCCCTCTCTGCTTCCTTCACTGCCTGTTTTCTTTCTCCTGAGTCTTGCCCATTTCTTTTCTCCTTGTTAATCTCCACCATACTGCTCTCCAATGTAAAAACCTGAGAGGAAATATGGAAGAAAGCCTCCTAGACTTTAAGAAATCAATCCATTCTTCAAGAACATGTGCCTTGGGCCTGGGGTTGTGTAGGTTCTGTTGGAGGTAATAACAACCAACTCCACATAGCAAGTGGCTATCTAATGCCTGGGATTAGTTTAGGTAGTTGGGAAATATTGAATCCTTACACCAACCCCATATATTTTTATTTAGAGATTGTGAACACAATTTGAGAGGTAACATGACTTGTCCAAATCCCTTTAATCTGCAAGTGAGAAAAGGAATTAGAACCTTCCAGAATTTGCACCAAGATATGGATGGATTGAGAAGGAAGAGTATCTGGTAGGCCTGAGAATAGGAATCAGGTAGGGGCCTGTCTGGACTGGAGGAACACAGTGGCACTGTCTGACTGGGGCAATGTTTGAGAGGAACAGTGGCTTCTTGGTCCTGCTGACCAGAAGCTCCAACCTGGGCCTGCTCAGTTCCAGAAGAGGAAGCCAGTGAAACTATGAGGGACAGTTTGTAGGAAGCCCAGCTCCATTTCTTACATATCCTATAGCACTCCTGCCTGGCTATGGAGGGGGTCAAGGGGCTGCTGGACACAGACCTCACAAATAAAAACAAACTTAAGCATCAGGCTTGGGTGAGGTGTGGAGGCTGATAAGGACCAAGGTTATATTTTAACCCCCACCCCACTTCACTCTCTAGGATGCTGAGGCATATCGAGTAATCTCAGAGGAATTATTCTTGGACCTCCCCAGCCATAGTAGTGCCCTGTAATCCAGGAGTGGACAGTAAGAACAGAACAATAAGATGCTGTTTTAAGTATGAACATGCAGAGGGGGAGGGTTGACTTTTCACCACCTGGCACTCACCAGAGGAACTCTATTACCAGAATCAAATTTGTGCCTGAAAGAGAGTCTGGTCCAATCAGATTCCTTCCTTTGTGTGTCAACACCTAAAACTTGATTTGAAACATCTGGCACACAATTCCCAAGTGGTACTACCAAAATAACCCAAGGTTTTTATGTTTTCTCTGATAAGAGCAGGAAAGATCCGGTCTTCTGTAGAAATTCTATCGATCAACAAACGTATGAAAAGATGTCCATCATCGCTAGCAATTAGAGAAATGAAAATGAAAACTACTCTTAAGATTTCATCTCATTCCAGTCAGAATGGCATTTATCAAGAATACAAGCAATAAGTGTTGGAAAGGATGTGGGGGAAATGTACACTCATACATTGCTGGTGGGACTGCAAATTGGTGCAACCACTATGGAAAGCAGTGTGGAGGTTCCTCAGAAAACTTGGAATGGAACCACCATTTGACCCAGCTATCCCACTCCTCAGTTTATACACTAAGGACTTAAAATTAGCACACTACATTGATGCAGCCACATCAATGTTTATAGTAGCTCAATTCACAATATCTAAACCATGAAACCAACCTAGATGCCCTTCAACAGATGAATTAATAAATTAAATATGGTACATATATACAGTGGAATATTATTCAGGCTTAAAGAAGAATGAAATAATGGCATTTGCAGGTAAAACGATGAAGTTGGAGAATATCATGCTAAGTGAGATAAGCCAATCCCCCAAAACCAAAGGCCAAATGTTTTCTCTGATATGTGGATCCTGATCCATAGTTGAGGGGGATGGGTAGGGAAGAATGGAGGAACTTTGGATTGTGCAGAGGGGAGTGAGGGGAGGGTGGGTCGGGTGGGGATGGGAAGGACTATTGAATGAGACAGACATTATTACCCTATATACATGTATGATTATACTACTGGTGTGACTCAGCACCATGTACAGTCAGAGGAATGAGAAGTTATGCTCCATTTGTGTACAATGTGTCAAAATAAATTCTATTGTCATGTGTAACCAACTAGAACAAATTAAAAAATATAAAAAGAGGATGTGGGCATGGTGGCACACGCCTGTAATCCCAGCAGCCTTAGGGAGGCTTAGGCAGGAGGATTGTGAGTTCAAAGCCAGCCTCAGTAAAAATGAAGCACTAAGCAACTCAGTGAGACCCTGTCTCTAAATAAAATACAAAATAATAAAATACAAAATAGGACTTATGACTTCCCCATATTTATTGGATTATTATTACAGCTTTCGACTTCTTATCCACCTGATATATCCAACTGTGGTGGTCTCACATTGTGGTAGATGAATTCAATGGACAGATCTCAGGTCAGGTTATGTCAGAGATCCAAGAGAGTATAAAGATGGGAATATGCTCTCTGCATTGTCAAATATAGTGATCAAAGGCATAACTCCAGGGGGCACTTGAAATATGACTAGTGTGGCCAAGGGATTGGATGTCTAAATTTATTTAATTGAACTAAATGTTTAATTTTTAAAAAATGATCACAAACATCACATTTGTGTAGTGGCTGCCAAACTGGATAGTGAGACCTGGAGTTCAAAGTTGAGAAAGGCTTGACCTCTGTTCCTTGATGTTCCCTTGTAGAGGAGTTTGCTGTCCTGATCTAATCACTCATTTATAGGTGGCCCCTGGGATCATGCACAAGGGCCAGACACCCTGTGATCCCTGGAGACACTAAAGCAATGGGTAAACATCCAGGCCCAGAGAGATTCCCAACAGGGCCAAATGTAAACAGAGGCAATGTGCAGGGCCTGAAAAACTCTGTGTAGGCACCATCAGAGGAGTGAGAGGTGGGGACACAGTGCTGTCTTCAGGAGCCTCCCTCCTGCTCTTGACTCTGAATCAGAGCCTGGACAGGTACCTGGCTGAGTGTGGTATCCAACAGGCTGGACTACGTGAGGATGGAATCTTCTCATACCTGAGCAAGATTCCACCACAGGCTACCCAGATCTCAGCTCAGAGATCAGGAGGACAAAGTCTCTGCCCTGGCAGTGTTCTACCAGGGTCAAGGTCCTTCTATCCAAGAGTAAGAGAGCACAGACCTTGGAAATGATGATTCTAAGACAAGTCACAGACAGAAGGAGCAGCAAGGACCACCCGTACTGTGAGATTAGCCTCCTTCCCTGTGCTAAGCTCACCCTGCACTTTGGTTCATGCCCCCTTCCTTCCCTGCAACCAGAGTGTGCTGCAGCTGTTCTGGTCAAGTTTAAATGCATTTTAGTGCCAAACAACACACAGTTAATTGTGTCTACATAAGGGTTGGTTGGCAGTTGACTTCCAGGCCCAAGGGAGGAAGAGTTTTGGGAGCCTCTCTGTGTCTTGCCTGACTCTTTGCCTGTCCCTGTGGACTAAAATCCATTCAGTGTGTGTCTCTGCCTCCACCAACTTTCTTAAAGTGCCTGACATGTCACAGTAGTTGGAGAAGCAACAGAATGGGAAGTAATCCCATCTCTTTGGATATCTCAGAAGGTGTCCATACAGAGCAGTGCTCACCCTGGCCACAATCCCTGCATCCTCCAATGCCCTCCTCAGCCTAAGATGGCTTTTAAGTGTTTTCTCTCTCATTTCCTTACTATATAGAAACAAAGAAGCTTTTTTACTGAGATTGGTGGAGGCCAGTGACAGATATTCCACCAGTAAAATTCCTTCTGATGGAGGCTGGGAGGAGGAGAGGAAGGCTGGATAGGGAGTGAAAGACGTAGTTGGCCCCAAACCCCAAGGGAATCATGCTATCAGACAGGAGAGTCAGGATTCAAGACTTTGGTACTGCTTTTCATCATGTGATGGTGGATGTGTCACTCTACTTTTCTGAGCAATGTTTCCTGTACAATGAGGCCACTGATAACATTGACAATCCCAGAAGGTTATTTGGAAGCACATGAAGAGTGGAGCATACTGTAAGTGCTCCATAATGGTACCAATCATTGTTGTACCCAGTGTGGTTGCAGCATAGCATCTATCTTCCAAAGATAGGGAGATGGGGGCCCAGAAAGAGATAGTGACTTGTCCAAGGTCACAGAGCCAATATCTTGCTGGTTCCAGCTGTGGCCTTAGCCTAACACCAAAATAGCCAGCAGGCAGGGCTTCAGGAAAGACAGGCAGGATTCTCCTGTGAGCTGAGGAGGCTGCATCAGCAACAACCCCCTTTGCTGAGTACTAAACACTTTATTTGCTGAGGGCCTATTGGGTGCTGAGTACTTTACTGGTTTACTCATTATATCCTGGAAACATCTCAAAAGTAGTAGCATCATTATCATCTCCACTTTACACATGAGGAAACTGAGGCCCAGAGAGGTGAAGCCACTTGCTCTTCAAAGCCCACAATGGTGGGAGAAAAAGTCTTCTTCCCATTCCCAGATCTGTTTATCAAAGGAAGGAGCAGATAGTGGCCAGTCCAAGGAAGCACAGTGCCTTTCTGTGGTTTAGGGTGTTCATTCTGCCTCCCCTGGACAGAACAAAGGGGCAGTGTCAAGACACCACTCCTCCCTCACCAGGCCTACTGTTGGTAGGAATCTTTCCTATGCATGCAGATGGGGTATCAGGGAGGCATCCAGATCCCCCACGGGGCGGGGCAGGACTCCCTTCCCACAGCCTCACCAACAGGGCACCCTGCTGAACTGTGGTCCTCTCTGAGCAGCCAGGCCCCTGTAGAACCCACCAGTATTCTCCCTGGGGACTCCCTGGGACCACATCAGCCCCAGCTGAGTTTTGAAAGCTATTAATTTATTGATAGGTAAACCACACAATCTAAGAACTGGAAAGGATCTTAGAAATCTTCTAAACCTCCTCTTTACATCAAGGAAAAGGTGACTTTTATGACTTACTAAATGTAAAAGGTTGATAGTGATACATAAATAACAATGTGAACTTAGAAATGGCAAATATATCTTGATGTCATGAATTTTACTATAAGGAATATTACTTTATTTAAAAAATAAGAGACTGGGGCTGTAGCTTAGTGGTGGAGCACTTGCTTAGCATGTGTGAGGCACTGGGTTCGATCCTCAGCACCACATAGTAAATAAATAAATAAAATAAAGGTATTGTGTTCATCTACAACTAAAAATATTTCTTAAAAAACTGAAGTGATTGTTGACATAGTTGGGATTACCCTTCCCCTTTTTATTTTGGCCTTCTCTGGTTTTAATTGAGCATTTTATGTGATTCCATTTTCTATCTTCCTTTAGCATATAAATTACATAATTTATAATTTTTTCAAATGCTTCTCTAGAGTTCATAAATTTACAACTAAGTTCACTTTTAAGTAACACTATACTGCTTCATAGTTAGTGCAGTTGCCTTATAAGAGAGTATGGTAGGTCTGGGGTTGAAGCTCAGTGGTAGAGCACTTGCCTAGCACACATGAGGCACTGAGTTCAATCCTCAGCACTGCATATAAATAAATAAAATAAAGGTCCATCACCAACTAAAAAAAAAATTTTTTTTTAAAAAGAGTATGGTAAATGCCTTTCTTCTGTCCCTTATAAAATTGATGTCAGACATTTCACTTATCCTGAAACTATCATCACAAAATGATTTTTGCTATTATTTTGAACAAGATAATGTCTCTTAGATCAGTTAAGAATAAAGAAAAAAGTAAACATTTTACCCTTATGTATTCCTTCTCAATACTCTTCCTTTATGTAGACCCAAGTTTCTAACATATAATTTTTCTTCTCTATGAAGAACTTTTAACATTTCTTGAAAGCCAGGTCTACTGGCAACAAGGTTTATATTTGTTTGCCTTAGGCTGTCTTTATTTCTCTCTTGCCTTGGAAGAAAATTTCAATGGATACAGAGTTTAGGGTTGTAGGATTTGCTTTTCTTTCAACATTTTCCTCCATTCTCCTCTCCTTGCTTGAATGGCTTCTGAAAAGAAGTCCAGTATAATTTGTGTTCTAGTTCCTCTACAAATGAGATTTCTCCTCTGCATTCTTTCAGGGTTTTTCCCTCTGTCTCTGACATTTTGAGTTTTGATTATGATATATTGAGTTGTCAGTGTCTTGGTATTTATTCTGCTTAATGTATTCTGAGATTCTTGGATCTGTGGTTTGGTGTATGCCAAAGAAAAATTACCGTTCATTATCATCTCACATGCTTCTGTTCCTTTCTTCTCCTTCTGATATTGCCTTTCCAAAGATGTTTTGTAAATGTCTCACTTGACTTACATTTTCGTTTTTGTTCCCTTCAGTCTTTTTTTCCCCCTCTTGTGATTAAGTTTGATAAGTTTCCATGGACACATCTTCAGACTCACAGATTCCTTTTCTACACATTATCCGGCCTATTGAGGATCCCATATAAGGCATTCTCCATTTCTGTTAGGGTTTTTTTTTTTTTCCAGCACTTCTCTTTTACTGTTTCTCTCTCCCTGTTTGCATTATTCATTAGTTCCTGCATGTTTCCTACCTTTTCCTTTAAATATTTTAAGATATTTATTAATAGTCATTTTAAATTGCTACTCTTTCCCATATCTGAGCTGGTTATAAGACTCACTCTGTCTCTCCATATTGTGATTTCTCTCTGTTAACATGAATGTTTCCAAATTCTCCCATTAGCTCCCTTATCATACCTATCACAGTTACTTTAAATTTCTAGTCTGATCATTCCAAAATCTGTCATATCTGAGTCTGGCTCCTGATGTATGACATGTCTCTTCAAATTTTGTTTTTTACCTTTTAGTATTTCTGGTACATTTTCTTGCTGTTAAAAGCCAGCCACTATGTAGGGGGTAAAGAAAATTGAGGTAAATTGGACTTTAGTGTGAGGTTTTTGCTAGGAACTAGCACATGTTTACTATTTGCTGCAAGCAAAAAAATAAGTGTAGGAAGCTAAGACCATTTGTGGTCCTACATCCATCCCTAGACTTTGAACTTCACAAGTTCTTCTCAGCAATTTTTTATCCTTTGTTTTTCTTTTCTATTATAAAACATTAGGATACATTTTGACATAATCACAAAAGCATGGGATATAATTTGTTCCAATTTAGTCCCCAGCACTTCCTACCTCACCCTCTCCCTACCCCTGCTTTCCTCTCTCTACTCTAGTGATCTTTCTGCAATTTATAGTAAAGAAAACTAATTTGTCTAATTTTCCCACCAATTAGATAACAGCATGAGAGAGGGTGCTGGGGTTGGCTATTTCCTTTCCCCTACATGAAGGCTAGAGAATGCTAGATCTGGATATTTTCCTTGTCTCAGACAGGTGAAGCTCTGGTAGAACCTAAGACAGATAGGCCATGGTAAAAGAGTTTCCTTTTATGGTAGACTTTCGTGAAGGAGAACAGAAGGCTCTGGGTGTATTACAATATGTCTACTTTTACCCTCTAAGGAAAGAATGAAGAAATATTTCTCTGATCCTCACCCTGAAATGTGTTGGGACTGTTAGAGGTAAAATACCATGACTGCCCCCTTAACCCTCCCACTTTTGGAGTTCTACCTCTTAAACATGTCCATGCCGAGTTTCCAGAAATTCAATTACAGTTTGAGCCTCTCACACAGGTACTGGCTCCAGCAGGAGCCTCTGCTTATTTAGGATGTGTATCTTTGGTATCTGCCCATCTCTCCAATTTTTGAAGCACAGGTTGTCCTGGGATCTCAGTTCTCTGACCCATATAAGTAGTTGATTTTCAGTTTGTTCAGCTTTCTTCTTATGAGGATGGGAGTGTTGGTTCCAAGTTCCAGGTATATTGGACTATAAACTGGAAGTTGTTGGGCCTATCATCCCCTTCCATTCCTATTTTTAGAAAAGGGAAGAGATGTACTCAGGGTGTACATCTTCTCCTTTTTATCAGCAAAATGAGGCAAATCTTTCAAAATTGTTGCATCCTGAAATGAACATTTTCTTTGATTACAGAGCAGAAGTGTTTTCTTTCCTTGTTCTTCCTGGCCCAGGAGCTTTGATGCTAGACCCATGTTCTTTGGCTGAGATGTGCATGTTGGTAGTTGACCTAAGACTCATTAAAAATAAGTCAAAACAGAAATCACAGCACTAAGAAAGACAAAACATAGCGTGGACATGAGGGATGATGCAGCTCATTCTGGTCAGACAGATTGGGGTCTGCCCAACAGCAAGGATTAATCTCCCCTTAAACCCTGGGTGCACTTGATCCTGGGCTACCATCCCTAAAACTCAAAATGCCTTTTTATTATGCAGTTGTCAGTCCTTGTAGCCATGAAGCAGAGCTACTGGCAACTGCCCTCTCAACTGTGCCAAAGAAGATTAATTTAAAGAAATAGATCTGGTCTCCTATGTTACTACTCATAAAAATTTGTGTTTTCTCTCACTGGATTTACAGAACACACACATGAGAAGAGTAATAAAGGACCCAAACAAGACTTTATTACAAGTTACATAAAAGACACAAAGGGTTCTGGAAGGGAAATGAGGAGAAGGGCAGTCAACTGTAGGGATCAGAAGATGCCCTGCCTGCTCTAGGACTGGAGGGAAGTGGACCAAGGGCTTCCATCTAATGTCATGAGAACTCAAATACTGTACTGGACAAAACACAGTCCCAAGTCACTCATCTTTGAGGAAAAAACTGCAGGCAAATGGATGGGAATAGAATGTTTTATCTCCAAGCCTCCAGTTTGCCCCAGAATCAGAGAAGTTAGGGCTTACATGGGTCCAACCTGAGAAGAAGTAAACACTGACTACTTCTCCAGGATTCTCTTCTTTTAGGCCAGCACCCACCTCTGGGACCCCAAAGGAGTGGGTTCTGACCTGGAGAAGGATGATTTATATGGATGAACCAGCAGTTCAGTGTCCATGAACCCTGGACACGTGGCAGAGGGGCCTTAAAGACTAGATCCTCCTCTCTATGCCCGTCCAAGAAGCAGGATTATTGGGATTCCCCAGAACCACATGAATTTGCAACTGGAGGAAGCCTTATATACAGGGGCATTGGTCCCCTGAATTGAAACTAGGTGTTTCTGCATAGGCAGGCTACCAGTGTTTGGATTAAAAATTGAGACAATGCTCCAAACACAGTTTGCTCTTAGTGTTGGGTCTTCTGGACATCACTGGGGCACTCTCACTAAGGGGGACGAAGGTATTCAGGCCCATTTTCCCCATCCTGGGATGTGGTGCTCAGGGTTTCTTTCCTTTCAGAAAAGATGTTCACTAAACCAAAGATCATATCTGGGATCAACTGTCTCCTTCCAAAGTCCACTGGTGCTACTGAGACTGCCAACCTAGAGAGTGCTGAGCTTGTCTTGTCAAATATTGAGCAGGGTCACCAGTTGTTGGACCGAATGCAGGTCATATCACTGGATGTGTGGGTGGCACTGCAGAGCTAGAGGCAGCAGATGTTCAAGCAGGGAATACAGCCCAGGTGACAGCAATACTGGACTGGGTGCTGCTATGAGTACTCAAGGTATTTTCTGTGGGTAACGAACCTCAAAGTGATGAATGTGTTGTGTTTCCCAAGACTGGCAGGACTAGGGTAGAGACTGGGTCTGGAGCTACTAGGTCCCTAAGCTGAGGAGAGCCAAAAAATGTGGGGGCTCCTTACTGAGGTCTATCAGAGTCCCCTAACATGGATTGGGTGGCTTCAGGGCTAAAGGGGAATTTCAAACTTGGGGTGGGACAGCAGAATTTCAGGAGATCAAGAGATCTCCATGTCTGAGGCTGGGCAGCCACTTGGGAGGCATCAGAAGTGCCTGGGCAAAGGGGAAGAAGCTCCCACTGGAGTCAGCGGGAGGCTGAAGGAGGAGAAGCTATTAAGGGAGATTGGTGTACATGGAGGTGATTAAAAGTGAGACCTTGGCTGGAGAGCCAATCCACATGACATGCTGTCTGAGGAACTGGAATGGCAAACTAGGAAAGAGAGAGGCACTAGTGAGGTGGCAGGAGAGTTCTGAGAGGGGACAGGAAAGGCTACACACATTGGGGTGAAGAGCTGCATTCTAGAGTTGTTGAAGTTAATGCAGAAGGTAGATTTGGCATTTGCTGCTACTGTGACTGAGGCCCAGGAATGCATGGGTTTGGACATGTAGTGGGGAAAAACCGTAGAGGTGATCAAGCAGACGGGACAGAAGTTGGGTCTTATGATGGAGTCCTTGCTTGATGCAGGGGATAGAGCAAAATGCAGGAGTTTGTGGTCATGTGGAACAGGCCAAATCTGCCTGCCTCTTCCTGAAAATGGGGAGGGAACAAAGGTCATCAAGGTGAGCTGGGTATGAACACAGCCTGGGAAGGGCTCCATGAGGGAGGAGAGTAGGCTCCAAGGTGTTGCTCCCAGACACAGGATGCACAGTGGTAGTAACTGCAGCCGAGTCCAGGAGGCTCCTGGACTTAGGGAATCCTAATTCCTTCTGTACTTCCTCTGCTATGCATTTGTGCTGGGCACTGGAGGGGTGGCAGGCAGAGAAGTCCCTGCAGTAGGCAGTGGAAAACAGCAAGAAGGCTGCATGGTGCTGTAGTCCTAAATGGCCTAGGACTAAGTTCTCCTCAATGCACTGTTGATGTGATGAAGCACAGACTCCTGATCCAGGTCTCATGCAGTGACAGGTAAGTCTAGTTCTGGGGAATTGTGGCAGCATCATAGGGTCCTTTTGCATATGTGACAGTGAAGAGAAATGTTTCTTTCTTAGAGCATACAACTGTCAGGCTGTGGGTGTGCAATTTTTCAAGATTACTGTGTGCCCTATTGTTTGATCTGCCATCTTCTCACACCGGTTCTTCCTCTAGGAAGAACTGCTATTTTGAAAAGGAAAACCAGCAACACTCTTTGCTCACTTTCTTGGAAGACCTAAGGGGCAGCACAGAGTGGAATGAGGCTGGACCTCTCCTCTGCAGTGGTGGGAAACCTTGACTGGTGCTGTGTGAGCTCATGATAGAATTTGCTGGGGCAGGAACTCACACATAAGGTTTGTGTTTCTTTTTTATGGATACATTACTTTTTTTTAAATGGTGCTAAGATCAAACCCAGTGCCTCATATGTGCTAGACAAGGGCTTCACTATTGAGATACTACCCCATCCCAGGTTTGTGTTTCTTATTAGATCTGCCTTCAGAGCTCTGGCATGGAACTTGCTCTGCAGAGCCTGAGGTCTGAGCATAAAATGAGAACTTCACAGAACACCAGAGTCCTGAAAATGAACCAAGACCCTCAGGACCATTGGGGTTCCTGCTCTAATGGCTTTGTTTCTCCATGGCTATGGGTCTTCCTCCTGCTCAGCTATCCCTTTCCTATTTTCTCCAAGGGCTCTGAACACAATCTTCCATATGTAGGGGTCTTGGGCACACTGAGGTGTTACAGATTGCAAAGGAATAACTATTTGCTCCCATACTAAAGATGAAGTCAATTTGCTCAGTATACTGGCTGAGCTACAGAACATCTTGGATTTTCAGGCAGACAGTACTAATTTCCTCTGATGTCATGGGATGCAGATGCAGATAGGGACCACCACAAGGTCTGCAGGATCCTAGTATATTGACTTGGAGATGTTTTGACAAACCACTGATGCAAAGTCATTGGATGCTTGCATCATGGCCTTCAAGTAGATCTAGGGACATGGACAGCTATATGTTCGTAGCCAGCCAAGAGAACACTGCACACATGGTGAACAAGCTCTAGGCAGCTGAGTCGTTTGTCAGGTCCTTGTGCCAGAGCCAGAGGCAAGGATGAGGGGAAAATTTTACCCAGAGAAATGCCCATAGGAGCCATTAGGAAAGCTCAGTATTTGGCTTGGAGAGTTGAACTCTGTGTATTCTCCTTTAGCTGCCACCTGGGCACTAGGGAAGTATGCACTGCTTGGCCTGCTGGTGAGATGCATCTTTGGAACTACAAGGAAAGAGTAGGTACATACAGTGATGGAGTAGCCTAACACTGGAAGTCCCTGTGCTCATTGTGACACACAGTCACATCTTGTTTGGAAAAACACTGGGGACCCAGTGCTCCTAGTTTACATGGATAACTAGGAACCTTATGAACTCTCCCTTTCTTAAATGACAAAAAATAATAAAAGTAAAAATTTGGGGGGTTCATAAACCAATCATTTAATTAAACATTTACTAACCGACAGCTTTTGAAACAAAAGTGATAAAAGACCAATAAAATTATTCTTTGCTTAATAAATATTCTTAGTACTCAGGTAAGAGTTCAGACAAAATGAATGACGACTAACCCAGTGAGGAGGGTGGCATTGGGGCTTCCTGTTGTCCTCCAGGGCAACCCTTAACTCCTTGCTCAGGGCTGCATCATCTCTGTTAACTTGGGAACTTGATTTTAAAACTTGCAAAAAAAAAAAGTCTTAAGCCATCTTAAGACAGACATCTGTGTGATCTGAAAGGATTACCTGAAAGAAACAGTTCATAAAATATGGGAAATAGGACTCTTACTTCAACTGATAGTGGTGGTTCCTTGTCAATGTAACACTCTATCAATGTAATACTCTAGAGGGTTATTTCAGCTGTTTCTAAGAGGATAATTCCTGAGAATGTAGAGATGAATATTTTCATATAAAAAGAGAAAACTTAGACATAAAATTCAAAAACAAAGTAATAAGGATAAATGACAAAACATTTTATATTACATTAAAGTTTCAAAAATATACATGTCTAGCAAATCTCTGAAAATAAGACTACCAGCAATCCCAATTATACATGCTAGAAATATGAACACTTCAAAGAAAAAAAGATGAAAGGATCTTAACCCTAATCAAAAAAGAAAATTTCAAGTTGAAACTATGCTGAGATACCAGTTCTCATCTATTAGTGGCAAAACCAAAAATCTCATATCCATGTTGTTTGAGGGTACATACATGTTTACTAGGAAAGTATGATCTTCACACCCATGGAGAAGAATTTGGCAATGTCTAATAAAATTGAAGAGGCAGTAGCTGTGTGATTCAACACCAAATTTGTCCCAAAGATAGAATCAAAAAGAATATGAAAAGAATGATGTGCAAAATCTATTGTGACAGCACTAAGAAAACTTAGAGCAGATTTCTTAGTCAAATGTGCACAAAAACGGCTTTGAAGATCCGACAATATTAGTAACGAATAATAAAAATTGGTCATGATATAAGTCATAAGATACGACAAAATCCATAGCACTGAGAAAAATGTATGCCCATGTTGTATCAAAACATCATAGGGCACCCCATAGGTACATACAAAATATGTGTCGATTTAAAAAAAAATCATACACTCCAGACTCACCAGCCTTCTTTTTGTCACTGGACTGTGCTGAGCGCTTTTACCCCAGGGCTGTTTTTTATTGGTTCTTAACAGCAGAAAGACTGATAATGAAGTAAATGGGAAAATTGAGTTGGAAAAATAACAGGACAAAATTGAAATAATGTGAATGAAAGAATATCTAAATGAGAAATTTGTGTGATAGATGCTGACATTAATAAAGTAACAAAATCAAAAGTTCATTCTTTGAGTAGGGCAAGACTTTAATAAGTTTTTTTCAAGGAAAAAGAGAAATCCTAAGTATTTGTATTAAAAATTGAAGGGAAGAGTTATCTCTAAAGGTAGTAGAAATAAAGACAGTAAATAGATATTACAAACAAATATAGTCCAATGTATTTGAAAGTGTATACAAAATGGACAAAAAAACTAGACAAAAACAACTTTCCAAAAGCAATTCAATAAGAAATGGTAATTTTAGGGGCTGGGGAGATAGCTCAGTCAGTAAAGTGCTTGCCTTGCAAGCCCAAGGCCCTGGGTTCAATCCCCAGTACCACAAAAAAAAAAAAAAAAAAAAAAAAAAAAAGAAATGGTAATTTTAATTTCAATAACTAGTACATATATTTAATCAGTAGCTAAGAAGCACTCTCTGTCTCTGCTTTGCACACAAGCATGTATGTGTGAGTGTGCATGTACACAGGGCAATGACATTTTCCCTAAATATCAAATTTTGGTGAGTTATTACAATCTTACTTTAATGCTTCAATAAACAAAAAGGGCTATAATCCAATCAATTTAATAACTATATGAACCTTATAGTTCAAAGATTAAGCCTAGAATGTTTTCTCTGATATGTGGAAGCTAATCCACAATAAAGGGGAGAGGGGAAGAATAGAAGTTTAGTGAATTAGATAAAGGGGAATGAAATGAAAGGAGGGGGCATAGGAATAGGAAAGACAGTGGAATGAATCTGACATAACTTTCCTATGTACATATATGAATACACCATAGTAAATTCCACCATTATATACATCCACAAGACTGGGATCCTAATCAGAATAAGATATATTTCATACATGTATAATTTCATTGAAACAGATTCTACTGCAATGTATAACTAAAAAGAATCAGTAAAAAAGGATTAAGCCTAAGGAGGGAAAACTATGTTCCATTTTTACTTGGGAGTTCTTATATAAACAACTTGAAGAAGTAGAAGACATTGATCCATCCTCCAATATGAAGACTCAAAACTAAAAACAATTACTGTATGGTTCATAACATGTCCTGAAGTACTAAACCTTGATATGGAACCAGTTGATTTAATCGTTGGAAAAAAAATTTTTTTGGTACCAGGGATTAAACTCAGGGGTACTCAAACATTGAACCACATCCCCAGCCATTTTTTGCATTTAATTTAGATACGGGGTCTCATTGAGTTCCTTAGTGCCTCACTGTGGCTGAGACTGACTTTGAACTCATAATCCTCCTGCTTCAGCCTCCCAATCTGCTGGGATTACAGGCAAGTTTCAGTTTGCCATAAATCAAATTTAGTAGTATTTAAAAATCATGAAACCAAGCTAGGTACACACAGTTTCTAAGTGAAAACCAAACGTAAGCCACATATTACCTTATTTATTTTGGTCATATATTGAAAAAGAACAAAATCTTAAAAATAAGTAGAAGAAAAAGGCTAGCACATTTTATTTTCAACATCAAAATCAGCTTCTTCCCCCTGTTATTTTCTGTTTCTAAATTAATTTGCTCCTTTTTACTATTTTAAGGTATCCAGCATATACACTATGGTTGGGCTGAAACCAAATGCAAGTATATTAGTTATGGGCAAACATTTACAATTATAGAATGATGACTTTTATTGTATAGTTTTAAATTTCTGTTTTAAATATTCTATTACACAAGCCTCTAAATATGAACAAAACATTTATTTCTGGAGGTACGATTTCACAAATGTTGAGATTGTACACAAATGCTATCCCCTAGCTTCGCTCATTGTAATAATTCCTAGTTTAATTTGTTCCATTCACTGAGTGGTTACCCATAAATTTTTATGCATTTTCTAAGTTCTATATCCTTGTCCTTCTAAAAATTTGTGTTTCTGTGAATCTATTTGCCTGGGATGTGTCCTCAAGTTGCAGCTACAGATGGAAAAGAAATCATCTTCAAATCTGAGCATAGATTTATTAATCATTACATGTCCATCAGGAATAGGATTAGTTACCAGGGAAATTCCGGGGAGGGATGGATGAGTACAGACAGTGCACTCCACAGTTACCTGCAGACGCACTGACAGGCAGGAAACCCCTGTTCCACACCCAAACTCTGATGATATGGTTAGCTTTCAACAGGCCCCTGAAAAGGAAACAAAAATCATAAATTTTAGAAAAGATAAGAATCTGACAAAACTCTCCCATGTCCATATATGAATACACCACAGTGAATCTCACCGTTGTGTACACCCACAGGATATTAATTTAAAAAATAAATATGGGTAGATGGCAGAAAGATCAAAAGTGGGAAGGAAGCAGTGTTTGGAGAGAGGGAAGGGGTCTCAATTAGAGTGCAATATATTTCATTCTTGTACATTTATGTCAAAATGGATTTCACTGTCATGTGTAAAAAGAACCACTAAAGAAAAGATAAGCTCTGATTATCACCCTTCTTGTTTTCTCAATGTAGAAATGACCAATTTATTAAATTTGAGCAAAAAATGGAGTCCAGGAAGGCTGTATGGGTGGTGGTGGGCTGTTGCTCACCGTGGTCCTACAGTAGCATTGGTGACGTGACACCAGTTACAGAAGAAAAATAAATCCTATCTGCTCTAATCCAAGCTGTATGAGTGATCACACATTTTAATCATAGAGATTTAAAAAAAATTTTTTTTCATTTTAAAACAGAACTATGTATTATATCATTGATAGAGGTGATATTAGTTTTGACAGTTAAGTTTTTCCCAACTGAAAGCATTTGTTTTCCCTCAGAAACTGGTAGGAGTGGGGACATATGTCCCAGATCCCTTTTCAAGATGCAATATTTAAGGAAAACAGTATTTCATAGAGGTGGGAAAGGAATATAACCTTGGGTTACAAAAGAACCTGAGTCAGAATCTTCCTGATCCCACATATAAACATGTGCAAGGCATGAAAATATTAACATCTCTATACCTGTTCAGCATTATAAAAATAAAAATTCCATATATGTTAAAATTGTAACTCGCATACCTTGAGTCCTGACTAGTGTTTTTAGGGTTTTTTCAAAGCATTTTAATCTTCTCAGCAACCACAAGAGAGAAGGGTACCATTATTATCATGATGTCATACAAAGTCAAGTGACTTCTTTAAGATCACAATTCTGTTAAATGTCATAGCACAGACTGGATTCAAAATGTTCTTCAGCAGTGTGACAGGTTCATACTTTGTAGCTTAAGAAACATATGCACAATACTGATAAAATATATGTGTGTACATATTTGAGTGAGTATTAGGAACTGTAGGTAGCTGGTACCTCAGTGAAAACATTTTTCTTCCTTTGATATCAAAATTCTTAATTTACCTACTTGTTAATTAACTCTTATAAAAAAAGAGGGAAAACAGGAAGACAGCTGCAATTGGATGACCAATTGCAAATAATTGCACATAATGCATTTAGACACACTGTCTTAGGAAGACCCATATAGTGCTAATGACAATGGGATGTTAAATAATCTGGAAAGAAAAAGAATTTAGGTACGTCTATTATGCTTTAGTTCTTTCATTCATTCTTGTGTTCATTTATTGATTTCCCCTCAAAAATTTAGTTTCTAGACCTCACATGAACACATTTGTGATTACCAACTTGGAAATGCCTATAATTGATAATCACATACTTGATTAAATAACTATCACAAAGTTGGTTAAAATGTCTACTTTTGATTAATAATTACAAAATTGAACATAATGTTTACATTAGCAAAAAGTAGTCCATTGATATTTATCATTCATTATTAGTATGATAAAACATACTGCCCTCTTGACCCCCGAGCTTGAAGAAAACTAAGTCAAATTATCTAGATTGGAATTAAAACAATGTCCATGCTTCGGAAATGGGCAAAAGATACTAAATGTGTATTTTCTTATTCTATTACTCTTGCAATGTGAAAGAATTGTTTAAAATACTGGTAAATGATCTAAAGTTCTTAGGAACTCATGAGGTCCAGAAAGAATGACTTTTTGCCTTTGCCTGAGTAGTATCCATTGTCTTATGTGAGTGATAAAAACAAAGGGACTTTACTAGGATGCCTATAAAAAGTCATGAAACCAGAGATGTGGTGGTTCCGTAAAGGGGGGGAACAAGCACTTGGGCAGTAGACTATGACAGAATTAAACCATTTAATCTTTAAAACCATTTACAGCCCTTTGACAATGTGTCAATCCATAGACGTCTTGGCACAATGCTAACAGAATCATTCTTGAAAGTTATGAATTGGAAGAATGAGAAAATGCCATGCGTCATTTCTGCTTGTTCCCTTCCATCCCACTGTCCTCAGGGATCCCTGGTCTGACATAACCGTCTAAGCAGCATCTTGGCCTGAATCTTCTCTGAGTCTGTACTTTCCTGTCATGTCCACATTCCCAACAAATGTAAATTGCAAAGTTTATGGTGATGAATGAATGACTTAATCCAACACCACTTTTCACATGATATACATGGAGACCTCTACGGACAATGCACTGTAGCGAGAGTAGGGTGGAGATTTTAAATTCTACAAAAACACTGATTAGACTGTTATGGGCATGTCAATCTAGGTGGGGTGTGGGAAGAGAACAGGAAATAAGACATTCAGTAGCATTTGTAATTATGGAGAAACAACTATTTTCTTTTAGGTGTGATTACAATTTTTGTACATGAACCTGTATAAAATTGAATTAAGTATCCGCTGCTCTAGAACACTGATTTATTTCTTTTGTTTTTGGTTCTAGCAATTGAACCCAGAGGCATTTTGCTTCTGAGTCACATTCCCAGCCCTTTTTATTTTTATTTGTTTATTGACTCATTTATTTTTTTTTAATTTTAGACACGATCTCACTAAATGGCTGAGGCTGACCTCCAATTTGTGATCCTCCTGCCTCAGGCTCCCAAGTTGTTCGGAGTTTACAGGTGTGTGACACACAGCTGGCTCTGATTCATTTCACTGGATCCATGCTGCGGAGGCTCCAGTTCACGTTTATGTCTGTGCCTTTGTAGGTTCATTTCAGGAAGAAACCAGGGTTCACTTACCCTCCAGCTGTACAGTACTCTCTTTAGTTTCTCTTCCTGAATCTACTATGCAGGTCCTTGGTGAAAAGGGAACTCACTCTGATAGAGTGGAGTTCTGGAGTCAGAAGGCTGGGAGGCTGGGTGATATGAACAATGGGACAGCAAAGAGAGTCCTCCAGAGATAAAAGTGTCCTCTGTACTGGTTGACTTCTGTGCCCATCTACACACTGGATCTCATGGAGTTTCCTGAACACTGAGTGGCAATCTGAAAATAATCCAGTCTGGAACTGAAGGCCTTAGTACATGGCTAGAAATCATCTACAAGACATCAATTTTGGAAGAAGAAAGAGTACAGGACCATCTTTAAGGAGCAACTCAAATTTTCTGTAAATTTAGAGAACTGGGAGGAAGAAGCCCCGTCCCAGAGTTTGTGATTAGGGTGAGGAATGGAGGCTGGAATTGTACTCAAGATCATGCTTCTCTCTTCCCAGGACGAGGCAGCTTTTGTAGGAAACCCAAACTGAATACTCTTTCTCTCATCCACTCCTGGGAGTGTCCTTTAAATCAGGAGAAAATAGTGAGGGAAGAAAAATGAAAGTGCTGCTGAGCCCTGAAAGTCCTATTTCTCTTACATCTGTGGCCCACGCTGAAAGGCCTCTGTCCCCAGGTTCATGTATGTGTGCCTGAGACACAGCTGCTCCCTCCAGATTCCCTTCCTCATAATCAATACCCAAACCTCAACCCTAAACCTCTGTACAACGCCCAGGGAGTGCTAATGATCACAACCAAAAGCTTTGATGTTGGCAGTGGCAGAGGCAGGAAAGAGCAGGTCTTCTGGAAAGATTGTCTTTAAATAACAAAGCAAAGAACACAGTATATTCAAACTCCCCCAGCACTTGTTTTTTTAAAAAATTTTTAAATTTATTTTGATTCACTGTACACAAGTGGAGTACAACTGTTTCTCTGGTTGTACATGCAGAGTCGCACCATTTGTGTAATCATACATGTACACAGGGTAATGTTTGTCTCATTCTATTATTTTTCTTTCCCCTACCCCTCCCACTCCTCTTTTCCCTCTATATAGTCCATTCCTTCCTCCATTCTTGCCTCCTCCCAACCCCATTATGTATCATAATTTGCTTATCAGAGAGATCATTCAGCCTTTAGTTTTTTGGGATTGGCTTATCTCTCTTACCATGATATTCTCTAACTCCACCCATTTACCTGCAAACACTATAATTTTATTCTTCTTTGTGACTGAGTAATATTCCATTGTGTATATATACCACAGTTTCTTTATCCATTCATCAATTGAAGGACATCTAGGTTGGTTCCACAATCTAGCTATTGTGAATTGAGCTGCTATAAACATTGATGTGGCTGCTTCACTGTAGTATGCTGATTTTAAGTCCTTTGGGTAGAGGCCAAGGAGTGGGAGAGCTGGGTCCAGTGGTGGTTCCATTGCAAGTTTTCTGAGGAATCTCCATACTGCTTTCCAGAGTGGCTTTGCTAATTTGCAACCCCACAAGCAAGGTATGCATGTACCTTTTCCCCCACATCCTCTCCAACACCTATTGTTGCTTGTATTCTTCATAATTTCCATTCTAATTGGGGTTAGATGGAATCTTAGGGTAGTTTTGATTTGCATTCTCTTATTACTAAAGATGTTGAACATTTTTTCATATATCTGTTGATTGCTTGTACATCTTCTTCTCTGAAGTGTCTGTTCATTTCCTCAGCTCATTTGTTGATTGGGTTATTTGTATTCCTGGTGTAAAGTTTTTTTGTGTTCTTTATAGATTCTGGAGATTAGTGCTCTAGGTTCTGGAGATTAGTGCTCTATATGAAGTGTGTGTGTGGAAAAAATTTTCTCCTACTCTGTAGTCTCTCTCTTCACATTGCTGATAGTTTCCTTTGTTGAGAAAAAGCTTTTTAGTTTGAATCTATCCCGATTATTGATTCCTGCTTTGATTTCTTGTGCTTTGGGAGTCATGTTAAAAAAAAGTCTGGTCCTAAACTGACATGATGAAGATTTGGACCTACTTTTTCTTCTGTAAGGTGCAGGGTCTCTGGTCTGATTCTGAGGTCCTTGATCCCTTTTGAGTTGAGTTTTGTGCAGGGTGAGAGATGGGGGTTTAGTTTCATTTTGCTGCATGTAGATTTCCAGTTTTCCCAGCACCATTTGTTGAAGAGGCTACCTTTTCTCCACTGTATGATTTTAGCACCTTTGTCCAGTATGAGAAAACTGTATTTATGTGGTTTTATCTGTGTTCTCAATTCTCTACCGTTGGTCTACCTGTATGTTTTGGTGCCAATACCCTGCTGTTTTGTTACTATTACTCTGTAGTACAGTTGAAGTTCTGGTATTGTAATACCCCCTGCTTCACTCTTCCTGCTAAGGATTGCTTTAGTTATTCTGGGTCTCATTCTTCCAAATGAATTTCATGTTTGCTTGCTCTATTTCTGTGAGATATATCGTTGGGATTTTGATTGTAATTGCACTGAATTTGTATAGCACTTTTGGTATTATGACCATTTTAGCAATATTAACTCTGCCTATCTACCAACATGGGAAATCTTTCCATCTTCTAAGGTTTTCTTTAATTTTTAAATTTTTTTAGTATTCTGTAGTTCTCATTGTAGAGGTCTTTCACCTCTTTTGTTAGATTCATTCCCAAGGTTTTTTATTTTTTGAGGCTATTGTGAATGGGGTAGTTTTCCTAAATTCTCTTTCAGAGGATTCATCACTTATGAATAAGAATGCGTTAGATTTATGAGCATTGATTTTATATCCTGCTACTTTACTGAATTCATTTATGAGTTCTGGAAGTGTTCTGGTAGAATTTTTGAATTCTCTAAATATAGGATAGTTTGGGTTCTTTTTTTCCTATTCATATCCCTTTAATTTCTTTGGTATGTCTAATTGTTCCGGCTAGAGTTTCAAGGACGATGTTGAAAAGAAGTGGTGAAAGAGGGCATCCCTGCCTTGTTCCAGTTTTTAGGGGGAATGCTTTCAATTTTTCTCCATTTAGAATGATGTTGGTCATGGGCTTAGCATAGATAGCCTTTACAATGTTGAGAAATGTTTCTACTATCCCTATTTTTTCTAGTGTTTTGAGCATGAAGGGGTGCTGTATTTTATCAAATGCTTTTTCTGCATCTATTGAAATAATCATATGATTCTTGACTTTAAGTCTGTTGATATGGTGAACTACATTTATTGGTTTCTGGATGTTGAACCAACCCTTGTTTCCCTGGTATGAAACCCACTTAATCACGGTGCAGTATTTTTTAAATATGTTTTTGTATGTGATTTGCTAACATTTTGTGAAGAATTTTTGCATCTATGTTCATTAAGAATATTGGTCTGAAATTTTCTTTCCTCGATGTGTGTTTGTCTGGTTTTGTTATCAGGGTGCTATTAGCTTCATAGAATTCGTTTGGAAGGGTTTTCTCCACTTCTATTTCATGGAATACTTTGAGGAGTATTGGAACGAGCTCTTCTTTGAAGGTCCTGTAGAACTTGGCTGAGAACGCATCTGGTCCTAGACTTTTCTTTGTTGTAGGCTTTTGATGACTTTTTCTATTCCATTGCTTGAAATTGACTTATTTAAATTGTGTATGTCCTCCTGATTCAGTCTGGGTGAATCATATGTCTCTAGAAACCTGTTGATGTCTTCGAGATTTTCTATTTTGTTGGAATATAGATTTTCAAAATAGCATATAATTATGTTTTGTATTTCAATATTGTCTGTTGTGATATTTCCTTTATCATCCTGAATTTTAGTAATTTGAGTTTTCTCTCTTCTTTGTTAGTGTGGCTAAGAGTTTATCAATTTTGTTTATTTTTTCAAAGAACCAACTTTTTGTCAGTTTTTTCAATTGTTTCTTTAGTTTCAATTTCATTTATTTCAGCTCTGATTTTAACTATTTCCTGTCTTCTACTACTTTTGGTTTTGATCTTTTCTTCTTTGTCTAGGGCTTTGAGCTGTAATGTTAGGTTATTTGTTGACTTTTTTTTCTTTTATTGAATATGCTACATGCAAATAATTTTCCTATGAGTACTGCTTTCATAGTGTCCCAGAGATTTTTATATGATGTATCTTTATTCTTGTTTACCTCTAAGAATTTTTTTTATTTCCTCCCTGATGTCTTTTGTTATCCATGCATCATTCAATAGTGTATTATTTGATCTCCAGGTGTTGGGGTAGATTCTGTTTTTTATTTTGTCATTGATTTCTAATTTCATTCAATTATGATCTGATAGAACACAAGGTACTATCTCTATCTTTTTGTGTCTGCTAAGAGTACCTTTGTGGCATAACATATGGTCTATTTGAGAGAAGGATTGATGTACTGCTAAGAAGAAAGTGTATCCATTCATCGATGGATGGAATATTCTATATATATCTGTTAAGTCTAAATTATTATTCTGTTATTTAATTCTAATTTCAATCCATTATGATGTGATAGAATACAAGGTAGTATCTCTATCTTCTTGTATTTGCTAACAGTAGCTTTGTGGCATAATATATGGTCTATTTTAGAGAAGGATCCATGTACTGCTGAGAAGAAAGTGTATTCACTCTTTGTTGGATGGTATATTCTATAAATGTCCATTAAGTCTAAATTATTGATTGTGTTATTGAGATGTATGGTTTCTTTGTTCAATTTTTGTTTGGAAGTTCTGTCCAGTGGTGAGAGAGGTGTATTAAAGTCAGCTAGTATTATTGTGTTGTGGTCTATTTGGTTCATGGAATTGAGAAGGATTTGTTTGACGTACATGGATGAGCTGTTGTTTGGGGCATAAATATTTATGATTGTTATGTCTTGCTGATTTATGCTTCCCTTAAGCTGTGTGAAATGCCCTTCTTTATCCCTTTTAACTAATTTTGGCTTGAAGTCTGCCTTATCTGATGTGAGGATGGATACTCCCACTTTTTTACTGAGTCCATGTACATGGTATATTTTTCCCCATCCTTTAACATTTAGTCTGTAGGTATCTTTTTCTATAAGATGAGTCTCTTGAAGGCAGCATATTGTTGGATCTTTCTTTTTAATCCAATCTGCCAGTCTGTGTCTTTTGATTGATGAGTTCAGGCCATTAACATTCAGGGTTATTATTGAGATATGATTTGCATTCCCAGTCATTTTGGCTTATTTTTGGTTTTAACTTGACTTCGTTTCTCCTGTATTTGGCTATTCCTTTAGGGGGTAGTTCCTCACTTTGCTGACTTACATCATTGTTTTTCACTATTCCTCACGGAATATTTTGCTGACAATGTTCTGTACTGCTGGCTTTCTATTTGTAAATTGTTTTAGCTTTTGTTTATCATGGATTTTATTTCGTCATCAAATATGAAGGTAAGTTTTGCCGGGTGTAAGATTCTTGGTTGGCATCCATTTTCTTTGAGAGCTTGAAAAATGCTCTTCCAGGCCCTTTTAGCTTTTAGGGTCTGCTGATATGCATATTGGTTTCCCCCGAATGTAATTTGAGTTTTCTCTCTCGCAGTCTTTAAAATTCTATCTTTATTTTGCAAAACTGGAAATCCATATGCAGCAAAAAGAAATTAAACCTCTATCTCTTACCCTGCACAAAACTCAACTCAAAATGGATCAAGGACATAGGAATTAGACCTGAAACCCTTCACCAAATAGAAGAAAAAGTAGGCCCGGATCTTCATCATGTTGGCTTAGGACCAGACTTCCTCAACAGGACTCCCAAAGCACAATAAATCAAAGCAAGAATCAATAAATGGGATGGACTCAAACTAAAAAGCTTTTTCTCAGCAAAGTATACAATTGGGAATGTGAAGAAAGAGCCTACATACTGGGAGAAAATCTTTTACACATGCACTTCAGATAGAGCACTTATCTCCAAAATTTATAAAGAACTTACAAAGCTTTACACCAAAAATACAAAGAACCCAATAAATGGGTCAAGAAACTGGACAGACACTTTACAGAAGAAGACACACAGGCAATTAATAAATATATGAAAAAGTGCTCAACATTTCTAGTAATTAGAGAAATGCAAACTAAAACAACTCTAAGATTTCATCTTACTCCAAGTAGAATGGCTGTTATCAAGAACACAATAATAGATGTTGGCATGGATGGGGGGAAAAAGGCATACTTTCACATCATTGGTGGAGTTACAAATTGGTGCAGCCACTCTGGAAAGCAGTATGGAGAATCCTCAGAAAACTTGGAATGGACCCACCTTTTGACCCAGTTATCCCACTCCTTGCTTTATACCCAAAGGACTTAAAATCAACATACTACAGTAACACAGCCACATCAATGTCTATAGCAGCTCAGTTCACAATAGCTAGATTGTGGAACCAACCTAGATGCCCTTCAACAGATGGATGGATTAAAAAAAACTGTGGTATATACATACAATGGAATATTATTCAACCATAATGAAGAATAATATTATGGCACTTGCAAATAAATGGATGGAATTGGAGAATATCATGCTAAGTGAAATAAGCCAAGCCCCAAAAACCAAAGGTCAAATGTTTTTCCTGATAAGTGAAGAATGATATATAATGGGGGTCAGGGGGGTGAGGAGTGAGAGAAGAATGGGGAAACTTTAGAAGGAAATTATTATTTAGAAGTAAATGAGAGGGAAGGGGGTATGAAAAATGGTGGAATGAGACAGACATCATTATCCTGTGTACATGTATGATTACACGAATGGTATGAATCTACATTGTGCACAACCATAGAAATGAAATGATGTACCCCATTTGTGAACAATGAATCAAAATGCAGTCTAAAAAATCAAAAGATAAATAAAAAATAATAAACAGCACCAAGATAAAAAAATAAAATTATTTTGTATGTGAGGTATTTTCATTATAATGTGGCTTGGTGTGGGTCTGTTGTAATTTTGTTCATTTGGTGTCCTGTAAGCCTCTTGCATTTGATTTTCCATTTCATTCTTCAGATTTGGGAAATTTTCTGATATTTTTTGAATAGATTGTTCATTTCTTCGGTTTGTTTCTCTGTGCCTTCCTCAATCCAAATAATTCTTAAAATTGTTCTTTTCATGATATCCCATAATTCTTGGAGGTTCCATTCATGATTTCTTACCATCTTCTCTGTTTGGTCACTTCTGTTTTCAAGATTAAATATTGTGTCTTCAATGTCTGAGGTTCTATCTTCCAGTTGTTCTATCCTATTGGTTATGCTTTCTATGAAAGTTTTAATTTGTTTTATTATTTCCTTCATTTCAAGTATTTCTGTTTGTTTTTTTTCAGTATCTCTAACTCTTTATTATTATATCTTTTGCTTCCCATATTTGCTCTTTTAACTGTTGATTGGTGCGATCATTCAAAGCCTGCATTTTCTCTTTCATCTCATCGTTTGCTTCTGTGATCATTTTGATTATGTACATTCTGAACTCCCCTTCAGACATTTCTTCTGCCATGCTGTCACTGGATTTTATTGATGTAGCATCTAGGTTTGTTTGGGACACTTTCCCTTGTTTTCTCATATTGCTCGTGTATCTTCCCCTCTAGGAGTGCAAATCTGAGGTATTGTGGTTTCCCCCCATAGACTTATAGTGTCCCTGCAGGTTTCCAATACCTCACCTTGAAGTGAGAGATCAACATTAGCAGCACACCATACAAACAATATGCATCCTTAATTCAAATAGTCGCTTTTTAAGATATTAACCATATTGTCTTAATAAACATAAGTTTCATTATCTACAGCTTAGCCAATAGGTTTGGAATAAGGATCACAATTTCTAAAGGTGGACAAAGAGGATGAGGATGGGTATAGGATACAATGTTAATGAGATAAGGAGTGTGTCTATAGAGGTACTATGTCATAGGAGTAGTGAAAGTGGAATTAAAAGAAATTGGTTAGCATGTGAAAAGGGAGAGTCTCCAAGGAGACAGATAAGAGGAAAATAGAATGAGAAAATATTGATAAAAGAATAGTAGGAATAATTGTAGGTATAATAGAAATAATTATATTACTACCAATAAAAAATCTACAATAAAACTATGCAGTATTGTTGAAACCTCCTAGTTTTCAGTAGCCTGATATCTTGGAGGAACTTGAAAATGCAGTGACCCAAAAAGGATGTTGCCCACCTCTAGGGATGGTGGCCTCCAGGGAGGGTATAATCCCTGCTAGTGGGCAGAGGCGCCTTCATGTGTTGACAGTTGGTCAACCGCAGCATGGGCACCAGACTGTGGGCTGGGGCCAGACTGCTCTGGGCCTGGGTCTCTGGGCCTGCCTCCCCAGAGCAGACGTCTCACCCAGCAGTGCTGGACTGGGCCTGCATCTCTGCTTCAGCACTTGTTACCATTATTCCATTAATTTACGAAAAGAACAAGACACCTCCATACGTATTTCCTTTTTCTTTCTGATTTCTTCCCCCTTCCCTCAGCTTCCCAAGCAAAAGTCATAATCTGACTGCTTCCAAGACACTCTCCCATTGCCTCCTACCTGAAGCACTGTTATATACCTGCACCAATTTCTTCCCAGTCACTGCTGACACTCTCTAGAATCCATTCCTCCTCAGTACACACATCTGGAGGAAAGTCAATAGAATGGCACACCCATTCCTCTCTGTACCAGGTGAAGCCATGCTGGTTCACATAAGATCAACTTAGTCTTTCCTCTCGTTCACAGGGTTTCCAAGAAACCTTCATGGTGAGAGTTTTATACTTGCAAAATTCTTTTTTTTTTTTTTTTAATGGCTAAATCTCCAAACCTCCCTGCCAGCAGGACCCAGAATTGGGATTTACTAGACGAAAGCCCGTAAATTACTTCCCTGGTGAGTGGTTTCAGAATGCAGACCATTTGCATTAATGAATGACATCTGCAATATAGGAAAGACCACACCATAAGGATCAAACCATGCTGATCAAACCATGCTGAACACTTTATGCAGGTCTGTGTTTCTCTTAATGACATAGAAAATAAGAGAAGGAAGTCATTGAATCAATGATCACATACCTTATAATCTATTGCAGAAGACTCCGATGGAAAAGGCAAGAATTTTTCCTGCTGAGTGTATTAGATATGGAAAATGCAAAACCCCAGTGCAGTAAGGCCTGAGAAAAGGGAGTGAAAAAGAAAGTCATAAATCGATAGCTTTCTCAGTGCACTCCTTCCCCATAACAGAACAGTCCCTAGAAGGGAAGCCAAAGCATTGGTTCTTCCCCAAATACATCCTTTCCCAGTGACAATGGGACCCTGAAGGGAAGGAGATAAACACTGAATGCTGACCCCAGACCCTCCATTATTCAAGCAAAAATACTCCCCAGTAAAATCAAGTTTTTAAATTCTCACAAACCTGTTTCTTGAGTGCCCAAGCTGATATGCTCACTAGGCCACCCCTCAAAAATAACCTATATAAACCCAGCCCTTTTCTTTGTTCAGTTTCTCATTTTCCACCAGGAAAGTGGGTTCACCAGCACCATTTCATCCCTGTACCTGCTTCCTGGATAAACAAATGAGATGGTCCATGAGGTTTGCATCCTGCCTGATCTTTTTGTGCTAACAGAGTGTACCTCCTAAATCTATTTAGATTGCCAATTTCACAATCTTTGTTCCAAGAAGGACAATTGTTGCTGAGAAAAACACCTCTCCCTTAATAAATAGATGTGGTGACATTGTCCCAGAGAGTCAGTTATCAAAGATTCCCATTACACCCCACCAATGAAATTTGTCTTTCATGGATAATGTATGTGATCAGATTTTTAAATCTAGGAAATCAGAAAGGCATTCTTACACTGTACAGTTATGGGAGCTGTACCAGGATTTCAGAGGAATCTAAGAGAAGACAGAATAACTCTCAGTATGTTGGTGATTGGTGATTATGAATCAGAGAACAAAGTCAAGCTTCTCTAGACTAAAGCCAATTAGGTGTTTTCTCTGAAAGAGAGTGCTTTCAGAATACATGCCATTTGCATTAATAGATGGCATCTATAATGATGGAAAAGAAAACACTGTCAGGATCAAACCATGCTGTATACTTTACACAGTTCTGCTTACTCTTAATTACTTAGGAAACCAGACGAGGAACAGTGGTTGAGTCAAAGATTGCATACCCCATAAACTATGGCCAACGACACCAGTGGAAACGGCAAAAGCTTTTACCTCTTAAGCCCATTTAGATTGTCCATTTCACAATCCTCAATCCAAGGAGGAAAATGGGAGGTGAGGGGAAAGCCCATACCACACAGTTTATAATGGATAAAATGACTTTGTCCTACAGAGTCTGGTACAAGTTGGTAGGAAATTCTCATTCAAATCCACACAAACAAGCAAATTATGTACTTCAAGGAATGTGCATTATCACATTTTGGTATCTAAATTTGGTAAAAAATAGAGCTACATTTCTATGTAAGACACAGAAAAGTGTTCTTACATTGTCCAATGCTGGGATCTCCATTAGGAAGAAACAGTAACTGCTAGTATGTTGGTGACTGGTGATTATGAGGTGCTCAGGGAACTTGCATAGCGTGGACACAGGCTGGAGTATGTGGTTCATGGTTAACAAGCACAGAGTGAGTTGCTGTTGAGCCATCCTCCTAGGTGGAAGAATGTGAACAAAGAGAAAAAGGAAAGAAAGGAGACTCAAAGGCCCTGGCCTTGTAGCAAAAAGCATCATAAACACAAAATAATGTTATCTAAAATGGTACTAAAATGCACGTTGTGCCAGCTTGGTGATGCATGCCTGTAATCCCAGTGGCTCAGGAAGCTGAGGCAGGAGGATTGCAGGTTTGAAGCCAGCCTCAGCAACTTAATGAGTCTGTAAGCAACCTTGTGAGACCCTGTCTCAAAATAAAAAATAAAAAGGGCTGGGGGATATGGCTCAGTGGTTGGTAAGCACCCTTGAGTACTAAAAAAAAAAAAAAAAAAAAAAAAAAAAAAAGCATACCACAATTCATTGACAGAATGCTATCATTCCACCCACATATTTTGAACTAATTCAATTTTGTTAGTGTTTTCTTAACATTTCCAAGACCATTTCAGTGTATAAGGATCAAATCATGCTTCTAGAAGATTGTCTCATCTGTCCCATTGGATTTCCCAATTAAAATTGTTAGGTACTGATACTCTTTATCCAATTTTTTTCTGTGACATATACTCCATTCTCTTGCATTTATTGCAAATTTCTTGTCATAAAGACAACCATGTCCACAAGATTTGAAATTATTAAAATACTTCAATTTCATAATAGTCAACTATTTCTACCTTTAGTCCTTCTCTCATCATTATGTATGCACACACTTTGTTTCCTCATGCTTGAGAAAGCCAGGAGTATTTGTCACTCTCCCTGAAGATGCTGCCCTTGATTTCTGGCTTCATCCACACATTCACAGAGCTGAAGCTCACAGAACCTTCTGTACCTACTCCAGTGAACCTAAGAGACCTGGCCCAAAGCACTACAGTGGGAATAAGTTTACAGTTTAAATTCACTCTCTCTTCAAAAAGGAGGAAACATTTTTAAATGGTATTAAGAGATTAAACTATTTTTGTGAAAATCTTAGTGTGTTAAACCTACTTAGTAAGTCTTCTTCCATTTGATTTCTAAGCAGTTAAACACACAAAGTATTTTTAAGTCTTCGGAGCTTATGTTTGTATCATATATATTAATTCTGTCTTATTAAGTTGTGAAAATACAGACCATACCTTATTTCTCCACCAAAGGTAGCATACAATAAATAAAATATGTTATTGAAAACTTAGGAAGGAAGAGGAATCAGGCAAGCAGGCAGGCTTGTGTTTGATCACCTAGCTGGTAACAAACTACATTAAAACTTTAGTCAGATTAATATGAACTATCCTCTTCTGTAGGAGAAAAATCACAATGAGTAACAGGAACAAAATGAACTGTTCTTGGCTTTGCACATGAAATCCACATACTGTGATGTGAAATGGTCAATTATACAAGGTCCAAAACTGTATCCTATGACTCAGGTACAGAGTCCCATCGTTTCTACCTATTTTGAATTCCATTAAATTGCCACCATATTCTTTACACACACCAAGACCATTGAATCCCATGTTGTTACTTTATTTATCTGTTGTGGGGCTTCATTTAAAACAAATTTTATTGGGGTCTTGGAATCAATTCTAGGCAATTTTTTTGTAGGAAGTAACATTTTACTTCAGAGGGGTCCACAATTTTTTTTTTCTGTAAAGGTTAGCCAAAATTTTTTACAGTTTTTATTTGCTAATCCTGGATTGAAATATACTGGTTTATAGACTATTTGAAAATATTGATATCCTACAATCTAAAATAATCATTAACCATATGTTTCCCTCCATTCTTCAGCTTGTATGCCATGTATTTGTTTCCATTGGGTAGATGGCTATACAGAGCACCTTCACCCATCAACAGTGACATAGTTTATCATGGATGAAAGGCATAGGTTAGGTGCTGATGCTCTTTACCCAGGCGTACAAGAGAATTGCAACAAATGATGGCAGCCAGGTTATTTTAAAACATGTACCTTAAGTCTTTGTCACTCCCCAAAGGTCTTTTATGGACATATTTTGAGCATTTTATCGCTCATGGTGGTTACAATACCAAGTATATGAAAATATTTAACTGCTTTTGTATGTTTTAGGCCAGTTTCTAGGAAATGACTCCAGAACTTACAAAGGTGAGCTGTATTGTCTTTTATAGTCACTTGTACCTCTGAGGATCAGTGAACTGACCAAAACTGGTATAGTTATGCCGCTCATACCAATTACTATGCCAAAGTCTGTGGGAAAAGATTTTCCTATTACTGCCCTGCTGTATGAAATAACTAAGGCAACATTATATTGATGGACAATATCTGTGAACTGTATTGGGTAGAGTACTTCGACACATACAGGAACACTAAACTCTTTGTACCATGGTGAATGACTTCATGAGTGAGTCATAAGTTTATTTTTTGGTACTTGAGAGCAACAGCATTCACTTACATGCTTGGGTTGATGCAATGACTTCTCCACAAACAAATTATTACAAGGCTTGTATAATTCCTTTTGGTACTTTAGTTTCTCAGACCATCTGCAATTACAAAATGAAAACAATACGAGGACTCTGCCATGACTTGTGTGCACATAGTTTTTGTTAGTGAGTACTGAGTTAGTGACATGAAGAAAACAGCTAAAGTGAAAGGCTTCTAAAATAAAGATAGGGTACATTTTTGGAAAACACATGAGCTTTTCCCAAGGGATGTATCTCAGCTATATTTAGGTTATAAATTAAAAAATATTTAATCCAAGGAGGAGAGATTGCTTCCAAGGAAGAGGACATCTAGCCTAGAGTTTAAAAAGATGCTGTCATTTGCAAATGTCCTTTCGCACCAAGCATCAGTTGATAAGGGTTAATTTTTCCACCTCTCCAGAAAAATGGAATCTAATATCTATAAAAAAAAAAATCACGTTCTAATAGCTGAACTCAAAAGATGGAAGTTCAAGAAAGCACCATTTCTTTTTCAGTCAAAGAAAGGTTACCTTACCCTAGCCTATGATGGCAACTCCACTGCCTCCCTACCAGATAGTACCTTCTTTTGCTCTTTCTGAGCACTGAGGAGGACACAGAGTCACTGTTAATCATTGGTGGTGTTGCTCATGATTTATTTACTCAGAGAGCTCTGCTCAGCGTAGACATCAGGATAATGTATATGGCTGTGCTCTAAAAAGCATACACTGAATTACTGCTATAGCACCCTCCTTAGTGGAAATATAATGAGGAGAAGGAAAGACATGACAAACTGAGCCATAGGCATCCTGATGATGGCAATGAAAGGCAACAAGAAAAGGTCAATTTTGAAATGGTACTAGTGTTCTATGATAGTGCTTTCTCTGAAACTCAGAGAAATGATGTTCTAAAGTATGTGAAACAAATCCGCACTCTAATTTATTTCAATTCATAATACAAACTCTTAAGAATAAGCTGTCACGAATTATGATCCAAGGGTATTCAAAAGAATATGGTTAGAGAGTAACATCATGGCAGAATGAAGTCTGCCCAAACTGCTGTCCTCCACAATCTCTTTCAGGTATTTCAGCATTCTGAAAATAAATCAAAGTTTTCCCTAATACAGTAAGCATCTATTTCAGGAAAATGGATGAGTCTTAGAGCAGTAAACTTTGTGACATTGTAACCTATCCTAGTTTCATCCTCCACTCCCCAGTGCTATGATTGGTTTCAAAAGTGGCAGTCACACCAATGATGTACAAATGTACCTTTTCCTCACAACCTTGCCACTCTGGAAAACAGTTTCCTCACAAAAATAGGAATGGAACCACCATTTGACTCAGTTATACCACTCCTCAATGTATATCCAAAAGATTTTAAATCAGCATACTACATGACACTCAGCCTTAAAGAAGAATAAAATTATGGCGTTTGCTGGTAAATGCATGGATCTGGAAACTATCATGCTAAGTGAAATAGCTAATCCCAAAAAACAAAGGTCGAATGTTTTCTCTGATATGTGAAAGCTAACCCACAATTAGTATTGGGGAGGATAAAAAAGAATAGAAGTTTGGTGGAATAAAGGGGAATGATGGGAAGGGAGGGGGCATGGGAAAAGGAAAGATGGTGGAATTAATCTGACATAACTTTTGTATGTACATATATAAACATACCACAGTGAATCTCATCGTTGTGTACATCCACAATCAATTTTTTTAAACAACTTGGGGGAAATAACATCATAAAGGAAAAGGAATGGAGTGGGGCGAAGGGGAAGAAGAGAAACTTAGGACTGAATTAGAGCAAGATTTATTTTATGCCTTTATAATTATGTCGAGAATCAATAAAGTAAAAAGTGGCAATCAAATTTATAAATCAAACCAAAATCTTTGAAGCGGCATGTGAGCAAAACTAAGATGGAGTCCCTTTGGCTCCTCTTTCCAGGAGAATTATCATTATTTGACCTGTCTAATAGATCTATGTCTATATTTGTCTGCATTTGAAATGATTCAGAAATTAGTGCAAAAAATTCTTACCTACAGTCATTCATTGAAAACGATTACAGGTAACGTTTTCTCCTGTGGTTTCCTGAAGGGATGGACAAGTAATTGGGGCAAATATTAAGTAAACAGTATAGAAAGAAAAATGGGCAGAGGTGATTTAGATCTGGGAATGTAAATGTTAAATTCATGTGAAGGACTATTCACATACACAGGGCCATGGACACAGAAAAGACTGGCTGAGCCCAATTATCTCACTCCTGTTGACATTGAGGCACTGCTCAAGTCGAAACATGAAGGTTAACATGAAATTAACAGTTAACAGTCAGGTTGATTGTTGAAGGTGTTTTGCAACACACAAGCAGAACCCCACGAGAAAGACTTGCATACTTATTCTCCAGGCAATTAAGGAAAACCCGTTAGTCCAATTATTAGGTGACAACTAAATTAAGACTTCCATAGTCAACATGACAGAGAATAATAACTTCATAGAATTAATTCAGAAAAGTTACTAAAGAAACCAAAACAAAATAGAGCAAGAACCAATCTTGAGGTAGATAAGGAATTTGACTTTGGTCACAATGTCCAGTTAACAACAAAATTAGGAGATATACCTAGAAAAATAAAAGAAAAAGTGACCTATGCAAAAATTTGTGGAATGAAATCTGAAAGTTTCTATCCTTTGAAAAGCATGCTTACACAATTGGTCCAACTCTGACATCTGAGAATCAGAATTTGAGAGGATTCCCACTATTAACAGAACTGAAAGAAATGACATTCAGAATCTCAGCAGTTTGTGCATACCATATGCTTTATGATGAACATCTGTTTTCTGGGAATCTGGGACATTGTCACATATTAGGTAGGAGATATATAAGTGTCCATAAAATCCTGGGTCCTGAGTCCCTACTGAACTTTTGTGGTAGATATCTCATATCCTGTCACATTCACTGCTAGAGAAAGTAAGTGGCTCTGTGTGATTCAATTGAGTGAGGACCCTTGAAAACTTGTGCAAGTTTTCTCTGAATGTGACCCAATGTGCAGTTTCTCTTTCTTGATTTTTGTTTGTGCCCTTTTACTATAATAGGTCATAGTCATGTTGATGGCTCTAGAATCCTGTAAGAGGTCCTAGAGATCTCTAAGCCAGGAACTGATCTTGAGAACACCAGCACAACCCCACACTCAATAAAAAGAGCAATTTTAAGACCAAATGGAAATTCCAAAATATTTGTAAATTAGGTAGCACAGTTAAACCACACATTGAATAAGAAGAAGCCTTATTTGAAATTTTAAAATAACCTTAAACTGAATGAAATAAAAATTCGAGTTGATTGAATTTGGGCAATCCAACGGATGCAATACATAGAGTGAAATTTCTGGCATTAAATACAATACATCAAAGATAAATATTTGAAATTAGTAATCAAAGGCTAGGAAATGGTTGAAAGTAGGACAATACAATGTAAACAAACTGAGAAGTAATAAAAATATCACTGAAGTCTAAGAAATTTTACAAAACAATATTTATTAGTAAAGCAATGGCAATCAAAAGCTGACTCTTTGAGAAGATCAATGAAACTGATAAATATCTATGTGAGTTACCCAAGCAAAATATGAGAGAGGACAGTCAAGTTATTCATATAAAAAATAAAAGAGAGGACAACATCTGGCCCCATGAATTTTGAAAGCATAAAAGGGTATAGTAGGAACAAGTTTATGCCCATAGTTTGATAAACTAGATGAAATGTACCATTCTCCAAAGAATTTAATTTTTCCAAATTCACACAAGAACAGATTATCTGAATTAGCCTATATCAAATCAATTAAATCAATAGGAATAGTGCTCTAAAAGAGAAAACACCAGGTTCAGATGATTTCATTAATGAAATCTGCCAAATTTTTGTTGATCAACACATTTTAACTGTAGAATACAATATCTGTGCTCCTAGATATTCATCCAGTTGAGATGAAAAGTCATATCCTCACAAAATCTGCTGCAGGAACGTACACAGTAGCTTTTTCTATCCTTGCCCAAACTGGGAGTAGACATGATACTCTTCAGAGGTGAATTGATAGGCACCTTTTAGTGCATCTATACAGTGGATTTAAAAGAGTGAAATTTCATGAGATGACAAAAATTCAAAGGAAACTGAAATATATACTGATTAGTGAAAAAGCCTAGTGTGAAAAATCTACATGATCTATGATTCCAACTATATGACATTCTGGAAAAGACAAAAGTTTAGGTGCAATGAAAATTTTAAGAATTTACAGGGTTTCTGGACAAAGGGAAAGAGATTAGTGAGGCACATATTTTTAGGATTGAGTACCTATTCTGTATGAAACCTGTTTTGTATGAGACTGTTCTGATGAACCCAAAAATACGAATATTTCAAAACTCAGAAATGTACAACACAGAGTGAAACCTAATAAAATATCAACTTGTATTCATTAATTTTAGGAAATATATCAAGGTAATAAAAGTTACTCATAAAGGGGCAATTGTGCAATGGTATGGAAAAGGTTGAACTAGGGAATTTGGTATACTATTTACTCAATTTCTATATCAATTCAAATATCTTCTAGATTAAAAAAGTCTATTGGGGTGATCCAAGATGGCGGACTAGAGGGTGACTGCATGTCCAGTCGCTCCAGAACCCAGGATTCAAGAAGGGGAGGCATTGAGAGACTTGGACTAAAATAGAGCCACGGGGTGAGTCTCCCCTACCTGGTGAAGCGCTGCCCGGGCGGCAGGCCCAGATTCGGGTGGCTTATTAGAGTAGGGTAGGGAAGCTAGAGTCCTCCCCAGGTGGCCCTGCGCACTCCGGCGGTGGGCTCCTCCCGCAGGGCCAGATTCTCCAGCATCTCGGAGCAGGCCCCCCAGTGAGAGCCTTTCTGCACAGAACCAAGCTTCAAGTCCCAGAACCAGGGCGGCAAGATCCTGCCCACAGGTTGCTTCAGGGACCAGGACACGGCAGCCAGGGACTTCACCAAGCAGCCCGCAGCCTGGCCCCCTCCAGCGGGAAGCGCCTTTCCAGGCTAGCTTCTTGGAGCAGACCCCCCAGTGAGAGCCTTTCCACACAGAGCCAGCTCCAAGTCCTTGAACCAGTAGCGGGCTAGAGGCAGCTTTCCTTGGAAGCACTGCATTATCGAGTTACTCCAAGACTTCAGGCTACTGAAGGCAGGAATGTGATACACTGGAAATCTACAGGGACAATATAAGCCAATAGAAGAATGCTGCAATATCACAAAGTCCCACTGACATCTGACCAATATGAGAAAACAAGGGAAGAAAATGTCCCAAACAAACCTAGATACTATATCAATAAAACACAATGACAGCAGAGCAGAAGAAATGTCAGAAAGGGATTCAGAATATACATAATTAAAACAATCAGGGAAGCAAATGAGGAGATGAAAGAGCAAATGCAAGCATTGAAGGAGGAGATGAAAGAGCAAATACAACCATTAAATGATCACACCAATCAACAGTTAAAGGAGCAAACACGGGAAGCAAGAGATCATTTCAATAAAGAGTTAGACATATTGAAAAAAAACAAACAGAAATCCTTGAAATGAAGGAAACAATAAACAAAGTTAAAAACTCCATAGAAAGCATAACCAATAGGATAGAACACCTGGAAGACAGAACTTCAGATATTGAAGACAAAATATTTAATCTTGAAAACAAAGTTGACCAAACAGAAAAGATGGTAAGAAATCATGAACAGAATCTACAAGAATTATGGGATATCATGAAAAGGCCAAATTTAAGAATTATTGGGATTGAGGAAGGCTTAGAGAAACAAACCAAAGGAATAAACAATCTATTCAATGAAATAATATCAGAAAATTTCCCAAATCTGAAGAATGAAATGGAAATCCAAGTACAAGAGGCTTATAGGACTCCAAATAAACAAAATTACAACAGACCCAACCCAAGGCACATTATTATGAAAATACCTAACATACAATATAAAGACAGAATTTTAAAGGCTGCAAGAGAAAAGAATCAGATTACATTCAGGGGGAAACCAATAAGAATATCAGCAGATTTTTCAATCCAGACCCGAAAAGCTAGAAGGGCCTGGAACAATATTTACCAAGCCCTGAAAGAAAATGGATGCCAACCAAGAATCTTATACCCAGCAAAACTTAATTTCAGATTTGACGATGAAATAAGATCCTTCCATGATAAACAGAAGCTAAAGGAATTTACAAAAAGAAAGCCGGCATTATAGAACATTCTCAACAAAATATTCCATGAGGAAGGGATGAAAAACAACAATGCAAATCAGCAATGGGAGGAACTAGCCTAAAGGAATAGCCAAATAAAGGAGAAATCAAATCATGTCAAAAAAACAAAAATGAGTCAAATGACTGGGAATACAAATCATATCACAATAATAACCCTGAAAGTTAATGGCCTGAACTCATCAAACAAAAGACATAGACTGGCAGATTGGATTAAAAAGAAAAATCCAACAATTGGCTGCCTGCAAGAGACTTATCTCATAGAAAGAGATACCCATAGACTAAAGGTGAAAGGATGGGGAAAAACATACCATGCACATGGATACAGCAAAAAAGCTGGAGTATTCATCCTCATTTCAGATAATGTGGACTTCAAGCCAAAACTAGTCAGAAGGGATAAAGAAGGACATTACATACTGTTTAAGGGAAGCATAAATCAGCAAGACATAACAATCATAAATATCTATGCCCCAAACATTGGCTCATCCATGTACGTCAAACAAATCCTTCTCAATTCCAGACATCAAATAGACCACAACACAATAATACTAGGTGATTTTAACACACCTCTTTCACCACTGGATAGATTGTCCAAACAAAAATTGAATAAAGAAACCATAGATCTCAATGACACAATCAACAATTTAGACTTATCCGACGTATATAGAATATACCATCCAACGCAGAACGAATACACTTTCTTCTCAGCAGCACATGGATCCTTCTCTAAAATAGAACATATCTTATCCACAAAGCTACTGTTAGCAAATACAAGAAGATAGAGACACTACCTTGTACTGTATCAGATCATAATGGATTGAAATTAGAAATAAATGACAGAATAAAAAACAGAAACTTCTCCAATACCTGGAGATTAAATAATACACTATTATATGATGAATGGATAACAGAAGACATCAGGAGGAAAATTAAAAAACTTTTAGAAGTAAATGAGAACAAAGACACATCATATCAAAACCTCTGGGACACTATGAAAGCAGTACTTAGAGGAAGATGTATTTCATGGAGTGCATTCAACAAAAGAAGTAGAATCAACAAATAAACGACTTAGCACTACAGCTCAAAGCCCTAGAAAAAGAAGAGCAGACCAACACCAAAAGTAGAAGACAGGAAATAGTTAAAATCAGATCCGAAATCAATGAAATTGAAACAAAAGAAACAATCGGAAAAATTAACAGAATAAATAGTTGGTTCTTTGAAAAAATAAACAAAATTGATAAACCGTTAGCCACGCTAACAAAGAGAAAGAGGGAGAAAACTCAAATTACTAAAATTCGGAATGAACAAGGAAATATCACAACAGACACAAGTGAAATACAAAACATAATTAGAAGCTACTTTGAAAATCTATACTCCAAAAAAACAGAAAACCTCGAAGATATCAACAAGTTTCTAGAGACCTATGAATTACCTAAACTGAACGAGGAGGACATACACTACTTAAATAAATCAATTTCAAGCAATGAAATAGAAGAGGTCATCAAAAGCCTACCAACAAAGAAAAGTCCGGGACCAGATGGGTTCTCAGCCGAGTTCTACAAAACCTTTAAAGAAGAGCTCATTCCAATACTTCTTCAAAGTATTCCATAAAATACAAGAGGACAGAACCCTCCCGAATTCATTCTATGAAGCCAATATCACCCTGATACCTAAACCAGACAGAGACACATCAAGGAAAGAAAATTTCAGACCAATATCCTTAATGAGCATCGATGCAAAAATTCTCAACAAAATTTTAGCAAATAACATACAAAAATATATAAAAGATAGTGCACCATGATCAAGGGGGTTTTATCCCAGGGATGCAAGGTTGGTTCAACATCCAGAAATCAATAAATGTCATTCACCATATCAACAGACTAAAAGTTAAGAATCACATGATTATTTCAATAGATGCAGAAAAAGCATTCGATAAAATACAGCATCCCTTCATGCTCAAAACACTAGAAAATATCGGGGTAGTGGGAACATTCCTTAACATTGTAAAGGCCGTTCACCTAGCATGCACAAGGACCGCAGTTTGAATCCCGGTCTCTTAAATGAGAAGAAAAAAAAAAAAAAAACCACAGAACACTGTAAAGGCCATCTACG
This sequence comes from Sciurus vulgaris, assembly GCF_902686455.1. NCBI lineage: Eukaryota > Metazoa > Chordata > Mammalia > Rodentia > Sciuridae > Sciurus > Sciurus vulgaris. Next base: position 122,703,743 of record NC_136468.1, on the reverse strand, counting down.
CTAAGCACATGGCCAATATCATTCTAAATGGTGAAAAACTGAAAGCATTCCCCCTAAAAACTGGAACAAGACAGGGATGCCCTCTCTCACCACTTCTATTCAGTATCATTCTTGAGACTCTAGCCAGAGCAATTAGACAAACCAAAGAAATTAAAGGGATACGAATTGGAAAAGAGGAACTCAAAGTATCCCTGTTCACTGATGACATGGTTATATATTGAGAGGATCCTGGAAATTCCACCAGAAAACTCTTAAAACTCATAAGTGAATTCAGAAAAGTAGCAGGTTACAAGATCAATGCTCATAAATCCAATGCATTTTTATACATAAGTGATGAATCTTCAGAAAGAGAAATTAGGAAAACTACCCCATTCACAATAGCATCGAAAAAAATAAAATACTTGGGAATCAATCTCACAAAAGAGGTGAAAGACCTCTACAATGAGAACTACAGAACACTAAAGAAAGAAATTAAAGAAAACCTTAGAAGATGGAAATATCTCCCATGTTCTTGGATAGGCAGAATTAATATTGTCAAAATGGCCATACTACCAAAAGTGCTATACAGATTCAGTGCAACTCCAATTAAAATCCCAATGGTGTACCTTACAGCAATAGAGCAAGCAATTATGAAATTCATCTGGGAGAATAAGAAACCCAGAATAGCTAAAGCAATTCTCAGTAGAAAGAGCAAAGCAGGGGGTATCGCAATACCAGATCTTCGACTCTATTACAAAGCAATAGTAACAAACACGGCATGGTATTGGTACCAAAATAGACAGGTAGATCAATGGTAGAGACAGAGGACATGGACACAAACCCAAATAAATACAATTTTCTCATACTAGACAAAGGTGCCAAAATATGCAATGGAGAAAAGATAGCCTCTTCAACAAATGGTGCTGGGAAAACTGGAAATCCATATGCAACAGAATGAAACTAAACCCCTATCTCTCACCCTGCACAAAACTCAACTCAAAATGGATCAAGAACCTCAGAATCAGACCAGAGACCCTGCATCTTATAGAAGAAAAAGTAGGTCCAAATCTTCAACTTGTTGGCTTGGGATCAGACTTCCTTAACAGGACTCCCATAGCACAAGAAATAAAAGCAAGAATCAACCACTGGGATAGATTCAAACTAAATAGCTTTCTCTCAGCAAAGGAAACTATCAGTAATGTGAAGAGAGAGCCTACAGAGTGGGAGAATATCTTTGCCACTCATACTTCAGATAGAGCGCTAATTTCCAGAATCTATAAAGAACTCAAAAAACTCTACACCAAAAATACAAATAATCCAATCAACAAATGGGCTAAGGAAATGAACAAACACTTCACAGAAGAAGATGTACAAGCAATCAACAGATATACGAAAAAATGTTCAACATCTCTAGTAATAAGAGAAATACATATCAAAACTACCCTAAGATTTCATCTCACCCCAATTAGAATGGCAATTATCAAGAACACAAGCAACAATAGGTGTTGGTGAGGATGTGGGGAAAAAGGTACATGCATACATTGCTGGTGGGGTTGCAAATTAGTGCAGCCATTCTGGAAAGCTGTATGGAGATTCCTCAGAAAGCTTGGAATGGAACCACCATTTGACCCAGCTATCCCACTCCTTGGCCTATACCCAAAGGACTTAAAATCAGCATACTACAGAAATACAGCCACATCAATGTTCATAGCTGCTCAATTCACTATAGCCAGATTGTGGAACCAACCTAGATGCCCTTCAGTTGATGAATGGATAAAGAAACTGTGGCATATATATATATACAATGGAATATTACTCCACCATGAAGAATGATAAAATTATGGCATTTGCAGGCAAATGGATGAAACTGGAGGATATCATGCTAAGTGAGATAAGCCAATCTCAAAAAACTAAAGGACGAATGATTTCGCTGGTAAGCAGATGAGGACATATAATGAGGGGTAGGAGGGGTTAGCGTTAGGGTTAGGGTTAGGTTTAGGGTTAGGGGATAAGGAGGGTGGTAAGAATGGAGGAAGGAAGGACTGTATAGAGGGAAAAGAGGGGTGGGGGGTGGGGGGAAGGGGAAAAAATAACAGAATTAATCAAATAAGATTTCCCTATGTAAATTTATGATTTTTAATTAAAATAAATAAATAATAAAAAAAATTTATGACTATTTGTATACCAAAAAAAAAAAAAAAATTCTATTAACTTAAAAGTAATCATCTTGACACCACAGTTTCAGGGAAAAGACCTAATTTGCTTATGTTCAGGAATTGGGTAATGTCTAGTGACTAGCTTAAAATGCTGTCTACCATTAAACAAAAACCAAACTTGACTTTCAAATGCATTTTTAAATTCTGTGGTTGAGGAAGTAATAATTGACAAAGTAAATTAAAATTTTCACATACCAAAAAATTAGTGCTGAACCTCTTCAGAGTTTTTGGTTACATATGGGACGCAGAATAATCTACAATTGCTCCTGGTTCAACCTAATTAATGAATTTCCATAGCACCTTCAATTGAATCATACACAGGTTGCACACTGTGATCAGGGAGAACTAGAATTTTCTCTCTGCCTGGCTGGGGCTTGGTGTGGTTCCTCTGGATGTGTTTCATCAAAGAATATACTGGAAAATGCATTCACTTAGAGAGTGATATGTAAGCTTAATGACAGGAAACCAGAGAAAGTAACAACATATTCTGAGTTTAAACTTCGATTCTATTTTTTACTGGCTTCCAATCAGAACCATCTGATTTGGAGTGGGTCTTCAAGAAGACCATGGAATTCAGTGTGCTCTTAACACACCTATTATATGGATTGTGTGGGCAATGACTCTGTGTAGTTCAGACAATATAGGAAGAACAGAATGACAGCGTGGGTGTGGGTGCCTGATAGTCTGGGTGCAAATTGCACTTAAAATCATATGAACCTGGAGAAGGTGATGCACTCCCTCTTTTCTCAGACCTTTGGATTATGATATTAAAAAATTCCATATGTCCTACACATAAGCATTGTGTTATGAGGCTAAAAGAAACTAAGAGAAGGTTAAACCTTAAGAAAATGGACTCATACTTCAGAAGTACTTTATAATGTATTTGTTCATTTAATATTTCCACAAACCATGGAGAAAAGTAATATGATTATTTTAATATAGAAATGAACATGAAGGCTGAGAATACATATTCTGAAATGAAAAAATGAAGTACTTTTATAATATTCATTAAGTGTCAGAAGGAATGAGGCAGTTGGCAGAAGTTGAGTCCAGAAAAGGTAAATAGATGACTCCAGGGTAATGGAGAATGGATGTTTACTTTTTATTCTTTACAGGATATTTCACAACTCATGAAGGATACATAGATCATCTCCAGTGAGGTAGGCAGATCAGGTGCTGTACCTACTATTCTTCACTTTAGGGTATTGATATTTAGAGATGTTAAGTCATTTGCAGAATCATAACACTGTTTAGAGATGAATCTGGGAGAAGAAATTTATATGGTTCCCTAGAGACAGAGATTCCTTAACAACTGAGACCTGTAAATCATGCCCTGGAACCAGGATCCAAGAACAGAGCCATAGTAAAAAAACAAAACAAACAAACAAACAAACAAAAAACAGTATGATATTGGTACCATTTTGACAGGTAGACCAATGGTACAGAGTAGAAGACATAGAGACAAACCTATATAAGTACAGTTATCTTATAATTGACAAAGGTGCCAAAAATGTACAATAGAAAAAAGATACCCTTTTCAACAAATGGTGCTGGCAAAACTGGAAATCCAGATGCAGTAAAATGAAATTAAACCCCTGTCTCTCACCCTGTACAAACCTCAACTCAAATGGATCAAAGATCTAGGAATTAGACCTGAGACCCTTCACCAAATAGAAGAAAAAGCAGGCCTGAATCTCCATCATGTTGGCTTAGGACCAGACTTCCTTAACAAGACCCCAGAATGCAAGAAATTAAAGCAAGAATCAATAAATGGGATAGATTCAAACTAAAAGGCTTTTTCTCAGCAAGGGAAACAACAATGTGAAAAGAGAGCCTACAGAGTGGGAGAAAATCTTTACCACATGCTCTTCAGATAGAGCACTAATCTCCAGAATTTATAAAGAACTCAGAAAACTTTACACCAAGAATACAAATAATCCAATCAATAAATGGACTAAGGAACTGAGCAGAAGAAAATGTCAGTTTTATTTTGCTCATGGTTCATAGGGATAGATGTTCAGTCAAACTAGAGTAGAAATGGCTCATTTCTTCTTGGTGATGTCTGGGACTGTGGAGCAGTCTCAAAGACTGGACTGACTCACCCTCAAGTGACTGGGGTCATCTGGAGGTAGTTTCATTTACTGATCTGCAATGGAAGCTTGTTTCATGAAGATCTAAATGAGACTTCCTATAAGGTCTGGGTTTACAGGTAGGAGCACAGTCAGAGTGTCCCAAACTCTGATTTTTGGTGAGTGCTGCCCAGGTAAATGACTCAAGTGAGCACACAGAGGTCCAAGGCTTTGACAGACATAACCTTGACGTTATGGAACATGAATTCCACAACATCTTTCAGTGACAAGCATATAATAGTGTCACCTTTATTTAACAGGAAGGGAGAGCATGTGACTGTTTCAAACTCTACATGCTCATCCACTTACAATAGAATGACATCCCTGTAAATCTATCACAAGTTGGACTTAACTTATTGTCAAGTCATAAATGCATTTTATACCCCTAACCTCCTGAGCTTAACTCAGACTATCTTAAAAGTTCTTATAGCCTGTCTCCTCCATCACCATCTTGCCTTTCTTTAAGCTGCCGTAACTGTTGGTCAGAATACTCTTGAACCATGAAGCTACTGATCAGAGCCGGGTCCTTCTTGAAATTTTATTCCCTCAAAGTTGCCTCCAAAATTAAAGGCACAATTGTCCCTGCAGGAGTTCCTCCATGTCCTTAGGACCTTGAGTTTTCCAAATTACCAAATGGCTTGGTAATTGCTTCCCTGGAAAAACTGTACTACTGCCTCAAGAATTGGTCTGTTCATTAAAGCAGGCAGTAGATAGGAGGACTCCAACAGTTTAGGAACCTCTCATTTGCTGCATCTTGCATCCAGTTTAACTACAAAAAGTGCTTCATCTTTCAAGATAACTCGTGGAATTGAAGCAGTTGATGGTAAATTGTGACCACAACAAGGGAAAATATGGCATACACTGGAGTGCCTGTGGCATGATGTTGACATTCTAATGGAGTTCCTGCTCAGTGTCACCACAGCACCAGAATTTCATCTTTGGGAAGTGGCTACCCTTCAGTCTCAGTTAAAGATTGACAAAACTGTGGCTTTTCAGAATACACAGGTCCATCTCATTGAAAATTTGCATGCTGCTGCTTACTGGAATGCCTTATCTAATTCATTTTATTGTTTTGACTATAGGATTGGAAAAGTGATATCAGAAGAATTACATCACTTTGTTCAGAACCATTTTACAAACACAAGAATGACTTTGATTGGACTTGGTATGAGTCTTCCTGTCTTAAAGCAGTTTGCTGAACAGTTTCCCAACATGAGGGGTGGGCTTGATTTATCTGATGCAAAGGCCAAATATCATGGAGGTGAAATTCGAGAACAAAATGGAGACTGTCTTGTCCATGCGGCTGTTGTAGCAGAAAACGCTGCTACAGGAAGTGCAGAAGTTCATTCATACAGTGTTCTTCAGCATGTCTTGGTGTTGGACCACATATCAAGAAAGGCAGCAATCCCACTAGTGTTTTGTACCAGGCTGTTGCCAAAGGAAATCACCAGCCATTTGATGTTTCTGCTTTCAATTCCAGTTACTCAGATTCTGGGCTCTTTGGAATTTACACTCTCTCCCAGGCTGCAGCTGATGGAGATGTTATCAAGACTGCCTACAACCAAGTAAAAACAATTGCTCAAGGAAACCTTTTCAGTGCAGATGTCCAGGTTACCAAGAACAAGCTGGAAGCTGGATACCTAATGTCAGTGGAGTCTTCTGAGGACTTCCTGGAAGTTGGATCCAAGGCTTTAGTTGCTGGTTCTTATATGCCACCGTCCACACTCCTTCAGCAAGCTGACTCGGTGGCTATCACTGATATTATTAGTGCTGCAAAGAAATTTGTTTCTGGTCAGAAGTCAATGGCAGCAAGTGGAAATTTGGGGCATACACCTTTTGTTGATGACTTGTAACACTGAAGCACATACTGCAGGGGAGAGAATGGAACATTTTCTTAGCCTAGAGCAGCAAACACATGAAAGTCAAAAGTTCATAATAATTTATCTTTTTTTCTCAACCAAGTAAAATATCATAAAACATAAATGCAGGTAATTAATCCCAGGTGACATGGAGTCAATAAAATATTCTCCTTTAAAAAAAATTTCTCAGAGCCTATAACCCCAGCTATTCAGGAGGTTGAGACAGGAGGATTGCCTTTTCCAGGCCAGCCTAGACAATGTAGTGAAATCTTGTCTCCCAGTCACTCAGGAGGCTGAGGCAGGAGGATTGTAAGTTCGAAGCCAGCCTGAGCAAAAGCAAGGTGCTAAGCAACTCAGTGAGGCCCTGTCTCTAAACAAAAAACTAAATAGGGCAGTGGATGTGACTTAGTGGTTGGGTGCCCCTGAGTTCAACCCCCAGTACCTCCCCTCAAAAAAACAAATTTTTTTAAAGGCTGGGAGTATAGATTGGTGGTAGAATGCTCACCTAGCATGTAGAAGAGCTGAGTTCAGTCCCAAACAAAAAAATTCTTCAAATGCTTAGCATTAGACTGCTTGTGGACAAAATCATCTAACACTAAACACTAATTTATATGAAGTATTGAATATTTGAAGAAATGTATGGAAAAATAGACCAAAATTGGAAAACAGACTAGTTGTATGAGTACACAACCAAAACATCATGAATTTAAAAATCAAGTGAATCTCTATAAATCAGGGATCATCTGTACTCAGTGGCAGAAATGCCTTGCCTAGTGTGTAATACAGGACATACTGTCTTGCAATATGGGAGCAAAGTAAGATAGAAGTGAGTTCTAATCTTCTCAGCCACAATGAGTTGATTGACAAGGGAACACACGGGGAAGGTTACAGAAAGGTGATGGGACAATAGAACATAACATTGACATTAAGTCTTGCTCTATTGGGGAACAGTTTCCTCCACAAGCATATCAGGACATGTGTCTTCTATAAGGCTCCCTGAACTTGCCTTTCAACATGAGGAATCTGTGTGCTACGTGCACAGTGAACACTTACCATCTAGCCTTGAAGCCCTATGAGAGGTCATGCCTCCTTCAAGAAAAAAAAAAAAGCAGACACACAATTCTTTTAAATAAATTTAGGGGGACAATGAGATGTTTTAATTAATGTACACATTGCACAATTTCCTAATCAGGATAGATAGCATATTCATGACCTCAAACATTTATCACTTCTTTGTAGTGAATCATTCAATTCTTTCTGGCAGTTATTTTGAAGTCTATAAATATTTATGTTAATTTCAGTCACTCACCCTGCCTGAGAACACCAGGAAATATTCCTCCCATTTAACTTTTAACTTTGGATTTTTTGACTAAATTCAACCCATGCTCCTCTGACTCCTGACCTCTCCAGCCTCTAGCAAGCACTTTTATACCATCTGCTTCTATGAGATAATTTTTTTAGTTTCCACACATAATTGAAATCATGTGGCATTTGCCTTTCAGATTCTGAGTCATTACTGCCCTGCCCTTCCCTGTTCTGCCCTGCATTAACATGCCCTATCCTTACCCAGCCCTACATTTACTTACCATGCCTTGCTTTCCCATTTCTTGACTATTGGCCGGGAGATAAGCCAACCAACTTTGCCTTGTGTTGTTATGGATTTCCTGTTGAGGGGAAGCCAGGACAAATATGCCTTGCCCTGTCCTATCTGGCCATTCCTGCCTTACCAGGCCTTGCTGTGCTCTGTATCCCTGTCCTGCCCTGCCCTGCCCTGGCCTGGCATGCATTAACTTGCCCTGTTCCTGCCTTGCCTTTACTTGCCCTGCCCTGCCCTCTATTTACTTGCCCTGCCTTGTCTTGACATGGCTTGTATATCAGGGGAAGTCGGGACCACCATGCCTTGCCATGACCTATGTACTTCTTGTCTTGCCCTGCCTCATCACACTCTGCCTGTCCTGTTCTGACTATCCTGCTCTGCCTTGACTAGACTTGCCTTCCTTTGCCTTGTCATGGCTTGGCTATTGGGGGAAGTCAAGCTAACCATTCTTGCCTTGCCGTGGATTGCCTATTGAGGGGAAATGAAGCCCAGCCATCCTTTCATTATCTTCGTGTGACTTTGTTAATGGGTTCAAGGAAATCTAAGCCATCCTTATCTTCCTTGGTTTCCATATCTTGCCATAGCTTGACTATTACAAAGTAGCCAAGTATAGTCAAGCCAAGTCAAGCTATTTTTTTCATGCTTTGTCTTGCCTTATGTTTCCATATTTTGGATCTGTATGAGAAGCCACAGCAAGTCTTCTCTTCCCTTCCCTTGTCTTGACTTGCTTTGCCACAGCTTGGCAATCAAAGAACTGCACTAGTTTTACCTGCCCTGCATTAACTTGCCCTCTTCCTGACCCACATTTCTCCTGACCCATATATTTTTGTACCAGGAATTGAACCCAGGGGGACTAAACTACTGAGCCACATACCCATGTCATTTTTATTTTTTATTTCGAAATGGGCGTCTCGCTGAGTTGCTTAGGATCTCGCTAGTTGCTGAAGCTGGCTTGGAACTTGTGATCCTTCTACCTGGAATTACAGGCATGTACTACTCTAATCTTCCTTGGTTTCCCATGCCTTACTGTAACTTGATTACCAAAAAGAAGTTAAGCCAAGCCAAGATGTAGCTGTCCTTTTCATGCCCTCTCTTGCCTTACATTTCTATGTTTGGGCTATCAAGGAGAAGTCAAAGAAAATATTTGCTTTCCCTTTCCCTTCCTTGATGTGCCTTGCCACAGTTTGGCAATAGAGTAGAAGCTCTGCCTTGCTCTGCTTTGCCCTTCCCTGTCCTTCCTGGTCCTTCCCAGCCCTGCTGTGCTCTGCCCTACCCTAGCCTGCCTTGCCTTGCCTTGTCTTAACTTCCTATGCCTTGCCATGGTTTGGCTATCAAGGAGCAGGCAAGACAATTCATCCCTGCCTTGCCTTGTCAAGCCTTGCTTATTGAAGGGAAGTGAAGCCCTTCCATCCTAGACTTCCATTGCCACACATTGACTATGGAGGGAAAGGCAAATCCACTCATCTTTGTCTTGCTTGGCAAGACTTTGCTCTTGGGCTGAATGCAAACCAAGCCATTTTTTCCTTCCTTGGTTTCCCATGCCTTGCCATGGTCTGACTATTGAGGAAAATCCAAGCCAAGCCAAGCAGTGCCTGTCTTTTTCATGCCTTGTCTTACCTTATATTGCCATATTTTGGCTATCAATGAGAAGTCAAGGAAAGCCAAGTCTTTCTTCCTCTTTTCTTGCCTTTACTTTCCTTGCCACTCTTTAGCAATCCAGGAGAAGCCCTGTATTGCTCTGCTTTGCCCTGCCTGGCACTTCTCTGCCCTGCAGTGCCCAACAAAGACTACCTTGACTTGATTTGACTTCCTTTATCTTGCCTGCTTGGCTTTCAGGAGAAAAGCGACCCAAGATCTATTTGTCTTGTCTTGACAAGGATTGACTGTTGAGGGGAAGTGAAGCTTAGCTATGCCTCACCTTCCCATGGTGTGACTGTACAGGGGAAAGCAAATCAATCCATTCTTGTCTTCTCCTGCCATGGATTGACTTTCAAGGGGAAGTGAAGTCCAGCCTTACTTTTCTTACTTGCCACGGATTGACCGTGGAGGGAAGGCAAGTCCAATGATTCTTGCCTTGCTTTGGCAAGACTTTGTTATTGGGTTGAAGGAAAGTCAAGTCATCCTAGCCTGCCTTGGTTCCTCATGCCTTGCCATGACCTAACTGTTAAGAAGTCAACCCAAGTCAAGCTGTCCCTGTCCTTGTCATGCCTCGTCTTGCCCTCCTTTGTCATGTTTTTGGCTACCAATGAGAAGGCAAGGCAATCCAAGTCCTGCTTCCTTTTTCCTTGTCTTCACTTATATTGCCACAACTTGGCAATTAAGGAGAAACCCAGCCCTGGCCTATCCTAGCCTTTCCTGCCCTGCACTACATTAATGTTCCCTCTCCCTGCTCTGTATTTACATTCACTACTGTGCCCCACATGTTCTTGCCCTGCCTTGCCATGCTTGTCTGTCAGGTGGAAATCGATTCAACCAAACTTGCCTTGCTTATTGAGGGGAAGATAGTCTAACACAGCTTATGCTGCCCTCCCTGGCCTTCTTGCCTTGCTCTGCCCTGGCCTCCCCTGTTCTTTTATGCTATTCCTTGCCCTGTCTTGACTTGACTTGCCTTCCTTTGCCTTGCTATGACTTGGTTGTTGAGAGAAAGTAAAGCCCAGTGCTCCATGCCTTGCCTGGTGTGATTTTGCTATTGGGTTGAAGACAAGACAAGCCATCCTTGCCTGCCTTGCTTTCCCATTCCTTGCCAGAGCTTGACTATTGAGAAGTCAAGCCAAATCATGATATGCCTGTCCTTTTCATGCCTTGTCTTGCCTTATGTTGCCATGTTTTGACTATCAATGAGAAGCTAAAGCAAGCTAAGACTTATCCTTACCTTTTCCTTGAGTTGCCATTTCTTGGTTATTGAGGGGAAACCAAGATAAGAAAAACTAAGCCTTACCTTTACTTCCCTTACCTTTCCTTGACTTTCCATTACTTTGTTGTTAATGAGAAGTCAAGGTAAGCCAAGACTTGACTTCCCTTGTCTTGCCATGGTTTAGCTACAAAAGGGAAGGCGAGTCAAGCCATCCTTGCCTTGCCTTTTCTAGCCTTTTATTGCCGTGGCTTTGTTTTTGAGAGGAAGTAAGCCTTGCCTTTCATTGCCTTACCTAGCCTCAATATGGTTTTCCATGTCTTAGCGATTGAGGAAAAGTGAAGCCAAGCCAGGTAAGTGTACCCTTGCCTTGCCTTGCCATCCCTATCCTTGTCTTGCCATAGGTTGGCTATTGAGGGGAAACCAAGCCAAGTTGAGTCTTGATTTACCTTGATTTGCCTTGTCTTTTGTTGCCATCATTTGACTTGCTGACTGGACTTTTGAGGGGAAGGTCAGCAAAGCCTCCTTGCCTTGCCTTGCCTTTCCATTTCCTGGCTATCAAAGGGAAGCCAAGCTAATTCTACCCTTACATTTCCCTGCTTTTCCTTGACTTGTCTTGTCTTTCCTGGCCTTCACTTGCCTTGCCATGGTGTTTAGACTTAGATATTTGGTGTCCCCCAGAAGCTCAGGTGTAAGACAATGCAAGTATATTCATGAGAAATGACAGGGTTAAGTTAACCTTAACTCATCCAGTCAATTAATCCCCTGATAGGGATTAACTGAGTGGTAACTCAAGGCAGATAGGGTGTGACTGGAGGAGGTTAGGTGATTGGAGTGTGCCTAGGGGTATATATTTTGCCTCTGAATAGTGGAGTCACTCTTTCTCTGATTCTTTTTTTGAAATTTTTTATAAGATATATATGACATTAGAATGTAATTTGGCATATTATATATACATGGAGTATAGCTTCCTGTTCTTGTGGTTGTACATGATATGGAATTGTACTGATCATATATTCATATGTAATCATAGGAAATTTATGTCCAATTCATTCTACTGTCTTTCCTATTCCCATTCCCCATCTCTTCCTTTTATTCCCCTTTGTCTAATCCAATGAACTTCTGTTCTCCCCCCACACACACTTATTGTATGTTAGCATCCACATATCAGAGAGAACATTCAGCCTTTGTTTTTTTTGGTTTTGGCTTATTTTAGCATGATAGCCTCCAGTTCCATCCATTTACCAGCAAAGGCCACAATTTCATTTTTATTTATGGCTGAGTAATACTTCATTGTGTATATATACCACACTTTCTTTTTCCATTCATCTGTTGAGGGCACCTGGATTGGTTCCATAGCTTAACTATTATGAGTTGAACTTCTATAAGCTTTGATGTGACTGTGTCACTGTAGTATGCTGATTTTAAGTCCTTTGGGTATATACTGACGAGTGGAATTGCTGGGTCAAATGGTGGTTCCATTCCAAGTTTTCTAAGGAACCTCCATACTGCTTTTCATAGTGGTTGCACCGATTTGCAGTCCCACCAACAATATGTTAGTCTACCTTTTCCCCCATATCCTTACCAACATTTATTGTTACTTGTATTCTTGATAATTGCCATTCTGACTGGAGTGAGATGGAATCTCAGTGTAGTTTTAATTTGCATTTGTCTAATTGCTAGTAATGTTGAACATTTTTTCATATATTTGTTGACTGTATTTCTTCTGTGAAGTTTCTGGTTCTTTTGCCTATTTATTGATTGGGTTATTTGGTTTTTTTTTTTTTTTTTTTTTTTTTTTTTTTGGTGTTAAGTTTTTTGAGTTCTTTATATATCCTGGAGATTAATGCTCTATTTGAGGTGCAGGAGACAAAGATTTTCTCCCATTCTGTAGACTCTCTCTTCACATTCTTGATTGTTTAATTTGCTACAAAGAAGCTTTTTAGTTTGATACCATACCATTTATTGATTCTTGATTTTACTTCTTGTGCTTTCAGAGTCTTGTTGAGGAATTCAGTTTCTAACCTGACATGATGGAGATTTGGGTCTACTTTTTCTTCTAGTAGGCACAGGGTCTCTTGTCTAATGCCTAGGTCCTTGATCCACTTTCAGTTGAGTTCTGTGCAAGGTGAGAGATAGGGGTTCAATGTCAATCTACTGCATATGGATTTCCAGTTTTGCCAGCACCATTTGTTGAAGAGGCTATCTTTTCTCTGATGTATGTTTATGGCACCTTTTTCTAGTATGAGATAACTGTATGTGAGTTTGTGTTCGTTTCTGTATCTTCCATTCTGTACCATTGGTCTTCATGTCTGTTTTGGTGCCAATACCATGCCATTTTTGTTATAATAGCTCTGCAGTATAATTTAAGGTCTGGTATTGTGATGCTTCCTGCTTCACTTTTCTCACTAAGTATTGCTTTGGCTATTCTGGGCCTCTTATTTTTCCAAATACATTTCCTGGTTGCTTTTTCTATTTCTATGATTCTCTCTGATTCTTGGTGGCTGACTTGCTTTTCTCTATCTCACCCTTCTGCCATGATGTTCTTCCTCACCTCGAGTCCTAAGGAATGAAATCATCCATTTATGGACTGAAACCTCTGAAGCCATGAGCCAAAGAATAAACTTTTCTTCCTTTAATTGTTCTTTTCAAGTCTCTTGGTAACAGCAATTAAAAAAAAAGCTGACTAAAACATCAAGGTTAGGCTTTTGAGGGGAAGCCAAGTTAACTTAATCCAAGATTTGCCTTTCCTTCCCTTTCCTTGCCTTGCTTTGGCATAACATGGCTTTCAAAGTGAATTTAAGCCAAGTCAATCCTTGCCTTGATTCATTTAGACTTGAATATCAAAGGGAAGCCAAGTCAGAATTAAGCATGCCTTGATTTGCCTGGCCTGGCCTGGCCTGGCCTGGCCTGGCCAGAGATTATCAATAAAGGAGAAATTTTGCCTTGTCATGACTTGGCAATTGAGGAATAGCCTTGTCTTATCTTGTCGTCTCTTACCTTGTCATTTTTAGCCACAACATAGGTATGTATGGAGAGCCAAGTCTTCTGTTATAGGTTAGATAAAAGTGTCCCCAAAAGTTCACTTTTAGAGGTGATATAATTAGATTATGAGAGGTGTGGCCTAATCTGCAGATTAATCCACAGAATTAATTGGGCAATAACTATAGGAAGGTAAGATGTGACTGGAAGAAGTAGGTTACTGGGGTTGTGACTATGGGGATTGTATTTGTTCCTGATAAGAATAGCTGTCTCTGCTTCCTAGTTGCCATGTCTTGAGTTGCTTTCCTCCACCATACCCTTCCACCATGATCTTCTGACTCACCTCAGGCCAGAGTTATGGAGTGTGCCAAACATGAACTGAACCTCTGAAATTGCGAACCTATTTTACATTGTTCTTATCAGGTCTTTTGGTCACAGTAACAAAAAAACTTACCAAAACAGAAATTGGTACTGAGAAGTGGAGTTGATATGACTAATCTGACCATTTGATTCTGAAGTCTTTGGACTTAGTTTGCAGTGGGAGGAGTTTTGAAAAGTTTGGAGATGCAATCTGGAAAAGCTTTACAATGTTGTCAGTGGAGCTTAATGGGTGATTCTTGTGGGAACTCAGAAGAACAGAGTGCTGATAGAACTGTGGACAGTGAGGACTGGGCTCATGAGGGCTCAGAGGAAAAGGAGGACTCCATTGGAAACTGAACTAGAGTTCACATGCATTACATTCTGGAAAAGAAATTATCTATATTTTACTCATGTCAAGACTTTCTGTGAGGTTGAATTTAAAGGTAATGAACTAGTTAATCTGACAGAGGAAATTTCAAGGCAGCACAGCATTCAGGTGGTGGAATGAATAATGATGGCAGCTTTTATCCAATTTTCTGTGATAATCTGGAGCATATAGCAGAACAGAAAGATTTTAAAATCTTGTACTTTGGCCAGAAAAGTACAAGTAAAACTGGGGGCAAAAGTGTGGCTATTAAAGATATTATAGCCACTAAAGAAATGCTAAGTAATTTTACCCAGAAACAAGACCACACCCATCTCAGGTTCAAGGTTTAAAAGTAAAAATTACTTTGAGAAGAGATTGTGGGGCACCCTGTTTTCATGGGGATTCCTAGGAAGTTGTTCCACTGTGATCAGCAATGCAGGCACTCAGAGTTTTCTGTAACCATGACCTAGGAGGCTTGATTACTACTCAAGATGATGACAGACCTTGGCATCAATCAATTGCTGTTGGTTCTGTAGGAATTCAGAATGCTAGAGATAGGGGGTCATGAAGGTTTCCACTAACATTTCAAGGCCACTCTGGAAAACAGTTTGGGAATTTCTCAGAAAACTTGGAATGGACCCTCCTTTGATCCAGTTGTCCCACTCCTTGGTTTATACCTAAAGGACTTAAAATTAGCATACTACAGTAATGCAGCCACATCAATGTTCATAGCTGCTCAATTCACAATAGCTAGATTGTGGAATCAACATAGATGCCCTTCAACTGATGAATGGATAAAGAAAGTGTGGCATATATATACAATGGAATAGTATTCGGTCATAAAGAAGAATAAAATTGTGGCATTTGCAGGTAAATGGATGGAATTGGACAATATCAGGCTAAGTGAAATAAGCCTATCCCCCCAAACCAAAGACCAAATGTTTTTCCTGATAAGTGGATGATGATTCATAATGGGGTGGGTTAGGGGGTAAGGGAAGAATGGAAGAACTTTAGATTATGTAGAGGGAAATGAGTGGGGCGAGGGTATGAAAGATGGTGGAATGAGACGGACATCATTACCCTATGTACATGTATGATTACATGAATGGTGTGAATCTACACTGTGTACAACCATAGAAATGAAAAGTTATGCCCCCACTTGTGTACAATGAATCAAAATGCAGTCTGTAAACATTTAAAAAACATTATAACTTGCACACAACATAAAAAAAAAACAGAAAATAAAACATTTCAAAGGAAGGCCTAGGAGACCAGGTAAAGCAAAGCAGAGTCAGAAGCCTGTCAGGCTGCCTTTGAATGGGTGATGCATGAAGACATGAGGAGGAAGCTGTAACTGCTATGGAGACCACCCCCGCCCCCACCACCAAGATAAAGAGATACTAGTAATATGGAATGTATGTCTAGGAAAGCTACAAGAATGGAGCAGAATTCAAGAGAGAGGCCACATGGTCTGCAAACAGCAAGGTCATAGAGACAAAGCTATACAAGCCTTTTGGAGAGAACATCACAGGGTCATGTTCCCCAGAAGCTGGAGGTGGAGCTACAGGACTTATAGGACCAACTGGGTTTGGTCCCATCCCTTCATTGTCTGCCCCTATTTCTTTTTTGTAAGGGAAATATTTACAGTGTGCCATTATATATTAGATATATGTAACAATTTTTAGCTTTACAGGGGTAACACTCAAGGGTTTTCCTAGAGTCTCAGATGAGATTTTGGGCTTGGATTTTGGGTAATACTGGAACTTTTAAGATTATGGGGACTCTAGAAAATGGGATAAATGTATTTTTCCTTGTACAATGGATCATTTTGCATTGAGCTGGAGTCAGGAGTGGAATGTTATGGTTTAGATAAAAGATATTCTACAACCATTTTCAGAGGTGGAGTGATTAGATTATGAGAAGTGTGACTAATCAGTGAATTGATCCACTGATGGATTAACTGGGAAGTAACTGGAGGTTGGTAGGGTATTACTAGAAGTAGTCATAGAAGTCCTGTGGCTGTAATTTTGGGGTTTACAGGCATAGGTTTGTGCCTGTTAAGAATAACTCTCTGGTTCCTAGTTCCATGAGCTGCTTGCCTTTGCCACACCCTTTCACCATGACATTCTGTCTCTCCTCAGGCCCAGAACTGTAGATTCTACCCAGAATGGACTAAATCTTTGTAACCTTGAGACAAAATAAACTTATCCTATTCTATGTTATTCTTATCAGGTCTATTGGTCACAGTACTGTCTAAAATACTTTGTTTGCCTCACCTTACTTTGATCTACCTTTCCATGACTTGACTATTAATAGGAAGTCAAGCCAAAAAAATGGTAATCCTTACCTTGCCTTGTCTTTCCTTGCTATGCCTTTGACTTGCTTCTCTTTGACATTGTTTGGCTATTGAGGGAAAGGTCATCCTTGTCCTGCCTTGCCTAGCCTAACCTTCCTTACTATGGTTTGGTTATCAAAGGGAAGCCAAGTCAATCCAATTGACTTGGATTGGTTATCGAGGGAAGTCGGGCCAAGATAAGTCTTGCATTTTCTTGCTTTTCCTTTTCTATACCTTGACTTTCCTTCCATGGCTTGGTTATTGAGGAAAACCAAGACAAGTCCAGTCTTGCCTTGCCTTGAAATTTTTTTGTTATCAAGGGAAGTCAAGCCAAGCCATCCTTGACTTGCCTTGCCTTATTTAACCATGGCTTCATTACCAAAGGGAAGTCAATCCATGCAAGGCTAAGTCTCCCCTTGCCTTACCTTGCATTGATTAGTGGCTGGATCCAGGGTTGAGCTGTCATGTTCACACATTGAAGACCGCTGTCAAATGTTGGGATTCCATGCTCTTTCCCATCTGTGGCCACAAATATGGGCTGGAAGGTGAATCCAGAGTTAATAAGAAGTTTCAAACTTTGAGTAGAGCAGAACAACCTCCTGGAAACCAGGGCAGAAGTGTCCATGGTTTAGGTCATGATGACCCTGGAGAGGTGTGAGGTATAGGAAGGGCCTGGACAGCATGGGGAGTGCTCCCAACTCAAGCCAGAGGGAGGCTGCTCCAGGAGGAGAAGCTGAGAAGGGAGAGAGCTATTCATGGGGGTGACCTCCAAATCAGACACAAGCTAGGGAGCCAAGATTTCAGATGTGTTGACTGAGGGGCTGGAAATGACGACAGAGGCAGTTATTGGGAGAATAGTGAAGAGGGAGGGCGCTAGGCTCTGACATGTGAGTGGAACTCTGAGACAGGAGAATCCACACACATTAGGGTCAGGGACAACATTTGGGAGGTGCTAAGGGTGGGAGGGAAGGCAAAGTGCCACCTCTTTGCTGCTGTGGGATGTATAATATCTGAGTCCTCCCCAATTAGAGGACCCTCCAGATGGGCTTTGACATGAAGGGGGAGGAATGTCCCACCTCTGTTACAGGAGCCGTCAAGGCAGGAGTTGGTCTTATGAAGCAGTGCTTACCTGGATCCTAGGGCTAGAATTTGAGATCAGAGGACAAGTCATCTCTGGCTGTCCTTGATAATGGGAAGGAATCAGTAGTTAGCAAGGTACTGTGTCTGAGGACAGTGAATGTGAAGAGGGGCCTAGAAGTGGCTCTGGGGGAGAAGAGGGTGTGATGTGAATTGTGCCTCCTCCAGACTCACGATGCACAAAGGTGGCCACTCTAGCAGATCTCAGGAGGACCTTAGGCTCAAAGAGTTCTGCCTCCTCCTGCACTTCGTATATTGTGCATTCCAGATGGGTCCTGTAGGGGCAGCAGGAGGAGGAACAGTCCTGGTAGTCCTAGGTAGCAGGAGACAGCAAGAAGGCTACATGACATTGTAGTCTCAGATGGCCTGAGACAAATCCCTGAATGCATTGTTGTATCACTTGCTCCTCCAGGTCTAGATATTGAGAAGTGACATGAAAGCCCAGTTTGGGAGCAAGTGGCAGCATCAAAGGTCCTCGCAAAGAAATCTTGCGATCTTGGAGCCTAGAATTCTTAGGCGTGTGTGTGTGCAATTCTTCTTGGTTACATGTCTGCCACCTTCTCACACTGGGTGTTCCTCTGGTGTTCCTTCTCAGCCAGAGAAGTTAACTAAGTCAGTTTTTTCACTGAAGTGACCAATATCCTGACAAGAACAATGTAAAGAAGGAAGAATTTATCTGGGGCTCATGATATCATGATGTCTTTATCTGGAGGTCTCAGTTCACAGATGGTCAATTCCATTGCTCTTGGCCATGGGTCAGTTCCATTGCTCTTGGCCATGGGGCAAAATGTCATGAGAGTATGGAGAAAGCAAACTCAGGACACAGCCACCAGGAAGCAGACAGTGAGCTCCATTCACCAGGGATGAAATATATATCCCAAAGACAGACCACCAGTGACCTTCCTCATCCAGCCTCATCCTACCTGCCTATGGTTACCATCCAGTTAATACATTCAAGAGTATTAATGTATCAGTTAATATTTTCAAAATCTTATCATTTCATCTCTGAACTTCCTTGCATTGTCTCACACATGAGCTTCTGGGTAAGACTGAATAACCAAACCCTAATAGGAGTAATCCTTGTTTACTTTTGTGGACAAGCTGGGAAACAGCCTGTGGTGTGAGGAGGCTGGACTCCTTCTGTGCAGCCACAGAAACCCCAAATGGATTTGCATGAGCTTGTGATGGCTTTTCATTTGTGGCAAGAACTCACAGATGAGATTTGGAAATTCTGTAGACTTTGTCTTTGCAGTTCTGGGTGTGAAGCTTTCTCTGTAGAGCCCCACTCCTGGGTATAAAGGAAGAATAGCCTCTAATGACCACTGGGGCCTAAATGAGAACTGTGCATCCCCAGTGCCATTGGAGACTGTTCTCTTATGGTCATGTTTGTCCACAACTAGATGTGACCAAAGCAGCAGGGATTGTGCAAAAATACTGCAAATGAGGGTGCCAGAAACAAATGTATAAAACCACACAATTTCCAGCTTCCTGTAGGGTCACCTGGGGGAAGGGAGGTCTTCACATTGGGAAAGTATTTTCTCTGGTCTGTCCTTCCTGATGCAATGTCCATTGTTCCTTCCTTTTCCTAATTCACTATAAAGGAGAAGGACATAGAGGCTCATGTGTTCCAAGTCTGTGCCAGCAAATTTTTTTGTAGAAATACCAATATAGGGCCACACCCATCAGTCTCAGTACCAACTTGCATGACTGTAGAGACCTGATTTCAGAGCTGAGCAAGAAGTGCCATCCTAACTTAGTGACTTGGAAAGATTTGTGGGAGGAGGGGTACAAGTGCAGCCTTTGGTGTCTGGGAAGAAGAGTCACTGAATTCTCCATGAAATGTTGGGGTCCCATCCTCACTCTTATCTCACTACCAGAAAGGGGAAGCCCTGGGATGTCACAATTGCAAACCACTATAAGGGGTTACAAAAGGAAGGACAGGGATATCTATGGTCTTGCATCTTTTCCTAGGAATGGTAACAGGCTCATTGTGCTCTGAGGCAGAAAATATATTCTCAGAACTTTTCTCACCTCAGCTGAACCCTGTAGTCCAGTGACACAGAATCATCTAGAATCCAGTAGAGTTTCGAGTGAGTAAAGGCAGGTGGAGAAATGAGGTTTGAAAGCCAGGCCCAGTACTAGGGTCTCAGGAAGCCGTGCTGTTGGTGCCTCTCTCCCATGGCCTGGGCCCTGCTCTTCTTCACCCTCCTCAATCAGGACTTAGATGATACCATCAGAGAAGGGGACATGTGCAATGATACTTTGTCTCCTCCTGCTTCCTAAGGTTTGCTTGGGCCTGCATTGATGGATCAGATGGTGCTTTCCCTGTTTCAGGGTCCCAAGCCTAGTCTATCCTAACTCAACCTCCCTCAGCATCCAGGACCCTCAGGCACTGTGTATCAGCCCCCTGTGCTATAAACATCAGTGACATTGAGAAGAATATAATATCTCCTTGTACCAATGGCTTCCAGAAACAGCCCCCCTCCTGATTTAGAGTCAACAGACAGGCCTCAAGAATTCTCCATTGATTAGAACCAAATACGTTAAATTGAAACAACTTGCTGGGAGGAACTCTCCAGGGCTTGTTTTCCAAAGAAAACTTTTTAGAAGAACAAAACTATAAACCTCCCTAAGTGTGTTATAAAACTGTTTGATAAGTAACTCAGCAAAGTTTATGAATGGAAATGTAGTATCCAAGTCATATTCATCTTTAAAGGAGTTTTAAAAAAAGAATCCTGATTGATTCTCTGGATCCAAGTCTGACAACACAGGCTCCCTGAGCATCTGAGGAATCTAATTGTATGGCTGCTCATGGTCAAGGAGCAGCACTTT
The DNA here is from genome assembly GCF_902686455.1 of Sciurus vulgaris. Lineage (NCBI taxonomy): Eukaryota > Metazoa > Chordata > Mammalia > Rodentia > Sciuridae > Sciurus > Sciurus vulgaris. The sequence continues at coordinate 122,683,099 of NC_136468.1, read as the reverse complement.
CCATAGTGATTCATGCACATGGGGAAGTGAGATCCAAACCTACTCTGAGCTCACAGACTGCTCCTTACTCTGAATATGCTTCCTCAGCTCTGTGCAGAGGGTGCTTCCTGAAACATGGTCCTGAGAATTCATTTTATATATTTCAGGCAGTGACACCTTCCTCTGGTCTGAAAGATGTGGGCTCAGTAAGTGTGAAATTCTCCAGTGCTTCCTTGGAGGACAGAGGGTTAAGCCCATGCTCACAGGTGCCATTCCTGCAGTTCCAGGGAAATCCTCATTGTAAATGCCTCCATCTCCCACTACGGTGCAAACCTGTGTTGATTCATTTACCATCAATGATCTTGTCTTAATTCATTCATGTCCACAATACTCTAGTCAAAGGGAAGGGAAGAACAACTGAGTAATGTTTAATGATGTTACAAAAGGAAAGAGACAGAGGGAAAGCTGCAGGTTCTTTTTCAGTGTCTCTCATTTCTTGTCCCATTGTGTAGGAAGCTGAGCAGGGGAGAACATGAGTCTACTCTGTCTTATGTAGCTCCACTCTCCCCTCAGATCAATGGACTCCTGTCCTGGAGGAGGCTTACATGTGGGCTGCCCCCTGGATGATGGGGGCTCTTACCTCAGTGACTCCATTGTTTCATAAAACCAAGGATCAGTTGGTGTTTATCCCCATTCCTCAGGGATCTGTGACATATTTGATTTTCACAAGGAGCCATTAATTATAATGAATCACTAATTATTTATGCAGAAAAATGTTTTCCTGAATTATGTTCTGGAAAAAAACATTTTAAGTTTATAATATCATAAGTTGAAATACATTTAATACACATGACCAAGTGAGCATCTCACATAGCAACACAGCACAGTTTAGAGCATTAGGTGTTTACCCTCATGATTATGGGCTGACACAAAACTGCACTATCATGAAACTCCCCGGAATCACAGGAGAGTTTCGAATCCTATCATTCTAGCCTGAAAAACAAACAAACAAACAAAAAATTCCAAATGTAAAGTATGATTTTTAATGAACATGTACTGTTTTGCACCATATTTAAAGTTGAAGATCATGGACTGATATACAAATGCATATTTAGTGTGTGTGTGTGTGTGTGTGTGTGTGTGTATGTCTTCAGGAACTCTTTCCAAATGGGTGCAGGCCCCAGAGGATCTAGGGCAGTGATCAACCCTAGTTTGCCAGAATTTTCCCAGTGTTAGCAATTAAATTAAAATGTCTTAAATTTTACATGCTCACTCCCATGTGACATTTTTGGCATTACCATTCCACTGGGTTCTTGTGAATGTACAAGTTCAAAATGCATGAACATCCTGTGCTTTCTGAAATAATGAAACTATATACATTTTTATTAATTTTTAAAAATGAGAACATGGTTCTGTTCAATTATTAAAAAGTTTGACATTTCCATATTTCAAAACACCTGCCAGTGTTTTACTCTTGAATGTCATCAGGCACTTGGCCCTCAGGGCAATTCCCATTCCTTCTAGGGATTCCTCAACAAAGAGCCACAGTGACATTCTTGCCTCGCTCTCTGACGCCCCCAAGGAGTCCACCTTCAGGTGTCTTTCCTTCTTTTCCACCTACTGCCTGGACCTGCTCAGGCTGTGCTGGAGGGGGACGAGGAGGAGTGCAGGCTTTGACCTCAGTCTCATCAGAGCAGTGTGAGAATAACAGTGTTCTTGCTTGGCTCCATCTTTGTCTTCCCTTTTGCTCTGTTCACCCATTCTGGATGACTTTGTTCCCACTGCCTACAAAAGACACCACAAGAGCATCTTTCATTCTATTCTTGTTTATTTTTTTCCTATTGGAAATTATCTCTAATTTTACTTTTATTCTTAGTTTCCATTCTTTGTACTCAAGGAAAGTTAAGTAAATCAGGTACATTTTATATTTAAAATTTGCTATTGTGTAACAAATCATGCTTGAAAAGAATTTCATGAAGTATACACTTAAAACTCTAACAAATAGTAAAAATAACAAAAATGCCTTTACTTTGCCATACTTACTCATCTAAACAAACAGGTGTAATGGGCTTTTCTCAGTCATTGCTCATTTCCTCATCTGTCATTGTTGAACTATGTGCCCAGTAAAGGACAATTTTTGTTGTGATAAAACTGACTGCCCTTTTCTCAATCTAGCTTGAGGAAAGCTAAGTCAGGTTACTTAAGTTGAAGCTAAAACAGTGTCCAAGCTCAGTGAATGGGAAAACATGCTAATATGTATATTTTCCTATTATAATAGACTTACAGTGTGAAGGAATTGGTTAAAGACTTCTAGGAGACTAATGAAGTCCAGGAAGAATGACTTTCATCTTTACCTGCACAGTATCCTGTGCTTATGTGAATACTAAAAACAAACAAAATTTACTAGGATAAAAAAAGTCCTCAGTTCTCTAAAACAGAGGTATGGTAGTTCGGTAAAGGGGGAAACAAGCATTTATGCAGTAGATATGACAGAATTATGCCATTTAATCTTTAAAAGCATTTACAACCCTTTGGCAACTTCATATGTCAAACTATGAAAAGTTTTAGCACAATGCTAACAGTGTCTATTTGAAAATTATGAAGTGGAAAAATGAGAAAATGTCATGCATCATTTTTGCTTGTTCCCTTCCATCTCAATGCCCTTGGGGCTCCCTGGTCTGACATAACTCTCTAAGCAGCCTCTTGGCCTGAATCTTCTCTGAGCCTGTAGTTTTCTATCATGTCAACATTCCCAACAAATGCAGATGGCAAAATTTATAGTAATGAAAGGATGACTTACTCCAATACTGCTTTTCATGTGATATATATGGAGATCTCTAAAGATAATGCACTATAGTTAATAAACAGGGTGGAGCCAGATGTGGTGACACACCCCTGTAATCCCAGCAACTCGGGAGGCTGAGGCAGGAGGATTGCAAGTTCAAAGCCAGCGTTAGCAACAGACAGGAGCTAAGCAACTCAGTGAGACCCTGTCTCTAAATAAAATACAAAATAGGACTGGGGAAAAAATAGGGCTGGAGATGTGGCTCAGTGGTTAAATGCCCCTGAGTTCAATCCCCAGTACCAAAAAAAAAAAAAAAAAAAAAAAATAGGGTGGAAATTTTGACTCTACTAAAATTAAGACTCTTATGAAGATGTCATTCTGGTTGAGGAGTGTAAAGAAAACGAGAAATAAGAGACATTCGCTGCCATTTGTATAGAGAAATGACCTTTTTTTTTTTTTTTAAAGTGTGACCCCCAAGTTTATAACTGAAATATATGAAGTTGAATTAGATATCCTCCATTGTCTTCCCCCCAAATCTAGAACACTATCCTTTTTTTTATTTGTTCAAATTAATTATACATGACAGTAGAATGCATTTGACAGACACATCATACATAAATGGAGTATAACTTCTCATTCTTCTGGTTGCACATGTAGAATTATACCAGTCATGCAATCATATATGCACATAGGATATTAATATCTTATTCACTCAACGATCCTTCCTACCCACATGTCTCCCTCTCCTCCTTATACTCCCCCCTCTGCTGAATCCAAAGTAGAACACTATTATTTCTTGCTTAGGGTTGGGGGTGGCATATTTGGTACTAGGGTTGGAACTCAGAGGTGCTCTACACTGAGCTACATCCCTATCCTGTTTATCTATTTATTCTTTTAATTTTTGATACAGGTTCTTTCTAAGTTGCTGAGCTGGCACCGAACTTGTGATCCTCCTGCTTCAGCTGCCTGAATCACTGGGATTAGAGGTGTGCATCACCATAGCAGGCTGTTTCACTGGAACCATGCCACCAAGGCTTCAGTTCACACCTATATCTGCATCTCTGTGGGTTCAAATCAGGAAAAAAACAAGATTCACTTACCCTCCAACTGTATAGATGTCTCTAGTGTCCATTCCTGGACATCACTGAGGGTGCTCTGGCTGAGGAGTGGAGCTCTTGAACCAGATGACTGGGAGCCTGGTGATACTGGTCAACGGGCCAGGGATGATGGTCCTTCAAAGAAAAAAAGTGTCCTCGGTAACACTGGTCAACTTCTGTTCCTATCTACACATTATCACATGGAGTTTCCTGAACATTTGGTGGTGATCTGAGGATAATCAAGTCTAGAATGGAATTCCTCAATATAAAGATAGAAATCATTCTAAAGACTGATTTTGGAAGAGAGGAAAGAGTACAGAACTGATTCTTTAAGGAGAAATTCTTGGTCTTCTGAAAAATCAGGGAACTGAGGAGGAAGAAACCTCATCCCAGAGTTTGTGTTTGGGGTGAGAAGCTGAGCCTGGGAATGTGCTCCAGACTATGCTTCTTGCCTTTCTTCCCTGGACAATGTAGCTTTTGCAATGATCCCAGACCAAATATTTTGTATGTTATTCACCCCTGAGAGTAGCCTTCACACAAGAAATAAGCAGTAAGGAGGGAAAACAAAGGTACTTCTGAGTCCTCAAGGTCCAGAAGGAAAAGATCCTATTTCTCCTACATCTATGATCCATAGTAGTTTTAAGGACGTGCCTGTGAGAGAATTGGGTCCCACAAGATTCCCTCCATCAATACTCAAAACTCAAACCACAACCTCTGCATAATCCCCAAGGAGTGCTAATAATCACAACCAAAAACTTTGCTATTTGGAAGTGGTAGAGGCAAGAAAGAGCAGGTGTTCTGGAAAGATCTTTAAATATCAGCAGAAATGCAGTACACTCAAAACTCACAGATACAGCACTTGTTACCATTATGCCATTAATCAAAAGAACAAGGCAAACTTTCAAACGTATTTTCTTTTTCTTCCTCTCCCCTCAACCTCCTCAGAAGAAAGTATAACCTGACTATTCCTAAGATGCTCTTCCATTTCATCCTACCTGGAATATGGTTACCTACCTGCACCAAAGTCCTCCCAGTCACTGCTAATGCTTTCAAGTTCCCACTCCTCAGCACAGGCAGCTGGAGGAAAGTCGACAGAAAGAGTGACTGGCCCATTCCTCCCTATATCAGGTGAAGCCGCTTTGGCTCACACAAGATTAACTGAGTCTTCTCTGTGGTTCACGGGGTTTTCCAGGAGCCTCGATAGTCATAGCTCCATACTCACAAAAATTATTTTGAACTCCTTAAATCCTCCCTCCCAGCAGGAACCCAGAATCAAGATTCTCTAGAATAAATCCAGTCAGGTATTTTCTCAGCAACAGAGTGATTTCAGAATTCATACCTTTGTTATTAATAGGTGATATCTGCAATTAGAGAAAAGAAGACACTATGAGGATTAAACTATGCTGCACTTTTTTTTGGGGGGGGGGGGTGCTGGGGATTGAACCCAGGGAGCTTAACCACTGAGCCATCCCCAGTCCTTTTTATATTTTATTTAGAGACAGGGTCTTGCTGAGTTGCTGAGACTGGCTTTGAACTTGAGATCCTCCTGCCTCAGCTTACTGAGCCACAGGGATTACAGGTGTGTGCCACTGTACCCCACAACATGCTGTACTCTTTATACAAGTCTGTTTTATTCTTGATGACTTAAAAAGCCAGATAAAGAACAATGGTGTAGTGAAAGTTCATAGACCCAAAAAAACTATGGTAGAGGACACCAAGCAAGAGTTTTTCCTGCAGAGTACACCTCTGCAGGAAGGATTGTATTCACAATCCTCAATCCAAGGAGTAAACTGGTGCTGAGGGAAAAGCCTCCACACACATTTTATAAAAAGATGCAGTTAGTAGCTCTGGGGTCAAGCATCAACTGGTTGTAGATTCCCATTCAACTACACCCAACCAATGAAATTACGTTTTTCAAAAGATAGGGTACATGATCAGACTTTGGTATCTAAATTTGATTGAAAAAGGAACTACATATGTATATAAGACACAAAATGTAGTCTTACACTTTGCAGTGAGGGCATCCCTACCAGGTCTTCAGGGTAATCTAGGATGAAACAGAGTAATTGTCAGTGTGTTTGGTCATTGGTGATTATGCATCACTTGGGGAGCTTTCTTGGTATAGACACAGGGCTGGAGTGTCAGATGTTCACGGTTAACAAGCATCCTGGGTGGAAGAAGGATGGAAAAAACAGGAACAGGAAAGAAATGAGACACAGAGGCCTTGGCCTTGGAGCAAAAGGCATCATAAATAGTACAAAATAATATGAAGCAGTACTAAAATGCACAGTGCAAATTATTGGAAGGATCCCTTCATTCCTCCCACATTTGGGGGATTTTTTAGTTATTGATGCATTGGAGTTATATACAACTGTGGGTGCATACACAATCATAGATGCATACAACAAATTGTGCTCACTTAAAATTCCCCCTAATATTTTGCCTTTCCCTCCTCTCCTCCCTCCTTCTGATCCCTATTCTCTCATTTCCTGGTCTTCCTTCTAGTCATTTATTATTTCCTAAATTGGTGTATTATAATTATACATAAAAGAGTAATTTGTTTTCATGTGTGCATACATGCACCTAGCGTGATTTGGTCAGTTTCATTCTGCAGTTTCTTCATTTGCCCACCCTTCTTTCTTTCCCCCCAATTCCCTTCCTCTACTTCACTGTTCTTTTTATTTTCATGAGGACCCCCTTTTTTATTCCTTATTTCTCTGTCATTTCTGCATAAGAGAAAAAACATTTAAAGCTTGACTGAGTCTAGTTTATATCATTTAGTATGATCTTCTCAAGTTCCAACTACTTACCAGAAAATGACAATTTCATTCTTCTTTATGGCTGAGTAAAATTTCATGGTGTATATGTACCACAGTTCTTTATCCATTTATCTGTCAATGAGTCCCTAGCCTGCTTCTATTACTTGGCTATTATGGATAGTAGTACTTATAACATTGGTATGCATGTCTCATTCTAGTATGCTGATTTGAGATTTTCTGTGTAAATACCCAGGTTTGGGATAGCAGAGTCACATGGTGTTTCCATTCCTAGTCTTTATAGGACTGTCCATACTACTTTCCAAATGGGTTGTATTAATTTGCAGTCCCACCAACAATGCATAAGAATAACTTTTCTCCTGTATGCTCACCAGTAATTATTACTTGTTCTTGATAATTGCCATTCATTCTAACTGGAGTGAGATGACATCTCATTGTAATTTTGATTTGAATTTCCCTGATTATTAATGGTGCTGAATATTTTTTCATCTATTTGTTGGCCATTTGTATTTCTTGTATTGAGAAATGTTTATTTAGAACGTTTGCACATTTGTTGATTAGTTTGTTTTGGCTGTTAAGATTTTTTTGGTTGTTTATATGTTCTGGAAATCCCATGGTTTAACCTGCCATAGATGGTTGAGTTAATTCATATAAAGGGTGGGCAATGTTTGTGTTCATGATAAGTTTTAATTTTTAGGAAGTTGAGAGGAGCAACTGCATTGTTAGTGGGAAATATCTCCTCAGAAACACACAGCCTCAATATAGAGTCAAAGATATTCACAATCACACATCACAAACCCACACTAGGCACCCCAATCCTCAAGGACACAACCCCACATAAATCTAGGGTGAGCACCATTGCTTCCAAGAGGTGGAGAAACTTGGTTATAGGTTTTTACCCAATCAGGTTTTTTCTTTTTCTTTCTTTCTTTCTTTTTTTTTTTGTTTTTTTTTTTGTTTTTTGTTTTTTTGTTTACAAAACTTCAACTATCCTCCTTTCCTCTAGAAACCCAGAATCAGGGCAACTCTTCAAAGAGAAGCCAGTAAGGATGACTCACCTGTCTTCATATCAAAATTGTTTTCCTCACCAAGAAATTTCAGAATACTTACTATCATCAAGTTGTCTTGAGAACTCCTGCAATTACAGAAATGAAAGCATTGTGAGCACTATGTTATGCTGTGAGCATATGGTTTTGGTTCTCTTAGTATTGAAAGCACATGAGAAACACTGGAAAAAGTCACAGGTTCCCCAAAACAATAATAAGGGTGTACCCTTGGAAGGCACATGAGTTTTTCCCACAGATTGTACCTCAAATCTATTTGTCATCAATTATAAAACACATAATCCAAAAAAGAGACATTTCTTGCAAGGAAAAGCACCCCTAGCATAAAATTTATAAACTGACCCTGTGATTTGTAAATGTTCTTTTGCATCCAATATCTGTCAAGAAGGGTCTGTTGTTCCACCACTTCAGAAAATAGAATCTAATAAGGATAATTTTCATTTTCCTGTTTTAACAGCTGAATTCAACTGAAAAACAGGAAATCAAGAAAGCGATATATATACTACAAGCCATGAAGTTCATCTTACCCCAGTATTGGATGAAACCTTATCTTCCTCCCTTGTAGGCAACTCTTGCTTTTGCTGTTGCTCTTGTGGTTGCTCTTCCTGAGCACCTAGTAGGACAGAGTGTCACTATCAATCATTGGTGGTGTTGCTGATGATTTACTCAGACACCTCTGATAATACTTAGGGAAAAGGAAAAATGCAAAGTTGGACTGTAAAAAGCATCCAGCTCAGAGGAAGTGGAGACACAATGAGGAGAAGGAAAGGTGTAAGAAATTGAGCTTGTGGAATTCTGCTGAGGGTAATAGAAGTCAAGAAAAAAAATAGTTAATCTTCAATGGTTCTAGAATTCCATTATTCATAGTGCATGTTTCGAATCTCAGATAAATGCTGTTTTAAAACACATGAAACAATTGGAACTATAATTATTGCTGAACATCATGTAATAAAACTCTTGAGGATAAATTCCTATGGATTATAATCCAATGGTGTTCCAAAGAATATGGAGAAAGAGGAATATGGTGGACTAGAGGAAAGTGACCTAGGATTCAAGCAGCAGGAATACTACTACTCTGTGAGATGAATGAGAGAAGATTTCACTAAAACTCAATATTGGGCAGCCAGAGTGTCTTAGAGACTTTGAAATTTTGGATATATTAAACAAGGAAAAGGGACAAAATTAGAGTTAAGCTGCTTGCAGGAGCATCAGAATTACCTCACTAGGACGGAAAAAGTTGAGAAGTACTATGGTCAGTTTTAGAGTGGAAAATCCAGAGATTAGAGAGGCAGCCTACCCCAGGTGGATTAAGAGGCTGTGTGGCACAATAAAATGGTATAGGAAAGATGCCCTGTGTTTACCAATTGTCCATGGAGAGCTGAGGCAGGAGTCATCTTGAGGTGACTGTGCTGCAGTGGCCAGCAGTTATGGGAACTCAGATCCCAGAGTTTGGGCCTGGATCCAATACACAGTGCTGGCAGACACCTGACCTAGACTATGCCTAGCAAATGTGGAGAAAATTGGACAAGGAGAGTATTTTTCCCAAAGGAATACAAGTTGGGGGTGGGGAGCGCCAGGGAAAGCCCAGCTCCCTACCCACCTTGAATCCAGCAGCATGCAGGACCAGGTACAGCATCTCAGGAACTTGAATGGGTGGACTATACTGAGGGACTGACCGCAGGAGGCTGGGAAGGTCAGTGTCCACAAGCAACAGAAGTGGCAAAGAACTGGCTGCCACATCCCATAAGTGGAACCCTTGGGAGACTACTGGGCTACAGTACTTCCCATCCTACCCTATGCCATGTTGCCAAAAAGGTAAGCTGAGAAATTTTGAACTCCAGCGGGCATCTTGGTGAACAATACAATAACAGGGAAGGATGTGATAGCCCATGGTCCCTACTCTAGTGCTCAGTACATACCTCAAGAAGAAAAAAGGACAGACAGTTGAGAATAGACAGCAAACACATATTCTCCTTGACTATTTTGTTCACCACAATGAAAATGACTTAAGTTTTCATCAAGACTTTTTTAAAAATATGTGTGGAATGATTCATGAATACACACACACACACACACACACACACACGTTTCTGTTTTCTCATTTCTAGCATTTTTTGAAGGTAGTTATTTTTCCTTGGTCAGTCTTTTGAGGGTGAAGGTTTTTCATTAGTATATTTTGGAGTTTTTTCATATTTTTTTCTATTTTTTTTACTATTCTGTTTCCCTTTTTCTATTTTTTCTTGCTAACAGCCAAATTCTGTCATTCTTTCACTCTTTTGTTTTCTGCTTCCCCCTCATAAACATCACATCCTATGTTGCTTTTTCTTTTCTCCAGTTCACCTTGCAAATTGCAAATCCTTTGCTACCCACTTAGCTATTCTTTCCTCTTAATTAACTCTATTCTTAACATCTCTTAGACTATATAAACTCATTGGTTTGTATAATGCCATACCCCACCACCAATGCTGTAGTAATAATTAATACAGTGGAAGTCATAGATAATACCTCTTGTTTGATTTTATACCAGACCTAATACATGATTACTTACTGTTTTTACCGATGGTAATTGACAAAAATATACACTGAAGAAAAGATAGCCTCTTCTAAAAATGGTGCTGGGGAAACTGGAAATCCATATATAGTACAATGAAATTTAACTCCTATCTCTCACCCTGCACAAATCTGAACTCAAAATGGATCAAAGACCCAGTCGTTAGACCAGAAACCCTGCACATGCTAAAAGAAATGCAGGCTCAACACTCTAACATGTCAGCCTAGAAACCAACTTCCTCAAGAAGACCCTTAAAGCTCAAGAAGAAAAATAAAAAATTAATAAATGGGATGTCATCAAATAAAAAAGCTTCTTTACCTCAAAGGAAATGATCAAGTACAGGAAGAGAGAGCCTACAGAATGGGAGAAATCTTGACATCTGCTCCTCAGAGCATTAATATCCAGGATATATAAAAAACTCAACACCAAAAATACAAGTAACCCAATCAACAAATGGGTAAAGGAACTAAACAGACACTTCACAGAAGAAATACAATCAGTCAACAAATATATGAAAAAAATGTTCAAACATCTCTAGCATTTCGAGAAATGCAAATCAAAACTGCACTAAGATTCCATCTTACTCCTGTCAGAGTAGTAATTATCAAGAATGCAAGTAACAACAAATGTTGGCAAGGTTGAGGAGAAAAGGGTACACTCATACACTGTTGGTGGAAGAGCAAATTGGTGCAACCACTCTGGAAAGCAGTATGAAGATTCATCAAAAAACTAGGAATGAAACCACCATTTGACCCAGTTTTCTCACTACTCAGTACATATCCAAAGGATTTAAAATCAGCATACTACAGTGATGCAGTCACATCAATATTTATAGAAGCACAATGAACAATACCTAAGCTATAGAGCCAACCTAGGTGTCCTTTGACAGATGAATGAACTTAAAAAGTGTGGTATATATACACAATGGAGAATTACTCAGCCATAAAGTAGAATGACTTTATGACATTTCCCAGTACATAGAATGATCTGGAGACTATCATGCTAAGTGAAATAAGCCAGTCCCAAAAACCCAAAGGTCAAATGTTTTCTCTGATATGTGGAAGATAACTCATGACAAAGGGTACGGGGGAAACTGAAGTTTGGTGGATTAGACAAAGGTGAATGAAAGAAAGGGAGTGCGATGTAAAAAGGAAAGACAGTGGAATGAATCTGACATAATCTTATTATGTACATAAATGAATATACCACAGTGAATGTCACCATTGTGCACATCCACAAGAAATTAACTTTAAAAAAAAACCAATGGATAAATGATAGACAGATCAATAGAGTGAAGGGAGCCAGGGATGAGGGGAGGGAACAGGGACTGAATAAGAACAAGATATATTCCATGCTTTTATGTCAAAATGGAATCTATTGTCATGCATAATAAAAAGAACCCATTTAAAAAGAAGATTAAAAAGAGTGAAAACAAACAATTAACATGTCAATATTGTCTTAACTTTTGTTGATTAGTTTAGTAAATGTACCAAATTAATGAAAGACACTAATAATGGGGATGATGAAGTGGCACTTGTCTGAGAAGAGGTAGACTTGGGATCTTCGAGTATTAATATAGTTAGTTTTTTAAATAAAATTCAAACCTGTTCTATATTTAAAGAACTCTAACAATTTCAAATAAATAATCTGGCACAATGCTCTCAGGGAGAAAGTCTCATTTGCTGACTTCAAGAATTTGGTGCTATCTAGATATTAGCTAAACATGCTATCTATATTTTCATGATAACCATACTTGATATCTAAATGCATTTTTAAACTGTAATTGAGATACTGCTAATTGACTCAGTAAATTAAAATTTTCACATATTAAGAAAATACTGCTGAACCTCTGCAGGGTTTTCTCTCATATACGGGACAAAAAATAATCTACAACTCTTATTCCTGATTCAACCTAATTATTGAATTTCCACCATACCTTCATTGGAGTCATATTCTTGTTGTATATCTTGGGAAATGACAACTGTGCCTTTCTCAGGCCTGAAACGATTCTTCCGCAACCGCTGCATTGCAGAACGTACTGAGAAATGCATTTATAATATGGAAAGAGTTATATCAGTGTTACATCACAAAATTAGAGAAAATTACCAACAAGTCATTCTGAGCTTAAACTTCTGGTCCCTTAATTTCAAGCAGAGCTTTCAAGCAGAGCCATCTGAGTCAGACAAGGGCTTCCAGAATATCATAGAGTTCAATGTGCACTTAACAAACATACCATATGGATTGTGGGGGCAATGTCTCTATGTACATACAATATAGAACTTCAGAAAAGTAAAGTGACTGAAAGTGTGTATACTGGTGCCTGATGGCCTGTGTCCACATGGACCTGGAGAAGGTCATGAAATCTCTCTGTTCTCAGTTCTGTACACTATGAATGAAATTTTCCATATGGCCTACATAAACGCATTATGTTATAAGACTAAAAGTAACTAAGTGAAGGTAAAACATCAAGAAAAAGGACTCATACTTCAGAAGTACTTATAATGTTCATTAAATGCCAGAAGGAATGAGGTAGATGGCAGAGATTGAGTCCAGAGAAGGTATATGGATGGCTCTAGAGCAGTAGAGAATGGATATTTATTCTTCATTCTTTATATACACATAATGTTTCACAATTCACGAAGGATAAATGGCATCATCCCCAGAAAGGTGGGCAGATCAGGTGCTGTAACTCCAATTTTTAACTTGAGGATATTGATATTTATAGATGTTAAGCTATTTGCAGAATCATAACACTGTTGAGGGATGAATCTGGAAGGGCAAATACATCTGTCCCATGGAAACAGAAATGCCCAAACAACTGAGACCTCTAAATCATGCCCTGACTCTGTGTTCCAAGAACTCCTCTCACTTTCTTTCTTGAATCTTCACACTCCAAGGTTTTGTGGGAGGACAAAGCTGATTTTCTGGAGGAGATGTTTGAGGTAAGAGCAAATCTCGAATCACAAGCAATCCTTTTTCTTCTTTCACTCCTAAGATAATCCTCCAAGGGGCTGTGGGCATTGGAACTGTGTGACCTTCACCACTGTCATCACACAGTCAGCTGCCTATCCCTCGGTCCTTCCAGTGATCTGATGTCCTCACTGAAACCAGTCTCTGCTGGTCTTCCAACATGAGTCAACCCACACAATTCCAAATCCACTGTTGCCTGATGGTTCTGCAAAGCATAAATGTCCGTTCAATTGACAAATCCCAGGGGAGATGTCATGTGAATTGTCTGGAAATATAACCATTTTCAATGGAGCTTTGAATGTTTAATGAACTGTGTCTGTAACCACCACTTTCTTGATGATCTCTGATCTCAGCAAGTTATCTGTGCAGCATGGACTAAGTCTGGTTAAGGAAAGGCAGTGTTTACAGTAGTGATGAGAGTGTACCTTCTCTGCTTATCCCTTCCTTGAGTTCAGGTTCTATTCCATGAACTCCTCTTCCAGCCATGGACACTACAGGGGCAGTTAACCCTGCCATAGCTAAAAACTGAACATACTGACATTTTAGAAATACTGAAACCGAGCCATACTTTTCTTTGATGTGTGTATAAATTCATTTAGTGTACTGGCTCACTATGTTTACACTTACCAGCCAGTGCAGAGAGGAAGCACTCTCTGAGCACAGAACCTCTAACACTTTTGAAAGGCATTAACAAGAATGATGAGCCCTAGCTGATAACCAAGTGATAATTTGAGATCTTATTGGACACTATTCCTAGGATTTAGCTCTTTGGGCTCCTGATAGTAATGCTGTCCAGTGCACTAAAACATTTCACCAGTTCTTACTGGAACTTGAGTCATGCTTTTAGGAGAGACCCAACTATGGCATATATCCAACACATTGCCCTATGTAATGTCTACCACGTTTGGATTCTATATCTGATCAGAAATGTGTGAGTTTTTCTCTCTTTTCACACTGGTGCCTATGTTAATGTCTGCAGACAGATACATAGATGCTATCTTGGGATTGTGACCATGAGGCAATCACATGATGGATTATTTGGGGATCTCTGTAGTCTTGAGTTAATCCACAGATAGTGTGATACTAGAATCATCTAGCATAATGACTAGTAACCCCTCAACAGGGTGATAATTTGAGGTTCTAGTTTAGAGCACTATCTTTGGACCACATGCCTGAGTAAACATCTTGCCTCTTCCACTTAGTAGCTAGTGAGCTTAGTCATTTATCTCTGCACCTTGGTGTACTCATCTGTAGAGGGGTATAGTGAACAACCAAATCTGCTGCACAGAACTCTAATGAGGTTCGAATTAGTTCATTGGGTAAAGTATGTACTCTGATTTTTTTAAATTGAGAAATTTGTCACTGGAAATTGTGTTGGGCAATTGGGATGGTGGTCAAGGGGAAACACATAGACAAACCTTGATGCATGCAAACTCATGCCATCTAAAGGGAACACAGCTGATTCCAGAGATTGCAGACACATGGCTAGGGTTTGTTCATGGAAAGTCACTTCCTTTTTTTCTTAAAATTTTTTTTTTGGTTGTAGATGGACACAATACCTTTATTTTATTTATTCATTTTTATGTGGTGCTGAGAATTGAACCCAGTGCTTTACACATGTTAGGCAAGCACTCTACCACTGAGCCACAACCCCAAGCCCCATCAATTCCTTTTATGAAACTTCTAATCCTCATTCCTAACAGCTGGTTCAGATTGTAGAAGTGCTCCTGACAAAAGTCAGTAAGTATTTAGACATTTCTGATCTGAATTATGTCTACAGACAGTGAATGATTTGAAGAATACATACCATTTTGCCACTTTCTTGAGGCTACCTGCATTAGAGAAGAGAAAATGCTCTGAGGCCCACATCATGCTGAGTTCTGTTTGCATAGATCTTTGGTTCTACTAGTGAGCCTAAGTAATAACCATGATGGGAAAGAATGATAGTCAAAAGTCCTGAATTAGTCTGTTATGTAGCACTCACTAAATACTTGAGGCTAGGTAGTTTATAAAGAAGTTTATTTATTTCACAGTTTTGTTGATGCAAAGTCCAGTATCAGGCAGCCCAATTTATTTGGCCTCCTGGGACAGTTCCTCTGGCTCCACTGCAACATGGCCGCTTAAGGAACCAGCCGCTTAAGAGAAGGGTCTGAGAGTGTAGGGTGGCTTTGCTTCAAAACAACCCTTTATTGTGATAACTAATTCATCCTGCAGGATTATCATTCATCCCTTTGGAGAGGAGTGTACCTGTTTCCTCTCAATTGAGAGCTAGTCTGAATTGTTCCACCATATTAACACTGCCACACCCTGTATATGAAGTTGGCATCACCTGAATCTTCAGGGAACACACTCAAACCATATCCAAGCCATAGAAGTCCTCACAACCAAGAAACAGAGGGCACCTATGGAAAACAACAAACTTTTCATGGATGATATATCTGTCAAGTCAACTTCTGAGTGAAAATTACAAAACTCTTAACCAAAGAGAAAGATTTGTTTTAGAAGGAAAGTCCCCCTCGTGTACAATGTACAATCTGACACTGTCAATTTTGTATGCCTTCCTGAATCAGGGATTAGTTGTTAAGACTGCATTTCCTCCTCCTAAGTAAACCACTCTGTCAAGTGTTATAAAGGACAATCTGATTTTGAATTTAAATAATTAAAGGAACCACAAAAAATAATATTTCTGTCTCTGGCAAAGAAAGACTGTCTTACTTGAATGCATGAGGTCTTTTTCTTCTTTGGACACTCATTCACTGGATGTACTAGAAGAACAAAGAGTAACTGTTAGGTCATTTGTGGTGTTGGTCATTAACTACTTAGGGAATTTTAATTAATATTTACAAAGGGCTAAACTTAGTGGATGTAGTTGATTTAAAAATATAGCTTGAACTACTGCTGGACCATCCTCCTTGGTGGAAAAATGAAGGCAAAGAGAGCAGCAGGAAGGAAATAAGGAATAGTTTCTTTGACTTTCCAATAATAGCATCATCAAAACAACATGAAACAAAACATCCTCAATTGGATAAACACTAAAATAAATCTGATGATTAAATGACAGATTCCTATCACTGCTTCTGACCATGTGAAAGCTCAGTACAATTGTCAGTGCTTTCTTGACATCTAGCAAGTCTACATCAAACACCACAGGTTCACACAGGCTAATCTGCACTTACCATTCATTATATAGCATTCTTCCCTTGATAATGGACATATTTTATTAGGGAAATGGATTTTATGTAATGCCCAAGATACAGTCACATTTGCTTATTTATCCTTTAGAATACATTTTGTGGGGGGGTTCTTTTTTTTATTTTTCTTTCTTTTACAAGAAACTTGAGCATACACTGTAGTGATTGCTCTAGAGAGAAAGCAGGGTAAACAAAGAAAGAAACTCATCTGGATATTTAGAAAACTTTCTAAATATTTAGAAGTAGCTTGGAACAATAATTGAAATACATAAAGTGTTCTGTGTTATAATGCTGATAAAATATATAAACTTTTTCTCATCTAGGCTAACCTGTCACTGTTCCCAGTTTTAGAGCCAGAGCTTCAGTACTTCTAAGGTTCACCCTTAATAATAGCATCAAATATCCCTAAAGGATCTCCCTACTTTTTATCAGCTTTGCAACTGGTGCTGAGGAGTGACCCAGAAACTAATGGAGTTTGATTAGTTGTGTCAAATAGTGTGTCCCAACTCTGAAACTCTGTTGACTTAAAGTACTGGGGCTTTCTATGTGCTTTCCACATAATGACCATGATAAAATCCATAATGTCACTGTATTAATACCTGCCATGTAGTATGTGACCTCTGACACTAGTGTATAATGTGGGATAATGTGTAGGATATCTATAGGTCCGGATAATTCTAGACATTTATATACTTGATGCTAGTCCCTTGAATACTGACTAATGATCTCACAGGTGAGTGTTTTAAAGCATCAGAATTGGGAGTCACACCAAATCCTATTAATTCCAAAATAGATGATCTAAGCCACTCTAACATATTGCCTTGCTACTAAATATTGGGTGGTAATAAATAACTGCACTCTTACATTTTATAAAGTTGTTTCATCCATTTTGACAATATTAACTGCCATAATTAAACTGGGCTGGTGCTTTTGTGGGTTGAAGCATTAAGCTGGAGGAAATCATGGTAGGATAATCAAGCTTTTATATAATGTGAAACAGAGATTCCATTGACCTTATCTTCCACTCTGGCAGCAGCAGGAACATCATCGTGTTTCCCTTTTGTGTCTCCAGCAATGAGTACTTTGTCTGGAACTTAGTAAGTGTTCAACAGATGCTTAATAATGAAATGGTGTGGACAATGTATGAGTTTGGTACAAAATCTCTGTGAAGCTCAATGTCCTTGTCAGTAACACAGTCCCCCATATTATCTACCTCATATTGTTGGAATGATTAAAATGAGATTAGATATTTAAAGCATTAAGGATGCTGCCTTAGAATGAAATAAATATTACATCCTGCTTCTTCAATTTCTTTTCTGCATAACCTGTTGCTTGAAAGATTAAAAATAATACAAATTTTCCCATTAAAAAGAGAAAAAAAAAGGAAGAAAAAGAATTGGGAGCCACACAACTGGGTTCTCATTTTGGTTCTTTTGCTAACGAGCACATGAACTTTTGTACATTCACTTATGTGTGTCTTCTCCCCCGAGAGATGGAGATAGTTAATAAAGCAGGACATACATCTCTGGTAAGGGTTGAATGACTTAATGGATGTAGTATATTCAGAAGGTTAATTCTTGTGGAAATGTTCTACCTTAGATCTCAGCTTAGCATGACCCAGGCACTCATTAAAACTCTGGATTCTAAATTCCCAGATCATTGTTCTTTCTATAATATGTGCCTGCTTGGCTTGAAAGCAGACATTAAGATTTTACCCATACTTAGATTTTCAATAATCAAAGAGAAGCTTCTAACATGCTGCCCTTTTCTGCCTGAGTCTGTCTCTCTCCTCTGTGTCTACTCCACAGGAAAGGCAGCATTGTTCTCCAGAATATTCTAGAATATTCCTGACCATGGTGTTCTTATTGGACACTAGATGGGTCCAATGGCACAAGCCTGTAATCCCAGAAACTCAGGAGGCTGAGGCAAGAGAATCAGAAATTTGAGGTTGCCTTATCAATTTAGTGAGATTCTGTCTCAAAATTTAAAAAATAAAATAAAAAGGGATGAAGGTATATCTCAGTCATTGAGCACCTCTGTGTTAAATTCCTAGCACAAAAAAAAGCCCTATTACCCTAAAACCTGTGAAAAATAAAAATATCATCTGATGTTATTTATTCCTATAAATACAAATGCCACTAAATTTAGATAGGGGCCAAGTCACTAGAGTACTCATAGCTTAACTTTTTGAAAGAACTCTGGATGAAGGGTCAGAAGAAGTAAGTCACATAATATGTAATAAGAGCATCAACATTCAACACATCTTTTTTCACATTCTCTCATTTATTTTTTTGAAAGCTATAATTCTAAATGCAGATATATACAATTAAATCTATATAATTCATATTGGTAATCATATGTATCTACATTAGGTACTTATTTCTGAGAGTAACTCACATGTCACTATGTTCTATCCATTTACATTATTTTTCTACTTTTGTGTACTGAAATGCTGACAGCTCATCTGGGGAAAATTCACTATATGCTGAGCTTTATAAAGTAAAAGGGTTGGGAAATTACCTATAATTAATATCTCTGGCATGCTGAATAAGCCACAAAACATAAAATTGAATATGTATTTAGTTCACTGACACAAATCAGTACTAATTTTCATGATGTGTTACATAAATGAAAAGGACTTATCTCCTATATACTGAATAAAATAAACCTTTTACAAAAAAGAATCAGGGACTGCATGTTAAAAACAAAGATAAACCCACCTAATAGTGTGAAATCCCTCAAAACACACTCACCATTCAGATTCATTCTAAATTTCTGAAATAAATAACCGTAGTATGTATAACCTCAATTACACTGAGACCTGCATTACAAAAGATTTTGTCATATTGGCCTCAGAGAATACCTAATTAGGGGGAGCTTGATATAATTGGAAATAATATATATTTTTGATTGAGGAAATGTTTTAAAGCAAAATGCTTTATATAAGAATCAAAACTATGACTTCAGGAATAAAATCCAACATGAATTAATAAATATGGCATAACAGAAAGGAAACACATTTACATTAAATATTTTGAGAACTATTAAATAGTCAATTTGAAGGGAGAGCATTCAATGGCTAATACTAACATACCTCTCTTGCGGCAAATCAGGTTCCCCATAGTTAAACACTATGGAAATAAAAGCAAGTAGTTTTCCACCTGTTAAAAGTCTGAAAACCCTCAACGCAGAAAGAATTTAGAACTGAGGGAAACAAACACATAATCACATAACCATGGTGACAGAGAGACATAGAACTTTCAGAGTAAATTAAAAAACCACACTGTGGGATCCAATAGCTGCTCTACACACAAGCATATTTACACAACTACAAGAATGTCATGTAACAATAAGCATGTTAATATATAGCAATTTTTTTGTCATCTTCCCCTCAATAAATCTGCAGGAGGGAGAGAAAAATAGAATAAGTGTGATGATATTTCAGAAACTAAGACCCTAACCCATACAATATTTTGTTCACTATGGTCACATGAGAAAAACAGATGGTACACAGTGCTCCATTCAATAGTCCTAAAATAAAGCATAGAAGGCACTTGCAGAAAATTCATGGGCTTTGCATGAAAAAATTTCCCAAGCCCAGTTTGGTTACCACACACCCAATTCTTTAGAAACAAGGAAAATTTCTACAGAGAAAACTTCCCAGGGTTATTCAACCTTTAGCTAATCTTACCTTATGAGTGCCATCTTGAATCAGGTCAGTTGAATAAAGACTTATTGTTGACAATCTTCCATAAAGGAAAATGTTTAGGTAATCTATAATGTCCATGGCCAGATTTTCACATCTCAAGCTGATTGAAAAAGAACAAAACCTAAAAATGACCTTTCTATCTCAGGCAAAGAAAGGCAACCTTACTTTGGCAGGACACTGAGCCTCATCCTTGACCTTGTTACTTCTAAGATCCTGCACTAGGAACTCAGTGTAAACTGGAAGAATGTAAACTCTCAGTATCTTCATGGTAGAGGACTTTCTAAGAATAAAGCAAAGATACTGTTGGCACCATCAGTATCAATGTACACATTCAACAACTGTTGTTACACTATTGCAACTCTATAGTATAGAAACAGAAGGCAAAAACCAAATGTGTATTACCTTATATGGGAGACAAAGAGCTAGCATGAAAAGAGGAACTAACAAGAGGTATATAAGACAATGCCTCCTGCCTGGGTGCTCAGCCTTTGGTTAAGAATCTGCTGATCCAATGCTGGCACTAACAAATTGTGTTTCCTGCTGAAGGCCCTGGTATCCTCTCTCTATGTAAGCACTGCAACATTTCTCTGGGGCTCACCCAAGAGGCAGAGATGGTTATTTCACCTCCCTTGTCACTGAGGAATGGGCCCCTGGGCCACCAGGAGAGGTGACCTCACCTGGTGCCAGTGAACCAATTGATTCATAGGGGGCAAGCCCTTCTGGCATGGTGGGTAAAAACCCTGGAAGCACAAAGGAACCTGGTGGGGTCCAGGGATAAGTGCAGGGAGCACTACCCACTCGACATCTAGGAACCAGGGTTCAAGAGGTAGACCTGTCTGTAAGTGCTTGTGTCTATATCATGTACATATGAAAATCAGTATATAAATAAATGACTACTCATAAATTAAGTTAAATGATGAAAAAGGAAATGGATTCAAATACCTTTTAGTTCATGTGACTTAAACACTTAATAAAAAAGTTCAATTTAAGTTGTTAAACAGATAAGAGTAAAAATATCTTTAATAATACTAACACATTTTTCTAGGTGGTCAGGCAATCGATAGTGATGGTTTCTATAAAATGTTTAAAGTGTAATTCCATTGTTTCTATGACTTTTCTTCAGTGAGAAAAAGATGGCCTATACTGTTAACTACACTTACTTGTCTTATATCTTGGTTTTCATGGGTAACCTAAGTCAGAAATGGGTAAATTTTAACATAATGGGATTAATCTTCATAAATGTGTTTATCAAAGGAGACATTTGATTAATGTGCAAAGTTAAAATACTAAAACATCAACTACTAAATATA
This sequence comes from Sciurus vulgaris, assembly GCF_902686455.1. Taxonomy (NCBI): domain Eukaryota; kingdom Metazoa; phylum Chordata; class Mammalia; order Rodentia; family Sciuridae; genus Sciurus; species Sciurus vulgaris. Next base: position 122,661,666 of record NC_136468.1, on the reverse strand, counting down.
AATTCAAGTACCCTTCACTTCTTGAATTTCATGAGATAAGCCAATCTCAAAAAACCAAAGGATGAATATATGAATATTAAATGTGTTTTTATAAATTAGTAAATTTAAGAAGGGAGTTTAAGATTGCTTTGTTTCTGGGTCTTCACTAAAGCAAGGTTACTAAGAGTTAAAAATTCTCGGCTGGGGATATAGCACAGTTGGTAGAGTGCTTGACTTGCAAGCACAAGGCCCTAGGTTCAATCCCCAGCACTGAAAAAAAAAAATTCTAACAGAAGTAATTCTAAGAACAAAGAGTATAAAAGTTTCAGCTGTGCTTCAATTAAAGTACTGCAAAAAACATAAAATATTTCATCTTATTAAAATGGAGTAATATGTCTGAATTCAGAAATTTCATAAGGATTGTTTCAAAATGCAAATTTAGAGAGTAAGCAACTAAAAAGAAACACAAAAGGCTTAAGTATGAAAATATAATTTAGTATTAAAAAATAGAAGGAAAAAATGTTTCTGGATGAGAAAGTATTTTATATGGAAAACAGGTTATAAAGTGTCTAAGTAAGTTGCACAAGGTTTGTGGATTGTAAATCTCAAAAACTTGGTGAGTGATTAAGTTGGCTATAATTGGCACAATCAGTTGAAATTATTTAAGGGTTTTTCCTAAAGACAAATATTAATGCACTGATATAAATTAAAATTTAATTCTCTATGAGTTGAAATAACAAGGGTTTCTTAAACCATTAATCATCTCTTATCTATCAAGATAATTTCTCATGTCAGGTTTTATTCTTTAAGGGAATTAGTCTTAAAGGAAACAAGATTTGCACAACTCTAGTTAAACAAACAACTTATTTTAGGTTATTACACTACACTATGGATTCTAAATTTTCTTTAAAAGTTAAACTTGGTTAGTATAAGGACATTAGTGTAATTGTGACTATTACTGGTTTCTTTGCATATTAGATGTATTCATGTCTTCCAAGCACACAAGTCTTTTTAGAGCACTTTACCAAACTGGTTTTCTCCAAACTAAACTTGAATGTAGCAGTAGTCTCTTTCAGACTTGTATAGAAATAGCAAATTTAGTTGGGAATCTATTTATGTCATTTATATTTTGCAATTGGATAAAAACTACCTGTCATCAATAAGGGTTATATATAAAGTTCTGTGTTACTCTTTACACTGGGATGAGAATTTAAATGTATTTTTGAAGGGTAATGAGGAAAGCCCAATTTAATTAAAGGTCAACAATGTGGAACATAAGAACATTTTTGTCATTTTCCCATAAAAATAAAGTTGTGAACTCTCTTAGCTTTTGTTTAATTAATGTTTCAGATGAAATGTCCAACCCCTAAATCCTCTTCAGAGGGTCCATTCTCTGTCACTTTATCTACCCTTACTGCAGTAAAGGTGGCTGAGGTGGTCCCCTGGATTCACCACAGCAGGGTAAATCCAGCTTCTCATGACTGGGAATGTGTTCCTGATCCAGCTATACCATGTAAACTGACCATCTGAAACAAGCCAGCTATACCCCAAGAAACTCCCAAAGATAAGAGCTCTGCTTTACTCACCCCAGAAGCTAACTATAATCTATGCACAGCAGAAGCTTGAGGAATTGACTGATAGCTGGGATGAATGGACTAATCTTGTTTCCTATACTGAGCTCCTCACTGTAATGCCTTGCACTGTTACCTCTTACACCTCTCTGTGGTCACAGTGTCAGCCTTAATTTTCACTCTTTTCAACTCTGAGGAGATTCGAAACTTTTATAAGTGTTGTGGTTTTAATGCTGGGGGCCTGACTACTCCTACCATGCTTGTTACCCCTGGTTATAAGATCTGTCTCCAGTCTCCTAGAGGATATAGTTAAAAATAATTGGCCATGCATGTTATGATATTATGAAAATATAAGTCATTGGATCGGGATGATGCTCTTTGACCCTGAAAGGATCCAAACCTCAAAGGCAGAAATATGATAGGGACTTTCTCAGAACAAAGGAAAGATACCGTTGGCACCATCAGTATCAATATGCACATTTTACAAGTCTGTTGTAACACTGTAACAACTCTATAGTATAGAAATAAACTGCCCAATCAGAATGTGTATACCATACATGGGAGACAAACAGCTAGCATAAAAAGAGGAACTAACAAGAGGTATATAAGGCAATGCCTCCTATGTTGGGATCTTGGCCCTTGGATAAAAATCTGTAGAGCCAATGCTAACACCAATAAACACTGCTTCCTGCTGCAGGCCCGGGTGTCCTGCCTCTCTACATGAGCATCCTGCAACACCTTGGTAGTGAAGAATGACTCAAAGAGCTGTCTTTGTACAGAAATAGGGTTAGAGTCAATACAGACAGTTGATTAAAGCACAGATTGAGTTGTGGCTAGATGTGTTCCTTAGTGGATAAAGGAGGGAAAGGAGTGGAACAGGAAATAAGTGAAAACACAGAGCTCTGAGTATCTAGCTAACAGCAACCTAATCAATGTGAAATAGTCCGTTTACAAATGTGTTCACACCAACATATACCATGTATTTCAATGTCAGTGCCCTTGTCAATCCTCCTGTACATTTTGAAGCCCAGGAAATGGCTCACATTTTTTTTTTCAATTGACAGTATTATGTGGGTTTTGTGGCTCTACATCTGATACTACTGCATTTATCATGTGTTCTATTTGATTATTAAATTTTTTGTGGCAAAGTATCTATAATATTAATCATTTATGTCATTTGTAAGTGTACATTTCAGTGGCATTAAAGTCTGAAAACCTTTCATGTGATCAGCAGCAAGTCAGATATCAACTTTTACCATTATCATTGGACTTGAAATTCTACCGAGAGAAATTAATCAAGAATCTAATTAAAGACATCCAAGCCTGAAGGGAAGAAGTCAGATTTTACTTCCAGAGAACCTGATCCTACACATCAAAATTCCTAAAGAATCCACAAGAAATTACCAGAGCTAAGGTACATATTCTGCAAAATTGCAAGATACAAGACAAGGCAAATCACTTTTGTCTGAATGCATCATAGATGACCAATTTGAAAATAAACAAGTAATTCTATTTATAATAACATGTAAAATAATAGAATATATAGGAATAAAATTAACCTATAAAGTACAGGTTTGTAGCTTAAATGTAGAAAACATTATTGAATGAAACTAAAGAATCTAAATAAATGTCAAGCATTTGTCTTGACAAATTGACTTAGTAATGTTATAATAGTGATCATTACTGGAAACAATTCTACAGATTTATGCAATATGTACTGAAATTCCATCACTTTCCACTGGGGAAAGAGAATTGTAGAAAATTACATGGAGATTTGAAAGGGAGCCTAAATTGTCAAAATAATTTAAAAAAAAGAATAAATTTGAAGCAATCAATTTTCCAATTCAAACATTTATTATATAGCTATATTGATCAAAATTGTATGGAAAGAAAATTACAGGCTAAACAAACAAAACAACTTTTTCATACATTTGTTGATCACCTGTACGTCTTCTTCTGTGAAGTGTCTGCCCAGTTCCTTAGCCCATTTATTGATTGGATTCTTTGTACTTCGGGTGTAAAGTTCTTTAAGTTCTTTATAAACTTTGGAAATGAGTGCTCTGACTGAAATGTGTGTGGAAAAGATTTTCTCCCACTCTGTAGGCTCTCTCTTCACATTATTGATTGTTTTCTGTGCTGAAAGAAAACTTTTTAATTTGAATCTCTCCCATTTATTGATTCTTGCTTTTATTTCTTGCACTATGTGGGTCTTATTAAGGAAGTCTAGTCCTAAGCCAACGTGATAGAGATTCAGGCCTACTTTTTCTTCTACTTGGTGAAGGGTCTTGGGCCTAATTCCTAGATCCTTGATCCATTTTGAGTTGAGTTTTGTACAGGGTCAGAGATAGGGGTTTAGTTCCATTTTGCTGCATATGGATTTCCAGTTTTCCCTGCACCATTTGTTGAAGAGCCTATTTTTTCTCCATTGCATGTTTTTGGCACCTCTGTCTAGTATGAGATAACTGTACTTATGTGGGTTTGTCTCTGTGTCTTCTCTCCTGCATCATTGATCTACCTGTGTATTTTGGTACCAATACCATGTCGTTTTTGTTACTATTGCTCTCTTACCCCATTTGTGTATGATGAATCAAAATGCAGTCTGTAAAAATAAAAATATCTTAATAAAAAAAGAAATAAAAATATCAGAACAAGATTCATATATGATAACAAATTTGGGCATTTTCAGATAGGGAATTGAAAACAATGGTGATTACTATGTTAAGGTCACTAAAGAAAAAGCAGAAAACATGCAAAACAGATCCATAATGTAAGTGGAAGGATGTCACCTCTAAGAAAGTACCCAAAGGAGATGGTAAGATCATATACAATGGAGCATAAGTGAGGAATGTCTCAAAGGGAATCCTCAGTAGGTTGAACACACATGGGGAAAGAAAAAGTGTGAGTCTGATAATATATCAATGGATATTTTTCAGTGTGAAATGCAAAAGAAAACAATAATGGGAAATAATAGAATATTTTGGAATTATGGGAGAATTTATGAAAGATATAGCATGTATCATTGGAATATAAGAAGTGGAAGAGGAAGAGAAGAAAGAAGAGAGGCAGGGAAGACAAAGAAGGCAAAAAAAGAAATATTACAAGTAAAACCAGCTAGGATTTTATTTATTTATTTATTTTTGGTACAAGTGTTGAACCAAGGGTCATTTTTCCTCTGAGCCACATCCCCTGCCCTTTCCATTTTTCATTTTGAGATAGAGTCTCACTAAACTGATTAGGGTCTAAGTTGCTGAGACTGTCTTTGAATTTGCAATCTGGCCTCAATCTTCCAAGCCACTAGGAATTTTTCAACACTGATGACAGACAACAAACAGATCCAGGAAGCTCAGAGAATATCATATAGTACAAATAAATAGTATAAATCTAAACAAAAAAAAATCACATGAAGAAACATCATATTCAAACTCCAGATAACCAGTGAAAGGACACAATTTTGAAAAATACTAAGAGTGAAAACATGATTACTTATACAGGAAAAAGGCTGGGGATTATAAGAAAACATCACCAGAAAGGATGCAAAGGAGAGAGTGAAATACAAATTTTTTAGGTTTGGAAGGAGAAAAACCTCTACTCACAACAATGCTGTTTCTAGTGAAATTTTGCTTCAAAAAAGAAGGAAAAGTAAAGACTTTCTCCAGTAAATGATAAGGAAATTTACCACCAGAAGACCTGCCTTATAAGATACATTAAAATAAATTCTGGACAGAAGGAAAATGTCATAGATGCAATTTGGAACTACATTAAATAAAGGAATATCATGGGAGAAGGAATAAAATTTTAAAAATCAAATATCTACATTTTCTTATTCTCAGTGGATCTAAAGATAGCAGTACGTTCAAAGTAATAAAAAAATAACGATGATTTGAGCCATTACAGAATATTGGAAAGGTGAAAACCAGCAATGCTGCAAAGAATGGTAGAATTAAAATAAGTACTATATTAAAAGGTCACAGGACTATCTGGGTAGGTATTAATGAAAGACAAAGGCAACCACTGTAAAAAATGCAAAAGTGTTATTTTAAGATGGGAAAAAATACGAAATCATAATTAAAACCAGAGAAGGCAATAAAAGAGAGAATGCATTATGAAAGGCAGAAAAGGGCAGATTGTACCAAATAATAAATAATGGTAAACATATGCTTGTCAATCCAAATATAATAATCCAAATATACTGATATTCATGTTGAATGAGAATGGTCTATATATATGCACTAATTAAAATATGCAGACTGGAAGAGTAGATAAATTAATATCCATGTGGTAGCTGTTGTCTGTGAGAAATCCACTTTAAATATATTTAAAAGCAGGAGTAACTAAATTAGTCTTAGACTAAGCAGTTCCCAGGACAAGAAGATTATTGGGGAAAAGAGGCATTGTGCAGTGTATGGGAATTGATTGTCCAAGAAGCCATGAGAATCCTTAATGTGTATGTACCTAACAATATGGTATCAAAATTCTTGATATAAAACTGGATGGAAAGTTATGCCAATTTGCCTTTCCTATGTTTATATATGAACACATTACAGTGAAATGCCACATCATGTACAACCATTAAAAAAATGGGATCCTAATTAGAAAGTTATATTCCATGTATGTATACTATGTTGAAATACTCTACTATCATGTATATCTAAAAAGAACAAATAAAAAATGAATAAAGAAAAATAAAAATAAATTGGATGGAACTGCAATGAGATATACATTAATCCACTATTACAGTGGAAGATTTTAACATTCCTTTATTGGTATTTGACAGATCCAGCAGAACTAACACAAGTAAGGGTATAATTGAGCTGCCCATCTGGTTATGGGTCAAATTTTGTCCCAGCAAATACACATTGTAGGCCTAATCTCCATACCTCAGAATGTGACCTTATCTGTAAATAAAGTCATTCTTGATGTAATTAATTAAGGTAAGGTTATACTAGAGTAGATAGACCCTCTTCAATTACTGTTGTTCTTATAAAGTGAGAAGACAGATTCACAAGGGTGTCAATACCATGTGCTGACAGAGGCAGAGAGTGAAGTGCTGAAGTTCCAAGCCAGGAAAGCAAAGGATTGTCAGCAAACCAGCAGAAGACTGAAGAGGGAAAGGAAAGACTATTTCATAAAGATTTCAGAGGAAGCATGGTTATACCTACACTTTGATACTGGACTTCTAGGCTCCAGAACGGAGAGGCAATAAATTTCTGTTATTTCTGTTATTTCAGTCAATCAATCTGGTATTTTTTCATGGCAATCCTGGAACTAATTTTATTAGTGTTATCAACCAACCAGACCTAATTGGCATTTTTGCATTCATCTAATAATGAGACAACACACTTTCTTCTCAAGGTCACATGAAATATTCCACAAGATAGACCACAATGTGGATCATAAAACACACTTCAAAATATTGAAGAGAAATAATACAGAATATCCACTAAGGAATTAAACTAGAATTTACCAATGGAAGGAAATTGGAGATACTCCAACACATTCTACTAAAACTTATGGTTCAAAGAAGACTAAATGGACCTTTATAAGCATTTTGAGCTATAAAATGAAAATATTACTGTGAAACGTGATATTCAATGAAAGCAGTGGTTGAAAATATATCACTGCATGCAATAGTATAAAAAATTAGGAGGGTTTCAAGATGGCAGACTAGAGGGTGGCTGCATTTCATGTTGCTCCAGGACTCAGGATTCAAAAGAGGAGATATTGAGAGACTTGGGAGCAACTCAAAGCAGCCGGGTGAGTCTCTCCCGTTGGGGAGGCGTCCCGAATGGGACGGTAGTCCTGGAACGCAGGGTACTTTGTGAAGTAGAGCTGCCCGGCGTGACATCCCTCTCCCCGCTGGAGCAGTGAACTCGGACAACTGGGAGTGTCGTAGAGGAGGTCGCTCAGCACAGAGCTGGGACTCGGAGCAACCACTGGGGCTCTGGTGGCTGCCCAAGGGAGGAGCGGCGAGGAGGGCTGTGTGGACTCAGACCACTTCTGAACACCGGGGCCTGCCCTGAGGAGTAGGAGGAGAAGGAGGAGGAGTGCGGCAGGTTGTTGGACTCGCAGTGACTGCATTAGAGCTCCAGGCGGCTGCTCAGAGGAGGAGGCGATTGGTGAGTGGTTTGGACTTAAAGTGACAGCTCCTGAACACAGGGGGGCTGCCTGGAGGAGGAGCGCGGTGGGTCACTTGGTCTCGAGTGGCCGCACCAGAGCTCCGGGCGACTGCCCAGAGGCGGCGTGCAACGGGTCACGAGGATTCAGAGCCACTCACAGCGACTGCTCCTGAACACCCAGGGGGTTACCTGGAGGAGGAGGAGGAACAGGGCGGGTCACTTCAACTTGGAGTGATTGCGCAGGGCAACAGGCAGTTGGTGGGAGGAGGAGGCACGCAGTGAATTGCGTGGACTCCTAGTGACCACACTGGAATACGGGGCGGCTGTCTGGAGGAAGAGGAGTGCGGCGGGTCTCTGGGACTCAGAGTGATTGTACGGGGCCCCAGGTGGCTGCTCAGAGGAGGGGTCGCATAGCCAGGCGATTAGGTGCAGAGCAGGGTCCCAGGATCTAGGAGGCTTCTGGGTGGAAGAGCCCCACAGAGACACGCTTAGGGGCGGAGCGAAGGTTCCAGGACTGCGGGCAGATTCTCTGAGGAGGGGCAGCCTAAGGAGATTCATCTGCGAAGGGTGAGGCTCCCAGGCCGAGGAGGTAAGGCCGGGCCCCTGGGAACTTTGCAGAGGAAGGCAGCCCAGCCCAGGCGGTAGCTGTAAATTGAGGGGAACCTCTAGAAGGGGAACTGACCAGCGAGACCTCCCCACCAGTGAGTATTCCCTGGCGGGTGAGGTTTCCCCAAAAGGATGGTAAAACCAGAGACACAGGCCCAAACAGGCCTTGCCTCAGCCAGCAGCCTAGTTCCCCTTTGGATGACCATTGGTCAACAAGTGGAGGCACCTCTGCCCACTAGCAGGGATTATACCCCACCTGAAGGCCACCACTCCTAGAGAGGCAGCTTCCTTGTGGAGCACCGCATTATCAACTTCCTCCAAGACTTCAGCCTACTGAAGGCTAAGAGGGAATATATGTAGAAATCTTCAAGGACATTGTAAGTCAACAGAGGAAATCTGCAATATCTCAGCGGTCCACTGATACCTGAACAATATGAGAAAACAAGGAAAGAAAATGCTGCAAACAAATCTAGATGTTACATCAATAAAACCCAATGACAGCATGGCAGAAGAAATGACAGAAAAGGAGTTCAGAATGTACATAATTAAAATGATCAGAGAAGCAAATGATGAGATGAAAGAGCAAATGCACGCACTGAATGATGAGATGAAAGAGCAAATGCAGACATTGAATGATTGCACCAATCGACAATTAAAAGAGCAAATACAGGAAGCAAAAGATCATTTCAATAAAGAGTTAGAGATATTGAAACAAAAAACCAAACAGAAATCCTTGAAATGACGGGAACAATAAACCAAATTAAGAACTCCATAGAAAGCATATCCAGTAGGATAGAACACCTGGAAGACAGAACCTCAGACATTGAAGACAAAATATTTAACCTTGAAAACAAAGTTGAACAAACAGAGAAGATGGTAAGAAATCATGAACAGAATCTACAAGAACTATGGGATATCATGAAAAGGCCAAATTTAAGAATTATTGGGATTGAGGAAGGCCTAGAGAAACAAGCCAAAGGAATGAACAATCTATTCAATGAAATAATATCAGAAAATTTCCCAAATCTGAAGAATAAAATGGAAAATCAAGTTCAAGAGGCTTATAGGACTCCAAATACACAAAATTACAACAGACCCACACCAAGGCACATTATAATGAAAATACCTAACATACAAAATAAAGACAGAATTTTAAAGGCTGTGAGAGAAAAGAACCAAATTACATTCAGGGGGAAACCAATACGGATATCAGCAGATTTTTCAATCCAGACCCTAAAAGCTAGAAAGGACTGGAACAACATTTTTCAAGCCCTGAAAGAAAATGGATGCCAACCAAGAATCTTATACCCAGCAAAACTTACCGTCAAATTTGACGATGAAATAAAATCCTTCCATGATAAACAAAAGCTAAAAGAATTTACAAAAAGAAAGCCAGCATTACAGAACATTCGCAGCAAAATATTTCATGAGGAAGAGATGAAAAACAAAGAAGCAAATCAGCAAAGGGAGGAATTATCCTAAAGGAATTGTCAAATAAAGGAGGAACCAAGTAGTGTCAAATAAATAAATAAATAAAATTTTAAAAATGAACCATATGACCGGGAAACCAAATCATATCTCAATAATAACCCTGAATGTTAATGGCCTGAATTCATCAATCAAAAGACATAGACTGGCAGACTGGATTAAAAAGAAGGATCCAACAATATGTTGCTTACAAGAGACTCACCTCCAGTGGCTCATCCATATATGTCAAACAAATCCTTCTCAATTTCAGAACCCAAATAGACCATAACACAATAATACTAGGTGATTTTAACACGCTTCTCTCACCACTGGACAGATCTTCCAGACAAAAATTGAACAAAGAAACCATAGATCTCAATAACACAATCAATAATTTAGACTTAACGGACATTTATAAAATATACCATCCAACCAAGAGCAAATACCCTTTCTTCTCAGCAGCACATGGATCCTTCTCTAAAATAGACCATATATTATGCCATAAAGCTAATGTTAGCAAATACAAGAACATAGAGACACTACCTTGTATTCTATCAGATCATAATGGATTGAAATTAGAAATAAATGAAAGAGTAAAACACAGAAACTATTCCAACACCTGGAGATTAAACAATATGCTATTATATGATGAATGGATAACAGAAGATATTAGGAAGGAAATTAAAAAATTCTTAGAGGTAAATGAGAACAAAGACACATCATGTCAAATTCTCTGGGACACTATGAAAGCAGTATTTAGAGGGAAATTTATTTTATGGAGCGCATTTAATAAAAGAAGTAAAACTCAACAAATAAACAACCTAACACTACAGCTCAAAGCCCTAGAAAAAGAATAACAGACCAGCATCAAAAGTAGTAGAAGACAGGAAATAGTTAAACTCAGAGCTGAAATCAACGAAATTGAAACAAAAGAAACAATACAAAAAATTGACAAAATAAATAGTTGGTTCTTCGAAAAAATAAACAAAATTGATAAACCTTTAGCCACACTAACAAAGAGAAGACGAGAGAAAACCCAAATCACTAAAATTCGGAATGAACAAGGAAATATCACAACACACAGGATTGAAATACAAAACATAATTAGAAGCTATTTTGAAAATCTATACTCCAACAAAATAGAAAATTTCGAAGACATCAACAGGTTTCTAGAGACATATGAATTGCCTAAATTGAACGAGGAGGACATACACAATTTAAATAGACCAATTTCAAGTACTGAAATAGAAGAAGTCATCAAAAGCCTACCAACAAAGAAAAGTCCGGGACCAGATGGGTTCACAGCCGAGTTCTACAAAACCTTTAAAGAAGAGCTCATTCCAATACTTCTCAAAGTATTCCATAAAATAGAAGAGGAGGGAACCCTCCCAAACTCATTCTATGAAGCCAATATCACACTGATACCTAAACCAGACAGAGACTCATCAAGGAAAGAAAATTTCAGACCAATATCCTTAATGAACATTGACGCAAAAATTCTCAACAAAATTTTAGCAAATCGCATACAAAAACATATTAAAAAGATAGTGCACCATGATCAAGTGGGTTTCATCCCAGGGATGCAAGGTTGGTTCAACATCCAGAAATCAAAAAATGTAATTCACCATATCAATAGACTTAAAGTCAAGAATCACATGATTATTTCAATAGATGCAGAAAAAGCATTTGATTAAATACAGCACCCCTTCATGCTCAAAACACTAGAAAAAATAGGGATAGTGGGAACATTCCTTAGCATTGTAAAGGCCATTTATGCTAAGCCCATGGCTAATATCATTCTAAATGGTGAAAAACTGAACACATTCCCCCTAAAAAATGGAACAAGGCAGTGATGCCCTCTTTCACCACTTCTATTCAACATCATTCTTGAGACTCTAGCCAGAGCAATTAGACAAACCAAAGAAATTAAAGGGATACAAATTGGAAAAGAAGAACTCAAACTATCCCTGTTCGCTGATGACATGATTATATATTTAGAGGAACCTAGAAATTCCACCAGAAAACTCTTAGAACTCATAAGTGAATTCAGTAAAGTAGCAGGTTACAAGATCAATGCTCATAAATCCAATGAATTTTTATACATAAGTGATGAATCTTCAGAAAGAGAAATTAGGAAAACTACCCCATTCACAATAGCCTTGAAAAAAATAAAATACTTGGGAATCAATCTCACAAAAGAGGTGAAAGACCTCTACAATGAGAACTACAGAACACTAAAAAAATTTAAAAATTGAAGAACACCTTAGAAGATGGAAAGATCTTCCATGTTCTTGGATAGGAAGAATTAATATTGTCAAAATGGCCATACTACCTAAAGTGCTATACAAATTCAATGCAATTCCAATTAAAATCCCAATGACGTACCTTACAGAAATAGAGCAAGCAATTATGAAATTCATCTGGAAGAATAAGAAACCCAGAATAGCTAAAGCAATCCTTAGCAGGAAGAGTGAAACAGGGGGTATTGCAATACCAGATCCTCAACTCTACTACAAAGCAATAGTAACAAAAACGGCAGGGTATTGGTACCAAAATAGAAAGGTAGATCAATGGTACAGAATAGAGGACACAGACACAAACCCAAATAAATACAATTTTCTCATACTAGACAAAGGGGCCAAAAATATGCAATGGAGAAAAGATAGCCTCTTCAACAAATGGTGCTGGGAGAATTGGAAATCCATATGCAACAGAATGAAAGTAAACCCATATCTCTCACCATGCACAAAACTAAACTCAAAATGGATTAAGGACCTCGGAATCAGACCAGAGACCCTGCAGATTATAGAAGAAAAAGTAGGTCCAGATCTTCAACATGTCGGCTTAGGACCAGACTTCCTTAACAGGATCCCATAGCACAAGAAATAAAAGCAAGAATCAATAACTGGGATAGATTAAAACTAAAAAGCTTTCTCTCAGCAAAGGAAACTATCAGCAATGCGAAGAAAGAGCCTACAGAGTGGGAGAATATCTTTGCCACTCATACTTCAGGTAGAGCACTAATCTCCAGAATCTATAAAGAACTCAAAAAACTCTACTCCAAGAATACAAATAATCCAGTCGACAAATGGTCTAAGGAAATGAATAGACACTTCACAGAAGAAGATCTACAAGCAATCAACAAACATATGGAAAAATGTTCAACATCTCTAGTAATAAGAGAAATGCAAATCAAAACTACCGTAAGATTTCATCTCACCCCAATTAGAATGGCAATTATCAAGAATACAAGCAACAACAGGTGTTGGCGAGGATGTGGGGAGAAAGGTACACTCGTACATTGCTGGTGGGACTGCAAATTAGTGCAGCCACTCTGGAAAGCAGTGTGGAGATTCCTTAGAAAACTTGGAATGGAACCACCATTTGACCCAGCTATCCCACTCCTTGGCCTATACCCAAAGGACTTAAAATCAGCATACTACAGAGATACAGCCACATCAATGTTCATAGCTGCTCAATTCACAATAGCCAGACTGTGGAGCCAACCTAGATGTCCTTCAATTGATGAATGGATAAAGAAACTGTGGTATATATATACAATGGGATATTACTCAGCTATAAAGAATGATAAAATTATGGCATTTGCAGGCAATTGGATGAAATTGGAGAATATCATGCTAAGTGAGATAAGTCAATCTCAAAAAGCCAAAGGACGAATGATATCACTAATAAGTGGATGATGACTCATAATTGGGGGAGGGAAGGGTTAGTGTTAGCGTTAGAGTTAGGGTTAGGGAGGGGGGCAAGTATGGAGGAAGGAAGCACTGTATAGAGGGAAAAGAGGGGTGGGAGGCGTGGGGGGAAGGGAAAAAACAACAGAATGACTCAAACAACATTATTCTATGTAAATTTATGATTACACAAATGTTATGCCTTCACGCCATGTACAGAGAAACAACATGTATCCCATTTGTTTACAATAAAAAAATACATTATAAAAAATAATTAGAAGATCTAAGCTTAATAATCTAATCTTCCAATTATCAAGAATACAAATAATAATAAATGTTGGTCAGGATGTGGGGTGAAAGATAAACTCATACATTGTTGGTGAGACTGCAGATTAGTGCAACCATTTTGGAAAGCAGTGTGGAGATGTCTCACAAAACTAGAAATGGAACCACCATTTGACCCAGTTATCCCACTCCTTGATACATATACAAAAAATCTAAAATCTACATATGTCAGTTATGCAACCACATCAATGTGTATAGTAGCACAATTCACAGTAGCTAAAGCTATGGAACCAATCTAGGTGCCCTTCAATAGATGAATGGACAAAGAAAATGTGGTATGTATACATAAAGGAGTATTACTCAGCTGTAAAAAATGACATTATAGCATTTGCCAATACATGGATGAAACTGGAGACTATCATGCTAAGTGAAATAAGCCAGTCCCCAAATGTCAAAGGTCACTGTATTCTCTTAGACGTGGAAGCTGATCCAAAATGGAGTGGGGGAGCATAAAAAAGAAATAGAGAAAAGAAAAAATGGGGAGAGGGAATTTCATCAAAACAGAGGAAAGATCAGTAGAGGAAAGAGATTGAGGAGGAAGATGAGGAGACAGGAAAAGGAGAACAGTGGAATGAATCTGACCAAACTGGAATATGTGCGTGCGTGGATGTGGCATGGTGGGTCCCAGCATCGGGGGTATCCACAGGCACTAATTTACAAAAAAATAAATCAATAAGCAAACTGTAAATGAATTGAAGTGGGATCAGTGGAGTGGAGGTAGGAGAGCAGGAGAGGGAAGGGGAAGTGCTGGGATTGAATGGAGTCCAGTTTTGTTCCATGTTTTTGTGATTATGTCAGAACATATCCTGGTGCTGTGTGTAACTAAAAAGTGTAAAAAAAATAGAGGGAAAAGGGCCTTGTAATGTTAAGCAAATAGAAGGAAACAAAAATTAATCATTATTGCACAAATCAATGTAATGGAAATAAGGAAATCAGTAGAGGAAAATAGCAAAGTGAAAATTGAGCTTGTTCAAATCATTTGAACTGGTAAACGTGTAGCCAGGCTAAACACAAAGAAAAGGGAAATCCCACAATGGACCAATACTGTAAATGTAAGAGGAGTTACTACTACTGAGTATGTGGACAGTGGGAGGATGACAAGGTAACACTTTGGATAACGTCTGCCCACAAATTTGAAAGCTTGAAATAAGTGGGAACAATTCTGTTGATGGCAGAAATTATAAAAATTTACCCATGGAGAAAGATGATTTGAATCTTTCTGTGCCTCTGAAGGAAATTGAATCCTTAATGACTTCAAAAAAGAAAGCAGCAGGCCCAAATGTTTTCACTGGTGAATCCTACCAAATTCTTAGAAAGGAAAACACAACCTTATCATTCAAGCTAATGATCATAATCATAGGTATTTATGCAATTAAATTAAGAAATTATGTACACACAAAAACATGCACAGGCATGATCATGGCAGCATTATTCATAGTTAGCCAAACTGAAATACCCCAAACATCTTTCAATAAGTCAATTCACCAACACACTTTAATATTGTGTGAATAGAATGTTGTCAAACGGAATATTATTTACTGGTAAAAATTATTGAGCTGTCAACCTACAAAAGTGCAGGATTCCAACTATATGAAATTCTGGAAAGAAAACTACAGAGAGCAAAAATCCACTGTGACAGAGATTCTGGGAGAGGGATTCATAAATGAAACTGAGACAATGTTGAGGCAGGGAAACTATTTTCTAAGAGTGATAAGTGACAATATGCATTTGTCAATGCCCAACAGACTAAGTAACGTAAATCAATGCAAACTCTGGACTATAATTAATAATAATATAGCAATGTTTGTTTCATCATTTTAACAAAATTACCACACTAAAGTAACATGTTCTTAAAAAAATAAATTGGGCCATGAGGGGGGATGTGAGAACTTTCTGCACTATCTGTTTAATTTGTATGTTAACCTATAACTTTTCCAAACAAATTGTATTTTTTTTTAAATCTGATGTTACTCTTTCAGAAAGATCCATTTCAGCTAAAGTTCAAAAATCAGTTGAATTACCGAGCATTAGGTTCAGATGTTGTTTACTATTACAAGTGAACCAAACTTTAAGTTGTAAATAGATCTTCCCTTCTGTCGTCCCATCATTGATTGACGGTGAATTTAAGTTTTCACACAGAAATAAAAGAAGACTATGATATAGCACTTTTAGTGTTTTCTCTTAAATATGGGTCACTGAGTAAATTGGAATCATTATTTATGAGTGAAGTTATTGATGGACTTTCCACAGTACCTTCATTTTACTCTTCTGCAGGGTGCATCTTATTATCTAGACAGATGAAGATTTTTCTGCATGAGGTGAGCAGTAGATTGCCTGTAATATCTGGTCCTCTGAAGCAGCAAAGCTTTGTCTCAAAATAAAATTTTAAATAAGGTCTGGGGAGGTAGCTCAGTGGTAGGGTGCTTGCTTAACATGCCTAAGAGCTGGGTTCAATCCCCAGTACCAAAAACAAAAACAAAAAACAGTGCTCAGAACACTTACATTAAGCCTATTGTTGGGCTATTAACATACTTCATGTAATTTATGGAATAATGTACCAAAGAGTGGAAAACAGGATGATTGTGTGGCATGCTATTATACCATCATAAATTCAAAAATCAGTCAGATCATTATAAATCAGGACTTGTCTATATTCAGTAGCAGAATTGCTTCACTCAATGTGTGGTACAGGATGTATTGCCTTGTGGCACAGGTCCCAGAGAAAGGTACAGTTTCCTCAGCCACCATGAGTTGACTAACAAATGAACACACAGAGAAGGTTACCAAAAGGTGATGGAATAACAGAACATAATATTGACATTAAGTTTTGTTCAATTGGGGAACAGCCACATCAGGATATGTGGCTTCCATACCTTACAGTTCCCTGCACCTGCCTTTCAACACAATGAACACATTTCTTAGTTCTAATGTACTTGTGTGTAAGGTTCATAGTGAACACTTTAATTTCTAGCCTTGAAGCCCTGTGAGAAAGGAGGGCATGCCTCCCCTAAGAAAAAGAAAGTTGACACATAACATTTTTATAGATTTAGGGGGTACAATGAGATGTTTTAATTCATGTGTACATTGCACAATTATCAAATCAGGGTACACAGCATATCCATCACCTGAAATATGTACCAGTACTTTGTGGAAAATCATCAAATCCTCTCTTGGAGCGCTGGTTTGAAGTCTACAAAATGTTAATTACATTCATCCTGCTGTGCCACAGGACACCAGATTTATTCCTCCTAATTTACGTAGTATCTGTTGACCAACCTCTCATCATCCTTTCCTACCCGCTTCCCTCACCAGCCTCTACCAAGAACGTTAATCCTCTCTACTTTTGAGATCAATTTTTTAGTTTCCACATGTGATTGAAATCATGCAGTATTTGCCTGACTTATTTCACTTAACCTAATGTTCTCTAGATTCAACCAAGTTGTTGCAAATGACAGAATTTCAACTTTTTAAAGGCTGAATACTATTTCACTGTGTATATGTACATCTTCCTATCAGTTTGTCCACTGATGGACGTTAGGATAATTCCAGGTTTTAGGCTATGGTGAATTGCCTTGCCTTGCCCTGCCCTCCCTATTGTGAACTGCCTTCAGTGATGACCTGGCTGCACGGGACTAGCCTTACCATCACTGGCCTGGCTGCTGTGCATTACCTTTGGCCTGGCTTGGCTTGACCTGACCTTGTTTTGTCAACCCTTCACTGACTCTGTCTTTCTTTTCCATAACCATTTTATTTTAGAGTGTTTGTAGTATTGTACTTAGTCAACAAATGTGATTTGCTTTTCATAGATAGGTTGTTTTTATCTGTTCTTTTTAGTTATACATGACAGTAGAATGTATTTTGACACACTATACATATATGGAGTATAACTTCCCACTTTTGTGGTTGTACATGACTAGATTTGCACTGCTCCTGTATCCATCCTTCACTGGCTCTTATGAACTGACTATTCTATCCTGGTCCAACCTGGCCTGGCCTTGCTCTGCCCTCCCTTAGCTGGCTACTGTGAATAGTCTTTGTGCTAGCTTGGCCTGGCCTGCCCTTGCCAGCCCTTGTCTGGCTAATTTAATTTCCATCGTGGCCTGGCCTGACCTTCTACTACCTTGGCTGACTATTGTGAATTGCTTTTTGTCTTGCTTGACCTGGCCTTGCATTGCCAATCCTTGAATGGCTACTGTGATTTGCCTTTGCCTGACCTGGCACAGCCTGGCCTTGCCTGGACTGGGTTTTTCATTGTGAATTATCTTTGTCCTGGCCTGGCCTAGCTATTGTGAATTAAATTTGATCTGGTCTTGCCTTGTTATGCCATCTCTTGGCTGGCTATTGTGCATTGCCTTTGACCTGACCTGACCTGGCCTGGTCTGACCTGGCCTTGTTAGGTCATCCCTTGACTGGCTGTTTTGAACTGCCTCTGGTCTAGCTTGGCCTAGCCTTGCCATCCTTTAATTTGCTGTTGTGAATTGCTTTCATCTGGCCTGGACCAGCCCAGTCTGGATTTGCCATTTCTCAGCTGGCTAGTGTGAACTGTCTTTGTCTGCCCTAGTTTGGTCTTTGCTTTTTCTTTTCTAATTAGTTATACATGACAGCAGAATGCACTTCGATTCATTTCACACAAATGGAGCACAACTTTTCCTTTCTTTGGTTGTAACGATGTACAATCACACCATTCATACAATCATACATGGTCTGGTCTTTTCTTGCCTTGCCATCCCCTGACTGGCTATTGTTACTTGACTTTGGCCTGGCCTGGCTTTTCTTTGCCATCCCTTGGCTATCTATTGTGAACCACCTTTGCCTTGCCTGGGCTTTCCTTGACTTCCCTCGCCCTCCTTTGGTTGGTTACTGTGAACTGCTTTAGGCCTGGACTGGCCTTACCACCTCTTCTTGTGGCCTGGCCTTGCTGCCTGACCTCACTGGCTATTGTGAATTGCCTTTGGCCTAACCCGGTTTTGCTGTGTTGCCCAATATGGCTATTTTGAATTACCTTCCAACTGGCTTGACCTTGACTTACCATCCCTTGGTTGGCTATTTTGAATTGCTTTGTCTTGGCCTGGCCATCTCTTGTCTGGCTAGTATGAATTTCCTTGGCTTGAACTGGACTGGCTAGGCCTTACTTTTCCATTCCTTGTCTAGTTATTGTCAATTGCCTTTGTCATGGTCTGATTTGGCTACAGTGAATTTGCCTGGCCTTGCCTTTTTCAATTCCATGCCTTGAATATTGTGAATGCCCTCACGAACTTGCATCCTGCTTTCCCGGTCTATTTCTCTTTGCCATGCCCTGCCCAGTTTTCCCTTTCTTGCAGTTGCTGTGACTGAGGCTGGCCTGTCTAAAGTCCCTGGAACTGTTTGCCCTTGAATATCTTTGAAGATACAAGGAAAGAGGATCCAAGTGTGATATCCAAAAAATTATTTTCCTGTAAGGGCCAACAGATGACTCTAGCATCAGCCACAGGCCCCTTTCTCAAATCAGTGCTCTGTTAGGGAATACATATTGCCTGAGGACTTCTCTCTCCTGATGAGAGTTTGATGAGGAATGGGAGATCCTCAGTGCTGCTTTTGCACTAGGAAAGGAGGAGATATTTAGATATCTCCTAGTAAGACTGGGTCCTGATACTCACCTTTATCCCACAGCATGGAAAAGTCCTGGTTTCTTCATCCATAAATTGCCACAATACCAAAACATAGGGACATTGCTGGGCTCGCCCAGTGTTTTGGGCACTGTTATAGGTTCAGACTGTCCTGAAATATCTAAGTCTTGAATCCCAGTAATGTAATCAGATTTCACTCTTCCACTGTAATTTTAAGCTTGGAGCTGCAAAGGGCAGGCGAGCACAGAAAGTCCTATAAGACCTTCTGAGGACCATGGAAGGGACCCAGAAGCTTGGAGCATTGGAGAAAATGTTCTGCTTCTCCATGAGTTGAGTCAGACAGCTCCACGAACAGCATCTGAGTCTCACAAGTCAGGGACTTCAGCCAAAGTTTCCATGAGATCAGATATCCTAACTCTGCATGGAGAGTTTTCCTTTCCCTATGAAAGATCAGGACTAAGCTTTGCTCTTGCCTCTTTTTTAAAAAAATTTAAATTTTATTTGTTCTAATTAGTTGTACATGACAGTAAAATGCATTTATACATTTTGATATATCATACATAAATGGAGTATAATCTCTCATTTTTCTGATTATATATACTGCAGGATCACATCGGTCATACAGTTATACATGTACATGAGGCAATAATGTCTGTTTCACTGTACTATCATTCCTTCCCCTATACCCATTCCCTTCCCTTCACTCCCTTTTACCTAATATAAAATAACTCTATTCTTCCCTATCTGCTCCTTTATTGTGAATTAGCTTCCACGAATCAGAGAAAACATTCAGCTTTTGGTTTTTGGGGTTTGGCTTATGATATTCTTTAACTCCATCCATTTACCAACAAATGCCATAATTGCATTCTTCTTTAAAGCTGCATAATATTCCATCATACATATATATATGTGTGTGTGTGTGTGTGTGTGTGTGTGTGTGTGTGTACCACATTTTCTTTATCCATTCATCTGTTGAAGGGCATCTAGGTTGGTTCCATAGCTTAGCTATTGCAAATTGAGCTGCTATAAACATTGATGTGACTGTGTCACTGTAGTATGGTGATTTTAAATCCTTTCGGTATAAACAGAGGAGTGGGATAACTGCGTCAAATGGTGGTTCCATTCCAAGTTTTCTAAGAAATCTTCATACTGCTTTCCAGAGTGACTGCACCAATTTGCAACCCCACCAGCAATGTATGAGTGCACCTTTTTCCCCACATCCTTGCCAACACCTATTGTTGCTTGTATTCTTGATAACTGCTATTCTGACTGGAGTGAGATGAAATCTTAGAGTAGTTTTGATTTGCATTTCTCTAATTGCTAGAAATGTTGAATATTTTTTCATATCTTTGTTGATCGATTGTATATCTTCTATGAGGTGTCTGTTCAGTTCCTTAGCCCATTTATTGATTGGGTTATTTTTTTTAGTGTTAAGTTTTCTGAGTTCTTTTTGTATCTTAGACATTAATGCTTTGAGCAGAGATTCTAAACTTAACTATGGCTTGGGGAATATTGTCCACAACAAGTTATGGCTGCTTTTTATCAAAAAAAAAAAAAAAAAAAAAGAAGAAGAAGAAAAGAAAAAAGAAAAAGAAAAAAAAGCAGAACAAATAAAATTCTCTATAGGGGAAATTATTTGGTTAAAAAAAAAAAAAGGCTGCCCCTGCTTCTGCCTACCTTTAGGAGAGGCCTCAGAATAGACTCCCTCTAACTCCTCAGGGGAAAGGGCTACTCTGGGCACCTAAGATGGTTCAGGGAACTAACAGCCAATGATATCTTCTACACAAACTGACCCAACTCATACCAGCCTCAGGTCCTCCAACACTTTGTTTTCCAGATGTCTGTCATGTCAATCACCAATCTGCAAACAAATTTGAGAGCAATAACTAAAATGCCCCAAAAGCACGGAGACTGTGTCTGAACACATGGAGTTGGGAAGCAACAGCCCCAGCCTGTAAACATTGGAGCCTCTGATTCTGCCCTTTTATACTTTGTTTATTTTTGAGGTATTGGGGTTGAACCAGGGTTGCTCTACCACTGAGCTAAATCCCCAGGCCTTTTTTATTTTGAGCCAGAGTGTTGCTAAATTGCCCAAGCTAATCTCAAACTTGGGATCCTCCTGAGTCTCAGTGAATACAGGCATGTGACACCACAGCTGGCTTCCATCCTGCCCTTTTGGTGGGGAACGTATTCATTTACACCCCAAACCTCAGCACCCATTTTTCCTCAGTTGAACTCAAGGGCAATTTGAGTGACAGAGCCTGTGCTTGGTCACAACTGACTCTTCCCTCAATGACACTGACCTACAGTCAATTTTTAGGCACTTCTTTCCCCCGCCCTTGGGATTCTGAAGCCTCTGGCTGAGCTACCTCACCTCCCAGGACTTCCAGGGACCTTCAGAGGGGCCTGTCCCTAGAACAGTTGCCCAACTGCAAATGGACACCTGGTAAAAAAGTCAGATCAAGCTGTAAATCCAGATTACTCCATTCCTTGAATTATGATGTCTGACTCACTTCCCTGTTGCACGACTCTGGAGCAGGTACCTCAGCTGACTCAAGTACGCTGTTGCTTATGCCCTTAGTGTCGACCTAAGCTTTGACAATCCATTTCTGGATAGAAAGCAGGGACCTAAGAAAGGGTCGATTAGGAGACCAAGGTCACCCTGCAAGTAAGTGTTAGAAAAGGAGTTTGAACTTACCTTTCCTTCCACACCACATGCCTCATCTCATGATCCCCTTGCACGGCTGTTCAACGGAAAAAAAAAAAAAATCAGAGGCTGCCACCACAAATTTCCTTGTGCTGGGAAACCGGTGGATTGAATAATACCGGCTTCTCATCCAGTGGGGTCAAGTGAGGAGTCCAGAAAGGAGAATGAATGACAGCCAAGACCCCTCCTACTTGACAGCACTTGGCAGGGGATGGAATACAGGGGTGCGGGTGGGAGTGGAGGTGCCAGCAGGAGAATGGAGGAGAGAGGGAAGGCGGGAGGCAGCGATGGAGTGGGGTGGAGGTAGGAAGGGTAGGGATGGGGTCAGTAGGGTGAAGGGGAGGTTAAGTGGGGGTAGGTGGAAGAAGGGGTGGGTACAGATAGGGGAGTGAAGACAGGGAGTGCAGAGAAGCAAGGAGTGAGGCTGGGATGGGAGGTGAAGGCAGGAGATAGGGATAGGAGGGTGAGGGTATGTGGTGTGGGGAGGAGGGTCAGAAGAGAGGGAGGAAGGGTGTTGGGTGAGACAGGGGAACCTGAGATGGAAGAGTGAGGTCCTGGCCTGAACCCATCCCAGGGCCTGTACTTGTGGGGCCAACCTCTTTCCTCCATGGCATTCAGGGTACAGGGGACCTCTCATGTCCCAGCTCCACCCAACATTTTTGTCTAGAAAGACACTACTGCCCTTCGTGGGTCCCATGCCCCCTCTCTCTGGACCCGTTTATGTAACCCTGACCTGAGTAACCCCCACCTGGATTCAGTTCACTTGTCCTCTCTAGAGCTTGCTTTCCTCAATCTTCCCCTCAGGTTTGGATTTCCGGGGCTTTTTCAGACCCCCCATAATCTTCCTTTAGCTCTACTACCTCCTTTAGTGTTACTCCCCTCCAGAGCCTTTCAGAG
This sequence comes from Sciurus vulgaris, assembly GCF_902686455.1. NCBI lineage: Eukaryota > Metazoa > Chordata > Mammalia > Rodentia > Sciuridae > Sciurus > Sciurus vulgaris. Next base: position 122,638,680 of record NC_136468.1, on the reverse strand, counting down.
GACCCTAGCTTTGACTTTTCCTAAATTCAGGGCTTTTTACCAGTAAGTCAAGATTATGGAGGGTTGTGGATTTCCAGCTGCACCTGTGCACCTTGACCACCGTGGAGAATTGTTTGGAGCCAGCTGGAGGCCTAGAATCTCTGGGATGACTTGCAAAGCCTATGTCAGCTTTTGACACTTACATCCTCCCAATCCCTTTTGTGGGTGGGGAAGGCAGAATTAGGCTTCTGGAGAGATGTGGAGGATCTTTGCCAGGTCAAGAGGTGGGGAAGGGGTTGCTGCTAAAGTGGAAGCCACATTCAAGTTCATTTGAATGGGGGACAGTGATCTCTTTGGGTCTTTTGAATTCAACTTCCTCACTCATGCCTGGGGAGTACTCAGCCTACACAAACTGTATTTTTTTTTAAAGGAGGTGGGGGAATGGAGTGTGGGACTGTGTCCCTGTTTTCCAAGTCATCCCAAATCTCTGTGCCCAGGCCATGGTGACCCTAGTGTGCAAGAGAAATAGGCAGTATATTAGGGTTGCTATATTTTCTGTATCCACTACTGACCAAATATCACCAAGACCGTGAACTAGGGGAACCTCAGGTTCCCAGTTACGTGGATGAAGGAATGAATGAGTGGAGGAATAGTGTAATAGGCACATTCAAATGAAATCTATGTATTGTTCCCCTTTGGACTCGAGTTTGCAGCACAGAAAGGGACTGATAAAAACCTTCCATTTATTTCACATGCAACTGGAGCCTCCCACCTCTCGTCCCTTTGACATTCAACAGAGGTTTGACCTTAAGGGGCTGTGGAAACAACAATCAAGGAGATAAACACACACACACACACACACACACACACACACACACACACACACACACAGATGACCATTGTTTTAAAATGACAAATTGTGGCCTGGGATATAGCTCAATGGTAGAGCATTTGCCTAGCATGCAGGAGGCCCTGCAATCACCAGTACCACCAAAAAAAAAAAAAGTGTCCTGTGAGGTAGCAAGATATTACTAAATCTCTTGAGAAAACAAACAGGCTGGATGGAAAGTTACAAAGGCAGATGAATTCCTGGCAGGGTTGCTTTCTGAGCAATTACTTTATGAGCCTGCATAGCAAGTATATAGGAGCTGGAAGGGACCTAATTCAAGGCATGGACACAGACTGCACATGAGTTGAGGTAGCAAAGTACTTGTCCAGTTTGAGAAGTAGAAGAAAATGCCTAGGACAGAGGGAAGGGGAATAGGGCTGAAGTGAAGGCAGGAGGTGGATCCTGTAGTACTGAAACTGGAGGGAGAAGGAGCTCAAATATTCCCACCTTCATGGTACTGGATAAGAAAATGGAGAGGTCAGTGCATATGTCATGACTCTTACGTTCAGTCTGTTGTTGATCTTCTGAACAAAACCAGGCTTATCCTTCTGGAGTCTTATATCCTCAGCTCTTCTCTCTTCAGCATTTTCCCACAACCTGACTCTGTAGTCATCAGCTGGCACTTATTACTTATTTCCTCCTCTTGGAATAGCAGCTGCTTTATAGGAAGCAGGCTGGAGAGACCTCTCCTCTGGGTGGAGTCATATCTTGATTGATGATGTCTTCTTTGTTTCTGTAACTAACTCCACTCAGGGAGTGAGCCTGGTATCTTGGCAGAGATTAGATGGCACAGAATTACCAGGTTGTTATCAGGATCTTCCTGGGATCTGTGAATGTTACCTTATATGGCAAAAAGCATTTTGCAGATGTGATTAAGGACCTTGAAATGGGGACATTGTCCTGGGTTATTCAGTGAGCCCTAAATGGAGTCACGGGTATCTCTAAAAAAAGGAAAGCAAAGGAAGCCTTGAGGAAAGAGTTTGGATAATGTAGCTACAATACAAGAAATGCCAGCAACATCTCATAGCCGTTGGAGACATGGAAATGAATTCTGTCCTGGAAACTTCAAAAGGAACCAACACTGTGGATACCGAGATTTCAACCCTTAAACTTCATTTTGGATTTCAGGCTCCCAGAACTATAATAAAATAAATTGCTGTTATTCTAAGCCCCTATATTTGTGTTAATTTGTTATATCAACAGCAGGAATTTAATATACCTGATATCAGACATTTTGGCCATCCTTTCCATGTATTAGACCCTTTTCATTTGTGCTAACCGTGGCCTCCTTAGTGCTAATGCCTTCTCACCTTGGTAAACCTTGGGTAGGTAGGAAATTGTTTTTAATATTCTCCAGTATTCTCACTTTGGTTTTATAAGTGACAAGTTATGTCTGTGAGAATTATCATGTTTGTCTCCTAATTTGCAACGAATTGGCAACTTGTATCTCTTTGATGACTTATTATATGGTCAGATTCTTCTAAAGCAAATTAAATGGTGATACCTGCTTCATGGGGTGTCTGGAACACCCCTTCTAGCTTTCCAAGGGAACTTTCTTTCTCATTATACCCCAGGTGATGAGGACTGGTCCCTAACCCAGTGCACACCGTCATCTGGTGGGCTTATAACACAGCTGTTTACTCACAGGCTTTTTATTTTTTGTTATTGTTCTCACAAAAATATGTATTCATGCATTCCCTTTAAGCTTAAACTTTATTTCTTTCTTTAACTGGAGATATTTCTTGGCTCTCATTCCTTAATAATTTTTAGTATAATCTACAAGACTTGCTATACTAGATTTTATGTTTTATTGACATATAATAATGGTACATATTTATGGAGTACAGTGTGATTTTTCAATACATGTGGACAAAATGTAATAATCAGATGAGGGTAACCGGTATATCAACTCAAACGTTTATCCTTTTTTTTTTTTTTTTTGACTCATGGAGGCCTTTCCCCAATTGACCAGAGGCTCACATGCTTAAAGTTTTCAAGTGTATCATACATTATGTTGGAAATACTTTTTATGTTTCGTCTTCCCTAGGACTTTTCATTCCTGGCGCTTTGGCTGAGGGAAATGAATTTCCCATTTGTTGGAAGAGCCAATGACATGGATGCTGTGCTCTTTGGCCCATATCCTCCTTTAGGATTGAAGGGCATGTTGCCCCACAGCCAGCATACAGCAGTCACCTTCAGCTCTCCCCTGAAACTGATCCCCTAGAGGGATCTGCCCTCTGCACTGTCCCCTTCCCATATCACATCCTCCTTTCAGAGACAAGCTGCAGCTAGTGATTGTTGGATACAGGGATATATAATCCAGGACACCTTGCTGTAATGTGAGAGCTTCCTGAACGACCATCCCAGAGGAATCCCAGAGGTGGAACCCTGGTGGATGTGGTTCCCACATTGGCTGAGATGGAACCACAGTGCAACAGGATGAGTGGAGCTGTAGCAGGATGAGCCCCTCAGACCTCCCTGCCTGAGACACCTGCCCCAGGAATGCCATGGGCTTTACCCACAGCCTCCAGGTGTGGTTGTCCTGAGGATCTGCCTCAGCTTTCCAGCTGAAGGTGTGTGTGTCCTGGGCAGAGACTGAGCATGTCATGGTGCATAAGGTCATTTCTAATAACTGGAACTCCTTAATGTCACCTTTGCTCCACAGTTGTCTGTGGAGGCCAGGATTATATTCAATACTGCTCTGCCTTCCAAGGCTCTTGGTCCCCAAATCCCACTCTTGTCCCTGCTCTCTACACAGGGGTCAATCTACAGTTCCATCCCTACTCTCTCTCTCTTTCTCCTTTATCCTTATGCTCAGACCCACACACATCCCCACCAACTTGCTGACTTCCCAGGGAGAGCTGAAAGTGTCACACCAGGCAAACTTTTCCCCTAATCCTGTACCCTCCCTTCCCTTGCACTGGGGTTGATGCCAAAAGTACTCCATGATAAACCTCTCTGTGCTCACCTGGGTCTTGGTCCCTGTTTCCAGGAGACCTGGTTTATGACAATTGTTACCAGTGAGTCAGAAGGAAGAGATAAGACTAGGCAGTTAAGGAAATGGGCCCCCAGGAAACTTCCTGGGCAGCAGAGCACTACCAGTAGCTGTAGATTTATTTATTTTTCCCAATACTGGGGATTGAACCCAGAGATGCTTTACCACTGAACCACATACCAAGTATTGTGCCCCTTTTATTATTATTTTTTTTTTATTTTGAGACAAGGTCTCACTAAAGTGCTTAGAGCCTTGCTAAATTGCTGAGGCTAGCCTTGAACTTGTGATCCTCTTGCCTCAGCCTCCCAAGTCACTAGAATTACAGGTGTGTGCCACCATGCCCAGCTCAGCTGCAACTTTTTGCTGAAAACCTTGCAAAAAAGTTATTTTTAAATTAGGACATATTTGACCTGGAGTCCACAGCCTCTCCAAAGACAGAAAAATGCCTGATCTGTGTTTTGATTGGACTAAACTCTATATGACTGCCTCATAGACACTGAGCTCCTTACCCAGGATTGAGCTGGGGGCTGACTTGCTTAAACCTATAGATCCATATAAACCCCTAGACAATAGTCCTTCACTGGCAACCCTCTTGGGTCCCTTCCTAGATGGGGGAGCTTTGCTTTGCTTTGCTTTAGTAAATTCTTACACTTTGCTTTCATCCACTGCCATCAATCTCATTCTTTGATTGTAAGACAAAGAACCCACCCAACTCCTTGCTTCATGTTACAGCAGGAGAATGTTTCTGTTTGCCTTGGACCAAGAGGTTTCTCCAGGATATGGATCTTTCAGTGCTAAAACCAGGACAGTCCTGGAGCCAGGAGTATCTCAGAAAGGAGACACTGAGGTAGAATTATGGAGCAATGAAGACCCTGAAATGGTGGTGGGTAGTGATTTGGGAACACAGACAACCCTTGCCAAAATGGAGTAATGCAATTGTGTAAGCTTTTGGCCAGGAGTCAGGCATTTGAGAAATATGAAGAAAATGATATTTTAGGGAACATGGAACCAATTCCACTAGTGCAGGTGTTTAAGCAGTGTGGTAGCATTGTGGCCAAGTATGATTGATGATTTGCAAAAGATAAAACACTGCTTATAGAGGTATTTGTCTATGATACATAATTTTATGGAAAAACCTTTAAAAGCAATTGGTAGCAAGTGTCTTATTTAATATAAAAACATCCAATATTAAATTAAACTCATTTTCAAAGTGAGTTCAATTTCAAAATATTGAACTCATTTTCAAAATTAATATTTAACCTATACAAAGTAAAATAAACTGCATCTATTTTAAACTATGGAGAGGACAAACAGGAAGCTGCTCCTGTACTTTGAGCTTAAGACTTCATTTGTGCTTCCCATTACTCAGGAAGCTCCAGATTCTCCAAGCCCCAGGTGTCCACACAGAAATCTGCAAAACAGAAACAGGTGCCAGGTCACTGGGGAGACATAGAGAAAAAGGAAAAGGGTTTCACTAGAGGAGGGGTAAAGGAATAGAAAGTGACCTTAGCCTCTGACCTCCCCAGGGCTCAGGACAGGGAGCACTGAGGCCTGTTTGCTGTCCTCTACTGAGGGTATTGTCTGTGGGCAGAGTGTTTACAACTGTCCTCCAGGAGCAAATTCTCCTGGGCATATACCTGAACAGCCTTTATGGGCTGCTCCCATGGACAGTAAACCTGAGGCAGAGGAAGGGATGATTTCTATGACCTGGAATGGAAAGACCCAGTTCCACACACCTGGGCCCCCTGAGGAGCAGGAGATCTGATAACTTAGGGGGAAGCCTGGACCCTGTCCCTCCAGTCATGAAATCCTAGGATACATCATTTGACCCACATGTTAAATATGTGGGCAACTTCCCAGAGCTCTTTATTATTTTCTGCTAACATTATAAAACTAATTAATTACACCCTCATCAAACCTGCCTGTTTTTTTTTAATTTAAAAATATCCTTTGCTTTGGCTTAACATATATCTCATTATTTCAAAATATTCTAGTGTGAAAATGGTTACTGAGGACAATACTTTTTAAAGAGTGATGAAATCTGTTTATATTTGTTATTGAATTACAAAATCAGAACATATATAAAACCAAGGTAAACAACTTATGATCTGGGTCTTTTAACTCACTCATATGGGCAATGCATTGCATTGCTTCAGGTGCTTGCTTTGTTCAGATTTGACATATGTACAGAAATTTACACCGATAATCTCTATATACAAAACCCTTCAAACCTCAGAGAAATGGTGCCATGAGGAACACAGGCCCCCACAAGGCTCCACAGAAGCTGAGGAGGGTCCCAGGGGCATGGTGAAATTCCACCTGTTCTTGGATCCTGTAGCGTTCCCAGATACCAGGACCTGCTAAGTGCCCATAGTACACAAAGCTGGGCCAAGAGGGCTGTCCTTCCTACACAAGGGTAAGCCACTTCACCCCATATTCTTCCAGGAGGCTTGAACCACCTGAGGTCAGGACAGCTTCCCAACGTCTTCCCATACCTAGTGATTCACTGACCATGCTCTCTGTTGACCTTAGGGGGTTGAGCAAGCATAGCTGATTCCTGGAGAATGAGAGGTCATACAACATTGGTGGCATTTCACCAAGGATGCAATGAGCAGCGTTCTGGAAATTCATGCTCAAACTGGTCCCCAGTTCTTACAGCCTCTCCTTCTAGTTAAAGCAGCTATGGGAGGTTTGGCCTGATAGGAGTAGGAGAAGTTTACTGGGACACCAGAGCAATAAAAGATAGTTACAAACACAATGCTATGTAACAAACCCATGAACACAAAGCCTCTTACTACTATGTCATTAAATGGTGAAATGAATGTCATATTTTCTTTTCTTTCCCTTTCTTTTTGTTTTTTGATCATTTGTTTGTTTATGATTTCGTGTCCCCCTCCCGAAGCTCCAAAGCAGCAGGTGTAAACCAATTGTTCCCAAAGACTGGCTCTGATTGGGTCCAATCTGGAGTATTGTTACCTACCTAGAGAGTCTTCCTTCTCATTTATGGAGTCACTGATATTCTCTACAAGCAAATCTCTGGAAACACAAACCTAAACAATGAGTTATTTGAACTTGTTGCCCCTATATCAGGGAATATGCTGGTTCACATATTATTTCACAGCTCTTTCCTCTGGGTGGTGAGATGCTCTCTGGGCTCCACAGACTTGGAGGCCTTCATCAAGACATTGCAATCAGTCATAAACCTCCAAGGGAAAGAGAGGAGCTGAATAAATCACCTTTCAACTTCTCACTTCAACTGACCTATTATTATTCTAACCTCCAAACATAGAAACCTGAATTTTCAACTTTACTGCACACTCATTGAATTTTATGAATTAGATGGACAGACCCTGGGCCAGAATCAGAAAACAACTGCCCACAAGAGGTTGGGAACATTGTCTCCAGGTTCCAAATGTTTGACTTTATTTATTTAAATTAAATTAAATTAAATATAGGGAGCAACCATGTAAGGATTTACACATTGTATGGCAATGACCTAAAATCCAAAGATGAGGAAGACAACCTCCCTTCCCTTGTTGTTCCCTTTCAGAGTAGTTTTACTAGCCTGATCCAATTACTCACTTACAAGTGCGATCCAAGAACATGCACAAGGGCCAGCATTCTATGAGTTCCTGGAGATGCTAAAACAATGATGCCAAAATCCAGGCCCACATGAATTCCCAGTACGGCCCAGAAAAACCTATCCAGAAGTGATGAATCCATTGGGGGCTAAGAGGTAGGGGAAACAATGCTGCCTTCAGGAGCTTGCCTTTATCCCCCTGAGCCTGGATCAGAGCCTGAGCATCCACCTGGCTCGGGGTGGGACACAACAGGCTGGAAGAATTAAAGAGGACTTTTCCACACCTGAGTGAGATCCCAGCCCAGCATATTTTAATCAGATACTCATGGAACTAAGACAGACTGATCAGGGATAAGCTCAGAATAAGGAAGAATGGAGAGTATACAGGTTTTTCTCATGCAGTGACTACCCAGGGCCAGAATTCCTGTACCTATGAATGGGAGGACATAGACAAAATTGAGGGCTAACAAGCATCAGAGACACTTTCAAATTGATGTCCTCTAAACCCTACAAGGGACTGGCAAGGACCACCTGGACTATGGGATAAGCCCATATCACTGTTCTGAGCTCACCTTGTAGTGGAACCCATGCATTCCACCCCCTATACTGTCATTAGAATGTGCTGAAACTGCACTGAACAAGCACAGTTTAAATGTTTTCTGGGCCATACAACCCTCAACCAGCACTCTCTCCATGAGGGAAACTTTGAGAAGCAATGAAAGGTGGAAACAGGTTCCTGTTCCAACTCTATGGAATTTTAGGACCTACCCTGAAGTCCATCCCTGTAAACATAATTCCTGCCAGTTTGAACTAGAGATGTGGTCACCTGACTCCTTTTCTCTACCTCTTACTATTTTCTGTTATCATCAGTGTCCTTACTGTCACACAGGGAGATAAAAAAGACATGCATAGGAAGGAGGCTTCTCTCTCCTGGCTTTTAGGAGATAGTTATATAGCACTTATGTCACCTGTGAGGGCCACATCTTGCTCATTCCCACTCAGATGGGACCTAATTATATGATTTGCTCAGGTGATGATGTTGACTTGATTCTGCAGACCTACAACCTTGACATCCACCTCTACCCCATGAGTTGGATTTCCTTCATGTCTTCCTCCAGTCATGTAACTATGGTTCTTTATAAGGTCCGTACAAAGTTCTGCCTTTCTCTCTCTCATGGAATTCATTGGACAACTCTCCATAAATTAATGGAGCCCCAATGGTGGTAACACTGGTTTTTACCTCTAATCACACACAGTAGAACCATTGGTGAACTATCACCTAGAAATTCAAAATTTCTAGGACAATTTTGTCTCAAATCCATAGTCTCTGAGAATAAAAAAATAAATAAAATTTTTAGATCTTAAAGTCTTGCCATCTTGTTTTGTGGGGAAAATATGCACACCTATAGGGCGATCCAATTTTATTAAAATACAATATTTTCCCCAAAAAAGAAATAATTGCCAAAGTAAACTCAAACCATTGCTTGGTTTATTTTATATTCATTTAGACTTAAAAGAACTACCTTGACTTTGATTCATTGCAAAGACCTTCAGAAACAACCAAGAACATACTTTAACTTACAGGTTCAACAGGGACATGATGGAGATTCTTTTCCTTGGCTGCATTTCTCTCTTCACCTTGCAGTGAATGCCTTTCCCTTGGTCCTCCTAGAAACCTGATGCTCAGTGCCTCAAGAAAACCTCCTTTTCTCCATACATTTTACAGTATTTCTGTCCAGTGCACAAAATTCATGACTAGGGTAAGTGATGGGAGACAGATTTTTCACATATACAAGGCATGTGCTACTCTTGTCTAACGGTCAATTATTAGACCTCCATGGAGATAGTTGGAGTGAATTTCCCCAACACTGCCTTAATCTCTTTCTGTCTCAGATTTTTATCAGAACTGAGTGTGGTGTATGGCTGTACCAGGGATTCAATGCAAAGGAAATAACCACCCAGCACTCCACATTTAAACTGGGTTGGATGAATTAATTCTAAGACCTTTTGGAGAAAAGGGTTATCAATGGAAAAAGTGTCAAGAATAAAGTGTTATGACTAATCAAATGCCATGAACAACTATAGAGGCCTGCTGACAGGTGAACTTCATTATAAAATGAAGTAGCGAGAAACCAGGACAGGGCAGCCAGGGACTTCCCCAAGCAGCCCGGCTCCCTCTGGTGGGAAGTGCCTTTCTAGGCTAGCTTCTCGGAGCAGACCGCCCAGTGAGAGCCTTTCTACACAGAGCCAGCCACAAGTCCCGAAGCCAGCGGAGACCTCCAACCCACAAGCAGCCTCTGGGACCAGGGCAAGGCAGCCAGAGACCTCTCAGGCGGCCCTGCCCCACTCCAGCCTCAGACTTTTTCCACGGGATGATCCAAGATGGCGGACTAGAGTGTGACTGCATCTCCAGTGGCTCCAGAATACAGGATTCAAGAAGGGGAGGCATTGAGAAACTTGGAATAAAATAGACCACGGGGTGAGTCTCCCCCACCCAGTGAAGCTTGGCCCGGCGGCAGGCCCGGATTCGAGTGGCTTATTAGTGTAGGGCAGGGCAGCTAGAGTCTCCCCCAGGCAGCCTGAGCACTCTGGCCCCACAGGGCCAGATTCTCCAGCTTCTTGAGCAGGCCCCCGAGTGAGAGCCTTTCTGCACAGAGCCAGCTCCAAGCCATGGAACCAGTACCTGGCTAAGGACAGCTTTCTTCGGAAGTACTGCATTATCAACTTACTCCAAGACTTCAGGCTACTGAAGGCTGGGAGGTGATACACTGGAAATCTACAGGGACACTATAAACCACTAGAGGAAATCTGCAATATCACAGAGTCCCACTGACATCTGACCAATATGAGAAAACAAGGGAAGAAAATGTCCCAAACAAACCTAGATACTATATCAATAAAACCCAATGACAGCACAGCAGAAGAAATGTCCGAAAGGGAGTTCAGAATGTACATAATTAAAACAATCAGGGAAACAAACGAGGAGATGAAAGAGCAAATGCAGGCATTGAATGATGAGATGAAAGAGCAAATGCAGGCATTGAATGATTGCACCAATTCACAGTTAAAAGAGCAAATACAGGAAGCAAGAGATCATTTCAATAAAGAGTTAGAGATACTGAAAAAAAAAAAACCAGAAATCCTTGAAAGGAAGGAAACAATAAACCAAGTTAAAACTCCATAGAAAGCATAACCAATAGGATAGAACACCTGGAAGAAAGAACCTGAGAAATTGAAGACAAAATATTTAATCTTGAAAACAAAGTTGACCAAACAGAAAAGATGGTAAGAAATCATGAACAGAATCTACAAGAATTATGGGATATCATGAAAAGGCCAAATTTAAGAATTATTGGGATTGAGGAAGGCTTAGAGAAACAAACCAAAGGAATGAACAATCTATTCAATGAAATAATATCAGAAATTTTCCCAAATCTGAAGAATGAAATGGAAAACCAAGTACAAGAGGCTTACAAGACTCCAAATATACAAAATTACAACAGACCCACATCAAGGCACATTATTATGAAAATACCTAACATACAAAATGAAGACAGAATTTTAAAGGCCACAAGAGAAAAAGAATCAAATTACATTCAGGGGGAAACCAATAAGAATATCAGCAGATTTTTCAATCCAGACCCTAAAAGCTAGAAGGGCCTAGAACAACATTTAGCAAGCCCTGAAAGAAAATGGATGCCAACCAAGAATCTTATACCAGCAAAACTTACTTTCAGATTTGACGATGAAATAAGATCCTTCCATGATAAACAAAAGCTAAAGGAATTTACAAAAAGAAAGCCGGCATTACAGAACATTCTCAGCAAAATATTCCATGAGGAAGAGAAGAAAAACAACGATGCAAATCAGCAATGGGAGGAACTAGCCTAAAGGAATAGCCAAATAAAGGAGAAACCAAATCATGTCAAAAAAACGAAAATGAGTCAAATGACTGGGAATACAAATCATATCACAATAATAACCCTGAATGTTAATGGCCTGAACTCATCAATCAAAAGACATAGACTGGCAGAATGGATTAAAAAGAAAAATCCAACAATTGGCTGCCTGCAAGAGACTCATCTCATAGAAAGAGATACCCATAGACTAAAGGTGAAAGGATGGGAAAAAACATACCATGCACATGGACACAGCAAAAAAGCTGGAGTATTCATCCTCATTTCAGATAATGTGGGCTTCAAGCCAAAACTGGTCAGAAGGGATAAAGAAGGACATTACATACTGCTTAAGGGAAGCATAAATCAGCAAGACATAACAATCATAAATATCTATGCCCCAAACATTGGCTCATCTATGTACATCAAACAAATCCTTCTCAATTCCAGAAATCAAGTAGACCACAACACAATAATACTAGGCGATTTTAACACACCTCTCTCACCGCTGGATAGATCGTCCAAACAAAAATTGAATAAAGAAACCATAGATATCAATAACACAATCAACAATTTAGACTCAACGAACGTATATACAATATACCACCCAACAAAGAACGAATACACTTTCTTGTCAGCAGCACATGGATTCTTCTCTAAAATAGACCATGTTTTATGCCACAAAGCTACTGTTAGCAAATACAAGAAGATAGAGATACTACCTTGTACTCTATCAGATCATAATGGATTGAAATTAGAAATAAATGACAGAATAAAAAACAGAAACTTCTCCAATACTTGGGGATAAAATAATACACTATTATATGATGAATGGATAACAGAAGACATCAGGAGGGAAATTTAAAAATTCTTAGAAGTAAACGAGAACAAAGACACATCATATCAAAACCTCTGGGACACTATGAAAGCAGTACTTAGAGGAAGATTTATTTCATGGGGTGCATTCAACAAAAGAAGTACAAATCAACAAATAAATGACTTAACACTACAGCTCAAAGCCCTAGAAACAGAAGAGCAGACCAACACCTAAAGTAGTAGAAGACAGGAAATAGTTAAAATCAGAGCCGAAATCAACGAAATTGAAACGAAAGAAACAATTGGAAAAACTAACAAAATAAATAATTGGTTCTTTGAAAAAATAAACAAAATTGATAAACCCTTAGCCACACTAACAAAGAGAAAGAGGGAGAAAACTCAAATTAATAAAATTCGGAATGAACAAGGAAATATCACAACAGACATGAGTGAAATACAAAACATAATTAGAAGCTATTTTGAAAATCTATACTCCAACAAAACAGAAGACCTCGAAGACATCAACAAGTTTCTAGAGACATATGAATTACCTAAACTGAACGAGGAGGACATACAGAACTTAAATAAATCAGTTTCAAGCAATGAAATAGAAGAGGTCATCAAAAGCCTACCAACAAAGAAAAGTCCAGGACCAGATGGGTTCTCAGCCGAGTTCTACAAAACCTTTAAAGAAGAGCTCATTCCAATACTTCTCAAAGTATTCCATAAAATACAAGAGGAGGGAAGCCTCCCAAACTCATTCTATGAAGCCAATATCACCCTGATACTTAAACCAGACAGAGACACATCAAGGAAAGAAAATTTCAGACCAATATCCTTAATGAACATTGACACAAGAATTCTCAACAAAATTTTAGCAAATCACATACAAAAATATATTAAAAAGATAGTGCACCACGATCAAGTGGGTTTTATCCCAGGGATGCAAGGTTGGTTCAACATCCGGAAATCGATAAATGTCATTCACCATATCAACAGACAAAAGTGAAGAATCACATTATTATTTCAATAGATGCAGAAAAAGCATTCGATAAAATACAGCATCCCTTCATGCTCAAAACACTAGAAAAAATCGGGGTAGTGGGAACATTCCTTAACATTGTGAAGGCCATCTACGCTAAACCCATGACCAATATCATTCTAAATGGTGAAAAACTGAAAGCATTCCCCCTAAAAAATGGAACAAGGCATGATATCCTCTTTCACCACTTCTATTCAACATCATTCTTGAGACTCTAGCCAGAGCAATTAGACAAACCAAAGAAATTAAAGGGATACAAATTGGAAAAGAAGAACTCAAACTATCCCTGTTCGCTGATGACATGATTATATATTTAGAGGAACCTGGAAATTCCACCAGAAAACTCTTAGAATTCATAAGTTAATTCAGTAAAGTAGCAGGTTACAAGATCAATGCTCATAAATCCAATGCATTTTTATACATAAGTGATGAATCTTCAGAAAGAGAAATTAGGAAAACTACCCCATTCACAATAGCGTCGAAAAAATAAAATACTTGGGAATCAATCTCTCAAAAGAGGTGAAAGACCTCTACAATGAGAACTACAGAACACTAAAGAAAGAAATTAAAGAAAACCTTAGAAGACAGAAAGATCTCCCATGTTCATGGATAGGCAGAATTAATATTGTCAAAATGGCTATACTACCAAAAGTGCTATATAGATTCAATGCAATTCCAATTAAAATCCCAATGACGTACCTTACAGAAATAGAGCAAGCAATTATGAAATTCATCTGGAAGAATAAGAAACCCAGAATTGCTAAAGCAATCCTCAGTAGAAAGAGCGAAGCAGGGGGTATCCCAATACCAGATCTTCAACTCTATTACAAAGCAATAGTAACAAAAACGGCATGGTATTGGCACCAAAATAGACAGGTAGATCAATGGTACAGAATAGAGGACACGGACACAAACCCAAATAAATACAATTTCCTCATACTAGATAAAGGTGCCAAAATATGCAATGGAGAAAAGATAGCCTCTTCAACAAATGGTGCTGGGAGAACTGGAAAACCATATGCAACAGAATGAAATTAAACCCCTATCTCTCACCCTGCACAAAACTCAACTCAAAATGGATCAAGGACCTCGGAATCAGACCAGAGACCCTGCATCTTATAGAAGAAAAAGTAGGTCCAAACCTTCAACTTGTTGGCTTAGGATCAGACGTCATTAACAGGACTCCCATAGCACAAGAAATAAAAGCAAGAATCAACAACTGGAATAGATTCAAACTAAAAAGCTTTCTCTCAGCAAAGGAAACTATCAGTAATGTGAACAGAGAGCCTACAGAGTGGGAGAATATCTTTGCCAAGCATACTTCAGATAGAGCACTAATTTCCAGAATCTATAAAGAACTCAAAAAACTGTACACCAAGCATACAAATAATCCAATCAACAAATGGGCTAAGGAAATGAACAGACACTTCACAGAAGAAGATGTACAAGCAATCAACAGATATATGAAAAAATGTTCCACTCTCTAGTAATAAGAGAAATGTAAATCAAAACTACCCTAAGATTTCATCTCACCCCAATTAGAATGGCGATTATCAAGAACACAAGCAACAATAGGTGTTGGCGAGGATGTGGGGAAAAAGGTACACTCATACATTGCTGGTGGGGTTGCAAATTAGTGCAGCCACTCTGGAAAGCAGTATGGAGATTCCTCAGAAAGCTTGGAATGGAACTACCATTTGACCCAGCTATCCCACTCCTTGGCCTATACCCAAAGGACTTAAAATCAGCATACTACAGAGATACAGCCACATCAATGTTCATAGCTGCTCAATTCACTATAGCCAGATTGTGCAACCAACCTAGATGCCCTTCAGTTGATGAATGGATGGATAAAGAAGCTGTGGCATATATATATACAATGGAATATTACTCCACCATGAAGAGTGATCAAATTATGGCATTTGCAGGCAAATGAATGAAATTGGAGGATATCATGCTAAGTGAGATAAGCCAATCTCAAAAAACTAAAGGACGAATGATCTCACTGATAAGCAGATGAGGACATATAATGGGGGTAGGAGGATTTAGCGTTAGGGTTAGGGTTAGGTTTAGGATTAGGGATAAGGAAGGTGGTAAGAATGGAGGAAGGAAGGACTGTATATAGAGAAAAGAGGGTGGGAGGGGTTGGAGGGTTGGGGGGAAGGGAAAAAATAACAATGAATCAAACAACATTGCCCTATGTAAATTTATGATTTTTAAAAAAAAGATAAATAAATAAAATGAAGTTGCTACTAGCCCACTAACAGGGCATTTGTCCTCTTTATAGTCATGTGAACATTGTCCTGAGTTTTGATGTGGTATTTTCCATTTAATTGAGGTATACTTGGCATGCAGTAAACTGCATACATATAGAGTGGATAATTTGATTGATTTACATCTATTTATGCTGCAGCGAATGTGGCATTTTTATTGAAAACATCCATACTGGCAACTAAGGAAATAAATATTTAGTAAAACACACAAAAACTCACACACAGGCACACTCAGAATAATACCACATGGATGCACACACAGACATAATCCTTCCCTGCACACACAGCCCCATACCACCTAAAGGGAACAAGCTGCTTTCAGAGAAAATGAAGAATAGTCATAGTAGTTCATCTGGAAAATAAGTTACTACCACCATACCCCAATCCTCACCCACAGCACAAAGTTGGTATCAGGCTGGCTGTTCACATGAAAGTTGGCAATTCTATTCCACCTTCCTCATCATCTAGACGATTCATCAGCAAGTGAGTGATTCCACAGTGCTTACCATTTTCAGTTCCTGTTGCATTCTCCTGTAATTACAGAGAAGGAATCACTATGAGGACCAGTTCATGCTGATCCTCTTCTTTTCTTGGTGACATTAAAAAAAACATATGGGAAACAGAGGTCAAGTCAAAGGAACCCAAAGGCAAGAACAGAGCAAAATCTATTCCTACTAAGACACAAGCTCTTCCCAGGAGATGGATATCTCAAGTTTATTGTGGTTGGCAATTACAAAATTATTTTCCAAGGAGTTCCTGAGGAAAATGTTGATGAGGAAAATGCTTACTACTATACACTTTGAAATAATCATGCAATTTTTTAATCTTGAATCAGGTGTCAGTTGGTAGCAGACTTTTCACTGACATTCCCCCATCAAGGTAACTATATATATTTTCTAAACTATACATGTTCAGATTTTCATATTTTAATGGAACTGAACTAGAAACTAAGAAGGCAATACTTCCACTTCAGATGAAGAAAAGAGACCTTACCAGGGCATTCAGTGGGCCCTCCTTGTCTTTGCTGTCACTTACAAGTAACTCTGACAAGTCTTCAGAAGAAAGTAGGATGACAAAGAGTGACTGTCAAGATATGGATGTTTCTGTTCATGAATTATTGAGGAGCATTACTTGATATGGATGCAGGGCATGAGTGAAAGGCAAAGGAGTGGAGCAGGAAAGAGGTGAGAAACAGAGCCTTTGACTTTCAAGTTAAAGTCAAACTAATTGTGTGAACTAGTCTAAAAAGGAGATAAACACTAAAGTCCATGCTATGTGTCACTGATTGAGTCCCAGGCTTCCTCTTGCCCATTCAGACATATAACTAAATAGACACAATCTTGATACCTTCCAAGATCGCATTTTACCCCTGCATCCATAAATGCTGCTATATACATGTTGTCTCTTCTAGAAGTTTTTTTACTTGATTAATAGCAACATTTTTTGGCAGACTGGATTCACTTATAGACAAAATATTCTACTACATTTGCTTTCTAATTTTTATAAAAATAATTTGTCACTAAAGATTTGAAAACATTAAAATCTTACCATTTCAAAATAACCACTACTAATATTTCCTAAATCCTTTTCCTTCCTTTCTTCCTTTTTTTCCCAGTATTTGAGGTCAAATCCAGGACCTTTTGCATGCTAGGCAAGCACCCTAACACTGAGCTACTCTCCTAGCACTTTTATGTTGAGAGTGGTTATTACTAAGTTGCCCAGACTGGCCCCAAAATTGTGATCAGTCCTGCCTCAACCTCCAGAGTAGATGGGATTACAGGTGTGGGCACCATGCTGGCCCTTTCTTCTTTTCTACACAAGGTGCATATCCCTTGTGTCAGTAGCTGCCCACCCTCACACTAATCCCGTGACGGTGGGACAGTTCATGGTGGAGTTCAGCAGTGGTGAGTGCTGACACCCTAACCCAGATGGAAGGGAGATTTGCAACAAGGGTGATAAACACAAGCCTAACAGCTAAGTTGTAGTTTGAGTCACTATCCCTTGGTTTTGTGTACTAATGAGGTTGAACATTTCTAAAGCTAGTGGTGATCCTATCATTAAATAAAATAACTTCCTGATTCTTGTCTACAAAGAGCAAGGGACCCTAGCACCAGCAGGTGTGAACCTTGACTGTCCTACAAGGTGCCTTGCACCTCTCAAAATATGTGAATTGACCAGAACCTTGTGGATTATGTGTCCTTCACATTATTGTTCATACCAAAATCTGATGTTTAATGTCCCTATTGCACTCAAGATTACCTCACCACCAAAGTCACATAATGATAGACAATGTTTGGGACCTCTAGAATAGAATCCTTCCAGAAGTATATGTGCTGGAACTCCCTGGGCTGGTGACTAGTTATTCCATGGTTGAATAATGAATATGATTCTGCAGCCCAGACTATCACCATTGGGATGGGTACCTGGGTTCACATATGCCTCTTGTACTTACAGGGTGAAGAGCCTGGATCACTCATCCCTGCATCATCTCCAACTAAGAAGTGGTGACATTAAACTAACTTTCAGATTCTACTGTCATGAGGGTTGAATGAATTGATTTATATTAAGTGTGCAGGGATGTGGAGTTTTTATTTTTAGAAAATTGCCGTTTGTATTGTGCTGTGAATGTGGGAACAGAATTTTCTGGAGAAATGCACACTAACCCATTTCCCACTAATTACACATGGACTCACTTGTAAATACCTCCTGTTGGTCATGCACAAAATTCACACCACCAAAATGATAGAGCTCCACCTGGGGGCTGTAATAGATGGACATAAGTCTTCACTGGACTAGCAGTTTTTTTTTTCACTAAACTCCCAGTCTTCTTTTCCAGCAAGAATCTGGAATCAGGGTGGCTTTATAGATAGAAATAGGCAAGAAAGCCGAAACTTTTTCAGCACTTGAACTTTCCCTTAGCAAGTGAGTTCAGAATACATACAGTTTTCATTTGCTCTGCAGTCCACCTACAATGAAAGAAAGAAGGACACTGTGAGGATCTAATCATGCCACATTCTGCTTGCACAGGACTTTTATTCACCATGGTGACATGGGAAAATTAGATGGGAAAGAGTGATCCAGGAAATGACCAAAAAATAAAGCCCAGAGGGCACTTGCACAAAAGGCAAGTACATGGAAAATTTCTCAAGTCCATTCTGGTTGGCATCTACAAAATTCCTTTATAACCAGAAAAGGTGTTATAGAGGGAAATTCTTACTACCCTAAAATTCATAACTGATGCTGTCATACACGAATACCATCTGGAGTCAGGTATCAGTTGGCAATAGATTTGGAGTTGACATTCTTTGGCAAAGGAAATTGTTTAGTTCATCTACAAAGTACTTGGTCAGATATTCATGTCTGAAGTTGATTAGAAAAGAAGCTAAAGAGAGGAAAATCATGTAGATGTTAAAGAAAGAAAGACATCCCTCTCTTATTGATAGATAGAACCTTACCCTCCGCCTTGAAACTTGTGAACTCCTACATCAGCAACTCTGGGGGATCTAGGAGAATACAGGATAATTTTCAGTACATAGGAGTCACTGAAGAATGACTAGGGGATCTTTCTTGGTATGGAGAGATAATTGATCAAAAATACGGACTGAGTTTCTGCTGGAATGTACTCCTTATTGATTGTAGGAGCAAAAAGTAAATAGCAGAAAGGAAGATCAGTAGAGTAGAGGGAAAGGAACAGGGAAAGGGAGGAATGGGGAGGGGAAATACTGGGGGCTGAATTAAAGCATGCTTTTATAATTATGCCATAATCAATCCTAATGTCATGTATAACTAAAAAGAATCAATACAAATTTTTTAAAAGGAGTAGAAAGAGGAAATAACAAAGCCTTGGCTTTCTAGCTAGCTGTAGCCAAATACACCTGAAACAGTCCATTTAAAGTGGATTCATACTAAAATGCACTGCATAGTTGAAGCCAGTAGCTTTTCGCTCTTCCTGCCCATCTTGAAGCCCAGGCAACTCCCCCAATTTTCACTTTAAATTTTACCAAATTATTTGACTTTCACAGATCTGTCACTGCTGTCACTAAATTTATCATGTATTGTTTCACTTTTAATCTTTGTGATGAAATATATGTAATATTAATTATTTTAATCAGTTGCAAGCATTTTAGTCAGCCATTTCACTGCTGTGACTGAAAGACCCAACCAGAACAACTGCAGAGGAGGAAAAGTTATTTGAGGGCACACGGTTTCAGAGTCTTAGTCCATAGAAGGCTGGCTCCATTCCTCAGGGCTCAATGTGAGGCTGAATATCATGGTGGGAGAGGGTGACAGAGGGGAAGCAGCTCACATCAAGGTGATCAGGAAGCATAAAGAGAGAGATTCCACTCTCCAGATACAAAATATATACCCCATAGCCACACCCTAATTCCCACCTCCTGCCCAGTTCCTTCCTATTGATTTGAGGTAGGATGGTCCTGCCTTCAATCTGATCATGGACTTTCAGCCTTCAGAACTATGAAACAGTTTTTTTTTAATCATTTATTTCAAGCCAAAGAGTCTCTAGTACTTTGTCATGGCCACCCCTACTAAAACTAAGAAAAGCACTGTCATTCAACCAGACCTAATCGGCACTCGTACAATGCATGCTTCAACAATGAGACAATACAATGTCTTCTAGGGTCACAGGAAACATACCTCCAAATAGACACCATGGGCCATAAAACATACCTCATATTGAAAAGAATAAAGTAGATCAACCATGAAAATTCAGTGTCCTAGATGGGCAGAGTTAAGGAAAAGGCAAATTCTTTTCTATTCCTACTTCTCTATCAGGGGAGGCATAATAGACTCCATGAAATCACAGAGTAAAAATAGTGCATACTCATCTGTCAGTTTTACTGAAAATACTCAGGATGCCTTAAGTATCCAAAACATCATCTTGTATTATAATAAACCTTAATAAACCATGAATTTGAATGAAAAAAAAAAAGAATGGGAGGTTTGAATGGCTCTGAGTGGGGTTCAGCCCTGAAGCCAAGGAATGCTCTAGGCTGTCCAGTAGCAGTTTGCCAGTGCAGGTGCTGAGGTGAGGCACCGCAGTACCACGTAGTGCCAGTATTTAAGAGATTTTGGCATTGGAAACTCACAATGTTAAAAAACAGAACTTCTGCAATAATATTGAGGATCATTCTATTGATCTTCCTAGAAAAAAAGATTTCTAGTTTCACTAATAAGAACATGAAGGAGGTTAAGAAATCTCCAAAAGAGATGGCTGCTTATATAAATAGAACAACTGGACAAGCTGTTTAAAAAAAAAAAAAAAAAAAAAAAAAAAAAAAAATGAAAGATGATCTATTGCAGAAAAATTTCAGCATCCTTTTCCAAATCCTTGTTATAGAAAAAAATCCCCTATAAGTGGGAATTGTGACATGGCAAATAAAGAAAATGAACTGGCTTGTGTAGGCCATCTGCCTGGAAAATTATGCCATGAGAGTCAAACATATTTGGTTAACACCAGTGACTCTGGTCCTTCACAGACAGAAAGCCCATCATCTAAATACAGTGGGTTTTTTCCTGAGATTTCTCAGGATCATGAAACAATGGTCCATGTTATTTTTTTAGCAGGAATTTGAGATCGAATGTAGCTTTAACTTTCTGGACAAAGAGAAGTGTAAGTGAACTATTTGAAGTATAAGTCAATTATTTAGTGAGGATAGAAGATCTTGGAATTGTGGTAAATGGTCTGCCTATATTCATTAATAGTTCACAGGAAGAAAAACAATGTATCTCACTTGGCTGCTGTGTAGACTTGTTGCCTCTTGTAAAGTCATTACTTAAAAACAAATTACAGGTGTGCACCTCTGCACCTGGCCAAAA
This sequence comes from Sciurus vulgaris, assembly GCF_902686455.1. Taxonomy (NCBI): domain Eukaryota; kingdom Metazoa; phylum Chordata; class Mammalia; order Rodentia; family Sciuridae; genus Sciurus; species Sciurus vulgaris. The sequence goes on along the minus strand of NC_136468.1, from coordinate 122,617,375 downwards.
TTCAGATTTTTTTTTTTTTAAAACAACAATTAAGTGGCTTGTGGGAACAAGAAAACCATCCTACTTTGGTTCCAGGATATACTGATAATAGAGCTAAGGATGAAGATGCTTATTTATTACAAAATTTATTATTGAGAGATTTCATCTACTAAAGAGCATTTGGTATTCCATTGTGTATATATACCAGAGTTTCTTTGTCCATTCATCTGTTGAAGGGCATCTAGGTTGTTTCCACAATCTAGCTATTGTGAATGGGGCTGCTATAAACCTTGATGTGGCTGTGTTACTGTAGTTTACTGATTTTAGGTCCTTTGGATATAGGCCAAAGAGTGGGAGAGCTGGGTCAAATGGTGGGTCCATTCCAAGTTTTCGAAGGAATCTCCACACTGCTTTCCAGAGTGGCTGTACTAATTTGCACCCTACCAGCAATGTATGAGTGTACCTTTTTACCCACATCCTCGCCAACACCTATTGTTGCTTGTATTCTTGATAATCACCATTCTAATTGGAGTGAGATGGAATCTTAGGGTAGTTTTGATTTGCATTTCTCTTACTACTAGAGATGTTGAACATTTTTTCATATATGTGTTGATTGCTTATAGATCTTCTTCAGTGAAGTGTCTGTTCATTTTCTTAGCCCATTTGTTGATTGGGTTATTTGTATTCTTGGTGTAGAGTTTTTTTGAGTTAATCATATATTCTGGAAATTAGTGCTCTATCTGAAGTATAAGTGGCAAAGATTTTCTCCCACTCTGTAGGCTCTCTCTTTCCATTGCTGATAGTTTCCTTTGCTGAGAGAAAGCTTTTTAGTTTGAATCCATCCCAGTTATTGATCCTTGTTTTTATTTCTTGTGCTATGGGAGTCCCGTTAAGGAAGTCTGATCCTAAGCCGACATGTTGAAGATTTGGACCTACCTTTTTTTCTATAAGATGAAGGGTCTCATACAAATAATCCAATCAACAAATGGGCTAAGGAAATGAACAGACACTTCACAGAAGAAGATGGAATTTGCACAGTACCTTCATTTGACTCTTCTGCAGGGTATACCCTATTGTCCAGACAAAGGCAGATATTTGTGACCCAATGTGTGGAGTGGGCAGTAGATTATCTTGTCCTCTGAGGAGCAATCTTCCAGTGGGGAGGCAAGAACCTGGGAAATGTATTGCAAAGGAGACTGCTGTTGACACTCACTGGCAGAAAACCATAGATAATTAGTAATATTTTATCATAGCTCCAACTTTTTTGGATGTACACATAAACATGTACGTTCCTCTGAGTTCATTGTGATGTTCTGATGTGTGTGTGCAATGTACAATGATTACCATCAAGTTACTTTGTGGTGAGAACAGTCCTGTCCTTTACAACATTTGTGGTCCTAAAGGACATTATGTTAAGTAAAATAATCACACTCATATGTAGAATTTAAAAATGTTGATCTCAAAAGTTGAAAATAGTAGTTACCAGAGTCTGGGGATAGTTTGGTGAATGCATTTCATGTAACAGTTGGACATTAGGAATAACTTCTGATGTTTTTTTGTATAGTGACTATAGTTGGCGATAATACAGTGTTATATTTCAAAATGAAAGACAGGATTTTGAATGTTCTCAAAGTTCAAACTTTTGATCTCCTTTTACAGAGTCATCTAAGTGAGAGTTGACTTCAGGAAGATCCTTCAGTATAGTGTGCCCTTCAAACCTAACCAGATGACTATAAAGGCAAACACTTTTACTGTACATGTATGATTACATGAATAATATGAATCTACATCATGCACAACCATAGAAATGAAAAGATGTATCCTATTTGTGTACAATGAATCAAAATGCAGTCTGTAAAAAATAAAAAATAATTTTAAAAAAGGAAGGCAGAGAATATTTACTCAGAGCACAGGGGCTGGGGCCTCATGGCCTAGAATGAAATCCTACTTAGAAGTTATACCTGTGAAAGGTACTTATACCCCACTATATCTCAATCTCCTGTTTGGGGATGTGGATGTTAATATGGCCTATGTTATGTTGTAAGGATAACATTTAAGAAGAATTATAAACTCTTCTTACTTTGCATGGGTGTGATGCTTTATAGTTTACAGAAAATATCTTATTTCCCAAGATCTCCACATCAGCACCGCAAGATAGGTAGAATTGGGACTGACATCCACATCTTACAATTCAAGGATTTGAAATTTAACTTCAACACAGTTGCCTGATGGATCTGAGACAAGAAGGTCGTTAGTTCCCTGGGAATAGAGATCTCTGAATACCTGAGTCCTCTAGATGATGCCCTAGAACCCTAAACCAAGAACTTTTCCCACTCTCTCAAAATTTTCCTGTGCCAAGCTTTCCTCAGAATACTAATGCCCTGCAAGAAGTGCCTGAGCAGAAAAAAAAAAAAAAAAAAGAGTTCAAGTTGCAACCCTACCTTTTAATTCCTGATCTAAACTTAATTCATTTTATACCTATTGTTTAATTTCTGACCTAAACTAAATAAAACCCCTCTGAAGGACATCAAAAAGCCCCACCTTCTGAGCTCCCTAGCATCTTCTGTCAACTGACTCTCCCTGAGCCCTCCTGTTGAGCAGTTGACCACTCAAAGTGACCACTGGTCTCCATGGTTCTCAAACTGGCTCAGAACTTAGGACATTCCAAATCAACTGCCACTTTATGGCTATGCCAAAAATTAACATTCCTTCCGCTGTACAATGGTAGATGAATGGTTTAGGTCAATTAAATGTTTCCTGCTGGGCTGGGGCTTATTTGGTTCAATAGAAGAAGTTGACATATTCCTACATCTTCTGGCTGCTGATCTGCCCACCTGACTGAGCAGTTCAACCGAGGCCTGCCTGAGAACAGGTAGTAGTTACATACACTTTGATCATGAGTCTTCCTAATAGTAATGTTTCTCACCCAAACCCAGACTCACAACCTCTCATCTCTCCACAGCTCCTGCAAGGACAAGGGGCAGTCTCTTATTTACCTTAGAGGGACTTGATCAGAAGCTACTTTTGTGACCCCCGACTCCATCCCAAGACCCTCCACAAGGGAGCTAACAGGCTCTCATTCCTCCATCATCATATGTCCACAACTTTGGTCAGACAGCACTGTTCCTGGTCAATACACTCTCCCAGCAGCCCCCAAATAGCAAGAATTCTGCACTATCAAGTCCACGGACATCTCACCCTGAGATCCCATTTTTTTTCCTCTTTCTTATTAGTACGTTATAGTTATACATAATAATGGAGTTCATCTTGACACAATCATACAAGCATGGAGTATAATTTGCTCCAATTTAGTCATCAGAATTTCCTCTTTGTCTCCCCTCTTCCCTCTTCCTATTCCCTTTTCTCTACTCTAATGGTCTCCCTTCTATTTACTCATAATTTTTAAAGTTGATACTAGATAGATAGATAGATAGATAGATATAGATAAAAGATGAAATTCACTATTGTGTAGTCATATAATTTGACCAATTTTATTTCACCATTTCTATCCTTTCCAGTCCCTCCTCCTTCTCCCACCAATCCTCTTCCTTTGCTCCACCTAGCTCTTCTCTATTTGCATGGGATTCTCCCACCCATTTTTATGCCTTATTTGATCTAGCTGCCCCATGTGAGAGAAAACATTTGACCCTTGACTTTCTGCATCTGGCTTATTTACCTCGCATGATGTTCTCTATGCCAGAATTTCATTCTTCATTGGGGGAGCTAATCCCACAACTTCGTATTGTTATTATGCTGCTGTAACATTGATGTGACTGTATCACTACAATGTGCTGATTTTAGTTTTTTGGATAAATATCAAGGAGTGGGATAGCAGGGTCCTACGTGATTCCATTCCTAGTTTTTAGAGGAACATACTGCTTCCAAGAGTGGTTGTCCTAATTTGCAGTACAACCAACAATGTACCTTTTCCACACATTCTCATTAGCACTTATTATTATTTATATTCTTGATGATTGCCTTTCTGACTCAAGTGAAAAAAAATCTCCAGGATATTAGGAGGCTAGACAGTGCTCATGTCACCCCTGAAGGCCACATCTTTGTTCATTCCCATTCATAAGGGGCCTAAACATCCTTAACTTACTCAGTTGATGACATTGATCTGCAGCCTTGAAATCTACCTCCCATCCCATGGCCTGGATGCCCTTTCTGTCTTCCTCCTGCCCCCTAACTATTGTTCCTCTAAATGGACGTCCAGAGGTTTTGCCCTGCTCTCCCTCATGGAGCCTACTGAATAACTGTCCATGAATTCCTGGAGCCCCTGTTGGAAACACTGAGTTTTATCTCTGACTGCACATAGCTGGGTCTCATTCAGAACCATTAGGAAACTGTGACCTAGAGATTTAAGATTTTTAGGACAATCTTGTCTTAAGCACATAGTTTCTGGGGTAAACAAGTGGCATGCTATTTTGTGGGGAAAATTTTCTTACCCACAGTGTGATCAACGTTTATTAAAATAAAATGCATCGACACAGAAAACATGTTGCAGAAGTGAATCACCATCAAAACTTGATAATTTTTTGCTCCTTTGATTTAAAATAATACCTTGACTTGTTTCCATAGAAAGGCCTCCAGAAGCAACCGAGAACTATTTCAACTTGTATGTTCAACAGGAGATTTTTGTATGTTCAACATGGAGATTTTTCCTGTCCCCAAGGCTGCATTGATGTCTTCCCAACTTGCAATGGATGTCTTCTTCTTGGGCCTCTTAAAAAGGCAGGCAAATATTCACTCTGATGCTCAGTCCCTCAAGGGACACTCTTGTTTCTCTATACAGTTTACAGTGTTTCTGGGCAGAGTATAGAAACCATGACCAGGTCAAAGGATGGGAGACAGGTTTCACATGCACATGGCATTGCCTTACCTGGCAGCATTATCTGAAGGTCCGTATGAGATCTACATGGAAAAAACTGCAGTGTATTTTCTGCCTCAGGCTCTTCCTGCCTCATTTTCCTGCCATAACTGGGTGTGGCACATGAACACCTGTACTAAGGGCTCACTGCAAAGAAACTACACTACCCAGAGCTCTGAACTTAAGATGAATTGTGTAAATGAATTGTAAGGCATTTCACAGGAAAGTGAGTAGGAAAAGTGTCAAAGACTGAATGACCAAATGCCATGTGGATGAGACTCATAGGTAAGGTTTATGATTAAAATGTTTCTGACACAATATGAGAGACTGTGAAACACAGCTTTGTCCAGGCCCTGTGAACTGTCTTGGGTGTTGATGCGATAGTTTTCCATGTTCACTGAAGTACCTGTGGCAATCAAAGAGTTACATACATATGAAGCTTACAATTTGATTAATTTTCTTCTGTATTTTTTATATTGCAACAGTGATAGCATTTTTGATTGAAAATATTGACACTAGCAGCTAGGGAACAAACAAATATCCAGAGAAAGACACAAACCCTCAGTCACAGGCATCATTAGAATCACACCACATGGATTCACACACAGACACACCCCACCCCCATGTGCATATCCTCACACCACCTAAAGGGAATGCAGGCTTTTCCAGAACTACAGAGAATGACTATAGTTCTTAACCTGGACGATGAATTTCTACCACAATTTCCCCAATCCCATTCGTAGCAGGAAGCTGAAATCAGGGTGGCTCTGCAACACTAAAGCCACAAGAACAATTTCATCTTTCTCGCCATCTAAATGGTTCATCAGCAAGTAAGTGATTTCACAGTACATACCTTTCTTAGTTCATCTTGTGTCTACCTGCCAGAAAAAGAATCACCATGAGGATCATGCCATGTTGTGCCCTGTGTGCACAGGCCTTCTGTTCACTTGTTGATATTAGAAAACAGTGGTCAAGTTGAGGAAACAAAAGAGTGAGACTCCTCCTGCCTCTTTACATGGAATGTGTGTCAAGTCTAACTGTAGTTGACAATTAAAAAAAAAAAAAGCAAAAAAACCTTTTTCCAAGATGGAAAAATGCTGCAATGAAAAATGCTGCTATTCAGCTTGTACAGATGTTGTCATTTTTCAATGCTCTCTTGATTGAGGTGTCAGTTGGTAACAGATTTTCCAGTAAAATTTCCCCTAACAAGGAAACCGAATATATCATGTAAACTATGCATGTTCAGATTTTCATATTTTAATTTAATTGAAATAGAAACTGATAAAGCAACACTTTTGCTTCGAATGAGAACAACTGACCTTCAGTGGGTTCTCCCACTGGACAATTAGTGTATCCTCCTCATTTTTGCTGTCACTTGCAAGTGACTCCAGTAAGTCCTTAGAGGGAACTAGGAGGACACAGAGTAACTGTCTTTATAGTGATGGTGCTGTTCATGAACTCTTCAGAAGTATTTACTTGATGTGGAATATATTGTAATTTGATCATTTTTATAAAGCTAACTTATAAGTAAGGAAGATTTAAAATTACTAAAGTCCTACCATTTAAAAACAACCACTACTAACTGGGTGTGGTGGCTCATGCCTATAATCCCAGTCACTTGGGAGGCACGAGTTCCAAGCCAGCCTTAGCAAAAGCAAGGCACTAAGCAACTCAGTGAGACCCTGTCTCTAAATAAAATACAAAAAGTAGGGCTTGGAATATGGCTCAGTGGCCAGGTGCCCCTGAGTTCAATCCCTGGTACCAAAAAAATAAAAACAAAAATAAATATAACCACTACTAACAATGTGATATTTTCCTTTCCTGTCTTCTTTTTCTGTGCAATGTGTGTGTGTATCTAGTGTGTCAGTGGCTGCCAATGCTCACATTAACCCCCTGACTGTGGGACAGTACTTGGTGAAGTTCAGCATTTGGTGAATGCTGGTGCTTTAACCTAGCTGGAAAAAAAATTGCAACAAGGTAGGTGGGCACCAAGCTAATAGCCAAGTTGTATTTTGAATTCCCTATTTGTCACTGTCCTTTTTCTGCTGTTAAATGTACCCTTTCCACTCAGTGTTATGTGAATACTGAGGCCACCTTATAATGATGGACAGTGTTTGGGATATCCAAAGGTTGTAATCTTCCTGTGGGTACACACATGTGCTGGACCTCCCTGGCATGGTGACTAGTTGTCCCACAGCTGAGTGATACTGTTCTGTAGCCCAGAGTGTCAGCACTGGCCCCAGTACCTTGCTTCCCATTTGCCTTTTCCTCTTAAAAGATCTCTTGACCCTGCAGGGATCACTGCATCACCTCCATCTAAGAAATGGTGATATTAAACAAACCTTCAGATTCTGCTGTGGTGAGCACTGAAGGAATTGATTTCTATCAAGTGTACAGTGCTGTGGGTTTTCTTTTAATTGTCACTTGTATTGTGCTGTGCATGTGGGAGTATATTTTCTGGGGAAATACACACGCACACACGCATGTTCACAATCACTACACATGTACAAGCAAAATAATACAAAAACTCCTAGTCCTCTTTTCCTTCATGAATCTGGAATCAGGTGGCTTCCTAAAGAAAACAGACAGCAAAGTCCAACCTTTCTCAGCACTTAGATATTTCCTTAGTAAGGGAGTAAGATGGGAAAATATACGGTTTTTATTTGCTCCTAAGTCCATCTATAATTAAAAAGAGGACACTATGAGGATCACATCATGCCATTTCTTCTTTGCACAGGACTTTTGTTCACTGTGGTGACATGAGAAAGCTGGATGTGAAACAGTGATCCAGGAAATGGTCACAAAATAAAGCCCAAAGGGCACTTGCACAAAAAGCACAAGCTTTGCATGCATGGACAATTTCTCAAGTTCACGCACAAAGTTCCTTTTCATTCAGAAAAGATGTTATTTAAGGAAATTCTCGCTAACATACAGTCTATAACTGATGCTATCACACATGAATACCATCTTGAGTTGGGTATCATTTGATAATATGCTTGCAGTTGACATTCTTCATCATAGAAAATTGTGTAAGACATCTATAATGGACTTGATCAGACTTTCATGGCTATGTCAGAAAAGGCAGCCTTAAAAAAAAAAAAAGAAAAGGCGGCCTTACCTTCTAATAAATTGTGACTCCTCATCTACCTTGTCACTTGTTAGATCTTCCATAGGACCACCACAGGATATAGTGGAACACAGAAGAACTGTGATTACATTCAAGTTTCTAAAGAATGACTCAGGAAACTTTCTTGTATGAAGAGATGGTTGTTAACAATAGAGACTTGAGTTTCTGCTGAACTGTGCACCTTAGTGAAGGAAGGAAGGAAGGAAGGAAAGGTGGAAGGAGGGAAGGAAGGAAGGAAGGAAGGAAGGAAGGGAGGGAGGGAGGGAGGGAGGGAGGGAGGGAGGGCAGTGGAACAGGAATGAACAGAGCCTGTACCAGATACTGTAACTTAATCTAAAATAGTCCATTTACAAATAGGTTCACACTAAAATGTGCTGTATATTGAATGTCAGTGTCTTGTTACTCTTCCTGCCCATTTTGAAGCCCAGGTTTAACTCTCCATTTTTCTCTTTAAATTTTACAAAGTTTTGGCTTCTGTGGATCTATACTTCCTACTTCATTTATTATGTATTCTTTTTGCCTTTTAAATTTTTTTTGGTGAATTATATAATTCTAATCATGTAAATAGTTTGTGAGTATACATTTCAACAGGATTAAAAGCTAAAAACTTTCCACAGAATCAGCAGTAAGACAAAGATATATACTCTCACTACTATTTATCACTTAGACTTAAGATTCTAGCTGGAGCAATCAGAAAAGAACCATAGTAAAGGCATTCAAGTCTGAATGGACAAAATCAGATTATCTCTACTCATAAAAGACATGATCCCATACACCAAAATTCCCAAAGACTACACAAGAAATCTCAGAATTAATGAGCAAATCCAGCAGAGATTCAAATCATAAGATCAAGGCAAAAGTCACTTTTTCCCAGATGTTTCAATAATTACCAATACAGAAAAATGAATTTAAGAGAGCAATTCCACTCACAATAACATCTAAATAACATATAATGTAATAAATTTAATTAGGGAAGTAAAGGTGCATACACTTCTAGAAATCATCATTGAAAAAAGACCACACCAATAATGTTATTATCTGTGTTCATGAATCAAAAGAATATCATCATGATGGCAATATCACACAAAAAACTGTTCTATAGAATCATGTAGTACATATCAAAATTCTGACACTTTTTGTACAGAGAGAATTCATGAAATTGAAAGGGACCGTGAATAGCCAAAATAATCTTGAAAAAGAACATGTTTGGAGGACTCAGAATCTCCACTTTCAGCATTTACTATCAGAGCTATATTAATCCAGTGTGGTACTGGCATAAATAGATGAACAATGGAACAGATATGTGACTTGAGAGCTAAACTAACTAATCTATAGACAATAAGATTTTTAACAAGTCCATTGAAAAGAGTAAAGAATAGTCTCTTTTACAAATGCTACTAAACCAACTGAATTATCATATGCAAACGAATGAAGTTAGACCTCTACCACATACCATATATAAAAATCAATTCTAAATAGGTCAAAAACTGAAGTATAGGAGCTAAAATAGAAGATGCTGATAAAAAAAAAAAAGAATAGAACTAAGTCTTTGTGACCTTGGATTATTGGATAAGACATGGGAAGCAAAAGCAAAAAAAAAAAAAAAAAAAAAAAAAAAAAAAAAAAAGAATAACAGGTAACTGACTTTTGTTAAAAAAACATTTTCAGCATAAATCACACATTCAAGAAGGAATACCTATAAAATGATAGCAAATACTTTCAAAGCATAAATGATGGGAGGGTAATATGTAAAAACCACTAAAATTCAAGAAAATTAAAGCAACTAGATGGAATATGGAAAAGGACTTGAGTAGATGTTTCTCACAGCTTAAGTCAAGTTTAGCTGAAGCAGAAGTCACTGGAGCAAGTACCTCCAAGAAACATTTCCATGGGAATTTTAATGAATTTCTGGAGACTGACTGTAGACTAGTATTAGGATTTTTTAAATTATTGTAGCTATATAAGATATGGGGGTTCATTTTGACATAATTATACAAGAATTGAAGATAATTTGAATTTGCTTCAGTTCAGTCCCCAGTACATCCCCCTTCTCTCCTCTCCCCTCTTCCACTGTTCCCTTTCCTCTACTCTATTGGTCTTCAAATTATTTATAGTTTTTTAATTACTGCCTTGTAGGTACACATGAAAGTGGAATTCACTGTGATATATTCACGTATGTAGGATAGTTGGGTCAATTTCTTTCCACCATCCCTCCCTTTTCATGTTCCTCCTCTCACTCCCTCAGTCCCCTTCCTCTACTCCACTTATCTCTCTTATTTTCGTGGGATTCTCCCACACACCTTTCCCCCTTTATTTTGGTTTAGCTTCAACATATGAGAGGAAACATTTGACCCTTGACTGTCTTAGTATGGCTTATTTCATTTAACATGATGCTTTCCAGTTTCATCCATTTGCCAGAAAATACTATATTTTCATTCTTCTTTATAACTGAGTAAAACTTCATTGTGTATATATGTCATACTTTCCTTACACATTCATCTGTTCATGGGCACCTGGACTGGTTCCACATGTTGGCTATTGTAAATTGTGCTGCAATAAACATGCATGTGGCTCTATCACTATAGTATACTGGTTTTAGTCCTTTGAATAAATACCAAGGAGTGGGATAGCTGAGTCATCTGGTGGTTCCATTCTTACTCTTTGAGGAATTTCCATACTGCTTTCCAGAGTGGTTGTTCTAATTTTCAGTCCCACCAACAATGTGTAAGAGAATCTTTTCCCCACATGTTCACCAACATTTATTATTATTTGTATTCTTTTTTTTTATTGTAAACAAATGGGATACATGTTGTTTCTCTGTACATGGCGTAAAGGCATACCATTTGTGTAATCATAAATTTACATAGAGTAATGTTGTTTGATTCATTCTGTTTTTTTCCCTTCCCCCCACCCCTCCCACCCCTCTTTTCCCTCTATACAGTCCTTCCTTCCTTCATTCTTGCCCCCCTCCCTAACCCTAACTCTAACCCTAACACTAACCCTTCCCTCCCCCCCATTATGTGTCATCCTCCACTTATTAGCGATATCATTCGTCCTTTGGCTTTTTGAGATTGGCTTATCTCACTTAGCATGATATTCTCCAATTTCATCCATTTGCCTGCAAATGCCATAATTTTATCATTCTTTATGGCTGAGTAATATTCCACTGTATACATATACCACAGTTTCTTTATCCACTCATCAATTGAAGGGCATCTAGGTTGGTTCCACAGTCTGGCTATTGTGAATTGAGCAGCTATGAACATTGATGTGGCTGTATCTCTGTAGTATGCTGACTTTAAGTCCTTTGGGTATAGGCCAAGGAGTGGGATAGCTGGGTCAAATGGAGGGTCCATTCCAAGTTTTCTAAGGAATCTCCACACTGCTTTCCAGAGTGGCTGCACTAATTTGCAGCCCTACCAGCAATGTATGAGTGTACCTTTTCCCCACATCCTCGCCAACACCTGTTGTTGCTTGTATTCTTGATAATCACCATTCTAATTGGGGTGAGATGGAATCTTAGGGTGGTTTTGATTTGCATTTCTCTTATTACTAGAGATGTTGAACATTTTTCCATATGTTTGTTGATTGCTTGTAGATCTTCTTCTGTGAAGTGTCTATTCATTTCCTTGGCCCATTGGTCAACTGGATTATTTGAATTCTTGGAGTAGAGTTTTTTGAGTTCTTTATAGATTCTGGAGATTAGTGCTCTATCTGAAGTATGATTGGCAAAGATATTCTCCCACTCTGTAGGCTCTTTCTTCCCATTGCTGATAGTTTCCTTTGCTGAGAGAAAGCTTTTTAGTTTGAATCTATCCCAGTGGTTGATTCTTGCTTTTATTTCTTGTGCTATGGGAGTCCTGTTAAGGAAGTCAGATCCTAGACCAACAAGGTGAAGATTTGGACCTACTTTTTCTTCTATAATCTGCAGGGTTCTTTAAAGGTTTTGTAGAACTCGGCTGAGAACCCATCTGGTCCCGGACTTTTCTTTGTTGGTAGGCTTTTGATGACTTCTTCTATTTCAGTACTTGAAATTGGTCTATTTAAATTGTGTATGGCCTCCTCGTTCAGTTTAGGCAATTCATATGTCTCTAGAAACCTGTTGATGTCTTCGAAATTTTCTATTTTGTTGGAGTATAGATTTTCAAAACAGCTTCTAATTATGTTTTGTATTTCAGTCATGTCCGTTGTGATATTTCCTTGTTCATTCCAAATTTTAGTGATTTGGGTTTTCTCTCGTCTTCTCTTTGTTAGTGTGGCTAAAGGTTTATCTATTTTGTTTATTTTTTCGAAGAACCAACTATTTATTTTGTCAATTTTTTGTATTGTTTCTTTTGTTTCAATTTCGTTGATTTCAGCTCTGAGTTTAACTATTTCCTGTCTTCTACTACTTTTGGTGCTGGTCTGTTCTTTTTCTAGGGCTTTGAGCCGTAGTGTTAGGTCGTTTATTTGTTGAGTTTTACTGCTTTTATTAAATGCGCTCCATGAAATAAATTTTCCTCTAAGTACTGCTTTCATAGTGTCCCAGAGATTTTGATATGATGTTTCTTTGTTCTCATTTACCTCTAAGAATTTTTTAATTTCCTTCCTAATATCTTCTGTTATCCATTCATCATATAAGAGCATATTGTTTAATCTCCAGGTGTTGGAGTAGTTTCTGTTTTTTACTCTTTCATTTATTTCTAACTTCAATCCATTATGATCTGATAGAATACAAGGTAGTGTCTCTATCTTCTTGTATTTGCTAACATTACCTTTGTGGCATAATATGGTCTATTTTAGAGAAGGATCCATGTGCTGCTGAGAAGAAAGTGTATTCGCTCTTGGTTGGATGGTATACTCTATAAATGTCTGTTAAGTCTAAATAATTGATTGTGTTATTGAGATCTATGGTTTCTTTGTTCAATTTTTGTTTGGAAGATCTGTCCAGTGGTGAGAGAGGTGTGTTAAAATCACCTAGTATTATTGTGTTATGGTCTATTTGGTTTCTGAATTGAGAAGGATTTGTTTGACATACATGGATGAGCCACTGTTTGGGGCACAGATGTTTATGATTGTTATATCTTGCTGATTTATGCTTCTCTTAAGCAGTATGAAATGTCCTTCTTTATCCCTTTTGACTAACTTTGGCTTGAAGTCCACATTATCTGAAATGAGGATGGGTACTCTGGCTTTTTTTGCTGAGTCCATGTGCATGGTATATGTTTTCCCATCCTTTCACCATTAGTCTATGGATATTTTTTCTATGAGGTGAGTCTCCTGCAGGCAACATATTGTTGGATCTTTCTTTTTAATCCAATCTTCCAGTCTATGTCTTTTGATTGATGAATTCAGGCCATTAACATTCAGGGTTATTATTGAGATCTGATTTGTATTCCCGGTCATTTGGTTCATTTATTTTATTTTATTTTATTTTATTTTATTTATTTATTTGACACGACTTGGTTCCTCCTTTATTTGACAATTCCTTTAGGATAATTCCTCCCTTTGCTGATTTGCTTCTTTGTTTTTCATCTCTTCCTCATGGAATATTTTGCTGAGAATGTTCTGTAATACTGGCTTTCTTTTTGTAAATTCTTTTAGCTTTTGTTTATCATGGAAAGATTTTATTTCATTGTCAAATTTGAAGGTAAGTTTTGCTGGGTATAAGATTCTTGGTTGGCATCCATTTTCTTTCAGGCTTGAAAAATGTTGTCCAGGCCCTTCTAGATTTTAGGGTCTGGATTGAAAAATCTGCTGATATCCGTATTGGTTTCCCCCTGAATGTAATTTGGTTCTTTTCTCTCACAGCCTTTAAAATTCTGTCTTTATTTTGTATGTTAGGTATTTTCATTATAATGTGCCTTGGTGTGTGTCTGTTGTAATTTTGTGTATTTGGAGTCCTATAAGCCTCTTGAACTTGATTTTCCATTTCATTCTTCAGATTTGGGAAATTTTCTGATATTATTTCATTGAATAGATTGTTCATTCCTTTGGTTTGTTTCTCTAACCCTTCCTCAATCCCAATAATTCTTAAATTTGGCCTTTTCATAATATCCCATAGTTCTTGTAGATTCTGTTCATGATTTCTTACCATCTTCTCTGTTTGTTCAACTTTGTTTTCAAGGTTAAATATTTTGTCTTCAGTGTCTGAAGTTCTGTCTTCCAGATGTTCTATCCTACTGGATATGCTTTCTATGGAGTTTTTAATTTGGTTTATTGTTTCCTTCATTTCAAGGATTTCTGTTTGTTTTTTTTTCAATATCTCTAACTCTTTATTGAAATGATCTTTTGCTTCCTGTATTTGCTCTTTTAACTGTTGATTGGTGTGATCATTCAATGCCTGCATTTGCTCTTTCATCTCATCATTCAGTGTGTGCATTTGGTCTCTCATCTCATCATTTGCTTCCCTGATCATTTTAATTATGTACATTCTGAACTCGTTTTCTGTCATTTCTTCTGCCATGCTGTCATTGGGTTTTATTGATGTAGCATCTAGATTTTTGGGGGCATTTTCTTACCTTGTTTTCTCATATTATTCAGGTATCAGTGGACCGCTGAGATATTACAGATTTCCTCTATTGACTTACAATGTTCCTGAAGGTTTCTAGTATAGCCCCTCTTAGCCTTCAGTAGGCTGAAGTCTTGGAGGAAGTTGATGATGCGGTGCTCCACAAGGAAGCTGCCTCTCTAGGGGTGGTGGCCTTCAGGTGGGGTATATTCCCTGTTAGTGGGCAGAGGTGCCTCCACTTGTTGACCAATGGTCATCCAAAGGGGAACTAGGCTGCAGGCTGAGGCAAGGCCTGTTTGGGCCTATGTCTCTGGTTTTACCATCCTTGTGGGAAAACCTCACCCGGCAGGGAAGACTCACCCGGTGGGGAGGTCTTGCTGGTCAGTTCCCCTCCTAGAGGTTCCCCTCAATTTACAGCTATCGCCTGGGCTGGGCTGCCTTCCTCTGCAATGTTCCCAGGGGCCCAGACCTACCTCCAGGGCCTGGGAACCTCACCCTTCACAGACGAGTCTCCTTAGGCTGCCTCTTCTCAGAGAATCTGCCCAAAGTCCTGGAACCTTTGCTCTGCCCCTAAGCGTGTCTCTGTGTGGCTCTTCCACCAAGAAGGCTCCTACGTCCTGGGACCCTGCTCTGTACCTAATCACCTGGCTATGTGGCCCCTCCTCTGAGCAGCCACCTGGAGCCCTGTACCGTTCCTCCAAGACCCAGCGACCTGCTGCACTCCTCTTCCTCCGGACAGCCGCCCGGTGTTCCAGAGCGGTCACTAGGAGACCAAGCAACTCACTGTGCGCCTCCTCCTCCCGCCAACTGCCCGTAGCCCTGGGCAGTCACTCCGAGTCCAAGTGACCCTCCTCGTTCCTCTTTCTCCTCCGGGCAGCCCCCCGGGTATTCAGGAGCGGTCACTCTGAGTCGCTGTGAGTCCAAGCGACCTGCTGCATGCCTCCTCTGGGCAGCCCCCTGGGAGCTCTGGTGCAGCTGCTGGAGACCAAGCGACCCGCCGCGCTCCTCCTCCAGGCAGTCCCCTGGTGTTCAGGAGTGGTCGCTTTGAGTCCAAACAACTCACCACTCGCCGCCTCCTCTGAGCAAGCCTCCTGGAGCTCTAATGCAGTCACTCAAGTCCAAGAGACCTGCCACACTCCTCCTCCTCCTCCTCAGGGCAGGCCCCGGTGTTCAGGAGCAGTGGCTTTGAGTCCAAACAACTCTCCGCAAAGCTCCTCCTCTGGCAACTGCCTGAAGCTCTGGTGCAGTTGCTCCGAGTCCAAGTGGCTGCGCTCCTCCTCCTCCTCAGGGCAGGTCCCGGTGTTCAGGAGTGGTCACTCTGAGTCCAAACAGCTCTCCTCACCGCTCCTCCTCTGGGCAGCTGCCCAGAGCCCCAGTGGTTGTTCCAAGTCCAAGCACTGTGCTGAGCAGCCTCCTCTACGATGCTCCCAGTTGTCCGAGTTCACTGCTCCAGCAGGGGGGAGGGGTGTCTTGCCGGGCAGCTCTACTTCACAAAGTTCCCTGCATTCCGGGACTACCGCCCCATCCGGGACACCTCCCCAATAGGAGAGACTCACCCGGCTGCTTTGAGTTGGTCCCAAGTCTCTCAATATCTCCTCTTTTGAATCCTGAGTCCTAAAGTCTCCCTTCCAGTAATGACAGCGCTGGAATTCGAATTCGGATCTGACCGCTACTGATGACTCCGATCCCCACCCATCTGTGAGCAAGGCCGGTACCTGGAACAAAGGCGGAGGCCAGGGACCCACCGAGGATAGCTGAACAGACTGCGGGGAGGGAGGGCTGAGCCCCCAGTTTCTGCCATTGGGGGGGCTGGGCCACGAGGCTCAGCGCGCAGGAGGCCCCAACGGAAGCTGCAGGACGAGATCCCTGACCAGGTCTGAAAGGGTTGACCGGTGGCCAAGGGACCTGTCTGGAGGGAGACCCTGCGAGGACCGGAGACCTCACGGGTGCCCCAGGCAGGGGCGGAGGTGGGCCCCTCAGGGTGGGAGCGGGAGAGCATGGAGACGCCCTCCTGCCCAAACCCCTTATTTGTATTCTTGATAATTGCCATTCTGACTGGCATACAATGAAATCTCAATGTAGTTTTGATTTGCACTTCCCTGATTGCTAAAGATGTTGAACATTTTTCATATATTTGCTGACTGACTGTATTTCTTATTTTGAGAAGTGTCTCTTTCATTCTTTTGCCCATGTAATAATTTGGTAGTTTGCGGGGTTTTGGTGTTTTTTTTTTTTCTTTTTTTTTTGTTCTGCATATATTCTGGAATTTAATCCCCTGTCAGAAGAGTAAGTGGCAAAGATCTCCAATTCTATAGGTTCTCTCTTCATGCCCTTGTTTCATTTGCTGTGCAGAAGCTTTTTAATTTGATGCTGTCTAACTTGTTGATTCTTGGGAAAGGGGGGTTCTTGTACCTTCGGAGTCTTATTAAGGAAGTTGATGCCTATGCCAACATGTTGGAGTGTTGAATCCACATTTTTTTCTAGCGGGTACAGGGTTTCTAATCTAATTCCTAGGTCTTTGATTCACTTTGAGGTGAGTTTTATGCAGGGTGAGAGATAAGGATCAAGTATTATTATTCTATATATGGATATCCAGTTTTCCCAGCATCATTTGTTTGAAAGGCTGTGTTTTCTCCAATTTTGTTTTTGGTACCTTTGTCAAATATAAGCTGACTATATCTATGTGGGTTTTTCTCTGTGTCTTCTATTCTAGTCCATTGTTTTCCACATCTATTTTGGTGCAAATATCAGCTGGTATTGTTACTACAGCTCTGCAGTACCATTTGAGATCCAGCATTGTGATGCCTCCAGCATCACTCTTTTTGCTAGGATTGTGATGGCTATTTGAGGTCTCTTCTTCTTCCTAATAAATATCAGAACTGTTTTTTCTAGTTCTGTGAAGAATGGCTTGGTATTTTGATGAATATTGCATTGAATATGTATGATGATTTTAGTTGGCTTAACAGCTGAATGGATAAATGTGGTACATATACACAATAGAGTTGTTGTACTCAGTTTTTTTGCTGCTGTGACTAAAAGATCTGGCCAGAACAATTTTAAAGGACAAAAAGTTTATTTGAGGGCTCACAGTTTCAAAGGTCTTTGTCCGTAGAAGGCCAGCTCCATTCCTCAGCGCTTGAGGTGAGGCAGAATATCATGGCGGAACAGAGAGAGAGTCTCCACTCTCCAGATACAAAATAAGTACCCCAAAGTCACACCTCAATTCCAGTCTTCTCTAGCCACACCCTACAACTTCAGTTACTACTTAGTTAATCAGTTACCAGGGGATTAAATCACTAATTGGGTTCAGACTTTTACAACCCAATCATTTCTCCTCTGAACCTTCTTGCATTGTCTCACATGTAAGCTTTTGGGGGACATCTCATATCCAAACCATAACAAGAATATTACTCAGCCATAAAGAACAATGACTTCATGACATTTGCCTGTAAATGGATGGATCTGGAGACTATCAATGCTAAGTGAAATAAGCCAGTCCCAATGGATCAAAGGTCAAATGTTTTAACTGGTATGTAATTCATCCTCAACGATGTGGGAGAGGGAAAGAATACATATTCAGTAGATTAGACAAAGGGTAATTTTTTAAATTCATTTTTATAGTAAACTCATATATCTTATTTCTCTGTACATGAAGTAGAGGCACACCATTTGTGTAATCATACATTTACATAGGGTAATTGTGTTTGATTCATTCTGTTATTTTTTCCTTCCCCCCCAACCCCTCACACCACTCTTTTCCCTCTATACAGTCCCTCCTTCCTCCATTCTTGCCCCCTCCTACCCCCCCATTATGAGTCATCATCCACTTATCAGTGAGATCATTCATCCTTTGGTTTTTTGAGATTGGCTAGTCTCACTTAGCATGATATTCTCCAATTTCATCCATTTGCCTGCAAATTCCATAATTTTATTATTCTTTACAGCTGAGTAATATTCCATTGTATATATATATACCACAGTTTCTTTATCCATTCATCAATTGAAGGGCATCAAGGTTGGTTCCACAGTCCGGCTATTGTGAATTGAGCAGCTATGAACATTGATGAGGCAGCATCACTGTAGTATGCTGATTTTAAGTCCTTTGGGTATAAGTCGAGGAGTGGGATAGCTGGGTCAAATGGTGGTTCCATTCCAAGTTTTCTAAGGAATCTCCACACTGCTTTCCAGAGTGGCTGCACTAATATGCAGCCCCACCAGCAATCTATGAATGTACCTTTTTCTCCACATCCTCGCCAACACCTGATGTTGTTAGTATTCTTC
This sequence comes from Sciurus vulgaris, assembly GCF_902686455.1. NCBI lineage: Eukaryota > Metazoa > Chordata > Mammalia > Rodentia > Sciuridae > Sciurus > Sciurus vulgaris. Next base: position 122,598,628 of record NC_136468.1, on the reverse strand, counting down.
AAAATCACCATTCTACTTGGGGTAGGATGGAATCTTAGGGTAGTTTTGATTTGCATTTCTCTTATTACTAAAGGTGTTTTATTTCTGCTATGGGAATCATGTTAAGGAAGTCTGATCCTAAACCGACATGTTGAAGATGTGGTCCTACGTTTTCTTCTATAAGATGCAGGGTCTCTGGTCTGATTCCGAGGTCCTTGATCCATTTTGAGTTGAGTTTTGTGCAGGGTGAGAAATAGAGGTTTAGTTTCATTCTGTTGCCTATGAATTTCCAGTTTTACCAGCACCATTTGTTGAAGAGGCTATCTTTTCTCCATTGCATGTTTTTGACACCTTTGTCTAATATGAGAAATTGTATTGGTTTGTGTCTGTGTCCTCTATTCTATACCATTGATCTACCAGTCTATTTTGGTGCCAATACCATGCTGTTTTTGTTACTATTGCTCTGTAGTATAGTTGAAGTTCTGATATTGCGATACCCCCTGCTTCACTCTTCCTGCTAAGGATTACTTTAGCTATTCTGGTTCTCTTATTCTTCCAGATGAATTTCATGATTGCTTGCTCTATTTCTGTGAGGTATGTCATTGGGATTTTAATTGGAATTGCATTGAATCTGTATAGCACTTTTGGTAGTATGGCCAGTTTGAAAATATTAATTCTGCCTATCCAAGAACATGGGAGATCTTTCCATCTTCTAACGTTTTCTTTAAGTTCTGTCTTTAGTATTCTGTAGTTCTCATTGTAGAGGCCTTTCACCTCTTATGTGAGATTGATTTCCAAATATTTTATTTTTTTTTTTGAGGCTATTGTGAATGGGGTAGTTTTCCTAACTTCTCTTTCTGAAGTGCCGGGGTCCAGCCCTAGCAGGAGTCCATGGGTTCCATACTGGTAAACGGGGCGCGGGGAGACAGCGTCAGCGATGAATGGAGAATGAAAGACACAGACTCTAGTTCTGGTGCAATCAATCCCACTTTATTCTGGGGAAGGCTGGGTTTATATACACTTTTTTCAGGCTATGATGACAGGCTTGTGATTAATAAAATCAAAGAAGTTTCCAAACCATAGGGAGAAATTGTTTTTACTGAAATCAGTAACCGTACAGATTACAAATATTTAATTAAGTTAATGAGCTAATGCAATGTTTATTTCCTTAATATCTAAACTCTATGTGACCTAAGACTATTATTATTCTTGCGGTTGAAGTGAGAGACAAATAATCTCACATGACCATTTCTACTAGCTCCATCTGATTAATATCTAGATTGCTAAGTTACAGGAGGGCAACAGTCCCAATTGTTCCCATGGCTAAGTTTTTTTTTACTAAATAAATTACCTTGTCTTATGTAGCTCCTTTTCCCAGAACAAGGCATTGTGTACCAATGTTTATTATAGGAGTGACCTATTTTTTGTAGGAAGGAAGGAATGTTGTGAAGCCTTATTCTTTTACCTTACCACCACACATAAACAAAACCATCATCTGGATTAAACCACCCTGTAAGAGACATGGGGAGATCTATATCTACCTTCTCTAAGGGCTTGCCTTTAGGGGGGTAGCAGGGCTTGCCATTGATAAAATAAGCTAGTCCATATCTAGTAGCTACTGTGGGAGGTGCTTTTTGCATACTCATGGTTGGAAAGACAGACGGTTCCATGGCCAAATTTATGTACTGCATTACATGTTCATAACAAGCACCCCAGGAAGAAGACACATCACACAGTGGTAAAAGATTTTTTACTACTTGTGGCTGAGAAGGAGTTACAGTCCCTAATGTTTTATTAATATTCTTGGGAAACTCTGTGGTGTTCCCTTCACCCTCAGTGATTACTACCAAGGAATAGTATGAGTAATATAATATTAGAAACATAATGCAGAAAAAGGACCAGAGCCCGGAGGCAATCATCTGGCATCTCCCAGGACGATGAGTCCTTGCAAACATCATTCCCCCGGTGGATCCTTGTCAAGCACTGGTTGGGTTGCCAGGCGCCCCCGCACTGAAGATTCATCACTTATGTATAAAAATGCATTAGATTTATGAGCCTTGATCTTGTAACCTGCTACTTTACTGAATTCACTTATGAGTTCTAAAAGTTTTCTGGTGGAATTTCCTGGTTCCTCTAAATATATAATCATGTCATCAGCAAATAGGGATAGTTTGAGTTCTTCTTTTCCTATTTGTATCCCTTTAATTTCCTTGATCTGTCTAATTGCTCTAGCTAGAGTTTCGAGGACAATGTTGAAAAGAAGTGGTGAAAGAGGCATCCCTGCCTTGTTCCAGTTTTTCACCATTTAGAATGATATTAGCCATGGGCTTAGCATAGATGGCCTTTACAATGTTAAGGAATGTTCCCACTATCCCTATTTTTTCTAGTTTTTTGAGCATGAAGGAATGCTGTATTTCATCAAATGCTTTTTCTGCATCTATTGAAATAATCATGTGATTCTTGACTTTAAGTCTGTTGATATGGTGAATTACATTTATTGATTTCTGGATGTTGAACCAACCTTGCATCCCTGGGATAAAACCCACTTGATCACTTGATAGTGGTGCACTATCTTTTTAATATATTTTTGTATGTGATTTGCTAAAATTTTGTTGAGAATTTTTGCGTCGATGTTCATTAAGGATATTGGTCTGAAATTTTCTTTCTTTGATGTGTCTCTGCCTGGTTTAGGTATCAGGGTGATATTGGCTTCATAGAATGAGTTTGGGTGGGTTCCCTCCTCTTCTATTTCATGGACTACTTTGAGAAGTATTGGAATGAGCTCTTCTTTAAAGGTTTTGTAAAACTCAGCTAAGAACCCATCTGGTCCCGGACGTTTCTTTGTTGGTAGGCTTTTGATGACTTCTTGTATTCATTACTTGAAATTGATCTATTTAAATTATGTATGTCCTCCTGGTTCAGTTTAGTAATTCATATGTCTCTAGAAACCTGTTGATGTCTTTGAGATTTGGTGTTGCTCTGTTCGTCTTTTTCTAGGGCTTTGAGCTGTAGTGTTAGGTCGTTAATTTGTTGATTTTTTTTTTCTTTTATTGAACGCAGTCCATGAAATAAATTTCCTCTAAGTACTGCTTTCATAGTGTCCCAGAGATTTTGATATGATGTTTCTTTGTTCTCATTTACCTCTAACAATTTTTAAATTTCCTTCCTGATGTCATCTGTTATCCATTCATCATACAATAGCATATTATTTAATCTCCAGGTGTCAGAGTAGTTTCTGTTTTTTATTCTGTCATTTAATTCTAATTTCAATCCATTATGATCTGATAGAATAAAAGGTAGAATCTCTATCTTCTTGTACTTGCTAACAGTAGCTTTGTGGCATAGAATATGGTCTATTTTAGAGAAGGACCCATGTGTTGCTGAGAAGAAAGTGTATCTGCTCTTTTTGGATGGTATATTCTATAAATGTCCATTAAGTCTAAATTATTGATTGGGTTATTAAGATTTATGGTTTCTTTGTACAGTTTTTGTTTGGAAGATTGGTCCAGTGGGGAGAGAGGTGTGTTACAGTCACCTAGTATTATTGTGTTGTGGTCTATTTGGTTCCTGGAATTGAGAAGGATTTGTGTGACATACATGGATGAGTCAGTGTTTGGGGCACAGATATTTATGATTGTTATGTCTTTTTTTTTTTTTTGAAATTTAAAGAAAAAAATTATTGAAGATTTGAAAAACAATTCCTAAAAGATTGACTTTTCCAGAAAACTGTAGCTACATAATGCATTGCGTCTATCATGTTAAAACATGCATAAGACACAAATACAAAAACCATGAAACAAGCCACCATTCTTCAACAATTTGAGCAAAGATATAATGCCTAAGGAACAACATGGATGACTTGAGAAGGATGGGCTCTTTACTTTAAGCACCATTAAAAAAAAAGGGGGGGGAGCACAAATGGATGAGTGTGCTCAGTTATATACACTGAATTGAACCTTTGGCACTAGGAATCAGAGCATTTTGTCATATAGCATTAACACATATTATAAAAGTGCGTAGTGTCAAAGGAATAGAACCACCAGCATTCAAAAGCAGCTTTGTCAACTAGGCAAACACTCTACAGCATGTTTCTCTGTTGTCCATCATTGAATACACTGGTAGCAACTTTGAAATGAAATTTAAAAAAAAAAGGAAAGGAAAAGGGAGCAGTGACCCCTTTTATTTTCTCTGTTTAAATTCAAACAGAAAACAAACATCAATTCTGTTGTACACTAACATCTTCAAAGTACATCATTTGTACAAGAGAAGGACTAAGAACAAAAATGTGTTTACAGAGATCCAAACACAAGTGAGCGAACAGCGCCTCCTCACACTGCTTTCCGATGGTATTCAGGAGGGGCCACTTCATAATTGCTGGCACTAAACAAAGTTGCAGAGTTCTTTGCCAGGTATTTGAGGAAATCGTGAAGATAATTCAGTAATAAAGCAAGGCTCTTCTCATCCAGAGGAGTATAGGCCAACATTGCTCCAATTCGCACAAATAATCTCAGTAGATGTGGTGCTCCATACACCTGGGACATGGGTGCATCAGGATGATCTGCAAGGATTTCAGCATACTGTGGTCTCTCAAATTTGTAGAGCAGTTGAGTGCCCAACATTACGTTGAAGTACTCTTTTATTCCTGCCACAACTTCATTAACAGCATACTCCTTATTATCTGTGTTTCCTCAAGATTTCTTGTAATTTGCATAATCCTCTAGAATAGAATCCACATTCTTCTTGGCAGGAAGATAAAACAACTGTTTTTGTCTGATAATTAAGTCCCAGTCGTCAACAAGCCATGGTTTTAGTTCTTCAGGAATCTTTACTTTAACTTCAACTCTGTTCATAAATGCTTCTTCATTTTCAACAGTAGGATCTACCCAGGCCCTTTTCTTCCGGGGAGGCTGAGGTGTCTCACTGGTACTGCCACCATCTCCATTTCCAGGTGTTTTCTGTTTGTTCTTTTTTGTTTTCACTTCAACATTTTTCTGTTGCAAACCAGATGTCTTCTTTCCTAGAGCAGCCCCTCTCATCTTCCCCTCTGCATACTGCTCCTGATTGGCTTTTTGGAGTTCTCGCTGTTTCTGCAGATTGGTGTCCACGTACTTGAGTACTCTGCTCTCTGGAACCCATTCATCCCAATTTTTATTCCAACCACTGTAATGTATAAAGTATTTCACTTATTTGTCCTTTATGGCAACTTTAACACACTTTGCTTCATAGATTGTTATGTCTTGCTGATTTATGCTTCCCTTAAGCAATATGAAATGTCCCCTTCTTTATCCCTTCTGACTAACTTTGGCTTGAAGTCCACATTATCTGATATGAGGATGGATACTCTGGCTTTTGTGCTGAGTCCATGTGCATGGTATGTTTTTTCCCATCCTTTCACCTTTAGTCTTTGGGAATCTCTTTCTATGAGATAAGTCTCTTGCAGGCAGCATGTTGTTGGATCTTTCTTTTTAATCCAATCTTCCAGTCTATGTCTTTTGATTGATGCATTCAGGCCATTAACACAATATTCAGGGTTATTATTGAGATATGATTTGTATTCCTGGTCATTTGGCTCATTTTTAAAATTTTTAAATTTTTTTAATTTTTATTTTTTTAAATTTATTTTTATTATAAACAAATGGGATACACGTTGTTTCTCTCTGTACATGGAGTAACAGCATACCATTTGTGTAATCATACATTCACAAGGGTAATGAGGTTTGATTCATTCTGTTATTTTTTCGGTCCCCCCACCCCTCCCACCCCTCTTTATATATAGTCCCTCCTTCCTCCATTCTTGCCTCCCTCACACCCCCCATCATGTGTCATCATACGCTTATCAGTGAGATCATTCATCTTCTGGATTTTTGAGATTGACTTATCTCACTTAGCCTGATATTCTCCTATTTCATCCATTTGCCTGCAAATGCCATAATTTTATTATTCTTTATAGCTGAGTAATATTCCATTGTATGTATATATATATATATAATATATATTATATATATATATATATATATACCACAGTTTCTTTATCCATTCATCAACTGAAGAGCATCTAGGTTGGTTCCACAGTCTGGCTATTGTGAATTGAGCAGCTATGAACTTTTATGTGACTGTATCTCTGTAGTTTGCTGATTTTAAGTCCTTTGAGTAGAGGCCAAGGAGTGGGATAGCTGGGTCAAATGGTGGTTCCATTCCAAGTTTTCTAAGGAATCTCCACACTGCTTTCCAGTGTGGCTGCACTAATTTGCAGCCCCACCAGCAATGTATGAGTGTGCCTTTTTCCCCACATCCTCTGCAACACCTATTGTTGCTTGTATTCTTGATAATCGCCATTCTAATTGGAGTGAGATGGAATCTTAGTGTAGTTTTGATTTGCATTTTTATTATTACTAAAGATGGTGAACATTTTCTCATATGTTTGTTGATTGCTTGTAGATCTTCTTCTGTGAAGTGTCTGTTCATATCCTTAGCCCATTTGTTTATTGGGTTATTTGTCATTTTTTTTTTTTGCATGACTTGGTTTCTCCTTTATTTGGCTATTCCTTTAGAGTAATTCCTCCCTTTGCTGATTTACATCGTTGTTTTTCTTCTTTTCCTCATTTAATATTTTGCTGAGAATGTTCTGTAGTGCTGGCTTTCTTTTTGTAAATTCTTTTAGCTTTTATTTTTCATGGAAGGATCTTATTTTGTAGTCAAATGTCAAGGTAAGTTTTGCTGGGTATAAAATTCTTGGTTGGCATCCGTTTTCTTTCAGAGCTTGAAAAATGTTGTTCCTGGCCCTTCTAGCTTTTAGGGTCTGGATTGAAAAATCTGCTGATATCCGTATTGGTTTCCCCCTGAATGTAATTTGATTCTTTTCTCTTAAAACCATTTAAAATTCTGTCTTTATTTTGTATGTTAGGTATTTTCATTATAATGTGCCTGTGTGGGTCTGTTGTAATTTTGTGTATTTGGAGTCCTATAAGCCTCTTGTACTTGATTTTCCATTTCATTCTTCAGATGTGGGAAATATTCTGATATTATTTCATTGAACAGATTGTTCATTCCTATGTTTGTTTCTCTGTGCCTTCCTCAATCCCAATAATTCTTAAATTTGGCCTTTTCATGATATCCCATAATTCTTGTAGATTCTGTTCATGATTTCTTGCCATCTTCTCTGTTTGGTCAACTTTGTTTTCAAGATTAAATATTTTGTCTTCAATATCTGAGGTTCTGTCTTCCAAGTGGTCTATCCTATTGGTTATGCTTTCTATGGTGTTTTTAACTAGGTTTATTGTTTCCTTCATTTCAAGGATTTCTGTTTGTTTGTTTTTTTTCCTTTCAATATCTCTAACTCTTTATTGAAATGATCTTTTGCTTCCTGTATTTGCTCTTTTAACTGTGAATTGGTGCAATCATTCAATGCCTGCATTTGCTCTTTCATCTCATCATTCAATGTCTGCATTTGCTCTTTCATCTCCTTGTTTGCTTCCCTGATCATTTTAACATGTACATTCTGAACTCCCTTTCTGACTTTTCTTCTGCCATGCTGTCATTGGATTTTATTGCTACACCGTCTAGGTTTGTTTGGGACATTTTCTTCCCATTTTCTCATATTGCTCAGGTATATACTCCCTCTAGTAGTGATACTCTGAGATAGTGCAGATTTCCTCTATTGATTAATATTGTCTTTGTAGATTTTCAATAACTCACCTCTTAGCCTTCAGTAGCCTGATGTCTTCGAGGAACTTGATAATGCGGTTCTCCACTAGGAAGTTGCCCCTGTAGGGGTGGTGGCCTTCAGGTGGGGTATATTCCCTGTCAGCGGGCAAAGGTGCCTCCACTTATGACTGATGGTCAGCCAAGGGGGGACTAGACTGCAGACTGGGGCACGTCTGATCTGGGCCTGTGTCTCTGGTTCTACTGCCCTGGTGGGAAAGCCTCACCCAGTGGGGAAAACTCACCTGGTGGGGAAATTTCACTGGGCAGCTCTCCTCTGAGCAGTTCCCTTTGGTCCAGAACTACCACCTGAACTGAGAAGTCCTGCTCTGTGATGTTCCCATGGGTCTTGATCTACTGCCTGGGCTGGGGAGCCTGTCCCTGTGAGAGACTCCCTCTCTGAACAGCCCTCCTCTGCTACATTCCGGGGGACTGGAGCTACCACCTGGGCCTCGGACCCTCACTCTGCATCGAAGCCTCTCACGGTGTGGCCCTCCTCTGCAATGCTCGTGATTGACTGGGTTTCCGGCTCCAGCAGGGGAGTCTCACTGGGCCACTCTATTCCACGAAGTTCCTTGTGTTTCAGGACTACTGCCCCATCCAGGGAGCCTGACCAGTGGGAGAGACTCACCCAGTGGCTCTGAGTTGGTCCCGAGTCTCTCAACACCTCCTCTTCTTGACTCCTGGGTCTTGTCAAAGGACCTCTAGCCTCCTGCAGGTGTCTCAGGAAGGGATCTGCCCTTCCAATGATGATGGCCATTCCCTCAGGAATAATTTGAAATGCCTGCACCAGTCTATAAAGAAGCCTCTGGCTATCTCTGAAATGCAGGTGGGCTGACTGGTCTGCCGGCTTTGCTCCGCAATAGCAACAGACCTTGGTGTGGTGGTCGGATGGCGTCTGTCTTTGGCCTGGTGGTTGGGTGGGTTGGCTGCCTGCCGGCCTAGCTCCACAAGGCAGACAGGTTGGGTGCCCGCCTTCTACCTCCATGGTGCAGGCAGCCTGACTCACCAGGTAGCTCTGCAACTGCGACCAACTGATAAGGGGGTAATTTTTTAAATAATTTGTAAACATCCTCTGAATTCCAGAAGTGTCTGTGATGATATCTCCTTTTACAACTCTAATTTTGTTGATTTGGGTCTTCTCTCTCTTTTGGTTAATTTAGCTAAGGTTTTGCCAATCTTGTTTATCTTTTCAAAGAACTTACTCTTTGTTGCAATGATCCTTTGCATGGTTTGTTTTTTTTTTTTTTTTTTTTTTTTCAGTTTCAGTTCTCATTTTTTTTTTTTTTTTTTTTTGAGACAGGGTCTTGCTGAGTTGCTTAGGGCCTTGCTAAGTTTCTGAGGCCAGTTTTAAACTTGCAATACTCCTGCCTCTGCCTCCCAAGCCACTGGGATTATCAGTATGCTCCATCATGCCTGGCCTTTTTTAAAATCATTTTTTAAATGTGGTGATGGGGATTGAACCTAGAGCCTCATGTGTGCTAGAGAAGTGCTTTACCACCGAGCTATCTCCCCAGCAACTCAGCTTTAACCTTAATATGTCAGGTCCTCCACTTATTTTGGAACTGATTTGTTCTTTCTCTAGGGCCTTGAGATGTAACATTAGATTTGGTATCTTTCTATTTTTAAGGTAGGAACTCAGTGCTATAAACTTTCCTCTTAGAACTATCTTCATACTATCCCAGAGATTTTTAGATGTTGTAAACTCTATTCTCATTTGTTTCTAAGAATAAATATTTTTATTTCTCTCATGATTTCTTCTGTGACTTATTTGTCATTCAAAAGTGTATTATTTAATTCCCAGGTATCAAGATGTTTTCTGTTTTTTATCTTTTTTTATTTCTAATTTCATTCCATTATGATCTGATTGGACGCAAGTAATTATTATTTTGTATTTGACAAACTTGCTTTGTACCCTAAAATATGATCTGTTTTAGATAAAGTTCCATGTGCTACTGTAAAGAAAGTAAATTTGTTTGCCTAGGGATGAAATATAACACATACACACACATATATATAAGAGATAGGAGACTAGTTTCATTTTTCTACCTTTTTCCCAGCACCATTTATTTTAAAAGCTGTCTTTTCTCCAACATTTATTTCTGGCACTTCTGTCAAGTATCAGGTTTGTTTCTGTGTCTTCTATTCTATTCCATTGGTCTTTATGTCTGTCTTCTATGTTGTACCATAGGTCTATTTGTCTGTTTTTATGGCAATACCATTCTATTTTTTGTTACTATAGCTCTATGGAAGAATTTGAGACTGAGTATTGTGACACCTCCTGCATCACTTTTCTTCAGAATACTAGAAATGGAACCACCACATGACCAAGCTATCTCACTCCTTGTTCTATATTCAAAAGATCTAAAATTAGCATACTATAGCAAAACAGTCTCTTCAACATTGATAGCAGCACAGGAGACCTCAAAATCAGTGGGGAAAACTAAAACAACAATAATAGCAAAAACCTCAAATTTCATTCAAGTGTCATTAATGAAGATATAATACAGAGATGCCACCATATCAATGTTTCTTTCCATTTGTTTACAGTTTTTTAAATTGATGTTTTATAGATATACTTAAAGGTGGATAGTGCTGTGTTATATTCATATGTGTACACAGCAATTCCTATGAACAATCCCACAGTTTCTCCCTTTTTTACACAACCTTGTTTCTTCAGATTATGTCATTTTTATTGATCTACAAGTTCTCTTTTTTTAATTTCTCTGCTGAGAACTTCTTTCCATGTGTGTGTTGTATGTGTGTGTGTGTGTTGTGTGTGTGTGTGTGTGTGTGTGTGTGTGTTTGTGTGTGCTACTGGGGATTGAACCATGAGGCACTTTACCACTAACCTACACCTGTACCTGTAGCCCCCCCTGATCCTGAGTCTGAACTTGAACTTGTTATCCTCCTGCCTCAGCCTCCTGAGTAGCTGGAATTATAGGCATGTGCCACCATTACTGGCTCTTGCATTAATTTCAAGAATATTTGTTTTTACTTCTTTGAAAATGGACATAACAGATGCTTTCTATGATAATTCTTTCCTGTGGGACATTACAGGGATGGATTGCTGTTTTTTTCCCCTTGAGAATTAGTCATATCTTTATATGTATGTTTTGTTGTTTAATTTTGCATGGTACCCTGGATTGTTTGATAATAAGAATTTGTGAGTCTGGTTCCTATCAGAACCATCAGGAGAATTTTCATTTTGTTTTTCCTGTGGGTTTTGCTAAGCAATCATCATAGTCAATGTCAATGTTCCACTCTAGGTGCATTTTTCAGGCCATTGCTATGTAATTGTGCCACATGACTCAGGAACCCCTCAGGAGTTGATCTGGGAATTGAGCAGTGGTTCATATTGCAGTTTAGTCCTCAAAGCCTTTGCTTTGCTTCTTTGTGTCTGTGCTCTGCCTGGGAAAATCAGGGTAAGTCTGGACTTGTGTTTGTTCACAATAGACTTCAATAACCCCCTCTCCAGCTCTCTCCTTTTCAGATTTCTACCCCCATTCTCAGGCTTATAAAAGCCCTCTTGCACTCACTTCTAAATGTTTTCTAGTTCCCTGTGTATTCTCATACAGTTCCAAAGGACTAGGTCAACTCTAAGGCAAAACTGCAAGAGAAATGAAAGGAAAAACACAGTGGAGATTTCCTTCACCCTCTTCATATCCACATCTTTTGTCTGGAGAGACAGGTAATTTCTCAGGGTTTTAAATTCCTCCTGCCACTGCTGAGGCTTTAGGACGACTTTATAATTGGAAAGAACAAAACAAAACAAATGAAAATTACCTCTGCATTCCTCAACATATAAGGCCACCCCTGCAAGTGTTTGTTCCAAAGAGGTAGCTCAGTTGGTAGAGTGCTGACCTAGCATGCACAAAGTTCTGTGTTCAGTCCCCAGCAGCACCTATAAAAAATAATTAAATAAATATGTTTTAAAGGATTTATAAAAAGAAAATGCTCAAAAAATAAAAACAAGGGTTTGGTCCCAATATTTTTCTTTTCAGTGGCCACTGGACCTCACCTGCACTAGAAGAAGCTAGTATACACAGGAAGGGAAAATATCATCAAACTGTTACAGGTTTTTATTCAAGTTTGGACTTCAGTTCCTATCTGCTTGTTATTGTTTCCTTATAGTTTTCAAGTACAGTACATGTGTTTTGTCCTCTGACCAGAATTTCCAGTTATAAACTGTGTGAGAGATAGGTCGTATGGGCCTTTCCATCTTGGCCCAACAAAAATCTACAGCTACTTTTATAATAAACATTTTGCATTGTCACATAGGATGGGGATTCCTTCTTTCTAAAGGCAGAATGATATTTCATTGTATGTGACATCACTTTTTAATTATCCATTCATCCATCAATACATGTTTAGGTTGCTTCCACATCTTGACTGCTATTTTTAATGCTACAATGAATATGACAGTGCAGATGTATTTCAATCCTGATTTCATCTCTTTTGAAGATTTACTCAAAAGTGAAATGGCTGGATCATTCTAAGTGAAACAAGTCAATCACAGAAGGTCAAATACTGCATGATGTCACTTATATGAGGCATTTAAAATAGTCAAACTCATAACCACACAGAATATGAGTTTGCTGTTCAATGGGTGTAGTTTCAGTTATGAAAGATGAATAAGTTCTAGATATCTGTTTACAACAATATTCCTATAGTTAGCAATACTGTAATGTGCACTTAAAACTTATTAAAAGGGCAGCTATCATGCTAAGTCTTCTTACCAAATTTTTTTAATTGGCAATTTCTGGTGGTCACAAGGCTTAACACATATAATTGAAGGAATAGTACACTATATAAATATCAAACCCTATAATCAGATAATTCCCAAAAAGTAAAAACCAGAATTGTTTGACAACAAATAAATTAATAAATAACTCACTAAATGTAGGATCTCAAAAAATATATGCACTTGTGAGTAATGTTTATAATTATTTCTACCTTAATATGGTTATAGTACATTAAAACATTCTAGTGCTTTTCTAAGAATACAAAGATGACCTTATTTGTAATTTTCTGCATTTTTCTATAATTTTGTATCTTAAAGGTATTATTCGGGCAATTTTACAAAACTCATGATACAATTTTGGCTTTTAACCTGCCACTCATTCCCATTTGAACTTAAGTTAGGCATTGAACTCCTTGACCCAAGGAAAACAGAATAGGAGAAAAAAGGAAGGAAATGGGTGTCAAATGGGGATAGTGATTAAATCTAGCAAGAGATGCTTTGTAAAAGTTATACCATAGTTAATTCCACCGTCATGTATATCTATAAGAATGGGGTCCTGCCTAGAATAAAATATATTCCATGCTTGTACAATTACATCAAAATGAACTCTACTGTCATGTATAACTAAAAAGAAACAATAAAATTTTTTAAAACAATTTAGAAAGTTACTGCCAATTCCAGAGGATTCTCCAGGCCACTTGTGGTAGGAAATCAAATGGAACCAGCACATTCAATTATGGAAAAATACAACACTCTCATCAAATATGGATGGATACAATCAGGAAAACTGGATTTTCATTTATCAAAATTAGTGCTTAACAATTAGGCATGAAGATATGTTGAATTATTTGAGTATGTGTAATATCTCTCCCCCCCTCCTGTTATCCAAATGGAAACTTTTTAATGTTTAATTCAGAGTATATAATTTAATATATAAACAAAACATTTTTAAAAAAGCATACGTTCTTTTTTATTGTATATGAGACATTTATTTTAAAAATTGCATAGCTGGGCATTTAGAAATTGTATCTGAAAACACTAATTACACTTTTATATTTGCATCCTCCAATAATGCTGCAGTAAAGCTAGAAATAGACCATGAAAGTGTGTCTTGGAAAACTTAGCCACTTAGAAATTAAGAACCTTTTAAAAATTTGTTGTTTTTAGATATATGTGTCAGTAGAATGTATTTTGGCATAGTATACGTACATGGAGTATGACCCACTCCAAATAGGATCCCATTCTTGTGGTTGTACATAATGTGAAGGTACAGTGGTTGGGAATTCATATATGAGCAAAGGAAAGTTATGTCTGTTTCATTCTACTGTCTTTCCTATTCCCATTCCCCCTTTATTCCCTTTATTCCCCTTTATCTAATCCAATGAACTTGTGTTCTTCCCCTCCCTTCCCTCCCTTAATGTGGGTTAGCACCCACAAATCAGAGAGAACATTCGGCCTTTGGTTTGGGGGAACTAGCTTATTTCACTTAGAATGGTATTTTCCAGTTTCATCCATTTACTGGCAAATACCATAATTTCATTCTTCTTTGCAGCTGAGTAATATTCCATTGTGTATATTTAGCACAGTTTCTTTATCCATTCATCAATTGAAGGACATCTAGGTTGGTTCCACAATCTGGCTATTGTGAATTGAGCAGCTATGAACATTGATGTGGCTGTATCTCTGTAGTATGCTGATTTTAAGTCCTTTGGGTATAGGCCAAGGAGTGGGATAGCTGGGTCAAATGGTGGTTCCATTCCAATTTTTCTGAGGAATCTCCACACTGCTTTCCAGAGTGGCTGCACCAAATTGCAGCCACACCAGCAATGTATGAGTGTACCTTTTCCCCCACATCCTTACTAACACCTATTGTTGCTTATATTATTAATAATAGCCATTCTAATCTAGGTGAGATGAAATCTTAGTGTAGTTTTGATTTGCATTTCTCTAATTGCTAGAGATGTTGAACATTTTTTCAACATTTGTTAACCAATCATATTTCTTCTTGTGTGGAGCCCATTCTGTAGGCTCTCTGTTCACATTCTTGATTGTTCCCTTTGCTGTGAAGAAGCTTTTTAGTTTGATACCTTCCTATTCATTGAATCTTAATTTTACTTCTGCTTTAGGAATCTTGCTAAGGAATCTGATTCCTAAGCCAACATGATGGGGAGTTGGACCTACTTTTAAGTTCTAGTATGTGCAGGCTCTTTGTTGAAATACATAGGTCAATGATCCACTTTCAGTTGAGTTTTGTGCAGGGTGAGAAATAAAGCTTCAATGTCAATCTATTGCATATGGATTCCCAGTTTTGCTGGTACCATTTGTTGAAGAGGCTTTCTTCAATATATATTTATGGCTCCTTTGTCTAGTATGCCATAACTGTATTTATATGGGTTTGCCTTTGTTTCTTCTACTTTTTCTATTGGTCTTCATGTCTCATTTTGTGTCCATACCATACCATTTTTGTTACTATAGCTCTGTAGTGTAATTTAAGGTCTGGTATCGTGATGCCTTCTGCATCACTTTTCTTCCTATGGATTGCTTTGGCTTTTCTGGGTCTCTTATTTTTCCAAATGAATTTCATGACTGCTTTTTCTATTTCTATGAAGAATCTCTTTGGAATTTTAATAAGAAATGCATTAAATCTGTATAGCACTTTTGGTAGTATGGCCACTTTGACTATATTAGTTCTGCCTATCCAAGAACATGGGAGATCTTTCCATCTTCTAAGGACTTCTTCAATTTCTTTCTTTAGAGTTCTGTAGTTTTCATTGTAGAGATTTTTCACCTCTTTGGTTAGATTGATTACAAAGTTTTTTTTTTTTTTTTTTAGGTAATTGTGTATGGGATAGTTAATTTCACTTTCATCTGATTTGTCAGTAGTGTTTAGGAATGCAATTGATTTATTAGTGTTACTTTTAATCCTGATACTTTTCTGAATTTGTTTATGAGTTCTGGAAGCTTTCTGGTGGAGTTTTTGGGATATTCTAAATATAAAATCATGTCATCAGCAAATAGGGATAATTTGAGCTCTTCTTATTTGTATCCCTTTAATTTTTTTCTTCTGTATACTTACTCTGCCTAGGGCTTCAAGGACTATGTTGAAAATGAGAGGTAAAAGAGGGCATCCTTGTCTTGTGCCAGTTTTTAGTGGGAATGCTGTCAATTTATCTTCATTTAGAATGATATTGGTCTTGAGTTTAACATATAAAGCTCTTACAATTTTGAGGTATATTCCTACTATCCCTAGTTTTTCTAGTGATTTGAAAGTGAATAGATGCCGTATTTTGTCCAATACTTTTTCTGCATATATTGAGATAATCATGCCATTCTTGTCTTAAAATCTATTGATGTGATGAATTATGTTTATTAATTTCCATATGTTGAACCAAACTTCCCTCCCTGGGATGAACCCCACTTGGGGATTTATCTTTTTAATATGATCATGATGCACTATCTTTTAAATATGTTTTCATATGTGATTTGCCAGTATTTTATTAAGAATTTTTGCATCTGTGTTCAACAGTGTTATTTTCTGGAGCTTTCGTTCCTTAATGTGTCTGTCTCCCTTTGGTATCAGGGTGATATGAGCTTCATAGAATGAATTTTGAAAGGTTCTCTTCTTTTCTATTTCATGGAACAATTTGAGGAGGACTGGTGTTCTTCTTTGAAGGTCTGGTAGAACTCAACTGAGAATCCATCTGGTCCTGGGCTTTTTTTTTTTTTTTTAATTTGCTACCCAAATGAATCCTACTCATTTTATTTTCTTTTTTTTTTATTGTAAACAAATGGGATACATGTTGTTTCTCTGTTTGTACATGGTGTAAAGGCATACCATTTGTGTAATCATAAATTTACATAGAGTAATGTTGTTTGATTCATTCTGTTATTTTTTCCCTTCCCCCCACCCCTCCCACCCCTCTTTACCCTCTATACAGTAGTTCCAACCTCCATACTTGCCCCCATCCCTAACCCTAACTCTAACCCTAACACTAACCCTTCCCTCCGCCCCCATTATGTGTCATCCTCCACTTATTAGCGATATCATTCGTCCTTTGGCTTTTTGAGATTGGCTTATCTCACTTAGCATGATATTCTCCAATTTCATCCATTTGCCTGCAAATGCCATAATTTTATCATTCTTTATGGCTGAGTAATATTCCATTGTATATATATACCACAGTTTCTTTATCCACTCATCAATTGAAGGGCATCTAGGTTGGTTCCACAGACTGGCTACTGTGAATTGAGCAGCTATGAACATTGATGTGGCTGTATCTCTGTAGTATGCTGATTTTAAGTCCTTTGGGTATAGGCCAAGGAGTGGGATAGCTGGGTCAAATGGAGGGTCCATTCCAAGTTTTCTAAGGAATCTCCACACTGCTTTCCAGAGTGGCTGCACTAATTTGCAGCCCCACCAGCAATGTATGAGTGTACCTTTCTCCCCACATCCTCGCCAACACCTGTTGTTGCTCGTATTCTTGATAATCGCCATTCTAATTGGGGTGAGATGGAATCTTAGGGTGGTTTTGATTTGCATTTCTCTTATTACTAGAGATGTTGAGCATTTTTCCATATGTTTGTTGATTGCTTGTAGATCTTCTTCTGTGAAGTGTCTATTCATTTCCTTAGCCCATTTGTCGACTGGATTATTTGAATTCTTGGAGTAGAGTTTTTTGAGTTCTTTATAGATTCTGGAGATTAGTGCTCTTTCTGAAGTATGATTGGCAAAGATATTCTCCCACTCTGTAGGCTCTTTCTTCCCATTGCTGATAGTTTCCTTTGCTGAGAGAAAGCTTTTTAGTTTGAATCTATCCCAGTGGTTGATTCTAGCTTTTATTTCTTGTGCTATGGGAGTCCTGTTAAGGAAGTCTGATCCTAGACCAACAAGGTGAAGATTTGGACCTACTTTTTCTTCTATAATCTGCAGGGTCTCTGGTCTGATTCCGAGGTCCTTAATCCATTTTGAGTTTAGTTTCGTGCATGGTGAGAGATATGGGTTTACTTTCATTCTGTTGCATATGGATTTCCAATTCTCCCAGCACCATTTGTTGAAGAGGCTATCTTTTCTCCATTGCATATTTTTGGCCCCTTTGTCTAGTATGAGAAAATTGTATTTATTTGGGTTTGTGTCTGTATCCTCTATTCTGTACCATTGATCTACCTTTCTATTTTGGTACCAATACCATGCCGTTTTTGTTACTATTGCTTTGTAGTAGAGTTGAAGATCTGGTATTGCAATACCCCCTGTTTCACTCTTCCTGCTAAGGATTGCTTTAGCTATTCTGGGTTTCTTATTCTTCCAGATGAATTTCATAATTGCTTGCTCTATTTCTGTAAGGTACGTCATTGGGATTTTAATTGGAATTGCATTGAATTTGTATAGCACTTTAGGTAGTATGGCCATTTTGACAATATTAATTCTTCCTATCCAAGAACATGGAAGATCTTTCCATCTTCTAAGGTGTTCTTTAATTTCTTTCTTTAGTGTTGTATAGTTCTCATTGTAGAGGTCTTTCACCTCTACAATTGATTGATTCCCAAGTATTTTATTTTTTTCGAGGCTATTGTGAATGGGGTAGTTTTCCTAATTTCTCTTTCTGAAGATTCATCACTTATGTATAAAAATGCGTTGGATTTATGGGCATTGATCTTGTAACCTGCTACTTTACTGAAATCACTTATGAGTTCTAAGAGTTTTCTGGTGGAATTTCCAGGTTCCTCTAAATATATAATCATGTCATCAGCGAACAGGGATAGTTTGAGTTCTTCTTTTCCAATTCGTATCCCTTTAATTTCTTTGGTTTGTCTAATTGCTCTGGCCAGAGTCTCAAGAACGATGTTGAATAGAAGTGGTGAAAGAGGGCATCCCTGCCTTGTTCCAGTTTTTAGGGGGAATGCTTTCAGTTTTTCACCATTTAGAATGATATTAGCCATGGGCTTAGCATAAATGGTCTTTACAATGTTAAGGAATGTTCCCACTATCCCTATTTTTTCTAGTGTTTTGAGCATGAAGGGGTGCTGTATTTTATCAAATGCTTTTTCTGCATCTATTGAAATAATCATGTGATTCTTGACTTTAAGTCTATTAATATGGTGAATTACGTTTATTGATTTCCTGATGTTGAACCAACCTTGCATGCCTGGGATGAAACCCACTTGATCATGGTGCACTATCTTTTTAATATGTTTTTGTATGCGATTTGCTAAAATTTTGTTGAGAATTTTTGCGTCGATGTTCATTAAGGATATTGGTCTGAAATTTTCTTTCCTTGATGAGTCTCTGTCTGGTTTAGGTATCAGTGTGATATTGGCTTCATAGAATGAGTTTGGGAGGGTTCCCTCCTCTTCTATTTTATGGAATACTTTGAGAAGTATTGGAATGAGCTCTTCTTTAAAGGTTTTATAGAACTCGGCTGAGAACCCATCTGGATCCAGACTTTTCTTTGTTGGTAGGCTTTTGATGACTTCTTCTATTTCAGTACTTGAAATTGGTCTATTTAAATTGTTTATGTCCTCCTCGTTCAGTTTAGGCACTTCATATGTCTCTAGAAACCTGTTGATGTCTTCGAAATTTTCTATTTTGTTGGAGTATAGATTTTCAAAATAGCTTCTAATTATGTTTTGTATTTCAATCCTGTCTGTTGTGATATTTCCTTGTTCATTCCGAATTTGAGTGATTTGGGTTTTCTCTCGTCTTCTCTTTGTTAGTGTGGCTAAAGGTTTATCAATTTTGTTTATTTTTTCGAAGAACCAACTATTTATTTTGTCAATTTTTTGTATTGTTTCTTTTGTTTCAATTTCATTGATTTCAGCTCTGAGTTTAACTATTTCCTGTCTTCTACTACTTTTGGTGCTGTTCTGTTCTTCTTTTTCTAGGGCTTTGAGCGTAGTGTTAGGTCGTTTATTTGTTGAGTTTTACTTCTTTTATTAAATGCGCTCCATGAAATAAATTTCCCTCTAAGTACTGCTTTCATAGTGTCCCATTTCTAACTTCAATCCATTATGATCTGATAGAATACATGCTAGTGTCTCTATCTTCTTGTATTTGCTAACATTAGTTTTGTGGCATAATATATGATCTATTTTAGAGAAGGATCCATGTGCTGCTGAGAAGAAAGTGTATTCGCTCTTGGTTGGATGGTATATTCTATAAATGTCCCTAAGTTTAAATTATTGATTGTGTTATTGAGATCTATGGTTTCTTTTTTCAATTTTTGTCTGCAAGGTCTGTCCAGTGGTGAGAGAGGCGTGTTAAAATCACCTAGTGTTATTGTGTTATGGTCTATTTGGTTTCTGAAATTGAGAAGGATTTGTTTGACATACATGGATGAGCCACTGTTTGGGGCATAGATGTTTATGATTGTTATATCTTGCTGATTTATCTTCCCTTAAGCAGTATGAAATGACCTTCTTTATCCCTTCTGACTAACTTTGGCTTGAAGTCCACATTATCGGAAATGAGGATGGATACTCCAGCTTTTTTGCTGAGTCCATGTGCATGGTATGTTTTTCCCCATCCTTTCACCTTTAGTCTATGGATATCTTTTTCTATGAGGTGAGTCTCTTGCAGGCAACATATTGTTGGATCTTTCTTTTTAATCCAGTCTGCCAGTCTATGTCTTTTGATTGATGAATTCAGGCCATTAACATTCAGGGTTATTATAGAGAAATGATTTGGTTTCCCGGTCATTTGGTTCATTTTTAAAATTTTGTTGATTTATTTGTTTGACACAACTTGTTTCCTCCTTTATTTGACAATTCCTTTAGGATAATTCCTCCCTTTGCTGATTTGCTTCTTTGTTTTTCATCTCTTCCTCATGGAATATTTTGCTGAGAATGTTCTGTAATGCTGGCTTTCTTTTTGTAAATTCTTTTAGCTTTTGTTTATCATGGAAGAATTTTATTTCATCGTCAAATTTGAAGGTAAGTTTTGCTGGGTATAAGATTCTTGGTTGGCATCCATTTTCTTTCAGGGCTTGAAAAATGTTGTTCCAGGCCCTTCTAGCTTTTAGGGTCTGGATTCAAAAATCTGCTGATATCCGTATTGGTTTCCCCCTGAATGTAATTTGGTTCTTTTCTCTCACAGCCTTTAAAATTCTGTCTTTATTTTGTATGTTAGGTATTTTCATTATAATGTGCCTTGGTGTGTGTCTGTTGTAATTTTGTGTATTTGGAGTCCTATAAGCCTCTTGAACTTGATTTTCCATTTCATTCTTCAGATTTGGGAAATTTTCTGATATTATTTCGTTGAATAGATTGTTCATTCCTTTGGCTTGTTTCTCTAAGCCTTCCTCAATCCCAACAATTCTTAAATTTGGCCTTTTCATGATATCCCATAGTTCTTGTAGATTCTGTTCATGATTTCTTACCATCTTCTCTGTTTGTTCAACTTTGTTTTCAAGGTTAAATATTTTGTCTTCAATGTCTGAGGTTCTGTCTTCCAGGTGTTCTATCCTATTGGATATGCTTTCTATGGAGTTCTTAATTTGGTTTATTGTTTCCTTCATGTCAAGGATTTCTGTTTGGTTTTTTTCAATATCTCTAACTCTTTATTGAAATGATCTTTTGCTTCCTGTATTTGCTCGTTTAACTGTCGATTGGTGCGATCATTCAATGCTTGCATTTGCTCTTTCATCTCATCGTTTGCTTCTCTGATCATTTTAATTATGTACATTCTGAACTCCATTTCTGTCATTTCTTCTGCCATGCTGTCATTGGGTTTTATTGATGTAACATCTAGATTTGTTTGCAGCATTTTCTTTCCTTGTTTTCTCATATTGTTCAGGTTTCAGTGGACCGCTGAGATATTGCAGATTTCCTCTATTGACTTACAATGTCCCTGAAGATTTCTATATATATCCCCCCTTAGCCTTCAGTAGGCTGAAGTCTTGGAGGAAGTTGATAATGCGGTGCTCCACAAGGAAGCTGCCTCTCTAGGAGTGGTGGCCTTCAGGTGGGGTATAATCCCTGCTAGTGGGCAGAGGTGCCTCCACTTGTTGACCAATGGTCATCCAAAGGGGACCTAGGCTGTGGGCTGAGGCAAGGCTTGTTTGGGCCTGAGTCTCTGGTTTTACCGTCTGTGTGGGGAAACCTCACCCGGCAGGGAAGACTCACCCGGTGGGGAGGTCTCGCTGGTCAGTTCCCTCCTAGCGGTTCCCCTCAATTTACAGCTACCACCTGGGCTGGGCTGCCTTCCTCTGCAAAGTTCCCAGGGGCCCGGCCCTACCTCCTGGGCCTGGGAGCCTCACCCTTCGCAGATGAATCTGCTTAGGCTGCCCCTCCTCAGAGAATCTGCCCGCAGGCCTGGAACTTTTGCTCCACCCTAAGCCTGTCTCTGTGCGGCTCTTCCACCAAGAAGCCTCCTAAATCCTGGGACCCTGCTCTGCACCTAATCGCCTGGCTATGCGGCCCCTCCTCTGAGCAGCCACCTGGGGCCCTGAACAATCGCTCTGAGTCCCAGAGACCCGCCACAGGCCTCTTCCTCCAGACAGCCGCCCAGTATTCCGGTGCGGTCACTAGGAGTCCAAGAAACTCACTTCGTGCCTCCTCCTCCCACCAACCACCTGTAGCCCTGGGCAATCAATCACTCCGAGTCGAAGTGACCCTCCCCGTTCCTCCTCCTTCTCCAGATAACCCCCCGGGTGTTCAGGAGCGGTCACTCTGAGTGGCTCTGAATCCACGTGACCCGCTGCACGGGTCCTCTGGGCAACCGCCCGGAGCTCTGGTGCGGCCACTCAAGACCAAGCGACCCACCGCGCTTCTCCTCCAGGCAGCCCCCCTGTGTTCAGGAGCAGTCGCTTTAAGTCCAAACAACTCACCACTCGCCTTCTCCTCTGAGCAGCCGCCTGGAGCGCTAATGCAGTCACTGCGAGTCCAAAGGACCCGCCGCGCTCCTCCTCCTCCTCCTCCTACTCCTCCGGGCAGGCCCCGGGGTTCAGAAGTGGTCTGAGTCCAAACAGCTCGCCACGCAGCCCCTCCTCTGGCAACCGCCTGTAGCTCTGGTGTAGTCACCCCAAATCCAAGCGGCCGCGCTCCTCTTCCTCCTCCTCGTCCTCAGGGCAGGCCCCGGTGTTCAGAAGCGTCGTTCTGAGTCCAAACAGCTCGCCGCGCGGCTCCTCCTCTGGCAACCGCCTGTAGCTCTGGTGCAGTCACTCCGAATCCAAGCGGCCATGTTCCTCCTCCTCCTCCTCAGGGCAGGCCCCAGTGTCCTGAGTCCACACAGCTCTCCTCGCCACCCCTCCCCTGGGCAGCCGCCGGAGCCCCAGTGGCTGCTCCGAGTCCCAGCGCTGTGCCGAGCGGCCTCCTTTACGGCGCTCCCCGGTCCTGGGCTTTTTTGTTGGTAGGCTTTTCAGAATGCCTTCAATTTCATTCCTTGAAATTGATCTATTTAAATTTTATATGTCCTCTTGATTCAATATGGGTGGGTCATACATCTTTAGAAATTTGTCAATGTCTTCATGATTTTCTATTTTTTTGGAGTATAGATTTCCAAAATACTTTCACATTATCATCTGTAGTTCAGTAGTGTCCATGGTCATGTTTCCTTTTTCATCACAAATTTTAGAAATTTGAATTTTTTCTTTCTTTTTTTCATAAACTTGGGTTTTTTTTGTTTTGTTTTATTTATTTGTTTGTTTCAGTTTCCTTGATTTCAGCTCTGATTTTGATTATTTCCTGTCTTCTGCTGCTTGTGGTGTTGATTTGTTCTTCTTGTTCTAAGACTTAGAGGTGTTAAATTAGGTTATTTGGTGACTTTCTACTCTTTTAAAGAATGCACTCAATGCAATTATCTTCCTCTTAGAACCACCTTCATGGTGTCCCAGAGATTTTGATAAGTTGGGTCACTATTCTAACAACTTATTTCATCCCTGATTTCTTCTGCTAGCCATTGGCCATTTGATAGCATAGTATTTAGTCTCCAGATATTAAAGTAGCTTCTATTTTTTACCTTATTGTTGATTTATAATTTTATTCCATTATCTGATAGAATGCAAGGTATTATCTCTATTTTTTTTTTTTTTTTTTTTTTGTATTTGCTAAGAGTTGCTTTGTGGCCTAAGTTATGGTCTATTTTAGAGAAGGATTCATGTGCTGCCAAGAAGAAAGTGTATTCAGTCATTGATGAATGAAATGGTCTATATATGACTGTTAAGTCTAAATTATTAACTGTAATTTTTAATTCTATAGCTTCTTTATTTAGTTTTTGTTTGGAGGATCTATCAGTGATGAGAAAGACATGTTATATTCACCCAGCATTATTGTATTGTGGTCTGTTTGAGTGACAAAATTGAGAAAAGTTTCATGTATGTAGATGATCCATTGTTTGGGGCACAAATGTTTATGATTGTCGTGTCCTGTTGATGTATGATTCCCTTAAGCAGTATGAAATGTCCTTCTTTGTCCCTTCTGATTAATTCAGCTTGAAGTCCACTTTATCTGATTGGAGGATAGAAACCCCTGCTTGATAATAAGGTCCACATAAATGATTTGCTTTATCCCCACCATTTTACCTTCAGTCTATGAATGTGTCTGCACATGAGGTGAGTCTCTTGGAGACACCATATTTTGCGTCTTGTTTTTTAATCCACTTTGCCAATCTATGTCTTTTGATTGATGAGTTTGGGCCATTTACATTCTTTATTATTGAGAAATGATTTTTATTCCCTGTCTTGATGTGGGTCTGTTGTAATTTTGTATATTTGGGGTCCTGTAAGTCTCTTGTATTTGATTTTCCACTTAATTCTTAAGGTTTGTGAAATTTTCAGATATTATTTCATTGAAAAGATTATGCACACCTTTGTTTTGTATCTCCCAGGCTTCATCTATCCCAATAAATCTTAAGTTTGGTCTTTTCATGTTATCCCATGTTTCTTGGAAGTTCTCTTCATGGTCTCTTAACATCTTTTCTCCATGGTCAACTTTATTTTCGAGATTATTTATTTTGTCTTCATTGCCTAAAACTCTCTCTTCCAGGTGGTCTAATTTGTTGGCAATGCGTTCCATTGAATTTTTCATTGATTCCTTCATTTCAAGGATTTCTGCTTGATTTTTTTTCAGAATCTCTATCTCTTTATTAAAGTGATCTTTCACTTCCTGTTTTTTCTCTGATTTCACTCCTTACATCATCCATTACCTCATGGATCAGTTTAACAATGATCATTCTAAACTCCTTCTCTGATATTTCTCCTACTCTGGTTTAGATGGATTCTAAACCAGATTATTTTGGATTGTTTGGGTGAGTTTTCACTTGTTTTTTCACTTTTTTGTGTGTGTCTAACCATCTAACAGCATGGTTTTGAGGCAGTAGAATTTCTACCCTGTGGACTTATAGTATCCCTGAATGCTTCCAGTACCTCACGGTTTAGGGAGAGACAGATTATAACAACAACAAATGCAAACAACTTACAGCATTAAATCAAATAGTTTCTGCTTTGGCATCTACAATGTTAATTATCACAATTAATAGAAATGATATTATCAGTTATTACCCATGGTAAAAACAGTAAGTTCACATAAGTGTTTACAATTTTAATTGGTGAACAGGGATAGAAAAGAAGTGATATAGGATGTCATGATTGTGAGGGAGGAGAGAAAATAGAAGTAAAAAATAAAGGAAGAGTAAAAGAAAGCTCATAGAGATTGGCTGTTAGCAGAAGAAAAGAGAGAAGTGGAATCAAGGGGAATAGATAAGTGAGGGAGAAAATGTATAAAATAAAAATGATATCACTAATAAGTGGAGGATGACACATAATGGGGGGGAGGGAAGGGTTAGTGTTAGGGTTAGAGTTAGGGTTAGGGAGGGGGGCAAGTATGGAGGAAGGAAGTACTGTATAGAGGGTAAAGAGGGGTGGGAGGGGTGGGGGAAGGGAAAAAATAACAGAATGAATCAAACAACATTACCCTATGTAAATTTATGATTACACAAATGGTATGCCTTTACGCCATGTTCAAACAGAGAAACAACATGTATCCCATTTGTTTACAATAAAAAATAAATAAAAAAATAAAAAATAAAAGAGTACGAGAACAAATGTGATATACACTACTCAAACATCTTAGTCCTCAAAACACTGATCCATGAAAAATAACTCCCTTTGAAAAACACTAGGAATGACAAAAAAGAAACAGATATGAACACATATACATATGTGTGTGTGTGTGTGTGTGTGTATGTGTGTGTATGTGTGCGTGTGTCCATAAACCATTCAGGTCACAATTGAACAGAGAGAAGAAAAAAGAAAAGAAAAAAAGAGGTCGATGAAACATTAAAGAATTATTTCTGGAGTTCAAAAGGTTGTTGGCTTCTCTTCTCAGCTGTGTCAGCTGGGGTTTCTAGAGTACAAAGGGAAATCCTGTAGGGGGGTTCCTGGGGGCAAGGTTTAGGCTCTGGTAGGCTCCAACTTCTTCCTTGAATGGTGATTGGTCTGAAATTTTTAAATCTGTACACCTTCTGGCCAAGCAGTTGCTGGACCATGCTGAGAGATTGCCCTGAGGTGGGGGGGGGGGGACCTGGTTTCACGGTGGAGGGACCAATCTTGTTCCCCTCAGTCACTTGTGATCTCAATGTTTTCTGGAATCTCAGGTTCAGTCTCTGAACTCAATCAATTCCTTCCCAGCCGTTTTGAATTCCTGGTTGGAGGTGTCTCTCCCAAACTATCTTTTAAGTGATCAGTGTGGAGGGGGATAGGGGAAGCTGGGTGGGTTTCCCCAACAAGAATTCCCCTGTATAAACCCCTCTCCATGTTTGATTTTCTCCTGGTCTCTTAGGCACACTCTATGCTATACCCAGACTTGTATTTCAGGCCAGACACAGTTGCCAGAATTGCTTCCCCCAGCTGTCAGTCCCCTATACTGTAGCTGCAAAATGTTCCCTTTCTCTGATCTCCCTAGCAGCTGGGAGAGATGCAGCTTATTTCCCACACAAGGACATCTTTCAGGTTAGTCAGGCATTCTGTTGTGCAAACATCTTTCAGGTTAGTCTTTGATCTCTGATCTCTCCATATCCAGACATGCCTCAGACCTCCTAAAACTGTGGATTCCTTTAATTGATGTATCCTTCCACTATTTTGTGCATGGTGGATCATGTTTTACTTTCCGATGTCATCAGGATCAGCACTCAGAGCAATTCTCATTCTCTTTAGAGAGTTCCTGAGCAAAAAAGCGAAAGCTACATTATTGCTTAATTTTTTTGAACCACCCAGGGATTTCACTTTCAAGGGTATCTTTCTTTTTTTGCCACCTGCTTCTTGGACTGGTAGAGGGGTAAGAATGAGGATCCAAACAGGCTTTGACCTCAGCCTCGTCACAGCAGTGTGAGAACAACAGTGTCTTTTCACTGGCTCCATCTTTATGTTTCCCATTTGTTTTATTCATATATTCTGGAGAATTTTTTTCCATCATCTACAAAAGAACCTACAAAGGTGCTCCTTTCACCCTATTTTTTCCTAAAGAAAATCATCTCTAGTTTTATGTTCATTCTGAGTCCCTGTTCTTTGTCAATAAGAGAAGGAAAATAATTTAGGTACATTTCACTTTTTAAATTTTGTTACTGTGTAATTGATGTATGATAGCAAAAGAAGAGATCATGAAATAAATATTTACAATCCAATGAATAGGTATAAATGGCAAAAACATGGCCATATATTCCTATATCTCTTAATCCCAGGCAGGCAAGAATCATGGAAAAAGATAAGGTCTTTTCTCAACTGGTCATATAAGTTTGCTGAGTTGTGTGTCAGATAATGGAAATCCTGCGGGAATCTCGTCAGGGTATCATATTCCCCATATTCTCTGCTCTGTAACCCAGAAAGGTCTTTACCAGTAGGTCTGAGAACAGTTCCCTTCATGGGAAGAGGGTAGATGATAATTCTGGATGATGGGACTTTGGGCAAAAAGGGAAAATAGGAAACTTCCTGATCATGATCCAGACAAGAGTAGCAGAGATAAGGAAGTACAATCAAGAATCTGTATCTCCCCCAGGCATTACATTCTCAGGATTATAAGATGTTCTTTCTGCCCACACCTAGGCAAGTCAGCTTTCCTTGAGGGAAGGATCTGAATGGGGGTGATCCTTAGAGGGAGGTAGTCACAGTTCTCAGTATTTGTGAGGCACATAGTGTTCTCCTCCTGATACTTTAGTGCCAGCTGTGCCTGGAGTCCCCTAACACATATCTGTGTTTTATCTTCTGCAGAGAATAAAGCAGGGCAGGGCCATGGACAGGGAAGTATGGAAACCAACTTGCTTCTCAATCATCTCCACTTGTTCTATTTTAAGTCTTCACCACACCCATTTTCCCTAACCCACAACCATTGAGATTTGCACAGATATCTCAGGATGGCCCTCACTACATACTGAGAATTTGGCTTTCTCAGGCCTAAATACATTACCACCTGTCAGTCTGATCCCTAGCTTCAAATTTGTTTGACTCTGCATTCTTCTGTTCCTGGCATCCTCGTTTGTGAACATTTTCTAAAATGTTTAAAATATATTTAATGGACTGGGGTTGTGGCTCAGTGGTAGAGCACTTGCCTAGCATGTGTGTGAGACACTGGATTCAATTCTCTGCACTGCAAATAAATAAATAAATAAATAAATAAATAAATAATGTCCATCAACAGCTAAAAATATATTTTTAAAATACAATACAATTTGTTTAAACTAGATTGTTCAGTTTTAGTGGGGATTCAGGAATGAACAATATGTAGGTATATATTCACACCCATTCAGTCAGCATAATAAATGAATGACCCTAGGTGCATCTTTCCTGAAATTTTTTAGGCGGTGAATAAATAAGTCACTCTAATACCATCAAAAGAATTCAGCTCCCACATGAAAGAATGAGATGGTGTCTTGAGACTGGGGTTTGTGTTGTGAACAGGGGGGACGAATGAGAAAGAAAAAGAAATATTCTGATAGAATCTTCAGAGAACAAATTTCTGTAGCTAACATTTTACTAGCCGTTAAATAATTGCTGATGCACAATAGGATGCTACAGGTTTTCATCAGAGTATTGCATTTGATGAGCCTTCATGTGGTTATCTCCATATTCCTAAGCTGACATTCCTTGAGTTTTGTGAATCTACAGATTTATCTATTCTTAACCAACTAAAGATTTAGCTATTATTTCTACCTGTGTTTCTTCTCCTTGAGGGCACTCACTGTCTATATAATAGATCATATGATTATCCCAAAGGCTAGTGATAATTTTCTTCTGTTTTGCAGAGGATTCTTTTTTCTTATTTGTCTTTCCCTTCATTATTTGGCCTTGATTCATTTGTATTGCAAGACCATTAGTCTGCCACTCATTTCTAATCTTCAGCCCATGCCTCCTTGGGGACTTTCCATTTATCATTCTAACTCAGTTCTCCTTTAAGCTTTCATTTCCTTACTATAATCTTTGGCTGTCAATACACTTCAACAGGGTTTGCCCTTGTTTCTGGGATGATTTTTATATTAGCTGCCCTGAAAACTTTGTCAGAGAAATCCAGCCCCTCTGTCTTCTCCTGACTGTCTTTCACATGACCACTGAAGTTTGCTGGATCCTCTATATGTCCATATATTTGGTTTCTGTCCTGGACTTATGCAATATTATCTTATAAAATTTGCTTCTTATTCAAGTCCTATTTGTATATTTCTGTCTTAACAGACAATCTACCAAACCAAATTCAGGATGCAAATTCAGACCTGCCATGAGTGGATGATGGCTTTTATGCCTATTTAATTAACAAAAGCTTTGCAGTACTAGATGCATCTGTCCTATGTGTCATGCAGTTTTCTACCTGAGAAGTGGGCAGTGATATACCCCTTAACCCCGTTTTCAGTTTTCCTACCTTCTTTAGTATCAGATACATGTGTGTGTGCAGTACAGAGGTAAATACAGAAAGTTAAAGGTAATCTGGGGGATGTTGCTTTCCCAACCACAGCCCTCTACACAATCTCCTTGGTTCTTCCCTTCCTTTGGTATTCTCCTTTTTTCTCCTCTGGTCAAAAAAAAGTGGGTACATTTCTTGCTGTGCACACCTGTTCCTATGTACATGTAAGTACTAAGGTAACTACCAGGAAGACACAGAGGGAAAAAAAAAAAAAAACAAGGGAATTTTGTGCCATCCTCTTGACAATACGCTCCTACAACCAGAAATAAAAAAGTCCTTCCTGCCTCCACTGTAACTGTTATTAGTGCTAGAGAATGTCCTAGAATCTGGTGTGTTTAAAATGGATTGTAGAAAATAACAAAAGGAAAGGAAAACACATTGTACTTCAGGAGTCACCTTTCTCATGATGCAACCCTGAGCAAGGAGCTTTTCCTGTCCCATGTGGAGCCCTCCTCAGGAGTCCACAACAGGGAAGACCGAAGAAGAAACAGAAAATTCACCTCTGAATTCACCTCTGAATCTGAGACACTTGAAACTCCTGTCTTCCTACCTACCTGTGCTTCTCTCTCTCTCTCTCTCTCTCTCTCTCTCTCTCTCTCTCTCTCTCTCTCTCTCTCTCTCTCGATTGAACCCAAGGCTTCATGTATGCTAGGTAAGTGCTCTATCTCTGAGCTACATCCCCAACCCTCCTACCTTTCCTTCTATGATTTACATTTCAAGTTCACACATATATATTCCACGCATTCTGGGCAGATTTTCTTTTTATCTGAATTGATATTGAGAGAGACAGGAGAATGTGTCTTTCAGTTTTCTTACCTGAAACCAAATCAAAAATGTACTATTCTCAATATGAAAACTTAATCAAAGAAATTGAAAAAATGGAGACTGAAAAGTATTTTATGTTTTCATGAGAAGCTTCAGGAAAAAAATAATGTCTCTGATTCTGTTCCAGGGTTCAAACCATTGATTTTATCATGAACTGCGGATGGATGGTATGAGATAGAAGAAACCAGAGAAAGCAAAGCAAACACACACACACACACACACACACACACACACACACATCCCTCCTGGTCCAACAACTAATATACAGACAAACTAGAATGAATTTTCAGACAATTATGAAATTCAGATAAAGATGCCTCATTTATAATACTCTCCTTTTCCTCCCCCAGTTCATCCTCTATAAATGGGTGGTGCCACTGATAATCCTCATTTGAGAATTTTGATTCAGAGAGGCATCCAGAAGTTCAGATGATTATCTGGCACTCATACAACTTGCACAACATGAAAATGGAGCTGTAAATCTCACAAGATTAGTTGATCTCTTAAAAATTTCAATACTTCTTGATATCATTTGAGAGTCCTATAAGAACTGCTTCCTTTAATGTACATTTCAGAGCTGAGCATGATGGAATACACACAGGAGGCTGAAGCAGGAGGATCATTTGAGCTCAGGAGTTCAAAGTATACCTGGGAAATATAGCTAGACCACATTTCCCCCCCAAAAAAGGGCAGGAGGTTGCACAAAGTTATGTGTCCCAGCTTAATATTCCCCAGCCTGTGTTAGCTAAGTGAACTAAAGAAGAAAGGGAGACTTTTGTTTTATTTCTGTCTACTTTGAAGCCACTGAGCAAAGTCATCTCTTGCTGTGTGTGTTCAGCTTGTCACCTACAAAATGGAGGATGCTCTAAAACATAGTTACAGAGGTTGCACAATTTCACAAGTAATTGTCTTAATTTGTTTGAATACTG